>NC_141688.1:64357013-65557013 GCF_964263255.1 Lissotriton vulgaris | reverse complement strand
ACGGGGTGAGCTTCTTAGAGTAGTATGCCACCGGGTGGAGCTGACCCTTGGTAGGGACAGGACCCCACCCAGAGCAAATTGAGATGTGTCAGTTTCCAACACAAATGGCATCTTTGGGTCCGGATGTCGAAGAATGGGAGCTTGTGTAAACCTCTCTTTTAGGAGTTGAAATGAGGTTTCGGCAGCCTCTCCCCATTTGAAAGGGACATTTTTCCTCAAAAGGGAAGTGATGGGATGGATGACTTTGGAGAAATCCTGAATGAAACGCCGATAGTAATTGGCAAAACCGAGAAAGCTTTGCACAGATTTGACGTTCCGTGGCGTTTTCCAGGTTATGATGGCCTTCACCTTACTCATGTCCATTCGAAACCCTTGAGCATCAATAACATAACCCAAGAAGGCAACTTGCTGGACATGAAAAAGGCATTTCTCCAGTTTGGCATACAGGGAGTTTTGTTGGAGCCTTTCTAACACAGTTTTCACATGGGTTATGTGATCAGATAGAGACACAGAATAGATTAAAATATCGTCTATGTAGACCACACAAAATGTCTCCAAACACCCCCTTAACACTTCGTCCATAAAGAACTGGAAGGCGGCTGGGGCGTTGCAGAGGCCAAAGGGCATTACTCTATATTCGTAGAGACCAAACTTAGTTCTGAAAGCAGTCTTCCATTCATCCCCTTTCATTACGCGGACCAGATGGTAGGCCCCGCGGAGATCAAGTTTTGTAAAATATCGAGCACCTTTCAACTGATCCATCAACACAGGAATTAGGGGCAGAGGATAGCGGTTCTTGATGGTCACCTTGTTAATGGCTCGATAGTCAATACAGGGTCTCAGCTCCTCACAATCCTTCTTCGGTATAAAGAACATGGGTGACGAGGCAGGGGAGGTGGAGTGTCTTATGAACCCAGACGCTATATTATCCTCTATATAGGTTTTGAGATACTGTGTTTCCTTTTCTGTCAGGGCATACACCCTGCTACAAGGGATGTCCGCACCCGGAATAAGGTCAATCCGACAATCGTCGGTGCGATGAGGAGGTAATTGGGTAGCCTTTTGCTTATCGAACAAGGCGTAAAAAGACTTGTATTCATCAGGTAATGTGGTGGCACAACAAAAGGAATCAACGGTACATTCGCTTGCTAAGAAGGTAGCGGGTGAGGGAACAAGGGGGAAGTCTTGGTGTATACCTTCTCGACAATGTTCCTTGCAATACTCAGACGTCATACTTACTGTTCGAGACGCCCAGCTCACCAAAGGATTATGCAATGTCAACCAAGGCATACCTAGAATGAGACGGAACTGAGGGGCATCGATCAGGTCGAACTGGATGTACTCACAGTGATCCTCACCGAATCTCATTAACAGGGCCAGCGTATGGTAGGTGACAGGGCCTGAAGTTAGTACCGTACCATCCACTGTTTTAACGGTTTCAGGTATCGATTTCTTTTCACACGGGATACCCATGCTGAAGGCATAGGTCTGGTCTATATAGTTTCCAGTTGCTCCTGAATCTAACAAGGCATCTAGTCTTACAGGGTCCTGATTGGTAACCCATAGCAAAACACTCACGTTCATATGGGCGACTGCAGGGTGTAGGGTATTGGCGACATAGGGGGAGACCGTATCTAGAGGTAGTCTCGAATCAGAGGTCTCTATCTGATCCAAGACCGTCAGTTTTCCGCCGGCTCACTGGAACTAAGAGCAGCCTGCCCTCGGGGAAGGGAGGTTTTTCCTGGAAGGTAATTCCTAGCTCTGCAGTCGTTGATGAAGTGCCCGCCTTTGCCACAATATAGGCAGAGTTTGAGCCTCCGTCTCCTGTCTCTTTCTTCCCTGGTGAGTGGACCACGTATTCCCCCTATTTGCATGGGTTCCGGTCCTTCTGGTGTCTTAACTTTTTCTTCGCCCCCCTGCCGGGGTTTGACCAAGGGGTAAGAGTATCTATAATCCCCCCCTTTTCTATCCCCTTTTCGTTCCAGCAACCGGTGATCTAGTTGGACGGTCAAGTCTATTAATTCCTCACAGGTAGTAGGTAATTGCACCACCTGAGCTAATACGTCCTTCAATTCTCCCCGGAGTCCTTGGTAAAACAAGGAGATCCGTTTCTGAGCCGGCCAATCTGTTTCCACGATAAGGTGGTTAAAGGTGGTGATGTAGGACAACAGATCTTGGGACCCTTGTCTCAAGGTCATTAATTCATGATCTAGGCACAACATGTGGGACTTCCGATCAAACAATTTACGGAGTTCTAGGCAAAAGGCACAAAAATCATGTAAAACAGGGTCATTCTTTTCCAATAAAGGAATAGTCCAGCTGGACGCGTTCCCCCCATATAGGACATCATAAAGGCAGTTTTGGAAGCTTCGTCTTGAAAGACCATAGGTTTGCATAGGAAATGCAGACGGCATTGATTCAGAAATGTCTCAAATTTACGTGGGTCTCCATAAAACCTTTCGGGGGGAGCTAGGGGTATCCCATGGTTTTGGATTATGTGGACCGTGGGAGTGGTCTCGGTAGAAGTGGATGGGGCTGCCAGCGAACCACCCGTTTGGAAGGAAGGAGGCGGCTGCAGAGTGGCCGGTCTAATCAATGGTTTCACCACCGGCTCTCTCATGGCAAGGTCTGACACGTCTTTGCGTAAATCAGAGACCTCTTTATACAAAGCCTGGTTCTCTGCACGGGAGTTTTGAACCTCCTGTTGAAGGCCTGTAATGCTCTCCAACAAGGAGGTGAGAATAGCATTCGTATCCATCGTCTAGGCTGGGCTGTATTCTTGGGCTTGTCAATCTGTCGGGATTGAGAGCAGCGCAAGAATACGCAAGCGCCACTAACCTTACTCTGATGGCCAGCAGAGACTATAGACGATAGTCCTTCCGACTCCGCACCACACAAACCCCAACAATGGAATCTACCCACTGTTTGGGCCTGTACGGATAGGGGCCGGGAGGTAGATTGGCATCGGGGGAAAGGTACTTCTGGTATCGTCTGGTCGCTACACCATGAGGTTACTGGTACTGGGACACTGCAGGTAGAGGAGGAGACAGAGAGCGAGAGATTAGTACTGCAGAGGTAACTATGTGAACCAAGAATACCCCCCTTTGATTCCACACTCACCAGCTTATCCACCCCATGTATCCTTGAAGGAAATCCAAGCATACGCAAAGCACACTAATGAAAAGTTTACCAGAAGTACGGAGAAGTTAACTTCACTCCTCTACCTACCGCGTAGTAGGCACAAGGTAGATCTGTAGGGCTACGAAATACAAGCGTTAAAAGCGTCACGCTTTCAAGAACCACAATACTCCTTGTGGAACTGTGAAGACCAAGTATCAGGTAAAGTCAGCAACCACTGACAGAGAACACAGAACTTCCCCGCAATGTAAACAAGAAATGGCGGCAGACTTGGTACCGCTTTAAATGGTAAAAGTATACAAAAGAACAAGGAGGCGAGCCCGCACTCCTCAGGGATACTTGCACGACTGAATATGACTTGGAACAGAGACTCTCCCGGATACTTGACCACGCTGGCTCTTCCTTGGCGTTGTGCAGATCAGAGTAATGACCACGCTGGCTCTTCCTCGGCGACGTGCAGAACAGGGTACAACTGACCACGCTGGCTCTTCCTCGGCGACGTGCAGAAAAGGTTACAACTGACCACGCAGGCTTTTCCTCAGCGTCGTCCTCAAGAATACTACTCGAAGAGAGATGGCTCATCTGCTCTGAGCAATGACAGAACACTATTGACAAGCCCCGTTGTGTTCCGGAGGTGGAGCTTATATAAGGTCCTCCCATTGAGCCAACCCCCAGCGCCGGATGGCCTTCTGGGACTTGTAGTACTTCCGCAAGGGACTGTCAATACGGAATCTTTTACATTTGGCCTTGTCGATGGTAGCGATCGCTACAGGGTGTAAGTGTAACAAAAATACAAGTTCAGAGAATTTGCTGTTGTGTTATAGATGGTAGGTGTCCTCAGTCCGAAGCATGACTTTCAAAACGGGATCTTTTCGGAGAAGAAGACACAATAATGGACAAAGTGACAGTAAGGTGTGCAGTTGAAATTTTCTTCCTGGGCATTGCACATGAACAAAATCTAAACTGGATTTTTTAGTGTAAATAGCACATGTAATTTCTATTTTCACCCTTAATTCACATGGCATTTATCCCAGAATTCAAAGTATTTGTTGGTGAATGGAGAAGGTTACTGGTCCCCTGTAGTGTTTGCCAAACTCTATGTAATGAGTGCTGGTCTGGTTCATAGGATCAGTCCACTAAGCAGTGCTTAATTTGAGAAGGTGGCTTCTGGTGCTAGGCACCGGCACTTAATTGTCAACACTGACACTTATGACAGCTGCCACATGGTGGCGCTGTTTGTGTAATTTAAAGATTATCAGAACATCAGTTGATTATTATTTCAATATTCATTTAAAACAACTAATGCTTTCTACCAAGCCATTCCTATTGCTTTGGGGGCCTTGAACAGTCTGAATTGTCACACTTGTAGCAGTGTGATGGTTTGTAGTTGTTTAGGTACTGTCATTGGCAGTTCTGTGATTGGGTGGGTGCAAGCTGCGGTGCCTTCTGAGGAAGGTCCTGACACTTCCACGAAGGGCTTTATTCCCAGTGGCGTGTTGATTGGGAAGTTAATACAACAACAGTAAATATGTATACTGCATGGTGCAGTTTTTAGGTTTCACCTACAACATTTAGCTGTCTGTTGTTGAAAGAGATTTTGATGTCCATACCCAAAACTTACAGTGGGCTGTGTGCCAGCCCATTGCTTTCCATTAGATTGGCTTTCTTGTCACTTTCATTTGTTTGTTTCTTATTCAAATACTTTCTTTACTCTTCTTGTGTGTGTTCCTCCCATGGAGCATAGCTGTTTTATCATCCTTTTGATTGGGTGATTTGTATCCTGCCACTGCTCACTACTTCCACGCTTCGAGTGCTACACCTCTGAATAGTGTATAACATGGAAATCCTGCACATTTCCCCTTATTCAGAGATGCAAAATCACAATGTTTTGGTATTGCATCTCACATACTTAGCCAGGTTTTACCAGGCAATGTATTTGAGATTAAAGTGCAGCATTTTCCAGAATTGGTTCAAACACATTATTGGAATAAGACTCTAGGTGGGCAGCAGTGTAGTTTACGAATGTATAGCTCTGTCTCTCTGTGCATTCTTTTCACAATTACACCTCAGATTACTAGGCGCTTGCCTATACTCTTCCCTCTTCATCCTTATAAATGTACAAGAAATGTTTCCCCTGTATCTTCATAACATTTTTTTGTGTGAAATGTTTGTGACCGTCACAAACTTTATGAAGTTTAAAAACACAAACAGCGGTAGAAAACCTCCTCTAAAAGTTGGTTTTATGGACAAAATCTCTGCAAGAAAACCCATTTTCAGTTTCAGGATTCTCCTACTAGATAGATCTCTTCCAAGAACTTATTTTGAGGAAACTTTATCTTTCTAGGGAAGTTGGTGAATTTTGCTAACGCTACAAACTACTCAAAGCAGCATAATTTGACAGGTTTGCTCAAGATTGAAGGGGATGTGTGAAGTTTATATTAGTCTGAGGACAACAGAACCTCAAGCCTCTTCGAGGTTCAGGGTGTGAGTGAGACTGTGTGTATCCTGCACTAGAATCTTGGGATTGGTCAATGAAATCCCTCATGCAATTGCACAAGACATGAGGCTTTTTTAGGTCTCGCCTAGACAACCTGTCCACAGCATTGTCACTCTGATTGCTTAGATCCTATAGGCTTTCCTTCCTTTCTTGTTCTAGCTCCTCCCTGGAGCATGGACCAAGTACATGTATTCCTTTTCATCTCTGTTTCTCCTTGTATTTTTACAATGCCTAATATTTTTTATTTTATACGTGTTTTTGTATTATTCCTGGACTTGCAATGTTCTTTCCCTCTTTTAACAGAGGCATTGAGCTTCTCATTTATGTTGCTGTGTGCCAAATCTTTCGACACACCCACAACTGTACATTATGCCACTATAGTCTACATTACTATAAACTATGCCACTCCACTCTATGCCACTCCACTCTACACCACCCTACTCTACTCCACACCACACCATTCTACTCTACACCACTCTAATCTACTCTACATGATTCCATTCTTCTCAATCCAATTTATGCCACTCCACTCTACACCACTCCGCTCTATGTAACTCCATCCTACTCTACGCCATTCAACTCTGTGCTACTCCACTCTTCTCTATTCCACTTCACTCTAAGCCATTCTACTCTACACCACTCTACGGTGCTCTCCTCTACGCCACCCTACTCTATACCACTTTACTCAACTCCACTCTACTCTGTCACTCGACCCCATACAACTATACTATACTCCACTCCACCCCACCCTATTTTACTCTACTCTGTCATTCTACCTCACTACATTCCAATCTACGCCACTGCACTCCAGTCCACACCACTCTACGCCACTCCATTGTACTCTACGCAATGTGACTGTGTGCCACTATAGTCTACATCATTCCATGCCACTCAACACAATGCCATTCTATGACATTCTACGCCACTCCTCTCTTCGCCACTCTACTTTACACCACTCTACTCCACTCTATGCAAAGCTACTCTATGCAAAGCTACTCTATGCCACTCTACTCTGTGCCACTCCACCCTACACCACACCATTCTTTGCCACTACACTCTACTCTACTCTCCTCTCCTCCAACTACTTCACTCTACATCACGCCACTCCACTCTACTCCACTCCACTCCACCCCACTCTATGCTTCTCTACTCTTTGCCACTCTACTCTACTCCACTCTTTTCTACACCATTCTATACTACTCCTCTCTACGCCACGCCAGTTTATTCCACTTGATGCCGCTCTGCTCCTTGCCACTTCACTATACTTTATGCAACTCTAATTTTTGCAACCCTACTCCATGGCACTCTATGCTAACCCACACCGTACCACTCTAGAGCACTCTGTGCCACTCATCTCTATGCCACTCTACAGTATGCCACTGTACTGTACTCTACTCTATGCTGTTCCACTCTATGCCATGCCACTCTATGCCATGCCACTCTATTCAGTGACTGCCCACTCTACTCTGTGCCACTTTTCTGTACTCTACACCCCACTCAACTCTATGCCTCTCCACTCTTCTCCGTGCCATTCCACACTATGCCACTGCACTCTACTCCATGCCACTCTACTCCTCACAATGCCACTCTATAGCACTCTGTGCCACTCCATTCTGTGCCACTCTATACCACTCCACTTTTATGCCACTCTTCTCTACACCTCTCCATTCCACTCTATGCCTCTCCACTCAACTCCACTCTATACCACTCCATTCTCCTTTAAGTCCCCTATTCTATGCCAGGCCACACCACTCTACTCCACATGACTCTACTCCACACCACTCCATTCCACTCCACTCCACTCTAAACAATGCCACTTTACGGCACTCTAATCTACGCCACTCTACTCTATGCCAATTTACTCTTCACCTCTCTACTCTATGCCACTCCACTTTCCACCTCTCTTCACCAATCCGCTTTTTGACACTCCGCTCTCCTTGCACCACTCTACTCTACGCCACTCTACTCTACACCACTTTAATCTATGCCATTATACTCTATACAACTCTACTCTATGCCACTCAACTCCACCCAACTCTAATCTATGCCACTCTAGTCCACAGAATGCTAATCCATGCCACTCCGCACCACTCTATTCCACTCCACTCTACATCAGTCTTTGCCACTCTATGCTATTCCACGCCACTCTACTCTATGCCACTTCATGCCACTCTATTCCACACCACTATGCGACACCATTTCACACAGTGCTACATTTCGCCACTCCAATTGATACCACTCTATGCTACTCCACGCAACTCTACCCTACTCCTCTATAAACCATACTATGCCTCTCCACTCTTGTTAGACCTGGGGTCGTAAGTTGGCTGAGGTAGGTACCTTAGGCCAAATAGAGACCCTTGCTTCCAAGTCAGGGAAAGGAAGGACATCTTCTTAGATAGCCCCTGCTCACCCCCTCGGTAGCTTAGCACAAGGAGCCAGGCTTACCTTCAAGACAAGTTTGTAAAGTATTTGCAACCATGCTCTCAGTAACCCATTGATGACACACCACAAATGGATGCCACACGAGTTTCATAAAAACGAGTTTAACTTTATATAAAAAAAATACGATGAGACCACACAATATAAATCCAACATATGCGTAATGGTAAAATTCCTCCTGGCTGGTTATTAGTTAGGCTAGCCACCCTTGTAGGTACTGGCAATATTAATGAGCAATTCTAGGTGATCCACTGCCGTCCTAATGCAATGCTATGCAGTTCATAATGCAAGAATCAGGCACTTTGCAATGTAAAAATAATGTAGTTTGTTATGCAACAATCAAGCAGTTCGTAATGCCAAAATAATGCAATGCGTAACGCAACAATCAGGCTGTTCGTTATGCAAACTAACGCAATGCATAATGTAACCATCAGGTAGTTTGTTATGCAAAAATAGTGCAATGTGTAATGCAACAATCAGGCAGTTCGTAATGCAGAAATAATGTAATGCGTAATATGACAATCAGATAGTTTGTAATGCAGAAATAATGCAATGCGTAATGCACTAATCAGGTAGTTCGTAATGCAGAAATAATGCAATGCGTAATACGACAATCAGGTAGTTCGTAATGCAGAAATAATGCAATGCGTAATGCACTAATCAGGTAGTTTGTAATGCAGAAATAATGCAATGCGTAATACACTCCAGCACCGATCATGGTGCCTTAGACCGTCTCTCCGCACTCGTACTGACTCGCAGTCAGCTTCTGTCACAGATGCCCTCAACACGAGCATGGTGTGAACCAAAGTGTAGCTCTGTGCTCCGGCCCCGGTACTGCCCCTCCTCGGCAAGTACGGGCCGCGATACGAGCTGAAGCAGAGGCTCACGCCGCAAGAATGGGAGAGGCCGAGAGTGTCCCTCGCCGAGCCCGCACCCCACCCCAGGTGGCGACACATGATGCCTGGGAGGTGAAACCTCGCTCTCCTCTTCCTCCTCTCTCGACTTGGGCCTCCGATGTGACTTTGTGGATTTCGGGCTGTTGGCGATAACGAAGATCCCAGGCTGCAACAGGGCACACCCACACAGCATCGCTGAAACTTTACATGAGCTTCGGAAGTGCATGATCACAGGGCAATCCTCACAAAGGTCTCAGGCTGCAAGAAGCACACACACCGTCGCTGAGACTCATTTGAGTTCCGGGTGCACACAATCACAGGGCAATCCTCACAAAGATCTTAGGCTGCAAGAAGCACACGCACACAGTGTCGCTGAGACTCACTTGGACTCCGGTGCATGATAACAGTGCAATCCTAACAAAGGTCTCAGGCTGCACAAAGCACACAGCTTTGCTGAGACCCACTTGGACTCCGGGTGCACGATAACAGGGCAATACTCACAAAGGTCTGAGGCTGCACAAAGCACATGCGCACAGCGTCGCTGAGACTCACTTGGACTAGAGGTGCACGATAACAGGGCAATCCTCACGAAGGGCTCAGGCTGCAAAAGGCACACGCACACAGTGTCACTGAGACTCGCTTGGACTCCGGGTAAACACGATCACAGAACAATCCTCACGAAGGGCTCAGGCTGCAAAAAGCACACGCACACAGCAACACTGAGACTCGCTTGGATTCCGGGAGTACACGATCACAGGACAATCCTCACAAAGGGCTCAGGCTGCAAAAATCACATGCATACAGCGTCGCTGAGGCTCGCTTGAACTCCGGGTGCACACAATCACAGGACAATCCTAACAAAGGGCTCAGGCTAAAAAAAGCACAGGCACACAGCGTCACTGATGCTCGCTTGGACTTCAGGTGCCCACGATCACAGGGCAATTCTTACAAGGGTTTCAGCCTGCAAAAAGCACACTCACACAGGAAACTTTTGTGTTCCTGAGTTTCCACAACAAGGAGCCAGCTCTCCTCTGGCCCTTTGGGTTCAGTTACTTCAGGACACAGCACACCGCAGAGTCCTTTCAAGCATGGGAAAACCACCTTCACAAAAAGATGTGTTATTAAATTGAGAGTTCAGGCACACTAAACTTTGCCTCTCCATCTTAAGCCTTTGAGAAGATAGGCTGGAAACATATTACACAACCTCCCCATTCTATCCTATGGGCAAGATGGCCTTTCAACAGTGAAAAACGAAATGGAGATTATTTCACTGTCAGGACATGGTACACACCTCCGTACATGTCCTACCTTTCACGTGCACTGCACCCTGCCCAGGGGGTACCTTGGACCTACCATTGCGGTGTCTGATGTGCATAGAAATGGAAGGGTAAGGCCTGGCAAGTGGGTGCACTTGTCAGGACACAAGGCAGTTTAACAAACTGCTCGCAGGCACTGCAGTGGCAGGCCTGAGTACTGTCTTTAGGGCTACTTGTGTGGGTGGCGCAATTAGCCCTGCAGGCCCACTAGTTGCTTTTGCATTACCAGAACTGGCAAACATAGTGCACTTTGCTAGGGACTTTACTATTAAGGCAAACATACCAATCATGGACAACCAATTACCATTACACTTTACACAGGGAGCACTTGCACTTTGACACCGATCAGTAGTGGCAAAGTGCCCAAAGCATCTAAGTTAGCAATACCATGTCAGAAATAAGGTCTAGGGGTAAAGCAAAATGTTTAAGGAACTTTAGCCAAAAAGGGCAAGTCCAACAACTCTACTCTATGATATTCCACTCTACTCTATGCCAATCCACTTTATACCAAACTAATCTATGCCACTATAACTCTGTGTCAGTCTACACCTCTCTACTCTACTTCACTCTACACCACTCCATGCAACTATATAGCACTCTACCCTCTGCCACTTCACACCACTCTAATCTATGCCTTCCCCCTCCCCTCTGCTCTATGCCTTTCCCCTCCCCTCTTTGCTACTCCACTGTACGCTAATCCACTCTACTTCATTATACCCAACTCTGCCATTCTATCCTGCTATACTCTATGCCACTCTATCCCACTCTATTCTATGCTACTTCACTGTATGCCCCTCCACTCAACACAAAGCCACTCAACTCTTCGCTACTCTACACTATTCCATTCTATGCCACTCGACTGTATGCCCTTCTGTGTTACTTTACACCACCCCTCTCTATGCCAACCCACTCTGTCACTCTACTCTATGCCACTCTACTCTACACCACTCTATGCTTTACCACTCCACACAATGCCAATCTATGCCATGCCACTTCTTTCTATTCCTCTCTATATCACTCTATGCCACTCCACTCTATGCCATTCCGCTGTATACCAATATAATATACGCCACTCTATCCCTATCTATCCCATTCCACTCCACTTTATTTATTTATTTTTTTAAATGTATAAAGCGCAGCATATACCCGTGGGTGTCTTGGCGCTGTGACTCTGCTAAAGATCTCTGATTGAGCATTTATCTACCTTAGGAAGTGTTACCCTGGACAGTTATTGGTCAAACAACCAAGTTTTCAGCAGCTTCCTAAACTGAAGTAGCGAGGGTGAAGATTTGATTTCCTTTGGGAGAGTATTCCAAATTCTGGCTGCGGAGTTAGTGAAGCATCTGTCGCCCCATGTGACCGTCCTGGTACGCGGCACTGCTAGTAGATGCCTCTGTTCAGATCTTAAAGATCTTTTAGGTAGATAGTGGAAGAGTTTCTGTTTGAGAAATGCCGGGCCATGACCATTAAGAGCTTTGAAGGTGAGGCACAAGGTCTTGAATCTGATGCGATTTCTCACCGTTAGCCAGTGGTAGTTCCTGATTTCTTGCTTGATGGACTGAAATTTAGGAGTGCCGGATAGTAGCCTTGCTGCAGCATTTTGAATGAGTTGCAGTTTGGCCACCACCCGTGCCTGTGCATTTGCAAATAATCCATTGCAATAATCCAGAGAGGAGATTACCAAGGGGCTCACCACTGTTTTCCTTGTGTTCTCAGGAAGATAGGGCAGGATTTTTTTGATGATCTTAAGCTTATAAAAGGCCGATGAAGCTACCTGATTAGCATGGCTGGAGAAGTTGAGTTTGTCATCGAAAATGATTCCTAAATTCCTAACCTTCTGCACAGGTTCTGGAGGGGCTCCAAGTGGACTTCAAAAATGCCATTCTACACTACTCTATTCTTTGCCACTCCATTCTACGCCACTCTACTCTACTCCAGGCCTCTCTACTCTGCCACGCCACTCCACTGTACACCAATCCACTCAATGCCACTCCACACCAATCTACCCTACGCCACTCCGCTCTACACTACTCCATCCCACTTTACACCACTCCACCCTACACTACTCTACGCCACTCCACTCTACTTTTAGCCATGTTGAGCAGGATCCACGCTACTGTACAACATGGCTAGAATTCACTGGCTATAGCTCTCAGAGAGGCGAGACCTATTGACTTCCCGCTCCTTGTTGTTGTCTCTGCGGCACCGCACTTCCTGTTTGACTCATAAGCCATCAGACTGGATTGAACAGTGTGGGCTGGGCCTCTTAATTGGTGGCTCGCCCTATCCATATACTCACTGACGACGAGCTCCACTCTCGGAAGGCGCATCATGCCAGACGCCTCTCAGGCACGGCCCTGACCGCGCTCTGCCTTCTGTGTATTGTTTTATCCGGATCGGCCTTTTCGCCACGTACAATTAGCTTCCTCGTCAGACCGGGCTCCGAGACATGGAGGGGTTCTCGCTTCCTCTCTAAATAGAGCATCACTAACCTCCGATTTGATTACATGCGAGGGGAGCCACGCAAGGCCGTCCTTCGAGCTCAGCCGGCCCGCCGCCCGCGCAGCCGCGCTCCAGTTCACCTCGTGTGCTTCTACCTAATTATAATCTGAGAAGTTGGTTCCACTCCCTGGATGTCTCCGCAGACGCGTAATGGCCCTCCGGTAATGCTCGAGTCTTCATTAGGAGCGTGCGGGCTATGGGCGCGCGTCCCTGCCACAGCACGCGCACAGTAAACACACTCAGAAGCTTGCCTGTGAAGGGGGCCAGGGGGCGGTATAGGGTTGGCTGTGCAGTACAGTGACACTACTGCAGTGGAGTAAAAAGGTTCAGAGAAGTTGTTACAAAACGATGTCGATGGACATCACGAAAACAAACACGTTATAAATATGAAATAATTACCATAGTGGAAAGAGGTTCATATGCCAAAGGAGGTCCATTCTCAAGAGTAGAATGTACAACACTAATATTCTTCCCCAGCAAGGGCGGAGTTTCCACGGGTGCAGCAGGTCCAGTGGCACCAGGGCCCCCAGGGGACCACTGAACCTGATTATTGTTGTTTAATTCACTGTTCAAACTGCGGCCACGGCGTCAATTTTCTTCCTTGAACTAGAGCGACCAGATTTAAAAAAACAAAAACCGGGACACTTCCCAAAAATATAAGAAGGAATACAATTTTACATCATCCGAGCTCCACAGAATGCCAGTGCTCATCAACATATAAATGCAGCACAGGTACTAGGAAAATACATCAAATTCAATTTTTAAACCCAGTAAAGATACACGTTAATTAAATTGCTTTGATATTAACATTTGCTAACTAGCCCTGCTTTGGAGCACATACAAATCTGCCTTCCTCTGTTTTCAGTGACACTCACTAAAAACCGTGACACAAGCCAAATTTACTGAAATCTGCCTGGACAGCTGGTGAACAACTGGGACTGTCCTGGCAAATCCGGGACGCCTGGTCACCCTAGCAAGGGCCATTGACACACTGGCTAAGCCACTGTTCCCCAGGTGTGAAAGGTCGGGAACAGCAGGGGTCAGTGGGCCAGGAGCTGTTGAAACACCCCAAACAGAGAAGGGCATGGAGATCTTTGGGTGCTAGAGAACCAAAAGTCTTTCTCTTAATGAATTACATGGGTGATTAGAATGGACGTTTATTAGAAAATGATTGGGAAGCAGGCCCCTCTAACAGCGGGGCAAAGGGAGGTGTAAGGTGCTCACTTATGGCGCCCCTGCCTAGGTGGGAGCATACCAGACTTGATTTAGGTCGAATGCCCTGCCCCTCCCAGTGTGGTAGCCAGGAGGCTCTGAGGTAGGCAGGAGGCCACGCCCCTCCCAGTGTGGCAGCCAGGAGACTGAGATATGGAGAATCCTGCGTCCCTCCCAGTGAGGCAGCCAGGAGAGTCTGCGGTAGGCAGAATCCTGTGCTCCTCCCTGCGGCGGCCAGCACAGTTAAACGCGGTGGACCGGGGTGGGGCAGGGCGGGGTGGGAGGAGCGGGTGTCGACATACGACAGAATAGTTATAATTAAATTTAAAAAAATTCCTATTCTGTCGTCTGTCGGCTTCCCCTCTGCCGTGCCCTGTGCTGGCCGCCGCTGGCTCCTTCCATTTTGGCAGAAAACTGAAGTAGGCAGAATGCCCCATTTCTGCCAGTGTGGCAGCTAGGAGACTCTGAGGTAGCAGAATGCTCCATCCCTCCCAGTGTGAAAGCCAGGAACTCTGAGGTAAGCAGAATGCCCCGCTGCGCCCAGTGTGAAAGCCAGGAGACTCTGAGATAAGCAGAATGCCCCGCTGCTCCCAGTGTGGAAGCTAGGAGACTAGGAGGTAAGCAGAATGCCCGCCCCTCCCAGTGTGGAACCCAGGAGACTCTGAGGTAGGCAGAATGCCCCGCCCCTCCCAGTGGGGAATCCAGGAGACTCTGAGGTAAGCAGAATGCTCAATCCCTCCCAGTGTGGAAGCCAGGAGAATCTGAGGTAAGCAGAATGCCCCGCCCCTTCCAGTGTAGAAGCCAGGAAACTCTGAGATAAGCAGAATGCTCCGCCCATCCTAGTGTTGCAGCCAGGAGAATCTGAGGTAAGCAGAATGCCCGCCCCTCCCAGTGTGGAACCCAGGAGACTCTGAGGTAAGCAGAATGCCCCGCCCCTCCCATTGTGGAACCCAGGAGACTCTGAGGTAAGCAGAATGCCCACCCCACCTGGTGTGGAAGCCAGGAGACTCTGAGGTAGGCAGAAGGGCCCGCCCCTCCCAGTGTGGAACCCCGGAGACTCTGAGGTAAGCAGAATGCCCCGCCCCACCCGGTGTGGAAGCCAGGAGACTCTGAGGTAGGCAGAATGCCACGCCCCTCCCAGTGTGGAACCCAGGAGACTCTGAGGTAAGCAGAATGCTCAATCCCTCCCAGTGTGGAAGCCAGGAGAATCTGAGGTAAGCAGAATTCCCGCCTCTCCTGGTGTGGCAGCCAGGAGACTCTGAGGGAGGCAGAATTCCCTGCCCCTCCCAGTGTGGAACCCAGGAGACTCTGAGGTAAGCAGAATGCTCCATCCCTCCCAGTGTGGAAGCCAGGAGAATCTGAGGTAAGCAGAATGCCCAGCCCCTCCCGGTGTGGCAGCCAGGAGACTCTGAGGTAGGCAGAATGCCCCGCCCCTCCCAGTGTGGAACCCAGGAGTCTCTGAGGTAAGCAGAATGCTTCATCCCTCCCAGTGTGGAAGTCAGGAGAATCTGAGGTAAGCAGAATGCCCAGCCCCTCTCGGTGTGGCAGCCAGGAACTCTGAAGTAGGCAGAATGCCCCGCCCCACCTGGTGTGGAAGCAGGGCCGGACTGGGAACCAAACCTGGCCCAAGCAAAGAGCTCAGCTGACCCCCCAAGAAGCGACCAAGCTGTTTGCCAGTGCCGGATTTGGTCGATTTGTTACAGGGACAGATTTTGCAGCTATGCTGCAAAAACGGCCCGCAACAAAAACGGCCCCCAGAGGCCTAAAATCGGCCCCCACCCTAGCGGCCCACCGGGGAAATACCCGGTGCCCCCTACGGCTAGTCCGGCCCTGTGTGAAACCCAGTAAACTCTGAGGTAAGCAGAATGCCCCGCCCCTCCTGGTGTAGCAGCCAGGAGACTGATGTAGGCAGAATGCTACGCCCCTCCCAGTGTGGAAGCCAGGAGACTCTGAGGTAAGCAAGCACGAAGGGAGATGTATTTTTCAGCCCTAGCGATGCTTCACTCAGGGCGTTACAGAAACAGCAGTGGAACATAAATTGATCTGCCCTTAACACAAGCCTAAGCAATTTACCAGCAGCAATGCCCAATTTATCTCCATCTCTGTTTTGTAAGCAATGACTCCATAATCCTTACATGCTGATAGGAATGGCGGGAATAACACTTTTCTTGTCAGACGACTGAAAACAGATACTTGCTCGAGTAAATTCTGAAATCTTACAGTGATAAGTCTATGACGAGCTCCTCCGATGGGCGGGCCAGACAATCTGTCCCCCCCACTTTCCCCCCCCCGAACATGAAACATGAGCATATGTGCCTCATACCACCGCACCACACTATAACGAGATGCACAGTCTAGGCTAACAAAACAAACACTCGCGTAGCATTGGGCACCTCCAGTTACAGATCTACTAAACATCGTTAAGCCGGTAGTAGAAGGTACACCACAGTCACCTCTGGCACCACACCACTGCTGATCGTCACCGACCCCCTTATGGAGTTCTCCACCACTTTATAGTCCACATTCTAAGGAAAGCATCAACCATGTGGTACCTGCTCTCAGCCCAGACCCTCTCTTGTTTAATGACATCATAAAGCCTGAACCTTTTAAATACGAGGCGAAAGGAGGAGAACGGGAGATCTTGGAAGATAATCCAATCAGTGGAGTCTTTCAGCTTCTAAAACTATTTGTGAGTCATTGTGCCTATTGAGCTGCTACAAGGTGCACCACAAGATGGTTCTATCCTAAGGTGGTCTAGATCCTCTGGCCTTGTGGCAGTCCCCGGACCAGAATTGAGGATATTAAAGTCCACAAAAGTAACTTCTGTGGTGAGGTGTCTCTACAAAAACCTTGACCTCCCTCAAAGTTAGTGGGGTGAACTTTTCCAACTCGTTCAGCCTCCTGCTTAAAAACATCAAGGTTCACTCCCAAATACCTTTGTATCATGACCTGGGGGGTTATCCCCTTAAGTGCTGCCTCGGTGCGTTGGCCGACGGCAGCACTACCTCCCCAGTGCTGCGCACGACCATTGGACGTCCATTTAGCACTAGTTCCAATGGACAGCGCAGCACTGGGGAGGGATGTTTACGAGCATCTATGAGGATAAACAAATCTGTAAAGGAATTTTGTCAATTTAGACTATTTCTTGATACTTCAATGGGACGACATGACCCTTATTGTCAAATGGTCACCCTACTGACTGTTCATTAATGGTTGCACTTACCTTTATCTATGTTCTACTTTTACTACTGTGTATATTTTTAATTAATATTTTATAAATATTTTTCCAACGCTTTTCTTTAATTTGTCCTTAAATTTTCTAGCAAGCGTGCTTCCCTCTCCACGCCTCCAGCGTGTTTGGTCTGCACTACCATTGGTCAGCCAAAGAGGCCTTTTACCTCACTCCTACCTGTAAATTAGGTATTTTGCATTGTTTTTTATTACGCAGGCGTAGTCTCACAGAAATCATGACTATTTCTCTACCAATAGCTCATGTAATTTCCAGTACACTTACGTTTATGCCTGCTATGTTGGTTTCCGTCACGGCATAGTTGGTTTGAGTAGAAATTACTCTTGAGAATGGCCATGAAGCAAGGGTATCCAAAATAATTTATTCTTCCAAACAGATCGTGAAAGTGGGTCTACCACTATGAAAACAGAGCGAAAGTCCTCATTTTAGCACAGTAAGCCTTTCAGTGCAACATGCCATAACATATAGATTTTGTGAGAATTTTGCATGCTGTTTAAAAAAAAACGTTGCCCATCCCTACTATACACCTTTGGATGTTGGCACTGCTAGGACTAATACATGGTGTGTTTAACCTCTTTCTTCCCAGCCTTCTCTGTGGTTTCTTACAAGCATTTCCTGCCATTATTTTAGTGTGACCACACACAATAACATCTTGAAAATGCACAATAATCCTATCTTGCTATAGCAACTTTACATACATCTTTTTTCAAATATCGCCAGCTTAGGAAAGTTTGACTAAATTTCCTCTGTCCTCCTGCACCTGTAACTGCTGTTTCACCTGCCAGAGGGAAATAGCAATACCAACGCTGGAGAGTGACGCTGTAACCTGCAACAAAGCTAAAGACACACAGATGATGCACAGAATGCAAACATTCACCTCCAGTCAAGAGAAGAGATCTGGGTGAAATCCATGGTTCTTTTGCTTACCATGCCACCCCAGTTTGGAACCAGCCATATGCAAATAAGTCTTGACCCTGTGCCTCATGGGAAAAGTCCATCCCGAACTGCCAAGCCAGGTCCTACCTGGACCGGAAACAAGCATCCTGGGTGCGGTTTTAGGGCATCACCCCTCATCAGCCAGGCTAGCTTAAATCCAGTGGCACAGTGAGCCCGAGACCCAAGTCTGGGTATATCCGACGCACTTGGAGTGAGAAAGCAAAAGACGCACAAATGGACGGAATGCAGAGCAAATTAAAAATTCACCCCTAGTCAAAAGATCTGGGTTAAATCCATTGTTCTTTTGCTCACCATGCCACCCCTGTTTGGACCCAGCCATATGCAAATCAGTCTTGACCATGTGCCTCATGGGAACAGTCCAGCCTGAACTGCCAAGCCAGGTCCTCCCTGGACCAGAAACAAACATCCTGGGACTAGTTTGTTTCGGGGCATCACCCCTAATCAGACAGGCTAGCTCGAATCCAGTGGCACAGTGAGCCAGGAACCCACGTCTGGGCATACCCGGCGTACTTTGTGCGAGTAAGGAAAAGACACACAGATGATGAATGGAATGCAGAGCAAATCAAACATTAACCCCAAGTCAAGATATATGGGTTAAATCCATCGCCATGTTTCATGTTAGAGTGGTGTGCTGTGCGCTTGTGAAGCACACAGCATACCACTCCAACATTAAAACACAACCCTGATGCATGCCGCTGCCGCACCATACAGTCTCTGACATCTTCACAGAGGCCGCTGCCTGGACCGGAGTGAGGGCACCGTTCGTGACAGTCATGACACACCATACCGAATCGCACTACAGCCCCATCCTCAACGACGCTGGTGCATCATCATTGTGGAGCCGAGACCTGATGTGGGCAACCTCCTGAACCCATCAACCCCTCATCATCATAAGGAACCGACTCCTGGATGCCACCGTAACATCATCTCCCCAGCAACAGTAAGGATCTGACGCCTCCCATCATCGCAGTAAGGAACAGACACCTCACCTCTCCTGTGGTCATGAGGTACCGACGCCGCCCGGCGCCAATGAAGCATCACCTCCCTGGACACTGTGCACCATCTTTGTTTTCATTGTTTGCCAAGGTTCTGTTCTTTGGGGTCCGTGTGACTCCAGGGCCGTTTCCGCTCAACTCGCGGTTGGCTCCGTACTTTGGGATTTTCAGTATGCACGACGCTGTAATAGCCCCAGGTGTAGCTATTTGTTGCTGCAAGGTTTATTTTTGTGAAGAACCTATTTTTGGTGATATCTTGATATATGTGTGGTGTTCTTTTGTTGTTTTGGTCTTGTTTTGGTTAGATAGGGATTTCCTATTTTTCTAAACTATTGTGGTGTGCATTTGTAGTTACTGTGTATGTGTAATTACTGTATATGTGCACAATTGCTTTACACACTGCCTCTGAGAAAATCCTGTCTGCTCCTGCCAAGTTACCAAGGGGGTGACCTGGGTTTGTTTATGGGTAGAACTCCCTTCCCCTCACTAGAAACAAGGGTCCCTACTTGGACAAAGGTGCAAACCATTGCCAACTAGAGACCCCCATTTTTAACATTTCGATATGATAGCAGTGCACATTCTACCAGATGTCAGCGCAGGGTATATTCTAACTTTATCAGTTCATCTCTCTGGCTAATACTGTTCATCTCTCTGGCTAATACTGTTCATCTCTCTGGCTAATACTGTTGCAATTTCCTCTTGGAGTGACCTTTGTTTACCTGACTAATGCTTTTTTACAGCACACCAGATTGCGTCTATTTGAAACTGTTCTCTATAAAGTTATCCTCTTTTAGGATGCACACAATGAAGTGCATTTATAATTTAACTCTTGTATCTCATACTGGTATTTATTTTAAGTGAGGAATAAAGTTATACTTGTAAACCAAGTTAGTCTGTATGTTCTGCTTGTCCAGCTTTCTAGTTAGATTTCGATGCTCTGGTGTGTTATAGAGGTATTTAAACTATTAGCTTACTAATTGTAGCTCTGCTGTTTATGCTATCAGTCTATCCATTTATCATTCTGCCTTTGCAAGCCTCTCTTTTTATCCATCTTTTCAATCCACCCTATATATTTGTAATAACGATTTACCAAAATGATCCAACAAATCATTAGCGCAGGCAAGAGGCTGGTAGCCAAAACCAGACCGATTGGCTCCTTTAGATGTGGTGTTAGTCAAGACCTTTTGGTTCTACTATTAGTATATGTGTAACATAGTTTCGTATAGAGGTTTTCAGCTAGATTTCATCCATTACTCTGTGGTCATGTAATTTTTCTTCATCCTGCTCTAGGATGCAACATGAGGCAATGGGTCAACCCATTTCAGCCACTGAATTTATTGTGAGTTATGGCACACTGCCCATTCACAAGGAGCACATCCAAACACAAAATAGTTCCTTTCAGTGATGGGGCTGCTATGGAAATGTGTGTTTTTTAGACCAAAAACATATGTGCCTTTTTCATTGTTGATGTCCTTAATAATAACGTTTTGAAGGAACCAAGCCAAATACTAACGTCTGGCAGCCAGAGCCAGACCTGTTAACTTTGCCAGTTCTTGTTGTGTATTAGTGCTACTCCTCCTGATGCACAGCTTTCCTGTTTTATGGTGTTTCATCCCCACAGCTCTTCCAGGGAACTACAGTCTCACAACAGCCTCCTTGTGTTCAGCACAGCATTTCCTTTCACCCCACTTGCCTACTAACACCATTGATCCCGGCCTAGTGGACACTCTTCTATTCTTCTATGCCAAGGCCTGTAACATCTGCTCTATCTTTTGGCTATTCAAAAGGTTTCAAGTTTCATTGCTTTTAGCATGGCAGGGGAGGAAATTCAATACTGTTTCATCCCTCCTTCTCCCCATCATGAACAAACACTCCCATGGCTTCCCAGTTCCAATCTGAACAAAGAGTAGACTTCTAAGATGATCTTTAGCTTGGCTGCATCCTGTCCACCTTCTCTGCTTTGTTTTCTTTTTATTGAAGGACAGCCTGTAATTTGCCCTTTGCCCCTTAGTCCACTGCAGGGGACAAGAGACAAGGAGATGATAGAAGATGCCAAGCATCCATGCTCTGTCAGCAGGGCCTCATTAGCAGCTGCAAAGCTTGGAGCTAACGAGATGTGCATGCAAGTGGAGACCCACCAGAGGCCTTGGCGGTGGAAGCAGCGGCGGCCAGCGATAATAGAGGAGATGAGACCAAGGCGGCGCGGAAGTGTGGTGCAGGGGCTGCATAGAATATGAAGCCTCGTAGCTGTGACCACAAGAGATGCCTTTCAGAGCCTTCGATGAGTGGCCTCTGTAATATATTCTGAGGCTTTTGGTTTCTGCAGGCTGAGATTAACACAAGAAGATTTGGTTTCTGCGAAGGCAAATGCAGTAACCTCAAGTCCCCTAACTCTCTGAAATTGTAGTAAAAGAAGCAAGTCTAACCTCACTAATCACACAAGGGGCATATGTCATTACCAAGTACACCATGTGTATAAATTCACACTTTCAGACTTTCAGTTACATAATTTATCCATATGAAAACAGTCAATTGCACTGCTACTAAATCCTCCATCCAAATATTTATTTATATATATATTTGGATGGAGGATTTAGTAGCAGTGCAATTGACTGTTTTCTTGACCAATTTATTATATTTCACTAAATATAGTGGATAGTGACTAAACTGTGTGAATATCTGTATCACTTTGTCAGTTGAGTAAACTGGTTCTACAGTTGGTTACTAGCTATGTGAAAGTCTACATTAGTTATTGATTAGTTAAATGAGTATTTGTATGGGAGAGTGAAAGTGTGTGTTGTTCGGTGGGGGGGTGTGACTGTCCAAAGATGTGTGAATAGTTGATTCAGTAGATATATGAAGTGAAAACTATATGTTCTAACAGTTGTTTCGGTGAGTGAATCTCTTTATGGGTGTGGTGATGAGCAAATATATTTCTCAATGGTACATGTCCAACACACTAGAAAAATAAAAGGCAGTGTATGTGTCAATTGTTGTATATTAGTAAGTATACATAAGACTCAATGACTGTGTGAGTGACTGTATGGATAACTGTATACTTGTAATAATGATTTTATAATTCACTAAGTTTGACTTAATGTCTAAATGAATAGATGAAGTGGTGTTTGTATAAGTGTGTAGCTAAGTAAATATGTAAGTATGATCCATTGTTTGCATAAGGGAGTAGGATGACTTCATATGTGAATAGGATGTGTGCTGGTGTGTAATGTCGATATAGGTGTATAAGTATTTTTGATAGTGTTCTATTGTTCATTGACAGCATGTATGAGTGAATCTACAGGTAAGGGATTAGATGTGTGTATACATCTATGAATCACTGAGTGAGTTTTTAGATACTTGTAGTGCTGTGACAATGGATTCAAATATGATACTCTGTATTTTACAAAGAGTGATGAAAGATTTTACTAGTGTATGAAAAGGTGAATGTAATTGTCACGTGGATGATGTCATCAGTGATGTCATTTGAGATGTCATCAGTGATGTCACTGACCATGTCATGAATGATCTCATATGTGACATCATCAGCAGTGGATTGTGGGTGCGCGAAATACAGTTAGTACAACTAACTATATAGGAGCAATTTCAATGGTTTTTTAAATGCTAATTCCTAACTATATAAGGCCTGAAACCTATGGTTTTTTCATTGAATTTCAAAGGTTTTTTACATGCTAATTCCTAACTATATAAGGCCTGAAACCTATCGTTTTTACAGCGAAATTGCAAGTTTTTTTAATGCTAATTCCTAACTATATAAGGCTTGAAACCTATGTTTTTTTCATTGAATTTCAAAGGTATTTTATATGCTTATATCTAACTATATAAGGCCTGAAACCTATGTTTTTTTCAGTGAATTCGCAAGGCTTTTTAAATGCTAATTCTATTAGCGGATAACATTTAAATATATTAATATCCTTGTGGGACCACCTGAGCAGCCCTAGGGGGTCAGGTTCTTTCTACCCTGCCCCCTTTTTGCATTCGACACGTTTGTTTTTCTTCTACTTTTGTGCCTCGGTCTACCTAGCACAAGATGAATGCCAACACTTCCTGGTTAGAAGTATTGACAGCCAATGAGCATGCTGCTTTCCTGTGAAAGGCATTTTGATTGGCTGCCACTGTCTGTCAACACTCCAAACCAGGAAGAGTTGGCAGCCATCTTGTGCCTCGGTAGAACCAAGGCACAAGAAACAGGGAAACAAAGGTGCAAAACACACAAAGGGGGCAGGGTAGAAGCCCCCTGACCCCCTAGGCGTGCTCAGGAGGTCCCACAAGGACCCCCCATGCCCAATTTTTTTTTTCTGGTTTTCCCCGTGGTACGCTCAGGGTACGCATACCTGTAAGCGTACATGGGAACGCACCTAGCGCTTACCAAGCGAAATTTTAAAAAAAATATATCGTTTTTTTGCACCACAGGGTCCTTCTAGGCCCCCCTCAGAAAACCTAGGGGGGCAGGGGGTGTATATCCTGCCCCCTTATAATCATTTCCCCCTTTTTATTTTCACCTCTTGTGTCTCGATTCTACTGAGACACAAGATGGCGGACTCTCCGGACTGTTTAGAATGTTGACAGACACCCGAGAGCCAATCAGCTTTCCACTCGCGCATTTCCGTGGCGCGCCGGGTCTGCTCCCCGGTACGCGTACCCGTAAGCGCTGGAAGCGCGCATATAGATATATATGTGTTTTTGAACCTAATTTTTGTAAAAACCACTGGAGCAATTTTCACCAAATATAGAAAAGGTACTTCTGCGTACCAGTCCCTACAATTTTGCAAAGTTTGGTTTAATTCCGTTCAGCGGTTCGGGCTGTAGCCTTGTCTATTCGTCGTATGGAAATTAACATGGGGAAAACACGTTTTGGGACCCCCCTTTTTTCTCGGCCCCCGCATGACGAATCCCCCCCGAAACTCCCAGGGAAGGAGCGGAGCGGAGCTGGCCTAAATTTTGGAAAATTACACGCAAATTCCTCAACCGGCGCCAAAGTTATTCCCAATAGAATGTTGCGGATTTCCAATGGTAGCTAGGTCCTAACTATATATACCTACTGCCTATCGCCAGTAGGTAATATATGTATATATATATATATATATATGTATATATATATATATATATATATATATATATATATATATATATATATATATATATATATATACATATATATATATATATATATATATATATATTCACAGAAAAAACCATAGGTTATAGACCATATATAGTTAGGAATTTGCATTTACAAAACCTTGAAAATTCAATAAAAAAACCCATAGGTTATAGACCATATATAGTTAGGGATTAGCATTTAAAAAACCTTATTTTAATTGCACAAAACCATTGAAATTCCATATATAGTTAGTTGCACTAACTATATATCGCGGACCCGCAATCCACTGCTAATGATGTCACATATTACATCATTCATGACATGGTCAGTGACATCACTGATGACATCACTGATGACATCTCAAATGACATCACTGATGACATCACTGATGACAACACCCAGTGACTGTATGTTTCTGTAAAGTTAAAATATGTCTTACATATTGAAGAATGAGTGGATGTATTAGTGTCTGGATGACGGATTTAGTAGGTGCATGACTGACTGTATGAGAGAATGATTAAATGTGTCTCACTGAGTGCATGGGTTAGTGATTAAAGTGTCTTAATTTGGCAATCATTATTTATGTTGGTCTGTAAACTGCTGCATGTTTAAATCAGTAGCTATATCAGAAACTATATGGGTTATTGAATGGTTGCCCAAGTATTTGTATGGGAGACTGAGTATGTGTGTGGGTGGCTGGGAGGTGTATAACTCTGTGCATAGATGTGTGAGCAGTTGATTCCCTAGGTGTATGGGTTCAAAAGTGCATGTAGAAACAGCTGTATGGACAGTTGACTGTGTGCATGAGTATATTGGTGAGTGAATGGATATCTCAGTGCTACATGTCAAAGTAAGTACATATGTAAAACACACTCCATGTGAGAGTTGACATATATAAATAACTGAACATAAGAGCCAGTGAATGTGAGAGTGGCTGTATGAATCATTGTGAACTCGTATCAACGATTGTATAAGAGAGTAAATATGTGTTAGTATATGTTTGAATAAGTAAGGTGTGTATAACTGTATAGTTGAGGAAATGGAGATGTGATTGATTCTTTGCATGACTGACTAGGTGTGTGAGTAACTCCATGGATGTGTGACAGTCTGTGAGTGACTGTTTACACTGAGTGTATCTAAGGTTATATTAGAGTCTGAAGATGTATTATCACATAAATGATATCATCAGTGATGTAATCAGTAATGTCAAATGAGATGTCAGTGATGTCATCAGTGATGTCATTTGAGATGTCATCAGTGATGTCATCAGTGATGTCATTTGAGATGTCATCAGTGATGTCACTGACCATGTCATGAATGATGTAATATGTGACATCATTAGCAGTGGATTGCGGGTCCGCGATATATAGTTAGTGCAACTAACTATATATGGAATTTCAATGGTTTTGTGCAAATAAAATAAGGTTTTTTAAATGCTAATCCCTAACTATATATGGTCTATAACCTATGGTTTTTTCATTGAATTTTCAAGGTTTTGTAAATGCAAATTCCTAACTATATATGGTCTATAACCTATGGTTTTTTCTGTGAATGTCATTGGTTTTTTAAAAGCTAATATCTATAGCTGTAAAATATATTCTTTATTAAGTGACTTATCACGTAGCCCGTGAAACGCCTCATGATGCATCGCATAACCGTGACGTATCGTCTCTGCAGCGCAAACCAAACCCAAAACGTAAGCGCGCCAGAACACGCTTAAAGATATATATATTTTTTTAACCTTAATTAGACAAAATCCACACGTGCACATATCACAAACGTTCAAAAAATACAATATGTCGGACTCCCGTTACGCTGCCGGTTAGCTGCCCGGTTAACGTACCAGGAAGCACCTTACCGCGAAAAATCACAATTTTTTTTTTCTTTTGCCCCGCAGGGAACTTTAATAGCCCCCTCATCAATCCTAGGGGTTCAGGAGGGGTCTGCCTTACCCCTTTCATTCATTTACACCTTTTTTTTTTCCACCTCTTGTCTCTCGATCCCACAGAGAGACAAGATGGCGGCTGCTCCAGACTGTTTACAATGATAACAGCCAATCAGCTTCTCCTCAGACTCCCGTTACACTGCCGGTTAGCTTCCCGGTTAGCTGCCCGGTTCGCGTACCAAGACGCGTCTCTACGGCGAAAAAATCGGATTTTTTTTTTTGGCCCCGCGTGGCTTTATAATATCCCCCTCATCAATCCTAGGGGGTCAGAAGGGGTCTACCTTGCCCTCTTTCCTTCATTTCCCCCTTTGTTTTGGCCTCCTCTTGTCTCTCGATCCTACCGAGAGACAAGATGGCGGCCGCTCCGGACTGTTTACAATGTTGACAGCCAATCAGCTACTCCTCAGACTCCCGTTACACTGCCGGTTAGCTTCCCGGTTAGCTGCCCGGTTAGCTGCCCGGTTCTGTTTAGAATGTTGACAGACACCGGAGAACCAATCAGCTTCGCATCGCAAAGTTCCGTTACGCTAAAAGTACGCGAACCGGAGCGCTGCCCGGAGAGCTGTTACAAATATAAATCTTATTTTAAACGTTAATTTCTCAAAATCCACTGAAGCACATATATTGAGACCTAGCAAAGGCACATCGGGCTAACAGTCCCTACAATTTTGCCAAGTTTCGTGCAAATCCATTCAGCCGTTCGAGCTAAAAGTGAGGCCAACCGCCCTATGGAAAAATGAATGGGAAAAACGCGTTTTGGGACCCCCCTTTTTTCTCGGCCCCCCCTTGACGACCACCCCCCCCCCCCAAATTTTCAGGGGCTGCTCAGAAACAAAATGTGCCATTTTCCTGAAAATTTCAGCCAATTCCGTCCACAAACGCCAAAGTTATTAGACATAGAATTTTCAAAAGTTCCATAGAGAAAAAATCCTAACTATATATACCTACTGGCTATCGCCAGTAGGTAATATATATATATATATATATATATATATATATATATATATATATATATATATATATATACACAACTAAATCTTCCTTTCCAATTAGTAAAGAAGAGTGCCGCACACCAAACCTCCATACAGATAGGTGTCTTCATTCAATGCATGATGGAAGGGGGAGCTTGCTTTAAAACATATTGTCCTGACGTGTTTCAGCTGATGATACAGCCTTGTTCACAGGTAAGCTGTTCAATGGATTGCGGCATTCATTACGTCGTTATTTACGCTAATTGGAGACTACCTGATTCAAACGTGGTCTCACCATACTACAATCCCCAGAATACACTGTTGCACATTATCAATTTCTTTAATTCTGCAATACAATTTCCCTTTTGTATTTATTTATTATGGGGACACAGGAGCTTTTACACAGGAGCTTTTATAAATATTTCCACTTGTGCTCATACATCCTAATCTTATCACATATATATATATATATATATTACCTACTGGCTATCGCCAGTAGGTATATATAGTTAGAATTTTTTCCCTATGGGACTTTTGAAAATTCTATGTCTAATAACTTTGGCGTTTGTGGACGGAATCGGCTGAAATTTTCAGGAAAATGGCACATTTTGTTTCTGAGCAGCCCCTGAAAATTTGGTGGGGTTTCGTCAAGGGGGGGCTGAGAAAAAAGGGGGGTCCCAAAACGCGTTTTTCCCATTCATTTTTCCATAGGGCGGTTGGACTCACTTTTAGCTCGAACGGCTGAATGGATTTGCACGAAACTTGGCAAAATTGTAGGGACTGTTAGCCCGATGTGCCTTTGCTAGGTCTCAATATATGTGCTCCAGTAGTTTTTGAGAAATTAACGTTCAAACCAAGATATATATCTGTAACAGCGCTCTGGGCAGCGATCCGGTCCGCTTACTTTTCGCTTATCGGAACTTTGCGCGCAGAAAGCTGATTGGCTCTCCGGTGTCTGTCAACATTCTAAACAGTCCGGAGCGGACGCCATCTTGTCTCTCGGTAGGATCGAGAGAGAAGAAGAGGTGGAAAACGAAGGGGGAATTTAATGAAAGGGGGCAAGGTATCCCCCTCTTGACCCCCTAGGAATGTTGTTGGGGTTATTAAAGGGTCCCGTGGGGAAAATAAAAAAAAAATGATTTTTCACGGTAGAAGCGCGGCCGCGAACTGGTAGCGAAACGGGAATTCGCCATTTTGTGCTTCGTAAATTAAATTACTAGTTATAAGTGGGTGCGGGAGACGTATCCTAATCCCCTATGTTTCCTGAGGGTGGGTGAGGAGGCTGATATATGTTGATACATCTCTTCCAGCGGCTGTGCGTGAGCTTTTTTTTTTTTTTTGCTGCGTGACAGTCCGGAGCGGCCGCCATCTTGTCTCTCGGTAGGATCGAGAGAGAAGAAAAGGTGAAAAACTAAGGGGGAATTTAATGAAAGGGGGCAAGGTATCCCCCTCTTGACCCCCTAGGAATGTTGTTGGGGTTATTAAAGGGTCCCGTGGGGAAAATAAAAAAAAAATGATTTTTCACGGTAGAAGCGCTTCACGGGCCGCGAACTGGGCCGCAAACTGGTAGCGAAACGGGAATTCGCCATTTTGTGCTTCGTTAATTAAAGTACTAGGTATAAGGGGGTGCGGGAGACATATCCTAATCCCCTATGTTTCCTGAGGGTGGCTGAGGAGGCTGATATATGTTGATATATCTCTTCCAGCGGCTGCGCCATCTTGCCTTTTTTCGAATGCCACAATTTTGTCGTGCACGGCAGCCATTTTAGATGCCAGGCTGGTCCCAGGCTATCACCTACCCCTGCGGATGTAGTTTATGGCCCCAGCTGTAGAGAATTCAGACATGCCAATCCTCCTGATTCAGGCGTGTGAGTACTGATTTCAGTGCTAGTCTCCCGCCTCCCGATTTCTGCAAGCAAAAACCCGGGGGCATATTACGAACAACTAGCGATAATTTTTGTCTATAACTTGTTTAGAGACAAAAATTATCGCCGCACATCGGCGATTTTTATCGCAGATAAACCTTGCTATTATCGCAGAAAAGTCAGCGATATTCATGTATTATCGACCTAATGCTCTTAGCCAGGTTATCCACCTCCCATTGGATAACATGGCTAAGAACTGCTCAGGGCAGGTGTTAGATTTTGGAGATATTCGCGCTTAGCGCGAATATCTCCAAAAGTTGGTAATAGAAGGTAGCGATGTTAGGGACTGTTTCCAGTCGCTAACATCTTGGCACGCCACTTTGCATGTCATTAGTGATAAGTATCACTGACATGCAAAGCCGGGCCCAAGATGGTCGCTATCTCCTTTTAGGTGTCACTAACTGGTGTTAGCGACAGCTTGATAATAGGGAAATAATTTTATCTCCGCTTTCATGGTTTTTAAAGCCAAAAAAGCGGAGATAAACCCCCTTGATAATATGCCCCACGATTCCTTGGGGGTTTCAGCTGACAGGGCTTGGTATTGTGTTACATGGTAATTTTTCCATGAAACGTCAGAGGGTCGATGTAGGGGTTCTAGAAGAGGTGATAAACCATTTAAGCCTCATGAACAAGCGCATGGTCTTTTAAAGATTTGTGAAGTACTCGGGGCGGCGGTGTGTGTGTGCCCTCTTTCAGGAGCGGGCGGGGGGGCACTGCCAGCAACTTGCCAGGTCAGGTAGTGTTCAACACGTGCATCACCCTTTCTCTGCCTGCTATTGCGCTCCATGCTTCGGAAAGGTAAGAAAAAGAACGTGCATTTGAGTTTGAAATGTCCGATCCTGCAGCAGCACACTTCCAAAGCCCACACATGACAATAACCCGATTCAAGGCCCCATTCACCCGTTTTTCAAAAAATAGATAACACTCCAACAAATTAAGGTTATAAAACTTTATTAACTTTTAACGATAATGAACAGAACAAAAACTAAAAACATTTAAACATTTATTAACACAAAAAGCAACAATGGTTAGAAGCTGTCTTTTGTGCGAATAGTCCCAAGGCAGCACAACGTGCAGAGTTCTGGACGGCACCCAGGTGATGTCGCCTGGGTGCCGCACTGGTTTAGGGATCCTACAATGCTGCTCCGAAAATTGGCGTGGGGCGTCCCGGGTGGGGCGGGGGGAGGCCTCGTCAGTAGCGGTCTGTTGTGCGAATAGTCCCAAGGCAGCACAACGTGCAGAGTTCTGGACGGCACCCAGGTGATGTCGCCTGGGTGCCGCACTGGTTTAGGGATCCTACAATGCAGCACAGAAAAACAGCGTGGGGCGTCCCGGGTGGTGCGGGGGGAGGCCTCGTCAGTAGCGGTCTGTGTCCAGTGTCACATGGCTGACACAACATGTACGACAGGCACCCAGGTGATGTCCAGTAAACTGCCGCACTGGTTTTGGTATCCTACAATGCTGCTCCGAAAATTGGCGTGCGGCGGCCCGGGGGGGGGGGGGGGGGAGGCGGCGTGAACGGGCCTCCCCAGGTGGCGGCCATCTAGCTGAGTTGCGCTCGCTCTTGCGGCCACAGCGTCTCGCTCACCATGTTGTGGAGTTGCTCCCACTCTTGCAGTGCAGCGATAGGCGGCTGCCACATGGCTGTCAAAATGGCGGACGGCTCTTCGGTTTTGGGCCTGGTCCACTGAAATGGCCCTGGGACACCTTGGAAGTCGGACGCTTGCCTGCTAGGGCTTGGGCTCCATTCTCGAAAAGCGTCCCCTCAGCCGTGAAGATTGTATAAAAGTCTTGGGGGCCCCCGACTCCCGCAGGCTTCCGGTGGGGAGCGGCTGACATGATTGCTCGCGGAATGACCACGACGGAGCCAAGAGATGGTGGTGCTCTCATGCTGACGCCAGCTTCAGTCTGAATGATCCAGAAACAAGGTGGGGCTTTCATCGTTTGGGAAAAAAAAATGTTCTAAACCAATGAAAAGTGTTATTTTTAGGTCATATGACCAAGCCTTCCATCTTTAGGAAACCAAAAGTAAAATGAACCAATGAAAAGTTTTATAAACAAGTCACATGACCTGTTATGCGACATAGGGCTACAAAAAGCGTAGAAAATCCGTTGGCACGTGAGGCGGCGTCAGTAGCAGACCGATGTGCGAATAGGCCGAAGGCAGCACAACGCGCCGAGATCCGGATGGCACCGAGGTGGTGTCCAGCAAATTGCCGCACTGGTGTGGCCATCCTACAATGCTGCGCCGAAAGACGGCGTGTCCAGCTGAATTGCGGTCACTGTTGCGATACAGTGACTCGAACGCGCCGAGATCCGGATGGCGCCGAGGTGGTGTCCAGCAAATTGCCGTACTGGTGTGGCCATCCTACAATGCTGCGCCGAAAGACGGCGTGTTCAGCTGAGTTCCGGTCACTCTTCCGGCACAGTGACTCGAACGCGCTGAGATCCGGATGGCACCGAGGTGGTGTCCAGCAAGTGGCTGCACTGGTGTGGCCATCCTACAATGCTGCGCCGGAAGTCGGCGTGGGGTGCCCCGTTGGCTTATGAGGTGATGTCAGTAGTGGACTGATGTGTGAATAGGTCGGAACCAGCACAAGGCGCCAAGATCCGAATGGCAAGTCCTGGATGTTGAGTGCCTCAGTTGAGATTTCTGAGCAGTGCTTGTAGAACTGTCTGAAGCTTATTTGCACCTGCTGCAGCTTCACTAGGTCCGGCGGAACTTGTTGCCTTTTCCTTTCTGCTTCTTTTCCTACAATGCGTTTCTTCTGAAGACACGACCAGGTCCCTGAATGTGTGCAGGGGGACGCTATTGAATGAATGAACGCGCCGAGATCTGGATGGCACCGAGGTGGTGTCCAGCAAATTGCCGCACTGGTGTGGCCATCCTACAATGCTGCGCCGAAAGTCGGCGTGGGGTGCCCCGTTGGTTTATGAGGTGATGTCAGTAGCGGACCGATGTGTGAATAGGTCGGAACCAGCACAAGGCGCCCTGCACTGTTGAGCCTTTTTCAATGTCTGTTTTTTGTTCTTTCCCCTCCATCAAAAACAAAACAAAAATACAAGGCGCCAAGATCCGAATGGCAAGTCCTGGATGTTGAGTGCCTCAGTTGAGAGTTCTGAGCAGTGCTTGTAAGACTGTCTGAAGCTTATTTGCACCTGCTGCAGCTTCACTAGGTCCGGCGGAACTTTTTTCCTTTTCCTTTCTGCTTCTTTTCCTACAATGCGTTTCATCTGAAGACACGACCAGGTCCCTGAATGTGTGCAGGGGGACGCTATTGATTGAATGAAAATGGCGGCTTGACACAAAGCTGACTCAAGCGTTACTGTTGGTGCTATACAGACAAAAATTGGTTTTCAGTTTGTACATTCTTCAGGTTTTTTTTTTCCATCCAAGTCTGATTGAGAGTTTGTAGAAAAATGGCTTCAGATTTTCCACATACTACTCTTCAACATTCTTCCTAAATGTAACAATGTGAAACTCACTAGGAGAACGACTGTTTCTGTTTCCTTTCAAAATGCTGCCATTAATATTTTCTGAATGGAAGACACCATCTTGTAACATAAAGGGCCGAAAGGGGTTCTGGTCTGGCCGATGGTTGGTGGAGACATTTTGACTATATCTTGGACCTGCCCGGCCTCGCCCAAAATGGCGCCGGTATAAATGGGACTCGTAACTCTTTGCCCGCAAATGTATATCTAGAAAATGTTATTGTAAGTGGCCCTGTCGTATTTTAATTACAAAATGTACGTCCACCGATTCCGCAACTGTTAGACACCTTTGTTCTTGTCACCTAATGGCCCGCTCGTTACGTTCTTCTACAGTGTAAATGTCTCCTCATCATATACGATTTGAGTTTGCTCCGTGGCCGGCCCACGTGGTTATAGGCCCGTATTTGTATACTGACATTTTCACAATAAAGGTTTTTAAAACAAAACACGGTAGTAGTATTTTCATTTGTAAAGTTTTTACTTTTAGTGACTGTTTTCGAATCAGTAAAAGGCAAGTGAAATAAAGCAGTCCAATTACATGACGGATAAAAGGTATAATATGTAGGAACGCAGTAAAGATAAATGGTCAAGGGCAGTTGTGTTTTTCATGTCTGCAACATAAAGTGATCGATAAGAATCTGATAATCAGGCGTATCGGCGACTAAGACAGCAGGCCGAATCTCTTTTACTCAACGGCTCCGTCATGGAAGGAAGAAACGCCCTTTTTCTCGAAAAAGGAATATATTTTACTTGCAAGACAGTTGTAAATTTTCCGGGAAAGTACATTAGCCTGGAATATTATAACATATGTTTGAAAAAAAAATATTGTTCGAAAATAATAAAAAGCGTAATTTTTAGGTCATATGACCAAGCTTTTCATCATTAAATTAACAAAAGTAAAATGAACCAATGAAAAGTTTTATTAACAAGTCACATGACCTGTTATGCTTACGTTACGCGCTGCGCGCCGCGCCTCGGATCACTTCCGGGTGCGCTAACGCGGCGTGTCATAAAACGCATTACGCGACAACGTAGGTCAAGAATATAGTCTAAATGTCTACACCAACCAGCGTTCAGAACACAACCCCTTTCAGCAGTCCAAAAAGTTCTGTTAAATGACAACAGAGGGGACAGGCAACAAGAACCATCAGTCAAAGAGGGGAGGGCAAGTTCTTCTCTTCCGGGTCATGTTGGGGCGCTACCGGAACTGATCGAATTGGTAGTCTACAGTGTTTCTGGATGTTTCAGACTAAAGCTGGCGTCAGCATGAGACCACTACCATCTCGTAGCTCCGTCGTGGCCATTCCACGAGCAATCATGGCAGCCGCTCCCCACCAGAAGCCTGCGGGAGTCGGAGGCCCCCAAGACTTTTGTAGAATCTTCACGGCTGAGGGGACGCTTTTCGAGAATGGGACCCAAGCCCTAGCAGACAAGCGTCCGAGTTCCAAGGTGTCCCAGGGCCATTTTAGTGGACCAGGCCCAAAACCGAAGAGCCGGCCGCCATTTTGAGAGTCCTGTGGCAGCCGCCTATCGCTGCACCGCAAGAGCGGGCGCATCTCAACTACATGGTGAGCGAGACGCTGTAGTCGCAAGAGCGGGCGGAAAACAGCTGAATGGCGGAAGAGGCACAGTGTAGCAAAAGCGGGCGGAATGGCAACTAAAACGATAAAGGGGTTCAGGTCAAACGGATTGTGGGACAAGGTCCAGAATTGAAGAGTCATCAAAAGGCAAAAAGTACCGCCGGACCCCGGGAGCCGGCCGCCTATGTCGGGGGCGATCTCAGGCTACACCAATGCTATAAGACTTGGGGAGGGTGTCGGAGCCAAGCGTCTTCTCCGAGTCCATGGCCATCACAGCGCCCCTCAGGGGCCTCCGTCAAGCTGTTTAGGAAGGTAACATATCACATTGTTTTCTAATGCAGTCAGGTCCACAAACGACACTCACTTACTTTGAGAATAGTGAAGCTGCAGTAGGTGGAAATAAGCTTCAGACAGTGTTACAAGCGCTGCTCAGAACTCTTAACTATGGCACCCAACATCTAGAACTTATGCTATTTGAGAATGGTAGTGACATCGAAGCATCTCAGGGACCAAAACCATTAACGTACTTTCACGTATGAAAATCTTACTTGGGGAGGGGGCAGGAGCGAAGCGCCCCCTCCCAGTCAGCGCCACCACACCGTATGTTGAAAATCTGAAGCCATCGTTCTACAAAGTCAACCAAACTTGGATTGAAAAATCTAGAAAAATGTACAAACTGAAAACCAGTTTTGGTCTGCATAGCATCAGTAACAACGCTTGAGTCAGCTTTGTGTCAAGCCGCCATTTTGATTCAACAAAGCACAGGCATTGAAAAAGGCTGCAAAGAGAGAGTACTACTAAGACAAAAGAGGGGAGGGGGGGGGGGTGCAGCGTTCAAAGCACATCAGCGTGCATAAATACGAAAATGTTTTTATTTATCACGTACTTGACATTTTTAAGCTTTTCATATTTGCTATTAAAAAACCAATGAAATTCACAGAAAAAACCATAGGTTATAGTGGATATATAGTTAGGAATTTGCATTTACAAAACCTTGAAAATTCAATGAAAAAACCATAGGTTATAGGCCATATATAGTTAGGAATTAGCATTTACAAAACCTTATTTTACTCGCATAAAACCATTGAAATTCCATATATAGTTAGCTAACTATAAGCGCTAACTATATATCGCGCACCCGCAATCCACTGCTGATGATGTCACATATTACATCATTCATGACATGGTCAGTGACATCACTGATGACATCACTGATGACATCTCAAATGACATCACTGATGACAACTCAAATGATATCAATGATGACATCTCAAATGACATCACTGATGACATCACTGATGACAACTCAAATGACATCACTGATGACATCTCATTTGTCATCACTGATCACATCACTCATGTGATAATACAATGAACCTCTTCAGACTCTAATATAACCTTACATACACTCAGTATAAACAGACACTCACAGACTGTCACTCATCCATGGAGTTACTCACACACCTAGTCAGTCATGCAAAGAATCAATCACACCTCCATTTCCTCAACTATACAGTTATACACATCTTACTTATTCAAACATATAATAACACATATTTACTCTCTTATATAATCCCTGATACAAGCTCACAGTGATCGATACAGCCACTCACACATTCACTGGGTCTTATGTTCAGTTATTTATATATCTCAACTCTCACATGTATTGTGTTTTACATACGTACTTACTTGCACATGTAGCAATGAGAAATCCATTCACTCACCAACACACCCATGCACAGTGAACCGCCCATATAGCTGTTTCCACATGCACTCTTGAACTCATACTCCTAGTGAATCAACTGCTTACACATCTATGCACAGAGTCACGCACCTCCCAGCCACCCACACACACACTCAGCCTCCCATTCAAATATTTGGGCAACCAATCAATAACCCATATGGCCACTCTTATAGCTACTGATCAACACATGCAGCAGCTTACACAACAACAAACATACTGATGCACGAATTAAGACAGTTTAGTCACTAACCCATGTACTCAGTGAGACACATTTAATCACTCACTCATACAGTCAGTCATGCACCTACTAAATTCTTCATCCAGACACTTATACATCCACTCATTCTTCAATATGTGAAACATATTTAAACTTTACAGACACATACAATCACTGGTTGTTTTGATCAGTGATGTCATCAGTGATGTCACTGACCATGTCATGAATGATGTAATATGTGACATCATCAGCAGTGGATTGCGGGTGCGCGATATATAGTTAGCGCTTATAGTTAGCTAACTATATATGGAATTTCAATGGTTTTATGCGAGTAAAATAAGGTTTTGTAAATGCTAATTCCTAACTATATATGGCCTATAACCTATGGTTTTTTCATTGAATTTTCAAGGTTTTGTAAATGCAAATTCCTAACTATATATCCACTATAACCTATGGTTTTTTCTGTGAATATATATATATATATATATTTACAGGGAGGTGATAGTTAGGCTGATATATCACTCATACAAAACCAGAGAAATTCAGCCGTTATAGTTAGCTGATATGAAATGCTGTACTGGTTTATGGAATATTTCAAATGGCTGTTGGTTGGTGTCATCAATGATGTCATTGAACAGGTTATCAGTGCTTAATTTGTAAAAGAAATAGATCTGGTACCCAAAACTCTGCTCAGAAGCTTGCAATTAAACATTAACGCACCAAATACCAAGGCAGGAAGTCTTAAATCCACCTCATGCCTCACTAATTAATGATCAGACACTCCCTCTCTGTCCCTTTATCTAACTCTTGCTGGTCCCTGCTTTCTCGCTATGTGATGGTTATTCCATCCTACTCTTCCTTCGTCTTTCTGATTTGTGTGTTTTTTCCTCTTTTTCTCTCGGAAAGTATTTAATACAGGAAATCAGTGCTAGTCCATCAAAATAAGTGACAGTGGCTCCCACTGGCTCAAATTAAGCACTGAATGGTATGAGTGATGTAATATGTGAGGTCAAACTTACTGGTGAATGTGCTTTTTAAAAAAGTTTTTGTATCATGACAAGTCCTAAACCTTTGGTTTTTGCAGTGAATTTCACATTTTTTAATGTAATCTAAAGTCTAGATACCTTACCTAAGCATAACGTCACTCTAATCTTTTTTTTCATTGAATCTCTAAGTTTTCTTTTTAATATAAATTAACATATTATTATGACATCACTTTACCTTTTTTTTAGTACATTTTGGTAGACTAAGATCTCATTACCTTACTGAATTATAATGTCACTTTACCTTTATTTTTTTCCAGTGAATTTCTGGTGTTTTTTATGATCATATTTAACCAATTCCCTCACTTGATCATATCTTTGACTGTGAATTGGGCACAGCGTCTAAATGCAGGGCCTGGTCTAACTCGCTTCTCATAGGTAGCTACACCCCCCTACCCCGAACAGATTTACATCAAACTTGGTATTAAAGACATATTTACTCAGAAAGTGTTCTCTCATTGGTTTGATTTCAAAGCAGGCTATAAAATATAAACACTTTTTTACTTTTATGCTGTTTAAAATAACGATTCAGAAAAATCACTTTTGTGGTTTGTTTTTTAAATGTGATTGACTAATGAAGGAGATGTATTTTTCCTCTATCTTGAAAAGAGTGTTTTTTAATCAAATTGCAATTTTCAGAGGGGGGGGGGGATTCCCCCGTCAGTGGGGTGAAGGGCACCATGAGAAGTACCCATCTCCAGAGGACTGCTAGTGGGCACCCAGATGTGAAAAAATAGTTCAATAAACAAACAAAGGCTAAAACAGGCTCACTGTAATAAAACAATGATTTAAATGAAAATAGGGACCTTGTGGCTGCCATTTAGTGACCAGCAAAAAGACTCCTTTTTGTGCTAAGATCTAGACTTTAATAAAATCATGATTTTTTAATAAAAATACAAAAAATGAAAAACTTGGAAAAATAATGTTCCATTAAAAAAAAATATGGACATGAAACCCACTGTGCACAGAGAAAGAACATGCATATCAGGGGCTGACTGCCCACTTAGGGAACCAGCAGCAAGTTATCTCTCCTTGCAGTAAAATAGCTGCAAGGCCTGGCCGCAGGGCAGGCCAATGAGGCCAACCCTTGCTGCGCATGGTTTAAGGCCATCCACCACATGAATTTGGTTCACAGCTGGTTGGGCACTGGAGATAGCCAAAGGCCAGGCGCAGTGACCAAACCTTGCTGTGCATGGCTGAAGGGGTTGACAGCCTGCACCAAGTTGGTTGGAGGGCATGGCTGTATGCCAAGTCCTGCGGCAGCCATCGCTGTGCATAGTGAAAGGCAGTGAGCATAAACAATAGAGAACATTATAATAAAAACCCTATACATTTACTTGACTGCCACAAGACTGGCTTAGCACAGCCTTCAATTTTGGTGAAGTCAGGTCAAAGATCTGTGAACACCCGGGAAGGTCTCCTGGACCCTTGTTGGACCTATTGTGTGGTTGGTGGACCTGACACCAGGTCTGCGATTCTAACAAAGGTAGATGATCATTGGTGGGATCAAATTTGAAAAATGTAACATATAGCTGTTGAGTTACCTCTGCTTTTAGGATAACATTGTGCCAATGACTTAACACTGTCTGCCAAAGGGTTATGTATGATACTTTGTTTTCTGTACTTGGCTTGTTTGAAGTAGCAGCCTCTTTGGGGTTATAACTTTAAAACATTAAGGGTTAAAACATTTTGATTTTCTTCCAAGTCTCCTTCAATTTTGAAAAACGTAATACCCCCGGCTGGTTATTTCATATTTTTAACATTAGCAATATCTGTGCTGTACTGCTTGAAGTAGCAACAATTTCACAAGCTCCTACTGCTCTTAGGCCATCTGTGCATTGTCACTGCTGCCCCCTGTGGGGTGTTTGTTTCCTTCTGGCTCCCTGGATCTGGGCACACGTCTGACAACTCGTCTGACTTCTATGTGATGTCGAGCCAAACTTGATAAACATTTTGTCAGTCCTTCCTCCTGCCCCAGACAAGCTGGCCACGTGGACTCTGCATTCCATAAACACACACTGCTAAATACAATGGAGCTCAAATGTCATAGCCAAATGCTGGACACGTATGCTTAGCAGATTCAGAGATCAAGACCATAAAAAGATAGAAACAACAGGAATTGCATTTGTTTGTTCATGTTAATTTGCCTGTAATCTTTTCTGAGGATGCTTGTTCAAGTGATCCGCACATATCAATTGAAATAATTTAGTGTAAACAGTGCAAGTTCTAAATCCTCCAAGGTACATAATATGGCGAATTGGGCTTAGGGGAGCACAGGCAGTACCGTCTTTTGATTTTTATGCTCTTGAGAAAGATTAATTCCAAGGTCCACCTTTGTGCGGTAAATATAAAGGTATATTATATCAATATTTATCTGGTTGAACAGTCGAAGTTTGGAATTCCAGCCCTCCCCCATCAACACCATTGCCTGCTTTCCCTCTTTCAAACAAGATCTAAAACAACTATTTGCCTATGAGCCAATCTCCAAAGATGAAAGGGTTTGATTACAGTACACATAACGCACCCTCTTTTTAACAGCTTTGCAAGCTGGGGAGGGAATTTTAATGTTACTTTTGACTCAAGCAATCAACGGGCACCATCAGCACCTTTAGGCCTTCTTTAGAGTAAACACAGAACCCAGGATCAGGTCTTACAGATTATGCAAACTTCATATCAGATTGATATCTGAGGCCAAATGTATGACCATCAGGGATTGCGACTCACAAATTGCGGTTTATGGTGACTCACAATTTGCGAGTCGCAAAACCTAATGTCCAACCGCGTGTGAGTCACTGTTTGCAATTCCCAAACGGGTCGCAGGGCACCTGTCGCATTAATATTCATGAGGCAGGTCGCAATTTAAGACCGATTGGGAATGGCAAGCACTCACAGGTATTGTGACCTGCTGGGGTTAGAAGACCACCATATCTGTGACTTTTAATTAAGCAGTTTTTTAATGCAGCCCATTTTCCTTGAAGTAAAATACGTTGCAGGACGCTTACGGGCTGCGCCCGGTTCAGGGTGGACCCGTCCTTGAACAAAAGAGGCTACCTTCCAACAAACATTTGAAGAAGTAACTTTGGGATGCCTGTATTGCTGTGTTGAAGGGGCAGGCAACTGCTGTGCTCAGCAAATATCATTGTCCACGCCCGGAGGCGCCTACTTTGCTACCTGCAATTGTGTGAGCTTAACACCCAGATCAAGACAAAGATAAAGGAGCAAGGAGGCGGGGGCCGGAGATTCAGGCCCCAGCAACACCTGCGGCAACTGCCACAAATAGCACACACCACCGCTTGCACCTGGAGGCACCTTCAACCCAGGGATGGGCCCTTCTGCGCCCGTCGGTGGCAGGGTGGGGCAACTCCCTTGGCCTCTATATACCTGGGCAGTTGTGAGGTATTGGCTCTTCTACTGGCAGCATGGAGACATTTCACCTAAAAGGAGGTACTTCTTTTGTTCTTTTGGGAATTAGTGATTGTTTTCCTCATTACCTCATTCCCCATTGTGGTGCATGACTGGCTTTATTTTTCTACTATTTATTTCACGAATTGGTAAAGTGGCCTTAAATGGTGTTGAAGTGAGTTTCGACCATGGGCACCAAAACTCTGCCCTCCGCCTGGGGAGGGTTACCCTCCCCAGGCTTTGGGGACTGTGTACAAAGGAAGAGAGTATGTTGAGAGGAGACTCTTTTTCTGGACAGTGATACCCCTCTTGCCCCACCCCCTAGGTGACCCACCTCTAGCAGTTTGGCAGGGCCCTCCCAGGACAGGGGCCCAATGGGGGAGTGCGAGAAAGATTACACGGGGGTCTCCCTTGGAATGGTTATTTTTCTATCCTCGACCACACCAGCCATTAGTCCAAGGCTGAAACGAAAAAGAAAGGCCTGTACATCCATCCATCCCATCACAGAGGTTTTCTGGGAGAGAAGATGGACTCTCTTCACTGGACCGCTTTGATTAGGGACTTTGAGACATCACTAAATAGCAAGCTGGACCCAATCATGCAGAGACTTGCTCATATTGAAGACAAGGTGTCAGAATTATTTTCTTTGATGATTAAGGGGAGGGCTGGGTTCGCCCAGACACAGGGCATTGAAGAAAAGCTGCAGGGGACAGGTGAACTTACCCCTCGGAGTAGCCACACTGCAGCCCTTGGCCGCTGGTGATGCAGCGCCGAGGTTCTCCCAACCAGGCCTAAAGCAAGGGGCTCTGAAAGCAGCCCTTCGTTCTCAAAGTACTGATTCCTGTCCACGACCTCGGAATGGATCAGAGGTGAGAGGGCCCAATGCATCTCCCACAAACTGGGGAAGTGTGCTAAATGTGCCCCTAGCAGCAGCACCATATGTTATTGTCCTAGGGAATGTTCTTCCCTGGTTAAGGCCCGAATGGGGAATTATACTAAGAACTGAAAAATAAAGTGATGCATTGGATTAGCTCACACCTTTTTCACAGGAGGGACCTTGTGGATGCTACCATTATGGTATGAAGAACAAGCTGGATAGGTAAGGATAGTAAACCTTGGCCTGGAGACTGTGTGGTGGGTAATTTTAATAATCCATGTATAGTTGGCTAACTTTTTGCCTCCTCACCATGAATGACACTAGGTTCACCAGGGATTTTTGCCTTGCCCCTTGGATTCTTCTATAGACGAGGCAGTACACGCATTACTTCACACTTTCACTCCTCTGGTAGAAGTTCCGATTTAGCCAACAATCCTTTAGGTCTCCTCCCCCCCAATACCTACAATCAATGGATTTTTTCCGCTGAGTCAATTAGAGTCCTGTGATTGATTGAATTTACCTGAACCTTCCCAGTCTCATAGAACCTTGGAAGCCCCCCAGATAGTCCCACCCCAGCAACCCAAGCGACTCATGGAGTTGTCCGGGAATATTAAAGGTTTTGCTTCCAAGTTTAGCGACCCTAGGTGGGTCTGTTATGTCAAACCCTTCCACATAATTTATCTTCAAGAAACTTGGCCAGTCATGACAGTAGTTTTTGCCTGGAGGGCGTTCCTACTTATTTTGTACCCGCGGTGCCTTCAATGGCTGGTAGGGCCAAGGGGGGTTTATTTATGTTTCTTAAAATTGAGTTGAGCAGATTTACTTTGCATCTTACATGGCAAGTTCCCACACTGCCGGATGTATGACTTACATTGCCTGGCTACTCTCCAATGGTCTTAATTATTTCAAAAATAACTGTAGACTATCTGAGACCCCACAGAGCCCCATGTCTGGACCACGCCGTGAGTTCTATATTAGCGACGGGCGATGGTTAACTGTTAATAATTCGTGCCAGCAAATTTAATAGTCATCTTTGCAATTTTTCTCCGGAGGGTGTGCTACCAAAGGCAGCTGTTGGTTGAATAAAGAAAAACATTTTGTTCACTCACAGTTAAATGAGCTTTTTGATACTTATAATCTGGTCTTCACAAAGGAGAAAGTGGCGTACTCCCTGATTTCTCCAATTTGTCCATCTTTTAAAGGGAGGGGCAGTGGTCCCCCTACTAATTTCATATTTGTTTCAGATCCACTATAGCTCCTCATTTTAAAATCTTTTTCAGCCCTTTCAGCAATCACAATCTATTATCCTTAACCCAGGATATTGCTGTGAGTAAAAAACCACAGTCAAGGGATGCCCTCATGAGTTTGTCAGTTGTGGTCAAAGGGAGAAGACTGAATTGGGCTCTGATCGACTCTCAGCCTCTCAAACGTCTCTTTTCACTTCCTGTTTGCATGATTTTAATATTTGTTTGGATAGTGATTTGGTAGAGGGGAATTGGAAGCATATGGAGGCATAGTTAATGGGGCATGTAAACTCTTGACAGCCACAACCACTAACACACTAAGACACAAATCCCAAAATGGGTTGACAGGGATTGCTAAAAAAAACTGCGCCATCTGAAGGCAGCCTGAAGCAGTCCGTGAGGGATGGGCAACTGATCGGAAATTGCATGAGGGCCTACAAGTTGGCTCAAAAGGAGTGTAGATATAATTTCAGGAGTCAGTCTGGGAGGAGCTATGTCAAGCCTGTGAAACGGGAGATAGTTGTCTTTTCTGGAGTGTTGTAAACAGGTCTTGTTTCTCTGAAGGTTCTGGCTTGCTTTTGTGTCATCATATCCTGGAGCAACAGTGGGTGGCTCGTTTTGAGAGTATTTATAATCATGGGGATGGGATAGGAGATACAGTCCCAGCGGGGGCATCACTAAACAACGGTGACTGGGTGGCGTTCACATTAGATGAAATCCATGAAGGAATTCTTGCCTTGTCTAGAAAGAAGGCCCCAGGCCCAGATAGTATACCTCCAGATCTGTTTAAAGCTCATATTGATGTTTGGGCCCCGCTTTTAACCCAGGTCTTAAATGCGGCTGCACAGGAGGGGTTGCCCCCATATTTAAGAAGCGGGACACAGAGAACTCACAAAGCTACACGCCAATCTCATGATTGGATGCTACAGTTAAAGTCCTAGGGAGGGCGGTACTAAATAGGCTGTATGACTGGGCAGAAGAGAATAACATCTTGAACGACATCCATTATGGATACAGGGCGGGGAGATTGACAGCAGACCAATGCCTCAACCTCCATATGATTAGCAATAAATATGCAGTGCTCGGTCTGAATCTCTACATCATGCAATTATGGATATGACGTCTGCTTTTGACCAGGTTAACCAAGTTAAATTGTGGGCACTGCTTAGCGAGCTCGGGGTCAATTCTAGTTTTGTGGCATTATCTGATCTGCATTTAACGACCTCAGCTTCGGCGTTCTTTTCTCAGAGAGCAGCATGCACTCTTTCATTTTCCACAAGTTGTGGGGTCCACCAGGGGTGCATATTTGCACATTTTTTGATCACTGTGTATGTGAACAGGTGAGAGTCCGTGCTCCTATCAGTCACGGCCAACTACCCTAAAATTATATGGCCATTGATTTCTCCCCGTTCTGCTATACGGGGATGATGCGGTCCCGATGGCTCAGACCTCACATTGGCTGGACTTGTTGTTGGCCAAGTACATGTCTTTTTTGGGACTTCTGGACCTCTCAGTCAATTTTTTGAAGTCCTATGTAGTGGTAGTGGACCCTAAATCTACCTGCAGTAAGACATTTAATGTATCTAATTTTACTCAGTCCAAAGTGAATGCCTTAGCTTATCTGGGAATTTTATTTGATGCCAAAAACTGCTGGAAACCCCAGATGGAGGCCAAAAGATCAGAGGCCGTAAAAACTAAGGGGGTATTTTTTAGTTATGCATACAGGCTTGGGTCTAGGGTACCAAGGGACCTTTTAAAAATCTATCAGTCTAAGTGCATTGCACAGCTGCGATATGGCCGCGTGGTTTGGGGGTACACTAAGGTGGATCGAATTCAGACTATGGAAAATAACTTTCTGTGGCAGCTGGTCCAGGTCACCCAGTCCACCCCGACATTTTCTATGCATGCTGAATTGGGCCTTCACTGTGTCTCAGACTTTATTGCCCTAAGTCCATTACTGTGCTGGATAAAGAGTTGGAGTAGGGAGGAGCTGAAGCTAGGTCGGCTGATTAATGCGGACTGTCCTGCCATTGTTCTCGCTATAGCCAATGGAAGGGCTAAAGAGAGCATGCAATTCACAAATGTGTTTACCAACGCTTGAGGCAAACAAACTCACCCTTGCTCTGGTAAAATGTCAGTGGATCCGCACGCACCTGCAGTCTCACACATGCACAGTGCACACTCGTGCTGGGGGGGATCTTCGAAGCTGTGGCCAGTGCACTCTTTTCCTCAGTCCCATTCCCAAGACCCTGATGAATAGGGTCAAGAATGTATGGGGTGTGAAGTAAAATAACGTTAGTAGGGTCCTCTAGTTCCACTGTGGTGCTGGAATGAGGTCTGTTTCCAGTGATTTCCAGTGTTAATTAGATAAAGTAGTGTAACAAACAGCCAGCATAAGCACTCGTCCTAGTGAGTTATGACTGAGCAGCTATCACAGCTTCCTTTGGATGAAATATACTTGTTTCTGGTCATGAACAAGACTGATGAGCATTGGCAAAGCCAATAGATTCTGTCTCCTTCTTCAGTCTGGAGTGTGAATATTAGCAGAACAAGTTATGACCTATTTTATTTTACCAGACAATTATTTGTTTTCGTTGATGGTTTCCAAGTCTGCCAGCATTCTAAATCAGGCCTCTTCTTTCAAGCACCATGGTGCTCTCAGCTGTGCATTGATGGAGAAAGCAGACAGGACCTGCCAGAAGCAGAGCCATTTATGCTCTTCTATGTTCTTCTCTCCAAAAAGATAAAAGGGTGCACAGCTGCCCTAGGGCACTAATCTTCAGAATTTTTAAAAGAATACAAAATAATAATAAGTTTGAATTTCACGATTCCTTCCATCTTTGAATTCGTTTTTTGTACACCAGAAAAAATTGCTGAGATATTTTATCTATATAGTGTCAAAGTCAAACACGCTTCCTTGTATGGCTGTTATGGCAATCGCGATCAACGTAAATTGTGTCCACCCCCCCCCCCCCCCTTCCCCTCTTCTTAAAGTCACTTTTGCCCCTGCTCCAAAGTTAAGGCCACTGAAATGATGCGATTTTGTAGCCAAAGCGTTTGGCGCACTTGCCACATAATGATGGCCGGACTGGCCTTAGCTGGCACCGGGCGTTTCCCCGGTGGGCCACCAGGGGGGGAGCTGGTTTTGGGCCCCTTGGGGGCTCTTTATGTTACCTGGGACCGGCAATATCGGACCCCTGTAACAACATCGGCCAAAACCGGCCCTAGCAAACAGCTCGGCTGCAACCCCCCTAACCTCCAGGGGGGCTGGCCGAGCAGTTTGCCAGGGCCAGTTTCGGTTCCCAGTCCGGCCCGGCACATAATCCATCATCCGCTGTGTAATCTGCAGAATAAAAACGCAGGAGCACACGTGTTGCTGTGCAGTGGAGGGCCGTTTGCAAAGGCTGACCGGTCATCTTTCTGTTGCCTATTACTGCATTTGGATGTTAAACTGGTACTAATGAGGTGGGACCTTTGCCCAGGCAGTGTCAACATGTGAGACAAATGACAAAATAATAAAGTAATACTATCACAAAAAGTACTAGGTTAACCTGCATAATTTCCCTTTTGTTGTCACATAACTTAGTCAACTCTGCTGCATATTTTATTTATTTTTACCATTTATAGAGCGCACTGTAATAGCATACATTTTGGGACCCCCTCTATAGTTCATTTATGACCAGGGAAAAGAGAGGACAACATTTAGGAAAACATAATAAAGTTCCCCCGTGGCCTATTCATACTTTCTCATAAGGCATAGCTCATAAGAGTGCACTGTAACCCTGCGGGCATCCTGGCGCTAAGACAACATACGGACCGGAAAACTCGGCAGATAGCTGGATGGGCACCACTGATATAGAGTTAAAGACCCAGGGAACAGACTTTGGGAAAGAGCCAGGTCTTTACATTCTTACGAAATGGCAGTAAGTTCTGTGTGCTCCTAATTGCCAAGGGAAGGCTGTTCCAAAGGCGAGCCGCAGCCACACTAAAGGCCCTTCCCCCAATGGTTGCTCTCTTTGTCCTTGGTATCCTGACCGAATAGGCTGATGCTGATCGAAGGTTACGAGTGGGTACGTACCATTGAAATCTGGCTTGGATCGGCTTTGGTCCTTGCCCATGAAGTGCTTTAAACGTTACGCACAAGGATTTAAACAAGATCCTTTGCGCTACCGGGAGCCAGTGAAGCTCCGCTAAGGCCTGTGTTGTCGAGGAGCGACGTGGGCGGCTCAGCGCAAGCTTGGCTGCAGTTGTCCTCCTCTGCCGCATAAATGCCGTGGGCCTCTCCATAGTCAGCCAGTGCTTTCATTAGATAAACTTAGGCCCAAAGACCAACTAGGCATTAGAAAAAAAAATGGAACTTCCTACAATTCAAAACAATGGTATTGGGTTGTTTGAAGTTGCTTTCGTTCTTTCGCATACGTCCTGTTATTGCTATAAACACTCCGACATTCATCTTAAATTGTCATTTTTGCACCTTTATTAAACTGGTTTTAGGAAAAGAAAATAACTAAAATCCCTCTAGTTGCAATGTCCTGGAAATTGGACCAAGTCCCAGGAGGCTGCGCGAGCATCATTCCCGCCTCCCAGGCTCCGTGCTGCCGTGGGGGGTTTAAATGTCGTTTTCCTGCCAAAGCACTGAGCCTCGTCCCTTCTCGTGGGCCATAAAGGAATCGGTGGTTGCTTTATGAATGCCTGCGCGTCACTTTAACTATTCGCAGCTCACAGGTAACTACACTGATCAAGACGGCGGGTCATTACCTCGGTGTCGCTGCGCCCCCTCCCCCTCCCGTCATAGCTCCTGCCACCCTCCATGTCAGCATTGAGGCGGCTCTCTCGTTAATGTCAGACACCTAATTCTGAGGGACGCTGTCACTTTCGTCTGCTATATTTCACAGAGCGTGTCATTTGCATCGCAGCCTCAAAACTGCCATTTTTATGGCTTTGAACTTTCAAAAAGAGCTATTTGTCCCAACTTAAACATGAATCTTTAATTAGTCCCTTTGTTCCGGTGGTTTCTTTCCCTGCCTGGTAACGGGAGTGCTAGCCTGAGTGACAGACAGTGTCACCTTCATTAGTCTGCACAGTGCAGTGTTGGTGGAGGCGGGCTCACCTGAGGAAGGGGGCGGAACTCAGACAGGGCCTGTCTCCGGGCAACTGAGACCGCCTTGAGTAACGAGAGCCGGTGGTACACAACGAGCTGTCCATCCATGGATATCACCAAAATGCAAAATCAACATCATGTGCCATTTGGTTCTCACATCACAGGAAGTAACATCATATGACTATGGTGACATCACAGTATCTGATGTCACGGAGTCTTTGACCATGTTCAAATGACCAAAAACAACTTCACTGAAGTAAAAAAAAGTCCACAGCCCCTGCAGTGCGGGGGTGGCCCTAGGTCTGGGGAACCCCTCTGGCACTGGCAGGTCCCTGGCCTGGGAGCTCAGGACTGGGTCCGGAGCCTTGGGCCCCCTGCTTGTACTTTGCAGGGGGGCCATGTCTAATTTTGTTACGCCACTGCCTAAATCCCCGCTCTAGGTCTCTTCCAATGAACTGCATGCTGTGGTGTGGGCACCAATCCTGGCGCTGCACTCAGGCTGTGAGAGCAGTGCCCTGATTGGAGGGAGTGGCATTACTCAGTGCTCTCCAGTGCCCTGGAGGCCTGCACTTACTCTAACCCAGCTTTCTTTAGAGAGTTGGGTTAGAGCAACAGACCGAGGGTGGGCCAAGGATGCATTCGGGTGGGCCCTGAGGTGCTGATTGTCACTTATATGCCAGGCCTGCTTCGGGCCCTCCTTTATCTCTCCTTAGTCTTACAATGGCCCAGTAAAACACATTATTTTCTTTCCACATCTATTTCTAAATGTTATCCCTCTCAAAAAGCGTTTTTTAACATGTCATGTCCCTTTGATGGGAAGTGGCGGTTTCTGAGGTGGGAGTATCAGGCAATTGACACTTCTCTGGCTTTCTCTCATGACTTTCTCCTTAGATTCCCTCATTGCCACCCTCCACCAGTGCCCCATATCTATTTATAGCCCCCCCCATTGACCTCCTCCTCAGATTCCCTCACTGCCACCCTCCACCAGCACCCCTCATGTCTCCGTAGCCCCCCTATTGACCTCCTTCTCGCATTCCTTCACCACCACCCTCCTCCAGTGCCCCTCATCTCTCTGTAGCCCCTCCTGTTTTGACTTTCTCCTCGTATTCCCTCAATGCAACCCTACACCAGTGCCCCTCATCTCTCAGTAGCCCCTTACCCTCATGACCGCCACCTTGGTTTAACTCACTGCCACCCTTCTCCAGTGCCCCTCATCTCTCCATAGGCCCTTCCCCTAATGACCTCCTCCTCGTAATCCCTCACTGCTATCCTCTATCAGTGCCCTTTATCTCTCCGTAGCCCATTGAGCATCTCAGACTCCCTCACTACCACCCTCCACCATCCGACCACCCTCATTGCTCCATGGCTTCTCATTGACCTCCTTCCGGTACTCCCTCACTACCACCCTCCTCCAGTGCCCCTCATCTCTCCATAGCCCCGCTCCCTATTGACCTCCTTCTCAGACACCCTCTGTACCACCCTCCACCAGCGCCCCTCATCTCTCCCTAGCCACTCTTTCATATGCATTTAATTGGTTGTATAGCGCTACTCATATCAGTGTAGGGTGTCACAGTACTTTACATCATGCACACATTATACAGAGACAATCAATCATGCAAGTTTGGAAATCAGTCTACAGGGAATGTCACATAAGCCAATGAGGATTACAAGGTGTAGGAATCACATGTTATCCATAATGGTGGGCAATATATTTTAAGAGGATTTTGTCTGTAGAAGCATAAACTCAGGATTTAAAGCATACCCCAGTGTGTGGAAAATTAATACAGTTTGGTGAACATTATCTACGCCATCTTGCCTTTTTCCGATGCCACACTTTTCGTCATGTTCATCCGCCATATTTTAGCCGTTACGATCAGAATCACCCTCACGAAAGACCCCCACGCACCGGTCATTCCCACTCTCACATGCCTTGCGCGTAAGCGGCAGCCATTTTGAGCACCATGGCCTCCCTGCCCCTCGCTGATAGCCGGCGCGTCTCTCCCTCTCTCTCCTAACCTCGCAAGCATCCCCCGCACGCTGACAACCCCCGCTCTCTCATGCCTTGGGTCATAAACCCCTCTTCAGCGCAGCTCCGCCACAGAATCCCATCCTGTTCCCAGCGCGACACCTCCCTTCATTCCTTTCATGGTCTCAGACCCTTTTGATGCAAACCCCCTTTTCCTGTGTCCCCGTTTGTCTTCCTTGTTCCCAGGCCGCCACCTGGCCCTGCGGATACTGTTTTATTACCCCGTACAGTAGGAAGCTTCCCCTCCCCATCAAAAGACCCTCGAGCCGATCAAAGCCCCCACCCTATGAGATCCGATCAACCCCACGCATTCCGTGAATCGGCGGAATGCCCTGCTGCGCGACAATCATCACCTGTTGTGACCGGGGTGGGGAATTCAACTGTAAATGTATGTGGGAACGGGCCTGAAGGGGAGATTCCGAGGATGTTCTTTCAAATATCAAAGTGTTGCGAGAATGTGTTACGTGTAATAAAGGTCATAAACCCTAGTATAAGAGGCCAGGCCTCAGAGATGTGGTTAGAGCACCTCGTGACGATACTTGCTGTCTGAATTGATGTGTTCTCCTCCGGAGAGAATAAAATCCTCGTTTCCTGCCTTCCAGTCTCCAGCGCCTGCTTCTTCATTGATTAATATTGGTGGGTCATAGAGGCGACACCGCCGGGCAACATAAAAGGGTCTTTGGTTACTGGTTGTCTTTGAACCCCTTTTAACAATTGGCGTCCCAAACGTGGGGCCCATCAGCGACTCGTGGATCCAGTGGGAGAGGTCCTGACGACAGAGTGAACGACTGCAACGATCGGAAGGTACCCTGTCCGATAGACCTTCGTCTGACAGCCGATCATCCGAACTTCACTGGTTCCGAACAGACCTCTCTCGAGTGATCTGCGGTCCTGACTGGGAACCATCAGGAGTGCCACGAGGAGTACGAAGAGAAGAGGACGATCGGGCGCTGGATTCGGAAGACAAGAAACTGTCCATGCGGTCCGGGTAAGGTCGTGTAAACACGACGAATTGCGAAAGTGATTGATAATTGAAAGTGATTGATAATTGATGAGAAAATACTAGTATTACTTTTTGTTAATTTATTTGGAGATTCGCTGTCTGCAAACGGAGAAACAACAGGCTCTCCCTTTATAAACAGTGAAGGATAGGTACGCATCCGTTGGACCTATCTTTCTCCCCCACTGAACAATTGCCCCTCCCCCATTGATTAACTGTTATAGATTGTTTTCTGGAGATTCTCTGTCTGCAAACAGGGAAGAATAGGTCCCCTCTTTGCAGATAGTGAAAGGGTAGGTGACGCGGACCTTTGCGAGCCTACTTATTCTCCCCATTGACCATATTGATTTTTTATTTTTGACCTAACATTGATTGCTCAAGATTTGATTAACTGTTATAAATTGTTTTCTGGAGATTCTCTGTCTGCAAACAGGGAAGAATAGGTCCCCTCTTTGCAGATAGTGAAAGGGTAGGTGACGCGGACCTTTGCGAGCCTACTTATTCTCCCCATTGACCATATTGATTTTTTATTTTTGACCTAACATTGATTGCTCAAGATTGGTTCATGAGGTATTCACTGCCTGCAAACAACGTAGAATAGAAATATTCTGTCTAGTCTTTGCACGCAGTGATAAGATAGGTAGTGCTGACTATTATCCCATTGTGATCCGTCATGCCTGTCTTCTCCCCACTGGTTAGTAGCCTGTTTAGCCCGGACCGCTTATTAGAGATGAACCATCCGGCTCCGCTGGAAGGCACCCCTAATAAGGACATGTTCATGAAGCATGGATTGATCGCTATAGCCTATAGTGAGCTGTGGCATAAATATACGAAAAGGGATCGAGAAAGTCAGTGGCCACTGATAGGATCCTTCGATCTTGACAAAATAGAAACGGTAGAAATAGCCCTTCGTAGGAATGAAACAACACCTATTATGCTCGATAGTCTCGGTATGTGGCGCAAAGAAGCCACACGACGAAGGGAAAGCGACGAATTCAGAAAAGGTGAAGGGACACGACGGACAACCCTCCAAACGTCTAGTAGGCAAAGGGAAGGGCCAGCGATGGCACAGTTCCGAGGAGTAGACATGAAAAGGGAACGGTGTAAAGGGATGTGCCGACAGGACAACCCCGGGACACAACGACCCGAAAGTAATCCCCCGACACTATGCACAGGACGAACAGATTTAAAACAAAACCAATGTGCTTTCTGTAGATGTCTCGGGCACTGGAAAGCCCAATGCCCGACTCTGCAGAGCATAGGTAAGAACGGAGGGTCGACAGAAAGAACAGGCCGACAGAAAGGGAAAAGGCGCGAGATAAAAACCAATCAGACTAGTGCAGACAGGACAGATAGAACCACCCCGTTTGATTATGCTCGATGGCACAGATTTCGTCAGACCAATTTTAACGACATGTTAGAGTTCTGGGACTGATTGCTCTCTGTTGCTCCCCCCCTCTGAAAAACAAACACAATTACAGGCCAGTGTAAACAACCCCCGTTAGAGAAAGGACTCAAGGAAGCCAAAACATCTGTTATATAACTTAGGATTTAATTACGGTAAAGAAAACACACAACCAACGGTAAATAGAATAACTAGTAGAACACTCTCTAAAGCAAACTGTACTAATAGGAGACATACAAAACATATTACGCTCACTCCGGAAGTCCTCGAAATGTAACAGTTCGATGGTCCCGCCCACCCGAAACACATAGCACGTATGGGGCGGGGCCTGCCAGTAGCCATGGACCAAAAGAGATCGCCGGCGAGAAGGTACCGGAGGCTCCACCAAGCAGGCAATGAAATGGTCTTCCCATACTACCCTTCCAGGGATGGCGTCCCCCGGGACACGAGTAGGGAGGGGGCGGATGCAAATGACCCCCTCCCTCGTATCTCCTGGTCCGGCCATCACGAATTCCTCCATCGAACGGATGCAGGGTGGGCAGGGAGGGAGAGGCGACGCGGACGAGCCTCTCCCGCCTCCGCAGGTAGGAGGCTTCCCTGCCCTGGCCCGGCGCCGATGTCCTCCAGCCGGGCGACGGCCATATACCTGCGCAGCACAGGACATACAATGTCCGACGCACATATATTTCCGCAGCACAGGACATACAATGTCCGACGGGCATACTTGAACAGCACCGGACGTACAATGGTCCCCCAAGAGTCGGAATCAGGGGTGTAGGGTGGTCATCATGTGCACCTCTGATTCAAAGGGACGGCGTGGGATGCGCCGGGAGAGGGAGGCTCACGGACGAGCCTCCCTCACCTCCCCAGATGAAGGCTCCACTGCTGCACCCTGGCGCCCCGAACCAAAATGTCCTGCTCCAACAGCATGATGTTCTGTCTTTCATCACCACAAGAAGTTTCTTCCACTCCTGATAGATACGACGAAGGGCGGCTGCCACAGGGTCTCAAAATGGCGTCTGAGGCCCTCGGAAGGCGGGTCTAGGCCGCTGGAGTAACTTTGTCCGAAATTGCAACTCGGGCACTTGCCCACCTGGGCACAAGCCCCCACCATCGACAAACATCCCCTCGACTTTGAAGATTCTAACAAAGTCCCAAGAGCCCTCAGCCCCTTCAGGCCTCCGGTGGGGAACAGCTGCATTGATCACAAATGAAATAACCAAGGCACAGCAACAAGATGGCGGTGCTCTCGTGTCTGCATCAGCTTCCGTCTGAACCACCCAGGAACATTATGGGCTAACGAACTCGAGTAAGTTCCGGCTGAACATCAACATGACCCGGTAAGAAAGACTCTACTTCCCTCCCTCTCTTGATTGACGGTCCACACCACCAGCCCCTCTGTTAGCACAGGTTTTTGAACTACCGAAAGGGACCCTGGTCCAACCGCCAAATCGTCGGAGACATTTTTTGCCCCTGATGCTACTTCCGGACTAAACCGGCCTCGCCCAAAATGGCGCCGGTATCAATAGGAACTAACGGATGCCTCGTGGTGTTCCTTAGCTAATGAAACTTGATGTACTAAGATTTATATACGAACCTTTGCGCACTTGATGAAAAAGGGAGGAGGGTTCACTTGACGAACATTTGAAAGGGGTCCCGTAAAAATGTTGATTTCAATGAACGATTTATTTTGATATTTATTGTAACTGGTACATAACGTCGCTTATGATGCACGCCCACGGTATACATCTAGGAAATGTGATTACAATGAGCTTGACTGTGTTTCCATTTATGAACTGAAATGCCCCTGATCCCTCATCACGCAATGAAACGTTTTTAGTTACTTACAAATAATTAATTAGGCCTTTTTTAACATGTTCTTGTGCCGCAAAATAACCCCCCTACTGTATGTGCTTCCATCGTCAACATGTCCGGCCAAAATATGATTGCACTCTCGCATTTTACGTACTGAACGATTATGCAAATAAAGGTTTTCCAAACTATGAATAGGCATCACATACTTTTGTAAATGTGGGAATTGGTGGGAGGGCTTTCTCTGTGCGCAACCGTTCTGCTCTTTTTTTAAGGTTATCTGAAAAAAAATGGTTGTTCGGCCCTGGATTGATGATCGAATCAAAGGTATGATACGCTGCCTCCAAAATATGCGACTAAGCTCAGGAACTAACGTATGAAGAAGGACCTCGACTTCTGAGAATGGGTAAAGTAAAGCGGTGTGATTGATAGAATGTTATAAAGGTATGGTGGTCGAAGGTACTAAGGGACAGGGTTGACCGAAGAACTGATATGCCTTAGAACATCACAGCTTCGGGAATGATTTAAGGATCCCGATGGCCAGATACATCTACAAAACTAGGTACCTCGCGCTAGGCACCTCTGATTCCTCTTTTTTTAGCGTTTCCCTACACACGATCCATAGTGCCACCCTCGAACCCCCCATGAACCACCTATCACACTGCCCGCCCCCTTGACTTCAGAAACCAAGAACCTAGGGATTATATCCCGAGGAGATAAGTACGAGTATGTGGTAAGTAAAGGACTTTCGTGCCCGTACATTTGATGTGCTCGAATGTTGTTCCCCCTCCCTTTTCCTCCTTTTTTTTCCCTCTGCAGGTTACATTGGAGTCCCGATTAGGGTATCGTAAGCGATCTGGAGCCGCGTCACGCCCGATGCATGAAAGCGGACTAACGCTGCAAGACGACACAAAAAGACGCCCTACCCAATGCGCGACCTTTTTGTACCTGACCTAATGTTCTTCCGTCCCAAAACTGCATGCTTTCTACATCCTAACACAGACCCGAAACGTCTAACGTTGGGTAACGCACTGAATAGCCCAAACAATACACGGTCATTCTCCATGCCACACGTGTACTATTTGGCCTATTGTCACTCTCTCTCTCTCTCTCTCACTCTCTCTCTCTCTCTCTCTCTCTTTCACCCCTCCACACTTTCCCTCTTCCTAGTGACTGGCACCTAATTGGCGAACCTGGTGCACCTCCTGATTGGCCCCAAATACCACAAGTATTTGCACAAATTCGTCCTAAATAAAATTGTATCGATACCACGTTACTACCTCTCCTTTTCTGCTAAATATGGATGAAAATTAAATTGGCCAAAAGGAAAGGGACAGGTAAGACGACTAAGGTTCCCTAAATTTGACCCACAGTCAGGGAACTATTTGTCAGTGGCCTCTATGATAAGAAAAAAAAAAATGTCTGTGGTAATGCGATCTTCCCCATTCCAAATTGTCTCCATACCCCAAGCAGTAAGAAATGATCGAGACACCCCCGTCTTCCCAAAATGCCCCCAGTTCGGTATCAGCTGCCCTGAACGAGAATCTGAAAAACGCCCCTTGCTCTAATTCGCTGTGTTCCTAATTGTTTTCCATAAGATCCCACCCACCCCAAGGACAAGTTTAATAATTATCGCAAGCCCCCCCGAGTTTTTGTAGTAGCCAGGTTGCGAGAAACTATATAGAAAGTTAGAAAGATGTGTGCAAAGTTAGAATTAGATAACTGAAAGAACTTGTTGCAGTAAACCTTGTTGAAAATAGGATGTTTAGCTAAAAGATAGGACGCATTGATGTAATGGAGATTCGTTTAGCCTATGTTCATCCCTCAGAAGGATGCCTATCAGACTATGGCGAATAGCACATTGCACTTTTCCGTAAGATACGAAGCCCTGAAGACCGGCCTAGCCTTGCAAGACTCGTACTAGGGAAATGGGTCTCTACCAGAAGAACTGACATCTACTGTAATAGACGAATGCAATGAATGGGTACCAGACCTCGTGCCACGACAAATGAATGTAAATACCAACAAAACGCCAAAGAATTAGCCACAAAGGGAAGTTGTAGGAAATCCAGCAAACCCATCATCAATTGTTTATACGTTGGCTGCAAATCTCAATGTAGCGGATGTTTACCCCAGTTGCTTGGTGTTGGGAGAGAAATAGGTTTATGTAATTACCTTCTTCTGCAAAATCTCTAAAGACTGTCTTTTCAAACTCATTTAAGGGTACCACTGTCGGAGGAGAAAGAGACCGGATGTGGGAGCACGCGGCCTGACTGCGGATCGTGGAACCCCAGCGACGGAGGCCAAGGCGAGACCACAGCAGTAAGGAGTCGCAGGATGAGGCACTGTTTCAGACAAAGCTAAGGAAAGGGCTGACCTGAAGCCCCTGCTCTATGATCGACGTGTGCCAAAAAAGTCCCCGCTCTCTGAACCTGGTTATGGACCCGCCTGTCTCAAATTCTCCGTCCCCCTGATCTGTTCCCGACTTGGCCCTGCTCCATCCCCTCCTCCTCCGACCTACCATAAGGACTGTTCACACACACACCTTTCCACCTGAACTTCCAAGTTTCTCCAAATCCTACTGAGCTACCCAGAGAAGGGTACTCCCTGCGTCAAAAGGGAGGGAGCTCCGACTAAGTAGACCACGAACTATGTTAATCTCAGAACGGTGACCTGGAACTCCACCAAGGGTCGCCCCTAAAGAGAAGATGAACGAAGTATGTGGTTCTACCCGCTGCTGAATGCCTCGATGATGATGGAAGCAACAGGAAATACCCACCACAGAGACTCAAGAAACAAACAGACCCCGCAACTCAAAGACAATTGCACTTTTCATCACAATCCTTTTTCTGCCTCCTAATAACTATGCTCTGGGTTACGGAAGAAAATGCGCCTGCTCCAAAACCGTAACGCATTTCTCCTATGAGGTCTGGCGAAACAAAACAAAATGTACCCCTGCCCGCAGACCTCCAACGACTCAATCCACATGAACATTCCTGTTGACAGAACGAATTGTAATCCAGGTGCTTAACAGTGCCAACAGAAGACGACAAAGACACTGAGAACTCTGATTTTTATTTTTTATTATATCTCATTTCTCTCCCAATCACCATTGGACTGACTATGCTCCCGCCGAGTACAAAAAGGACTTACTTATATGATAACTTACCAGTTCCTATTCCGAATGACTATAAGTATCTATGATCTGTACCCAACGCCCTCGCTACATAATTCTAGTCTGATATTGCATTACGATGACTTTTTCTGCAACCAACTTAACGATGAACCCACCTACTAGATGATGAGATTTTTCAATGTGATGTTTATAATGTGATGTTTATGTACAGTTCTTTTGCCTAAAGTTCCCTCTCCCTTACTTATGGCCGCTGCAATAGGTATAGATAGGAAATAGGCCAGCAAGATGTCTTGGAAATGTTAAAGGGAGGACTGTGGAAAATTAATACAGTTTGGTGAACATTATCTACGCCATCTTGCCTTTTTCCGATGCCACACTTTTCGTCATGTTCATCCGCCATATTTTAGCCGTTACGATCAGAATCACCCTCACGAAAGACCCCCACGCACCGGTCATTCCCACTCTCACATGCCTTGCGCGTAAGCGGCAGCCATTTTGAGCACCATGGCCTCCCTGCCCCTCGCTGACAGCCGGCGCGTCTCTCCCTCTCTCTCCTAACCTCGCAAGCATCTCCCGCACGCTGACAACCCCCGCTCTCTCATGCCTTGGGTCATAAACCCCTCTTCAGCGCAGCTCCGCCACAGAATCCCATCCTGTTCCCAGCGCGACACCTCCCTTCATTCCTTTCATGGTCTCAGACCCTTTTGATGCAAACCCCCTTTTCCTGTGTCCCCGTTTGTCTTCCTTGTTCCCAGGCCGCCACCTGGCCCTGCGGATACTGTTTTATTACCCCGTACAGTAGGAAGCTTCCCCTCCCCATCAAAAGACCCTCGAGCCGATCAAAGCCCCCACCCTATGAGATCCGATCAACCCCACGCATTCCGTGAATCGGCGGAATGCCCTGCTGCGCGACAATCATCACCTGTTGTGACCGGGGTGGGGAATTCAACTGTAAATGTATGTGGGAACGGGCCTGAAGGGGAGATTCCGAGGATGTTCTTTCAAATATCAAAGTGTTGCGAGAATGTGTTACGTGTAATAAAGGTCATAAACCCTAGTATAAGAGGCCAGGCCTCAGAGATGTGGTTAGAGCACCTCGTGACGATACTTGCTGTCTGAATTGATGTGTTCTCCTCCGGAGAGAATAAAATCCTCGTTTCCTGCCTTCCAGTCTCCAGCGCCTGCTTCTTCATTGATTAATATTGGTGGGTCATAGAGGCGACACCGCCGGGCAACATAAAAGGGTCTTTGGTTACTGGTTGTCTTTGAACCCCTTTTAACAAGTGGGTAGGGGTTGGCTTTACTGATAAAAATGTATATCTGCCCAAAGAAACTCTTTTTAACAACATTAGAATAATGAAAGACTGGGGAAGTTCTAACTATATTACAACACACACACAAAAAAGCTAAGTTCTAACTATATCATTCAGGTTTGCATGCAGCTCTTTGGTGACAGTTCATTGGTCACTGTCCTATTATAGAATTGTAACTTCTGAACTGCAAGTAACACAATAATCTCTGTGACAAAGGAAGTAACCCACTGAGCTATCCACACAAAATACAGTTTATCTGCATTTCAAAAACTACCACCAGACAATGGATTGGCAGGATTATTAATCACCAGTTATCTGTACATTTTTATTGTTGTTTTATATCCGGCCTTGCTAATAATAAAAACTGTTTAAATAAAGCATAGCATGTGTCTTGCTGGGCCTTCCCTGATGATTTTAAAAAGAAGAACAAATAGCCAAACATTCTCTCACCTGCTCGGATCCTCATCACAGCCCGATCTCATAAGCAATTGCAGCGACCAGGAAAGGTGAATCCGGAGAAACAAACTTTGTTTCTCCAGCGTGGAATAGAAAAGGAAATATCCACACAACAGAACAGTTAAGGTTACCTGATGCCAAAGAGAGGATGTGTCCCCTTCACCATGCCCCTAATTTACCTGCACGATTGGGCGGGGAAACAGCCCATCTTTCTAAAAGGCGTGATTGGGGGTGCCCGTGAGAGAGAGTCAGACCCAATCACGCAACTCTCAGAACAGGAAGAAAAACAATGTTCAGAGGAACGCTTTAAACGAAAGTGGCTGTTTACTACTGGCCTTCGTGCATTCACTAACAGGGCCAAAGTTCATGTTTGAGTGGGCCAGGCTAATGTTTGGGTGGGCCTAGACCATCCGGCCCACCTGCTAGAACTAGGCCTAAGCTGGCCAACCTGCCAAAGAGACGTGCACATTGAAAAGTGGAGGAACAGCCCATCCTCCTCCCTGCTGCTGTCATTCAGCAGCGGCCCTGCCCCTGTCCTAACGCTTGGTTCAGGAAGGGAGGATGAAAAATTAACTGGTAATGTATTACCATATATTTTTCATCATTTTATTTTAATCTTTGGGAGTAATTTAGGTGGGGCAACACCCCTCAGCTTCAAAGGAGAAGCTGCCCCTGGATTAAGTAGATAAAAGTGCCTCTTAGGTATCCATCATATACTGAGCAGGCTGCTGCTATGTTATGCCTGGGACTCAATAACCACAACTACAGCTATCATAACCTTAAGGATAGCTTCAAAAGCCCAGTCAAAACCTCAGATACCCAGTCAAAGCGATTATTTACTAACCATAATCAACATTCGCCTAGTCAGAACCATAATATGCTTCGACATATCCTCAAATGAACAAGTACCGCCTCAAAAGCCCTGGCAGATCCTCCACTTATGAAGGAACAACCAATGTACACCCAGGCATAATTCCATATCATCAGTGCTGTTCTTTGAAATGATATTAATTAAACAGGGGTTGATTTTGTGTCCTGCACATGTGCAGGCTCAGAGCATCCACACAGACTCCACAAGCACAACCCTGGGCACAAATATGAGCACCAAAAATGCAGACACATAAGATTTCCAATCCCTTTATCCTTCTGTCCCAACTACCTGAGTGCACAGGAAACACATTTGCTATTGTGTGAAGAGCAATTTAGTTTCTACCTGATTTGTGTGGCCAGTAGCTAACCCATGATTCCTCATAATTAAAACAGCTTTGTTTTATATACATCAGGAGCATCAAGCATACGTCCATTGTACCTGTGGTCACCCATTCCTGTTAGCCATGAATGTAGAACCCACCTCATACTTAATTAGGACTTGTTACTTTATTAGTATGTGTCACCCAGCAGAATCTAATTTTATTTTAATTTAAACCTATATGCCCCTAGACGGATCTGTTGGGAAGGGGCGTTTTGTCAATTCCTTTCCAATCCTGTACAAGTCCACCCTCTCCCTGTCCCAGGTAGTTAACGTTTTAGGTAGCACTAATATGGCCTATGGAATAAACACTGGGGATGTCCTCTATAAGCCCAGGCTTCTTCCTTGCACTGGCAGGAAGTTCTCTAGCACTTATGTATGACCCATCAGTGACATGTTCACACCGCACCAAATGACTGGATTTTGGTGGGTAGTTGGAGGGATATTAGCAAGGGCGGAATCGCCCCTTTAGCTGCACTTTTTGCCGCTGAACTGGCAATATTTCTATCGCCGTATTAGCAAGCTGTCGCTAACAGCTGTTAGTGACAGCTTTATGGTGAAAGCGACCGTTTTGGTGCCGCTTTGCATATCGGCAATATTTATCGCTAATGGCATGCAAAGTGGGCGTTCCTCCACACAAAAACTTGGCAAACACTCGCTAACATAGCTTCGGGATATTAGCAAGGCGGCACAAGACCCGCGATGTGAGCTTGAAAGCCGCGCTAAGCCCCCTTTATCGCAGGTTTTTAACACTTGCTATAAATACAACTTAGCCATCTTTAACATGGGAGGTGAATTGCATGGCTGAGTCCATGCATGCCTATCAGCAAGGTTTGCAGTATCGCAGGGAAATGAGCGCTTGTTTTCCCCCGATACAGCATGTTATCACGACTATCGCTGGATTTAATATCGCCTTGGAGATACGCGTTGCTAATAACATGCTATCTCTGCGATAAAATCCAGCAATATCCGGCGATAAACAAATTTGCGCTGAGCACGCTTTGCAATATTTATCGCAAATCATTGCTAATATGCCCCTGGGTTCTTTTATGGCAATCCTCATACCACCCTTGGGTCTGATTTCCCCACGATGCACTTGATTGACAGATCTTCGTGAATTCCTATCTCTATGTAGCTCATCTGATTGTCCACTGCACGTATCACTTTTTGAAAACATATTTTATTAATATTTTATCAGCATACAGTCCAAGACATGAATCACAATGCTTGTATCCATCAAATATGTCTCCATGCTTACTCCCAACTAATCCCTAGGCCCCCCCTCCCTTTTCAATCGGTGTGGGCACATTTCAACATATATATAGCACAGCATAGCTCAAGCTATAAGGACATTATTCACAACAGAAGTCGCATATCAATAATCACATGTACGTTTCTTATACATTAATCCTCATCTCCCCTTTGCGAATCCAGCAGAGCCTGTACCAGTGCTTCCCAAGCTCTCGCCAACTCCAGAGCCTTTTCATTTGCTGTTCGTCTAGCCTGTTGAAATGTAATGGTGATCTCGCTGCTAGCCCATTTATACAGTTCTGGCTTCCATCTCTTACTTGATGGCCCTTCTTTTGATTTCCAGTACCAGGTTATTTCCCGTTTTGCCAGTAATAACCCCAAATCAATGAATTTGCTAGTTATTTTGGTTTTAGCTGTGTGTGGAAACCAATGCAACAGGCATACATCCATATCGTAGTCTAAATGTCTATCCGTTATGTCGTTCAGGAGTTCCACTATCTCCACCCAGTATCGCCCCAAGATCGGACAGTTCCAGAGCATATGCTCCAGTTCTACTCCCTGTTCTGAACACCTGGGGCACGCTGCATCATGCACCTGGAAATATTTCCGGATCTTCCCTGGGGTCAGATAGGCTCGGTGCAATATGAAAAATTGCACCTGCTGGAATCGTGCATTCCGAGTTCCCTTCCATGCCCTCCTAAGGATGTGGCCCCATGCTGCGTCTGGTTTTGATCGGCCTATGTTCGCCTCCCATTTTAATTTCAGATCATCTAGTGGTCGCAACCCCTCATGTAGCATCCGCGATTGGAGACATGTGACTGTTTTAAAAGTCCCTGCGGTCATTACAACATATTGGCAAACCATTGTAGTTATTGGCTCTGCTTGCCCTTCTTTCCAATGCCTCCGAATTGCCGCTAGTACCGCTGCATGGAGTAGGAAGCTACCTTCTGGGAGGCCATACCTCTCCTGTAGCACCTGAAAGGGCATCAGCTCCCTCTCTTCGTACAGGTCCCCCACCATTTGGAGTCCTAGCTGTTCCCACTCCATGAGGGGGGTCCAATCCCCACCGTGTGGTAGTGCTGTTAGCATTCCCAATGGGATTTCCGGTACGTAGGGATGCGCTACCTCTGCCCTACGCTGACTCCTGTTCCAGCACAACCTCAGGGTTCTCTCTTCCATTGTTAAGTCCCGAATGTTAAGTTTTTGTTGTAAGACTATATACGATAGAACATGCCGTTTGTATCCCTTTTCCCCGCAAATATTCAGGACCCCGAAATTCTGCTGCAACGCCTTGTGTAAGAACCTGCGGCTGCGCTGCTAAATAATAAAGCTCAAAGTCGGGAACTGTCATCCCGCTCTCCGTTTTAGGTCTCATTAATTTGGTCAGCGCTACTCGCCGCCGTCCATTCCTCCATAGAAACCCAATAGTCAATGTCTTTAGTTCTTTAAACATGCGTGGAGGGATCCAAACTGGCAGGGTTCAGAAATAATAGAGCAGCCTAGGTAAAGCTACCATTTTGAGTAGAGCCACTCTCCCCACTACTGAAAGGGGGAGTGTCGACCAGAATGTCATGCTCCCCTTCAAGGCACTTATACAGCGCCCCACATTCCCTTCTAGCATGTCCGTTGCTTCATGATAGATTCGAACCCCCAGGTAAGTGAGACACGTCGGCTCCCACTTTAACTCATTGGGCAGCATCGGCGGACGCGCGCATGGTCGTATCGGGAAGAGGCATGTCTTACGCCAGTTTACCCTGAGGCCCGAGAGCTCTCCAAATCGTGATAGCAGAGATATTGCTCCCTGTAATGCATCCTCTATGTTTTCCAACAACAGGTGCAAGTCATCTGCATATAACGATATATGCTGTGGTATTCCATTTAACCATAGTCCCTCAAAGATTTGCCCTGATCTTGCTTTTACTGCGAGGGGTTCTATTGCTAGAGTGAACAGCAGTGGAGACAAGGAACATCCCTGTCTCGTCCCCCTCATGACTGGATACTGGGTGGATATCACCGCCCCCAATCTTACTCTGGCCTTCGCTGATGTATACAATATCCTTGTCCAGGCCCCAAACTGCGCTCCCAAGCCGAAACGTTCTAGCACCCTGTGGAGGAATGCCCACTCCAGACTGTCAAAAGCCTTTTCTATATCCACTGATAGGACCGCCAGCAATTGTAGATCGTGGTGGTTGCCTCCCATAACCCGCACTAGCCTCCGTATATTCGAAGACGTATTCCCAGTCGCAATGAACCCCGCCTGGTCTGCGTGCACCAGCGTTGTCATATGTGGCAATAAGCGGGTTGCCAGTATCCGGCTCAAAATGTTGTAGTCCATTGTCAACATAGACAGCGGTCTGTACGAGGTCACATTTGTATCTGTTCATCCCGGTTTTAGGAGGGGAATAATCAGCACTTCTCGCATTGACGTGGGTAACTGGCCTAGCTCCCTGGCTTCTGTATAAACTTCCAACAATCGGAGCGCCAAAATGTCCACATACTGTGCATAAAATTCTACGGGTAGACCATCAACTCCCAGTGTTTTGTTCCGGGCCATGTGTTTAATAGCGCTCCGGATCTCAGCCAGTGTTATAGCTTGCCCTAATATCTCTGCTTGTTCCTCGTCTAGTCGCGGAAGTGGGACCCTTGATAAATACCCATCTATTTCTGTCTCCTCTACTTCCAAATTACATTTGTACAGGGATTCATAATAGGTTAGGAATCGTGATAGTAAATCATTTTGCGAGTAAACCATGTCCCCTGCAGCCGTCTCTATCCTCATAACTGGGCCTCCTCTCGGAACTGAGTTCGCCAACCGCGCTAGCAGCATTCCTACCTTATCCCCTTCTGCGTGAACCTTTACCGTATAGCTCTGGTAATCAAAACTTCGCAAGCGCTCTACTGCAGTCGCTGCTGCTTCCTTTGCTGCCATTAGTTTCGTTTGCAGTATTGGTTGTTCCGGTCTTTGTTTTTCTATCTCCCTTAGGTTTCCCTCCGTCTTTGCTACATCATTGAGCACTGTTTTCCTTACTCCTGAGAATTTACTGATACAGAGCCCTGGCATCACCACTTTAAATGCATCCCATTCTACCGCCCTAGTAGATGCTGTTCCTTGATTCTCCTCAAAATAACGCTCAATGCCCTCTTTTACCTCTGTATGGAAAACCTGGTCTTCTAGTGTTTCCGGGCAGAGCTGCCAGGTAGATATAGAAGATCTCGCCCTTAGCCAATTAATAGACAGTAGCTGTGGATTATGGTCAGATATAGTCCTGGCTAAATACTCGGAGTGTACCGCCATATGGGCTATGGATTGAGAGCATAGGATTGTATCTATTCTAACATGGAGCCAGCGACGGCTCGTGGAGGGAGTTACGGTGGGGCAGGAGGGTGGGGAGGGGGAGGGGCAGGGTGGAGGTTGCTAAAAACCAGCATATGGATAATTGCAGGTAAGTAAACAATTTAATTAATAAAACGAATTTCGTAGTGCGCCTTGCATCGCAAAATGCAATGCAGTGCGAGCTACGAAATTCGTTTTATTAATTAAATTGTTTACTTACCTGCAATTATCCATATGCCGGTTTTTAGCAACCTCCACCCTGCCCCTCCCCCTCCCCACCCTCCTGCCCTACCGTAACTCCCTCCACGAGCCGTTGCTGCATGGAGCTCATGTAAAGCCGAGAAAAAAGAATAGTCCCTGTCTCGAGGGTGGTGTCTGCGCCATGCTTGAACCAACCCCCATCTGTCCTGCCAATCCGACCTATTTTTGGCTAATCGACGAACGGGAGAATTAACTAGTGGTGGATGTGACCTATCAAGAGCTACGTCCATTATTGAGTTAAAGTCACCTCCCACAATTGCTGGGCCGGCCAGGTAATGCGCTAGCACCCCAGATATACGATCCAGGAAGCGTGCTTGATCCACATTTGGGGCATATATACTACAGAGTACAACATCTCTTCCATATAGCTTACCTTCCACTGCCACATATCTGCCTTATGGGTCTAAGATATGGTCCGTAGCCTGGAAAGGGACACCTGCTCTTACCCAAATCAGCGCTCCTCTGGCAAACGCCGAGTAAGACGTGCTAAAAACCTGACCTCTCCATCTACGTTGCAGCGATTGTCCCTCCGCCCTGGTGAGATGGGTTTCTTGAAGTAGGGCTATTTGGATTCCCCTTCTCACTAGATATCCATGGGCTTTGTGGCGCCTCATCATTGTTTTCAGACCTCGTACGTTCCATGTGATACATCGCAATTCAGGTAATGTTCCCATTGTAATTATCACACAGCTTCCTGCTACTCCTTTTTTGCTTGCCCACACCAAAATTACCCCCCCTTTCACCAACACCCCACTCAACACTCCCTCGCCACCCCCCCCCCAGAACAGGACCTAATATCAAACTATCAGTCCCCATACAAACCAAATTACAACTCACACAACTATACCCAGTGGTAGTCACCACTGGCTTGCCTTAAGGGCAATTGGGGGTTGTCTGGCTCCAACAGGCAGCTGCGCAAGCCCCGGCGCTCTGCGATCCCATATGGAACTTGCAATACCTGTTCCCTCCCACTCCACTCCCAGGTGCATTTTTTTGTACAAATATTCCATGTATATGTACTAACTGCTAGGGTCCTCTCAGTAAAGTTATTCAACCAGCATGCCTTCTGCAGTCCCAGGCGTGACATCCAGACCCTTATTGCTATCAGCTTCCGACATTTCAGCATCTGATCGTGCCTTGTCCTCTTCCGAGTCAGTCCCTGCTGTCGATTCATTCCTCTGCGAGCCGGTTATCGCTGATGTTGCTTCCAATGCTCCCTGTCTGTCTGCTGCTGCTTGTGACATCAGTTGTTTCCGCAGGCTCTTATTTCTCCTCCTTATTCTTTGAGATTTACGCATCTGTGGTGCCTGTGTCAGTTCAGACCGTCGGTGCTCTTTGTGATCTGTGCGCGCTCTATAGGTTTCTAGCCATGCCCACGCTTCCTCAGATGCAAGAAAGAACTGCGCTGTGTCATCCACAATAACTCTCAGCTTTGCAGGAAAAATCAATGAGTATTGGAGCCCTTCTTCCCGAAGCTCTTTCTTAATCATCAGGAACGAAGCGCAGCGTCTTTGAATCTCCTGTGTATAATCCGGAAATATTGTTACCTTGCTGTTTACTACTGTGAAGGGGCCAGCCGTGCGCGCTCTTTGGATCAACAGGTCTCTGTCTTTGTAATGGAGTAATCTGGCCACTACTGGCCTAGGTGGACGGCCCGGCAACGGTTGTCTTGCTGGGACCCTATGTGCCCTCTCAAGTGTGAAGAAGGAGGACAACCCCTCTGGTGCAACCACTGTCTTAAGCCAATTCTCTAAGTAGCCAATCATATCGACCCCCTCCATTTTCTCTGGGAGACCCACACGTATGTTATTGCGTCTATTTCTACTTTCGGAGTCTTCCGGTTTCTTCTCCAGCGCTACTATGTGATCCAGGGCATCCACCATCTTGGCCTCCAGGGCAGCGTGGGCCGGCGTCAAGACCTGGAGAACATTCTCAGTTGTTTTCACTCTATCCTCCAATTTCGAGTGGTCTGCACGCAAAAGCCCTAGCCCAGTCGCCAGCTGTGCAATGTCCTGCTGGAGGGCTTCTTTTGATGCAGCTATGGCTTCTAAGATCCTGTCGAATTGTTGCTGTAATCCCGGGTCTGGCATTGTTTCCGCCGTTCCCTGGTCCGCTTTATTAGTATCGTCCGCCTCCGCGGTCCCGTCTCTCTTCCTTTAGGCTTCATCGCGACCAAAGACGACCCCACTGTCCAGCACAGTGCTTCTGTTTCTCTCAAGGCCCTGCCAATTCTTGCCCTCCACCAAGTCTCCTGTAGTTAGGTAGCCCACAGAGCTTGTTCACAGCGGGTCTCAAGGGTCTAGTTGAGTGCCTAAAACAATGTCCGATCCCTTCTGGCGTACTCACTGGTTCTATTGCCACGCTAAAGTTTTGTTACTGCGGTCAGGTTCAACTGAGTACTCTACTGTGCCTGCCCTCTTTAATCTAGCAATATTAGTGGGCTCAGGTCCCTGCTCCCCGCAGATATACACCAATGGCTATTCGGTTTCAAACCCAATGTCACCGCGTCTGAATTAGCTGGTCCCCATTCGCTCACGAGGGCCAAAGGATTCCGCCCTATTTCAGCCCACTGTAGTTCAAGCAATTCACTGGGCATCTCAGTACCCTGTTTTCTAGCGCGCAATCTGTCAAGGCACTGCGGGATGTTCCTTGGGTGTTACATGCTTTGGTTATGGTGCGCTCCCTCCTCCTTTCTAATGTATGGCATGTAGGGGATGTTTCTTACCCTGTCGCCCCTTCATTCCATGGAGTCAGTACCTCTCCCGGAGCCTGCCACACTCAGTCGCACGTTCTCGCCCTAGTGCATGCAGCGCTGCGTGCCTAACACCCGCCCCCACCTCCGCAGTACAGGGTTCAGGCACACCGCACTGCAGCGCTTTACAGGGTCCCCAGGGCTTCACTTCTTTCCGCAGCCAGGTTGTTGACTCCCGTGTGAAAAGCGCCAGCCTCCAGGAGCCTCACTGTGACGCGGCACCTCAGATCCCAGCTGCTCGTCCACTGCAAGTATCACCTGGGTATTTTGTGGAGCCCAGCATACACAAATTGCCTAAGAAGTACCTATTTGAGTAACTTTGTTAAAGAAGGTGACATTGAATCAAGTATCCTGCCAGGCAGCGAGTACCCGTTTGTGTAGATAACCTGTTAGAGATGTGAAATCTTCCTTCATAGATTTATCATGACATCTGTGAGTGTGACCTCAAACTAGCCTTCAATAGTCCCCTACTTATTTACCTTCAGCACCTCGTTATTCATCCTCAACTGAACATGCAACAACTGTTTTTTAAACTCTGGAATATTTTCATTCCACATCCTTGGGCCTAGTTGGATGGGAAAGTTTGGTGCCAACCTCTGTTCCCAAGGTGGCCCTCTGCATCCCCTCCTGGCCAGCTTCTAGCTTCAGTCTACTAAGTCCCAGTTGCTGGTTCTCTCTTTCAACCTTCAGCGTCTCCAGTCTCTTATTTGATGAGCTGAGGTGTATTTCCCCAAAAATCATTGGATGAGCAGCACTTGAAGGTTGAGCTATCATGATTCTGTCTTCATCATTCTCCAGTTCTGATGTGATAGTTTGAGGAGCCCTCCCAGACGACCAGAGGTGGTTTGAGGCATAAATTGTCTTTATCTATGATGCTGGCAGGCTTTTTTCTCCAGATCCTCAATAAATGACTAACTCCGTGGTTTTCGGGAGAATGCTGCCTGGTCTTTCTGGTGGCCACAGTTCTGGATGCAAGGACTTCAATGGCTGCACAGGACTCCTTAGGCATCTTGTCTTTCCTGTCCAGCTGTGGTCGAGCATTTAAAGCCTTCATCGTGACATGTTGGTAAAAGGTTGGTACGTGATACAAAACATTTAACAATTGTCACAATGAATAAAGATAAAAGCCCAGTCAAATGTTGCACCTTGAAAAGGATACTGTTTTTAAAACACTCTTAGAGTTATAGAACAGAGAAAACTAGTCCCTCCAGTGGAAACTAAAAGTCTCTAGTTCAAACAGCTAACAAGTAGCCTTAGCACATCATGTTGTACACAAAGGTGAGGGCTACCACCTATTTCTGTGAGTGCGGCAATGTTAATCTTTTGCTTTTGGTGTGTGAAAAATGAATGTTCGTATGGAAAATAATTATTAACATACCTTTGTGCTAAACCAAATAATTAAAAGTGCATGTTTAAATGTTGTACAACAGAATTGTTTTCATCTAGCGTGTTAGCAAATAATGGAAAGTCAACCTCAGCTACAGTCAGGCCCAGTTCTAGCACGGGTAGGCCAGGCCCACCCAAACATGAGCCAGGCCCGCCCAAACACGAACGTTGGCCCTCGCAGTGACGTCAGGAAGGCCAACCGAAAATGGTCACTGAAATCTAAAACGTTCCTCTGAAAGTTATTTTTCGTATTTTTCTAAGAGTTGCGTGATTGGGCCTGAGCTCTTTCTCACAGGCACCGCCAATCACGCATATCCTTTTATAAAGGTGGGTTGTGTCCCCGCCCACTCGTGCAGGTACAGGGGCATGGCGAAGGGGAGAAATCCTCTTTGGCACCTGGTAATCTGTGCATACCGTCCTGCTGCGTGGATATATCCTTCTTTTCAGCGCTGGAGAAAAGGAGTTTGTTTATCCTGATTCACCTTTCTTGACCCCTTCAGCTGTTTATCAGATCCAGCTGTGACACAGAGTTTGAACGGAGCAGGTAAGAGAATGTGTGGCTATTGTTTCATTTTTGTTAATCTGCAAAGGCCCAGCTAGATACATACTTTGCGTATGCTTCGAGGATGTGTGTATATTAGGTAATATTGTAAAAGACCGTGAGGGTCCAGCAAGTAACATACTTTGTGTATGCCGTGTAGATTTAATTTATATTTTTGTATCGTTATCATGACGGATGCAAGACACTACTACTAAAATGTCCAGATAAAACTGGTGATTAATGATCCTGCTGGAGAGCAATATTTTGTTTGTTGTAATTTTAAAATGCAGATAAACTGTATTTTATGTGGATAGCTCAGTGGGTTACTTGCAGTACAGTTACAATCCTAAAATAGGACAGTGACCTAAGAACTAAGCTGCATACAAACCAGAATGGTATAATTAGAACTTCTTTTTTGTGTTGCAATATAGTTAGAAATTCCCCAGTCTTTTATTACTCTAATATTGCTATAAAGAGTTTTTTTTGGCAAATATACATTTAAATCAGTAAAGCCAACCCCACAAACACTAGGTATGCTGTCTTCGTGCTTCTCCAGGCCAAACCTTCTTAAAACATACTGCCCACCAGTATGGATGACATGTGATTACTACACCTTGTAATCCTCATTGGCTTCTGTGACATTCCCTATAGGTTGATTTACATACTTGTAGGATTCATTGTCTCTGCATAATGTGTGCATGATGTAAACTACAGTGACACCCTACACTATGAGTAGCGCTATACAACAAATGAAATTGAATATGAGAGAGGGCCTGGGGAGAGATGGAGGACACTGTTGGAGTGTGGCAGCTAGAGAATCCGAGGAGGAGGTCAATAGGGGGGAGAGACTATGGAGATATGAGGGGCACTGATGGAGTGTGCCAAATTAGGGAATCCGAGGAGGAGGTCAATAGGCGGGAGAGGCTATGGAGCGGTGGGGGGCGCTGTTGGAGGGTGGCAATTAGGGAATCCAAGAAGAAGGACATGGGGGGGAGAGGCTATGGAGTGATGAAGGCCACTGGTGGAGGGTGGCAATTAGGGAATCCGAGGAGGAGGTCAATAGGCGGGAGAGGCTATGGAGCGGTGGGAGGCGCTGTTGGAGGGTGGCAATTAGGGAATCCAAGAAGGAGGTCATGGGGGGAAAGGCTATGGAGTGATGAAGGGCACTGGTGGAGGGTGGTAGTGAAGGAGTGTGAGAAGGAGGTCAATAGGGGGGGCTCTGTAGAAATGAGGGGTGCTGGTGGAGGATGGTAGTGAGGGAGTCTGAGAAGGAGGTCAATGGGGAGGCTACAGAGAGATGAGGGGTGCTGGTGGAGCGTGGCAATTAGGGAATCCGAGGAGGAGCTCATGCGGGAGGGTCGGAGATACGGAGAGATGAGGGGCACTGGTGGAGGGTGATAGTGAGTGAGTCTGAGGAGGAGGTCATGAGGGGGAGGGGCAAAGGAGAGTTTGTGAGGGGCACTGTTGGAGGGTGGCAGTGAGGGCATCCGAGAAGGAGGTCAGGATGGGGAGGGGCTTTGGAGCGATGAGGGGCACTGTTGGAGGGTGGCAGTGAGGGAATCTCAGAAGGAGGTCAATAGGGGAAGAGGCTATGGAGTGATTAGGGGCACTGGTGGAGAGTGGCAATGAGGGAATCCAAGGAGGAGGTCATGAGAAGAAGGGTTTTTAGAGAGAGGAGGGGTGCTGTTGGAGGGTGGCAGTGAGGGAATCGGAGGAGGAGGTCATGGGGGGATGGTGGGATATACAGAGAGATGAGGGGCACTGGTGGAAGGTGGTAGTGAGGGAGTCTGAGTAGAAAGTCATGAGAGGGAGGGGCTGTGGAGAGATGGAGTGCACAGTTGGAGGGTTGTAGTAAAGTTGTCTACAGAGAAAGAGGTCAGTGGTGGGGCACCAATAAATAACTCTCCACATGCTCTGTACGCACACAAAAGCAATCCTTGTATCATATTGACTGTTTGCAAGTAGATATGATGTAATCTGTGGCTTGTAGACTACCATACAACAAGAAGGTATAGGAGGGTCCGAGGGAAAGTTTAACGACCTCACAGGTAGTTACCCCCAGTACAACAGCCACAAGAACAAAAAGTACCTGTCTGTCGGATAACGCCGAGGTGCTAAGAAATAGTGCTGGAGAAAGGAATGCACAGAAGAAACAATACAACAACCAGATAGATCAAAAACTCATTTGACCATCAACATTTGCTGATTAAAGTCCTATCAGACCAACCAAACAAGGCGGGGCCTCATCATGTAGGACACTCAGGCCATGGTCAGTCTACAGATGCCCAGATGTAAATTGGCAATGTATGACTGAGTCACGGTCTGGACACCGCAAAAGTTAATATAGAAATGGTACTGATAGGTGCAGTGCAAACAAAGAATACATAAGTATAGTGCAGTGGCTAAAATGGCTGTCGAGGCAAACAAAGACCTTTATTAGTGCCTGCCTGGACGTCAGATTAAAAATAGTGAAATGACAGCGTAAAATAATCACTGTCCTGCTCGCTTGGTGGAAAACAAAAATAAGATGCGGTAGGATGGTCGTGTCCGACCACTCTTAGTTTATTCACGTTTTTATTTTCTCTACACATTAGGTAGTGTGATCTGCAGTAGCATTTGATAGCTTGGCCCTGACGAATGCCGGTGTACTGACACAATACGGCAGAAACATGTTGGCCTTATTTTTGTTTTCCACCAAGCGAGCAGGACAGTGATTATTTTACGCTGTCATTTCACTATTTTTAATCTGACGTCCAGGCAGGCACTAATAAAGGTCTTTGTTTGCCTCGACAGCCATTTTAGCCACTGCACTATACTTATGTATTCTTTGTTTGCACTGCACCTATCAGTACCATTTCTATATTAACTTTTGCGGTGTCCAGACCGTGACTCAGTCACACATTGCCAATTTACATCTGGGCATCTGTAGACTGACCATGGCCTGAGTGTCCTACATGATGAGGCCCCGCCTTGTTTGGTTGGGCTGATAGGACTTTAATCAGCAAATGTTGAGGGTCAAATGAGTTTTTGATCTATCTGGTTGTTGTATTGTTTCTTCTGTGCATTCCTTTCTCCAGCACTATTTCTTAGCACCTCGGCGTTATCCGACCGACAGGTACTTTTTGTTCTTGTGCTTGTAGACTACCTCCAGAAGCGACAAATTGGATCGGTAGTGATAAACCTGAATGCACCCTTGGCCCACCCAAATAAAAATTCCCAAAGCTGGGCTTGGCTACAGTCTTTCTCTGTACATCGAGAGTAACATTTTACTAGTTTCCATGGCTGAAGGGACGTGTTTTGCAACATTACAAGATTATATGCTAAACCTCCGTTGATATGTTCGCAGTACAGAACAAACCATTGTATTAAAGCGCAGTTTTCATATTTAATTTGCAAGTAGTTTTTTGTGAAATTGCAGTCTTATTGATTTACTGGAAAGGTAACATTTTAATGCTGCCTTTCTATATAAAAGTATGCCATGAAATACTCTTTGTTTAAATCATTATAAAGCATCTGCAACCCTTATGCCATTAGATCAATTTGCTTTAGACATTCAGGCATTTTAGACTTTAGGCTTTAGACATTTTTGCATTGCACCTCTGCACATTTTAAAAGTTCTGTTTTGCTTTAGGGAGGCATTGCTCACAAGATTATTACTCATTCACTAGTTTTGCTCTTGTGCTAGAGAGGGCTAGATGCTGCATGGCTTAGGTCATGGATGAAAGCTTGTTATTATTAATTTGAATGTTTGCCATTGCGGTGTGGCAACTTAATTTCATGCAACCTCATTGGATTATTGTATTTATAAATGAATTGGCTTCTGATTCTAACTAACTTTTACTTTTTGTAATGATTAATTTGACATTTGAATGAATCTATAAACTGAGAACTGGAAGAAGTCTAGTTGTGCATATTTTTCATAAATGGTCTTGGCTGATTATTTAAGCCTAGGATTCTTCTATTCCCGCAAATTGACCCTCCTTAATGTTAACTGAGTTGGAGTATCAACAGGTGTGTGACACCTAGAATTTGTACTACTCCACAAACAATATCCTTTTATTATTTTATGGAATAGATTTAGTCAGTGAGCAATAGTCATGATTATATCTGCCTATCACATACACAACTTAGAATTGGCAAATGTTATCTGAAGGACCAGTCTTATAATTTAGAATTTTGAACACAAAGACTAGTTCTGGGTCTGTGATTGGTGTTGACCCTCACTTTTTATATTGGGGGTCAGATAGAAGACACTGGGGCTGTCAAAATATGCTTTGGTGTTGTTTTGAGCACTTGAACGTATGGAGCTTTGACTTTCTCAGTTCCTTCCATGCTTACTTGCTGAAGAAAGGCCAGATATGGACACTGGTCCAGCAGTGAGTTAGACTATTGTTCAGTGAGTGAAGAATCTGATCAACCGTTCTTCCCTTGTGATTGGGTAGTGGGGATGATAGGCTGGCTTGGCACCTACACATTCTATTTGTGATGTTTACCTACTTACGTGACCTATAATCCTAATGTCCTGCCCTTGGACGTCGCTATAGTAGCACAATTAGGAAACATAGTAGAACTTTGCTAATATTTCTATGAGACCAGTGTATTTTTTCATGCATATGCAATTCCCACAATGTATTCCTGACCATACTTAGGACGTAAGGGCCTCCGTTTCCCAAAATGTGTATTGTAGAACAGCACAGTATAGAAAGTTCGGAACAGAAGGATACTGTAATGATAGGACACATGACCACTGCTGTTCGACTGCAGAGAATGCACAGACCGCAACCTTAGATGCACTCTAAACTGTGGGCGAAAGATTTGTAAAGATACTTTTCCACCATGTTAGACATGTAATTCTTGTTTAGTTTTCTTCTCCTTTGGTCAACTTTACCTATGTAGTCATGCTCATTGCGATAATTAATATGCATTTGCTATATATTGGGATAGCAAGTAATATATAATGTTTCTATGTGTTCTTTACTGCTTTTTTTTAACCTATTGGAAAGCCCCATATACAAATGCCTACAGAGTCTCTGGCAGGTTTGCTGCAATATCTACACTGACCTTGTTTGGGTGATGTGCAAGGGAGGCTGTGAGACAGCATAATATTTTCTCCATTCAGCAAGCCACAGGAAATCTATAATGGCTTGAGGGACAATAGAAATCTACCAGGCTATCCAGAATCCTCTGGAATATGATATTAGATGGAAATCAGCAGCAAATACGTAACATTCTCGGTCTGGAGGTGCTCTGGGAAAGAGTCTCCAGAGAGAGAAAGAAGAATGTTGTCTAGGCATATAGGGCCATATGTATGACCCTTTTAGCGGTCGCAAACGGGAAATTGTCCCATTTGCGACCGCTAAAAAGGTTTGTGGTATGTACAATCCCTATTTTGTGTGTCAGTAACCTATTACCAACTCACAAAATAGGATTTGCAAGTCACTATTAGGAAGGGGCGTGCCAAAGGTGTCCCTTTCTAAAAGCAAGTCGCACGGGTATGTATGCAAATGCGGTCATGAAACTGGATTGTTTCATGTACGCAAATGTGGTCATGAAACAATCCGGGTTAACACCTATTTCAAGCAGGTGGTTTAGTCAGTCGCAAACGGGAAAGGGCCCCTAGGGAACCTCTTCCCCTTTGTGTTGGGCAGCGAAAATATTTTCTATGAGCAGGCAGTTAACCATGGACCTCTGCCTACTCTTAAACAAGCATTGGCATAGCCAATAGGTCTTGCCTTTGCAACCTTATAAGTTTAGCCATGCAGCAGGTTATTCCCTATTAGCATGCCCACACACTCAAAATTTTTGAATAATTGTACACTTTTAATTTAAAGTCGATATGAAATGAGCCAAGATGCGTTGGAGATTAATGCGCAGCATGGCTGGAGTATGGGTGCCAAGGTCGGACGTGGCAGGTGTAATTGTGACGAGCACTCAAGTGTGATTATTGACCTTGGCAGCATTATTATGATACATTGAGAGGTTGGCAGTACAAAAGGGGGGCATGCTGTATTAATGCTGTTGCAGCCTGAAAACAGGTTTGTTTGTTTTCTGGTGCTGGGAGAGGACTAGGGCTAGGTAGAGACCAACATTAGTAGAATGTCAAGAATGCCTGCAGTGCACCTATTAACCTGATAGCATGCATACCACAAGTTTACAAAAAATGTGATTCTATGGCAATGTCCAGAGGGGCACATAGAATCACACGAGTCTGAAGTAACAGCCTCAATCTATAAAGCAACCCATTAAACCATACCTCTGCAGGGTTAATGCAGCACCGCAGGCGCAGAACTCCACCTCCACAGGCGAACCATTGCTCAGAGAATCTCTGAGGGACAACTAGAAACAAAGAAATGCTAACAGACCTGGTAATTTATGAAGCACGCCAACTGCCAGCTTTATGTGATAATTGTTTTCCCGGACCCTGTTCCGAACAATTTTGTATTTTATGACCCATTTTTCTAAATTATGCCCTGTGATGCCAAACTATACTGAATTATATGTTCAAGTTTCAATCAAAGAAACATAAGTAAGATGGGAGAAAAAGGTCACTTTTTCAACTCCCCCGAAAAAAGAATGTGGGGCCCCAGGCAAGCTTGCATCAAGCCATCTTTAAGGACTCCTCATTTTAACAAACAACACAGAAACTGAAAATGTTAAGATTTGCGGAGGGTCACATTATGTGTTCTAGTGAGGAAGGCAGGGTTTAGAATCAACGAATTACATTATATTACGTGAGGGATTTGTGCGCAGGCCTCTGTACCTAGCAAACACCACATGCGTCAACAAAAGAGAGCCTCACTTCTAGACGTCACGTGTGTGTTTGTGGATGCCATGAGAAACTGCACATCATGGCAAATATTGAAAACTGTAGCCGAGGAATCTTTTAAACGATACGAGGGGCGGTATAGTCCACTACGTGCTAAAAAATGGTCATGTGATGTTTGCACAACAACTGTAGAAATCATTTGTATGTGTGCAGACCGCTGTCCCACAACACCTTGGAGGTACACCGCAGATATATACCAATATACAGTGACATGAGCTGAGTGTCTACTCTCTGGCCCCATACAGTGGCAACAGAAACCAGAAAAGCAGAGCTTAACAAGGTATAGGCTGTGCAAACTGTTCACGAGGCATCCTTCTCTCAGTGGAAAGCTGTTCAGGCCATAGTGTCCTATTTTATACTGCAACACACCAGCGTTACAAACCAACACAATTGTCATGCGTGACTTACCACCCGTGTACATTTGGCACAAAAGATGTCAAATTTAATTTACAAAAATAAATCAATATATAAACAGAAGCTAACTTTCAATTCATGTTTTGTGTTAGCCGGGCGGTGATGTTAAATAAAGGTGCTTCACCATGCTGTTGGCAGGCAGGAGACACATTAGCAGAGCTATAAACTGGATGATCGTGGTAACAAAGTAAACTCACGGAGGAGCCCCTGCGTGTGGCGGCTCCAGGAAGCGCCGGGCACCATGATAAAAAAAACAGCGAGTGGTGCAACCGCGCGCTGCAAGGAATGTAAAGAATGCAACTGCCACTGTGCCCGCCGCTGCTCGCTCCCGCAATCAAAACGCTGGGGGAGTGAGCATTTGCGACAGAGGTGTGACATGGGCCTGCCTTTATCCATTTGCAGCCTCCCATTTTAAATTGACACAGCCAACAGCCAAACAAATGCGTGGGGGGTCTAACCCTTACACAAATTTTAGAGTGAATACATGAAGCCTCCAATAGAGTAGCGCATGCGCGCTGCTCTAGTCTCGACCTAAAAATGAAACAAACTTTTCATTTTAGTTTTTTAAATGGAGCCCATTTTCCTTTAACCCCTTCCTTGCTCCCGTCGGGAGCACTCCCTCCCCAGTGCAGCGAATGGCCAACGGCGGTCGCAGCCCCAGCCACTTACCAGAACTCCTGCATCGCAGCGGAATTGCTGCAGCGGTTAAGGCATTAAGGAAAACGGGCTGCATTTAAAAAAGCAAAAGTGCTGGCCATTCCCATTAGGTCACATATTGCAACCTTCCTCATGAATATTGATGAGGCAGGTCATTTGGGACCCCATTGGGAATCGCAAACAGTGTCTCAGACACTGTTGTGCATTCCATTTTGCGAATCGCAAATTCAAGACACAATTTGTGACTTGCAAAATTGAACAATCGTACATCTGGCCCATAATATTTACCTTGGTCGCTCACTGCTGATTGCATTATACCAAGCTTGTGGTAAGAAAGGCAGGGACATTTCTCTGAAGACAATGCAGGATTTTCTGAGTTGTTGCACTTGGGTACATCTAGCTGGATGTACTTCCTAACTGCAAAGAACACCAACCACGTAGTCTTCCCAAACAGGGCTCGATGTGGTCACTCACCCAACAGAGCGGGGTGGGATCATTCCATGGTGCCTTTTGGCCAGAAGCAGCAATGGCTGTACTGGTAGGAAGAGGGTCGGCAGTAACTACGGGTGCTGAGACAGAACAAAGCAATCTTTTAGAGGAAAGTTAAAAGAAAATCAGGTAGGGCAGCTCATCGTTTCAGGCTGGAAATCCAGCGATACAATCTCTCCATCACAGAGAGGCCTTTATGTTCTTTCTCACGATCCCTGTTTCTTTATTCTGATTTCTCTTGCATTCAGGTTGTAATCTCCACATTTCTTTTTCTGTCTCACGTCTGTCGTACCTGTTTTTCTCTTGCATGTTTTACTCAGTCTCCTACTTCAAACTCCCTTTTCATGTAATCACTCTTAAATCAAATATCACGTTACTGCTGCTTCTTGTTTTGTATTTTTTTCTGGTTCTTTCTCATGCTCTATATTTCTTATTTGTTTTCTATAAATATTTGCCACTGTTATCTCATTAACTATTCTTTAGACATTGGGATCCCTAGTTCCCCTTTTTTATCTTCCTACATTCTCTTCCACTATCCTTGATTTTCATGCTTCTATTCTCTTGGTTTCTATCCAAGTTTTCCTTGCTTTCTGTATACTCCAGTGCACACATATTTCTTTCTATATTACTTCTTTTCCCACCATTTTATCACGTCTCTATTTTAGGTCTCAATTTAATTGACTCAGATTGTTCCCCACTCATATGCCCTACATCCTGACTATTTAATCCCACTTTCTTGCTCTATTTTCTTTTGCCATCTTCTCCCAACTCTTTAATTGTGTTCTTTTTACATCTACCATTCTGCCTTTTTATTTTCCTTGGTCTCCGTCATTCCTTTTTCTCTTCTTTCTCTCTCTCTTAACTTTTTTTGTTTCTTTTTTTCATTTCTACTTTCTTTCTTGCCTTCTTTCTTTCTACTTATTTCCATCACATGCGACCGTTTATCTTTTTGGTACTTTTTCTTTCGATTATGTTTACTATTGCATTCTCTTTCCATGTCCAATCATTCTTTTGTTACCATTTTCTCTTGCCTTTGCTTTGTTCTGTATCTCGTTCTCTTTTCTACTTCTTCTCTGTTTTTCCCTTATCTTTAGCCTCTCTTTGTTTTTGGTTGTTCTGTCACTCCCTTCTTCTTTCTCTCTCATTTTCTTCTTCACAACCGTCGAGCTATTTCTATTGTTTTCAATGTTTTATGTATTGTCTACGAAGTAAAAAGTTACATTTCGGATGCCCTTGCAAAATGTAAATGTGTGATATTTACAGTTTTTCAAACTATAGCACACAATTCCTGAACAAATCATTCATTGATGCACAAATCTTCATACCAATAGGAGAGATAAAATACTCTGTTTAATAGCAATAGTTCATTGCAATCTATGCTAGTGATCAGTGTTCCAGTACAGTCATCCGGGTCAATTGCTGGCATTCAAACAACACCTGAGCCACTCTATTTCAGACAAAGCCACTACCTGTCCCTATTCTTTCACATTTGGTGATCTCGAGCCTAGCTCATGGACATCAAAACAATATGATTAAATGTAAATAACATAAAATGATTATATTCCTCGAAACCTACTTGTTATCGCATATACCTCGGCACCACGTCCCTAGTAAGATATAGTATCTGCCACAAGAGAAGGGAAAACACTACCCTGATACCTTCCAAGATATAGAGTACTCACTAGTAACATTCCGGCAGTGGTACTCATGTAGTTTTCACCCAACTAAGACCCTCATTACGATTCCCCAAGTTAACGGGGAATCTTATAGTTGGCTGATCTATGCCTCTCTTCGCTTCGTCTGCCCAGCGCCTTGACACCCGCGGGTATATGGCTGAGATACCCGCCACCCCCTCTCAACACAATCCCCAAAAGAAGGGAAACCGGAAACAGTTCTTGAAGTTTTTGGAAGTGGGATGGAGTGACCATCCCGGCCGTATTTATTAAAACAAAATTAAAAACATTAAACGTTTCATGTTATGTACAATTTCATTATCACATTGCGAAGTTTGGCTAACCTTAACATATTCTCTAATACAGAGGTTCTCCTAGCCGAACTAGCATCCTACAAAACATTCTCTAGAAATACTGAAATTGTACATCCTAACGTTTAAGGGCCAACGGCAAGGTCATAACCGGTGTCAAGATCCCTAACCAGACTTACCCCTCCCACTTGGGAGGGGCGACAGCACAGAGGCTTACCTCAAGTGCAACTACTAACAATTTCCCTTGACTTGACGGGGGCACTTAAGACTCGACGCCATTTAAAGGTCGTTCGAAGACTCGTGTGAGGTATCTAGAAGGTATCGTGGACCTCCCCCCCACCCCACACAACTTACAGCATCTGCCGTCGCAGATGACACTGGCCCCGGGAAATTCACTAGGAGGGGGCTGTAACCCCTCCTACAAAGGAAGGGGCCTTGACCGCCTTTCCTTTACTTCCGGCGACCCATCCTTAGACGGGACCGCCTCCCCATTGAGGGGCCAATGGCCACCTCTCCCGAGCGCTCCCATCCGTGTTGGGTGACGCCCACTCATAGGGATCTTCTAATTAGTGCTCACCGATCATGACCTTACCGCCTACCAAAAATAAATACGACAATTCTACTCAAACCTATGAAAACATTGGTCGCTACGACCGAAAAAGCATGCTTAAAAATGCAACACTATATCAAATCATTTTAATCGTAAAACATACACCATTCTTTATTATGATCAACATCAACTGATACCATCACAACCTGTAAACGAAACGGAAAACAGACTTATAAAATCACTTTATTATAACACAACTGGCTGTCCTCAGGGGCTGGTGGGTGGGTCAAAATTGGCTCTTCGTTCTGTCCCGAGCTCACGTGTAGCGAGGAGGTGCAGCTTCGGAGCACAAGAACAAGAGGACGTCTTTTGGTCTTGCGTCCCTTTTTATCCGTCTTCAGGGCGGGCGTAAACCCGCCCCTGCCTGCCCCGAGGGCGTGGCTGGCTACGTCGGTGTCTAGGCCAGCCCACTCTAGGGCGGGAACAAGCGCGCCCCGGCTACGCCGCTTCGGGCATACCAGCCGAGACGCGCCTCCCGCCCAAAAATGGCTTCCCGGGGGGATCGAGGCACTCCGCCATACGTTCGGGGGGACCGAGTGGTCGCCCCTTTCCATATGGCTGAGATACCCGCCACCCCCTCTCAACACAATCCCCAAAAGAAGGGAAACCGGAAACAGTTCTTGAAGTTTTTGGAAGTGGGATGGAGTGACCATCCCGGCCGTATTTATTAAAACAAAATTAAAAACATTAAACGTTTCATGTTATGTACAATTTCATTATCACATTGCGAAGTTTGGCTAACCTTAACATATTCTCTAATACAGAGGTTCTCCTAGCCGAACTAGCATCCTACAAAACATTCTCTAGAAATACTGAAATTGTACATCCTAACGTTTAAGGGCCAACGGCAAGGTCATAACCGGTGTCAAGATCCCTAACCAGACTTACCCCTCCCACTTGGGAGGGGCGACAGCACAGAGGCTTACCTCAAGTGCAACTACTAACAATTTCCCTTGACTTGACGGGGGCACTTAAGACTCGACGCCATTTAAAGGTCGTTCGAAGACTCGTGTGAGGTATCTAGAAGGTATCGTGGACCTCCCCCCCACCCCACACAACTTACAGCATCTGCCGTCGCAGATGACACTGGCCCCGGGAAATTCACCAGGAGGGGGCTGTAACCCCTCCTACAAAGGAAGGGGCCTTGACCGCCTTTCCTTTACTTCCGGCGACCCATCCTTAGACGGGACCGCCTCCCCATTGAGGGGCCAATGGCCACCTCTCCCGAGCGCTCCCATCCGTGTTGGGTGACGCCCACTCATAGGGATCTTCTAATTAGTGCTCACCGATCATGACCTTACCGCCACAGGTCCGGATAGTTGACCGGCTATCCGGACCCCCCACAAAACTCCTACCTAAAGGTCATGTTTTAACGTTTTTAACCAAGCCAAGAAGTCTCCTATGAGTAACTCATTTCCCACCCTCGACAAATGCACACCATCCCCCAAATACATACTATCATCGTTAATACAACTATGCGAGATCGAATGCAATGTCTTGGAACGGAACAACCTACTCACTTTGTTATTAAGTTTTCTAACAGAACGATTCAAAGCAGGGATCGAGATAGCCCCCCGCCACACTTTTCGTGGGATCATATGAGACCACGCAATTATGCACCCCGGAACTTTCCTCGCTAACCAACTTACCGTGGATAGCATTGCCTCTAGGAGAAGTCGTCTACCGGTGGTGACCAAATCATTGCCCCCTAAATGTACTATGACTACAGACGGCGGTGACCTCGTCCGCCCTAACAAACCCTCAAAGAATGCTTGAAACTGGTCAATACAGAGACCGCCCCTTCCGTAGAAGGACACTCTGTACCCGTATTCCCCAGGTACGTGAATCATGTCACCTGCTTTGAATACGTCTGCGGCACGTCTCACGTATGAGTGGCCCACGACCCACACCTCCTGTCTCACAGCCGGTGATGTCTGACCGCTGGCCTGGTGTTGGGTCGACTGCATAGTCCGCCCTGCCTCGTAGGCTTGCGTAACTGAAAACAAACAAAAGACAAGAAGCGTGAGTACATCATTACAGCCTCACAACATGTGCAATCGCACATATCTCTTATAACAATTGGAGGACCATCGCCCCACTCGTTTCACTTGTTCTACATTAAGACCCCTGGCTGTAGCTTCAGTGGCAGCCCCTATTCGAAAGGAATGGGTCCCGAACTCGCCCGGGTCCAAGCCCGCTGCGGCAATGGCCATTGCAAGCACCCGCTGAAACTGAAACCTCGTCAGTGGGGTGGCGTCTGCATGCCTCAACAATGTCCCCCCCCATGATGCCACCCTTCGTGCTAGGTAATCTTCTAAACACTGTACCGGGCACATGGAGGACCCGGGAATCCTGCGAATGATCGTGCAGTCCCCCCTCCCATCTTGGTCGGTCTTGGACCTGAGAAAGGAGACAATCATCGCATCACCCCTGATCTGAACGTGTTCCCGGCACAACCCCCCCACCACATCCTGTTTGTTCCTTGCAACCAGCTCACTTATTCTCATAGCCCCGTGAAATGCCAGCGTAAATGCAGTCCGGAACAAACACGTCTCGAAAGGAGACGAGCATGTGCTAGGGAGAGTGGCCAGCAACTGGGACAACCTATCCAGACCTATCGGTCGTCTTTCATCTACTCTGCGACCCTCCAGACGTTGCCACCCACGCAGCGCCTTCTGTACTGCAAAAGACGCTGTCGGGTCCAGGATGTTATGGGCCCTGGCAACAAAGGAAATGGCGGCACGATGCCTTTGGGCCGTAGCCACCGATTTCCCAGCCCTACGTAAGGACATCAGAAAATGTACTACCCACTCTTCCTGACCCCAAAGTCCCCCTCTCTCAGTCCCCAAATAGGCTAAATAGGCCCGAAACGCCCCTTCATATGCCTTCCTCGTCCTGGGTGCTAGACTCTCTCCCACGAGGTGACGAAGTTCGGGGCACCGAGAGACCAGAGAGCTTCGGGGAAGGGTGCCGGCTCTGGGTCCGCCGAGGGAAGGAAACCCGAGAAAGCCTGCATGTGAAAACGAGACAGTGCATCAGCAGCCTGATTCATCACCCCTGGGACATGTTTTGCTCTGAATATCACGTTCAGCTGCATACACAGTAAGACAATTTCTTTGAGCAGCCTCAAAATTAATTTACAACGGGCCGCCTGACTATTGATGCATTCTACAACGGTCATATTGTCAGACCAGAACACGACAGAATGATCTTTGAACCCTTCGGGCCAGGTTCTCAGGGCCACCAGAATGGGAAACAGTTCAAGGAAAGCAATATTACTCGTCAGCCCCCCCTCATGCCACCATGGGGGCCACCTTTGTGCCGACCATTTCGTGCCGAAGATGGCGCCAAAACCTATGCTTCCCGCTGAATCTGTCCATAGCCCAAGCTCTTCAGAGGACACGGCTGGCTTGTTCCAGACGACTCGACCATTGAAGTCCGCCAAAAATGCTAACCAAATACGCATGTCCTGGCGGACCTCAGCCGATAACCTCGTGCGATGATGACCCTCCCTTAGGCCAACCATCGCTTGGGCAATTGAACGGGAAAAAGGGCGAGCCATTGGGATCACCCTCAAGGCAAAGTTCAACTTCCCCACCAATTGCTGCAACTGATGCAGTGTAACCTTAGATGCATTTAAACATACTTGCAGGGCTGCCCTGAATTTCGACACCTTGCTAGCTGGTAGACGGAAACAGCCCTCACTAGAGTCCAACTCGATCCCCAAAAACTCGAGGCAAGTCGTGGGACCCACAGTTTTACCTGGTGCCAATGGCACGCCAAATTGACCCATCAATACACAGAATTCAGCCAAGGCCTGGGCACATTCGGGATTTCCGGTGGGTCCAAGAAACAGAAAATCATCAAGGTAATGCATCACATTTCGGAAACCCGTTTTCTTCGTGAACACCCATTGCAAAAAATTGCTAAACTTTTCAAAATATGCACACAATATAGAGCATCCCATTGGCATACATCTATCCATGTAATATGATCCCTGAAACATGAATCCCAGAAAACGCTGGTCTTCAGGGTGTACCGGGAGCAACCGGAAAGCTGACTCGATATCTGATTTTGCCATCAGCGTCCCGGGCCCCAGGCGATTCAAAATGGCTACTGCCTCATCGAATGATGCATACCGCACCGAACATACTTCTGGATCAATTGCATCGTTTACCGAAATACCCCGTGGGGCTGACAGATTATGGATTAGTCGAAACTCACCTGGGTCCTTCTTGGGGACCACCCCTAACGGAGAACAGACAAAATACGGTACCGGGGGTACAATAAACGGCCCGGCGACCCTTCCCTTGCTAACCTCTTTCTGGATTTTTTCCTGTACTACAGATGTATGATGCAAAACGGAAAGTTGATTTCTGCACGTCCCGGTACCCTGAAAGTCCCCCACCGGGATGCGGAAACCATAAGAAAAACCGTTCCGCAGCACCCCAGCGGAGATACGATCTGGGTACTCGCTGAGCCAAGGAGTCATCGCCAAAGTATCAATCGGGGTCGGTAAAGGCGCCCCTCGGCCTATATTAGGCTTGTTTGGCGCCTCCCTTACCCCCATTCTCACTCGTTTTGGCTCGACACAAGGACTCAGGATGGGACGACCCGCAGTTGCTGCACTCGTGTTTGAATTTACACGATCCCGGAGGCCTGGTACATTTTCCCTTGTTGAAATTGAAGCAGAAACCCCTTTTCCCCGTGTTGCCGGCAGGTCTCGGGTAATCGTCGGTGCTTGTACCTGACCGAAAGGGCGTCCCCACATTTTGGCGGGAGTAATCAACAACATTGCTCCCTACTAACGGCATTTTCAACATTCCTGACTCTTTCATTTTGTCCCATGTCACGGAATCGTAACAATCCCACGTTAAACCTTTGTTATGTTCCTTTTCTTTCCGAAACAAGTTGTCATAACAGAACCAATGGTTACCCTGATACGCTGTCGAGTAACTCATAATTCGTGACTGATAAATGGGAAACTCAGGAAGCAACTCGGGCCTACGTTCCCCCAAAATCGATGTAAAAATACCCCACGCATTGCCCCAGTTGCCAATATTCTCATTTACCTTAAAGGCGGCCATTTTTGCGCGCCAAACACTCGGATGCATTAGGTCCTTCTGACTCTTAACATGCTCCACCTCATAATGATCAACAAGCAAGGAGAAAATATTCACATACTCTCCCGCCCATATCTTTTCCTTTATTGCTAAAGGCACATGTTGTCCCAATCTCTCTCTACGAGAGGGTGCTGACTCGTCCCTTGCAATCGGCAATGGCCGCTTACCTGAACCGGACGCTGCTTCTGCCGCTTGCGGCTTGTCTATTCCTGCCAACGGCGCGGTCACTTTAGCTGCATCTCTCTTCTCACGCAGCCCTTTTATCAGCGCCTGTGCCTCGGCAGCCGTGGCGCCCTCACTACTATCCCCCAACCATGCTGCTAGCTGTGCTGCCAGCTCGGGGGGCATGTCTTCATTGGATGTCGGGGTGACGACAACGGGGATTGGATTCCCCTCCATCGGTACTGGGGTCGGCGCCTCGAGCGGGGCAGAGGGAACCGGGACGTCTCCACCGGCTGGAACCCTTCTCGGCCTCTTAGGTCTCCCTCCAGCCGGCGCAGGGCCCGAACCCTCCTCCCCGTCTCGCTCCGCCAACCGTTTCTTTATGTCGGACATCTCCTTGAAAAGGGCCCGCACCATCTGGTCGGTCGTCATTCTCTTTGCGCCTTTCTTGGGCATCTCTCGACGAAGTATCTAGAAGACAAATAAAAAGATCAAAACGCTCAAAATTGGCTCTTCGTTCTGTCCCGAGCTCACGTGTAGCGAGGAGGTGCAGCTTCGGAGCACAAGAACAAGAGGACGTCTTTTGGTCTTGCGTCCCTTTTTATCCGTCTTCAGGGCGGGCGTAAACCCGCCCCTGCCTGCCCCGAGGGCGTGGCTGGCTACGTCGGTGTCTAGGCCAGCCCACTCTAGGGCGGGAACAAGCGCGCCCCGGCTACGCCGCTTCGGGCATACCAGCCGAGACGCGCCTCCCGCCCAAAAATGGCTTCCCGGGGGGATCGAGGCACTCCGCCATACGTTCGGGGGGACCGAGTGGTCGCCCCTTTCCATTAGTGCGCTATATACATTTCTATCCTTTCCTTTTGTTCATAGCTCAAGGGATTTTTAGGATTCAACTCACCATCCCTGGTAATTCCTGTTAGCAGTAAACAGGGCAGCTAGCTGTATCTAACTCCAGGCTGCAGAATTAACACCCCAACATCAAGGGATATTGTAATGAAGCCGAAGAGTTTCAACAGGACTTTTAAAAGAGCCCTCATGGGAAGCAGGGACCAGGCTGGCACCCATCAACACTTCTTGTTGTCGATGGGCTGCTAATATCACCTACAGTTTCGTGGAACAAAGTTGAGTATCAGGTTAGCCCGACAACATAACTTGTTAAATCACACTTCAGTGCACACTGGTGTAGTTCCTTCTTACTACATAACCTAGTCTGTTACAACACAAATGTCTGTGTCTTAGTGGGTTAGCGGAGGTGCTTCTGTTGTTATAGGGTGTGTGATGTAAGAGGGACAGTGTGTGGGAACCGTTAAAACAGACTTTTAGCCCTCTGTCAAACCGAGAAAAGCACATCATTCTCTCACAGGGGAAGATCCTGCCTGTGGTGAAACCGAGATTCCCACTCTGATCTTTGCATTTAAGCACCGTGTCGAGCCAGTAAAAAAAATACAGAAATAAAAACGTCAATGATGCCAGGAGCTCATGCAATGTCCCTGTTGTGCCAAAAAGGTGGATTCTGAATGAGCACCCACGACCTCCGAATGGCTTTTCAGAGCAGCGCTCTCCTAGATATTATAAGCAATAACTCTTCAGGATTCATTCAAAATATCTACCATCATAGGGTAGTTACAGGCCATAAAGCAAGGCAGGACGTTGGGACACAACTACCTCTACTGAGCCACAATCAAGATTGAACACTGATCAAGATTGAACACTGATCAAGATTGAACACTGATCAAGATTGAACACTGATGATCTTGTGGGTCCAGAATGACTTTGCAGTCTTCATCTTCAAATACCTTTATTCGGCACTTCAAAAGATACCATAAAAGAGCATACAAAATAAACATAAATGCTAAAAACATTTTTTTTTTTTAAAAGACGAATTTTGTTTTTTAAAAAGGGGATAAAATGTCCTAGAATGGGACGACACAGTCATTAAGGAATTTTACTTTGCAGTCACATAGTTGGCACACTCAACTCACGTTTTCTCCAGAATCTGACCCCTCTGTGGCATGAGAATAGAATATTCAAGCCCTCCTGAATGCACTGGCAGTGGAAGTTAAGGCTTGGTCGGCCCTCGCTCCTGTACCTCATGGGGCACTCATGCCGTATTCAAAATGATCTCCCTCCCGATTCTTATATTGACGGAAAACGACCAATACCCTCTACCACGTTCTTTTTTTCATAACTTGCATTCCATGATTCAAAGTTTTTGGCGGGAATTATGGATTCTCACCATAGGCCTCTCAAAATGCTTCTAGTCCACATATGACGGGGGATCGCAGCGGCACACATTGAGTCCTATTATTGAGTTTCTCATTAAATCCTTATTGACGACTGGTGGTACGACCCCAGGGGACCCTGCGTATGCCTCGGCGAAATGAGCGCAGCACAGCACCCCGATCCAACATTTAACATATAGGGTAGAGCACAGCCCCCACTCCCCCCAGCAACTTGGGCGATGCTGTGGAGCTGGGTGGATACATTGGCAATAATAGGTTGGAAGGAAAGCATCACAGTGCAGACCCTGCTGTGGGTGGGATCGACGCTGGGCCAGATGGAAGAAATAAAAGGCTTTTCTAAGTGGAATATCATAGGTATCTCCACCTTGGGAGACATAATGGAGGGCAGCATGCTAAAATCATACTACACCCTCCAGTAGGATTTTCACTTGCACCGCAGCCGATTCTATCAATATTTTCAGTTATGCCATGCCTTCACACCACACTTACACGGGCTAGAAGAACTTCCTGAGTATAATCCCCTCGGGGCTAAACGGCTCCTGCGGGAATTAGAAACACATAAGATGACCCAGGTTTACCGATCTATAATACACTATATGTTCATCTCCTTTGACATACTGTGTGCAGCCTGGGAGCAAGATGTGGGGACACTGGAATATGAGGACTGTGCAGAGGCCAGACGATCCAGAAGAAACTCAGCAATTGCATCCCCATTGTGGCTCAAACAACTGAAATACCTCCAGAGAGTAAATCTCACATGGCATAAGTTCTGGATAATGGGAACCATTGACTCCTTCTCCTGCCTTTGGTGTAGGACACCTGCCTAAACATGGTATGAGGCTGTTCTGACATATAAACAAACTGGAGACAGATCCTCACTTGTCTAGACCATGCACTGGGGCCCCCCATTGCACAGGATCACAAATGGATCCTTTTACATATCTCTGCAGAGTTTGAGGGAGACCGATATGCGACCACTTTCCTATGGTTTGGCTGAACAGTGGCTAAGAGAGACATTGCGCACCACTGGAAAGCCATCACCCAGTCCTCACTTGCAGAGTGGAAGGCGGGCCTAGACAGGTGCCTAAACAGAGAAAAGCTGGTATAGGAAGCAAGGGGATGTCCCCAATAATACACCAAAATCTGGCAAAAATGTGCAGACTACAGGGGGATCACCATCACACACCGGACAGTCATACATATGCACTAGATGTGGAAATTCGCAGCTAACTTGTGACATGCATGAGTGATTGTCCACCTCTAAATTTTAGAACGTGCTTTTTTGCAACCTCTGACATGGCTTCTGTGTTTACCCTTTTTAGCCTCAGAGAAATAAGAAATTCACCTGCCCTTCATTAGTCAACCTGATGAAGGGCATCAGGGATGGAGGTCTCCTGTTACCCATCACAAAAAGGGTATCAGATGGTCAGGATTCCTACAGGTAATTATTGGGGACAGTAGTAGTGAGTTATTACCACTAGCCATACAACTGATTTCTAGTGAAAGTTACAAGAGCCAGGTCAGGTCAGTGTCTGGTCTCTGGCACCCATCAGTCACCACTCGGAACCGCCCTTCATCATTTGGGGCTCCGAGGACCAACACCGCACCTGATCTTTTCTCTAACAGGAAAGGACTGACCTTCCTGTTGGTCAGGGCATAATCGTTTTAAGTTGGAAAAATATATATTGGTGATGTAACTGACGGGGTGAAAAAATGTGCAGTGCAAAGAACAAAGTGATATCAAAGAATACAGAAAAGGTGAATAAAATTGGTTTAGGAAGCAAAGAAATTTTTCTTTGGATATAGCTCCCAATACCAATATTAAAAATAGCCAAGACAGGGGAAAATTTATAAACTGTCTAGTGGTGGAACGTGGTCGACATGTTTCAGCAATTGATGGCCATGTGGCCTTGCTTTCTTCAGGACCTTAGAATGACGCTACTGCAAACAAAAAAACCCCAACGTGTGAAGAAGTGTTTTTTTAAAAAAAATAGAGGAGATAATTGGAACAACTTGGATATTGATATAAGTGTCACCTGGACCTCCTAGGTGTACTTGTTCCGAGTCTTCTCACAAATTCAGTGGTACACTGAAAAAGAAATGCATGGCATGAGTACATCACGCACCACCTGTCCACAACAAACCTTTTTTCTCACCATTGATACTTATCGACATTGGTGAAGCCTATATCCAAAGAATAAGGCCAATTGCACTGTATGTACTGGTGCCTACCAGTTCCTATAGAACTTGAAGCTTTTCAAATTTCACATACTACATCTTACCTGATTTGTAAGAAGTAGAGACCTCACCCCACCTGGCTGCGGCTCAGGACATAGGTGAAGCACCGCTCTGTAAAGGTGAATAAATTCAAGCCATTGAATCATTCACCATAAACATGCCAACAACACACAACACAGATTTAATTATTGCCGAGAAATTCTGTCGTAGTATGAAGCTAGTACATACGTGGATTTTGTTGCTTATACTGTACTAGCATGGTGAGTGGAGCGATATAGATAATGTTATATCCGCTCAAAACCTATTAAGTTAATGTGCCCACATGGATCTATGGGAGTAAAGCATTACAAAACCGCTCCTCTTATTTAATGGTAGAGAGCGTATGCCCAAGAGTGGTATTAGTGCCATCCTATACGCTCTACAGAACTAATAGTCTTGACCCGTTGTGTTTTTATGCCCAAAGATAAACCATCTAAGTATATCGGTATGGCGTGATGCAAATCCCGTCTTTCCAAACAACAGCGGGGGGTATATGCCCCAGGAAGTTGCGCGCTGCCGCCGGATGAATTAAAAGAAGAGAACGTGGAAAGCGTTTTAAGGAACCTTACCTTTCCGTCGGTACTCCAACGCGGCATCTGTGCCGTCTGGGGAGGTACCGGCGGTCTGTTTACTCACATTTTTATCACGTTGCTCATGATTGGTCGAGGCCGTCACGTGACATGCGAACAAGCCGCGTCACGCGTTGGTAATGCCACAAGCGCTAGGATTGGTTGAGCCCAGAGGGGATTAGACCAATCGCGCGCCTACCCCGCGTAGTCATGGCAATAATTGGTAAATACACGGCGGTGTCGCAGACCTTCAGAGTTCACTGGTGTGTTTACAGTGCTTACTTTGTGATGTAAGTGGAATAAATGCTCAAACTGAGCTCCACTCGATCGTAATGCACTAGATGACTAGAGGATGTTGGTCAATCACCTGAGACTAATACCATCTGAAAGTAAGTCTTGTTGGTTATATTGCATACCGGAATCACCACATATAGAAAAAGGATCTTATTGATCGTTAGTGTATTAGTCACCAGAATAAACATTGATCAGGTGGTGATATCAGAACGAGGACCAAGGTATGTCATCGTTCAGCCCTGTTCGATCAGTACCAAGTTTTAAAACCCATTTTTGTTCTTTTACTAGCAGGAAATTGCCCTCATTCGTGACGTGTGATGAAATGAACGGTTTCTCTAGGACCGTCCATTTAAATGACGTGGGTGAATGATTCAAGGTGATGAAGTGGGTGGTAAGCCTAGTAGCCTGCCTCTTACAGTTGATGGTACTTCTGTGTTCAGACAGCCTCACCTTGATCTTTCGAGTGGTCATCCCCACGTATCTGAGCCCGCAGGGGCAGGTGATCAAATAAATTAATTTATCGCTGTTGCAGTTAGTGAATCTCACTTGTCTCCAAGGCCTAGACGTCCCGATGTCAATTTCTGTGGTTTTGGACGTCTGAGCACAAGATTGGCATGTGCCGCATGGATGATGGCCGGATACTGGAGGCAAGTCCCATAGGGTACCCACTGCTCTAGGTGTTTCCTCTCGTGGTCTAGTATGGACCATTCTATCTCTCAAGTTGGGTCCTCTCTTGAAGGAGAACGGCTGTTGGATAGAATGGGGTCCTGAATTCAAGATGGACCAACGTTTCTTCACCACTTTTTTGATACTGTTGGATAATGTACCAAAAGTATGTACAAAAGTAAGCCTTTCCAGAGGTGCTTTCGGAGTGGTTGGTTCCAATAATGCTGCTCGATTGTCGTTGCTAGCCCGCTTCATGGCTCGATGTACCAGACGGGGAGGGTATTTCCTATTGACAAGCTGAGTCTTGAGTGCAGTAGAGTGTGTCTTGAAAGCTGTGCCAGTGGAACAATTTCTTTGTACCCGTAGAAATTGCCCAAAGGGCAGATTGTCCCGTAAAGACTTGGGATGGTGGCTGTCGTATAACAGGAGGGAATTTCTGGACATAGGCTTTCTATACAGTTCTGACTGTAATCCAGTAGTTGTGGCCTTAATCATGAGGTCGAGGAAAGCCAAGCTGTCGCCGCCTATTTCTATGGTGAAGCGTAAGAAAGCATTTCTGCTGTTCAACCATCCTAGGAAGTCCTGACAACTAGCTCTTGAGCCTCGCCATACCACCAATATATTGTCGATATATCGTTTCCAGGTTTTTATCTGCTCAAAGTATGGATTGGACTCGGTTAGGACATGTCGTTGTTCGAAGTAGTGTACGTAGAGATTTGCCAGGCTGGGGGCATAAACGCTCCCCATACTGGTTCCAGACACTTGTAAGTATGTGTTGTCTTCAAACTTAAAAAAGTTCTTCTTCATTGCTAAAGTCGCACAGGCCAAGATGAAATGCACCGGAGTGATGGTATCTATCTCATTGGTGTCAAGCAGAGAATGGATGACTTCCAGGGTTTCATCCTGAGGTATGGAGGTGTATAAGGCCTCTACATCAAACGAGACCAAAAGGTCAGTTGTGACATCAAAGTCCAGGTCAGGTAATAGACATAAGACATCGGTGGTATCCTTTAAGTAAGTGGGCATCGTTCGGACCATTGGACGTAAGAAGTGGTCTACAAACGTCGACAAGGGTTCTAGGATCGACCCGATGCCCGAGATGATCGGTCTACCTGGTGGCGGGCGTTGCTCCTTGTGCACCTTCGGTAAGATGTAGAGATAAGGGGTCACTGGATGTTCTGTATTGAGGAACTTAGCCTCGGACTCGGTTACCCATCCTTCAGTCAGAGCCTCCTCCGTCATGTTCCGAATCGTTCTTTGTAGATCCTCCGTTGGATCCTGTTCCAAAAGGCGATAAGATCTTACGTCACTCAATTGTCGAAGACATTCAGCTCGATATGTCTCTGTATCAAGAATGACAATGGCCCCGCCTTTATCGGCTGGTTTAATGGTTATTGACTTGTCTGCCGACAATGATTTAAGGGCCTGATGCTCCGCTTTGGGGAGATTACAGAATGTTCTTTCGTCTTGTTTGAAGAACTCCTCGATATCTCGTTCAATGGCCTGTTCAAAGGCTAACACATGGGCCGGCATAAGATGGGTGGGTGGGCTGAACTTAGACTTCGGTCTGAGCCCTGTATTGGTCATTGCTTCCTCTTGTTCTGATCTCTATTTGTCAATGAAAAAGAAGTGTAGTCTCACCTTCCTGATAAATCTAGCCAGTTCTAGTCGGGTTTCAAAGTGTTCATTCCGATTTGTGGGAACAAAACCCAGGCCTCTATTGAGGGCCGTCTGTTCAGTCTGAGTCAGAATATGTCTGCTCAGATTTATTACGATGCTATCTCCGTGTGGGTCTGTTCCTTGTTCTTGGCCGTGGTGCTCCGTAAGTTCTTGGTCGAGCTCGTTGTCGGTGGTGAGTTGAATTGTACTTGGGGTTGTACTTGTGTTTGAACTTGAGCTTGGCCTCTCCTTCTGCCACGTGATCTGCCGTGGCCATACCCTAAAAAAGGCTGTCCGTTGAAATTTGTAGGGAAAGCAGGTGGGTAATTAGGTGGAAAAGGGCCCACTGGAGGATGAAAAGGATTTTGTTGATTAGGAAAAAATCCAGGACCTGCATACTGCCAGGGGTTGGGTGGCCACCATTGCTGTGGTCCTTGATTGTGTTGGTTCCCCCGCCAGAATTGGTTGAAGTTTTTTTTACCTCGGCCTCTGCTTTGTCTAGCCTGGTTGTCGCCGCTAGAGTCACTCCCCGAGGTGTTACCGTCTGAATCAGAAGTACCATAGTTGGAACTAGTTTTGCGATTGTTGGGGTTAAAGATAGGCGGAGCATATGACTCGCTGGTGTATGGATAGACCAGGTCAAATTTAAATTTGTCTAGGTCTTTCTTAAACTTCTCCATCTTGGTGAATAAAGTGTGGTCTTTGTAATCACTATTGTTCTCATCAGACTCCTCCTTCTTCTTTCGGAAGATCTTATCGGAAAGAGTGGCTTTGATTTTGGATTCGGTAATCTGAATTTCAACAAGAATGGCATCAGCCGCCAATTTGGAGGTCTTGATGACCAAGATTAGCCAATCCCTTGTACAACGCCAGGCAATCATTGCCCAACTTTTAAGAAAATCCTTATCTTTTAGAAATAACCTAGGGGCATTAGTAACTATGAGCCCAGTGGGGGCACAGTCATTTCGTAAGTATTGGGCCATGATAGTACCATGCAGGGCTGTTCTGGTCATAGATTTTTTGAGACCCAGGAGCTTGCCCCATTCCTCTTCACTGGTCACAACCACCTGAGGTGTGACGTCCAGTAAGTCCAGAAAGGCAGCTAAAGCTAACTGTAGGTCCTCATCATCAAATGAGAGGCCATGATTCTCTGCCATGGTAGACGAGTAAGGGGAAATGAAAGTACGCTCAGCAATTTCAAAAATAAACTGTGTGTTGACACTCTACAAAGCGGATGAATCCACCCCGCTGCGGGTGAATTGATGTGTGGTCTATTAAAGATCCGTACACAGAGAACTACGGGTCCGCAGTCTAGGTCTCCTGTTACCTCAATCAGTTATATCATTGATGCCTAGAAGTGGCATTATCTTGCCCACTTCCTTCGGCTCCCTCGTTTCTCTCTTCTGTTATGATCTTTTTTCTATGCCACTTTATATTTTATTTTTTTGGTCTATCTATCACTATCTGTCTTTTCTTTCATTATTCTGCTGCCCTTTTTTGTTGTTATCTCCTACGCATTCTTCATGACGCTCTTCCACCCTTTTTCTTGTTCTCTTCCACTTCCTTTCCCATCCATTACTTTTTTCTCGCATTATCTCTTTCTCCCTAACCATTGGTTCTCTCAACTGTTCCTCACTTCTTAGCACCTAATTAATAAAGAAATAAATATAAGTGAAAGGGTTCTAACTTTGTTAGCGTGCCGCCACCCTGCACTTCCTGTCTTTTAATCTTATTCTGGTGGATTTCTTTCCCCCTTTTCTCTCTTTGTCACTGATCTTCTATTTTCCTGGTCCTCCTTTCTCCATTTGCTGCTATTCTCTCTCTAACTATAGGTAAAAGACTGATGATGAAAAAATTATAGTTCCATAAATGAGGCCTCTTTTTTCTACTCTTCTTTACTTTCTCATTTTTTCTTTCTTTTTCTTTCTGTTTATTCCATACCTTTTTCTTTATTGATTGTTCTTGCTGTCCTGCTACCATTCAATCAGCCTTCCTCCCGTCTCCCCATTGTCTGCAGCCTCTCACACACAGTCGCCCTGCACATACTAACACAGTCCTCATTACCTATTTAAGAAGCATATGCAATGCCAGATAATGTGAAGCCCATGATTCAAGATGTCTCATTAAGTGGACGAAGGCGAGATCCTCCAGGGACAGGGTGGCACCTGCGATGGGCTCGCCTCTTTCATTGTAGAGCTTTAAATATCAAACAATAGCAATTGGGGAGAGACGGAAGTGGGTTGCAGGAAATGTGCTATTAGGTTATCTTCCCAGAGCCACATGGATGGAAATGATGAAAGTAATTGGACCAGAAGAGATATATTAAATAATGATTTAAAAAGAAAGAAGACTACATATTCCTGAACAGAGACCGAGGCATGAAATATACATGGGCAGGTTGAGTGATGTGGGTTTTAAATTTTGTAAGGAGAAGGATGTGGGATATCCCTGGAGAGAGATGTTGGAATGAGAGATCTCCGTCAGATACATGGTAATGAGATATCCATGGGCAGAGATAGTAAGTAAGGTGTCCCTGGAGATGTGAGAATGGAGTTCGGTGTCCATCGACAGTGAAGAGGGAATGAGACACTCCTCTAGAGGGAGTTGTGAATTATAGACCCCTTGATATAGAGATAGAAATTAGGTATCCGTGGACAAGAAAAGAGAACGCAGATGTGTCTGGCTTTGAAAAAGAGAATTAAATACACCAGTCCAGAAGTAGGAGAATGAGGGATCTCTGGAAGGGACTGAGGAATGAGATATGATTCTCAGTGATAAGGAATGAGAGATCCTTACAACATAAAGGTGAAGGGGATTTCCTTCGATAGAAACAAGATTAGGAAGATGAATAAGAAATCTCTGACCAGAAGTACAGGAATGAGATGTCTCTGGACAGAGAATGGATAATGAGATATCATAATAGAGCTTTAGAGGTACAAGATTTTCCTTGTTAAGAATAATGCAATAATGACACTGTATACGGAGATAAGAGTGAATTACCTTTTGGGAGACAATGGAAAGATTGGAGTATAGGATGTCCATGAACAGGTTCAGGGAATGTGATGTCACTGGTCAGGGTCAATTGACTGATATATATGTTGCCTGAGATAGAGGAATGAGCTACACCTAAACAAATCTAGTGTAAATGCATATCCTTATAAAGAGGTGGTCATGGGCAGTGATGATCATTGGATAGAGATAGGCAAAAGAGATGAGAATGAGACACCACTAGAGTAAACCTGGAATGAAGTAGTTGAATTGGATATTTATGGACAGAGACTAAAGATTGAGATAACCATAAATATGGCTAGGGAATTAAATATCCCCGGACAGAGACAGTTGAACAAGATAGCTATGAACAGAGGGTGAGGGAGTGCAATATTCTTAGACAGGGATTAGGGAAGAGAAGTATCTCTGGACAGACATGACAGACTGAGCTATTCCTGGACATGGCTAGGCAATTGAGATATCACTAGATGTGGCAAATGAATGATATAGGTCTGGTTAATTAATATCCCTGGGTGGAAATATGGGGAATTATATACCCACCAAAATAAGGGAATGACATATTTATGGATGCAGGTAGGGAATTCGTAGAACTGAGGCATAAAGAAATGGCAAGAAAGAAATCATGAGAGGGGTGGTGAAGGGGAAAATGAACAAGGAGCTAAATAGTCTGCAGAGATTAAAAACAAACAAGCAGCTAAAGAAGGGGAGGTAGAGAAACAGATGTATTTTTATTTTATTTAAAAAGTTTTATATAGTGCGAACATGACCCTTGAGGTCATCTGAGCATTTTATAAATGGTCAGGAAAGAGGAAACAATTATAGCAAACTACAACATAGTCAAGAAGGGTACAGGAAGTAGTAACTCCCAAGATGAGGGAAGATACCGCCTCTAGGACCAAACTGATAAATCAGTAGACAAGATTAACAAAGGTGAGTAATAAACATGTGTGTAAACATTGGTGCACATTAAGGTCAGAGGGTAATGTGTATGGGTTCTAGAGCAGAAATGTGTTCATTAATAGCATTTGAACTTCACTTCTTTTTTTCATAATGCCATGGAGGGGTTCAGTCTTATTTCAGGGGCAGTGAGTTACAAATCCTCTAGGCAATACCAGAGAAGGCTCAGTTATAGGTTTTCTTTTATGAAATGTGTGTGGTTTCAGCAATACGGTGCTGGTTCTTCTAGAGGATCTGCCACCACCAGAGATCTCTCGTTTTAGAGCAAGATACCTCGGTTGTTGAAGTGCAGGGCGTTATGAGAGATGCAGGTGATTTTTAATAGATTTCTTGCCTCATATGGGAGCCAGTTTAGTACTTTAAGATCGGGTTTGATGTGGTTGTTTCCTTCAGATACTGTGATGAGTCTTATAGCAGAGCTAAGAGATGCCCTTAATGCAGCCAGCTTAGATTTAGTTAGGCCGCAGGGGGTTGCTCCATAGTCCAACCTAGCAATCACAATGGTTTTAACAGCAGACTTAAAAATGTTTATCTGGAAGTTAGCTCCGTTTGTGGTGGTACTGATGTGCTCCTGCATATTCAAGTTCCTATGTAGCATTATCCCCAGTGATCTTGTGGAATCAATAATGTATGGTAAGCAGCTGAGAGCTGTTGGGTAGTTCATCCATTCTTCAATATTGGGTGACTGTTTGGGGGGACACTTAAGAGGAATTCCGTTTTGAGAGCGTTCAGTCTGAGGTGATTGTGGGTCAGCCAGTTTTGGGGCATTTTGTACAGTTATGTTGAGAGACCTGTTGTCTTTGGGAAATAGATTTTCAAGTACAGTTGGGTGTCGTCAGCGTACAAGTGATAGTGGATGTTGGGTAGTTTCAGAATTTTGGTTAAAGGCTCTATGAACAAAATAAAGAGTGGGTGAGAGCGTGGACCCCTGTTCTACCCCCAATGGGACTGGTGTAGAATTAGACAGGAGCTGATTGACCTTGATTCTTTGAGTTCTGTTGTGGAGAAAAGAGGCAACCAATTTAGGACAGACCATTATAGCCCCAACCTGTGTTCCAGTAAATCTAGGAGGCTGTCTAGTTGAACTGTGTTGAAAGCTAACAATTGGTTGACGAGGATTAGAAGGCAAGATTTGTTCTTATCCAGCATTTGAGCACATCATCCATCATGTGCGTGAGATCCGATGTGGTGCTGTGGCCCGGTTGGAAGCCAGTTTGGAATAGGTCTAAGAGTTGCAATTGTTCAATGTGGTTGCATAATTGGATGTGGACACATTTTTCTAGGAGTTTTGCCATAGTCAGAATGTGGGAGATAGGACGGAAGTAATTTACGTCCACATGATCTGCCACATGCTTTTTCTGAATATGGGTTACTTCCCAGGTTTTAGGGTGTCAGGGATAGTGCCTTGAATTTGTGAGGCGTTTACTATTTTGGTCCAAAGCTGGAGTATGGACGATTTGATCTCTCTGAAGCGATTTGATGGCAGCAGGTCACTGAAGTGGTTAGAGGGTTTCAGTTCTGTTAGAATTTTACGAATAACGCTTTCATCAAAGGGTTTGAAATTGTTCCATGAATCTGTTTTTTGAGGGGGGAGGTGCTCTCAGAAACACGGGGGCTTAGATAGAACATCTATCAGATCTTATGTCAGATGTTGGCTTTGAATTGCTGTAGTTTCAATGGCTCAACAATTGTCCTGAGGTTGATTTATCAAGGCCTATGTGTATGGGAGCTGGTGGTCTCTCCTCTGCTAAGTCGGAGGAGTGCTGCCCCACTGCATTTTGAGCAGTGGAAAATTGAAAAATAAAACGATAATAATACAATGTTATTATCATTGTATTTTTCCGTTGTCAGGCAGGCTTACAGGGCAGGGCAGTGTTTGACTGTCGTCACAGCCAGCCATGGGGGTGGTTGGGGCATTAAGTGCGCAGGACAGTTTGGTTGGCCATCTTGGTCCGGCCAAACAGTCATGTGCACTATGCATATTCCCCATCAGGCTATTATACACAGCCTGGTGAGGAACAGGCACAGGTTCATAGTCCCTGTCTGAGCACCGAATCACGGCACTCACACTAACAGCAAAGATGCATTGCAGCATTATGATTGGTTTAGGGAAGCCTGTGTGTGCTTCCTGATTGAAGCAGGGGCAGTAGAGGAGGAAGTTAGGTGAGGTGGTGTTCCAGCAGCAAGGTAAATAACTTTTTTATTTATTTTTCTATCCCCACCCCGTCCGCTCCACCCATGCTACTCGGTGGCAGCTGCCACTGATGGGAGCTGGATTAAACTTTGGTATAAGGTACAGTATTGTAAACGTCAATAAACATAAAGGCCTGGATGAAGATTCTGCTTAAAATTCCAATAAATATATGCAGTGAAAGTTAAGCACACATAGAAAATTCTTTTTGCGCTAGTTGTTCAGAAATGTTGACTATTGAGTAGTCAGACCAAAATTGAGCGTTTGCCTGTGTTGTCTTCTCCAACACAGGCAAATGCTTCAGCTCTGCAAACAGCAAATTCGGTGTAGGAGCAGCTGAGCTTCCATCCAATTATTTTCCTAATGAAGTGATAATTGCATTTAGGCGATCAAAGATGCTGACGTGCTTGGAGTCCCCAGCCAGATGGGCTGTGTATGGACACAGCAGGGGCAGTAGCCCTGTACTTCTACAATGAGTCTGGCAGCAGACCTGTGGGAAGGTGGTGCTCAGAAGGTGCTAGTTCCCACAAGGCAACTGTGGACTGGTGCAGCAGGGAGACAGAAGAGATCAGAGAAAGAGGAATCCCATCTACATTGTGTGTTTCCCCCATAGTTAACCCTCGTTTTGGGCATCTGATTAATGCTCAGCAAGCCTCAGAGAAGTCTACCTGATGAACATTTACAAAGTTCATTGGCAATAGTTCATTAGCCTCTTTAATACATAAATATGCTTCTTAAAGCCCACTGCAGTGAAGCCAGCCTTGTATATAATCTTTCTCTCCCAATTTAGAGACTCCACCCGGCTCTGCTGAATAGCTCACAGTGCCGTCATCGCATTGACTGCATAATCGACTGATTATCTTTACAATCGATGACATTTGGATCACTTACAGATATGAAGACTTACACGAGGACACCAAATTAGTTGACAGGTTTGGAATATCAGTTACTATTTGATATCAAAAAGACACATGTACCATATTAATATTTCCCATAACATTTCCAACTCTGTATGTGAAAGGAAATTCAACTGAAAAATGGAAATGCTGCAACAGCATCATTTTCTTCTGCCTTGGAGAACCATGAAGGGTAGAAATCTATCAGGAGAAAAGAGAAGAGGCCCAAAAGTGTTCTTTTTAACTCTACACATTGACTGCTGCTTTTCCTTGCTGGTTCATTCATACTGAAGTCACTACCCAGACACCAAGTGTCCCCATGGATGCTTTCAGTTATTGGGAGGGGTAACGTAAAGTCTTTTTCAAGGAGGATAGAGATAAAAAAGATAATGGGTTTGAGGCCTGGCATGAACTATGACATAGAGCACAACTCTGCAACACGGTTGGACTTTCTCCATGTAAAGGCCTCTGGCTATTTCAGCTACAAGCTGCTTTCCCAAAGCTGACTATGCATCATTCTATATTTAAGACAGTTGTGTGATATAGCATGGGTATTCTTGTGTTACACTTTTGGGGTGATTTAATTATAGCTATCCTTTATAAGTATAGGTCTGCACCATACAAATACCCCTGTAGGGTCACTATTCCTTTGAAACCTCTTGGAATTGGTAAGAGGAAGACAGTATCTCTACCCTCAAGAAGTGAAGACCGGGTCTGAAGCTGCCAATCTCCTACTTTTAACTTTGAAGACACATGAGTCAGCAGATTTCAGAAGGCTCAGAGACAGACTTGGGGACTTTTCTTCTTGTCCAGCCGCTGTGTCAACACCGGATCCTGTCTCACCATAGCTCGCAACTGGAATGAGCCATAGACTTAAACTTTCTAACTTTATTCAAAGCATTTAAATGGGTGCAAACTTCCAGTACTCATCTGCTGGCTTTCATTCTTCTCCACTTGATGCAACCTGACATCCAGCATTCTAGGTTGGACTGAGGGCTTCAACCCATATCCACTACTGACAAGACTTGAAGGCTCAAAAGAAACCTGCATATTCTGCAGCCAAGTTTGATGTGATTCGACAACTATTCAACTTGATTTTACTTGCCTCGTATTTCTGCGCACTCCTTACTACCGCGAACTGCACTTTTATGAAAAGGTAATTTATGTGAAAAAGAAACCAGATAGATCCAGATGTCTTTAGGCAGATCAACTTTTCATTTGATTCTTGCCGGGTCAGACAAGGTCAACTGGGATGATCTCACCCTGTTATCAAGAGCACCCTGAAGCTCAAACTCTACACTGGTCTAACCAGGACAGCAAAGGGGCCACCGCGGTCATGGCATTGCTGACCCATAAGAGGAAGGGGCAAGTTAAATGATAAAAGAGCCTGCCTTGCCATATCTGTGTTGTGGTGGAACTGGGGCACATCAGGGCATGGCGAATGACAAGCTAATGTTTGATGGCAAATGGAGTCTTTTTAAAATTAAAATTTAAAGCTGCTGTTTGAGGAGTAGTATATATTTTTTGGGAACACGAGGAGATTATATATTTTAATACATACTTAGTAAGTTTACAACGTTATGCATGCTGAAATTTGAGTGACAATTCAAGCTGTTTTGGGAGCAATTACTACGGAAGTGGCATCATGTCCTGGGTCACGTTGTGCACTTTCTTGATGCTGTAACTTTGTGGAATGTTATTATATATATTGATAATGTTTTATGATCTAATTACCTTTATGTATAACTACTGTCTGAGGCATGAATCTGGAAGAGTGCGGCAACCTACCTCTGCTCAAAACCTACAAAATCTGTGTAACCTGAGAGATAGCTCTGTTGTCTCTCACTGGAGATTGTGAGAGCAGTTTATTTTTCATTTTGCATTCCTTCACCTTCCAAGTGGGTCCTCAGTCATATATTATGATATATAATCTACTTAGAACCGACAGGGTGGGAAGAGTAACGGAAATGGAAGGCAGAAGTTAAATTAGTTCTATTTTTGAAAAAGGTTAGATGGTAGTTTAAATTTGATTAAAATTGCTTCCCCCATTTCTCCCTGAAATTGTGCTGTAAACTAGCTCTTTTGGAAAAGTGTGTAGGGAACTGCACTATTTGGCCCCATTTTTATCAGAGTTATTTTAGAGGAAGAACCCAAACAAACCCACCCTGTACATGTTGGACTTGATTGCTGTGGTCATTTGCTTGGTTCATGTTAGGTACCAGTTTGGTTTTCCATCTGTTTACCAGACCACCAGCACCCAGTGCACCTGGGGCTGAAAACGGCCCATGCCAGAGAAGTAATGAAAGTCTGCACAGCGAAGAGAGATGTTTAGATGTACACCCAAAAGGCCTCTATATTCTGTGGACTCTAGTGGTGAACCTGTAAGTGAATGAATGAATATTAGATTTATAAAGCGCAGACTTAGCCCACGTTAGCAAGGGAGCTATCTTGAATCCAGTGGCCAAGTGAGCAAGCGAGCTATCTTGAATCCAGTGGCCAAGTGAGCAAGGGAGCGATCTTGAATCCAGTGGCCAAGTGAGCAAGGGAGCTATCGTGAATCCAGTGGCCAAGTGAGCAAGGGCATCAAGGCGCTACAGCTGAATAAAGATGATCATATCACAGTTTGTGTAAAAAGTCAGGTAAGTATAAGAGACAAACAAAATATGGCACTTTATTTTATGGAAACTGTTAGACCAGGCAGCATTGGTGTGTGTCTCCCTTCCATTTTTGCTTTCGCCTCCTGTGTTTTGCTGTGTGTTGGACTCCATTTTTGCTGGTCTAGATGCTTTAGGCACTTTGCCACTGCTGTTCAGTGCCAAAGTGCAAGTGCTCCATTTATAAATTATTGTTATGGATTAGTGATTCTATGATTGGCTTATTTGATTTACTTGTCAGCCCCTAGTACAGTGCACTATGTGTGCCCAGGGCCTGTAAATCAAATGCTGCTGATGGGCTTGCAGCACTTATTGTGCCATCCACAGAAGCAGCTTGTAAAATGTGACTCAGACCTGCCATTGCAGAGCCTGTGTGCAGTCTGGGACTGCCATGTCTACTTTGCACACACTTGCCAGTCCCTAAACCACCTCTTTTCTACATATTAGTCACCCCTAAGGTAGGCCCAAGGTACTCATGTGGGCAGGGTACAGTGTATGTGAAAGGTGGGGCATGCCCAGATGTGTGTGGCATGTCCAGATAGTGAAATACTGCCAATTTCTTTTTTCACTATTGCAAGGCTATCTGTTTCCGTAGGACAGAATAGGGAGTTTGTTTATAACATCTTATAAACATAACTGACCCTGGGAGCAAGATAGGAAAAAAAGTTTTGTATGCCTGAACTCAAAATGTTAAAGTGCATCTTTTAGTGAGGGTGATTTTTAGGCCTGGGCAAAGCACTACGCTACGCTCGCGTAGTTTGTGAAGTTTGCGCTACTTCGCACTAAGCAAATTGCACATAGCACAGTGCAAACACGCGTAGCGTAGTGCAGCCGTTATTTTTTGCTTGGTCGCGATCCTCAACGTCAAGTTGGCAACCGCGAGCAAGCAAAATGACATCCCGGTGACACTTTTTCCTCGTTCGTGATCAGCAACATCAAGTTGCCGATAACAAGCGTGGAAGATAAACATCCCGGTGAGCTTCTCAACGCGGGGAGATTAGGTTTCTCATTGCGTGTGGTCGCGTATGCTCGCGGCTAACCCCTGGTGATGACAAACTACCAGTCCGCGTTGAGAAAGCTGCTGCTCGAGCTTGCACTGTGCAAGATGCAGTTTGCACTGATTGCACAGTGCAGACAAGCATCCGGCACTGTGCAATCAGTGCGAGCAGCATTTTGCACAGTGGACTATGCAGTTCGCGTAGCTACGTGTAGCTACGCATAGCTTGCGTAGTGCGAAGTGCACTTCGCGTACAAACTACGCTCAGGGTTAGTGATTTTTACATTGTGTTTGAAATTATCACTATTATAAAGTAGGTATTTTCTTTCCTAACCATTCAGTGTGCCTCTGCTAGGTTTGTGTTTTTCATGTCTGGCTTTTGGATGACAGGGGCTGGGGAAGGGCAGTGGCTCCAGTAGTCTGATGAGTCAGGGCTGGGCTGAATAGACCTGAACTACATTTAGAGCATGGGGAGGAAATTTCCTTTTCACCTGAATGGGCCTGGTCTGCCTTCAACAATGCTGTTTCCACCTCCTGCCAGGAAACTGCTCCAGTGAGGAAAGAACTGGTTTTGGCTGGGTACAGACATGCTCTGCATTCAGAGAACAAAGGATTTTGTGGTATAAATACTGGGGCCCAGACCCCAGAACTTTAGATCACTTCTTGCAAAATCAAGAGGAACCATTACCAAGGAGAAGAGCCGGATAAACTGAGGAGGAATACTGCCTCTGTGCTGTTTGCTGTCTGGGGTTGGCCTGCAGTGGCTGCTTGCTGCCAAATAAAGGAGAAAAAGGACTTTGCTATTTGCTTTGCAACTTGCTTGCAGAAGAAGATCTCCAAGGGCTTGAAACTGAGCTTGCCTCCTGTTCTAAAGATTAAGGGACACAAAGACTTCATCCTTTCTGTCTCTCTGCATCTGGAACTGATGTTTCAGCTGCTACAGAAAGAATTTGCAACACTGCCGCCGGCGAGCAACGCCGTAACCTGCAACAATGCGGTGGGCACCACTTGTGAAGAGCATGACGCACTGTCCCGACTTGCACCTTTGGCCCAATGCCTGCTGACTTCATGCCACATCGACTCCAAACCCGTCATCGAGGCTGCTGCCTACACCGGAGCCAAGGACACCGCTTGTGATGTCTATGTTTACCGTCCCGACTCGCATTGCAGCCGCGACTTCATCGACGTTGGTGCTTCATCAACGCGGAGCCGATCCTCGATATGGGGGACTCCTGAATCCATCGACATTGCACCGTCGTAAGAAACCGCCGCCATTCGTGACGCCAACTCCCCGACACAGTAAGGAACCGACATCTCACCTCCCCTGCGCTGCAGTAAGGAACAGAGGCATCACCTCCCCTGGGGTCATTAGGAACCGACGCGCTGGCGCCAACGAAGCATCACCTCCCCGACGCCGTGCACCGTCTTTGCTTTCATCAATTCTAAGGTTGTGTTTTTTGTGGGTCTGTTTGACTCCGAGGCCGACGCTGCGCACCTCGCGGTCAGCGCAGTTCTTTAGGATTTTTATCTGTCACGATGTCGTGATAACTCCAGGTGGAGATATTTGTTGCCAAACCTTTATTTGAGTGAATCACCTATTGGTAAGGATATTTTTGATACTGTATTGTGGAGATTTGTCATTTGCTCAGGTTTTGGTCTAGATAAAGAGGACTTATTTTTCTAAACTGGTGTAGTGTCCATTTGCAGTGATTTCACTGTATTACTGTATGTGTTTACAAATGCTTTACACACTGCTTCTGAGATAAGCCTGTTTGCCTGTGCCAGGCTACCAAGGGGTTGAGCAGGGGTTATTTTAGGAGTGTATCCCCCTTACCCTGAATAGAAGCAAGGGTCCCTATTTGGACAAAGGTAACTACCTCTGCCAACTAGACCCCCATTTCTAACAGAAACACTCTCAAGAGTAGAGATGAATGTTAAGGAATACAGCAGAGAATGAGTCCACTACTAGGTAACCAGCTCTGGCTCCCAGATTTTCCTATAATCCAGAGACTTCCTTGGGGTTTTAGCTTATTGGCCTGAAACTATGGGCATTCTATTCCATGTGGCAGGTGTTTGTAGGGGAAGATGTATGGTTCTCAATGGGATTAATGACAGATGATAAACATTTTGGAAGATGGTGCTGTGGTCTGTTTATGCAGGTTAAAGGGCACGTCAGCTCCTCTGACAGTCCAATGCCCTATCTGTGAAGCCTACATCACCTATACACCTCTGCAAGACAGAAATTCACATCATGCCATCTGCCCTTTTCAAGAAGTTCTCCTTTGATGCATGCCCTTACATTCAGGAGTCACTCAGGAGGCAGACTGGAGGTAGTCTCAGCCTGCTCTCAAAGTACTACATGGGTGTTCTAGGTTGTAATATGTGCAAATTGGCAACCTCTCAAAAGCAGCTCTAAGGGAAATTCAAAGTTGAAAAATGATGGTCCAGTGCTGATACTTTATATTGTAATGACCCTTTAAGGATCATCATTTTTCTTCTGGTCACAAGCCTAAACGTGGGACACTAAGCTCTAGGCTGTGATCAAAAAGCGAAGAGACGGAGGAAAGCATGGATGGGTTGATGAATGAGGAAATCCAGTCGGCTTGATAAGGAGAGTACCAGTGGCCTTCTAAATCACCCTTTCCAAGTCCTGCTACACTACTGCCAAGCTGCCCGCCAATGCTTCATATCAGACTTGGTAAAATTTGGAAGCTTAGCCAAACTAAAATATTTTAACTTATGAGCAATGTAGCCTATCCTTAGCTTGGATTGTGTTGGTGATGGCACACCGTGACTTACACAGCGTGAAAGAGATTTAAGAGAGGAAGGGATGCCGCTGTGCAGGGAAGCTGTCAAGCTCACTTCTTTCATATCCTCCCAGGCGGGTATCAGTCTCCTTATTAGCACAGCCCCTGAGATGCATCCACTCATCATAATCCACACAATTTCACTCATTCCCTAATTCCATCTCTCTTCACTTAACTCCTTCCTCACTCAAACTCTTTACAGACAAAGGTGATGAAGGGATGCAAGCTACAAAGACCAGTGTATGTCAGAAACACAGAGGGCCTCACTATGCAGTCAATCAGTGCCAGTGACCGCTCCTCCGCTAAGGCACAGGAGCGTCACCCCACTGCCTTGAAGCAGCAAAAGATGGGAAAAAATAAAATGACGATAACGTGATGTTATTATCTTTTTATGTTGTCCTCCTGCTGCAGCAGCATGCATGAGGGGCGGGGCTGCAGAGCAGGGGAGGAGTGGTAGAACATTCCTCAGTATGCAATGACTGTTTGGTTGGCCCTTTCGGGCTGCCCAAAACAGTCATGCACACTTTCCCTGTTCTCCATGCAGGATGCATTACAGCCTGCGTGGAGAACATGTCCACCCCTCCAGCCCCTGCCAATCACAATGCTGCAATATGATTGGCAACTGGGAAAGTGGGAGCCCTGGTGCTTTCTTCTTCTTTTTTCTCCTAAGAAGCCACGAAGAGGACAAAGGAAAGGTGGAGGCAGCAGACGGCCAGCCGGGAGGTAAGTGTTTTTTTTCAACTTGATTCCCTCGCCCCTCCCCCACCTGCCCCAGGTAGAGCTCTCCCTTATACACAAACACCACTGACTTGACGGCAATTCCAAAGTAGCTGGCTCAGGCCCTCTAGAGCATCTAAGCCCCATTTAAAAATGTGATGCATGTGGTGCATGCCAGCATTAATTTCTGAGGGCCAGTACTTATTTTCCATCATCATACTGTGACCTAAAGAAAGAGAGGGGAATAAGGAGACGGGAGAACGAGGGAGGAAGAGAAAGATAAGAAAACAGAGATAAAGGGAGAAAGCACAGATGATAAAGACCCTGCAAGAGTGGGATAAAGAGACAGGAGGCATAGGGCGGTGGAATCAAAATCAAGCAACCTTGGTGTTCAGCAACCTTGGCATTTGGCTGTGCTGCCAACAGTTTTGTTAGAAAGGCTGTAGGCCCTTGAACTTACTGTGTTTTTCAGTGGAGCAGAGCATACCACACATCCCAGACTTGTTCAGTACCAAAGGAGTTGTGAGATGCACAGGGACATCTCCAGCATGCCTTCTCAAGTACTTGTCAATATAGAGTATACTAATCCCTTACAAACAAGAGGTTTCATCAATATGAGAATTCGTACTCAACCATTCCCCTGCCTGCGCCATGTTGAGGCGAGTACCAGAAACTGTCTGTGTAGAACCTCTCCTCCCAGAGAAGTAAAGCAGGGCTGGGAGAAGTGTATGCTGTCACTTAACATGTTCTTTGACGGATGCTCAGATGCAGCAATGTTTTTACACTTTGATCAAATTCAAGATATTTTCGACATGCAGCAGACACCTATTCAGAAATAGTGTAGGGCCGAATATTGTTAGCAAATATATGGCCTGACAGAAAGATTGTGTTCTAAATATCATTTACAAAAAAAGGTCCCATTTGGTGAAGATTTTCTGTTACTAAGTCCAATGGTTCGTAAACCACAAATAGGACAGGATATTCCTCTAAGATGATGTTTTGGGTACAATATTCTGGTACCATACCACAGAAATGTGGGATGATGTAGGTTGGCAACAGCCTGTAGGTTTGTGCGATAGAACTTTCTCTGTAAATAGACGGGAGCAGGGGGTAATGCAGAGAGCCAGCACAGGAGCAGGCCAGTGACCTCAACAACAAACCACCCACGTTTAAGTTAGCACTGCAGGGTTTGCACCCTGTGCAATGATGTGTGCAACGTCCATGTACTAGGATGAATCCTACCGGGCTAACTCTGTCCTTGCTTTTCCCAAGGTCCACAGAATGAGTCCAATTTAAATAGGAAACGATAACAAGCATTGACATCCCTTATTCCACCTTTCTATTCAGTTTTTTTGTGGATACCCCATGCATATCAAGCCAGCATCAATTTTGTTTCCAAGAGACGAAAAGTAGTTGTGGTGTCATGTCAAAGTAGTCCTTAGTCCCATCTCTCAAAGAAAATCAGGGTATGGAATGTGATGATCCTATCAATCCAACATCAATTGTTTGTTCTTGAGAGAAAAAGTATTACGTTTTGATAAGCCTCCACACTCAAGTTTAGGAAAAAGAGAAAAATAGAAGGGAGCATTCTGGCCCACACAAAACATCTCCAAAGATTTCTTGAATGGCAAGTGTCTCAAAGGTCTGCGTGTATTGATAGGAAATGCCCGCTTGATGTGCCTGGCTTTACACCAGCCCTCCCAATACCGGATATGTCTGTGCCAAAGCACTACAGCTGCTTGACATGCAATTGGCTATTTCTCAGCCCGGTTAGCTTATGACATGTGCCTAACTGCAGTAGCGGAACAAACCTAATGTAAGGAAGAAAGTCACCCCCTCTTTACTCTGATTCAGAAGTTAAGACAATCCCAACTATGAGATTAGTTACAGTACAATCAATCAATCCCACAGACAATAGGCCATGGTGTCACTGTACCTGCTTTACCAATGACCGCAATGTTTCTGGCTAACTGTGCATAGCCCTACTGACACCCTACATGTAACTGGCTGTTACCAAGGCCAACCATGTACTAATAAATGGATTATTTTTACCACTCTCTATAGGCTCAAACGTGCCCATCTAGCAGAAGGCCATTCTAGGTTAGATGTATGTGCCAATTGTGGCCAAGATTGGCTGGCTTATTTATGCTTAGTCCTAAGCATGGGCGGAAAATCCGTTACGCTCGCGGATTTTGCGGATTTTCGGTAAATTCGCAATCCGCGAGATTCGCGAATTTCCCGCAAAATCCGCAAATCCGTGAGCAGCGGATTTTATGGCTTGCTCGCACTGTTCGCGTGAGTTCGCGGCTTCCCAGTTCAACTTCGCGCCCCGCGAATAAGCGCTAAATTGCAGAAATACGATCTTAGCAAAACTGAAACTACTTACCAGGTTCAAAAGTTCAAGCTCATCATTAGTAGCCATTTCCTGTAGTGCTTCCTGAGGGGCCCCTCCAGAGTTCAGTTGCCTACTTGCAACTATTATGTGACCCTGCTCTGACCCTCAGAATAGTTACACAAAGGTCCTGAATTACAGCTAAGGCAGACAAGCAGGAGCCAGGCTGGAAGTTCAAATCCAGTGACACATTAATCAGCCCCTAATTCATTATTGTCAGTTGGGGCAGGGCAGGTGTTGTAACTAATTTTGCAACAATGAAAGCACTTAGCAAGTGCAAAAGATCACTAATCAGGAAGCACTAAGGAAGCAGGTGCCAGCTAAAAAAATATTCTGTGACACATTAATCAGCCCCAAATTAATTCAGGTCACTTGAGGCAGGGAAGATGTGCTTTGCTTTGCCACAATAATGTACACCAGAGGGTGCTGTGATGAAACAGAGGGTGGCATGGGTGGGCCAGAGGGTGGCATGAGTAGTCAGAGAGTGGCAGTGGTGACAGAGAGTGGCAGTGATGAAGAAGAGTGTCGCAAACAGGCTGGACACGTAGAAACAACAAGTTCGCAAAACTTGCGACCCGACAGGTAAGTTCGCGTTTGGGAAATTGTACAAAACCCTCGCGAACTGGCAGAAACCCGCGCGAACACAAAAAAAAATCCGCAAATTCGCGAGAATTTGCGGATTTTGCGGATTGCGAGTTCGCAAATCCGCAAGATTCGCGAACGCGAGATTCGCAAAATTCGCCCATGCTTACTTAGTCCTTTACTACTGGAATGTTCTGAAGGAAAGCAGCAGAACATTCTCTGTAGCATGCCAAGAACAAGAGTATGTTGGCATGGTGTACTGAAAGAGCCACTCTTGTGGTTTGGCACCCTATGATGACCTTTGACTACCATCATTCTAATTAACTTTAGTGTGTTATTTTCCCTAGCCTGGAAATATGAGAGGGACCTGCATATGCCTTCTACTCTTCTTTCAGTGGGAGCTGTCACAGAGTAGAACAGATATGCCAAGAATAGAAGGTGTGGAATGTGCACTTGAAAGCATGAGAGGGAGAGAGAGGTGTGGAATGTACTTTTTGGTTTCGAAGTGCAGTATTGTGAGCAGTGGTGCACACATGTGTTCGGTGTTATATATTGACAGATAAAGTATGTGATGCTATAAGCAGTTGTGCAGAAATGTGCATTGTGTTGTACATTGGTGAGAGTTATGAAGATCTTACTATTGGCTTTGACATGGCCTCATGTCATCTTGTTTTCTGACTTTGCCTTGCTTCAGCTTTTGTGCATGCACAGCAGTGCTTGCAAGTTGTTTGGATTATGAGAATTATAAAGTGCTTACTATTGGATTTGACATGGCCTCATGTCATCCTTTTTACTGACTCCATTTTCTAAACTGACAACATTTTCTGTGCTCACACGTAGCTGCAAAGTGAGGAGGGCATGTTTCTCTCCTCACTTGTTTTTCGCTTTTCACTGACCAGAGTGAACTGGATATTATCTGTGGAATGTACAACTCTGCCTCGGAGTCAAAATAAGGGAGCTTGATCAGCCTCCGTCTTGGCATTGACGCAGACTGGTACAGACAGCTCGGTCTTTTCTAATGAGAAGGGGGTGAGATGTTCTAGAAGCTTCGCCTCATGTTTAGTAATGGTATTAAAGCTAGGAACCTTCGCGGACCAGGGAAAGCTCACCACAGAATAGACGTATTGCTGTGGAGGAGACAGAATTTGAGTCCAGATCGAACTCCTTCCAGGGCTGGTGAAGGGTTCCCCCAGCTTAAGTTGGCAAGGATGTTGCCTAATCGATCGGTGAGGTGTTCCTAACCATTTCGTATACATGTTCTACTCTTTGCTACTTGAATATACTGCATTTTAATCTAATTGTACATTTTTGTCACTTGACATTTGGGAATCTGCATTTACTGATATATTTGGCCTACCGTTCTAAAATATTGCATTAAGAAACTTGTGTGTGTTACTTTAAATGCACCTGGATTTGTTTTCTTGCCTCGCCTAAAGGGAGTGCTACGTCTTTTCCTCGTCTTTAAGGAGTGCTGCTCAAAATGTATTATTTAAAGGTGCTGTGGTATATTTGCCTCCAAAGTGGGAGTGCAGGGTTTGGGTGTGGCTTATTGCTGAGAAGTCACATTCATTACATCTGGAGCAGGGGAGAAACAGACACTACAGATCTATCCAAGACTATGTCGCCTAGGGACTACGAAAACAAATTACAATTTATGAATGCGGGCCACTTTCCTATGTAAAGCTTAGGCCTGTTTTGTCCCATTTTCCCTGAGGGTGGCTACTCATATGTGTCAGACTGCATCTACATCATCGTCTGACTTGGAAATGACTCTGCGACAGATGACGCGTTATTGATTCAGCTTGACCCCTAATGGCGCCTGCTATTTGAGGAGCTCCTTACAGTTCCAACCAGCTCCCAGCCCTCCTGGTCTTTCACAAGCGCTAGCTATTCGGACAAAATTTTGATTTGCTTAGTTGCCAGTCTACCTCTACATAATAATCTTACTAGGACATAAAAACGGGGGAAATGATTTTTGCAGCTTTCAGCTGCTGGGGGGAGGAGGGGAGGCATATTTTCCCTAACAGAAAAGGTAGTGTGTTAACTATTGCTTACGATGTTATGTCTGTGCAAAATTCAAATCTTTTTTTCAGAGCATTAGTTCACGAAATTGTATTAAAAAAAAATTGCACATCTATGCTTTTGTAGAGACGTGTGGGTTGAGGACATCTCATTTGGAATATTTCACATGAGCGTGCAGTTAACATAAAAGCCCAGTGAGATACCAACAGGAGACTGCCTCAAGCAGAAAATGTCTGTCAGTGAGACATTTGCCAAACAAGCCTCCTGCACCCTCCCCCCCCCCCCAAAAAAAAACATAATATTTAATTTCAAGTAATTTCACAAAGTCTGCATAATCGAATTGTGGAAATTACACAGTTTTTGAAGCATTAACTACATCTTTCCCCAGGTGCAACTATAGATAACAAAATGTTTTTGATTTTAAAAAGTTTTTGATTTTAAAAAGTTTTGTGTGTGTGCATTAAAGTTTTAGTGAAGAAGTACTAGTCCATGTGCGCTCATACAAAAGAGCTTATTTCATTTTTATTTATTTTTTGCAACAGAGAGGTGAAGTAAATGCATCCTCTTCATTTCTTGTTATGTAAAGCCAGTAACAAAATAATGCAATTTTGCTTCATGAATGTTTTGCCCTTTTGCAGACCGTATTGGCCCCAGTGCCTACTACAGATGACAAATTGTGCAACTAGATTGCTGTGTTTTTGCATCACAACAAAGTCTCTGTAATATGCTCCCTCGAGTTAAATACTAACTGTGACTTGCGAAAACAGACTGGTAACTGCAGCTTTTAAAGGTCCTTACCGCAGCATGCTCAAAAGAATAGCATTTAGGGAAAGGCCTCAGCGACAGCTTCAGCAAGCTTTTAAAGAAACAAGATACAGAAGTGTCACCAGCTAGTTTACGACCGGTACACACATCCTCGCATGGGATTTAACTCCTGAAACCTAGTCTGGTGGCACATTAAATATCATGGGGATGGAAGAACCTAGAGAGAAGAAGAGGTGAGAGTGCCCTCTGTCCGGGAAACTAAGGTCAAGGAAGACAGGAGGTGAGGGCTGATGGCTGTATCCTAGGAGACAGAAAGGGGGCTGGAGAGAAATCATCTCATCAAAAAGGACAGACATTGGGACGATTCAAAAAGAGTTTTGCTATAGGTAGGTGTGCATTTCTGTTGTAGGACTTCTGGTTTACTCCTGAATTGCAGGAGTGAGGCAGGAGTGCTCCTGGCATCCATGCATTTTCCATGAGTACTACAAGAGTAAGTCACAGCAAAATCTTTGTGAATCGGACCCATCATGTCGTTCGTGAGGGAGGGGTGAAATAAAGACCCTGGGGAGAGGGGTGTTGAAAATGCAGCAACAAAAAGGCAAAAAATGGTGTTTGTGAGGGTCAGCATTGAGTAGGGTCTGCTCGGTGAGGATAAAGTCATGTAGGCGTTAGCTGGGTGGAGGTCAGCCGACAGGGTTAGCAGGTTGAGAGTCAAAAGGTGTGTGGGCTAGCTAGGCTGAAGGTAAGTAGGAATGGGTTTCAGTAAGGGCCATAGGTCTGCTTGAGTGAAGATAAAAGAAAATCACTAAGGGCGAGGGGATATTTTGTTTATGATGGTGCAATCTTGCGTTTTTTATGACTTTTTTTCACACTATTCTTGTTACATGAAATGCCTGAGATTATGCCTTTACACCGTGTCTCAAAATTGAGATTCCATTTAGTTAAAAATCCTGTAGCGGTAGCACAGGAATAACACAAATAAACAGAGCAAACAGGGTGTTGTTCATATCACGTGCAATTTTACGCCATTTTACACTTTTGTGTCCAAAATGGGCACAACTACGCATTTCATGCTTAAAAATATTTTTAAAATGCTGGATGGACATTTTGCATAATAATGCCTAATTTTTACTGCATTTCACTTAGTTAATGCAATTGATAGTATGCATTTTTTTGCGAGGCCTAGTCTGCAGCTCATATGATGAGCCGTGATGAAGGTAAGCGAACATCAATGTGAGAGAGCAGAGGGTTACCATGGATAAGAGTGTGCAAGAGTAATGGTCAGGAGGGCAAGGGTCAACTGCGACAAGTGAAAGCTGATGTGAAGGGAAATAGACATGAGGCAAAGAGTCACGTGGTCAGCAGTAGTTTAGTTTGGGGCATCAGGGTGAGTGAGCAAGTGTAGAGGGTAAACATAAAAGAGTGCCTGCAGGTGAAGGTGACCAGTAGCACTCATTGGGGTGACGGTTGCTAGGGTTAATATGAGAAAGGAGCAGAACGGGGATGCTAAAACGCTGTGGGGACGAGGGTCGCAGGAGATGAGGGTCAGCAGGGTAGAGCTGGAGAAGGATGAATATCAGCCGGATCAGGGCCGGACTGGCCATAGTGGGCACTTGGCGTTTCCCTGGTAGGCTGCTAGGGTGGGGGCCGTCTTTGTGCCCCTGGGGGACCGTTTTTGTTACCTGGGGTCGGCAATATCGGCCCTCTGTAACAAAATCGGCAGAAACCAGCCTTCGCCAACTGCTCAGCTGCACTCCCCCTCACCCCAGTGGGGGCCAGTTTCTCAGTCCGGCCCTGAGCAGGATTGAGTGTCATCGCAGAAAGTTCAGAAGTTGGGGGCATAAGCTGTGAAGGTAAGTGTAGGTGAGGCAAAGTCTGGCGTACATGGGGGCGCACCCTTCCGGACTTACTCAGGAGCTCTCAGGCCAGGGTACTGAGCTGAGGGGGGCCCTCGCACCACGGGGACCTTTGTTACGCCACTGCAGTAAGCACGAGGCACATCAGAAGTGAAATAGACACTGTTGACGGACTGCACATGTGGCTGATATGGACGACAGACTACTTCATTTCCTATTTTCTGCCTCCTCACCCCTGGCTAGCATTGCTGATCTCCTTGGCTAGCATTACTGATTCTCTGCACGCCTGCCCTGTACCCTGCATCACTGCAGACCGAGCAGCAGGAGCTGAGAGGCGGCGGGCGGAGTGCAGGGCCTTTCATCCTCTCACACATCAGGCCCTCCGGCCCCGTCAGGTTGAGGCCGCCTCGAGCCGTTGTCATTCCGGGGTCATTTAAGGTCTCTACCTCTGAATATAAGTGACTGTCTCTTAGAGTTATATACTGCTTTTGTACACAGACCAGGTGAGGACTCAGACATGCTAAACAACAGACTTAAAAAGACGTAGATTCGCCTTTTGTAATGCTAATAAAGAGGAAATGTATCATATGCCGAGAAGTGACCTTTACCCAGCAGAGGACACGCCCCAAATCCTTCAGAGTTAATCCCCTTAAATAATTAAACAGTCCACCAGACGCATGCATATATTCCATTGTGAAGCTTTAACCCTGCGAGTTATGTGAAATGTGTGAAATATTTGCTCTTTCGCATATATCAAATTTCAACGTGCGACACTAAGACTAGTTCAAGGAAAAAATGTCTCTTTGAGCATCATCAGACACTTTTTTATGCCAGGATGGCCTTCACCTATAAAATTGACGTGAGATACCGGCTAAAAATCTTTTTCACACTTTGCTGAATTTTACAGACATTTCCTACAAATGTTAAAAATTGTGTATTTTGCTTACACTCCCCCCTTGTCACGGTACCATAAATGCCGCCAGCTGAACCCCAACGTTTCCTGTGCTGAGATTCCTTCACAGTTTAGAGATTCTACATTATGCTCAGTGATCTCCTAAGGATTGTGGTAAGCAAACCACTAGTGCATGAAGAACATGTGGTTGGTGAAAACCCCTGTTTAGCGCAGCCAGATTTTCCCAATTGGCACTTTGAGTCTAAACACTATATTTTTAAATAATCTTTAAAAAGTCATATCTCTGGTTCTACTTATTGGATTCTTGTTATGTTTTACTCATAACAATATTATCTATTTTCTAACCCTGTGTGGGGTATTTTCCTTGTATTATTGTGTGTGTGTGTTGCACAAATACTTTACGCATTGCTCTTTAGAAAAGCCTGGCTGCTCTGTGCCAAGCTACCAGAGGGTGAACACAGGTTATCTTTTAGCTTGTATCTAGCTTACCCTGATTGGAATGGTGGTCCCTTCTTGGACAGGGTGCATACCTCTACCAACTAGAGACCCCGTTTCTAACATTGGCCATTGACCGTTGCCTTTGCAAAGGGTTTTCTCACATTTCAAGATAATATTCACACTTACCAAGATAATTTTCTTGAAACCTCCGGGACATTTTTTGAGATGTTCAGCAACTGTTTGTGATGCACAAGCTGACAAAAAGCATTGGATGCGCTTCAGAAAAATGGATACCTCCAAATGACAACAATCAGTGAACAGTAAAGAGAGTGGGAGAAACCCTTCACTCCAGCTCTAGCTTCAACTGCAAGCATTCTGCTGCGCCAAAAACACAACACTGAGATCAGATGAATGAATTCAGTGCAATTCAGTCCTGCCTAAAGATACCAATGCAGGCCCAGACCTAAAACCCCCTCACATGCATCAGCCAGAGTGCCTCAGTAGTCACTAGATGCTGCACTCCAGTTGAAATATTCCATCAGTGACCCTAGTGTAGGCCCTTTGATTCTATTTCTGAGAACCTGTACAGTTTGAAGTGCTCTGCTACCCACCGTAGCAGACCAAGACCACTCTCTGTGTACCCTAGCTCTTACAAGAAGATGTACTGTGACCATGCTGATTCCTCCTGTGTGCCTCACTTTTGACCAGCAGGGCTCTTTGCTCTGTCTATTTTAGTACCCCATGCAGCTCTGCAAATGCCCCATAATCCTCAAAAAATCCCATTACAGTGACCCGCAATGTTCGGAGATTGTCCCTTATCTTATCTACAAAAGCCCACTTGGTGTTCAATACTGAAAATCCACTCAGCTCTCTCAATGCACTTCAATCCAAATGTAGTATACATCCATGCTACTGCAATCTTTAGACGGCCCCAACCAGCTTGTGGCATTCTAATAGAATCCTGAGCTTGAATAGTGTCCTATGGCAGGAATTTACTTGGTGGCATTCGATGCAGGTCCCCCCTTCAATGAAGCAGCTTGTAGCCGTGCTGCAATAAAGAATCCTAACCTTATTTGGCGAGTGTGATGAATTCTTGATTGCGAAAGTGGTGACAATGCGGTCAAATGGGAGCCTGCAACATCTGTAGGCTGGGTGGAGCTGTGGCGCTTGGTTACTATCAAATAGGGTTGAGCAATCTGGCGCTCCTAGTGAGGGGTGGACAAAGATGCTTCTATATTGGTAGATCTCAGATTGAACCACATTTCATCTAATTCTAGCTCACCTTTGTTCTGATTCAAGCTGGTGCTGAAGGGACCAGAAAGTGGCCATGAGATTGATAATTACTTTAAGGCAGGGAGGACACCTGAGACTGGCAGAATATATGCTCAATAGTATTTTTCTTGAACTCCTGGTTGCCAGTGATGGATTCTCTGGAGCTGAGCAGAGGCATTTTGTTTCAGTGGTGATCAGAGCCCCAGGGAAAGATGCAATGTCCGAAGAGATGTTCTTGCCAAGGAAATTATCTTCTAAATAGAATTCCTTCAGTATGTGCAACTTTGAAGTTTGGGGCTGGAGAAGATCAGTGAGTCCTTCTTAGGAGGTGGTGAAAGTTGGCTTCTACATAGAAGCTCTCCAGAAGAAAGGGACTAAGAGAACACGTCGCAGTGGGTTGATGTTTTTTTATTTCTTCAGGAGAGGGGTTTGTTGAAAATGAGGACAGTGGGATTTGTCATAAGAAGTGTCTTGTATGTGGAATGTATGCCATGTGGGGGGATGTGTTGGGACTGATCGAAGGGGCTATATAAGGGTTTGAGCAGAACAGCCTACAATAATTGAAGAGTCTCGCCGTCTCATGAATGGATTTCTACCTTATGGGGTAACTGTGGCTCTGATGGAAGGGGGTATTGCCAACAGCAGCGTGTAATGACTGGAATCTCTTTCACACATGGAGTTGTGTTGGGACTGAGAAGAACCTCTTTTTATTAAGGGTAAGGTCTCATAAATGGAATTTCTACCCTGTGGGAGCATGTTTTGGAACTGATGGAAAGCGGTATTCCGAGTAGAAGCATCTTGTGAGTGGACCATCTCTCCAGTGGTTGGCATGTTTAGATGCAGGGGAGCATTTTTCATCAGGGCAAGGATTGCATTAATGGGATTTTTTCCAGGTGGAGGGATACGCTGGTGTTGAGCAGGGTAGCTATTAATAGGGGAAGGGTTTGCGAATGATTTCTCTCACGTGGATTCACATATCACCATTGAGTGCTGAACACCGCTGATGCTGACGCCAGGGAATGCTCTTTTAAAGTGAATTCTTTTGACAGGGAGAGCGGCACAGAGGGGAGATGTTCTTTCTTTGGAGCGAGACTCTGGTGAAATGAGGGCTGAGCAGAGCGAGTAATGGCTTCGCAATCCTCGCGTGGCCCCGTTTCGCATTGCACTGTGCGATATTTCCAGTTAAATGGGCACAATCTAGACACAAAAGCTTTTGAATGCTGCAGAGAATTTTCTCAGGAGGCATTTTGCAAATAGTAGGAAGACGTTTAGAGTCAGCCTGCTCCACTTCATGACAATGGCTCAGCTTTTCCTCTGAGGGAATGAAAGGGCTCCCAGGCTGACGGCGAAGTCAGATATTGGTGCTGCTTAATATCGACTTCGCCATCCCACTTTAGGACAATGTCTTTCCAACACGTCAGCCTCACGCTTGTCACTACATGTATCAATTACAGAACTTCTCATCTGTGAAGGGAGGCTTAGAGGCAGTGCTCACAAACACTGAGTGGCAGTCTTACAGCATCTGTGAGTGAAATGACTCACTTTGGAATGTAGTGACCAGTGACTGAGCCACAAATGGTGGGTGTGGAGGAATCCGCACTCTTTTGAATGCAGTGACCGAAAAAGCAAACATTGGACAGCAACCGATCCACAGACCTGCGAACACAGTGACCAAAGAGGCAAGCACTGGACAGGGACAGATCTACAGACCTCTGAATACAGTGACCAAAGAGGCAGACACGTGACAAGGACACATCCACACCCCAACACCGAATATATTCAACAAAGATCCAAACAATGGACAGCGAGAGGTATTAGAAACGTCTCTGAAAACAGTGACCAAAGAGGAAAACTCCGTGTAGGAACAGATCCACAGCTCTTGAAACAGTGACCAAAGAAGCAAATATGACCAGAAGAGATTCTCCAGGTTATCTCCATGCTGGATGACTGCACCATTTTATATTTTGGAGTTTCTCAATCTTGTTGATGAGACTTCACCGCGTGGAGAACTCTGCAGCCAGCAGCTGTTGAACCTCCCGAGATGGCCCTCCATGGCCTCTGCACTTTGTAAACCGCATTGGCTTCCTCTGAAGAAGTGTCTCTCCTTAATAGCCCTGTGCTATTGTTACAGGATTTTTATGAATACAGGTGCCTATTACCTGAACCCCCTCATCAAGCCTTACCCCCCTCGAGGCACCTTCGGCCTTTCAGGGCTTTGCTGGCCTATTTCTCTGCCATGAAGAAAGTTTGTGTTGGGGGGTAGGTCTTTTAGCTTTTTGGCACCCAAGCTGTGAAACTCCCTTATCATTTAAGACCGGCACGGACAGTATCAGGGTGCTGTAAAAACTTCAAAACCTGGTTACTTAGGTAGGCTGCATTATCTACTCTTTTAGGCTATTTATGTCTCTGGACCATTGGAGCCAGACCTTTCAGCCCTGGGGCACTTTGTTTGAAGTAACTAAGGGCTATGTAAATCTCTGACAGGGACATAAATATAGACATCTCTGTATATAGTGACTAGAAAAGAAAACATCGAATGAGGTCTGATCCACACATGCTACGTACAGTGACCAAAAATAATCACTAGATAGGGACAGACCCAAACAGCTGTGAATACAGTGAAAAAAAAACCTACATCGGACGGGGAGATATACATACTTGCCTGAATACGGTGGCGAAAGAAACTGACACTGAACAGGGATAGACCGACCCACCTCTGAATCCAGTGACCAAAGAGATAAACAATGTATAGGGAAAGACCGACCCACCTCTGAATCCAGTGACCACAAAAACAAACACTGAACAGGGACAGACCGACCGACCGACCTCTGAATCCAGTGACCAAAGAGACAAACACTGTACCGGGACAGACAGACCCACCTCTGAATCCAGTGACCAATGCAACAAACACTGTACAGGGACAGACCGATCCACCTCTGAATCCACTGACCGAAGAGACACACTGTAGAGGGACAGACCGACCCACCTCTGAATCCAGTGACCACAGAAGCAAACACTGAATGGGGACAGACCGACCCACCTCTGAATCCAGTGACCACGGAAGCAAACACTGCACAGGGGCAGGGCCACCCACCTCTGACTACAATGAGCAAAGAAGCAAACACTGGGCGGAGACTGGTCTGCAGACCTCTGATTATAAACTTCAAAATGACACTCCCTGGACAGGGGCAGACTCCAACACTTCTGCATAAAGTGACCAAACATGCAAACACTAGGCAGGGGCAAATCGAAACACATCTGGATACAGTGACCAAACAGGCAAGCACCGGATAGAGTCATATCTATAGACCTCTGAATACAGTGACCAGAGACAAACAATGCATAGAAGCAGACCCACACACCTTTAAATATAGTGATTGTGTCCCACCCACAAGCAATGGACAGGGACAGATTCACATATGTCCAAACGCATATTCTGACACTCACAATGCTGACAGTGACAGACGCGTCAGTGACCGGTGGCCGGTGCACGTTTGTTTAAATAAAACAAACACTTCACAGTGACAGGTCCATCCTCCTGTTAATACATGGACTATAACTCTGCCCCACCTTGATGGATTGACACACAGCCTGACATAACAATAGAAAACTTATCCTAGCAAGCTTCGGACGCATTTTGTGCAGATTTATCTCACAGTGATGGATCTGCACACGTTTGAAATATCACGAGTCCTCTCAACACATTTGTCAAAGGGTGTAAAAGTCAAGCAAATTAACAAATGGCTTTCCAGCTGAAAAGATCTACAGAAGTGTTCACTCTTTCAAGCTGACGCAGCACCTTTTTCAAACACTAATACTCGAAAAACTACTGAATGGATTTACATCAAACCAGGATTGGCTAACTTTCTGAGGGAAGTTCTACTTTAATGCCGAGTATGCGCGGGCATATATATCCATTTAGCAATTTTTGAGCAAAACTTTATATAAGAAGATTTGAAAACACATTATAGAAGCTGCACTTTTTCGTCTGGTAACTACCATTTTCTCTGCTAGACACTGCTGGTATTTTGACTCTGCACATTGAGAAAGTACTGACTAGTTCTGAGTACATGTTTTGCCTTTATTCCTCTATTCAGTTTCTCATCCACATGCGCACAACCTGCCTGTTATTTGCTGGAGAGAACTTCAGATAGGCCGGCTTCCCTTTGCATGACCTCAGGGGGGTCTGCAGAGGACGAACTGGAGGGAGAGGATAGCTACCTCCATCGGTGGCTTGGAGGAGACAGGAGAGGCATGACCTTCAGTGAATAGTCTAAAAAACTGGGAGGGTTGTGGGTTGGAGAGGCAAAAAGATGTATGGTCAGACTGTCCGCCATTGAAGCCTAGGAATAGTTGTTTAGGTGTGACCAGCCTTGGTATTCACTGGGAGGGAGACCATGTAAACAAGAGCCCTCTAGTTTTGAACGTTAGTAGTGTAAACATAAAACTCTTGAACTAACCCCTCATATAGCGAGGTCGTTGTTAGAAAGGACATTTTAGGTGTGGCAAATTACAATATGGCATTCCTCTTCTAGGTACTTTTTCTGTTGGTATTTCAGTGCTAAGCTTTGGATTAAAATGGACTGGAGACAGGCGTGCTGCTGAGGTCTGTCGAGAGGTTCTGAAGCACATACCTTTTCAATGGGGGGCTTAAAGTTGCATGGTGCTGGGTCGCTACTGAGACTAGACTAGGACATAGCTGGGAGTCTGAGGAGACAGGCAGACAGACCAATGCAGGTCTGTATGGTGTGGGGCTTGGGAGGGGACCTGTGTTTTTTATCCTACGAAAGTTTCAATTTTAAGACTGGTCCCCTGGTTGGCTCAACAAGATGACCAACAAAGAATGCCCATGTTTTGTTGAGTAGACCAGTTAGCCCACTGTAATTGGTCTGGCACATGACTTGGTGAAGGTTCGTTTTTGAAACTTGAAATTGAGTGGAAGAGAAAAGTTACACTTACTCTGAGCTGCTAGTTGGAAAAGGGACTCTCCAAATGAAGGCAAGGACTTTGGAGTCAACACCTTGGGCTGGGAGCAGACAACAAGGGTAGGGTGTACCGTCTAATGACTTAGGCAGATGCTGTCTGATGTAGAGACCCAGGCAAGAGACATAATTTCAGGAACTCTTTGAAGTTTAGAGGCTGTGAAGTGCACTTGCCTGCCAATGACAACTGACTCCCATCCAGCCCCTCTGGCCTGACTAAAAGCTAGAGGCAGCCAGAATCTGGGAGTCGTATTGTTTGATTGGAGGGATCAGTCTCCAGTGGCCACTTGTGAGTATTGCACAAAAAGTGTTAATGACTTTCCATGCACAATGCAGAAGTAATGTGGAATGGAACTGTCAGTTTAAGAAGCTATAACTTTTCATTGACTGATCCAATTTTTGTTGTTTTAGCCTTATTTCAATCAGAAAATATTTTTTGATTTTACTAAGTTGGTCTGGATGTTTTACTGTATTGTTTCTTGATGCAACTGCTGTGCTGGTACTTATAAACCATAAAGCACATTCTCTGAAGTTGCCTTTGGGCCCAATCCTGGGGTACTAATCAGTACACAAGACTGTCTTAGTATAGCAATGTTTGCCTAATTAGAAGCTAGTTTTCCACATTGGTGGGAGAATTTATCTTTCTGGATAAACATACATCCTATATATGTCTTTTTTCGACAGCCTCCATGGGTGACCAACCCCCACTATGGCAGTGCATTGCAGAGATTGGCCGAAGGGTCTCATGTAGGGCCAGGCAATGCACCTTTTCCCACCAAGCACGGGCAACCCACACTGGGCTTGACCTTGGGCTGCGTGCACTGGTGGTTTTCCGCAGGGCCTGACCTTTAGCCAGGACCTGTATTGGAAAGTTTGGGAGTGGCCACCCCTGCTACTGATTGGCTGCCAGCCTTGCACTGTGGTGATAGCTCTAGGTCTTACACGCAACCCTTGTGGGAAGCCAACCCATGCTGCATTCAGTCTTCAGCAAGGGTTGGCTGCAGGGTATGACTGTAGATCTGACCCTGCTTCTGCATCCGCTTCTCCACAGACAGTGAACGCCTACTCCATACGACTGTAGGGCCCTTTTTACTCCTTTTTTCAATATGTTTTAACGTACGGAATTTCATGTCAACAGCAGTATCATCAATGTCAACAGTGAGATCATCAGTGATGTCATCAATTGTTATTTTAGATGTCATCAAAGAAGTCAATTAACATATTATGAGGGATGTCATGTGTAGCATCAATATATATATATATATATATATATATATATATATATATATATATATATAGTTAGGATTGTTTTCCATAGGAAATCCCCAACATTCTATTGGGAATAACTTTGGCGCTGGGTGATGAATCTGCGCAAATTTCTCAAAGAAGATGGCTCGCTCCGCTCCGCTCCTTCCCTGAAAGTTTGGGGGGGATTCGTCAAGTGGGGGCTGAGAAAAAAGGGGGGTCCCAAAACGTGTTTTCCCCATGTTAATTTCCATAGGACCTTTAGACTCAGCTACAGCTTGAACCGCTGGAGGGAATGACACCAAACTTGTCAAGATGGTAGTGTCTGGTATGCAGATCACGCTTTTCGTAAAATAGTGTAAATCCCTCCAGTGGTTCCTGAGAAAATTAGAAGAGAAATCAATTATATATCTATAAGCGCGCACAGGTGCGCGCACCCCGCGATTTTTCGCGATTTTTTTTTGGGGCGGGGCTTGGGGGGCTTCTCCCTTTTATTTTTTTCTGTTTTATTTAGATTTCGAGGGTGCTCACCCCTCGTTTTACCCCCGAGATCACCGCCGCGGCCCGAGCCGCCTCAAGATGGCCGCCGCCTGGTTGTGGGCGGGGCCGGGAGGACGTGGTTTCCGCTTCCCCCTGCCTGGGGGAAGCCTGTGCCTGCCGGTCTCCCAAAGGCCACAACGAGGAATGCCTCTGGCAAAATGCCATCATATGAGGCACCCTAATAGTCTTCCCTCCGCTCTGAGTCCGGCTGATGCAGCCCCTAGTTCCTTGAGGTACTACTCGCCACCCGGTCCTACTCCAACATGGCCGCCGCTTTTTCCCTCGAGGAATGCCTTTGGCATATCGCTATCTTATGAGGCACCCCTATAGTCACCCCCCCCCCTCCCCTACCTGAGTCTGGCTGATGCAGCCCCTGCTTCCTTGAGGGACCACTCGCCATCCGGCCCCATTCAAACATGGCCACTGTTTTTCCCTCGAGGACCCAACTTATATTTTTCAATAACCCTATCTTCGTCTCAGTGTCGTCTCTATCCCTACAGACTCCCCTGACCCACCCTTCGTTTGCTCAATTCTTAATTTTTCCCCCTCTCCGGCTTATGTGGCAATCCATTATCGGAACGAATCCACCCGTTCCAACATGGCCGCCACGATTACCAGTCTGACCCGGCGCCGTCAATTCAGCCCAGAGCACCTGTTTATCATTTCACCGGCCGACTCCCTATGGGGGCCGGGGCAGTGTGTTGTTGGGGGGTGGGGTGGGGAGGGGGGCGGGGCACACACCTTTCAAGTTCCCCAAAGACAGAGAGGGCTCCTACCTGCTTCCGGGGTCCCGATCTCACCATCTCCAAGAGCAGCAAGAAAGTGAAGAGCGACCAGGAGCTCATCCTCTGAGGGCAGGAGGGACCCGCGAGCCTGGGGGGAGAGAGGAGGCAGAGGCAAGGAGGGAGAAGGGACCGGGAAGACAGGGTGAGACCGGAGAGTGCGGGACAAGACAGGGAGAAGGGGACAGAACAGGGAACGACAAGAGAAAGCGGGGCAAACAGGAGAGGGGCAAGACAGGGAAAGACAGGGGAGAGGGGGGCAGGCAGGAGAGAGAGAGCGGACAAGACAGGGAAATGGAGGTTGGACAGGCAGGAGAGGGCGCAGGGGACAAAGCAGGAAAAGACAGGAGAGAGTGGGACAGGCAGGAGAGAGCGCAGGGGACACAACAGGAAAAGACAGGAGAGAGGGGGACAGGCAGGAGAGAGCGCAGGGGGCAAGACAGGAGAGAGGAGGGACAGGCAGGAAAGAGAGGGGGCAAGACAGGAAGGAGAGGGCAAAGGGACGCAGAAAATGGAAAGAGCAGTAGAGAGTAAGAAGAGAGAGGGATAGCGGGGCAAACAGGAGAGGGGCAAGACAGGGAAAGACAGGGGAGAGGGGGGCAGGCAGGAGAGAGAGAGCGGACAAGACAGGAAAATGGAGGTTGGACAGGCAGGAGAGGGCGCAGGGGACAAAACAGGAAAAGACAGGAGAGAGTGAGACAGGCAGGAGAGAGCGCAGGGGACACAACAGGAAAAGACAGCAGAGAGGGGGACAGGCAGGAGAGAGCGCAGGGGGCAAGACAGGAGGGACAGGCAGGAAAGAGAGGGGGCAAGACAGGAAGGAGAGGGAGAAGGGACGCAGAAAATGGAAAGAGCAGTAGAGAGTAAGAAGAGAGAGGGATTAAAGATGCAGAAAACACTTTTCGGACGCACCACTTACACAATACATATTTTCCCATTAATGTTATTTGTCAAATGTGGCACATTATACGCTCTAGCATCTATAGTGGCCAGTTTTGGTGAGTTACGGTTTTGGTTAAAGATAGCACTTTTCTACTTTTCTTATAAACATAGGAATTTAGGGACAAAATATATATATCTGTAAGCGTGCTCCGGCGCGCTTCTGTTACGGGTTTTGTTTGCGCTGCAGAGCCGATACGTCACGGTTATGCGACGCGTCATGAGGCGTCTCACGTGGCTACGTGATACGTCACGTAATAAAGAATATATTTTACAGCTATAGATATTAGCTTTTAAAAAACCAATGAAATTCACTGAAAAAACCATAGGTTATACACTTTATATAGTTAGGAATATTATATATATATATATATATATATATATATATATATATATATATATATATATATATATATTACCATTTAAAAAACCAATGAAATTCACTGAAAAAACCAAAGGTTATACACTATATATAGTTAGGAATTAGCCTTTAAAAAACCAATGAAATTCACTAAAAAAACCATAGGTTTTAGGCCTTATATAGTTAGGAATTAACATATAAAAAACCATTGAAATTCCTCCTATATAGTTAGCTGGACATTTTATTGATATAAAACCTATGAAATTCGACATATAGTTAGGTCCACTAACTATATATTTCGCGCATCCGCAATCCAATGCTGATGATGTCACATATTACATCATTCATGACATCACTGATGACATTACTGATGACAGCTCATTTAACATCAATAATTACACCACTAATGATATACTTCATGTGATAATACAATGCACCTCCTTACACTCTAATACACCTAGTGTAAAATACAAAGTATCATTTTTGAAACTATTGACACACCAATACCATTTACTACATACCCACTAACTAATTCCTACGTCTATGTGATAATACAATGCACCTCCTTACACTCTAATACACCTAGTGTAAAATACAAAGTATCATTTTTGAAACTATTGACACACCAATACCATTTACTACATACCCACTAACTAATTCCTACGTCTACATGCACATTCATTCATTCACCCATAAGGTCATTCGTACATACTGTCACTCGTCATTGCAACACTATCATATGCACTCATACACCTATGCAGACAGTCACACACTGCCACTCATCCATGGAGTTACTCACACACCTACTCAGTCCTGTAAAGAATCAATCACACTTTGATTTCTTGATCTATACAGTTAAACACAGAACAGCTTACATTTTCACAGATATACAAACACATACTTACTCACTTATACAATCAAATCCTTCATCCATACTCTTATACATCCTCTCATTCTTCAATATGTAAAACATATTTAAACTTTACAAAAACACACAGACACTGGATGATGTCATCAGTGATGTCATCAGTGATGTCATGAATGATGTAATATGTGACATCATCAGCATTGGATTGCGGATGCGCAAAATATATAGTTAGTGGACCTAACTATATGTCGAATTTCATAGGTTTTATATCAATAAAATGTCCAGCTAACTATATAGGAGGAATTTCAATGGTTTTTTATATGTTAATTCCTAACTATATAAGGCCTAAAACCTATGGTTTTTTTTGTGAATATATATATATATATATATATATATACATATATATATATATATATATATATATATATATATATGTATGAGTGATGTCACTGACCATGTCATGAGTGATGTAATATGTGATGTCATCAGCAGTGCATTACACGAGCAAGTTATAGTGAGTCCAACTAACTATAACGTGGGAATTTCAATGGTTTTATGTCAGTAAAATTTCCAGCTAACTATAACTAGTGTGAAACCTATGGTTTTTTCTGTGAATTTAATAGGTTTTTTAAATGCCAATTCCTAACTATAACTGGTGTGAAGCCTATGTTTTTTTCAGTGAGTATATATATATATATATATATATATATATATATATATATATATATTTCATGTCAACAGCACTATCATTGATGTCAACAGTGAGATCATCAGTGATGTCATCGATTGTTATTTTAGATGTCACCAGTGCTGTCATCAAAGAAGTCAATTAACATGTCATGTGTGATGTCATGTGTAGCATCAACATATATCTATATATATATATATATATATCTCTCTCTCTCTCTATATATATATATATATATATATATATATATATATATTACCTACTGGCGGTCGCCAGTAGGTAGTTGTAGTTAGGAAATCCGCAACATTCTATTGGGAATAACTCTGGCGCTGGTTGAGGAATTTGTGTGTAATTTTCCAAAATTTTGGCCAGCCCCGCTGCGCACCTTCCCTGAAAGTTTCGGGGGGATTCATGAAGTGGGGGCTGAGAAAAAAGGGGGGTACCAAAATGTGTTTTCCCCATGTTAATTTCCATAGGGCGGTCTGACAAGTCTACAGCCCGAACCGCTGAACGGAATTATGCCAAACTTGGCAAAATTGTAGGAACTGGTACGCAGATGTGCCTTTGGTATGTTTGGTGAAAATTGCTTCAGTGTTTTTTACGAAAATTAACTTCAAAAACACATATATATCTATAGGCGCTCTCCAAGCGCTCACAGGTGCGCGTACGGGAGTGCGCGAGCGGAAAGCTGATTGGCTGTCGGGTGTCTGTCAACATTCTAAACAGTCCGGAGAGTCCGCCATCTTGTGTCTCGGTAGAATCGAGTCACAAGAGGTGTAAAAGAAGGGGGGAAATAATTAAAAAGGGGCAGAGTAGACACCCCCTGACCCCCTAAGTTTTCTGAGGGGGGCCTAGAAGGACCTTGAAGGGCAAAAAAACGTTGTTTTAAAAAAAAGAATTTGCGGGGTAAGTGCTGGCGGCGCTACCCGGTACGCGCACCATGGGGAAAAACTGTGTAAAAAAATAGAGTAAAAAAATAAAGTAGAGTGTTTAGAGGAAAGTGATGCATTGCTGGAGTGTGTCACAAAAATGATGCAACTCCAGCAATGCATCCTTTCACATGGGGCTAGTCCCATGTGAAAGGGCCTGCGTCAGTCTTACGCCTGCTGTGAGGCAGGCACAAGATTTTGACGCAACGGTGTCGTAAAAGTGACGCAGTGAAATCTCATAGATTTCACTGCGTCACTTCTACGACCCTTTCTTGCGTCAATATGCCCCCTTTGCATACATTACACCTGGCGCAGGTATAATGTGGCGCAGGGGTTTACAAAGTCACGCATCTACCTAGATGCGTCACTTTGTAAATATGACTCAATAAGGTGAATTTTTTACACACTGGTGCGTCACAAAAAGTGACGCACCGGCGGCGTAAAAGTGACGCATGGAGGCCCTCAGTCTTCTACTCTTACTTTTTCTTTCACTTTTTCTGTTTCTTCACTGCCTTACTCACCTTGTCTCACACTCAATTGTATTTATCCAGTCTGTATCTCCACTCTTTCCTAAATATCACTGCTCTTTTCTTACCCTTCCACACCACAGTTCTTTTACTACATTTTCATCACTTATCCACATTCCCCATGTTCACTCTCCTTCTCCTTACTCTCGTTCCCCACACTCACCTTCTTTCAGTCCCCCTACTTCACTTCGCTTCCCCTCTCGTCCCTTTCTTTGCTTTCTCACTCATTTTCCTCTCTTCTCTCACTGCACTCCACTTCAGTTACTCTTTTTTCATTTTTTTAAGAATATAGCTCTTTGATGAGAATTGGAGGTAGTTCTGAAAATAACTTTTTTTTCCTTTTTTTTTTTGAACAAAGACAGGGAATGGGAAACTGCTCAACAGGAGCAAAAAAATAATCAAAATTAGGAGTGGGGTTGGTAGCGGTGGTTGTCTAATGCTCGAACCATGAGCATAACACTTTGTTCCCCATAACAAAGTAGCTGATCACATTTTCTACATTTGATTACGGCTTCATTAAAAGCAGGCTGAATATTGGGGATCAGCTCTTCTGGTCGCCCCCTCACCGATGTAGTTGGTCCTCCGGTTGAAATAGAGGCACCATCCCTGGGAGCCTCTTGTGCCAGAGCTCTAACACTCTCCCGGGCATAGTTCTGGGGGTGCCTCCTCTCGACGTGGCGAATCATGGTGGAGTTACCAAATGAATATTTTTTGGTGAGGTCACCCCGTGAGAGGACAGTGTGACAAATTTGGCACTCCACCTTTGGAGCATTTACATTTTTTTTATCATCTGGAATGGAAAAAAACTTCCATATGAAGTGTTCTTACCCTGCCTGTAATACTGAACCTACTAAATGCTTCCATCTCATCCTGCACAGTGCCCACTGCTTGGAAGAAAGCCATGGTTCGGGCTCTGCTTGAAAAGCCAAATCTCGACCCAGAGGATCCTAGCAATTACCGCCCAATCTCGCTTCTCCCCTGGGTCAGCAAGATTCTCGAAGCACGTCAACATCCATCTGATGAAATTCCTCGAGAACAATTCGCTACTGGATGCCACCCAGACAGGTTTCAGAGCCAGGCATGGAACCGAAACCGCCTTACTGGCGGTCACCGAAGAAACCCGAAGGATTCTGGATCAAGGAGGATCAGTGGCAGTGGTCCTCCTTGACCTAAGTGCTGCCTTCGATACGGTCAATCACACCACCTTATTGAACCGCCTATTTGATATAGGAGTAACAGGCAATGCACTTAGATGGCTTGAATCATTTCTGAGCAATAGATCGTTCCAGATTTTTGACGGGGACACGGTGTCTGCCAGCAGATCATTGAGCTGTGGGGTACCGCAGGGCTCCTCCTTAAGTCCTGCGCTATTTAACATTTATATGAAACCACTGGCCGAGGTCGTCCAGCCGTTTGGTATCAAGATCATTTCATACGCTGACGACACTCAGCTAGTGGTTTCCCTGGCGCAGGAAGGCAATAGACCGCCTTCATCAGGTCTTATGAATTGCCTGGAGGAAATTAAGGAATGGAGGACAACATCTTCCCTAGAGCTCAATGGGGATAAAACAGAGCTGATGCTCCTAGGACCAACATCTCCAGTACAATTCAATTCCCTCTGGCCCCCATGCCTGGGCACTCCCCCAACACCTAAAGACAACATAAAGAGCTTAGGGGTATGGCTTGATAAGACCCTTTCTCTTAACACTCAGGCCATCAAACTGTCCATGACCTGTTTTGGCCTCCTCAGAATGTTGAGGAAAGTTCTCCCGCTTCTTCCTATGGAGGCCTAGCAGGTTGCAGTCCAGGGTCTGATCCAGTCCCAGTTGGACTTTAGTAATGCCCTTTACCTTGGTGCCCCGGAATTCACGCTGCGAAAGCTCCAGGTAGTCCAGAACTGCGCAGCTCGCACCCTGCTACAGCTGCCTCGCAGACAATCAGTCAAATCCGGACTTAGCAAGCTGCATTGGCTACCGGTTCGACAGAGAATTGCCTTCAAGGCAATGTGTATCTCTCATCAGGCCTTCTGGGAGACGGGCCCAGCAATTAGCCGTAATCTTATAGCTCACAATCACCCGACCAAAAATCTCTGCTCCTCCCAGGCCTTTTTAGCCTCAATACCCAAAGTAAAAAGAGCAAGAGCTGGTGGCAGGATGTTTGCACAAAAAGCTGCCAAGTTGTGGAACTCTCTCCCTCTTCAACTTCGATCCAATCCCAATCTGTTGTCATTCCGGAAACAATTAAAAACCCTCCTGTTCACTACCCCCTGTGAATTCTTCTGGCTGATTCCTTTTTTAAATGTTCTGTTACTACTGGCCTACACTAGCACTTGGATGCCCCTGGGCAGCAATCGCGCTCTATAAATTCACTTTTCATTTCATTTCATTTCATTTCTTTTACCCGGGGCTGAAGAACTTTATCAATAAATCTCTCTGTGTCATCATCGCTGCTGGATGTTCTGGCAGCCATGGTAATCCAACAATGATCCAAGAGCAAAAAGACAAGTCTTGCAGTCACAAAAGTGAAAGAAGAAGTGAAGGGAATGGGTGGGGATTTCATTCTTTGTAAAAAAAACTGTTAGCAACCAATGAAAAGAGTTATTTTAAGGTCACATGACTTGACGCGCTTACGCTACGCGCATCGGAGCGCTTCCGGGGGCGCTTACGTGGCGCGAATGTAGGCGCTTCCGAGGGCGCTTACGCGGCTCGCTTGAGTGACGTTTCGATAGCTTTACGGAAATGTAAAATCATTTTCATTTCGTAAATCAAAAATACTGCTTTAATAAGTATGGTACTAAATGTCTTGCATTATTATTTACATTTCATACATCTTTTTTTTACGAACGCAGAAATAGCACTCTCGGTGCGCTCTCGGGAGAGTTTGCCGGTGCGCGCACCCTGAGCGCACCAGGAAAAAAAAAAATATATATATATATATACATTGAACAAATAATTTAAAAAAAATATATATATATATAATTAATTGTTGTAAAAAACAGCTAATAAAAAAAAATCGTAGGTTTCAAAGTCGATATACAAAGGAATTAGCTTTTTAAAAAACTATGAAATTCACTGAAAAAACCATAAGATTCACAAACATTACAGTTAGGAATTAGTTTTTAAAAAACCTTTGAAATTCACTGAAAAAAACATAGGTTTCACAATCGTTATAGTTGGGAATTAGCATTTAAAAAACCTTTGAAATTCACAGAAAAAACCATAGGTTTCACACTCGTTATAGTTAGGAATTAACATTTAAAAAACCTTTGAAATTCACTGAAAAAAACATAGGTTTCACACCAGTTATAGTTAGCTGAACATTTTACTCATACAAAACCATTGAAATTCCCACATTATAGTTAGTTGGACTCACTATAACTCACGCGCCCGCAATCCACTGCTGATGATGTCACATATTACATCATTCAGGACATGGTCAGTGACATCACTGATGACATCATCCAATGTCTGTGTGTTTCTGAAAAGTTAAAATACAATTAAGTTAAAGTTAATAATTTACATGTTGAAGAATGAGTGGATGTATGAGTGTCTGGATGAAGGATTTAGTAGGTGCGTGACCGACTGTATGAGTGAGTGATTAAATGTGTCTTACTGACTAACTCGCGCACCCGCAATCCACTGCTGATGATGTCACATATTACATCATTCATGACATGGTCAGTGACATCACTGATGACAACACTGATGACATCTCAAATGACATCACTGATGACATCTCAAATGACATCACTGATGACATCATTCATGTGATAATACAATGCACCTCCTCACACTCTAATCTAACCTTTGATACACCCAGTGTTAAATACAAACTACCATTCCTGAAATTATTGACACACCAAAACCAGTAACTACATACGCACTCACTGATTTCTAGGTCTACACACACATCAACTCATTCACCCATACAATCACTCATACATACGGTCACTCATCAATAGAACACTATCATATCCAGTCATAACACCTATACAGACACTTACACACTGACATTCATCCACAGAGTTACTCAAACACCTAGTCAGTTATGCAGAGAATCAATCACACTCCCATTTCCTCAACTACAAAGTTATACACACTAAACCTTACTTATTCAAATATATACTAACAAAAAATTACTCTAATTTACAATCACTGATACAAGTACACATTTCACCATACAGTCACTTACGCAATCACAGGCTCTCATGTATAGTCATTTATATATTGCAACTCTCACTCGCACTGTGTTTTACATATGTACTTACTTGGACATGGAGGACTGAGATAGCCATTCACTCACCAACACATCCATGCAGACGGTCAACCCCCCATACAGCTCTTTCGACATGCACTCTGGAACCCATATACCAAGTGAAACAACTGCTCACATATATATGCACAGAGTCACACACCTCCCAGCCACCCACACACACACTCACCCTCACATACAAATACTTGAACAATCAATCAATAACCCATATAGCCACTCATATAGCTACTGATCAACACATGCAGCAGCTTACACAACAGACATACTGATGCACATATTCAGACAGTTTAGTCACTAACCAATGCATTCAGTAAGACACATTTAATCACTCACTCATACAGTCGGTCACGCACCTACTAAATCCTTCATCCAGACACTCATACATCCACTCATTCTTCAATATGTAAATTATTAACTTTAACTTAATTGTATTTTAACTTTTCAGAAACACACAGACATTGGATGATGTCATCAGTGATGTCACTGACCATGTCCTGAATGATGTAATATGTGACATCATCAGCAGTGGATTGCGGGCGCGTGAGTTATAGTGAGTCCAACTAACTATAACGTGGGAATTTCAATGGTTTTGTATGAGTAAAATGTTCAGCTAACTATAACTGGTGTGAAACCTATGGTTTTTTCAGTGAATTTCAAAGGTTTTTTAAATGGTAATTCCTAACTATAACGAGTGTGAAATCTATGGTTTTTTCCTTGAATAGATATATATAGATAGATATCCTACAATTCTTCTCTTCAACAGCCTTCAATAGTAAAGAGGCAGCGGTATACCACCTACCTGTGCAAGAAGCCTTAATTTCATTGATAGGATAAAAAGTCAGAGCCCCACTGGTAAGTCTCAAGACCTACACATTTTGACAAATGTACCTTCCAATGGCCATAACAAACACTAGACTTCCATTGTCTCTCTTTACTACTTAAGGCAAGTGCATGAAATGCTTACACATCACCCGTGCATAAAATATTTATGTGTAAAAAAACAAAGGTAAGTAAAGTTATGGCTAGCTTTTGCAATAAGACTGTAAAGCACAGTTAAAAAAACATAAATGCCCCAAGTAGGGTCACAAGATCATTGAATGGGGTCTGATAGGCATTTGCCCCACTTATCCCTACAGGCAGCCGTGGTGCGGTATTAACAGGACCCAATTTGTACTTATTGAGATTTGTCATATAAGTGCTTGCAGATTGTCGTCTATATTTTCTGAAAGAAGAGGTAACTATGTAGCCCAACATAACTATTTGCTCGGTTACGATGGCAGTCGGACTGCTACCGTCAGGCCATCAGTTGTGGTCCCACCACCATCGGCCATGCAGGACCGCCCGCCGTATTAGGATGGCGGGCAGATGGTGGGCGTGCAGAGAGACCATCTGCCACACATCCTATGGGCTCATGGAGCCTGTCGGAGAGTCTGCAATCCCTACAATGGTGGCGGTGCATGCTCAGGCACCGCTGTAGGGATTACAATGTCTCTTTCCACCGCTGTTTCATGGCAGTTAACCGGCCATGAAAAGCCAGGCAGAAAGTGACTTTGGGGATCCTTAGCGGGCCCCCCTTCCCTCCTGGCTCTCTGCCATGGGACTGATGCCCCCCAAACATCCCTGCACCATGTTGCACCGCATGGTGCCTGCCACATAGTGCAGGGATGTTTACAACCATGCGTTGTTGCATTGAGGCTTGTGCTGCAGCCCTTTTTCAGGCTTCAGCACAAGCCTCAATGCTACAAGGCATGTTTCAGACTGACCCCACAGTGGTTGGATCGTAATCTGTTTACCGGGACTGCCGACTCCCTGTCAGCGGGTCCTGTTCCCAACAGGATGGTGGTCAGACGCTCTTCCTATTTTTTAAATAAAAGACCTGCACGTGGGGATACCCTTGAAATTGATACAGTGTTATATGTAATTACATTTGTGCCTATAAGGATCCATTCCTACACTTGGAGATTAAAGATAAGGTCAGATATTAATGTTTTCTTAATTATTTTTTTAACCAAGGGCTCGACCCAGTTTAACTATAACTCTACTTTTACAGAATTGTACTAAAACTACTGTAGTGGTTTAACAAATGAATAGTAGAATAAATGGCCTTGATTGAGTGATCTACTGTTGAAAGAAAGTGGTCTCCTAAATAAACAAATGCCTTTGTCTCTTTCTTAAGGTCTCTGTGTGGAGCCGTGGGATCGCTTAAGGAAAACTGTCCGCAGGATGCACAGCCTCTTCTCCTGCAAACAAATGTAAGCCAACGTGTAAAACAGCGTCTATTTTATTTTAAAAAACAAACATTATTGTGCCACGGTTTAACCATTGTCTGGCTGGTGATGTTATATTATTGGTAATTATAAATATAGATAAAATCAAAATAAGTGGTAAGTAAAAATGTACTTTCAATGGTGGCTGGACAATAGAAAACTGGAAGTGGTTGATAATTACCACTATTTACACATGACTTTTGCAAAATCAGTGACCTGCACCTTGCACCCTCAAAGGATAAGATAAGTATTTGCTGCCTTGACAGCCGTGGTAAGACTTAATCAATGTTGTGCAGAATAATCTAGAGGCCCAGTGTGAAAATCAATTGCCGCAAAAATATTCCAGTGGTTTATACGGAGGTGAAATTATAGCCTTGTAAAGTAAAATTGATTATTGGGTTCTTAAAAATGTGATTTTAAAGAGTCTACTAGCTCTCTGAACAGCGGAATGATGTAAGCTATCAGAGGAAAACTGGAGCTTTGGGCAAGCAGTTACAGCTGAAGGCTTGTATATAAACTAGATCAACAATTTTTACGCTAGTGGTTCACTACACTGTCTTGCCATGATCAGAACTCATAAGATTACATATTCAAAATCCGTAGATTGAACTAGTGGACATTTAACTTTAAAAAGGAATATTGGAAAAGAAGTTAGGTTAAAATGTGGGACCGGGGTGGTTGGAAAAACTATTTATATCCAATAGTAATGATGGTAATCTTTTTTACTTTCACAGCAAGAGTGTGTTTGGCACCTAAATAACATAAATGGATCTCATGGGGGCGACGAGTACCTGAGGGAGGTAAAGAAACCCATGGTGACAAGGAACCCCAATGGGGTCCTGGGCAACTTTGGCTGGGAATGCTTCTGGAAACCACAGGAAGTCTGAGGCGGTTAAGCCAAAGCACCCTGAGATGGTGGTGGGGAAGGTCTCCTAAACTACAAAAAAACAGACTCAAGACAGTGAAATCTACAGCTATAGATCAAATGAATATGGTTCACTTGGAATAGTATCAACCAACAGAAGTGATGGTATATAAATGAATTAATGAACAAGTATAATAAAACAGTAAGCCTAGCACACAGACACATAATCCAGGAAAGAACAATTAAATAAACACCCAAAACATCCTCAATAAATCTCTACTGTAATATTATTAACCACTAACATTTACATACACACGATAAGATATTAGTCAAAAAAGAATTTAATCAAAGGGAATAATTTTAAAGCAACACAAGAAAAGCTGATATAAAACATACAGTGTAATAGACTGCCATTGATTCAACAACAGCACAATAAAAATAGTTGAATCTTGTGTGTGCTGTCGCCACCACCAAGGGGGGGGGGGAAGTGGGGGGGAAGGGTGAGGAGTGGGAGGGGACTTAGTTGGGTATGTTGGTTTGTTACCTGTTGCGACACCGCATAGCATGTGGAGAATGATAGCTGTTTGAGCCTTCTGTAGCACTGTTCCCCATTTGGGGTAGCCGCCACTCATGGCAAGACTATTACCGGTCGGCTGACCGAGAAGGGGTTTGAACCTGTTTGTCTTCTTGCTCTTCGGCATGCATTGACTCTGAAGACTGCACCTTATCGTTACACTATGCTGCCTCCCCTTGCCTCCTTTGTTTGAGCATTCTACAGCACCCCCTGTGTGGGGAATATTGCGGATTGTCGCCTGTATAATTTTTGCTTTCCTCTCTTCTTTTTTTCCTGCAAATTCTAAATAATTTTTTTTAAAAAAAATAGTTGAATCTGATAGCAAGTCAGATTAGATTACAAAATCAAAGAAACATTCAGTAGTCCATATGACGTGAGTACAGGTTTCAGCCCAAATGTGAAATTGACCAGGGCCATCATCAGGACATAGTCTCAAAACACAAAATCTGTACAATTAGTAACCTAAACAAATGAAAAGGGAAATGGGACAATTATAAAGATTGTTTCATATTGATATATCAGAAAGTAGGTAAACTAATAATAGTGGTGATAAAAAAAAGAACAAAACAAAAAAGTGATATAAAGGATAAAATGCAAAAGTTTACCGTCACCAAATGCGTGGGCTTACGGAAGGAGTTAAAAATAAATTGAATAGATATTATAGGCCACTAAGTAGTCCAAGAGTGCATGTGTTTTGTTGAAGTTTGAATCCACCGGCAAAACCAAACAAGGTGCACACAAGCCCAAAGAGACAAAAGTGTTAACTTACAAATTGTAATTTATTTTTTAAGGCCCGCAAGGACTGTAAAATAATTAACTGAAGAAAAGACAGGAGCCAATCCAGTAGAGAGTCACCTATATGATTACAAATATATTGCATTATAATTGGGTATTAATAAAGCACATTCAAGATGCATCAGTAAGGCACTACTCAACTCGAACTTACTTTGATGGGCCAACAAAGAACTGCACCAAATTGAGAAGAATATAGATTAAACAGGCAAGGGAATAAATTGCTGTAACAGTATATCAGGAACTTAATCTAGGAAGCTCACCTAAATAAGTGCAAGAGTATTGTAATAGATGAAATTCAGATGTAATAGCAATGCTATAAATTTATTTAATAAATGCGACTTATTAAAAAAGAAACCCTGTAGAGAAGTGACTAAACATGAGTTTTAAATTAGGCTGAGGTAAAACAAAACACTGTGGCACAGAATGCTAGACAACCTCCAAACGGAGGATACAGAGCCCCCATGTATTTTGTTGCAAAGACAACAATAACACTATATCAGTAAAGCACATAAAGTCTTTAGACCACTTTAATAGGCAAACAGCCCTTACTTGGAGCAAGTTTGAACTAATCGCGGCACCGCATAAATCACGGATGCCAATTGAAGAATCCAAACAGTGTGCAATTACCATCAAGGCATTTAAGTAATACCAAACTTGAATGGGGGAGCCCGATTAACCAATTGAAATGGCTCACACAAAACATGTCGAGAAGTATGGAATATGCTGTCCCGCATGATTGTATTATTAGCATATAAGCGAACAAAAAACGGAAGAAACAAAAGTACAATTTGTGCTATGCAGAAAAACTAAAAAGGATTACCCAAAATGAGAATAAACGTTTCATTAGAAAGTATTTCAAAGGATGCGAAAGACATTGGATAACGCCAGTTAGTCAAACTGACAAAATACACCTTGAATCATAGAATATTGTTGACAAATAACAAAACAAACAGCATGACTCTTGAGCTGTACAGGAACAAATTATAACAAGAAAGATGATACAATGTAACCTTCTAAGCATGCACATAATCGGAATCTGAAGAGCCCAAGGACCTCTTTCAACCCAGTCCTTTCTGACACAGACTATTCATGTGTAAGTGTGAGTTCCACTCTCCCCCTTCCTACCCAGGAAGGGGTATCACGATGCAGATGAATGCAAAGGAGTCCTCTGTCACACCCAGCCCTTCCTGTGTTTGTGGCTGTCTAGAGGGAATGCTCAAAGTGTAGCTGTCACCCAGCCCAGACGTGTATTAGAGATAGGCTGCAGGCACACAGAGCAAAGTTAAGAGCAGAGAAATGTCCACTTTCTAATAGTAGTCAGAAAACCGGGCCTGTAGGTAAATAGTATTTAGTATTCACAATACTCGTTGGGGTTGGAATATCTGTGTGATGTAGATGGAAAGTAAATGATATTTCTTTCTTGAGTCCCCTAACTCACCAGGGTTTCCCCACGGTGACATACTTCATCATTGGGGCCATCCCAGTCCTCTACGGACTGAGGCGTGCTACGACTTGCGAACTACGTAGGAGCACTTTTTTTAGTGATGGACTATGTGTGGTGTAAGTGGTGTTTTTGAATGTGGAGTGGTATGTTCTATGTGGGTTAAAAAATACCTGCCTAGTGAGCTATAAATGATTTATTCTAGCTCCTGGTTGGTATATTAAAAGTGGAGTAGAGAACTAGGGATCCTTCTGTCAATGAGTTAGGTATGCCTATTCACTTGTGCCAACATGTTTTGAGATTCCCCTATCTCTTCTTCAGGACTACACAGGGACCAGCCCTGTGTACGCCACTCCTAAACCATGCTGTATTAAGGAAAAAGTGAATAAAATCAATGAAATTAATGCTGCAGTAATAAGGCATGCATTAGTACATACGTCCTAATCGTCACGTACTTTGATCAGGACCTATCTGTGCCCCATGGTGTGCGGAGGAAAGCTCGTATCCTGCCCAATTTGGAAATCAGGATTACGTGGCTCTATCACCTTCAAGGCTTCCTCCGGACCGCATCTAGATTCCAGCTTTTTTGTTAAAATCTGCAAATTATGCAGCAGATGATGGATTATATGCAAATGGGGCAAATCCATAATTATGCAAAAAATATGCCACATCTGAAGAATTGTATCATTCCAGTGGCTCTGATTATACAACGGCTGTGGTGGAGATGACTGCAAGTGAGGCAGTGATCCTCACAAAGATGATCTGTGGGACTGCCTGGCAAAGTTCTAGATAGGCACTGAAAAAAACTAACAAGCGAGATGTAGACTCTGTGAGCGGAAATAAATCAAGACATCACTAACATAAAACAAGTATTTGCAATGCAATAGGTCTCGCATTAGGAAAGTTTGAGCTATTGGTATTGTAAATGACAATTTTTTAATTAATGTGTTGGTTTTGAAAATAGCTAAATTAATAGCTTTCTCATTTACAATGCCAATAGTTATAACATTCGCAAATGTGACACCTATAGCATTTGTAATGCAACATGTTTTGTATTTACGTGACTTAGATGTATTGATATTGCAAATTACAATGGCTTTTAATTTTTTTAAATAATTATGGTGCTGAGTGGTGCTGTGGTGGTGCTGAGTGGTGCTGTAGTAGTGCTGAGTGATGCTGTGGTGGTGCTGAGTCATGCAGTGGTGGTGCTGAGTGATGTTGTGGTGGCGCTGAGTGGTGCTGAGTGATGCTGTGGTGGTGCTGAGTGGTGCTGTGGTGGTGCTGAGTGATGCTGTGGTGGTGCTGATTGATAATGTGGTGGTGCTGAGTGATAATGTGGTGGTGCTGAGTGATACTGTGGTGGTGCTGAGTGATGCTGGGGTAGCGCTGATGTGGTGATGCAGAGGGCAGAAAGGCACAAAAGCGAGTGTAACAGAGGGCAGAAGGGCAGAAAAACAAGGGAAAAACGAGTCTAACAGAGGGCAGAAGGGCACAAAAAACAAGTCTAAAAGAGGGCAGAAGGGCAGAAAAACAAGGGAAAAACGAGTCTAACAGAGGGCAGAAGGGCACAAAAAACGAGTCTAACAGAGGGCAGAAAGGCAGAAAAACAAGAATGACACAGGGTATACACTAAATATGCTCTTGGGGTAAGATGGAGGGGCTGCGAATGCCGTTAGCACGTCTTTGGAACGGCTCTGAGAGAGAGCTCGTGCCTGTGGAGGGCTGGAGGGCTGGAGGGAGAAGGGAGGGTGAAAGGGCGAAAGGGCAGAGCAGAGGGGCTGAGAGGGAGGGAGGAAGAAAGTGTTGGCGCATCAGGGCGGTCAAGCAAGGGTTGAAAGTGTGAAAATGCATTGATGGTGACAGCAGGGGTGAATTAGGGGGGAGCATAAGTGAGGCCGAGCGCACGCTGGGGAAGCTTCAGATGCCTGTGGGAGGGAGGCTGATGGCTTTGATGTGGACGCGCTTGGACCCTGGCCAGAACCGACTTGCCCATAATGCCTTAAAACCTCTCTGTATCTACGAGGATGTCCAGCACTTGCTGTGCCAGCACATGGTGGCAAACACTTGTTTAACTCTGAGTATCAACATTATTAGGGACTGCATCTACCAGAATGCTTTAGGGCTCAGAGGTCTGGTACTGAAAGGCAAACAGTGTGCTGCCCTTCAGCTTTGCTTAAAAATACTTCCTATGTATATATGTGGCGTGTGCTGCATGTGATGGGTCATTTCCCATATTTGCCACGTCCCAAAAGTATGTCTCTGGCACTGGTAATACAGTAAGAAGTAGATCACAACTGCTTGTATCTCAAAGTGCAAGTGGAACATGAGAAGACAAGCATTAGAAGGCTGCTGGAGAGATATGAGCAGTTCGCCATTAGTAGACTGGGAATGCAAATTAAATCAGTCTGACATTTGTTTGTATAAAATGCTATAAAAATTCCTATAGTCGTGCGTTGAAGTTAAATTTATTGCCTCATTTACAGTGTAACATAAACAGGCTTTTTCCCCAAGGAACAAGATCGCATTTATATTTAGATGGAGGGGAACCACCTTGCTTATGAAAACAACTAAATTATAAACAGATCAGGAAATGCAGAATAACAGCTCAAGTCACTTAACAATGGATTTCCTTTCAAACCCCTTCGGAATGTGAAAGACAGTCAGCCTATTAAGTATGTGAATCTCTTGAAAAAAAGATCATGCAATAAAAGATTTTTAAAATGCTTAAAAGTAGTGAAGACTTGCGATAAGGTTAAAGCGTGCATAAAGTGAAACCGCATGCTGTCGCTCTAGTGTAAACAACATAGAGCTGAAGCCTCCAAGTCGCATAATGCTGCATGGCTGGATATATGCACACGGGGTTGCAGAATACTGCCTAGTGAAATCTGACGCTGCGAGAATAGCCACCTGGCAAAAGTTGAAAAATACGATATTTAAATAAGACTCGAGTGCTAGAGTGTGTTGCCACAATGTGATAAAATACCTGCATGCTCACTTACATAAAGTAACAAGTAGCTGGTAAATAACACAATGGTTAATCCCGATAACGAGTGTTGCGATGAGAATCTCAGCATATACGACCCTCTCACCTATGTGTCAATGAACCGAACGTTAACATCTAGTACGGCCAACATCAATAACAAGCAATCGCGATCGGAAAACAAGCTCTTTTCAAAAATGCCCGCCCCCTTTAGCAATAATGAAACCTGATCAAAAACGAAACCTGCCGCGGGGCGGGACTTCCGTTTTCGGAAGCCCGCGCCCATGGAGTGCCTGGACAGAAAAGCAGTGCAGGTGACGCTGGGCTCCCATGCCCGAGGGAGAGCCCCGCGGAGGCTGCAGAGTCTGGCGATGCGGTGAGTGGGGTTGATCGGGGGGCCATCTTTATGTGGGGGGGTCGTCTTTATGTTGGGGGGGAATTGTCTGTGTGTGTACTCTTGTGTGTGTGCGGGGGCGGGGCGGCTGCGGCGGCAGCGGCAGGGGGGGCTTGAGAGGTGTGGTGTGTGTCTGTATGTGTGCGCTCGTGTGTGTGTTGTCTGTGCCTGCCTGCGTGTGCATGTGTTGTGAACAGCCTGCTGGAATGTATGTGTGTGTGCGCACATGTATGAGTGGGGCTGTGTGTGATTGAGAGAGGCTGCGAATGCGAGGCAGGGGATGTGCACGGCGCCGTGCGCGCCCTCGAGGAGGAATGTGAGACAGCAGAGGCCCGAGCCCGAACGCTGTCTCAGATTCCCCCAAACCCGCCGACAATAGGTCCTTCGCTACGCTCGACCTACAAATGAGCTACAAACCCTCCATCAGTGGTTAGAATATGTAGAAAGCTTCCCAATGCAGAATCCTCAGGCCAACTGATATTCACCTCTAAAGCTGCTCTCAAATCCAAACCCCAGTCTCTCAAACAAAGGTGGAAGATCATTGAGAAAAGAGAACTTCTGAAAAAGAAAAAGCACTGGCAACCTTCCTGGCTGAAATGTTCCAAGCATAACTACAAGCTGGTCATACTACTCCAATAGGTATAACAAGAGCACATTGAGTGGAGCGAGGCTCTAGAGACCCCAGCGCACAACGCAGACAGTAGTGCCAAGATGGCAGGCAGCTGCCAGAAAGAGGACATTCTTCTCCGAGTCAGGAAAGTATACCATTTCACCTCCCTTGCCAACACTGTAAAACTCTATCAAGGCATTACAGGTGTAAGAAAGAAATCTAAACAAAATGTAAAAAACACGAGCAAAGAACTTATGGAAAAGGTAGGCTTTTTATTCCCCACTTGGGAATGGACACAAAGAACCATGTGAGCAAGGGGACCTGGAATGGGGTTGGGGGTGGATCCACACGAGTTGGTGTGAAGGGCATTCTCTCTAATAGGAGTAATTCTTCAGTGGATAACCGGTAAATGTGTGATTGGTGTAGATCCAAAGTTAAGTTGTTGCTATAGTTAGTTTGTCAAGGAACAAGTACAGCCCAACATGGATCAAGAAGGCACACAAATTAAAACAGGGATTTCAAAAACATTTGCTTTTCTTGAGTCTAAGTACATTCATGTTGATATCCATAAACTTTCAATAGCTAAATGTGGCAAATGAAAGGCAGATGGTATAGAGATCTCCTACAAGACTCTGGTGTCATTTTAATTCAGGGGACACAGCTCAGGGAGAGAACCAAATGCATAATAAGACAAAATGCATAACCTACCCAGATCTAGGCATTCACATGACCTAAGACAGCTGGGCTGGGTATTTTCTTCGAGCATTGCATAAAGGAGTTGGAACCAACATAAAGATAGTGACGTGTTAGATTCTGATAAGTCTCAATAGAATTACATTTGTCAACATATATGCAACAAATACATTGCAAGATACTTTTCTGGATAATACAGTGGACAAGCCTTTGGAAAGAATGCAAGGAAAATCAATCTTGGGAGGAGACTTCAACTTTGTGTGGTCCATATGACTGGATATATCTTAGCGAAAGAGCGGGATCAGGAGTAGTATTGGCTAGTCTAAAGTAGAACCTCTGGGATTAGTGACTGATAGACTGATGGATCTTCCTCCATCAAGAAAAAAATAGACTATGGTTTCTATTCCTACATCCACAGATCATATTCCTGTATTGACTATCTCTTTAATGCCTTTGGCCTAGTTCAACAAGTGCAGACAGCAAACATTTTACATACATATTCATATTGAATTATGCAGGGTCGCGCACAGTAAAGGCAAACAGATAATGGGGAATGTGTTATTTAAAGATCCAGTGACCAAAGCATATATGGTTAAGGTATAAGAAGAATTCTTTGAACACAATAAACCTGAAGATAGCTTTCTAGAAATGAATTGGGATGCCTGGGTGCGGCAACAATGACGGCGTGCAGTAACGTTAGTTTTGCTGCACTAGAAGGGAAGAAACTAGAGGAAGAACTCAGAGAGGTTTCATCTGCAGAGAGGCACGAGGTGGGATGCCCTCTCTCCCCTCATTTTTGTCAGGATAGTAGAAAGGTTGTCTAAAAAAATCAGGAGGGTACATGGTGGGACGTGGGCATGATCGGGTGCTCCACCAGCTTACCAATGCTCACAAGCAGCTGAAAGCACTGGATCTCAATAGGGTGGTAAACTCCCTTCTCTGCACTAAACAACGCTATTATGAGGGGGGGAAATAATGCCGGGAGGCTGTTGGCATTAGGCCTGGGCAGTGAACTTTGCTCCGTTCGCGGAGTTTGCTGAGATTTCTGCACTTTGCAATCTGCGGAGCTCTTTGAGTGCAGAAAACTCCGCTTCGCGATGTGCCGCAGAGTTTTTCCCCTGCTTGCGATCGCGAATGGTCAGTTTGCGAGCGCAAACTGATGCTAGGGTAGAATTTCTACCCGAGTGGCAGGAATACTAGCACAAACTGCAGTTCGCACTGCACTCTGCCACTCGCAGAACTTCGTGGAGTTTTTTTGTAACTTTGCGGAGTTCAACGTAGCAAAACTCTGCAAACTACACCCAGGTCTAGTTGGAGTGCCAGATACGTTCCCAAATAATACAGCGCCATATAGTAGAGATAGAAACTGTGCATGGCAACACAGTACAAGGGGATGAACTAATAGCCCTCGAATTTGAAAAATTCTACACAGCCCTTTATACGGCAGACCCCTTGGATGATGCAGCAGCAGCGGCATATGTCGCCCAAGCACTGTTCATCTCTCTTCCGTCTACGGATGCAGACAAATTATAGGTGGATAACAATCCAGACAAGATATTGAAGGTGATCCAGGGACTGGCATCGGGTAAAGCCCCAGGGGAAGATGGATTTTTCTCTAACTTTTATAAGATCCTGGCCCGAGCTGAATCCCGATACTCATGCGACTCTTTAATTCCTTCGGTATTGAAGGAACAATCCCCACCTCTATGCTTTTGGCCTCGGTGGTGGTCTTGCCAAAGCCGGGAAAGGACCTGAAGAAGCACATCATACCACCCCATCTCGCTGCTGAATGTTGACCTCAAAATCTTCACCAGCATACTCGAAGCCCGCTTAGCACCACACATGCAGGAGCTGGTGGACCCCGACCAGTCTAGCTTTATACCCGAAAGAAGGTGTAGTGATGGCTCCAGATGACTATGCCACCTTATTGACAAGACCCAATGTTCGCAGAAGCCGACCTTGCTCTTGTCGGTAGATGACAATAAGGCTTTTGATCGGGTCTAGCCCTATCTGCACCTGGTTTTGGCTAGATATGACCTGGGACTGCGGTTCTTGCAATGGGTCAATAGCACATATAATGTTCCTGAGGCTCAAGTTAATGTGAAAGGGGTCAGGTGTCAACCTTTTAAATTGGGAGAGGCACCCAACAGGGGTGTCCCTTATCACCCCTCCTATTTGCTCTGTATATGCAGCCTTTTCCGGAGCGTATTCGACAGCACACCGCAATCACTGGGATATATGTGGGAGATAGGGAACTCAAGATTTCACCGTACGCTGATGATGTGGTGCTCTTTCTCACTCAAACAGATACCTTCATACCACCACTCATGCGGGAATTTGTTGTCTTTGGCTGGGTCTCAGGTATTAAGATTAATATTCACAGACAAAAGCTCTTAGCCCCACTATTCCTAGTGCTGACCAACGGCGATTAAAAGCGGTCTTCCCCTTTGGATGGGCGCAGGGACATCTTAAGAATTTTGGGGCCCAATGCCAAACGTATTTTAGGGGCCCCTGTTCGGTACAGTTTTGAATTTATGATCCAATATCATCTCTTTCATACCCTCTTTGGATGCGTCACTGACAGTGCACAGGCACCCTAGTCCAAATTCTGAATGTGTTTACATCTAATATTCAGGGATAGTGATGTGTGTTTCACGATTGTAACACAGCAGCAGCTCACTAATATTACTACAGATAATCTCTGTGACACACTCCCATTTCTTATATGTGGGTCCTGTTTTGACCTAAGAGAAACTTTTTTTTAATGGATGTTGTGTGAAACATAAGCACAACATTTCTCTGCAAAATGTCTGTAATAGACTCTCACACATCACTCTTTAAAAAAAAGAAATCAGTAATGAAACAGTATTTATAACAATCTGTTTAAGAATTACCCAATGTCACCAGGGAACGGCTCTCTGCAGAACAGAGCTGGCTCTATCAGGGGGCTCCCTGAAAGACTTGGGCGATGGGCCAGAGCTCACTTTGCCCATCCCTTAAAACATCTCTGGATGGGCGGACTCGGGTGTCCCCTACCTGGGCCTTCAAATATTCTCTACGCTATATCGCATGGTACTCAAGAACTATCGTACATTATTGAACAACACTCTGGACACTCTCCAGTGATGGAGACTGCTTACACTGTCCTGGTTGGGCAGACAAGCAGCAGTCAAGATGACTTTACTGCCCAGTATATTATATGTAATGCAAACTCTCCCGCTGCAGCCCTCCCCCCAGGTACTCGCCAATCCTCAGCACCTTTTAGTGGGTTTCGTCTGGGGTGGGAAGAAAGCTTGCATGGGATGCCAACAAACTTATTTGAAACAAGCAGATGGTGGCCTGGGATTTCCAAACTTGGTGCGTTACTATCAAGTGGCCCAATTATGATATATGTTCAAATGGTATAGGCTAATGTCTGAAAAGCATTGGTGCTTCATAGATCGGGCAATGGCAGGCATACATATGTGGAAGGTACCATGGCTACCCAGACGATACCGCCCAGTAGGGGTATACATCTACCCGGTGTTGAGAGCCACGCTGACTGTGTGGCACAGGGTCCAAGTGACACAAGGTCTCAACACCCACGTCCCCATTGACCCCTTTCATAGGTCACCCGGAGTTTCCACCAGCATATCATGAACAAAGCTGTTGTTGGCCTAACGGCTAGGGCGCTCGACCTCGGACCTGGAGAACACTGGGTTCGAGTCTCAGTAATGACGCCAAAAACATCCTGTGATTCTGGGCAAATCACTTAATCTCCACGTGCCTAACAAAAAGGAATGTGTGACCTTATGTAACTGGTGCTATGTAAAGCGCTCTGATACTCGATTCGGGTCAAGTTTGCTCTATATAAAACTGAAAAAAAAAGAAGCTATCTTACGTGGAAAGAAGCTTACTGCAAGAGGGTGGGGGATCTCTTTGATGAGAACAGGATAATGGATTTCCCCCAACGGGATATCGTCTCCCCAAATCTACATACTGGCAGTACCTTGCCCTAAGACACTGGGTGACACACCCGAAAGTTAGCACACACATGCAGGGTGCCCTTTAACGAAATTTGAGAAATGTTTCATAACCAGAACCTCAGACAAAGGTCTATTGTCAGACATATACTCCTTTTTTAATTACACCCACACAGCAAAGTAGGACACCAGCGCAACGCAGATGGGAGACAGAATGCGCGCTGGAATTTTCCTCAAAAAAATGACAGGACATTGTGCACAGAGCTAGAGCCTCCTCCTGTAGCACTGCGGGCAAGGAGATGTTCCTCAAAATAGCGCATTACTGGTATTACACCCCAGATAGGGTGGCAAGCGGTAAACTGGGCCACACGCTCACTGCTGGCGCCACTGCGGCCAGATAGGCACCTTGACCCATCTGCTGTGGTATTGCCCCAAGATACAGCCCTTCTGGGACTCCATATTGCCTGACATAAATACTACTTATGATACCGACCTGCCACGATTTCCAAGTTACATATTACTAGGCCTTCCGTATGCCTTACATACCCCTTGAAATCATGCAGGGGAACAGCCATTACGCTAGCCTTGGGGGCGGCCAAACAGGTGATACTGACTAGGTGGGGTAAGGAAGGCATCCCAACCAGGTTGGACTGATTACATTAGTTATGGGAGGAGGTAGGAATGGAGAAGATAACAGCCAGCATATCACACAGACTCGTCCGTTTTGATAAAACCTGGAAATCCACACTGAGTTTTTATCCACTGAATTTAATGAACTTACATACCCCATGTACGTGTAGTTGGACTTACTAGACTCCCCCCTCCCCCCCCCATCCCGGGGACTCGAAGACACCCCTGCAGCAGGAACTCAGGACAGAAGAAGAGGCCCACTAGACATACACGACAATAGCTAGCGCTAGCCACACCCTTCTACTTTTCCTCTCCCTCTGCCTTTCTAGTTTCTATCCAGTTTCTCTTTATCTAGTCTATGATGTTTTCCCACCGGCCTCTAGGTTGTAGGTGGTGATTTTGTTTTGGAAAAACTATTTTTTTTCAACATAAACCATGAAAAAAACATAAGTAACACCAAAATTGAGGACATCTGGGTTGGTGATGAAGAGCACATAGTATTTCTTTTTATAACAATGTGATGCTTACATTACTGGCATTCCTAAATTCACTCCATGCAATATTTACTGAACTAGTGGAACTTGAAAATGTCTCAAGCTTTGGGATCAATATGTTCAAATCTGAAATTCTGGTATTAGCACTACCAAAATAGGCCAAACAGCATATACAGTCGATACACCCCTTTCAATAGGCAACCCGCAAATTGGCCGCAAAGCACAAATACTGGAAGGCCATAGGAAATGGAGACAGTAATTTGCCTCATGAGTAGGTTGTAAGAACATTATTAAAATGAATATCATGCCTTGGTTATTAAACATGTTCCATACTATTTCAACTCCCATCATGACTGAAGCACCTACAAAGGATAATAATACACTTTGTTAGGGCTGGTGGTAGGACCCATAACAACAAGAAATATCTCATGGCCTCTAGTAAAACAAATACGGCTAATCTTGCCCTTATATTATCCCCAACCAGCACGCCAAGCACACAAGACTTATCGTTGAGGCTGACAAGGCAGATCACCATTGGATCTAGCTTTGCTCTATAAATCACAGAGACCAAGGTATGTTTACCTTCCACACTCACCAGATTGGTATTAGACATCATGAATAGGTTGACCAAGTGAGAAATTATCATGAAACAATCGGAGAGAGAGAGGGTAGGAGGCACTCTTAGTCCCCCGGGTTATGTATGCAAAACAAAAGAAGAGTGTCATATGCAAAGGTGTCTATGTAGAAACACAGAGGCAAAGACTGTGAAAAAGGACTATAGAAAGATACCCCCTTGTTGACACATTGGAAACCTTCAAGGGTTTTATGGGAAGCCCTCACTCACCAACCTGGTTGGTGACATGCTTCATCATTGGGCCCACCAGGAGAAGCCGAGTGCCTCCCTGGTGTGCTACAACGCCAGATTACTGCGGAGCTGGATTTTGTGACAGTGATGTGAAAAAGTGATGTTAAAAATGTCTAATACTGTACCAACCAAAATGATTTATTTACTGGTCAGTTTAGACATGGTTAAAAAGGTTATGTGTGGAAGAACTACCACAGATTATGATGGGAGTTTCCACTTAAAGTGGGATCACTTTTTCACATCACTGTTGGTGAGTGAGGGCTTCCCATAAAACCCTTGATGGTTTCCAATGTGTCAACAAGGGGTTATCTTTCTATAGTCCTTTTTCACAGTCTTTGCCTCTGTGTTTCTACATAGACACCTTTGCATATGACACTCTTCTTTTGTTTTGCACAAGTGAGAAATTAACCAAGTGAGAGGGGCTAACCACCTTCCCCCCCCCCACCCCCCTCAATATACTACATGCTAATCCTCATTTCATCCTAGGACTCCATGAGGAAAAATTTAGGAGGTGGAGGGAGGCTTGAATGCAGATCCTTAAGCCATTCAAGGGTGTAAAAAGGAGTTCAGTCTCCAAGCAAAAGATAGAATGTCTTTAACTTTGACACTGGTCTCTTCTTCCTCATACAAAATTGCAGGTATCAGACAAGTAACCTCAAAGAGAAACTTGTTAGGAAACATATAGGGATGAAAAGTCTAATTTCATGCATTTAAAGCATATTAGGAGCCTCAATATCTTACATGATCCTGCTATCAATTTAAATGGGTGGCAGCCCTACAGAAATAATTTCCAAATAGGGACTGGGGTCAATTATATCTGGAAATACCCCAAATTCAAAGCCCTGTCGCATCTAGGGAAACTGTATGAAAAGGTTTCCCTCATTGCATTATAATACCTGAGGTAATCAGGAATATTCACCCAGAGGTGAGCAACAAGTGCTGGGGTTCAGAAGGGAGACTGGGTCTATGCTTCACGCCTGGAGGGAAAGCAAATACTAACACTTTATTGGAAAGATATTCTCGAGTATATGCAAGAACTGTTGGGGTATCAAATCCTTGAGGAATCAGCACTGATATTGCTGGACCTCTGGGGTAAACTGGGAATTATATCCATGCAGCTCCTAAAGAGTCCTAGTTTTCCCATTTACAGAGAGGCAAAATCTCAGAGCTCCACTAAAAAAGAGTCATCCCCCACCCATAACACAGTGGTTCTACAAGCTATGACAGAAAACCTATGAAAACTGTCTTACAGGCCTAGACAGATGGAGAGGCTTTTCGAGAGGCAATGGAAGCAACTAATCACCCTCTTAACCTAAACAAAACACCTAAGTTAAGCACCAGCCAGTTACAATCATTTGATTATTAATGATTGCAGGGGGTGAACAAAATCAACATAAAGCCTAAAGCCGTATCTCCATTTAAGAACTAAGGTCTCAAGAGACTGAACCAGTTGTGAAATAATGGTTCCCCTGATTGAATGGATGCTGGTTGGTGTGGGGGAGGAGGTAGTGTAAGGGAAGAAGATGGGGAGAAGGGATGTTGGAGGAAAGGAGTTTTTAAGTTTGTGAACGCTAGGAACATCTATGAGAGGCAAATTCTCTATACCTTTTGACAATCTAATAACACATTTTGAGCCAAAAAGGAAAATATTTCAACTTGTATGGATTTGTTTGGTTTTGGCCCAGTTGATAACAATGGCTTTAGTGATCTTATCGCAGCCTTCATAAGACCGGGACACTTTAGGTTCTCAAACATTCCCCCCGTGAAGTATGACAAATTTGGAAACTTTGCACAAGTGAAGCTGCAAATAGTGTTCTGACAGTGCCAGATTTTACCAAAGCAAAGTTTTTCTGCCTATGGCCAGCACTACTGGGCTGTTTATAAGCCAGAGAATATCCTGCCCATGAACTGTGGGACGTCCTGCGACTGACAAACCGAGACAAATATTGCGGAGACATTGTTCCCCTTGGGAATTTGGAACATTCCACTGTAGCAGCTGGTGTTGTGGAAGAGTGGTGGGGGAGGGATAAATAAATAAATAAAACATACCTGCAGCTGCCCACGCAGCTCTGTTCTGTTCCTCTCCTTCGCAGGCACAGGCTCCGAGATCCTCTGCAGCCGGTCCTGACTCTGCTTTAATGCTGCCAGGTCTAAACTGGGGTGGCATGGTGAGCAAAAGAATTATGGATTTAACCCAGATCTCCTGACTGGGGTGAATGTTTTCATTTGTTCTGTATTCCGTCCATCAATTGTGTGTCTTTTGCTTTCTTGCCCTAAGTTTGCCAGGTATGCCCAGACGTGTGTCCTGGGCTCACTGTGCCTCTGGAATCAAGCTATCCTGGCTGAAGAGGGGTGAAACCCCAAAACCGGTCCTATGATGCTTGTTTCGGTCCAGGGAGGACCTGGCTTGGCAGTTGGGGTTGGACTGTTCCCATGAGGCAAAGGGTCAAGACTGTTTTGCATATGGCCAGGTCTAAACTGGGGTGGTGTGGTGAGCAAAAGAATGATGGATTTAACCCAGATCTCCTGACTGCGTTTGAATGTTTTGATGTGTTCTGCATTCCGTCCATCAATTGTGTGTCTTTTGCTTAATGCTGCCGGAGACAGCACCAGGATTGGCCTGAGCGCTCTGAAGGTGAGCCCCCAGGGAGACTGGGAGCCTGTGCCTGCTCTCTTAAACCCGGCAACACAGCTCAGGTTGGAGGCAGCTTCAGTGCGCATGTCGGTTTGACCGGCCTGAATAACCCATGGCCTCGCCACAAAGACTCGGCAGGAAAGAAAAAATAAAACGATAATGAAACGTTTTTATAATTGTTTTATTTTTATTTTCCTGCCTTTTTGAGGCAGCAGGCGAGAGGGGTGATGCTCCTGCACCATTGTGGAAGAGTTGCCGCTGATATTCCAGCTCTGGGGCTGTTGTGAGGTGGGCAAGGAATCCCTGACATGAACCTCATTTGTATACAGGGGTACATTTGCAGGGGATATTGTATGAGATCGGTGGTGGGGAAGTATTTGCGTCAGAGGTGGAGGTTTTCAAAGGGAATGACTAAGTGGCGCCATCCGCCTGCGGTGCCTGTGGCAGAAGGAGCAATTTCAGGCTTTCACAAAGCACCATAGAAATATTTGCCTTTGTTTAAGAAAAATTCAAATGTTGTGGGCTTTGCAAAACATTGTTTTGTGAAGATTTTTGCCACTCAACTTCACACTTCCTGAGTTTTTTTGCATGATTTTTCCGTGTAATCTAATTCGGTCTAGTCTTTACGACAGCTTTAACTGTCTTGCCTGGCTACTGCTTTACCAGAAAAATAGTTTAATATACATAGGGGCTTTTTCTCAGTGGGTTTCATCTACTGCTCTGTTAAATTGTCATTCACAGTTTGCTTCCTCCCACCACAACATGGGGCAGTGGTCAGCCCACTTTACCCGTGGCATTACTTCACTTTGAGTGACTGCACAAAGCGTGTACTCATTGTTCACATTCACCTCAAAATAGTTCCTTTTTCTGCAGTGAGAAAGCTTGTTAAAAATGTGCATTTTTTAATGTATTTTCACCTTACCTTTAAATAGCAGCTATTTATTTTGCACATTTAGCACCCAGTTATATACTGACTCACTTTCTTACTGACTCACTTTCCACCAACTTTTTAAAGTTGCTTTTATATAGAGTGTGACATTTGAACATTGTTGCTGCCTTGTAAGTTCAGTGCTTTTTATATCTTTTTCCTTGAAACCCCAAAAATAATACTAATAATGATAAAATGTTTTGTGCAACTGAAATCTGTTATTTTAAAAAGTTTACTAGTAAAACAGCCACACAAATGAGTGCTCTTTTATACATTTCAAATTTTTATTGCAACCATATGGCGACCAAGTTTAGGAGGAAACTTTTTTTTCTCCTTTTTGTGGCGTATGCTTGTCATAAAAATAAAAAATAGATGAAACTAAGTGTTGCACCCGCTTGCCAAAGTGTGGCCTTTTGCAGTGTAATGCTGATAATTCTAGGCCCCCGTTCACCCTCGAGTCCCACGCTTGCCTACCGCCCGGATGCCCCAGGTAAAACACTGCTCGGCGTGCACACGTGGGCCCTCTCCCCACCCCTCTCCGGCCCCTCGGTCCCCAGACCAGCACATCGCCAGCAATGAATAAATCATCTCACCTGCAGACAGAGCTAATCTCGCTGACAGCTCCGGCGAGCGTCGCTGGCAGCCGAGGCCTGACATGGCTGCGGGAGCATGCGTAAGTGCTGCGGCGCGTCTGATTGTGAGCGAAGGGACACAGAGCCCAATTTACGTGCCTATGTAGATAGGAAACGGGGAGGTGGGGGAGGGGGGCGCGCGTTTCTGAACGAGAGAAGGAGAAGGAGGGGGGCTGAGCGGTGTGTGCAAGAAAGTAGAGTGAAGGCAGGAGGGGCTAAGAGAGGTTTAGGCGAGAAAAGAGAAGCGGGAGAAAGGTTAAAACAGAAGATAGAGACAGAGAGGGGACAGAAGAGAACGTGGCAAGACGTAGGGAGAGGAGAAGTGTGTGGAAATGAACAGGAGACAATGGAGGGAAGAAAGATGAAGAGAAGCTGAGAAGAGGGGCGGTGTGCGCTAAAAAGAGGGACCAAAGAGAAGCAGCAGGAAGATGGAGACGAGAGAGCTGGGAGCAAAAAAAGAGAAGAGAGTTAGAGAGAAGAGAGCTGTGTGAACAAGAGGATAATTGTAAGGCAGCTGTCAAACCCTTTGTTCTTAACTATATCCCTTGAAAAGTGCCCATAGGCGTTTTCAACCTGATCAGGCTCTGGCTGGAAGAAGTGTCCCTCACTGTAGTGATGTTGGAGTGACCTGCTTGGAATAGAGGGAGGCAGGCCAGCACATTTACAGGAAAAGCAGCGTTGATCTAACAGCCAGTGTACAGCCCTGGTAATCAAAATATTTGACATGTAAATCTTGCAACAAAAGTTCTATACCAATATGATAGACTATTCACTATTCAAAAAATGTACTTCTTGACTAATGCAGAAGCCTTACACCTTAGTGCATTCGATGATATCACTGCATTGAGTTGCATTATTCGAAGTGATAGCTACTAAGCATTCACTTAAGAAAATGTGTGTTTCAAATGTCCTGAGGATTATGCAATTAGTGAGGGAGGAGGTGTGTTGGCTGTCATGCTCCCCTTTTATGGTGCCTAGGTTTCTGTTATAGATGGAACAACACCATAGTTTATTAAACCAAGCACAAGAGGTTTCTGTATAGCGCACATCCTGAGCTGATGAATATCCAGGTGCTCTCAAATGTGATGATGAAGGAAACGGGGGCACAAAGAAATGACACAAGTCCTAGGATCCCACGGTTTCCAAAGAAGAGAAGCTGCCGTTGATCCCTGGTTTCACATTGAACCATTTGCGCGTGATATGGGCACCTCAAGGCTCTAGCTGCCATGTTGCTGTGCAGCCTCTGACTTATGCCTCTTCAGATCCGAAAGACAGACAGAGGAAATGGCTGAGACACATAGTATGGAAAGGAAAGCCAGAAAGACGGAATTCCAGCAGCATCAATGGAGCTCCAGTGTGGAAATTCTGTGACAAGATTTATTTTATTTGTTGAAGGTATGTTTCTCGTCAGACTTTGGCATATTCTTCTAGGATGACGATGAAGATGTATTCATGTGCTTCTTATTGGGTTATCAGCAAATGTTGGCGTTACCCTACTGTAACAACCATGTTGGTTGAACAAGAAAGGAAATTATTTTCTGGAAACTGTGTCTTTTTTAGGAATTTGCCAGACTGTCAATAAGCTAACACAGGTAGAAGGCCATATTTTGGATCTAATCCTTTTCAAAATGGCTCCTGTTTATAGTCTGTTTTGATTAGTTGAATTATTTCTGAAAGGTATCATCTTTCCCAGGTTCTGCAATAGGAGGAACAGATCCAACATGCCCCAGGATGCATGAGCTATCAGCATTAAGTAGCTATAACAACAGATAATTGGCCGTGCATGGAATAGTGATCTTCAGACAAAAATGGGGAGATGAGTTGACGGCCATAAGACAGAAAAGACAGCAATGTAAAAGGGAAATGGTGAAATATCTGTCTGAAGACAGGACTGTTTGCACAAAACATCTTCACTTCTACTCTCAGTCCATTCTCATTTGTAAAGAGGCGCTCTGGTCTGTATTTTTAAAGCCAAGCAGTTGGCTAGGGAAATGTATATATATTGGTCAATCACAGAGGCTCATCAGTCGCAAAGTTACAAACTTCGACTATATATAATTCTATTACCAGGATTTTTTTATACTAAAGCTAGCAGCCTTAAGAACTACACTTGCATGACTGCTAAATCAGTGAAAAATAAATGTTCACCTACCAACAACTTCCCGTTCCGTCTTGGACCCTAAGCGGAGATAAACTGCCATAACCATTGGGTCGGCATGTGTTGGTGGAGAGTATTCGGAACAGGTTCACCCTTCAGACCAGCCCCTTGATGTTTCCTGGAAAAAATCCGCGAACTGTATCTTTCACCCTTATCTGCATGCTGTTAGAGGGAGCAGTGGCGGACTCCTTACAGTGGGATTTCAATACGACCATGTGGGATAAAAAAAACAAATCTTAATGCTGCCAAGTTGGTGAATTTTATACCCTTCGCAGTGCTTCCAGTTTTAGGAAAAAAATCTGAAGAAATTGGTGGGGGGGGGATGGGGGGGTGGGTGAATGGGTGTGGTTGAATCTCTTGTTGCCCTGAACTGCTACTCGGCCTTTGACATGGTCAATATTGACCTTTTGAATCACTGTTTAGAAGAGACAGCTAATTCTGAATAAGTTGCATACAGAGATTTCAGTTGTGATTCCCGGTGGGGAAAAAGAATGCGGGATATCAACGTATATTCATTTGTATCATGTACCAAATTGGCCACATTTAAAATCTTCTCCTTTCCTGTTGTTCAAGGACATCATTACGTTGAAGCCCAAAGTGAAAAATAGGGGTCTCATCTTTGACTATGTACTATCAATGGAAACACAATCCAAAAATTAATAGTAGCACCTGGTTTGGCATTCCACAGCTGAGAAGGATCAGTAGCTAAGTTCCTCCTCGTTTTGAACAGCAGTAGGCGGATCTCGCGGAAATAAACTCTGCATAATTCCACAGAGGTTTGAATAGGGGTGGACGGAACTCAACGAAATTCACTCCATGGAATTCCATTGAATTACATGAAAACTCAGCGAGATTCCAGCGAGTTCCTCCCACCTGCAGAAATGTGCAGGCCGTGCTGCTTGCCCCGCGATATATCGCTGTTAGCGCATTCGTGCTGAAAAATCAGCTCAAACATCACCATGCGGGTGCACAAGAGCACACAGCCATTCATTTGATTTTGCTGCAGCTTGAGTAGAACATCAGCTCGAGAAGCAGACTACAAAAGCACCTGCAACCGTCAGCTTTAGACAATCTCACTGGAAGTTCTCCTAACAACCCAAATCTCTCTCATGTTTGCCAGTTTGTATTTCTGGAGCCTTGCACAAGAAAAATTCTGCCATGTGCCAATTGGTGGAATTGGGGGGAACTTACATGAGTAACGCAGAGTCCCCAAATTCTGTCAATTCTGCAAGCGGAAGGAAATTCCCCACCCAGGGCTAGTTTCGATCATTCTCACGGGGTCCATCCTCATGGGGGTCCATGGTTAACACTCAAATGGAGTATGGGAATGCCATGTTTATGGGCCTATGCAGATTTAAAATCCATCTGTCAACAGGCTATAGAACACTGTTAAAAAGGGTTCCAAAGACAACCAGTAACCAAAGACCCTTTTATGTTGCCCGGCGGTATCGCCTCTATGACCCACCAATGTTAATCAATGAAGAAGCAGGCGCTGGAGACTGGAAGGCAGGAAACGAGGATTTTATTCTCTCCGGAGGAGAACACATCAATTCAGACAGCAAGTATCGTCACGAGGTGCTCTAACCACATCTCTGAGGCCTGGCCTCTTATACTAGGGTTTATGACCTTTATTGCACATAACACATTCTCGCAACACGTTGATAGTTGAAAGAACATCCTCGGAATCTCCCCTTCAGGCCCGTTCCCACATACATTCACAGTTGGATTCCCCACCCCGGTCACAACAGGTGATGGTTGCCGCACAGCAGGGCATTCCGCCGATTCACGGAATGCATGGGGTTGATCGGATCTCATAGGGTGGGGGCTTTGATCGGTTTGAGGGTCTTTTGATGGGGAGGGGAAGCTTCCTACTGTACGGGGTAATAAACAGTATCCGCAGGGCCAGGTGGCGGCCTGGGAACGAGGAAGACAAACGGGGACACAGGAAAAGGGGGTTTGCATTAAAGGGATCTGTGGCCATGAAAGGAGTGAGGGGAGGTGTCGCGCTGGGAACAGGATGGGATTCTGTGTTGAAGCTGCGCTGAAGGGGGGTTTATGACCCAAGGCATGAGAGAGCGGGGGTTGCCAATGTGCGGGGGGATGCTTGCGAGGTTAAGAGAGAGAGAGACGCGCTGGCTATCAGCGAGGGGCAGGGAGGCCATGGTGTTCAAAATGGCTGCCGCTTACGCGCACGAATGGGCTTGAAAAGGGGCAAGATGGCGCCGATAATGTTCACCAAGTTTGTATTTATTTTCCACAGTCCTCCCTTTAACATTTCCAAGACATCTTGCTGGCCTATTTCCTATCTACACCTATATGCAGCGATCATAAGTAAGGGAGAGGGGACTTAGGCAAAAGAACTGTACATAAACATCACATTATAAACATCATATTAAAAAATCTCATCATTTAGTAGGCGGGTTCATCGTTAAGTTGGTTGCAGAAAAAGTCATCGTAATGCAATATCAGACTGGAAGTACGTAGCGAGGGCGTTGGGTACAGATCATAGATACTTATAGTCATTTGGAACAAGAACTGGTAAGTTATCATATAAGTAAGTCCTTTTTGTACTCGGCGGGAGCATAGTCAGTCCAATGGTGGTTGGGAGAGAAATGAGATATAATAAAAAATAAAAAATCAGAGTTTTCAGTGTCTATGCCGTCTTCTGTTGGCACTGTTGAGCACCTGGATTACTTATCAACAGAAATGTTCATGTGGATTGAGTCGTTGGGGGTCTGCGGGGAGGGGTGCATTTTCTTCCGTAACCCAGAGCATAGTTAGTAGGAGGCAGAAAGGATGGTGATAAGAAAGTGCAATTTGTCTTTGAGTGGTGGGGTCTGTTTGTTTCTTGAGTCTCTGTGATGGGTATTTCCTGTTGCCTCCATCATCTTCTTATCTGGCGTTTCAATCATCTTCAAGGTGCTTGGTAGCGGGCAGAGCCACAGACTTTGTTTATCTTTTCTTCGGGGGCGACCCTTGGTGGAGTTCTAGGTCACCGTTCTGGGATTAACATAGTTCGTGGTCTACTTAGTCGGAGCTCCCTCCCTTCTGACGCAGGGAGTACTCTTCTCTGGGTAGCTCAGTAGGATTTGGAGGAACTTGGGAGTTCGGGTGGAAAGGTGCGGGTGTGAACAGTCCTTATGGTAGGTCGGAGGAGGAGGGGATGGAGCAAGGCCAAGTCGGGAACAGATCAGGGGGACGGAGAGTTTGCGACAGGCGGGTCCGTAACCATGTTCAGAGAGCGGGGACTTTTTGGCACACGTTGATCATAGAGCAGGGGCTTCAGGTCAGCCCTTTCCTTAGCTTTGTCTGAAACAGTGCCCCGTCCTGCGACTCCTTACTGCTGTGGTCTCGCCTCGGCCTCCGTCGCTGATGTTCCACAATCCGCAGTCAGGCCGCGTGCTCCCACATCCGGTCTCTTTCTCCTCCGACAGTGGTACCCTTAAACGAGTTCGAAAAGACAGTCTTTAGAGATTTTGCAGAAGAAGGTAATTACATAAATCTATTTCTCTCCCAACACCAAGCAACTGGGGTAAGCACTCGCTACATTTGAGATTTTTGCGGCTAACGTATAAACAATCGATGATGGGTTTGCTGGATTCCTTACAACCTCCTTTTGTTGGTTAATTCTTTGGCGCTTTGATGATTATTACGTTCATTTGTAATAGGTACGAGGTCTGGTACTCATTTATTGCATACGCCTATTATAGTAGATGTCAGTTCTTCTGGTAGAGACCCATTTCCCTAGTACGCGTCTTGCAAGGCTAGGCTGGTCTTCAGGGCCTTGTATTTTACGAAAAAGTACAACGTGCTATTCACCACAGTCTGATTGGCATCCTTCTGAGGGGTGAACATAGGCTAAACAAGTCTTCATTACATCAAAACATCTTATTTTTCAACAAGGCTTACTGCAACAAGTTCTTTCGATTTTCGATCTAATTTTAACTTTGCACACATCTTTCTAACTTTCTATATAAATCCTCGCAACCTGGTTACTAAAAAAACTCGGGGGGGGGGGGGTGGTTTGCGATAATTAGTAAACTTATCCTCGGGGAAGGTGGGATCTTATGGAAAACAATTAGGAACACAGTGAATTGGAGCAGGGGGCGTTTTTCAGGCTCTCGTTCAGGGCAGCTGATACCAAACTGGGGGCATTTTGGGAAGACGGGGGTGTCTCGATCATTTCTTACTGTTTGGGGTATGGGGACAATTTGCAATGGGGATGGTCGCATTACCACAGACGTATTTTATCATAGAAGCCACTGACAAATAGTTCCCTGGTTGTGGGTCAAATTTGGAGAACCTTAGTTGTCTTACCTGTCCTTTTCCTTTCGGTCAATTTAAATTTCATCCATATTTTAGTAGAAAAGGAGAGGTAGTAACGTGGTACCGATACAATTTTATGTAGGACAAATTTTGTGCAAATACTTGTGGTATTTGGGGCCAATCAGGAGGTGCACCAGGTTCGTCAATTAGGTGCCAGTCGCTAGGAAGAGGGAAAGTGTGGAGGGGTGAAAGAGTGAGAGAGAGAGAGAGAGAGAGAGAGAGAGAGAGAGAGAGAGAGAGAGAGAGAGAGAGAGAGAGAGAGAGAGAGAGAGAGAGAGAGAGAGAGACAATAGGCCAAACAGTACACGTGGGATATGGAGAATGACCGTGTATTGTTTGGGCTATTCAGTGCGTTACCCAACGTTAGTCGTTTCGGGTCTGTGTTAGGATGTAGAAAGCATGCAGTTTTGGGACAGAAGAGCATTAGATCAGGTACAAAAAAAGGTCGTGCATTGGGTAGGGCGTCTTTTTGTGTCGCCTTGCAGCGTTAGTCCGTTTTCATGCATCGGGCGTGACGTGGCTCCAGATCCCTTACGATACTCTAATCGGGATTCTAATGTAACCTGCAGAGGTAAAAAGGAGGGAAAGGGGGAGGTGGGGGGACAACATTCGAACACATCAAATGTACGGGCACGAAAGTCTTTTACTTACCGCATACTCGTACTTATCTCTTCGGGATATAATCCTTAGGGTCTTGGTCTCCGAAGTTAAGGGGGCGGGCAATGTGATAGGTGGTTCATGGGGAGGTTCGAGGATGGCATTAAGGATCGTGTGTAGAGAAACGCTTAAAAAGGAATCAGAGGTGCCTAGCATGAGGTACCCGGTTTTGTAGATGTATCCGGCCTTCGGGATCCTTAAATCATTCCCAAAGCTGTGAGGTTCTAAGGCATATCAGTTCTTCGTTTAACCCGGTACCTTAGTACCTTCGACCATCATATCTTAACAACATTTTATCAATCACCCCGCTTTACTTTACCCATTCTCAGAAGTCGAGGTCCTTCTTCATACGTTAGTTCCTGAGCTTAGTCGCATATTTTGGAGGCAACGTATCATACCTGGGATCCGATCATCAATCCGGGGCCGAACAACCATTTCTCGGATAACCTTAAAAAAAGAGCAGAACGGTTGCGCACAGAAAAACCCTCCCTCCGATACCCGTATTTACAAAAGTATGCGATGCCTATTCATAGTTTTTAAGACCTTTATTTGTATAATCATTCAGTACGTAAAATGTGAGAGCGCAATCATAATTTGGCCTGACATGTCGTCGATGGAAGCACATACAGTAGGGGGTTATTTTGTAGCACAAGAACATGTAAAAAGGCCTAATTTATTATTTGCAAGTAACTAAAAACATTTCATTGCGTGACGAGGGAATCAGGGGTATTTTAGTTCATAAATGGAAACACAGTCAAGCTCATCGGAATCACATTTCCTAGATGTAAACCGTGGGTGTGCATCATAAGCGACGTTATGTACCAGTTACAATAAATATCAAAAAATAAATCGTTCATTGAAATCAACATTTTTACGGAACCCCTCTCAAATGTTCGCCAAGTGAACCCTCCTCCCTTTCTCATCGAGTGCACAATGGTTCGTATATATATCTTAGTACATCAAGTTTCATTAGCTAAGGAATACCACGAGGCATCCGTTAGTTTCCATTGATACCGGCGCCATTTTGGGCGAGGCCGGTTTAGTCCGGAAGTAGCATCAGGGGCAAAAAAATGTCCCCGACGATTGGCGGTTGGGCCAGGGTCCCTTTCGGCAGTTCAAAAAGAAACCGTGCTAACAGAGGGGCTGGTGGCGTGGACCGTCAATCAAGAGAGGGAGGGGGTAGAGTCTTTCTTACCGGGTCATGATGATGCTCAGCCGGAACTTACTCGAGTTCGTTAGCCCATAATGTTCCTGGGTGGTTCAGACGGAAGCCGATGCAGACACGAGAGCACCGCCATCTTGTTGCTGTGCCGTGGTTATTTCATTTGAGATCAATGCAGCTGTTCCTCACCGGAAGCCTGAAGGGGCTGAGGGCTCTTGGGACTTTGGTAGAATCTTCAAAGTCGAGGGGACGTTTGTCGATGGTGGGGGCTTGCGCCCAGGTGGGCAAGTGCCCGAGTTGCAATTTCGGACAAAGTTACTCCAGCGGCCTTCGAGGGCCCAGACGCCATTTCGAGACCCTGCGGCAGCCACCCTTTGTCGTATCCATCAGGAGAGGAAGAAACTTCTTGTGATGGCGAAGGACAGAGCATCATGCTGCTGGAGCAGGACATTTTGGTTCGGGGCGCCAGGGTGCAGCAGTGGAGCCTTCATCTGGGGAGGTGAGGGAGGCTCACTCGTGCCGTCTCCCTCTCCCGGCGCATCCTACACCGTCCCTTTTGAATCAGGGGTGCACATGATGACCACCCTACACCCCTGATTCCGACTCTTGGGGGACCATTGTACATTCGGTGCTCCGTAAATATGCCCGTCGGACATTGTATGTCCTGTACTATGCAAGTATACCAGTCGGGCATTGTATGTCCTGTGCAGCGTAGGTATATGGCCGTCGCCCGGCTGGAGGACATCGGCGCCGGACCAGGGCAGGGGAGCCTCCTACCTGTGGAGGCGGGAGAGGCTCGTCCGCGTCGCCTCTCCCTCCCTGCCCACCCTGCATCCGTTCGATGGAGGAATTCGTGATGGCCGGACCAGGAGATACGAGGGAGGGGGTCATTTGCAGCCGCCCCCTCCCTACTCGCGGCCCGGGGGACGCCATCCCTGGAAGGGTAGTATGGGAAGACCATTTCATTGCCTGCTTTGTGGAGCCTCCAGTACCTTCTCGCCAGCGATCTCTTTTTGGCCCATGGTTGCTGGCAGGCCCCGCCCCACACGTGTTATGTGTTTCGGATGGGCGGGATCATCGAACTGTTACATTTCGAGGACTTCCGGAGTGAGCATAATATGTTTTGTATTTTTCCTATTAGTAAAGTTTGTTTTAGAGAGAGTTCTACTAGTTATTCTATTTACTGTTGGTTGTGTGTTTTACCGTAATTAAATCCTAATTTATATAATAGACGCTTGGCTTTCTTGAGTCTTTTCTCTAACGGGGGGTTGTTTACACTGGCCTGCAGTTGTGTTTGTTTTTCAGAGTGGGGGAGCAACAGAGAGCAATCAGTCCCAGAACTCTAACATGTCGTTAAAATTGGTCTGACGAAATCTGTGCCATCGAGCATAATCAAACGGGGTGGTTCTATCCGTCCTGTCCGCACCTGTCTGATTGGTTTTTATTTCGCACCTTTTCCCTTTCTGTCGGCCTGTCCTTTCTGTCGACCCTCCGTTCTTACCTATGCTCCGCAAAGTCGGGCATTGGGCTTTCCAGTGCCCGAGGCATTTACAGAAAGCACATTGGTTCTGTTTTAAATCTATTCGTCCTGTGCGCGGTGTCGGGGGGTTACCTTCGGGTCGTTGTGTCCCGGGGTTGACTTGTCGGCACATCCCTCTACACCGTTCTCTTTCCATGTCTACTCCTCGGGACTGTGCCATCGCTGGCCTTTCCCTTTGCCTACTAGACGTTTGGAGGGTTGTCCGTCGTGTCCCTTCACCCTTTCTAAATTCGTCGCCTTCCCTTCGTCGTGTGGCTTCTTTGCGCCACATACCGAGACTATCGAGCATAATAGGTGTTGTTTCATTCCTACGAAGGGCTATTTCTACCGTTTCTATTTTGTCAAGATCAAAGGATCCTCTCAGTGGCCACTGACTTTCTCGATCCTTTTTCGTATATTTATGCCACAGCTCACTATAGGCTATAGCGATCAATCCATGTTTCATGAACATGTCCTTATTAGGGGTGCCTTCCAGCGGAGCCGGATGGTTCATCTCTAATAAGCGGTCCGGGCTAAACAGGCTACTAACCAGTGGGGAGAAGACAGGCATGACGGATCACAATGGGATAATAGTCAGCACTACCTATCTTATCACTGCGCGCAAAGACTAGACAGAATATTTCTATTCTACGTTGTTTGCACGTAGTGAATACCTCATGAACCAATCTTGAGCAATCAATGTTAGGTCAAAAATAAAAAATCAATATGGTCAATGGGGAGAATAAGTAGGCTCGCAAAGGTTCGCGTCACCTACCCTTTCACTATCTGTAAAGAGGGGACCTATTCTTCCCTGTTTGCAGACAGAGAATCTCCAGAAAACAATCTATAACAGTTAATCAATGTGGGGGGGGGGGGGGGGGGGCAATTGTTCAGTGGGGGAGAAAGATAGGTCCGACGGGTGCGTACCTATCCTTCGCTGTTTATAAAGGGAGAGCCTGTTGTTTCTCCGTTTGCAGACAGTGAATCTCCAATAAATTAACAAAAAGTAATACTAGTATTTTCTCATCAATTATCAATCACTTTCAATTATCAATCACTTTCGCAATTAGTCGTGTTTACACGACCTTACCCGGACCGCATGGACAGTTTCTTGTCTTCCGAATCCAGCGCCCGATCGTCCTCTTCTCTTCGTACTTCTCGTGGCACTCCTGATGGTTCCCAGTCAGGACCGCAGATCACTCGAGAGAGGTCTGTTCGGAACCAGTGAAGTTCGGATGATCGGCTGTCAGACGAGGGTCTATCGGACAGGGTACCTTCCGATCGTTGCAGTCGTTCACTCTGTCGTCAGGACCTCTCCCACTGGATCCACGAGTCGCTGATGGGCCCCACGTTTGGGACGCCAATTGTTAAAAAGGGTTCCAAAGACAACCAGTAACCAAAGACCCTTTTATGTTGCCCGGCGGTATCGCCTCTATGACCCACCAATGTTAATCAATGAAGAAGCAGGCGCTGGAGACTGGAAGGCAGGAAACGAGGATTTTATTCTCTCCGGAGGAGAACACATCAATTCAGACAGCAAGTATCGTCACGAGGTGCTCTAACCACATCTCTGAGGCCTGGCCTCTTATACTAGGGTTTATGACCTTTATTGCACATAACACATTCTCGCAACACGTTGATAGTTGAAAGAACATCCTCGGAATCTCCCCTTCAGGCCCGTTCCCACATACATTCACAGTTGGATTCCCCACCCCGGTCACAACAGGTGATGGTTGCCGCACAGCAGGGCATTCCGCCGATTCACGGAATGCATGGGGTTGATCGGATCTCATAGGGTGGGGGCTTTGATCGGTTCGAGGGTCTTTTGATGGGGAGGGGAAGCTTCCTACTGTACGGGGTAATAAACAGTATCCGCAGGGCCAGGTGGCGGCCTGGGAACGAGGAAGACAAACGGGGACACAGGAAAAGGGGGTTTGCATTAAAGGGATCTGTGGCCATGAAAGGAGTGAGGGGAGGTGTCGCGCTGGGAACAGGATGGGATTCTGTGTTGAAGCTGCGCTGAAGGGGGGTTTATGACCCAAGGCATGAGAGAGCGGGGGTTGCCAATGTGCGGGGGGATGCTTGCGAGGTTAAGAGAGAGAGAGACGCGCTGGCTATCAGCGAGGGGCAGGGAGGCCATGGTGTTCAAAATGGCTGCCGCTTACGCGCACAAATGGGCTTGAAAAGGGGCAAGATGGCGCCGATAATGTTCACCAAGTTTGTATTTATTTTCCACAACACCTTGTTCATTTGACACCAAGGCTCTACAACAAGGATTTGTGGAGAGCGGCTAATCACCCAGGAGGGTATCCAGGCACTAGGGTTTTGCGGCAATCATATGATGGGCCAGGTCTAGAATCCCTTTCTGAATTCCGTGAGAGCGGATGCTGTTCAGAGGTACCAGGGCTTGGCAGTGAGGTAAGAGAAGGAGCAGCAACCGCTGTAGTTTCCCCAAATGCGGGGGAGTGAGAGTGATGGCGAGGGAGGCGGTGGGATATGGTGTCAAGTGCAGCTAAGAAGTCGAGGAGGATCAGGACTGCTGTGTCTCCTTGGTTGAGGAAAGTTTTGATGTCATCAGTGGCAGCAATCAAGGCAGTCTGGGTGCTGTGGTTGGTGCAGAAGCCAATCTAGGAGGTATCCAGCAGGTTGTTGTTCTCCAGGTGTTCAGTGAGTGGTCAGTTGATAGCTTTCTCAAGAATTTGGAGGGGAAAGGGAGCAGTAGTTCTTGAGTTCGCTAGGGTCAGTGAAGGGCTTCTTGAGGAGGGGTCTGACCTCTACGTGTTTCCACTGATTGGGGGAGGTGGAAGTGGTGATGGCTGTGATGAGGAAAGAGGTGAGTTTGCTGCATAATTCTCTTGCTCCTGAGGTAGAAGAAGTGGTGGGAACAGGGGTCCAAGGGTGCTCCGGAGTGGATGGAGTTAATGATGCCCTTTGTGGTGAACTGTTCCCATGTGGTGAGTGGAGGATTATGAGTGGCTATTGCCCAGAGTCACAGAGTGGGACTCCATGATTGGAATAGGCACCGAGGCGAGAATTATCAGGTCCGTGGAATTTTGAGCCCAAGACCCGCCGAGGCGGGGAATTGAACCCTGGTCCCGGGCTAGACCTCTGCATCAGGGTCTGCCGCTCTAACCATTGAGCCACACTTCTCCGTGTCCTAAAGAATTTGTGAACATGACAAAAAATGTTCATACTTTTTTAAAGGTGTAGAAAATCTTTTGGCCCATCTCACAGGCACCGGCCATAGTTCAAGTGGCCATCCCTGCATACAACGTCTTCAGGTTTTCCACAGTCATAAGGTCTGGAGGGTAAGGATCACTTATGGTAAACAGGATCTCCGGTTCGGTCTGCACCAGAAACCCCATAGGATACTTTCCTGCAGAAGACGTCTGCAGCAGGTCACAGCTTCCAGCAGGCTGGGAGACTCCTTCATGTGTGGTAATCCAGCAGGAGGTTCTCTATTACAACTCTGTAAGTCCTTTTCTGGGGACCCCCTTCCAGCATCTAAGGTTAAAAGAATAATGAAACTGGAAGGGGCATTTGAAAGGTGTAAACCTACACCAATGGTGAAAACAGTGTAATTGCACCACCATTTTTTATGTTACAAATGTGCATATTGCACCCTAGAAAGATTTACTTCCTTCTTTGTTCCAGTGCGTTGTGGACAAAAAACTCCCTGAGTCTTTAATATGTACATCTGGGAAGCGGCTCTCCCTAGTTGCTTATCCTAGTCCCCTAAAGAAAAAAAAAAGCTACAAATATGAATGTGCAAACTTTTAACTTTGCCCATGAAGGAAATGTCACCCTTTGCAAAGGTAGGTGCAATTAAAAACATGTGTATCCACCTGTCCTCCGAATCACAGTCTTGATGTTTTATTTTAATATGGTGTCAGTAGGTCTCACCCTCATCCAACACTTACATTTTAGATGACTAAATGTTCTTTTTTAAGCACTATGTGACTTCTCATTGCCGGTGGGTGCTGAATCAAACACCTAAACTAAAATGAAATCAGAATTAAAAATACCTGTGGACGAAGGATGCTTTAAAAAATGTGACTGTAGATATTAACATGACGTTGGTATAGAACAGCTCCCATCACATTAGCGCCTCACTTTGGGGTTTGTCATTGGCTTAGAACTGTGCCACTTCCTCTTACAAGGTGGGGCCTGGGGCTCAGAATAGACGTCTGTTGAAGATGTTTGGTTTACTTTTGCCTTGAAATTGTCTTGTTCCAGTTTCTGGCGGCAGCAACTACTATCAAACATATACATATGACGTAAATATGGTGGAACTAAGTATGACGGCACCAGACTGTGTGTTGGCTTTGCATACCCTTGACCCTCCGGGTAGGTCGCTTCCCCACCGCTGCAGCGCCACCTGTGCCAGTGACCTCCTCCTGCCAGTCGCCTGCTCTGCTGCCTCGCTCCTCGGCTGTCCTGCGCCGACTTTCCCGCCTTGCTCCGCACCTGGTCCCCTCCTGGGAAACCTTCCCTGTGTGCCAGTGTCTGCTGCCCCTTCTACATTGTGTGCCCCCGTGTGCCAGTGCCTGCTGCCCACTTTTCTTTTTGCACCCCCGTGTGCCTTGCGCCCCTTTTCTCTCTTTTTGCACTCTTGGACCTTTTCGCTCGCCGCTGCTCCTCCGTTTCCCGCCGCTGACTCCCGTGTGGCCCCGCCCCCGTGCCCATTCACTGACAAATCCTGCCTCCCAGCTGACCCCCCCTCCCCACCTCCCATCTAATGGCGGCCGCTGTGCGGTAGAGACAGCGACCCTTGACCCTCCGGGTAGGTCGCTTCCCCACCACTGCAGCGCCACCTGTGCCAGTGACCTCCTCCTGCCAGCCGCCTGCTCTGCTGCCTCGCTCCTCGGCTGTCCTGCGCCGACTTTCCCGCCTTGCTCCGCTCCTGTTCCCCTCCTGGGAGACCTTCCCTGTTTGCCAGTGTCTGCTGCCCCTTCTTCATTTTGTGCCCCCGTGTGCCAGTGCCTGCTGCCCATTTTGCTTTTTGTACCCCATGTGCCTGTTGCCCCTTTTCTCTCTTTTTGTACTCTTGGACCTTTTCGCTCGTCGCTGCACCCCCGTTTCCCACTGCTGACTCCCGGGCGGCCCCGCGCCCATTCGCTGACCTGCCCACTTGCCTCCCAGCTAACCCCTCCTCCCCACCTCCTATTTAACGGCGACCGCTGCGCGGCTGCGCCAAAGGCGCGCCTAAGGCAAGCCCGTCTGCGCCCGTCCAGGCCTGGACCGCTCCCAGCGCCAGAACCCCTGGCCCCAGCCGTTGCCAGGGCACCCGACTGAGGTACGACACCGCCACCCTCATCGCACTCAACCCAGGATGACCCACCGCCTGCCACCGAGCCACCCCGAGGCGCACTCACGGACCCTTCACCTGCCAAGCATGCAAATTCTCCTGCCTCCAAACCTGCACCCCGCCCACCGAACGCAGCAACAACAACAACAGCCCCCTCAAGTGCATCCTCCTCAACACCCGCTCCGTCCTCAAACACGCCGTTGAACACTGGGAACTCCTTGATTCAACAACACCAGACGTCGCCTTCATCACGGAAACCTGGATGAACGCCTCCTCGGCCCCCGACATCACCATAGCTATCCCGAATGGTTACAAAATCACCCGGAAGGACCGGGTCAACAAAACTGGAGTAGGCATCGCCATCATCTACTAGAACACCATCAGCGTCACGACCAACGCCGAAGACACACTCACCGCCGCCGAACACCTACACTTCCAAATCCACACCGACCCCCAGACCACCCTCAGAGGAACGCTCATGTACAGACCCCCGGGCCCACGGACATAATTCTGCGAAACCATCACCGACTTCATCAGCCCGCACGCCCTAACCTCACCAGAGTACATCCTCCTAGGGGACCTGAACTTCCACCTGGAGAAAAACAACGATAACAACACCACCACCCTGCTAGACAACCTTGCCAACCTCGGACTCAAGCAACTGGTGGACACCCCCACCCACTACGCCGGCCACAAGCTCGACCCCATCTTCTCGGCCAGCAGCCACGTTGCCTTCAGTCACTCCACCGGACTACACTGGACCGACCACAGCTGCATCCACTTCACCTTCAAGAAGACCACATCCCACCACCACACGCTACAGATCCCCCGCAGATGCTGGAGCAAAGTCACCACAGACCAGCTGACCACATCGCTGAGCCAGAACCCACCTACCGACACCCCTGACACCAACAACGCAGCAGACAATCTCGCACAGTGAATCACCAACTGCTCCGATGACCTCGCTCCACTGAAGAAACCCCCAGGCAAGACTAGCAACAGAAAATCCTCATGGTTCACAGACGCCCTCAAAATCGCCAAGAAATTGTGCCAAACCCTCGAAAAAGCCTGGCGCCACAAGCGGACATCAGAAAACATGACAGCCCTCAAGAGCGCCACCCGTGAATACCACCAGATGATCCGCACCACCAAAAGGACATTGTTCAAAGAGCGGATGGACAACAGCTCCCACAACAGAAAGGAGCTCTTCAGCATTGTCAAAGAGCTCTCCAACCCCAGCGCCAGCAACAACGACATCACACCGTCGCAAGACCTCTGCAACTCCCTCGCCACATTCTTCCACCGCAAGATCACAGATATACACGACCGCTTCGGACCACACACCCCGCCCCAGCCACCAAACCAACAACCCACACCACCACCCTCAGTGCATGGACCCACATCAGCACTGAAGACACCACCACGTCATGAACAACATCCACTCCGGCTCCCCCTCCGACCCATGCCTTCATCACATCTTCAACAAAGCCGACACCATCATCGCACCCCACCTCCGGAACGTCATTAACAGCTCCTTCACTTCAGCCACCTTCCCTGGAAGCTGGAAACACGCAGAAATCAACGCTCTTCTGAAGAAACCAACAGCAGACCCCAAAGACCTCAAGAGCTTCCGCCCCATCTCTCTGCTCCTCTTCCTGGCCAAAGTCATCGAGAAGACCGTCAACAAACAGCTGACTGCATTCCTAGAAGAAAACAGCTCGCTCGACCCATCCCAGTCTAGATTTCGAGCCAACCACAGCACCGAGACCGCCCTCATCGCAGCCACCGATGACATCAGGACCCTGTTGGACAACGGAGAGACAGCCGCTCTCATCCTCCTGGACCTCTCGGCAGCCTTCGACACCGTCTGCCACCGCATCCTAATAACCCGCCTCTACAACACTGAGATCCAAGGAAAGACCCTGGACTGGATCACATCGTTCCTCTCCGACAGAGCCCAGAGAGTCCGCCTCCCTCCCTTCTGCTCCGAAGCCACCAAGATCATCTGCGGCGTACCCCAGGGCTCCTCAGTCAGCCCAACTGTCTTCAATATTTACATGAGCCCCCTCGCCACCATCACCCGCAAACACAACATCAACATCATCTCCTATGCCGACGACACCTAACTTATACTCCCTCTCACCGCCAATGCCAACTTCCAGGACAGAATGAAAGAGGTCGCAGAATGGATGAGGCACAGCCGTCTGAAGCTCAACTCGGACAAGACAGAGGTCCTCATCCTCGGACAATCCCCATCCACCTGGGACGACTCCTGGTGGCCCATGTCACTGGGCACTGCACCGAGATCCACTGACCACGCACCCAACCTGGGATTCATCCTTGACTCCTCTCTCACGATGACCAAGCAAGTCAACGCAGTCTTGTCCTCGTGTTTCAACACCCTGCGCATGCTCCGAAAGATCTTCCGGTGGATCCCCACCGAAACCAGAAAGACGGTCACCCAGGCCCTCGTCACCAGCCGACTGGACTACGGAACGCCCTATACGCAGGAACCACAGCCAAACTTCAGAAACTCCTTCAGCGCATACAGAACGCCTCCGCACGACTCATCCTCGACATCCCCCGCCACAGCCACATATCCGCCCACCTGAGAAACCTGCACTGTCTCCCCATCAACAAGAGGATTATGTTCAGGCTGCTCACCCACGCACACAAAGCGCTCCACAACATGGACCCCGAGTACCTCAATAACCGCATCTCGTTCCACACCCTCACCCGTCAACTCCGCTCCTCCAGTCTCGCCCTCGCTACCGTCCCACGGATTCGAAGAACCACCACCGGAGGAAGATCGTTCTCCTACCTGGCAGTGAAGACATGGAACTCCCTCCCCGCACACCTACGACTGACCCAGGACCATCTCACCTTCAAGAAACACCTCAAGGCCTGGTTATTCAAGCAGTAATGGCACCCCCCCCCCCCTTTTTCTTCAGCACCTTGAGACCCTTGCAGGTGAGTAGCGTGCTCTACAAATATACTGATTGATTGATTGATTGATTGGCTTTGCATACCAGATCTGACCTTTGTTTATATATTTATTGAATTTTGAGGAAACCCTCATCTCTTTTTCTTCATATGGGATTTTCAACAGACACAGCAGTGGCACACACCATTCCAAAATGGAGGAAAAGGTGATTAGGCATGCATGTTTTGTTGTGGCTTCCGTTCGGAGGCCTGCACAATGCATTTGGTTGGTAGTAGTATTGTATCTGTTTACACACACATCAAGCCCCTCCTCATGCACATTCATTGGGAACATAGAGCGCGGCCAAACTGGGGTCAGCTCATTTACATCCCATGCAGGAAGTACCAGTTTAATAACCTCTTTTGATCTAGACCCACCTATATGCTGGCAAGATCATTGAACTGATATTGCAGTCAGCCAGAACATTGTCTTATTCACACTATCTCACCACTACAATATCAGCAAGGGAGATGGGTCATCGCACAACAGGAAATCTATGATAAAAATGTGTCTTTTGTGCATTATATTGCCCAAATACAGATGACCCCACTCTCTTTAATAAATTAATGATTGAACTGCTTGACTGGCATGGGAGCTGATTATTATGGGAGATTTCAATTGTACACTAAATTACAACACAAATTCTACTAACAGGAAGGCTCATCCGAGTATGTGGAGGGTTCGAGAATTGATTGCGAACTAGCTCGGCTTCACAGCTTGTATGATGTATGGCGGGCGCTACATCCCACGTCACCGGGATACACATTATTCCGCTCCTCATCAGAACTATTCTAGAAAAGATCTGGTCATGGCTACTAATAATATCGTAACAACAGCTAAAATTGATGTGTGTCCCCGGATAACTTCCGATCACAACCCAGTTGTGTTCAGTTTCCAGCTAGCAGAGGCAGAGAAGACTAAGCAGCCTTTTTAATTTCCCAGGAACTTGCGGATGGACCCAGAATTTATATCATATACTCATTCAGCACTAACAGAGTTCTTACAGTCGAACGTAGACAATGCATCTATTACAGTCTTGGATACAATGAAAGCTTACATACGTGGCACCACACAACAGTACATTTATTGCTTAAATAAACAAAAACAATGTTAGGCTATCTTGCAACCCATTAATACAAATATAGATTCGGCATGCGGAGGAACTTAGGTAGGAGGGCCAAATCAAGATCAACTCTATGCCTCTTTAATAGATCAACTTTTACTTCTAGGCAGACAATTAAAGGAAAAAAATGCAACTGCTTTTCACACAAATCGCTCTCAGCAATATGAATATGGGGACCAGGTTGGTAGAATCCTAGCATACCAGGTAGCAGACAAGAAATCTAAGGGGCAGATTGACGCGATAAGGGGCAGAGACGGCAGATTACCTTCTTCCCCTAATTCGATTTTAGAACAATTTACTCAATTTTATAAAGGAACTTTACACCTCATCCTTCAAATGGGGAATTGATCGTACCTGGGACGCTGCCCTCTTTGAACGACTTTGCCGCAGATTTACTCCCAGACATATTTTATTTAGAGGTAGTCCAAAATGGCGTTCATTTGCATCGTGCATCCAGGCCAGGCATCTTGGTGGAACTCAGAGGGCCCGCCTGCATTAGTCCCAGTGCAGGATTCCAAATTTCAAATTGTTACACCAGATGGAGACTGGAAGGAAGGAACATAGTTCTTCTTAAGTGACCTCAAGATTGAGTTGTGCTCTGCATTTGAGAGGGTAACCATATTACGTCACTTGTGTGCCATAATACCTAGTACTGTAGATGCTATGATGCACACAGGTTAGCTGACAAGTTTCCCTTAAGTTTCACATAGATGCGTTGTGCTGGTGTTATTTGCGGAATGAGTCTGGCGTTGAACAGTATTACTTGTAAGTGGATTAATAGTTCATGATTTGGGATTTGACTATGAGAGATCATACATTCCTGTACATGCAAGGGGATTTTGTTGTGAGTAAGGATATGGATTGAGGGAGCTCCTATATCCTTTATCACCTTGGGTGAACAAGTATATATACCAGATGCATGGTGGTTGGCTGCAGCTAAGGACATAGTCTGATGGATTTTCTATATCTCATATCTTCCTTTTGGTGAGCATGTCTTTGGTCAAACATCTGAGTAACGACTTGCTCTCTTCGCCTATAATAAAATTCAGCTATTACCTGGCATTTGCTGTTTACGATGGATTAATTGGTAATAATTACCCCCTTTTTGTCCCCCCCCCCTGATAAATTTTCCATATGATGATTTTCATTCATTGACACCCTTACTATAGGTCCTTGCTTTGTCCTGATGAGGACATTACAAGGAAATTGAGGATGGGTAACTCTGGAGTGGAAGTACTCCAGGTTTTGGGATTTGGGGGAATAACCTGCGGAGACCGTTGTCTCTGGCATGAGATTCCCGCATGTTTCACTAGGAGCTTTTGCCTGCTTTCAGCAGCCGAAATCTCCAGATGAAATACATCTCATAAGCCAGATTTGGCCAGCACCTTCTGTTATTAGCCCTATGGGTCTACTATGGGTACGCAGAACGTGGCCTTTGGTGCTTCTCAATATATCAACATCCACAGGGTGAAAAGCTGACCTGGCTCTGTCAAGGTGCAACCTTGAGACCCGCAGGTCACTCCAGATATCAGCAAAGGCTGCACTTCCGGTCATAAACGGTGTTTGCACAAGTTTCCACTTTAGACTCTGGCGAAACTACAGCTAGCAACAAAGTTAAACAGTAGGTATAAGAAGAGTCTGAGAGTGACAGAGGCATGGGAGGATGGACAGACGGACAAAGACGCCAATTCCTTTGACGCATGGCAATGTTATTTTATTTGAAGGTAATTAAGGTAAAATTCTAAAAATCACTTATTCGCCGCACTACATTTCAGGAACGATTTTTTTTTTTACAGGATTCGGATTAGATTTTGTCTCCAAGTCATTCTCTTTACTTTGTAATTAATCGATTTGTTTCCTCCAGCTCAGCGATGCAAATAATTGAACAGTTAAACAAATGTGGTATTATGGCGGCTAACCTCCATGGATTATTTACAAGTCCAGCTATTGCAGAAATGTCCCCTTTTTTCGTATTGGCTGAAGCAAAATGTGATCCCCAAAGAGGTTCTACAAAGCCTACCCAGAGGGGTGGGATCAGGTCTTCTGTAAGGGCTGGAAACAATTGCTTGCCGAAATCAAAAGAACTATTCTAACTTTGCCGAGGTGAAGTTCATCTGTCCGATGGATGCGCCCAGTGGAAGCATCGCAGTGATATTGTGGTGGGCGGGGTGTGGGTGACTGCTGGCTAGTAGGGGTAGATATGAGCTCTTGGGATAGGGAGTAAGGGCTCAAACAAAAATTATTGTTCTGGAAGGAAGTGGTTGGTTGTCAAGGGGTAGGGGATTTATGAGGTGTGGGGTAGCAGAGCTGGGATGAAGGCTCTGAGGTTAGCTGCTAACAAACACCAGTATCCCATTGCAGCAGCGTGGGGTGATTTTCTTCTGCACAATGAAAGGCCCCTGAAGCTGCCACTTTTTGTTTAACATTTCAAGCTCCACACTGTGTGAAGCTTGCAGAGAGAAAGAAATGTATATGTAGGGCGTCAGGTAGTTTTTAGGGTTCAGGGGGTTGGGTAGTTTTTAGGGCTTGGGGGGTCAAGGTAGTTATTTGTAACCCTGGGAGGAGTTCCACTATGTGGAACTCAGCAAAGTGCACAAAAAAAGTCTGATGCGCTACACAGAGCTCCGCGAGTGGCAGAGTTTCTTTAGATAAATGCAGTTTGCGGAGATTGTCGGTGCCACGTACTTGTCCGCACTGTGCAATCATCGCAAACTGCATCATGGACAGCGTTAGCGGGCGCTGTTTCTTTTCTGCCGCTTGAGTAGATTTTTACTCGAGCAGCAGGTTTCTCAACACGCTCACCAACTTGACGTTGATGAAGACGAGCGAAAAAAACAGCTCTACTCCCCAACGTGCTTAACACAGAGTGCGGAAAACTCTGCAAACTCCACAAGCAGAGAGGAGTTCACTGCCCAGACTTAGTTTTTAGGCCTTTTGAGGGGTCAGGGTCGTTTTTAGAGTGCAGGGGATTGGGGTCGTTTTTAGGGCTCAGGGGAAGCATTGGATAGATTTTAGAGATTAGGGGGGAGTTGGGTAGTTTTTAGGCCTCAGGTTGTAAAGGCATGAGTGGTAACGGCATATGCGTGGTTAGGACCGCGTAGAACCGGCATGCATGGTAATGGAATACTTTCTTCTGTCACACAACCTTATTATTAGGTTGACTTTGCAGCTTTGCATGCTCCTTGTGATCAGCTTATTGATACAATTTCTATGAAGCTTAAGGTGATGTTCCCAGAGGAGCAGCTGATTCCTTTCCTAGGGACAGACTGCTTTTAGTGCACAGCAGTCTAGATAGCTCACACTCGGAGCTGGCAAGACCAGATACTGTGACGGTCATAGCAAGCTTGGTCTGTGTGAGGCCTAGGACACAGACAGCGGGTTGGCGGATATTGACTCTTCCGGAGCCTGGAGTCTGCTGTGCCGGGCACCCAGCCAGATGACTGTTCCAGCCAAAAGTCATAACACTCAGATTTTACTGCCCTGGATGTAAGAGATGGCAGTGTTTCCCGTCTTGTAAACTCAGATATGCAGTGTCATCTCTTCTCATCCTAAAACGATTCCCCATCTCTGAATACCACACCACACCAGACACAGATCTCCCAAGAGAGTAGAAATGCATTCAACATTGCAGGCTCCCACAAATGACTAATGGACCGCGGGGCCTGGTGTACAAATATTAGATTTGTATAAAGTGATCGCAAACTGGCCACTGACTTTATGTGAAGGCAATACGATTTTGCGAACCAACCTCTGTACAAATAACAAACACCGAACTGATGTGGTTTGCAGACTGATCCGCATAATTAATATAAATTAGATAGATCGTAAGCAAGAGGCTGAAGACCTGGCTTTTTGAGTAGTTCAAATGGGAAACCCCTTACCCATTAAAGCACAGTACATGAATTGGATAAAGGACAAATGCGGACAATTAGATCATCTTGATTGTTGTATTTCCGAAATGGATAAGTAGGTCCAACGTAACCAAGGATTGTTTATTTGATTAATTTTTTTAGTAGTCCAGGACAATTCTTCCAGAGCAGAACAGAACAGGAAAGACAGCTAACACGTTGTTATATTCTGATCATCTCTTTCCCTACTGCTGTGTGTGTGTGATGCCATTAGAATGTTCGTGTATGTATGTTTTGAATGTGTGATCAGTTTGAATGAGTGGGGCTGAGCAGCTGGATGCTGCTCCCGGTGGGGCCTTCCTATTTACCAACTTTATCTAATAAACATCTATTTAAGAACATCTACGACTATTGGATCTACTTACATTACAAAGTACATTTAGTATTGTAACACACGTGTTTTGGTTGACCGCATTAATACGTAAGCTGACCAAACCCTTCACCTGAAGCAACTTCTTTTTTACTTATTCGAGATACAGAACTCTTGCAGACCGTTGGAGGTAACACAGGCAAGATGGCACAGTGGATACGCTGCCCTGCCTCTCGAGTGTTTGATTATAACCTTAGAAGCGAATATGACCAGCATTACAATCCTTTGTGACAATCTTTTTCTCCTTGAGAAAGTTCATGCCTGTGCGCCGAGAAGGACGAAACATGTTAGCTGTCTTTCCTGTTTTGCTCTGGTACAATTGTTCTGAACAACTAGAAAAAGAAATAAAATAAACAGTCCTTGTTAACTTTGAGTATACTTATCCATTTCGAAAATACAACTAATAGATCATCTAATTATCCAGCTCTGTCCTTCACCCAATTCATTTAAAGAAATTATACAACTCAGTCCAGGGCAAATCCTTGGATTGGATTCCAGGTTGCTTGAGTCACTTCAGTAGTGTGCGCAAGTGTGCGGTGGCCCATTGTATTATAAGGTCCAGTAGCAAGAGAGTTACCAAATCTTTTACCCTTTAGACCTAGGTCTTCCCACTTGTGATCAGCAGGAACCAGTTCAAAAGCCACTTTGGATGTCTAACAGGGTGCCCTTAAGTGTAAAGAATTCTGATATTTGCTTGAATGCAAACAGTTTGCTTAAGAACCATCCACCGGTGATAGGTATCTTTACAAGTTGTTTGGGGTAGGTTGTAGTAGTGGCTTATGCTGTGGAAAAGTGGTGAGATGTGGGGTAGGAAGTAGTTGGGGGGACAAAGTAAAAAGATTAAAAAACGTACCTGCAGCCGGCCGTGTCATGCTCTTCTCCTCTCCCCTGCAGGGAGTCACAGGCTCCCAGACTCGACAGCGGCCAATCCTGATGCTGCTCTCATGTCATGAGAGCAGCATCAGGATTGGCCTGAGCACTGAGGATTTGCGCTCCCAGGAAGACTTGGAGCCTGTGCCTGCTGTTGCCAACCCAGCAATGCAGCTCGGTTGGAGGGAGCTTCGGTGCTCATGATGGTTTGGCCGGCCTGAGACAGCAGGCCAACCCGTCATACACACTAATCACAATGAACTACCACTCCACCTGTGCCTGTCGTACCCCATGGCCCCACCCCCAAAGACTCGGCAGGAAAGGAAAAATAAAAGGATAATAAAACATGTTTATTATTGTTTCATTTTTTCTTTCCTGGTGTTTTGAGGCAGCTGACAGTGGGGGTGACGCTCTCCCGCCATTAGAAGGAGGGAAGTTAATGATAATTAAGGAACCATTGTTCTAGCAAAGGGCACTTCAGGGGTTATTGGGATGATATTCTTCATTGGCAGTGGTCCATGGTAGATTCACGGAGCCAAAAATGCACAAAAAATGTTGAAATCCGAAAAACGTCCCTCGGTGAGTGTTGACAAGATGAGAAAGAGAAGCTGCTGGCATGCGGGTAGCCAAGACAGCGGAGGTTCGTAGCTACAGGGAGTCACAGTGCAGCAGAGAGCGAGTGAAGTTCATGGCAGTAGCTTGGCGTCTCTGAACTCTCAGATCATCTTGACAGGAAGGCAGATTTAATTTCTGTGATGTGGCTCAAGCATTGTGTCCTTTCTGTTTCATTTTCTGATTGAGAAATCTTGGAGACCTTAGGGTGCGGCAAGAGGTTAATTCACCTCCTTCATCCTGCCCTTTCTTCCATCTTTGTATAATGCCATAATCACTGTTCTGGAAGTCCTGTGTTCCTTGGTGAACCATCTCAGAGTTTGGGCATTTTCCTGAAAATAGCGTTTTTTAAGGGTATGCTTGCATTGAGGGTAAGGGTCACGCAAATTTCAGAGTGCGCGCCGAAGCATGATGTTTGATCTGTGATGTTTCAGTGAAAATTGTATTTACTGTTCCCAGCATGCTGTGCCCCAGGCTCTGCTAATTACCCCGTGGAAGGTTCTGAGCGAGGACTTTGGTTTGTCAGGTAGTATTTAGATGATAATTGAGTATCTTTTTAAATAACCATTTGATTTACCAGTGGTTGACATCATCTTGGGTGTAGCAAAGATGGCATCCATGATGATTTCTGTAGTTTGTGGGAGTCCTTAGACAAATTGGTACAGGGTGAGTGCTTTCAGGTTGCATACACCTAGAAACTAATGTTTCCTGAACCATATGATGAAACCCTATGTATGTAGAGGGTGTGGAGTTCGACAGTAGGGGTGGCAGTGGACTCCAGAAAGGCCTCTGTAAAGACTTGATTGGCAGGAGTAGGTCTGTACACCAGGTGAGAAGATTAGGAGCGGATAGAAGAGTGTGATTGTGATTACCTGAACTGGTGCTAATTTGCAATTAGCTTCAATGAAGTGATTGACACAAGTACTCAGAATGGAGTTGTCATGGATGGTGTCCACCCTTCCTCCAGGTTTCTTGAAAGTGAAACTTATCGATAGGTGGGATGGACTTCTAAAGGATGAGTGCAATCATCTCCCAGCCAGGGCTCTGTGATTAGATTCAGGGTCAAGTTGGTAATGAAGTTAAAGGTATGGCACTGGGTCTCAATGAAGGAGCGTGTGTTTATGAGTTTGCCAGCTACTGATTTTGAGTTAATGTCAAAGAAGAAAATGCTGTACTGGATGTATGTTGACTAGGTGACAAAAACACAACTAACTCTTGACAAAACGCCACTCTTGCCTTTGTGTTAGAGTAGTGCTCATCATGTCGCTTTTCTTAGACGTTGTCTTGAAGGCACATTCTCTATTTTGTGAGTCACTCAGTTACAATAAGGTGGTAACCACAATATTATTTATCACTGTGCCCATGAATAGCAAACTCACTGCCGTGGCCACACTCTCAGACTTCCATTCTATTCTCTTGTGGACCACCTTGAAACCGCTGCACTTCTGCTTTCAAATCTTCACCAACTTAGGGAGTTGGGAAGCCCTAATCTTTGATTTTCGCTGCTCCTTCCTAATTTTAATGTATTTCACTTACAGCTTCAAGTGAAAAATGATAGCCACAGTGCAGTGTCCAAATTGTGCTCCAGGTCCTCCAGTTTATGGTCCAGACATCCCACGCCCGCTCCATCTACATAGTAGATATCTTGGTCTGTGTGAGTTTTGTGGCACTTTGTTTGTCAGTCAGTATCTGCAGCATCATAGTCTCACCCTACGTCAATCTAGCCGCTCTTTCTCTACTTGGTCACTATTGTCTCTGTGATTTATCCCTGAAAATAGGGGCTTGAAGTATAGACATTGTTCTTGATCTGCCCTCTATCTGCTTCTGCCCTTAGGGACCTTTATGGTACTCAAATGGGACTGCTCCCCACACCCGCACGTCTCAACTTACAGTGGTCGATCTTCACCCATCAGGGTTCAGGAGGCCATTCCACCCCTCAGATCCTGCTGTCATTTACCTCTCCCCACTTCCTGCACCATGGCGGTGGCGGTCGTCGGGGTTTAGGGTGGCAGGTACCAATTCCACCCTGATCTCTTGGGTTCCTGCTGAGTTTCCAAGTGGAACTCAAACTCCATCCCAACAACCACACATCAGGTTACCCAAAGTGGTGGGTTCTCAAGAAGGTTTCACAATTCTCGCTTTGTGAAGACATCTCTTACATGCTCTCACATCACTTTCTCCTGGTTACTGCCCCACAAATTGTGCCAGGCTCCATGGACAGGTAGCCGTTCGACAGCCAACCTAGCCCCACACTTGTCATGCAAAGGATTTTAATGAAGATGCTTTGAGGCATTGACGGATGAGAGTTGGAAGAGATATGAAGGAAGTGATGGAAATGAGAGTGAGAGGCATCACAGAAGAAGAGGTGAGAGCAAGTGGTGGGAGTGTAAAACGTCTGACATGAAAGAATATGTGTTGAAATCCTGGAGCCTTTTTCCCCGCAGGGAATCACAACGTGGTCGTAACAACAACCGCGTTGTGATTCCGCATACTATCACTCCGCAAGTCGGAACATCGACTTGCCGAGGTCGACAACATTTGATATGTGTTAGAGTATTTCTTTTACCATTTCATGCCACCTAATGCAGTCATAGAACCGATGACTAGGGGTTAAGCATGGGCGAATTTTGCGAATCTGGTGTTCGCGAATTTGCGTATTTGCGAACTCGCAATCCGCAAAATCCACGAATTCTCGCGAATTTGCAGATTTATTTTTGTGTTCGCAAGGGTTTCTGCCAGTTCGCAAGGGTTTTGTACCAGTTCACAATTGCGAACTTACTTGTCGGCTCGCAACAGTCGCGACTATGTTGTTTCTACGTCTGGTTCATCATCACAGGTTCCCAGCACCCTCTGTTTCACCACTGCCACCCTCTGTTTCACCCATGCCACCCTCTGGTACATCAATGCCACCCTCTGGTTCATCATCACTGTAGATTATGGGGGGAAAAGCATGCACACCTGCCCTGCTTCAACTGACATGAATTAATTTGGGGTTGATTTATTAATGTGTCACTGTTTTAAAATTCCAGTCTGGCACCTGCTTCCTTATCTGTAATTTGCTTTCTGTTGCAGTGCAATTTTTTTTCTAGGACCTTTGTGGCCTACTTGTAGCTTTTCTATGAGCCTGCTGTGAGGGTCAGAGCAGGGTCATACAATTGTTGCAACTAGCAACTGAACTCTGGAGGGGCCGCAGTCAGGAAGCACTACAGGGAATGGTTACTATTACTAATAATGAGTTTGAACTTTTGCACCTGCTGAGTGCTTTCAGTTTTGCAAAATGTGTTTTTCTGCAGAACAGCAACTGTAATGCCCCAAACAAACATAGGCAACTGAACTCTGGAGGGGGCCCTCAGGAAGCACTACAGGGAATGGTTACTAATGATGAGTGAACTTTTGCACCTGCTGAGTGCTTTCTGCAGAACAGCAACTGTAATGCCCCAAACAAACTTACTTATGAAAGTTGATTTCTAATCCAAAAGTGATCTAAAGAGAGTCAAAAGGCCTCAAATCCAAAAAAGTGCAGGCAAATGTCAACCTGAGGAGTTATTCTGATGAAAATCATCATTTTCAGAAGGTCTATGCTGCTTGCTAGTGGATTTCTTGTGCAGAATTGCAAATTTTGTAATTTCGCAAGTGCGAGATTGTTGCTGCCCGCCGCACCTACATGTTCGCAATTGCGAACTCTTGCGATGCGTCGCCAAACTCCAGCGGGATCCCGCAGCAAGATCCAAAATGGCGCAGCACTTGCAAAATATCGAGAAAAACAACTCAGCAAACGCTGAATGACGGTAAGTGAACGCCGCACGCCGCAAAATTGTATCACCAAGAAAAAAAAATCCGCTGCGTGCGAATTTGCAGATTTTCGGTAAATTCACGAGCATTCGGGATTGCGAATTTACCGAAAATCCGCAAAATCCGCGAGCGGAACGGATTTTCCGCCCATGCTTACTAGGGGTACCAAGACTACAAGGCTGTAGAGCACCTTGGTGGGCCCCAGGAATACTTACACCTGGCTATGATAATGGGCAAACCCTCTCTTATGGTCACTCCAAACCATTTCTGCGGAAGTTCCCAATCCCACTGGTTTTGGATCAAGTTGGCTAGATCGACAAAGGAAGCAGGCAATCTTAGTTTAAGATTCATCTTCTTTTGACAGTGTAGGTCCCTTTGAAATGGAACTAGGACTTGGACACCACCCAGGAATCCTGTCAAGGGAAGGCCAGCACCTGCCCACGCCCTTTGTTCTCCGTCTGGAAGTAATCCACATCCTACCACATAAAAGTCACCAGCTGTCAGGTGACCGCTGAATGCTTACAAGCTTCTTACAGAACAAATGTAACTTTTTTAAAGTGCATTTTACTCAGCATGTCGACATAAACTGCATGAAATTGGATTTTGGACAACTATTAAAATGAGCCCTTGAATTATTTCCCTGGCTGCTACCAATTCAAATTTAGCATTTATTAAATGTAACAAACAATATATGCCAATCTATCCCCATGAAAGCAGCCAGGCTTGCTAAAGGGAAAATAGCATTTATGGTTATTTCACTGTAAGGACATGCTCAACATTGATTTCTCCATGTTCTTCTTTTAAATATCATACCCCCTGCCTTTAAGGGAAATATGATCTACTTAGGGATTACTTTCTAATATTTGAAAGGAAAGTTTAGGCCTATCGAAAAGGGTTATTTTGACATGTCAAAACAGCAATTTTAAACTGCCAGATGCCTGTTACCTGTGTGCAATACCAGGTTGCACATGATGGTAGTTTCCTAGGTGCAGCCTGCACACGAGTGTGCACACAGGTTCATGCGTAACCAGCCCAGAGCCCCTTCCCCTAGCTGCACTGCAGCAGTGTTATCTTAAAAGGTGGACACTGGTGGTTAGCACACGCAGTCCAAATACCGTGAGTGAGACTCACCCACAGTAATGGTCCAAATGCTGGGTAATAAAAAACAAAAACTCCTGATATACTAAATGGCGGGAACCATTTGCAACAACCTTCACCCCGCCTAAACCTGTAAAAAGAAAAAAAGCTAGCTCTATTGGCCTTTTTTTCAGTTTTTCTAAAGAATGGTCTTGGTAACAGAAATATTTAAATCATGTACTTATGTAAAGGAAATTAGTGCATTCGGAATGAAGAGCAAATATTGTACACTATAACAAGTATAACAGCAATAACTAATTTTAAGTGATTGTATAGCTTATATTTACCTGCAGCTGAAGCTTCAGCTGTGTGGATTAGCCCGAAATAGTTACTTACCAAACACTAAGGGCCAGAAGTAGGAGAGGAAATACCGGTCGGTAACGGACGAATTTGGCCATTACCGACCGGTATTTAGGAATCGGCATGTAGGGGCCAGTATTTTACAGAATCGGTAAATTTACCGATTCGGTAAATTTACCGATTCTGTAAAATACCGAATCGGTAATTTTACCGATTCAGTAATTCCACATGTAGGTGGCACTCCTCAGAGTGCCACAGGCCCTTTAGAGTCGGTATTTTACCACCCAATCCTATTGGGTGGTAAAATACCGAATGCAGGTGTGCATGCACATCTGTGCATGCACACCTGGGCCATGTGACACACAGCATGTCTGTGTGCCACATGGCACACATGCCTGTATTTGGGGTGCTAGAGGATGTCAAAGTGACACCCCTTGCACCCTTGCAGGATTCGGTATTTACCGATTCGGTAAATACCGAATCGGTATTGCCCGTTGATTCCTATGGGCTTCAAGGCCCATAAGAATCAATGGGCAATACCGATTCGGTAATTGAAAATTAAATTTTACCTACATCTCCCACCTTCTATTTTACCGATTCATAAATACCGAATCGGTAAAATTCGGTATTTATGAATCGGTAAAATAGAATTACCTACATCTGGCCCTAAGTAAATAAGTGTAAGATTGGAAGGGGAGCTTGGGTTCACAGGGGTGCCAATTTGTGATACCCGGGGCACTGTTGGACCAATGGCGGTTCCTGCCTATACGCTGTAACAAATGCTAGTGCAGCAGGTGTTGGGAGAGTGAAGCCTGGGGCATGAGGGGCTCATTGCACCCCAAATATTGCTAGACTCCCACCCTACATAGGAGATGCCGGCATTTCCCTTGCTTGCATTTGAGGCCTGGTACCCTCGCTTTGCCACAGCTCCCTATTTGGGGCATTGTTAACAGTCCACCCAGTGTCTATTCGTGCCTCACAGCTCGCGTCTTCTGCACTGGGGATATCTGCATCATGATTGGCCGGGGGCTAATTCGTCCATGTTTTTATAGCACCGTGAACCACAGGAGGCATTTTCAAGGCGAACATTCCCTCACAGTTGTTATAAAAATAGCATATAAACCTCTGTGGTGCTGCTAATATGTGAAACACTTGCATAAAGACGTGGATTTTTAGAGCCGGTTATAATAGCTGAATGACTCTACGATTCTGCTCTGCGGGGAAGGGACTTCTACTTCTTTAGGGAAAATAAATCTCTAATTATTATTTTCATGAAAAAAAGTTCAACATTTAAATGTGATCTCAGCACTGCTCTGCACCTGTGAATGTTCCTGTAGGAAATGCCACTAAATCCCAAAGCACGGGTCGGCATCGTTCCCTGTCTCGCGCTCAGCTTGGAGATGTGGGTGAATTATTTGTACAAACCTCCTGCAAGTGATGAGGCTGTTACTATCGAGCTCTTACTCCTAGGAATGCGTGCAGAGCTCCCTCGAGGGAACGGGCCGTACATCCGCACCAGAGCCTGGACAGCCTTCGGCAGCAGCCTGTGATTAAATTTAGCAAAATATCCCTGCAGAAGCCCGACAGAGAGCTCTGCAGCCGGGTAATATCGGCGCATGGACAGCGGCCAGCAGGCGCCTGTGGTGAACTTTGGAGGCTCAGGGATCAGACCCCTATTCCGTGCGTGCCCTGGGATGTACTTTACACGCAGGACTATTCAGCACTAGGGTAGTTCCTTGCTGGTGCCTGGTGTGTACTTTGCACGCAAGCCTGTTCTGAACAGCCTGTCCACCAAGAGGACAGTTTCTAGAAGGAGCCTGGTGTAGGTCTTTTGCATGCAAGGTTATTCAGCACCGGGCCAGCTCTTCGCAGGAGCCAGGTGAGTACTTTGCACGTTGGGTTATTCAGCACGAGGGTAGTTCCTTGCAGGGGCCTGATGTAGGTACTTTGCACGCAGGGTTATTCAGCACGAGGACAGCTCCTTGCATGAGCCTGTACTTTACGCAGGGTGTTGAGCGCGTGGGTAATTCCTTGCATGGGCCTGGTGTGTGTACTTTGCACAGAAGGCTGTTCAGCACGCGGACAGCTCCTTGAATAATCCTAGTTAATTTGCACGCAGGACTGTTCAGCACGTGGGCAGCTCCTTGAATGATCCTGGTTAATTTGCACGTAGGACTGTTCAGCACGTGGACAGCTCCTTGAATGATCCAGGTTAATTTGCACCCAGGGCTATTCAGCACAAGGACAGCACCATAAAAGAGCCTGGAGTGTGTATTTTGCACGCAGGGTTATTCAGCACGAAGAAAGCTCCTTGCCTGAGCTCGGTATGTACTTTGCTCGCAGCATTGATTATCCAGCGCGAGGACGACTCCGTTCATGAGCCTGGTGTGTATTGTGCACGCAAGGCTATTCAGCACGCGGACAGCTCCTTGCATGAGCCTGTACCTTTCGCGCAGGTTTGTTGAGCACGAGGGTAGTTCCTTGCATGGGCCTGGTGTGTACTTTTCACACAGGATTATTCAGCACACGGACAGCTCCTTGCAGGAGCCTGGTGTGTACTTTGCACGCAGGGCTATGTTGCATGCAAGGTTATTCAGCACGGGGCCAGCTCCTTGCAGGAGCCTGGTGTGTACTTTGCACGCAGGTCAAGGTTAGTTAGCACGAAGCCAGATCCTTGCAGGAGCCTGGTGTGTACTTTGCACGCAGGGTTATGAAGCAGGATGACAGCTCACTGCAGGATCCTGAATGGTGTGTACTCTACAGTCAGGATAGTCAGCATTGAGATGAGCTCTGCTGGTGCACAAAGACAGCGCCTTGCAGGAGCTTGGTCTGTACTTTGCAGATAGAGCCTTTCAGCACCTGCACAGCTCACTGCAGAAGTCAGCGCAGTCAGGATTCTTCTGCACTGAGATGCGCTCTGCTGGAGCACAAGGACAGCGCCTTGGAGGAGCTTGGTCTACACTTTGCAAACAGAGATTTTCAGTTCCAAGACAGCTTGCTGGAGGAGCCTGTCAGGTTTGCATGCACTTTGCAAACAGAACCATTGAGCACAGGAATTCCACCCTTCTTGGAACCTGGTTGGATTTTGTTGCAGTACCGTCCAGCTTCCCACATCTCTGCATTGGTGAGGACCCATGTGTTTGCAGGCAGGTGACATTTTAGACCACTCCTGTAGGTCCTGGGTCTCATAACCTCACACTTCAGACCGAGTAGAACGCTTTATTTGGCCTGTGGTTGTAAAATCACTATTTCTCTCGGATTTCATCTGGACCAGGAAATGGTTGGAGGTTTACTTCTGCGCTGTGTACGAGTACACCCCTTCACTTAGTGGCAAGGGGTGTAAGTCGTTGCATTGCCTTACTCTGCACAAGGGAGGTGCTCCATGGGCGCTGCAGTGGGTTTTCTCACGCACCCCACATGGATAATGACGCTGCCGAGATTTACTTATTCATGAAACCTGGAGCAGCATCAAAACCTTAAGCCTCCCCAGAGCAGGCATAGCGAGGAGAAATATTTGTATTTCTCGTTGTTTTTCCACTTTTCATGTATGCAGCACACATAGAAAGAGGAAAATGCCTCTCAGGGTTGTTTTTGTGCAGGAAGGTACCCCTTCCTGCACAAAACCATCCTGTATCCTGCACAAAACAATCCTGTATGCAACACTGACACCCTTGCACCACTGTTCATGAGTGCCCGCGTTGGCACTAGGCAGCAAATTGTGCACCAGTGCACGGGGAAAGGACAGGAGTGGACCATATTTCATAAATGCAGTGTATTCCTGCCCTTTTACATTGGCATGGGGCAGTGCAGCAAGAAGCCTTGTGGCAGTGATCTACATCAATCCCCATAAATGAGGCCGTATGAGTGTAATATGTTTATGTATGTAGGCATCGCGTGCATAGAACACACTCAAGGGTGGTGTTGTTTATTCCTGTTTGTGGATCATGCACACTTCAGGTACACACACTTCGGGTAGATTTGGCCTGGTGAAATGCAGACATGGTACCGGGGATGGAGAAGGTGCGGGAATGAGCAATTTCAAAAGGGTACAGAAGCAATGAAGGCAGAGCTATACAGGAGGTAAACGACCTTGTTCTGAAAGAACTGAGTATGCCTGCACCCTGAAGTGTACAATGCATATGTTTTTTCAAGAATTCTCTACACTTTTCAGGCTACGCCCGGACACATACACCATTCTCTGCTTTACATGCATATTCCTGCAAAGGATTAGTGTATTTCATTTGCACTTGAGAGAATAGACATATATAACAATGCATGCAAAAAAAAAAATGAAGTGCAAATGTATTTGTTACTTTTTTTACACAGGAGAAAAAACATTCCTTGTACCATCAAGTTCGGGGCTATTTCCTTTCTGTTACAACCCTGTAAAATGATTCACTCCTGCCTCTAATAGGAGTATGTATGTAATCAATTATAAGTGGAAAGGGGTCGCAAATGTATTTATAAATACCCACAACTTTGTAAGTTTATGGCTGTGGGCAGAATTCCGGACGAGTTCCACTACAGAAAAGCCACTCCCCACCAAATGAAGAGTAGATTTACCCGCCCATGAACCTCGATGTTAGAAAACAAGTTTCTTGTACAGCAAACGTTGGTTTTACACACACACACAATGGTTTATGAGCATGCAAGCCTGCTTTGCCGTCAAAGAGACCTTTAGAACGAGGCTCGGTGAGTAAGAGACGGAACAGGCGGCAAAGAGCACGTGACTGGGAACACTACTGACGTAGGAGGCATTTTGCAGCAGGCCGTAGTGCGGTTTTCTAATTGGTTCCACGTGGCCTTTCGGTGAGAGCCGCGACGTCTCTTACAAGCCCCATTGCTTGTAGGCCGGCAGATCGCAGGGTGCAGTCGGACATCCGCCAGTTATGTCAGTGCAGGGCCCAGGACTGATTGACGGCCGCAATATGAAAACCTGGCGCCCTTTCCCCTCGCCGGGAGGAGCTCAGGTTGAGATGAAAGATTGATGGCGAGGGCGCCTCTGGTGCTGCTGCTCGCAGACTCTGCGCTGCCAGGAGGGGAACGGCTCGCCCAGCCTTCGTATTACTCATCGCGGGTAAATAGCAGGGCCGCGCTCTTCGCTAGTTCATTTCCATCTGTACTTTTCCCCGCTCTGTCTGATGCTTGCATCTCTCCACGTACTTCTGTCATAAAACAGAGCTCCATCCTTCCCCACGTGTCGTGCTGCCCCTGCTGAGCGCATCTTCAAGGGCACAGCCCAGGGTCGGGGTCAGTTACCTGTAGCATTATTAGCCAGGTGTTTTTCGTAAAGAGTGACGTACACATGATTTGCGCATGTATCAAGTTGACATCGTAGCACTCAGGAGTCATGTGGAGGCGCCATCTCAGGAGCTTCCTGTATGAAGGGACATCGCAGGACGCTGACCAGTGCCAAATTTGTATAAGAATTAGTGCCGGTGCCATAAACTGTGCTCAGAAGCCCGCCGCCGGCGCTATTAAATGATATGCGCCCCAAACCCATGCCTCATAGTCTTGAATCTACCTCAAGCCTCTAAATCCACTGCAGGCACTCCCTACCACTTTATCTCAATCTTGTAGCATCCTGCTTTCTCCTTTTGTGTTTTTTTTCTGCCATTCTCTTCCTCCTTATCACTTCTTTGTGTGTTTTGCCCTTTTTTGTTCTCAGGAAATGTCTCATGGGGATAAAAAAGTGCCAGTTTCCAAAAAGGAGTGTGGGGCTCCTCACCAGAAGGCACCAGCTCAAATGAAGCACTGACGCAGACATCGGAGCTCTCTAATAAGGGACATCTCATGACGCAGGCATCGGAGCTCCCTATTAAGGGACATCTCAGGACGCAGGCATCGGAGCTCCCTATTAAGGGACATCTCAGGACGCAGGCATCGGAGCTCCCTATTAAAGGGACATCTCATGACGCAGGCATCGGAGCTCCCTATTAAGGGACATCTCATGACGCAGGCATCGGAGCTCCCTATTAAGGGACATCTCAGGACGCAGGCATCGGAGCTCCCTATTAAGGGACATCTCAGGACGCAGGCATCGGAGCTCCCTATTAAAGGGACATCTCATGACGCAGGCATCGGAGCTCCCTATTAAGGGACATCTCATGACGCAGGCATCGGAGCTCCCTATTAAGGGACATCTCAGGACATAGACATCGGAGCTCCCTATTAAGGGACATCTCAGGACGCAGGCATCGGAGCTCCCTATTAAAGGGACATCTCATGACGCAGGCATCGGAGCTCCCTATTAAGGGACATCTCAGGACATAGACATCGGAGCTCCCTATTAAAGGGACATCTCATGACGCAGGCATCGGAGCTCCCTATTAAGGAACATCTCAGGACGCAGACATCGGAGCTCTCTAATAAGGGACATCTCAGGACGCAGACATCGGAGCTCCCTATTAAGGGACATCTCAGGATTCAGACATTGGAGCTCTCTAATAAGGGACATCTCAGGACGCAGACATTGGAGCTCTCTAATAAGGGACATCTCAGGACGCAGACATCGGAGCTCCCTAATAAGGGACATCTCAGGACGCAGACATCGGAGCTCCCTAATAAGGGACATCTCAGGATGCAGACATCGGAGCTCTCTAATAAGGGACATCTCAGGACGCAGACATCGGAGCTCCCTAATAAGGGACATCTCAGGATGCAGACATCGGAGCTCCCTATTAAGGGACATCTCAGGATGCAGACATTGGAGCTCTCTAATAAGGGACATCTCAGGACGCAGACATCGGAGCTCCCTAATAAGGGACATCTCAGGATGCAGACATCGGAGCTCCCTAATAAGGGACATCTCAGGATGCAGACATTGGAGCTCTCTAATAAGGGAAATCTCAGCACACAGGCTGAGGATCTCTCTTTCTGAGGGATATCTCATGATGCAAGTTAACGTGCTAGCTATATGGAGAGACATCTTAGTACACAGGCAGAGGAGCTCTCAATAATAGGGTAAATCTCAGGTCACAGGCAGAGGAACTAGTATGAAAGGACATCCCAGGATGCTGGCAGAGGAGCTCTCTATCTGAGAGACGTCTAAGGATGCAGGCAGAGGAGATCACTGTACAAGGAAACATCTCAGGATGCAGGCATTGGAACCAGCTATACGAGAGGACATCTCAGGATGCCTGGCAGAGGAGGTAGCTGTACATGTGCTCACCACCCATGATGACCCCTTGGTATATCTGCCTATACCTAAAATGTGTTCTGCGGTTGCTCCTTGGGATATGAAGAGACATTTTCGCTTCACACCTCCTAAGTTGCCCCTTTAATGTTGCTACAGGTAGCTGGCTTCTCTACCTGTGTCCTGAAATATCCCTTCATATAGATTGCTCTTCTACAAGTTTCCCAAGTCCTGATATGTCCCCCATTTATCAAGCTTCTCTACCTGCATCCAGAATCCCATCATAGGGCTAGCTCTGTTATCTTGTATATATGAATACAATGGTGGTATCATAACCTCTTTTAGGGAGCCATGGGGCAGGCAGGTACTACTAGTCCCAACAGTGGGGCTAGAGGCCTTTTACTCCTGCTGGCCCATGGTCTGACCTACTATGGCACTTAAACAGCTAGGCCAAGTCCTACCCCTTCAGCACTTGACTCTCAGTGTTAGTGTGGATCATGCAGTCGTCCACGTTTTTCAGGGTGAGGCAGGTGCAAGGTAAGCAAAGGTCCAAGACTCAGAATTCAAATAGTCACCCTCAATTATCAGATTTATCAAGCCCAACACTTACTTTTGGTAAGAATAACAAATTTAATATACATACACAGTATAATACAGCAAACTAAAGTCTAGACAGTAAAGTCTCTCAGGGTGAGTACTCTAGCTCTTTCCCAGAAACTGTCCCCAGGTCCTCCCACTGCCTCCTTCACTCTAACAAACTTGTTTCTGGTGATTTGATTGAGATTACCCCAAAAGGTGCTGCAGCACTAGCTATGCACAACAAAGTCTAATTTTGGCTATGATGCAAATACACCAAGTTTGTGAAAGTCTCAAAAAGCTTGCTGACTCTGCTTCAGTCTTAACCAGTCACAGCACATCTTCCTACGAGGTTCCGCATGTCTTCCTCTGGTTAGAGGGAACAGTGCGCCGATGTGGTTGCAGTTTGTGATGGCTTTGTGTTGCAAGATGTGACTCCTCCTTTGAAATGTGTGCACGTACGATGCTGCTGTACTAGCGATGAAGCAGGGTGGCTTTTATTCTAGATCTCAAGTCCCTCTGATTCTCGTGGGAACTGCTCCAATATGGCTGTTGGCTCCACAGGTCTTAGCTGCCCCCTCCTGGCATGGGTAAGTGTCATGGGCATGAACAATGGCCTCCAACGGTCTTGGTTGTACCTGGGGATGGCCCAATGATCCTAATTTTTTTTTTTAAACATATTTTATTGAAGGTTTATCATCACACAGCAGTATTACGACCTCAACACCCTCATTCGCTAAACATCTCTTCATTACATCCCAACATATTCTAATATTGACCACCCCTCCCTCCCCCAAATGGTGTGGGCATGTCGCTTCAAGAGAATGCATCGTGTATAATGTAGCTGTCAGCGAAGGGTACTCAACCGAGCGAAAACTCTAGATGTCATTTGTGCATTCCTAGTGCTCTAGTTCTCCTCCTCTGTCTGTAGGTCTGACAAGGCCTGTACTAACGCTTCCCATGCTCTTGCGTGCTCCAAAGCATTTTCCTGACCGGAGCGTTGGGCCTGTCTCAGCCGGACAGTGCTCTCGCTCCTCGCCCATTTACTAAATTCTGCCCTCCAGCGCCTAAAGGATGGTCCTTCCTTCGACTTCCAATGTAGAGTGATTTCCCTCTTTGCCAGTATGAGCCCCAAATCTATAAGCTTACTCGTTAATTTCGTCTTGGGTGTATGAGGGAACCAAAGCAACACCTATGTCATAGGTCAGATCCCTGCTCGTGACTTCATTTAAAAGCGCTCCCACTTCTATCCAATAGTTCCCTATTTTTGGGCAGTCCCAGAGCATGTGTTCCAATTCCACTCCCCCTTCAAACATCTGGGGCATGCAGCATCCTGCGCCCGGAAGTAGCTCTGAATCTCCCCCGGCGTCAGATAGGCTCGGTGTATCACAAAGAACTGTAGCAGTTGGAGCCTTGCATTTCGTGTGCCCTTCCACGCCCTTCTGATGATATGCCCCCATGCAGTGTCCGGTATCGGTCTACCCAACCCTGCCTCCCATTTCGATTTCAAAGCAGTCAGCGGTTGAATCCCTTCGTGTAACATCCTGGAGTGGAGGCACGTAACTGCCTTAAAGGTCCCTGATGCCATTACCACGTACTGGCATGCCATTGTTGTCTTCGGTTCTGCTCTCCCCTCCCTCCAATGCCCCCTAATCGCCGCTATCACCGCGGCATGGATCAGGAAGTCACCTGTTGGAAGGTCACATCTCTCGTTCCTCGTATAGGTCCCCTACTTGCCCAATGATCCTAATGGCCTCCTCCTGGTCCGTGGTCACATTAGGCCCAGACGAGAACACCACCATTTTGCATGCTTATGTTTGAAGTTGAATTCTTTTCTTCCATGAGGACACTCATTTGCTTGCTTGTTTTTATGGGATAATGTTCCATGAAATACCTTTGCATCTTCCTAGGCATATTGTCAAAGCCATGAACATTCTGCACAACAGCTAAAGTTTACTTCACAACGTTTTGTTGTTTGTTATTGTTTGCTCTGCAACAGCTTTGTAAGGATAGAATTAATAATGACGGCCTGACTGGGGCTTCGGCATGGCAACATGGGTGAAGTTTGTTCTATAAATGACATCACTCTTTTATATAGTTAGAGGAGCATTTTGTTGACACTGTCGAGGTCACCCTATGCCAGAATTCCAGCCCAGCCGAATCCTGTTTAATTCCTTAGAAGGATGGTGCCCAGCTCTGCAGCAAGATGGGCTCCCAAATGAAACATACCCACAGGTAACTGGAGAGTTAGATCACCCACAGGAATTCTGGCAGATTCACCCACCATAGGTACACTAAGTTAAGGAGCGCTAAGTAGGAGCATAACTGTAATTGTACTTATATGGAAACATATATTTATGCAACCGCACAATGGGTGAACTGTTCATTTCCTTTACCGTTCTTGTGATGCTGATTACTCTGTTTTGTTTCCTTCTATTAATAATTGCACATCACATATTTTACACAAGAATCATATTGCTTCAGTAAATATTTAAAATGTCAATTCGAGCATTTCTTGTGTTTCCCTTTGGGCATGAATGAGTTACGAAATGAAAGCGCTTAAGATCTGTTTGCACGATTTCCTTGGAGTCAGGGTTGTCTGGTTCTGAGGCAGCACAGGCCACCTGTTACCTTGCTAGGCTAGTGCTACAGAATGTGCACTGTGGACTAAGGCCAATATATCTTGATGTTGTGCGTGAACCAGTAGCGGCTCCTGGAGGGAGTGCTGCCGGTCGGTGACGCAGGGCGAGGTAGGGGCAGTGTGGTGGGTGTAAACTCCCGATTATGGCCTAACGGAGGTAAGTATGCAAATAAATAAATAAATAAAACAAATTTCATTGCGCACGCTGCATCGCATTTGGCGATTCAGTACGTGCAACAAAATACATTTTATTTATTAATTTGTATAGTTACCTCCGTTAGGCCATAATCCGGAGTTTACTACCCCCACCCTGCGTCACTGCCCGGCAGCACTCCCTCCAGGAGCTGCTAATGGCGTGAACGAAGTCTTGCACAGTTTTGAGACATTTATGTTGTCCAACAAATGCACAGTTTTAGGGAGAAAGTATGAACCGAGCGAAACTCCTTGTAGATGGGGTCACAAGCAAAGTGCGACGGGTTTTGCTATTTAACTTCAACAGGCAATGGTCTGAAAAATTATGGGGGCCCTGATGGGGGTTGCAGACTTCCACAAGAGGGAAGACAGCACTCTCTCGCAGCAACAGTCTGGGAACCTTACACTTCACTCACTGGGATCCACTCTTCAGGATTCCCAGTGGGCCTCACTCCCTTAAGGCTTTCTCCTCCTCCTCATGAGGCATACTTGTATTGGAAGGCAGACAGAAGGCTGGTGTTCCAGGCATAGGGAAAACTTTCTTGGTTTCTTGTCCTGTGGCCCCTCTTCCTGTTGGCAGCTATCCGAAAGTGGTCTCAGTCTTGTTTGTAGCAGCTCAACGCCTTGGTGATCTTATCTACATTGGTGAACAATTTGTGGGTTTCTTGGGTGCACTTTTATACTGTTCTTCCAGCTACTAGATGTGATTTAATGTCTGGTGTTTAGAAATTTCTGTTCTGTGTGTGTTCTCACTCCTCTCTCCTGGTCTTTGTCAAAGGACAGTCTGCCCCAGCAGGGGTAGCACCAGAATTTGTAGACTCACTGCACTGGTCATAATTGCATCTCCAAAGTCAAACCTGTATGCCAACTTCACTGATGTATGCCTCAGAAGTTTCAAAGGCCTAAGCCCCTATTTTTATGATTCGGTGTTCCTGCACTGAGTACAATCACAAAGGCAGAGAAAGAGGAAAAATATCCAAGCACATCTTCCTACCAAACTAGATATAGCACAAATTCTGCTTGAGTGAGCGAATCACTTGTACTACAATTTGCAAGAAATGTCAGGTCCCCCGAAGAGTTTAAGCAAGACATTGAAGAGGTCGCCTCACCCACAACTTATTGTGGCATGCTTCATCCTCGCCAGAGTAGGACAGTGCCATTCTGGCAGACATAACCTTAAAAGGAGTTCTTAAGGTATTCTATATCAGGACAATAGCAGAGGTCCAGGTGAAACAAACATATTTTTTACTAAGGGTATACCCAAACATTGTCCCTTTTATTCGTGGGTACCCTTGATATGATTAAAAAACTGATGTGAGTGGGTAGTTGTTGAAAGTCAATGATTCTCCTAATCACATAAGTCTGCTTACATGTTTTGACTGGTATCTAAGCCTATACATGTCAACTGTCTTCTTCAGGGCTCAGAAACTCCCTGCTTAACTAATGCATACATCCTACGCAAGCAAATGTGCCATAAAGCTCTCATTCCTTTATGTTGTAGTCCAATCCAGGTACGCGACTTAGGGATACTTGTGGGCCTCATGGCCATCAAGGGTGTACCTCCTCTGTAAAAACACATTCAGTATGGAGTAGGTGCGTCCTGTCAATCCTAGCTAACACCATGTGGGGACACTTCTTTTGTAGTCACACATTTGTCAAGGGGTAGATGCTGCCATCTCAACCTAGTTCACCCCCCATATGGCGGAAGTGAGCAGGTCTGGTGGAAATATGGAAGTCTGGGGGCATTCACTGCAGAGAATCAGACTTCCTTTGGCTTTAGTAGTGACATAGTATAGAGTTGTTATTTATTATATAATGCTGCTTGTCCTACAATAACGTCATTGATGCAGAGAAGGTTCTGGATCACCATGAACATGAAGAGGCCTAAAGTCCAGCCTGAGGGCGATGAAGGCACACTCAAAGAACGCAGAGAACGTAATGCATAAATCCAATGCATGCAAATGAGGCTCAAGGCTCTCAAACCTTCCCCTTGTAGTCCACCATAGGTACCCTAGTTAGGGTTAATTGTGGGCCTCGTGGTCATGATAGTGGGCACCTCCGCTGTAGTCAGACAATCGTCAAAGGGTAGGTGCTGCCTACGAAACTAGCAAACCCCCTGTAGGGCAGACACCGCCGCTGTAGTCACACATTTGTCAAGGGGTAGGTGCAACATTAATGGCCATTTGAATAGATAATGTGCTCTAAGTGCCAGTACATATCACACCATACATTAGTGATGTATTAAAAAGAGTGCTCCAAAATGTACAGGCGATGAAGGAACTTCTGATGAATGCAGGGAAAGTCTTTATTTGCACAATTAAAATTACCTACCAGACTTTTTTGCATAATTCAGGCCTCAGCCTCACTCATGCAATTGTATACTCACCAGTAAGACACAACCCATCTCAGGGACACGCTCCATCTGTGGAACTGAGCTGTTGACAAATGACATTGAGGTGAGCAGCCTCTTCACAAAAGAAGAGGCACACAATAGAACAGTCAATTGCATAACAGCTGCCTATTGATCCAGCATGTATAGAATCGAAGACTTTAATTATGAACTACCCGCTAAATTTGGTCTTCGTTGATGGCTTCCATCAGCAGAAGCTCTGTCGATTTTCCACAATCTGTCTGCTAAGAAACACATCCATGGGTGTTGCAATATATTGCCATGCCGCATCATTTTAAATATCTGGTAATTATTCATGTTTTCAGTTATATTGGTCTATACAAAATATTGAACTTAATGTGGGGGCTTTTATTGTTGTGCATTGGTACTAAATATATTGAAATAAAGATTACCAAGTCACTGACTTCGTGGTAGTTTAGTTGCACTTTCCATTGAAGATGCTTTTTTTCATTTGTTAATAACTTCACTCCTGTTCCCCAAATCTGCAAGTAATTTGTCAGACAATTGGGGCAATTAACGTATCACAGTACATTCAGATCTGTGCACGGGAGTAATGTGAAGAGTGAGGGGGTTAAAAAAGAAATATGTATCACTTTAAGTGCCTTTGCTACAACCCAAAGTGCTCAACTGGTATTCCAAAATTGCCATAAAGACCCTTTAATTAACTCAGACTATAGTTTAGTATTAACCTGTAGAAAGGTTTTTGAGACATTTGTATTACAAAGTTGTTGGGCAGAATTCAAAGGGTTAAGAATACCTTGGAAGTCCTCCTTGAGGATGGTTCAAGAATTCCAAATGCAAATCTGAGAGGTGGAAATAGGTGTCTACACCATGACGCTCTTGAATGTTAAAGAGCCGTTTGTGAACCGACCTGATCGGGTTGGATGCCATTACATGACGCAGAGACATTCTTGAACCTGATCCATGAAAAAACACTTTGCTGGGCAAGTGGAGGCTAAGATGCTACTTCAACTGCACCAGTCGTTACAATTATGAACTGCAGATGCAGAACAATTATCAATCACATTTTATAAGTTTGAGAGTTTTAAATACGGGAGTGGGCTTACAAAATTGAAAAGATGCTTGAATTTAAAGCCTGCGTGGTTGGAATTTGTGTTCAAGACCGTTTCAGGCGCTGCAGCCAAGGGAGGGGGTGCCTAGTAGTTGACTCGCTGATATCAGCGACTACTATGCAAGCCAAAGGCCATGTGCGGCAGGTTCTGGGGCCCGTGGTCTGGACAGCGGTCATGCCAGCAGATGACAGGCTACATCCAAGGATGTTGCACATGGCCATTAGCCATACACAGTAGGCCGTGGCAAAGACACGAGGCTACAAGGAATGCCATCTGACCAGAAGCTCTGTGCAGTAAAACCTGGGGTAAATAGAGGAATCATTCTGAATGGACGACGACTGCGGGTTGACACCAAGGCCAATATGCAGCACCAAAGTCCACGTACTGTGGAGTCTTCAGTCGAAGGGATTGGGTTCATGCATAAGGCACTGCCCATGGCCAAGAGCTACAGCCAGCATCCATGCCCGGCATCCACACCGTGCACCACAGAAGGGTGTGGACCGTAGGGTGCACCACAGAAGATTGTACCACTCTCCATAGACATGGAGTGTGCAGAGCACAATGTTCTGTGGGCGCAGGTCCAACCTGGGAGAGGCTGTCATTATTGAGTTTTCTAGGAGAAAGGATCAGCCTTTGGAATTGGATATTTCCTGGTGTTGTGTGAAGGTCGGCTCAGTGTGTGGGTTTTGGTTTTCTAGTGCTGTGTAAACAAAGGTTCACCCTGCGAGAAGCTGTCGGTGTTTGGTGTACCGTGAGACATGCACACCCCAAACAGGGCTCTGTTTCCCGGCGGTTTCCAGTGAAAGTCTCTCATTTCCCTGTGTTCCGGCGCTTTTACTCCTCAGCAGTGCGCCTGGCCCACGGCGGCCATTTCTCTTCCCCGGTTGGATAACCCGCGTGGTTCGCCTTGCGCATCGAGCGGAAGAGGCGGGGGAAGGGCGGTGTGTCCCAGCCGGCAGGTGTAATCATAAAACAAGGTCAGCTGACTGCTGCCGATGGTTTACGAGGCCGGGCTGGGCTGGATAAACACCGGCGCTATTGATTTGTCAGATTCTGACACTGAAAATGATGGAGCTGGCTGGTGGCCGCCGATACATTTTCTACCGCAGACGGCCTGCCCGGCTTCTCCTTTCAGCGACCGGCGCGAGGAGACATCGCTCTTCCAGCTCGCTATTTTTTAAATATGCGTTCCCGGGATATAGGTGGCTGTGAAGCTAAGCGTTCGCTCACGGAGAGAGAAATGTGGGGATTTCTCTGGGCGCGCGGTGTGCGCGTGTGGCGCCGGCAGCAGGCACGCGGCCCGTTTGCTACTGGGCAGGCTTAAAGGTCGCACCTTGAGCTATACTGGTGCAGCAGCCTGGCCTGATCTGTGCCACTAGGTTTCAATTGTCACAAGAGCCAGACGCCTCTCTCCTCTCGATAGCCTGGCACTCAAGTGGCAAAGTAGTTCCGTTGGTGAATGCGCTTACTCCTGCAATCTGTAAAGATTCGGCAGCTTAGGGGTTTAGGCTGGAAAGAGCTAACTCAGCCTTTCATTTCTGCAAGGTAGAGGTGGGCATTGAAGAAAAAAAATAACAGGGCAAGTCGAGCCAAGGGTGGGGCTGGGCCAAGCCCTGAAAATAGTATGTAACTCATGCAACAAACTTCACATTAAAATATAATAGTGTCTTTAAAATTAAAAAAGGTATTTATTTAACATTCGGAAGCGTATCACCTTAATACATTAGATTACTTTAGTACAGCGCACACCCGGAACTCGCATATTGAACGATGCTCTGGAATGTGAAAACAAAGAAAAAGAAGGCTCTGTAGAGTGAAATATTTGTCAAGGATCACACAATTTGGTCAACCCGAGATGCCAGGATTGTTTTCAGGTTTCACATTTTGCAATTCACCCACTAGATGGCTACCTTTCTTTCTATTTTAACACCGAAGGTTTATGCTTTGTTTTTAATTCTTAATGCATGATGATAGACCGTGGTTAATGGCAGAAGCCACTTTAAGGCGCAGCTCGTTTTGGGCTCCAGCATCCAGGAGGACCATGAGCCGAGCCACAGAGAGGCCCCTGGATGGATCCTTAACTGGCTCGCCCACCTCTATAGCAAGGTCGATGAAGATTGCACTTTTGTATCTGGTAATGTTAATATCTATCTGAAGATTGGGCCATAGCATGAAAGTTCTATTAACAATATAATACTTTTATTACTTAAATGTCAAATTCTGCTTGTAATACACCTACTTATGATGAGTTGGTGGTCTGCATCCAGTCCAGTGACCATATAGCCTCTTCACTATACTGACAGAGCAGTGTGGAAGCCAAGTTTAAATGGTCGGGTACGCACTGCGAATGGGTTGGTACTTCAATGCATGTTGGGCAAATACTGCTTGCTTAACCAGGGTTTCTAATTGTGCGCATATAGACTTCTTAGGTGGCATCTGTAGAACCTCCAAAGAAGGCTACAGCTAGGCTATGCCATCAAAGAGTAGGCAAGCGCAGAATGAAAATCCAGATCATTGACACTCTCTAGCTACCAAAGGATAACTGAGGTTTTATAAAACTGCACACACACAAATGCATGTGTGCATCACTGTATTGGAAGGTGTCTGTTTAAATTGCATGTTTTGCAAAGCATCAGTGTATATATTCAATGAAAAAAACCAAGGGTTATTGTGACATTACAATTACTTGATGGAATGAGACAACAACTAATGTTTAAAGACCAACAAAATACTGAAATTCACCAGCTATAGTTTAGTCAAGTAAATGTAATTTTGCCTTTGTCCTACACTGCTTATTGCCTCACATATTGCAATACGTATATGTTTGAAAGTGGGTTACTGGTAGGGGCAAATGTAAGTCTGCCACTGGCAATAAGGCCACTAACACATGATAGGACTCAGCATAGGTCTTAGAAAATGATTCCTATGCTCAACCCTTGGTAGCTTCGCTGTGAGCAGGCAGGCTTAACTTCATAGACAGGTATGTAAAGCATTTAAAAACACCAATTCAGTAAATAATGAAGACACAACACATATTAAAAATCCAATACCAATTTATAAAAATAGGAAATATGTTTTTCTTTAAAATGAGACCAAAATGACAACATTCCAATGTAGGGAACTGGAGATATGAATTTTTAAAAGATTTAGCAAAATATAGCACTTAGAAACATATAGCACCATATTGTGATACCTGCTCGCGATAGACTGGGCCAAAGTCAACGTGTCAGGCCAGGCGCGATGGAGCCCTGTGCGGCTACAGCTTGCGGCAGGTCCCACTCTCAGTTTCTACCATCACACTTAGAAACTTTTCTGGATTTTTTCGTCCCGAGGGCCCTCAAAGCTCCCAGCCAGTCCTACAAATTTCTTGAACTTCTTCCTGAAGTTCCTCAAGAGGTCCCAAAGTGTCTCAAAATCACTCCAAGGGCCTGGAAGCTTCAAGATGGTCCTTGAAAGTTGAGGACTTCAGTTCCCACAATCAACTGGTACAAAACCCTTACAAATCCACTGGTAGTTCTTCGAGGTGTAGATTTAGTTGGTAATGTTCCAGATGAGCTCTTTTAACCTGTAGCTTTCAGGGAGTGCACTCTTTAGTTTGATTCAGCAAGATAATTCCCAGGGCTGTAGTTTAAGATGGTGCAGTCTTCAGAGGTCAGGCCTTAGAAATCTTGGCACAGCAAAACTTTTCAACAGGGCACTTCTTGTTCTGCACTAGCGCCAGGACGCCCCTTTGCTGAGGCATCTGTGCGCTTAATAAATCAGGATAACATAACATAACATAACATAACATAACATAACATAACATAACTTCTTGCTTCAGTAAGTTTCAAGCAGCAGATCTGGAGATCTCTGTCCCTCTCAGATACTTATTCCAAATTTTCTGAGTCAAGAAGGAGGTCACTTCTGACGAATGGGAACAGGGTAACTCCTCCAATATATGACCACATCCTGTAGAGTGTGGCATTATTGTGTCCCAGAGTACATAAAATCTTCCAAATCCAAAATGGCTGATTTTCCAGCAAGGAGGTAAGAGCTGGCTAAACACACCCCTAGGATGGCTAATTTACTTAGACTCTCCCCCTGCATCTGCTCATACCTTTTTAATCCTACCATCTGCCTAAGGTGGGAAGTTCAGAGTTGTAAATGACACTGTTCTCTGCTCTCCTCTTTGAAGAACATAGTTTACAACTCCTCCCCCTGGCCTGGCATTCATATGGAACAGCAAACTGCCATGCCAGCAGAGCTGGTTAACCCCGTTGGCTCTTTAACACCTCTTCAAGGCAGCCCGGCTAATCCACTTAACTCTGACCAATCAGGGCAGACCACTGGAAGGCTGAATTTGGACTTACAAACAAGAAACTCTTATAACTTCTTGTATGTACACTTTAGGAGAAATTCAACAATATGATATTATGGGATTTATTAATACCATTCTGCAAGTCTTTGTATGGCATTTCTAGCCCTCTCCTATCAAGAGTTATTGTTTAATAACTTCCTACCATGTTAACCTACGTAACAGGGGATTTGCAATGGGAAAAATGACTTGGGCCTTTTTCCAGGACTTACATGAACATATTTTCTAAGTACTTGTCCTATAACAACTGGAACCCCACCCCATGTGCAACCTGGGGAGACTGTAGGGGTTCTAAATCTGTATAAATATTTCAGATTCTCCCTCCACAGTGCTCCTAGCATCAAAGTCGAATTTGAGCAACACTTTATCACAATGTGGGGAGTGAAATGTGAAATTTCACTTAACCCAGGGCCTATAAACCTCATTTTATAAGGGTGCACCTTATACATATCTGACCCCCCCCCCCCACCCCTGGGACACCTAGGGGAGACCCTGGGGTTTCCTAATATGCCAAAACATTATAGGTTATCCATTTTCAAGTGCCACAAACACCAAAGTCGAGTTTGGGCACACTTTACTTTTTAAAAGCATCCTGGCACCCAGGGCTGCTTTTAAACTGACCTCAGGCTTCAGCATTGCACACATGCACATGCGTAAAGAGTTGCTGGCCTCTAAACTGCCATGCGCTTGGATACTAGAGACTTCTAGGTAGTTTCAACCCCCTGCCCTATTATATACTAGGGGCCTATAGGGTAGGTCATGCCAATCACAGGGGTACCCCACCAGACCATTGTGTATCCTAGTGTGTGTAGGTGTTTTAACTGTATTCTAATGTGTCTCTTCCAGCATAGCACTGGCCCTGGGCCTGGTTAGGCAGACCCCAGGGTCAGTTGGAGTGAGTTACCACCAGTATCAGTCAGCAAAAAGTTGGGGGGTGCCCAGGGCACAGGATGACTTTGCAACAGTATGACATTTTAAAAGACATCACTGATGACATATCATTGGACACCATTAATGACATGACTGACAACATCATAACTATACATAGTATGGAGTTACTGAGTGTACATAGATGCGCTCATAGAAAGGAAATGGCATGTGCCCAAGTGTGGTTGTGCGTTTTAAATGTTATATGGTGCACTATTTAGAGATCACCAATGTTTAGGGTGCAAGTATTACTCTAGGTTAAACAAGGTAAATGCTGAGCACAGCTGATGTTGGTTGCTGAGGCTTAAAGCCAAAGGCTGGTCCAACAAAAACTATGAGAAAAGAAATGTTTCTGTTGACAATACATAATTCACCAGTAAATATCTGGTCATGTGTCCATATTGAATAGTTATAGATCAACAATAGGGGAGAGAGGTAAAGTCACGGGAGCCACACGTAATCCCCCTGGGCAATACTAAATAAACAACAAAAGAGTGTATCCAACCTTGGATAGGGCAAGCAAGGACACTCAAAGTGTTAAAAAAAACCCTCACTCACCAACCAAGTTGGTGACATGCTTCATTAATGGGTTCCCACCAGAGAGGCCGAATGCCTCTCTGGTGTGCTTGGTCGGAGTCCTTTGAGGAATCCGTCAGGTGTCCAGCGGGCGGCAGACTTAGAACTAAGCTTGAATACGAGTCCCGCCCCCCCCACCAGGACTCATGTAGTGAGGTCAATCCAAACTTCACATTTGAAGGCTGTCAGAAATCCTGAAGGCTACATAAGAACCGTGAGTGTACGCGGTCCTTGACTCCACAGGTTAGGGGGCTCCTTAGCGAGCGCATACCGCCGTGGTGGTCCCTTTTGGTCCTGATGAATGCTTCACTGAATATACTTAGAAGCAGAAACATGTTGACCATTGGTTTCTTTTCACACTAGGATGTAACTGGTCTACTAAAACCAGCTTTTACACGTCGGTCGCACTCGATTTTAATAGTGCCCAGTTTTCTACCATTAAAATTGTTTTGGGATTAAACTAAGGTACTTTTAGATAATCACCCACTTGCACTACTCATGACCTGCACCCACATCACAAAAACCTACTCCGCCGTAATCAGGCATCGAAGCACATCAAAGGGCCATTCAGCCTCTCTGGTGGGAACCCAATGATGAAGTATGTCACCAACTAGGTTGGTGAGTGAGGGTTCTTTTAACACCATCGATGCTAGTATTATTTTCCTCCTGTGCTGATATTTCATGATTACCATTGTTTCATGACGAGCTCAGCTCGTCATGAGTGTACGAGAGGTGTACCTCATGACGAGCTGAGCTCGTCATGAGCGTCGAAGGGGTTAAAACACAGTGAGTGTCCTTGCTAGCCCTATCCCACTTTGGATACACTCTTTTGTTGTTCATATTGAATAGTTGTAACAAATACTTTAGAACATTTCTATGAGGCAAGGACGTTTATAAGGCGGGATGTGCATTTCTAGAACTTTGCTGAATATTTTGAGGCATTGCAAATTGTTGAATTTTTTAGAATGCAGGGGTGGTTCACTTGGAGGTGGTTTTTCTCACACTGGTGTTGCACGCAAGGCTCTAAGACAGTAAGCCATTGTGCCCATGTCACAAAGTGTGTAATGTATTTTACTAAATTACTGTAAGTTTTCCATAGGGCCAGACAGAAAGTGTCATTTCATTGGATAATGTATACCTCTTGGTTTAAAATTACGTGTCATGTGAAGTCTTTAAGAGAGTAATCCCATTAAAATACGTTCAAATTGTCCTCATGTGTAGCATTTTGAATGATCTCAAGCCCATATACCTAAACAATGGTTTTACAATGACTGCATGATGTTATCAGTGATATCATCACTGATGTTATTTGAAATTTCATCAATGATGTAATTTACATGTAATGAGTGATCTGATAAGTGAGGTCATAAGCAGTGCATGGTGGGGGTGAAAGTTGTAGTTAGCTCAGGAAACTATAACAGGTGATTTTCAGTGATATTTTTTGTTTGCTTTAAAAATGAAGTCTTTTCTTATTTTATCACCTAATTATAGTATAACTTTAACCTATGGGTTTTTGAATGAGTACCAAGGGTTTTTAAACACAAGTTAAGAACGTATTACCATCACTATCTATGACATCAGTTTAGCCTTTGTATTGTTTAGTGAATTTCAGTAAGTTTGTATTGTTTTATTAATGTAAAACAACATTTTATTTCCAAACCTAATTACACCATCACTTTTTTCAGTGAATTTTCATTTTGTTTTTGCTCATAGTCATCTGACTCACCTGCTGCACACAGCCTTTGGCCTTGTAGAGCAAGGGGATGGCTGGAAGGCTCTGAACCGTACCCAGCTCCGGGCAGACAACCTCCACCCCTATGTGCAGCAGGGAGTTGGCCTCTTGCAGTGGGGTTGGGCCAAGAGCCTGGCTCCTGCAGTCAATCCACAATTGGCCAATCCCCTATTGTGCATGGCCAGTGTCCGTGTGCAGCAAGGGGTTGGCTACAGGGTCTGTCCTCAGGCCAGGTCCTTCGGCCAATTCAGATAGTCTCTTCCAGACCTCAGGCTCCCTGGTTCTCTACCATAGCTTTATTAAAACGACCTGTAAAATGTTGGAAAGACAATGGTGGCACCCAAAAACCCTGGATGACAGAGCAGCCTACAAAGCCACACTGGCGAGTTAACACATGCTCATTAGGAAAACCAGGAGATGTTACATATCTAGTAAAACTGAGAAGGCTTGTAGCTCTTTTAAAGAGCTCTGTAAAGTCCTAAATGATTTCACAGAACCTCATGCTTGCACAATGGTGATTTGTGTCTAATAGCAATAATGTGATTCCTGGCCGAATATAAATATATATATATATATATATATATTTATATGTATTTTTTCATTTTCACTGAAAGAACCAAAGTTTTCAGGGGCATTATAGTTAGGAAATAAAATGTAAAAAAACTTTAAAAATTCACTAAAAACCAAACAGTACAGGAACATTGTGGTTAGGTTCAGATTTTACATACACAAAACCATAGTAATCCAGCAGTTATAGTTATCTCAAGTAACTTGTGCCCTAAGTTAACTACAACTCTATTTTCAATTCTATTTCCTTACTATAACTTCCCTAACTATAACATATTTCCTAACTATAACGTTGGCTATTTTACAAAACACTAAGGGACATTTTAACTGTTTTTAACAGTATTTAATACTTCGTTTTTATGCACTGTGTTACTAGGTTACTTTATAAATCGGGGACCATTAGAATCACATGTCATAGCAAGCGGTCACCATATTGAGGAGTTGACATACCAGTCTTCCTCCAACAAGGCTATTTAAAGCACATGAAAGCATGACTGTGCAGCACTTCATTTGCTTGATCGGCTATGTTGCACAAGAGTAAGGGACATTTTAACTGTTTTAACACTCTTTAATGTTTCATTTGTATGCATTGTGTTTCTTTATTAATTGGGGTCCATTAGAGTCGCCTGTCAGAGTGAGAGGCTACCATATTGAGGAGTTGATGTACCAGTCTTCCCCATACGAGACTATTTAAAGCAAATAATAGCGTGACTGCAGAGTACTTCTTAACTTGATTGGCTAATTTCTACATTAGTAAGGGAGATTTTAAATGTTTTTTAACACTTGTAAAACCTGGCATCTTTGGTGTGTTTTTCCCCTGTCTTTTTACTTTTGACCTCCTGCTTTTGACTGTGTGCTGCATTTCATTTTTTACTGGTTTTAGAACTCTGTGCACTTTACCACTGCTGATCAGTTCTAAAGTGCAATTTCTCCCTGTGTAAAAGCTTTATTATCGGTTAAAAACCATAAAAGCACATGTATACAAAAATTTGGGATAAGAACATACCATTATACAACAATACTGTGCACTCAAGATAACGGACAACACTCCTAAAATGGTTTAAAATACAATATTAAAAACATGACGATCCTGTACAGATTAAAATAACACAAAAAATGGAAAAATAGGTCGGTCCCTGCGCGTATTAGTATTAAGGATACCTCCTGTATTACAGTAATTACACTAGCGCAGTTTGAGCAGTTTGGCATTTTTAAATTTTGGCGCCTCTTGCGCACAACATAGACAAAAGGTATCTGGAGGTTGCAAACACGATCAGGGGGGTGGTGTCGTATTTCAGTATTCTAAATACCTCCCTATAATCCCTGAGACCCCAGGATTTACATAGTTGGACGATCCATTCAGCTCTGGCTTTAGTGTAGAAAGGGCAGAAGAGCAGAACGTGCAGATCCATCTCTTCGCTACTTTCACACCCAGGGCAAGAACTCGGTACATGGGGAGCGTTTGACCACTTGTTTGTCACAGCCCTCACTGGGAGTATTCCATGTCTGAATTGGACATATAACGTCTTTGCCAGTAAGGGCTAGATATCATCCAGGAATTTCTCAAATTGATAGTTATCCTTGACCTCCAGAAATCTATTGGTCAGCCTACCCAGAGATGGATTTGATGATGTGAGGTCCATTCGGTATTGCTTGAGTACAACGGCCAACAACCTCTTGGTGGTCAGGGCGCAAGTTTCCTCGGGAAAGAACCACATGTCTCCCTTACCCAGTGCATGACTGAGCTGCTTAACATGTTTTAGCCAGGGGATTTTCCCCACACCCCTTATGGTCAAAAGGTCCCTTAGGTCCTCCCTATAACTTAGGAGCTCTGGAGTAGACCAGAGTCGCCTCCAGTACAGCAGAGGGCGATTTGAGGTGACCTCCTGTATGGGGGCCAAACCTAAATCTAACCGTAGAGGGGTCAAAGGTGTGCTCTGTGGAAGTCTCAATAGGCGCCTGATGAAACTATTCTCGGTGGTGGTCAGGGAGGTGGCGCTGACGTGGCCCCATAGCTCTACTCCATTAAGCGCCCCACCTCTCGCCTGAGCTTTGTAAATTTCCACTGGTGGTCCCAAGGATTTAAATGAGCACTCATTATAAACCTTTAGTATACCGCCAGAGGATTGGGCCAGCTTCATATTTGCCTTGGCCTTATGGGACCCCCATTCCATCCTGTCGTTTAGTGTAACCCCTAAGTAGTCGAAAGTGGAGACTCTTTCCAACACCGAACCCTCCATGTGAGGGTGGGGGCAGTTGGATGATTTTGCATTAAAAACCATATATTTGGATTTGGAAAGGTTGATCCAGTGGCGGTGCGTCCATTGGGGGCGTTGGGGCGTTGCCCCACTCGGATGGACGACCGCCGACTGCACTGCAGCATAATAAAATGTGTTTTCTAAAGCAAATTCCAGTTCGATAAAAAATCGGAGCGCCGCGCGCACCAAGGCCCCGGGAGAAGCCCGACAGGATCGGGCATCCATAAGGAAGTGGGCCGGCCCGTGGGGGGTGGGGCTGCGCAGAGTGACAGGCAGGCAGCCTGCGCACAGGGCAGGCAGAGGGTGACGTGTACTGCGAGTGCCGAGCGCATGTAAAAGGCCGGAGTTGTCGAGATTTCGACTGGCCAGCGCATGCGCACACTTCAGACCTCCCACCCCACCCCCCCTCTACCACTATAGTTATAGGCATTGACCCCGGGCCCCAGGTCTCAAAATGGGCAGATTTCAGTCTGCTCTTTAGCCAATAAGTAAGTCGAGATAAGATCATGTGATGTAGTCCCTAGAGAGTCAGTGGGGCGCGTGACTGGGTGAGGAGAGGTCGACGAAGAGGACTGTTGTGGGACTGATTGAGGTCGTCGTCATGCCTGCCTGCGTGGGTGTGGACTCAGTCGGACCGCCTGCTGCCTGGACGGCCCGGGCCTGCTTTAGAAGCCCCTTGCAATTGCGTGCACGGTGCATGTTTGTGCACTGACTCACTGCTGCTGCTGCAGCAGCGTAAGTCGTCGTGTGATCTGCTGGCCTGGTGGTGATCTGATCATCTGACTACCAGTACTGCTGACTAGTGACTACATCCAGGTCCGGACCATCGATCGATTAGCACGACCGGATCGCGTCCCGCCGCACCCACGTGACGTAAGTTATACAGATCATGACATTCCAAAAACGGATCTGTTGTTTGTTTCCAGGATGCGCGCCACACATATAAACGTAGCATAGCAAAACATAATTAAACCTATTCAAACAAACAAAACACTATCTCAGCAGGTGGAGTACCTGCTGCTAAATTCTGTGTAACCTGTAAATCACTTGATACAGCATTGAAGAAGGGAGTACTGTGGATAGCAGTTGGGACGTGTTTTACAGCTCTTGAAAGCGCTATATGAGAATACAATTATATGTTAGAACGTGCGCCTCCAGCTACGAGGGTGAGTGGCGGAAGGTGGTAAGAGTAAAAAACAGGTAGACTAGGTGAGGGTTGTAACCAGGGGAGGGTAGAGGAAGGGCATTTCTGCAGCTCTGCCACGCCCCTGCGCATGTTCTCTGCAGTATTTATGGTCATGAAGACGGAATGACAAGGGGCTCCTTCTGAGATTGTGGGCAGGCTCAGATATGTGCTTGGAGGCCCGAGGTGGAGGAGAGCTCAAAAGGAGCTATAGAGAGAGTGGCTGGGAGCAGCATCCGCCACTGTGCTCGAGTCGGACACTGACCACCCCCTCCCCCCTCACACAACTCCCCCAACCAAGAGAAGTAGATGGTACTGGATGTGCCTTCAAACCCGGGCACAAGTCCCGGGTGGACGCGGTGGACTGAGTCTCCCCACAGTTTTTTTTTATAGAGGGCGGGGACTCCGTTCCCCTGACTGGAGGTGTGCCTTGTGCTTCAGCACAGCAGCTACTTGGATTAACTGAAAGATAGACTATTTAAAAAATGCATCAGCGCGTTTCGTTTTTGTCTTAAATGCAGTTTAAAATGTAATCTCTAGTTCCACGCGTTTGAATAAATATACTGTCCCTTTCAGCCATTTCTGGGCTCGACTACAGGTTGATGTGTGGAAAACCTAAATATGATTTATAAAATAGTCAAACAAACCAAATACATTTGTTTTTATTTTGCATGGTTAAATTGGTTATGTTAACTTATTTTCGTAAAAGAGGCGCTTTGCGTTGTGAGGATTGAGATTTTTGTGGCGTCACTTCCTTTGAATTAGTCCCCACACTATTTTTCTGAGGACTTGCGCCCTCTTTCGGGTTTCTCCTTCACTCAATGGGAAAACAATATTTCTGACCAGTCATATAGCGCTGCTGGCAATCTTCATTGCTCCTTGGCGCCTCGGTGTTGCTTGCTATCCAGCGCAGGCACTGCCTGCGCATAGTGCAGGCCAGGGCAGTGGTGCACCCAGCACCGTGTGCACGAGCCAGGCACAAGCCTCGGCTCTTCTACTACAGTAGCGATGGTAACTGAGCTTGCATCTCTGCAGTGCACTATGCACAGAGCACACACAGGCCTAGGTGCACCTCTGCACTATGGAAACATGCCTCAGTCACAGCGTGTCTAATGCAAGTGTGTGCTGACAGCTTCCCCCTCGCCACAACCAGTTGTGACCGAACGTGCACTGTGCACATCTGCACTATTCACACAGGCCTCGGTTCTGCCTATTCTACAGTAGATACGTGCTGCCTGCCATCATCAGTCTGCTTCTGGGGCGACTGAGTATGTGTGAGTGCAGGTTGAGCAGTGTGCCTGTGTGAGTCCAGGGTGAGTGATGTGTGTGTGAGTGCTGGGTGAGCAGTGTGCCTGTGTGAGTCCAGGGTGAGTGATGCCTGTGTGAGTGCAGGGTGAGTCATGTCTGTGTGAGTGCAGGGTGAGCAGTGTGAGTGCAGGGTGAGTGATGTCTGTGTGAGTGCAGGGTGAGCAGTGTGCCTGTGTGAGTGCAGGGTGAACAGTGTGCCTGTGTGAATCCAGGGTGAGTGATGTCTGTGTGAGTGCAGAGTGAGCAGTGTACCTGTGTGAGCCCAGAGTGAGTGATGTGGATGGGTGATTGCTGGCTTAGTAATGTGTCAGGGAAGGGTGAGTAATGGGTCTATGAGTGCAGGGTGACTGTGCCCATGTGAATGCAGGGAGAGAGATGTATCTGTGCAAAGAGACTTGTCTGGCTACTCCCAGAGATGTATTCACCAAGCCACCTCTTTCTCAAATGTGCTTGAGAATACACCATTTGCCCACCCTTTCTTCAAAATGTTCTTGTGGGAGAACCCCCGAGCCCCCCATAGGTGGTTCGACCTCGCTTGCTGCACTCGCTCGCCACAGTGCAGTATTTACGACTCACCACTTTCAAATGTCACCAGCCGCCACTGGGTTGATCTCCAGATTTCTAGATCTACAAAAGGAGCAAAACGGTAAACAGTCAAAATATCGAGTTTTTAATTTCGACCTACACTAATATCGAGTTGCTAATATCGATGGGACAGAATATCGATGTCCAGAATATCGATGGCCAGAATATCGACCCTAAGGTAAGTAATATCGAAATTACTAATATCGATAGCATATATATCGATGTAAGTAATTTCGATTTACTAATAAGTGTTAGAAATATAAGTTAAGTATTTAAATTAATTGTTATAATATGTGTTTAATATGTTTTTATAATTTAAAAATATATAAGAGTAAATAATATGTTTTACTACCACAGCGGGTTGTGGGTTTATAGGGGAATAGGGTGGGAAGTAATTTATTTGTAATTAAATAATTAATTTTTCAATGATTAATTTATTTTGCAATTAAATATTAATTGGCAATTATTTATTTAAATTGATTAATTGATTAATTAATTGATAATTTATGTATATTTTTAACTAAATTATGTTTTACTACCACAGCGGGTTGTGGGTTTATAGGGGAATAGGGTGGGAAGTAATTTATTTGTAATTAAATAATTATTTTTCAATTATTAATTTATTTTGCAATTAAATATTAATTGGCAATGATTTATTTTAATTGATTAATTGATTAATTAATTGATAATTTATGTATATTTTTAACTAAATTATATGTTTTACTACTGGAGCGGGTTGTGGGTTTATAGGGGAATAGGGTGGGAAGTAATTCATTTGTAATATTAATTAATTTTGGGTAAAGGGGTATTTTTAGGGTTCAGGGTCAGTTTTCAGTTTTTGGGTAAAGGGGAATTTTTAGGGTTCAGGGTCAGTTTTCAGTTTTTGGGTAAAGGGGTATTTTTAGGGTTCAGGGTCAGTTTTCAGTTTTTGGGTAAAGGGGTATTTTTAGGGTTCAGGGTCAGTTTTCAGTTTTTGGGTAAAGGGGAATTTTTAGGGTTCAGGGTCATTTTTCAGTTTTTGGGTAAAGGGGTATTTTTAGGGTTCAGGGTCAGTTTTCAGTTTTTGGGTAAAGGGGTATTTTTAGGGTTCAGGGTCAGTTTTCAGTTTTTGGGTAAAGGGGTATTTTTTGGGTTCAGGGTCAGTTTTCAGTTCTTTGGTAAAGGGGTATTTTTAGGGTTCAGGGTCAGTTTTCAGTTCTTTGGTAAAGGGGTATTTTTAGGGTTCAGGGTCAGTTTTCAGTTTATGGGTAAAGGGGTATTTTTAGGGTTCAGGGTCAGTTTTCAGTTTTTGGGTAAAGGGGTATTTTTAGGGTTCAGGGTCAGTTTTCAGTTTTTGGGTAAAGGGGTATTTTTAGGGTTCAGGGTCAGTTTTCAGTTTTTGGGTAAAGGGGTATTTTTAGGGTTCAGGGTCAGTTTTCAGTTTTTGGGTAAAGGGGTATTTTTAGGGTTCAGGGTCAGTTTTCAGTTTTTGGGTAAAGGGGTATTTTTAGGGTTCAGAGTCAGTTTTCAGTTTTTGGGTAAAGGGGTATTTTTAGGGTTCAGGGTCAGTTTTCAGTTTATGGGTAAAGGGGTATTTTTAGGGTTCAGGGTCAGTTTTAGGTTTTTGGGTAAAGGGGTATTTTTAGTGTTCAGGGTCAGTTTTCCCTACTGTTGCACCCACTGGAGTGGGAATAGTAATTATTGTTAAGTAATTATATATTATATATGATTCATTTTTTTTATTATTAAATATGTATTATTATTTTTTTTAACAATTATTACATATATTTAAATATGTTTAAGTAATTATTATGTATTATTTACAGTTTTTTTTATGTTATTTTAAATTTAAAAAAAATCGATATATTTAACAACGATATTTTTTACATCGATATTAAATTTTCGATATTTTGGTACTTACCATGTTGTACATAGGGCGTCGATATTTTTGCTATCGATATAATTACGCCGATATTTGTGTAGGTCGAAATTCTGTCTGTCGAAATTCTGTCATAGATCCGAGCAAAACACCTCCAGTGTTCGCTGTATACCCATAGAAGATTTTGATAGCAAAAGGGTATCATCAGCGAACATCAGGGCTGGTATCTTGTGGGCTGCTAAACTAGGAGAATCTAGATCTCTTGCTCCCATTAGATATTCAATCAATCCATTGAGGAACAAGGAAAAGAGCGTAGGAGCCAGCACGCACCCCTTCCTCACACCCTTTTCCACTGGAAAAGGAGCCGAAAGCTCCCCATTCCTCCCATACCTCACCCTTGCAAAAGTGCCTTGATGCAGACGTTTGAACAATTGGCACAAATATACGGGAGTGCCCATCTCTAATAATATCGCCCAGAGCTTATCCCTTTGTACCAAGTCAAATGCGGATCGAAGATCCGCAAAGATCAGGTAAAGACTACCAGCCCCCATGGTCATGGTCTTCCAGTAGACCAGCTGGAATCTAAACAGTTGGTCGATTGGAGAGACCTTGGCACGAAAGCCCGCTTGGAGGGAGATTAGGATGTGATGTTCATCCATCCAACTCTGCAACCTCGTTAGTAAGAGGTGGGCGAACAGTTTCTGCAAGACATCTATGAAACTAATAGGGCGGTAGTTAGACGGGTCGAGTGGGGAAGCCTTTTTATGGATGGAGATGATCTCTTCACCCAGCCAGGTTGGGGGGATCTCCATGCCATGTAAAATGGCGTTAAAGTATAGCAAAATATAGGGAACCCATACCTTCTGTTCACTCAAAAATAGATCTCCAGGGATCCTATCCAGACCGAGAGCCATCCCGGAAGACAAGCTTCTAAGGGCCGCCTTGATTAAAAGCATAGTGTAAGATTGATAATCGGGATCCGTTGCATCCAATAATGCTTGAGCAGATGTACTCTTCATTGGTGAAACTAAGTCTGCTGGGGAGGCCGTGTCAATGTTGGAAAAGAGAGGCTTAAAGTGGGCTATCCAAACCTCTTCGCTAAGGTTGGGTATTATAGCGGACAAATCCTCTGACGAGCCTGATCTAACTAGATTCCAGATGGCCCTGTAGTCGCGTCCGTCCAGTGCTTCTTTTATGCTTTCCCATCTTAAAGCCTCCCATTCCGACTTGGACTCCGTAATTATACTTTTGTTGGTATGTCTAGCCCCTCTAATACTCAGCAGAGAACCGGTTTTAACCTCCCTAACAAGAGCACGTTTAGCCGCCCTACAGTTATTGTTAAACCATTGGGCCTGGTTTTTTGCCTGTGGCCTCTTGTTGACTGTGGTGTAAAAATAATCGGCCACAGTAGAGAAAAGATTAGTGTGGATATGCTCAAGCTCCTGGAAATAGGAAGGAGCGTAGTTGTCGACCGGGAGTTTGAAGGCCTCTGCTAGGGAGCAGGCAGCGTGTTGATTAAGGGTGGGCGTAAAATCCGTTTTGCGGGCGAATTTGCGGATTTTCCGCGATTTCGCGATCCGCGAATCTCGCGAAATCTCGGTAAAATCCGCGAGTCAGCGGGGACGAATTTTCAGCCAAGCAAAGGTTACAGCAGCAGGTGCAAAAGTTGAACCTAATTTCTTTTTAACCTTTTACAAAAGGGTTACAAACAAATCAACTTCAACTTGGACACCTGCTGCTAATTGCTTCCTGGCGCCTCGTTGCCTACTTGCAACTATTCTCTGACCCTGCTCTGACCCTTGAAGCAGGGTCAGAGAATAGTTACAAGTAGGCAACAAGGCACCTGTCCAAGGAATTAAATCTCATCAGGAAGCACTTACAGATATAAAAAACAGGAAGAAGGGAGAGGATGGCAAATACACCCATTTTGAGTTGTCAGGAGGGGTTAAACTAAAAGAGACCTTTACAGCACAATTTTCATGTGCATTTTGCTAAAAATAAAAAGCTGTATGTTCTGTAGGGGCAACTCAGGAATCTGGCCCTTCAGAGATCCGGCCTCTCTTTCTTTCTCTCGTTCTCTCTCTCCCTCTCTTTCCCTCTCTTTCTCTATCTATCTATCTATCTATCTATCTATCTATCTATCTATCTATCTATCTATCTATCTCTCTCTCCCTCTCCCATAAACGACTGCATGGGTAACTTCGCTATGCAAGCGGCTCGCGAAGACGCAAAAAGCCCCGCGAACACGCAAAAAACCCCGCGAACACGCAAAAAACCCCGTGAACACGCAAAAAAACAAAAATCTGCAAATTCGCACAAATTCACGAATTTTGCGGATCGCGAATTCGCAAATCCGCAAATTCGCGGATCGCGAATTCGCAAAATTTGCCCATGCTTAGTGTTGATATAGCTCAGCTATTTTATCAGGAGCTAACGTAAACTTGGCCCACCTAATACGTCTGGCCCCGCCACTGTTACTAGATTCGAATCAGCGAAAGTCTCCAGTGCCTCCAATTCATGTTGGTATCCCAGTGTATATTTTAATTCTAGTGACAAAAGATTGTGGTCACTGTCTACCCTATGAATTACAATGAAGGCCCTCGTTTGGGACCAAAATTCCTCATTGACCATAATATAGTCAATGGTTGTGCTTTTCCCCACTCTGTTATACATGCACTTCCCTGGGACAGCAGGAGGGAGTCTACCGTTACAAGCTCTTTGGGAATGAGTTACTAGAAGCTTGTTGATCTGGAAGGCCAAAGGCATTAAGCACTTTGCCGAGTACATGTAGCACTCCTGAATATGCCAAATGGAATCCTCATCTAGAGTTACAGAAGGGATTCCAGCCAGGGGTTCAAAGTGGCAATTAAAATCCCCTGATAATTCTATGTATCGGTGATGGAAATGTAGAAAGAGGTTCGTCAAGAGCCTCTAACATAGATAACCCTAACAGGTGGAGAATAGGGCGCAAATATATGTTAATAACCACCACCGTCGAACCATCCAAATATTTAAGTGCAATACAGAGAATATCCGGGGAGTGAGAATCTATACTTTGACTGAGCACCCCAAATGTGTGGCCTCACAACCCCCCGAAGGTCTTCCCCTGGGTCCCTGCATAGCCGGTATATAAAATGTTGCAAAGCCCACCCTTGATGGGGCAGTCAAGAGCCAGGTCTCTTGGAACAAGCACAAATCATACTTGTCCACCAACTCATCCCATTCTGGATTGGATAGCTTAGGACCTAGCCCTGCTAAGTTCCAGGACCCAATTAGAGATCTACAGGATTCGGCCCTTACGGGACTAGCTATAGTGGAAGCCAGCATATTAAAAAGGGGAGATCCTATATGGATATCCGGCTCCATTCCATCTCCTAAAAGGCTAGTGTTTAAGCTTAAACTTAGTGGGGTCGTTGTCATTCCATCTTTCTTAGCCCTAAAAGCTAACTGAGGTAGGCCCTCCTCAGCTCTCTCACCCTCCTCCACAGGACACCGGGGTACATTAGAGACCATTTCATTGGGCCCCGGTTGATGAAGTAGTCAATCCACATTATTCAAGGCACTAAAACTATTAGCTACGGGTATATTGTATTCTACTTCTTGTACACCATGGTGGAAATAGGTTGGTGCAAGCCTGCCCGGTGCTAAATCCCGTGAGTAGAAATACCCCAGGGGGAGAGGATTGATTGAACCCACGTTACAAGGACCTCCCCACTTCAGGATGTGATTGACCACTCCAGGATCCCTGAAATTAACACTCACACAATCCCCTCCAATATCTTTGGGTTTAGTCCCCAGCCAGCTAACTCTTCTAGCAAATAAGATTTCCCCCTGGCCCGGTCTCATTAATGGTCTGTATCTGTTCAGCCAGAAAATAATTTTGTTCAACTCAGAGAAAGTTTTGCCTCGCTGACCTGACAACAAAGGAACTCCATTGCTGTAATCTTTAATAGTAGGGTTTTGAGGCGCCAGGCCCCGGTCTGGCCGCTGCTTACTAATGACTTTTGAAGTAAGAGGTGGGTCTCGGGGAATCAGGCTAGCTGTATCTGGGTGCACCTTGGGTGGAATAGCAGAACCGGGATCAGTAGTGTTAGGGGTACGATTACACGTATTTATTGGAACCAATCCCTGTGCCAGGTTGTCTAATCAAGGACCCTCATTTAGGCTATGACCTTGTGTTGCCTGCTTGGTATTGCCTAAAACCGCTTTAACAGTGTTATTCCCAGTTGGAGTGGGTAGCTGTTCTCCTCCTCCACTTTTGTTATTTATCAATTCTACTCATCAAGGTTTTAAAATGAGAATTTATAAGCTGTTCCATTTGGGCTTGGAAATCAATTAATAAAGGAGTAGCCCATACCGGAGGTGCTGGGGTGGAAAAGAGAAGGCCTGACTCTGGAGCATCTAGGGTAGATATAGTTCTCTTGGATATTTTATTAAATGATTTTGGCTTCTTAGTTCTAGAGCGAGGTTTTGATGCCTTTGTAGCTGCCTGGGGAACTAAAGATGATGCAGGATTAATAGGAGAGCTAGCATCTGGCGGGATATGCGCACATGGTAGCACAGCAAAAGATGACACTAGCATCGAGTCGGGAGAATTAACATTGGCTAAAGATACGGTTCCGGTTGACAAAGGAGGGGGGGGGGCATAACAGGTGTAAGTGAAAGACATTGTTCAGTGTTCTCTATAGCCGACGCAACCACCCCTATTGTTTTTTGTAACATTTTTTCGATAGCTGTTAAACTCGGGACTGGGGTTGTTGAGGCTGCTTTTTGCCTTGTAAGAGGGCGAGAGATTGGGGATTAGTTTTGCCCATGGTACTCAGCGTGGGATTCTTGGAGATTTATGTTTACGGAGACTCAAATTAACAATTCCAAATAAACTAAGAAAAGAATAAACTAATCGCTAAAAGATAATAAGGCCCCAAAACACAATTTCAATAGTCGAAAAATGTCCCTTTAGGGCCAAGCTTTGACTGAATAATATAGTGATTACCACAGCAAGAGGGTCCAGTCAGTCACTGCCCATCCAGCAAAGAGGGGTAGCCCTGCCCAGTCTCCTTCGGCCCCTGATGGCCACAGACGGCCCGCCCTTTGCCCGGGCTTAACCTGGCCACCGCCTGCGCGTGTCCTGCGGTGCGGGCAACTGAAGATGAGTATAAGCCACAGCAGGTGAGGTAGGACGGGCTGCCGGTAAGCTCCGCGGCCCCCGCAGGTTCCTGGGCTCTGTAGTCCTCAATTGGCCGACCACAGCAGTTCGCAAGACAGCGCAGCATCTCCCCAAGAGAGAGATTAGAAGTTTTGGCTCCCTGAGCTCAGACTTTAAAGCAACATCTTTTATTGAAGGTGGTTTTTAAATTGTGTGTTTAAAAATGCCACTTTTAGAAAGTGTATACAAAGTAGTGCATACATACATGTGTATGCATCCCTGTGTTTAGGCAAACCTTTGGGTTCATGTGTAGTTGACTCCCAATGAAGTTCATAAAGTTTTCACAAAATTTGTAAAGAAGTTTAATCTTCAAAAGATTTCAACAATCCATTTGGACAATTTGCATCATTGTTCATCATGTATGCAAGTTATTTTGCTCCAATGCATTTCGGGCAGGGCCCTTTATCAAGGAACTCTAAATGAAGAGATATAGCAATTACTAAAAGGTTAAGTACTGAAAAATCAAGTGATTGGTGACGTATTCGTAGTATGGTGGCAAATCCAATGTGAAGGAAAAAACGAAAATCATGCAGGGTGACTTCTAAATCTTGTGGAGTGGTGATCAGGGTAGTGTTACTACGGCTGTGAATTAATAGGAAAGCTAAGTGCTCGATAGAGGGAGCCGACGTGTTTAGTAAAGGATCAGCGGTTGCGAGGCTAGAAGTGCTCGAAAACGTAATAGTGATAGCGAGGTGGTGGAAAGTTTACCTAAAGTACTCGGCATATCGGTACAAACTTACGTTCACTGCATGTGAAGGATATTATCAGCAAGCTGTGGAACGATAAATGAACGGCGTAGCGTAACTTTTATTAAGCTGTCTGGAGACCTGTTAAGTATAGTACTTCGAAAGAATGTGCCCGAAAACTTACTTTAAATGGGTGGTTCGTATGCCGAGCTGGTGTGACCGGTTCGTGGAACAGCCTCCGGGGAAGTAGTGAAACGCGCGGAAGTGCGTGAAAGTTAGTTCGATGTGATTTGTTTATACGCGTCACGAGGTGTAAATAAACATAGATAACGGACTATCGGGGGTGACCATCTTACATGTGTATATTAGTGTATGTTAGGTGAAAGGGTTTGGATTAACTTAACGCGGTCAAGATGATCAGAAATTAAATATAATAGAGACAGAATATAAATATAATATAACAACGTTAATAGAAGCAAACGCTACAACGAAGTTACTTTATCAGAAAGCCACTAGAAGTGTCTCAAGACAATCTGAATATTGTACACAGTTATAGGTAACAACTGAATTCTGTTCTGTTGTTAAGCCCAAAGGGCTTCATCGATTGTAAACTGTAAATCCATGACATTTCACTTTGCAGTAAGAGTTTGTGATTGTCTTTACCCTCAGATTTTTGGATTATTTCAAAAACCATAGATTTTAATTGTGCAACGGTGTGTTTCTGTTGGTTGAAGTGGACTGCCACAACAGATTTTTCATTTTTGGTTCTTATATTCGATTTGTGTTCATTTATTCGTGTTTTAATTTTTCTCTCGTTTTTGCCCACATAAATTTTTCCACAGGGGCATTTTAGGGCATAGATGAGATTGGTAGAGTCGCAGGTGGCATTAACTTGAAGTTTGATCTTGTTGCCTTTCATTGGATGGGTGATGTTGTTCCCCTTGATAATGTTATTACAGTTATTGCAGTTCACGCAAGCCCGTGTGCCTTTATGTTCAGTGGTGGGTTGAGGTAGTTTGGGTAGTATTTCCTTGATATTGTTGCTCCGTGTATAGGCGAAAATCGGAGGATCTTTAAATATGTTTTGAAAATCAGGTTCTAACTCCAGAATTGGCCAATGTTTTAAGATGATTTTCTTGTATTTGGTACTTGTGGTAGAGAATTTGGATACTAGAACCATTCTGTTGTCTTTGGGTTTAGTGGTTTTTTGTAACGCCTCTTGTCTGCTGATTGTTTGGACACGTGTCTTGGCATTCTCAAGTATGGTTTTGGGGTATCCTCTTTCTGAGAATCGTATAATCATTTCGTTAATGCGTAGTTCAGCCAAATTTTCATCAGAAGTGATGCGTTTAGCTCGCAACATTTGGGAAAATGGCAGATGATTTTTTAATGAACCCTGGTGGAAGCTTGAGTAGTGGAGTGTGTTGTTGCGATCCGTTGGCTTACGGTATAGGTCAGTTTTGAACCCGTTACGTGTTCTGGTGATGGCTACATCTAAAAAATTGAAAGATTCTTCACTCATTTGCCAGGTAAGTTGGATTCTTTCGTCTTTGGTGTTCAAAGTGGTTAGGGCTTGATGTAAGTTACTTGCAGAATCTTTCCATATGATGAATAAATCACCAATGTACCTGATGAATAACTTAATGTTTGTTTTTTACCATTCTATGTCCCTGCATGTTTATGGAATCAACCTCTGGTTTAGAATGGCAGGGGCATGTTTGGGCATTCACTCTAAAAAGTCACTTAAAAGCAGCTGTGGTGTGTCCTGCATATCCGGATGAGCCATCACCAGGTTGAGGGGTCTTCTTGGGATAGAGTGGTTGGAGAAGTTGTCACTGACTCATAAACAGGGCTCTGCCTGTCCTCTCACAATGATGTCTCCACCCACTGGAATGTGTCTGGAGCCATGTGAACAACAAAGCCTTTCTTTGAAGTTTGCCAGCTTCAAAGGCTGAAAGGGGTATAAGTACTGGATCTAAAATGCCAGACTTCTAGAACACTTCTGGATCAAGAAGAAGCTCAGCAAAGCAGAAGAGCTCTTAGGAGGAGTACTGCTCCTTTGCGGTGTTTGCTTTGCTGAGTTGGCCTGTAGTTGCTGTTTCTGTGTTGGAGAGAACAAGGACTAGACATTGCTGTTTGTAACATGTTTGAGAAGGGCCTGTGTGCACTTGCCTACTGTTAAGAAGTCAGAGGGGCACAAAAACATCCTTGCAGTATCCCTGAACTCCACTGCTGGGAGTTCTGACCTGCCTTGCTGTGCCAACTCCAGTTCTGGGCCCTTGGAGGTTGTTTTGCTGCTCTGGTTGCTGAAATTCCATGCATCGCCCTTCCAGCACATGTGTTTTGTAAGCAGCCCCACCGTGCGGGAAGAATTTCCAAGCACCCCCACCATGTGGCTGGAAAAATCGACTCAGCGCCTGTCCGAGTCAGAAAGAACCACCGCAGCCCGAGGTCAGCGCACCATGTCTCTGAAGCCCGAGACCACCATGCTTACTCCGACTGAGACCCTGCTTGGGGTTAGACGAATCGATCACATGTTTTTTTTTTTTGGAGTTCAAATCTGCTTTATTGTATGAAATGAAGCGCAATACACAGCTTTTTGTGCCCACAACCCGGAGGCCGGCAGCAGGTGGAGAAGACCATTACACAGCCTTATGGCCGGCATCCCGGAGGCCCGGCGGCATTGCATATATGCGGGGAAAGATAGTAACATGGCCGGTGTTGTAGGGCAATGGAGGATAGACAGCAGTAGAACAGTGTTTTTTTGAAATTTTATTTGTGGTCATAACAGCTCAACAAACCCTCCCAACGATACAGTAACTAAGAGGCAATTCATGTCTGCGCAACAGGATAGGTGATAGTGATCTAATGATCACATGTTTGCAGCTGCAGAAATCAACGCAGCACCTGGATTGCCACTGCTGCGACCCACAGTGCCGGAATTTTTCACACATTGCATATGTGCGCCAAGTCTACATCAACGCTGGGCTTCAGTAAGAAATGGAGGCAGCGTGTCCGGAGAAATTACGAATTGCCTCCCCACGCAGTAAGAAACCGATGCATCACCTCCTCTCACAGTAAGGAACCGACGCAACACCTCCCCTGGAAGCATGGAACTGATGCATCACCTTCCCAGCATGTAAGGAATCAACACACCACTTTGTTCTCTGGTGACTCACCTCCCTGGCGCCTGTTTTTGATTTTGATGCATCCCTGGTACTTTTTCCTAAAAGTGACAAATTCATAGTTTTATATGGGCTGAACAGTTTTAAACATTTTAAAAGTGAGATCTTTGCTTGTGTATGTTAGATTTTTGTCTTTTTGATCTTGTTTGGTTTAGATAAAGATACTTCATTCTGTTAAACTTAAGTGATGTCTATTTGTAGTGTTTTCAATGTGTTACTGTGAGTCCTAACCCCATGAATGCCCACGGTCAGACCTTTTGTGACAAACTGGCAAATTTTTTTAAAGATGAAGTGAAAGCAGTCTACAGCAAATTTAACCCCACTAAGTCTCCGCCTGGCACAAGTGCTTAGTCTTTACCGCAGATCCGAAATAACGCTGAGCTCTGTAGCTTTCACATTTTGACAGATCACCAAGTGGTCGAGTTAATAAGGCCCACCAAGCCAGGAGCCCCTTCCGATCCTTGCTGCCCTAGCTGGTGCGTGATATGGCGTACGAGATAGCTACGGTAGGACTTTGTTTAACATCATTATTAAGGAGGGCTGCTTTCCCAGGGAATAGAAAAAAGCTTTGGTCCTATCTGTTCTAAAGAAGCCTTCCATGGATCTTATAAGAGAGAATAATTATCGGTCCATATCTCGGCTACCATTTTGAGATAAAGTTATTGAAAAACATCTCAATAAAACTCTGTCAGAATAACTGGAAAGAAAGAAAATTTTGAATGAGGCACACTTTGGCTTCAGGTCTGGGCACAGTACTGAGACTGCCTTGATGGCAGTCTCAGAAGAGATCACGCGCATTATGGAAAATGGTAGGAAAACTGCAGTGGTGCTTTTTATCTCCACAGCCTTCGACACAGTGAGCCATATCGTTCTCTTGGAGTGGCTGACAGAAATTGAGATTAGGGATCAGTTTTCGAATCCTTCTGTCCTCACTTTTAAGATACCGCGAGCAAAGGGTGGCCCTTGTGGAGGTTAATTCAAAATCTTTTACAATGCCTTGTTGGGTCCCCCAGGGGTGATCTCTCAGCCCTACTCTATTTATTAATGATGTGCCCCCTTTAGCCAAGCGCAATAATTCTTTTGGTTTTGCCACATTAGCATACACTGACGATACTCAGATCGTTGTATCAATTTCTAACAATGTGGAGAATTTTGCTGTCCAGTTCAATAGATGCATGAAAGCCATTGTCAGCAGGATGAGTGGTAAATGCCTCAAGCTGAACTCTCAAAAAACAGAGGTTCTCCTTTTTGGTAAAGATGTTGCCTTCAGGAACCAGTCATGGTGGCCACACTCTGTCGGTTCTCTCTCCCTGCCTGTTTTTGACACTGAGCTATCACTCCTGGATCAGAATAATAAATTGACATGTTTTATCATATTAAGAATGTTGAGGAAGGTGTCACCGTTCATCCCTCCTGTTCTGAAAAAATCTGTGGTCATCTGCCTAGTGATTTCTAGGAATGAATATTGTAACACTCTGTACTTGGGCATTAAACAGAGACTGCTAAACAAGCTGCAGATGTTGCAGAATGCAGCCGTGCCCGTTGTCAGATGTTGGCTGTGTCCATTGTCAGACATGGGCTGTGTCCAATGTCAGACACTGGTTTTGTCCATTGTCCGACATTGGCTGTGTTCAGTGTAAGACATTGGCTGTGTCCATTGTCAGACAAAAGTTGGGTCATGGTCAGACAAAAGCTGTGTCCACTGCCAAACACTGCTGTACTCCCCAAAAAGACTACTACGATCGGCCACCTCAAGATCAGTGATCGATCCCAGGGTAAATAAAGTGGCATGGGGATGTCATAGTTTTGTTTACTCCACCTGCAATCTATGGAAGCAAATGTCCTTACACCTTAAAAGTCAGGCAAACTTTCCTTGCTTTTGCAAACATTTAAAAACCTGTTTGTTTTCTCTTTCCTTTTAAACCCCTATTGTTCATTTGTGGCTAGTATTCGGCATTAAAAAGAATATACTAGAGCCAAGACACCCGAGGGCAATCATGTGCTTTACAAAATTCGAAACTAATACAATCTATAATCTTTGTTGTTTTTCAGTGAATTTTTAGGGTTTTTTCCAACGTAAAGTAATATTTAATTACCATATGTTAATCCAACCATGACCAGGCACCCCTTCAGCAGTGTGAGGTGGGGGTTGGCCTCAGAGCCTAGCCTGCGTCCAAACCCCCGCATACAGCCAACCCAATGCTTTGTACAGCCGAAGGCAGCCACCATGGAGGGGGGCATGCGGCCCCATTCCCTGGGCCGATTTCTGTCTCTGGGTACCCCATCTCCCGGGGCCAGGCCATATTAAAAAGGAGTAGGGGGCATCCAGATCCCCTGCCTAGGCCAAAATTGGCTCCTGGCACCCCATTCCCTGGGGCCTATCCATTTATTAATTTGGGATGGGAGGCCACGCATCTCCCCTACTTTGGCCGCTTTTGGCCTGAGGTACCCCATCTCCCGGGGCCTGGCCATATTATGAAGTGGGAGGGGGCGACCAGCTCCCCTCCCTATGCCAATTTCTGTCACTGGGGACCCCATCTCCGGGGGCCCGGGCATATTAAAAAGGAGGATGGGGCATGCTGCCCCCCTCCCCAGGCAAATATTGGTCCCGGGGTCCCCATTCTCTGCGGGCCATCCATTTATTAAATGAGGAAGGGAGGCTATGCATTCTCCCTACTAGGAACACTTATCTCCTGCAGTCCAGCCATATTATGAAGTGGAAGGGAGGCACACAGCCCCCCTCCCTGGGCCAGTATTGGCCCCGGTGACCCCATTCCTGTGGCGCTGGGCAGCCATGCGATTTACAAATAATTTAACATAACATAACATTCCCCAGGCCTTGGCCAGTAAAGGGTGGGTGCCCTGGAGCCCACCCAGGGCACTCACTACATTATTGTTGGAAGCCGTGCGGGGGTGCCTCAATCACCCTAAGGCCCTAGCCAGCTCCCCTCATCCAGTAGGAGCTGGCATTGCTTCCACCCACCGAGAGCACCTAAAAATGTTGATCTGTTTCCAGGCCCGCTTGAGGGCAGTCAGGGAAACCGATGAAATGTTCACTCCCAGTGGGCGGAAGTATTTTTGATTCCCAGGGCTATTAATGTCTCTGGGAGGGGGCCTGTGTCCATTAATTTGAATGGCGGGGTGCCCCGGGATGGGTTTCTCAGGGCAAAATTGGACTAGGGAGGGGGCCGCAAGCTCCCCTCCCCCTTATTGTTTTGGGCCCTGGTGCTGAAATCAGCCCAGAAGTGGGGCTGCATGCCTTTCTAATATTGTGAAAGTCTGGGCCATGGGATATGGGTTTCCTGGGGCCGAACTCGACCCGGGGAGGAGTGCCATGCGGGTCCTCACCTTTTTGTAAATATCGGGTGTGCCGGGGCCAAAAACGTCCTGGAGAGGGGGGGCCGCATGCCCCGGGGGCTACTAACGACAAGCTTGAGAAATCCTCCTCACATTTGCATCAAAGTTTTTAAAAAAACATTGTCCCCCAGCGGGGTCCCTTGGTGACCCAACTGCCTGGCCTAGGGGGTCAGTGTATTCCTACCCTGCTCCATTGTGTGTTTTTATTGTTTTTTTCTTTGGGATCAGCAGAGTCTGAATCCCAAGATGGCTTCTAACACTCCCTTGTTGAAGTGTTGGCAGCCAATCAGATCTCAATTTGAGATCTGTCTGATCCCCGGATGATATGCGTCCCTAGAAGTATGTATATATAAATCTATTTTCTTTAATAACTCATAAACTACTAAATGGATTTCCACTACATTACCAAAAGATATCTTTCTGAACCAAGATCTAGCTTTTTGCCAAATTTGGTGTAATTACTTTCCGTGGCTCTGTCTGTAGCACTGTCTAAAATCTCTATGGGAAATTGCATGGGGAATAGTGTTTGGGGACCCTCACCTTTTTCTCATACCCCACTTGATGAATCACCCTGTATCGTTACAAACAACACCTGACATGAGTTGTACACAAATTTTGAATATTTAGTGAAGATTCGTCAGACGGAACCAAAGTTATTAGCAAAACTAAAAGTGCTTAGTATATGGAAATGAGGTACTAACTATAACATATGTGTGTGTATGTATATATACATATATGTATGTATATATACATATATATGTATGTATATTTAATGTTTGAATTTTTGCAATGTGAAGCAGCTCACTTGACGGCACTGCATTGACCATCAGGCTCAGTGGGAGTCAATGCCAACTGGGGTGGGTGGCTGAAGAAATAAGTACTGCTGTATGCTCCAGGTTGATTGTGAACAAACTGCCTCTGAAGAAATGTTGTTTAGCATGAAACGCGTCAGAAAGCTGAATGTTTGGCAAGTAGTCTCTCCACTGCGCTGCAGCTTCTAAAATTAAACGGGAATTTATCTACCTGTGCCAAGAACTGTGGCGCTGCTTAACAAATCTTCACGAAATTTTCACAAAACGCCCCCTTTTTGGTTCAGCTGCTGTGCTGAATTTTTTGGGGTGATTCATCAAGTGGGGCCCAAGAAAAAAGAGGGTCCCAAATTGTGTTTTCCCTATGTTTTCCCCATGTTATGTCTATTGAGATTTTTCTTTTTTGAACACCCTGATCCCTGGGCCCCAAAAAAATCAATTAGAAAAAAAGAATTGGCGGGATCTGGGGATCCGGATAACATTTGTTTAAAATAAAACAAAGCGCGGGCTCCCACTTAGTGAGTGAGTGGATGTATAAGTGGCTGTATGGGTGTTAGTGGATTTGTATGTAGATCTATGAATCGGTGAGTGGGTCTCTAAGTACTGGTATGGTATGGTCTGTGAATGAGTTTGTGAATGGTTGCTTGGGAGTGGGTGTATGAAAGGTGCTATGGGGTGTGAGTGGATGCGTTCGTGATTTTGTGGATGATGTCAACAGGCTTGTCATTTGAAATGTCATCAGTGATGTACTATGTGAGGCCATAAGCAGTGCATGAGGGGAGTGAGTTCTAGTTAGCTCAGGTAACTATAACTGCTGAATTTGACTAGTTTTGTATGAGTAAAACCTGAGCCTAACTATAACGTCCCTGTAACCTTTGGTTTTTTAAAGTACATTTCCAAGGTATTTTTAATTTCTTTTCCTAACTATAACGTCCCTGTAACCTTTGTTTTTTTCAGTGAATATATATATATATATATATATATATATATATATATGATGCAGTTTCATTATATTGATATACATTTATGCATTTAGAACTCTAATACAGTGAGCATTAGATGCCAGTTTCTTAATTCAGCAGTTTTATAGAACAATGTCCAAAACGTGAACATTATCTCATTCAAAACATGAGCAATCATGTACTCTTCTGACTCTAATCCTTTAGGATAATTACTAAATTACATCTATTTTTACATAGCCTTTGCTACCTTCACTAACGTTAGTGCTATCATCAAAAGACTCTATAAGAGGTGATGACTGTGTGTCTAATAGAGAGGGAGTTATGAGGAAGCAGAGCTGAGAAAATGATCTCACATATGAAAGGAGGAGCAAGGTGTTTACAAAGATTATAAAATGGAATCATGCATGCATTTAGTACGTATGCCTTTTTAACACCGGCATTAGTACGAATGTGTTGTAATGATGCGTTATTTTTGCACAAAAGTTGTTGCAACGACTTGCCTTGGGGGGGCGCTGGACTTGGATTAATATCATTTACTAATCCGACTCCAGTCTGCGCAACAGAATGGAAGGTGTTGGACTCTAAATCCAACCCTACTCCACCAATGCTCACCCTTAACCCCTTCCATGCTGATGACGGCCCCCAGCCGTCATGCACTACGGTGCTCGTGTGCTGATGACCGCTGTGGGCCGTCATGAACCCGCCCACTCTCGATTCTGCCGCACAGGCGCAGAATCGCGGCCGCATGGAAGGGGTTAAAGCAAGTCGTTGTAACGACTTGCGTGCTAAGCAAATGCATGCTAACGATGTGTTTGTTCTGTTGCTGACACTGTAAAGGCACAGCGGGAAACTGGCGGCGTGCGAAAGGATGTTTCTCATTTACAACACCTGGTAAATATTAATGCGCATCTCATAATTTCAGTCCCTACACAAAAAGGGAATGGTTTGTAAAAGCTCACTCGTCATCGGGCCTAAGATTTAAATGAGAAGTAGCAAGAGAATGGATCAGGCTGTGGGCATTTGGTCTTAGAGCACCACAAAGATTTTCAAGGTCTATGTACTGTGCTCCTTATTTTTGAAGATTGACAGCACTGATTTTTAGAGAGAAAAAAAAGAGTAATTACATTCGCAATGTTTTCTTAATTTCAGATGCACAGCATGGAGAGTTGCAGTAATCCATACAAACAACCACAGTGTTTGTGTGAAATAAACGAAATCTTAGGATAAAGAATGCAATTTTCCTAAGTTGCACATTGCCTGCCATACTTTTGTCCGCGAGGCAGCCATACGTTTTTCCCGCCCACCTCCTGCAAACAAGCGAACAAATGTGAGTGTTCTAGAGAGCCCTAACAATAAACTTTTTTTCTGTGCTTGTTTGCAGGTGGGTGGAAAGTGCCGAACAGATGGCAGGCTTGCGTGTAAGCAAACGGCACCTCAAGGCACAGGATGGAGAAAACAGTCATTATTTCGCTAAAGCCCTTTGTTAAAAATACATTAATTATTCTCCTGCAGCTCTTCAAAAGCAATATTTATGATTACTACTCCATTCAATCACAACTTCTTGTTAGAACTGAAACACAGGTAGCTGTTCTGAACCACTCACAAACGGTTGTGCAGCTTTAGGCTGCGAACGAAGTGGACGTGTCTTGTGCTCCATTTTGTGCACATTTTGTGCTGTGTGCATGTTCCTTGGAACACTACGCAACTCCTCTAAGAGTTGGCACAATTTTTATGCACCCAAACTGACAGTCACAATCTGTTTTCACAACAGAACGTTCACCTATTTCTAAGACAGAGGTTGTAGCAACGAAGGATGCTCACACCTATCTGAGGTACCAACCGTGGTACCTGAACATTTTGAGAGAGGCTTCGAGCCAGCAATGCGGAGGCAGAAATCAAGGAGCCCTTCTAAAGCATAGCTCTCGGGGCAAACCCCTGTCTCTGACCACTTGCCTCTGGACATCTGCTTAACATATTTAATATCCCCACAACTTCTGCCTTGAGGAAGGGGCATTTGCTAAACCCAACCTTATCTTCATTCCCTAAACCTGGATGACACTCAAAGGATAGGGCATCATATAGGCCTATCTCAATGTTAAATTTGGACTGCAAAATTCTAAGCAAACTCTTAACCCTGAGGCTGCAGTCTCTTTGCTCACATCAAGAGAACACGCCTGCGAACATAAAAGAATACGGGAAGAGACACCTGGGACTTTACGGGGTTCACTGGTGCTATCGTCAGATTTTGAAAAGAGGTTGTTTCATTCAGATGGGAATATTTATTGAGAGTGCTTTAGCGATTTGGGATTGTAAGAGAATGCTTCTGTTGCATATTATTGTTATATGCTCTTCCCTCTGCTTAGGTCTGCACTCATTGCATTATATCCTTCCCAATCAAATTAAGGCGGAACAGGAGGAAAAGATGTTCCTTGTCATCTGTGTCTTTTTCTCTGGTAATAAACCCTTAACTGAACCGATGAGAACTGCAGGTAGAGACAGTGGCATCGTATTGCAGATAGCACACGTCATCCTATTTAACGCGGATGGCCTTTTACTATTCCTATTAGCTGGACAGACAAGATTGACCGATTCTACTGAAGCCCTCTGTTCATTTGAGTAAATATTAGCATTGCATGTCAACTGTACTAGGATCTGTATCTCAACTTGCATCAGATGCAACTTTCGATCCAACACAGGTGAGGATCCAGGGAAAACAGTGGTAGTCGCTTACATTATGCTATTTATGGGTTGAAATATATGACACAGACTCTGATCTAAGGCCACCTAGGTAAGACTAATTCATCCCTCAAAAGGAAGTGTGGAATTTGGGAATTTTCTTCTCCTATTAGTCCCTCGTCATACAGCGTCAGCCAAACTGTTACTGCTTCCCACCCTATTTTACCATTTCACTAATTTCCCGATATAGGCACCCAGGTCGTTTTTGTTTATCTTGGATACGTTCCTAATGGACCTTGTATGGGCACACATCAACAACAAAACTTCCAGTCACAGAGGAAGGTCTCTGTGCTCCTGATTTTCAATTATATTTTTTGCCCACCCAACTTTAGTTGATGACACACTGGTCAGATGGAGTTTGCCTACCAGATGGGGTTTGCCTGGAGATCAGAACTAAATGAGGGAACATTGAATATTATACTGAGGGATAAAAATCGGGCCACAGGACTTGCTTGCCTCTTAACAGTGATCAGAAAATGCTGGGAAGTGTGCCTTCAGAGATCATAACAAATGCCAACTTCTATGCCTGGCCTGCTTATGACTACCTGGGCCGCAGACCTCAAATACCTCCAGGAAACTGAACAACTGACCGCGGTAGGCATAGAAACTATTGTGCTGCAAGGGAGATTAAAATATTTCAAGAATTCACTGAGAATGGTGGACTTTCAGCAAGACAGTTCCTATGATATATATCACCGAAGCATACATTTCATGAGTCAAAGGGCAAATTGTGTTTGAGGTCACCAATGCATGGGATCGTACAGCTCATACGCACAATAGTAGACGGCTCAAAGTTTTGTTGACCTCATCTTAAATCTACAAACTCCTGTCCAGAAGATTTTAAAACAAAATGGGGCACTGACATAGGTCACAAAATGGGGGAGGTTGACACAGGGTTCTACCACACGGTAAGGGACTGCCCTTTGATAAGAGAAGGTTTGAAAAAGATCACGGACAACTGAATGGACTGCAACCAAGAAGGACTTCAGAGGTTGCTGCAAAGATAAAGGGAAAGAGGCCCTGTGTTCACCTCAAGATCCTTTGTCAGGCATTGGAGGCAAGGATTTAGAAGTTCTTACTTGGGTTTGTCTCGGGGTGACTCATAAGTTGCAAGAAGTGTGCTTTTTGTCCTTGTGAGTTCTAGAGCGTATAAACTAGGCACATTCCCTACTGATCTCAACTCTATATTTTTCTTTTCTTTTGTCCCAGTTCATTGACCCTATCATTTTGGTCAGCAGTCTTTTCTTCACATTCAAAAGTCTTCAAAAATAGAGTGCAAAGTGGTTACCTAGATCCAGTGGCATGGTTTGAATGTACACCACTGTGACTGCGCACAATTATTTCCTATCTATAGCACCCTCCCCACCCAAATGTTTTACTTAACTGTTACAATGCTTAACAAAGAGAGTTGAAGACTAAGTCTCAAACTAAGTCCCTTCAAACTGATCTAAAAAAAGTAAAAATAGCACCTGAACTTCTGTGTACAAATTAAACAATCAGCTAGATACTTCCATCATCACACCAAATATAAACGAATGCTCCAAAAATGTAGCATTACAGACAATATTAAGTGAATAAAATTTCATATGCTCAATAAGCACATATTGTTATTCTGCCACCACACACACTAGAAAAAGACCTGTATCACAAATTTCTATTAAAGTTCAACTCCAATACTCTGTAGTCAGATCTGGCCAATTAGATGAGACATTTCTATAACCTAGTGATACTTCCAAATTATGTATTAAGCAATTTTTGCAAAATGTTATGAATTTCACGAGTGCAAACTTTTTCAGAACTTTGTCACACAGCACTGATTCAAAAAGAAAATCTCTTGACTGAAACATTTTCTCCTGGAGACAGTCCCCTTCACAATGTCTTGCCTGAATTTTGATTGCGAGGTATGCCCCTGCATTCAAATTTCAAAGAAAACTCAGTAAAATTCATTTTATTAAATGTCATGTAATGTCATCACATAGTTTCACACATCTCTAGTTTGTATTGTGCATACACTATAACACCAACATTAATCAGTACACACTTGCAAATGTAATGTGTCCATTATGTATAAATACTAGTTACCCAGTTGTTGTGCTTACTCTATTTCAAACAAAAATAAAAATGATGAAGCACACAATCAACAAGGTGTTTTCAAACGCACACAATTACTTGATCACTTACTCATAAACCATAATGCACAATAATAGAGCACACAGAAACAGAAATGAGGTGAATGCACGATACCTAATAAAAACATATGCACCAACCAACTTAATAAACTGGTCCTCGCTGACAAGGGACTATTGACTTGAATACTATGGCTCACTCTAGCTGGTGAATAAATCGCCAGGTGAGAGAGAGAAACTGTATCAACTCATAGAGCAGAATGCTGATTTATTTATAAAGACATTTCAAACATTGGAGAACCAGCATTAATTAGAGAAAGTTCAATAAAGGGCAACCAACTTTGAGAGGGACTTCGCCTAGCAATTTATCTCTTTAAAAGAGTAAGTGAAGGAATTTTAAGAAGGATCCTTTTCTATGTTTAATTATGTGCCTTACCCTCTCAAAGATTAATGCATTGTATTTTAAAGTACAAGAACAAACCAAGTTGAATGGAAGATTGTATTCTTAGTCTAAGGGCTTAATCCCCCAAGCAAATAACCAATAATGAATGAGGGTTTTTATGGCACCATCACACCAGAAGAAAAATACATATGTCTTCAAAATGTAAATTTAAAGTTACAAAATGTTCTATTTTGTCTAGAACTATCTGTAGCAAATAAAAAGAAGCTTATAGAGAACACACTCCGAAAATCCATTTTTGCGCTCTTAAATAATGTTTGCAAGACAAATGAATAGTAATCTGAATAGGAACAGCTTCATGCTTGGTAAGAGAAAATCTCAAAAAATCATTAAACAAAGTAAAAGAACACTAAAAATGAAGTGTGAAGTGACTTTCGAAAAACATGTACGGAAAGTATTCCATATTTTGTAAAGAATCAAATCTGAGTAGTAAAAATCAGCGGTTCTTAGCAGGTAAAAATTCCCTGTGGAGAAGAAAACAACATGGTGGATTGCAGCAACACTTTGACACTACTGGAATTATGACTATACTATACCCACAAATGTTTGATTTACAAGGTGAAAATCACAATGCATATAGAATGGTTATTTTGAAATGTACTATACATACAGCTTTTTTATACATACCAACCATGGGCGAAATATATGAATAATTGCCCCTGAATATACATATCAATAACAACAAAAAATTGTGATACAATGCCTAATACACTAGAACGGTAATTGTGAAATGTAACATCAATGTGTTTATTGTTTTAAAACGGAACTGTCACAAGGTGATCTGTATTGAATAACGTTAAACTACCAATCCCAGAAGTCAATGGGATTGTATGATCACAGGAAACGAGATAAAACAGATACAAAATGTAGTGTCACCTACCGTCCAGGCCGAAACGCGTCGGTGTGACATACTCAGCTCTGTTAATAAAATCTAGAAACTTCAGTTCCAGAGTGCGGCGTCCTTTGTTGCAAAATTGACTTTGGCCGCTGGTTTGACCCAGCGCCTGCACCCGCTGTTGAGCGATCCGGCACAAAACCACATTGAGGGAAAAAAGAAAAAAAAATATATATATATGTACATATTTTTTGCTCTTTGTATATTTAGGATGTTCTGTGACTGTTTTTTGCACTTGCACTTTAGGATCTCTTAGGCTTAAGTGACTCAGGGATTTTCCCTTGCTGCTAGTGTTAGATGATCTTTTTGCACAGCACTTTTTTGCACTTTTCTGCACTTTGCACTTTGTTTTTATTCAGACTATTTATCGATTTTATGGCATTTTACTGTATTTACCTATTTTTATATTGTGCATACTTTGATACCAATTGCTTTTATACATTGTGGTCTTGTGTTTAGCATTTGGGTTTATATAGCCCTTATTAGTTTCCTGACAATATTGCACTTGCACTCTATTATGGAATTATTTGCTACTATTTTTAACCCAATTATGATATACAACACATCTTTCGATGTCATTTGCATGATTGATTCTTGAATACATGTTGCCTTGCTTTTTTGGCACTTTTCTATACTAGGGTCGCTTTAACTTTTGACTGCTATTTTCAATGAGAGATATGTGTTATGTGCTGTATTCCAGCACTTGCCGAGATTCGATTGCCAGCAGACACTATGAACCTTTATTCCGGGGTCTTTGATCTATGGATTCAATATTTATATTACTTTGCACTATGTATTTATTATAGTTCCAGTCTTGTGTATTTTGCTGCTATGAAATTATACACTCCTTTCTCTCAGAATGACACCATGCAGTGTCATTTAGGAATGGTAGTGATTGTTTGCGAGTTGCAGACCGTATTAAGTGCCATAGTCTGTTGTTCATATTGTTTAACACGGTTAGCCTATTTTCTAAAGCTGATTGTGCACATTATACCCTTTAAATACATCTTTACACGGAGACGCATCATGTGATGAAGCTCCCAGTGAGGAGTGAAACGCGTCATGGAGGGAACTGTTCCTGTGTAATTTTCTGCTTGAATAAATTTGCACTGCTTCACCCACCCACTCATGCTGTGTGGGAGTGCGTGATTTTGTCCCTGGAGTTTGGAGGTCCGTGCCTGTGGGTCCGCCATGGAAAAGGATTTGGTGGACAGTAAGTTTTATATATATGTATATATAAATATATTACCAACGACTTCCTCTTCAGGAAAACAGTACGCACTCACAGGATCTTGTATTTCCCAATTCCTTTAATTAAACAGCAGCATCCAGTTTCAAGAAGAAATATCAACGCATTTCGTTATCGACAGATAACTTGGTCAACCATGACCAAGTTATCTGTCGAAATTATGCCAAAGCAAGGGCACGAGCCGTGAACAAAGTCCTTTTCCTGCCAGACGCGTTTCGGGCCAACACCCTCTTCAGTGGCAGACCATGTGACATGACGGCATGCGGCAAACACCAGTAAATATCCACAATGATTGTGCTCAGGTGTACCACCTGAAGTTATGCTTTCTGGGATTGGTGGTTTAGTCAAACCCAAGTGGGTCGCCGCCGCCACTCACATTCAAAAAAAGTTTTAAAAGGATTGCCGATGCTCCCGTAAGCACCCCGCAAATAAAAGGGCACCTCCTGTTCCACAGTCAGCTGCCCAAATGAGGTAGCTGTGGACCCGCAATTTCTTCGCGCTAGTGCACTCCCGAGACCGGGCTGGCAGCTAACAAAGAAAAGAAAGAGTTGCCCCTAGGTGGGATGCACTAACAGGTAGGAAATTAGGCCAAAGCAAGGGCATGAGCCGTGAACAAAGTCCTTTTGCTGCCAGACGCGTTTCGGGCCAAGGCCCTCTTCAGTGGCAGACCATGTGACATGATGGCATGCGGCAAACACCAGTAAATATCCACAATGATTGTGCGCAGGTGTACCACCTGAAGCAATGCTTTCTGGGACTGGTGGTTTAATCAAACCCAAGTGGGTCGCCCCCGCCACTCACATTCAAAAAATGTTTTAAAAGGATTGCCGATGTTTCCGCAAGCACCCCGCAAATAAAAGGGCACCTCCTGCTCCACAGGCAGCTGCCCAAATGAGGTGACTGTGGACCCGCAATTTCGTCGCGGTAGTGCACTCCCGCGACCGGGCTGGCCACTAACAAAGAAAAGAAAGAGTTACCCCTAGGTGGGATGCACTAACAGGTAGGAAATTATGCCAAAGCAAGGACATGAGCCGTGAACAAAGTCCTTTTCCTGCCAGACGCGTTTCGGGCCAACGACCTCTTCAGTGGCAGACCATGTGACATGACGGCATGCGGTAAACACCAGTAAATATCCACAATGATTGTGCTCAGTTGTACCACCTGAAGCAATGCTTTCTGGGACTGGTGGTTTAGTCAAACCCAAGGGGGTCGCCGCCGCCACTCACATTCAAAAAAAGTTTTAAAAGGATTGCCGATGTTCCCGCAAGCACCCCGGAAATAAAAGGGCACCTCCTGTTCCACGGTCAGCTGCCCAAATGAGGTAGCTGTGGACCTGCAATTTCTTCGCGGTAGTGCACTCCCGTGACCGGGCTGGCCGCTAACAAAGAAAAGAAAGAGTTGCCCCTAGGTGGGATGCACTAACAGGTAGGAAATTATGCCAAAGCAAGGGCACGAGCTGTGAACAAAATCCTTTGCCTGCCAGATATATATATATCCGAAGAAGATTCCCAAAAGTAAGACTTAATAAAATATGTCAATGATAGTCTAATACTCTACATTTTATGCTCATTCTGAAAAGTTATGGGCTATTTAAATGCGTTGTTGTGGATGATAGTTACATCTTGCCTTCACTCTGTTTCCAGGCAGATATGTATGAGTGGAGTTGACCTGATAGTATGCGATTAATAGGTTATTGTGGAGTGAGGTGTGTGTTTTTCAGTTACTGTAATATGATGTGTGTAGTTTAGAGTAAACACACTACCAAAAGGTGTTTCATATAATTGTATGTTTATCTCCTATAATACATTAATACATTGTTGATTATTTATTGATTAATATCACCAATATTTAGTGATGTGTGGCACATTACAAACGGTTGAATATTTGAGAGCCATTAGCTACTGTAAAGAGCTCAGTTATAAATATTTAGAGTGTCTGTGTGTCAGCAGATATAGATTCTATACTTGCTCTGTACTAAATACATTCATTCTGTCATATTTTCTACATATGACATGTTACCAATATTCTTGTTACTCTTCAAATACTTTTTATATGGGTATATAGCACACAATGTAAAGTGACTTAATGATAATACTATATTATAAAAGGAATACTAGGGCAAAAAATCATAGGCACAGTATGCTTATTAAACAGTGTTATGTTATGTTATATTTAATTTATACAGCGCACATGGCTACTCGAAAGTGTCCCGGCGCTTGCTTCAGAAAAGACAAATGAGCACTAATCAGAGACTAAAAAAGCAACGTTTTTAGTTTTTTCTTAAATAGCAATGGATCCTGGGTGCCCCGAAGGGTCAAGGGCAACATGTTCCAGGCCAGACTGGCTTTGTGCACAAAGGAATTCCCACCAAGTCTTTGGTACTTAAACCTAGGGGTCTGTATCAGCAGCTGATCATACGAGTGAGCGCAGCTGTCTCCCTGATGTGTAAAAGGTTATGAAGAGTTATCAATAGCTTGTAGCATTCATGGGATATTGGAGAAGAAAAGTGTTCTTCGTAACCATGCGTATTTGTATATCCACATGCGAGATATGTTTTAGGCCTCTTGTACTCTATGCTATAAAACACAGAAGCAGTAGGAGAAACGTTCATTGTCAAAAACGTATGTGCCCATTTGCTTTAAATAAAGTATAAGGGCACAGGACACCTGCCCGGGTCACCTTAGACTTCAGTGTTCCATTATGGTTTTCGGTCTACCTATTCCAAAAATAAAACAACACATAATTGATACTCGGATGAATGTTAAATAACTGAAAGAACCACTGAAGGGAGCCTGCCACTCAGAGACGGAAAACAATAACAAAAAAACTGTAGCTGGAATGAGGGAATTCACTTTTGCCACTGGTGTTTACTTCGGTCAACATTCAAATTGCATTGTTTTTGTCCACTGTGTCACTCCTGACAAGTATCAACTCCAGCCAAATAAGACTTGAAAACTACCTTGACCTCCCTTAGCTGGCTTCCAGTGGAGGAAAGGATACCATTTAGGGCGCTCTGCTTGGGCCCCAGGAGTGTCAATAATAAGAGAACCTCCCCTCCCCCCTGATAAGCACTCTTTTATCATCCTATGTCCCTAACAGGAGCCTACGTTCCCCTAACACAGGTCTCCGTAGATCCAGATGGGGTGCAGATCATCCTCCTACCTGTCCCCCAAACTATGGAAATCTCTGCCACAGGAATTGAGAATGGAAGCCAATGAGACCAAGTTAGGAAAAATGGTTAAAACATGGTTTTACCCAGACTAGTTCTAAGCAGGTCCCTGCTCTAGTCAATTATCGATGCTTACTTGATCCACTCAGCATAGGGAAGCCTAAGGGTAGCTTTGTGCTATACAAAACCGCATAAGGTAAGACTTGATCTTTCTCCATGAGGACCTATCCAGTCGAAATGACAAGCCACATTCTCTATAAAGTGGAACAAAAGCACCACAAGACCTTGTTAGACCTCAAGGGTGAGGAGCAGGTTGAGTCCTATGGCTCAGAGTGCATGGTGCACCTCAGCATACCCATTGCATTTAGAAAGTGTGCCTTTGAAAATCGGAAAAGTGATAGGCGGAATATGTAAATCTTAAACCAATCCCAACCACTGGAATTATTCTCAGCCACAGCAAATTGCCCAGGACACTTTCCAGTCCATCATTTCTTCAATGAAACAAGGCGGAACAGCAGGACGCATGGAATGAGTAAATGGAAGCTCTCCAAACAAACCAAAAAAAATAACCGTAACAAACCATAACAAACTCGCTTAGATCATTACATGATATCACAAAATGTATGTGTACAATTTTTCATACTTTAGAACTATTCAAGAATTAAATGAAGGTAGGTCCTCCAGTGCTGTCAACATTCAGGATCAGGTGGGGCAATTGTCTTTAACAGAGGCGCGAGCTGTGAGTTTGTGGCTCACTGCAACAAAGTGTTGGATTCCAATACTATACGAAGAGACTTAATTAAACCAAGCTCTCTCCATTCTGGGGTCCAGATGGTGAATATTAAGTTAAAACACAGTGATTACCAAGAATCCTGAAAGTCAGCACTTCTCTAAAACCAGTGAGGGGTCATGACCAAAGAGTTTCCATCTCTTTACCTGGATTACTACTCCAGCTAAGTAATTCAAGAAACGTATGAACTCCTTGGAGTACTTGGCTGAGGAGAGGTCTAAGCAGGCTTTTCTTGGTTGTGGGCGCTAAACCGAAAAGTGCCTAGGCCTCTGTTTAGTAATGTACACATGTGTCAAAAAAGCTTTATGCATGGAGTCTTTGACAATCAAAGGGCAAAATCTAACTCTATTTAGAAGGGAGAGACTGGAGAGGTGGTGTCTAAAGTGGGAATTGTCAGGGTAATGGTAAGCAATAACAAATCAGGGAAAATCTGTTCAAGGCGCAGTAAAGACCCATCTACATACACCACTAGTTACTTGAGACTTTGCGGCTCCGAGAAATGGCACATGGCCACAGGACCTCTTATCTTGGCCATTGCCAACCTCCAGTGTTTGTAGCAGGTCACCCACCTCTGGCTCAGCCTGGGATACTCCTCTGTGCTAGTTATTTGATTAACACAGAACATAACAGAAGCCTGGCACTACGTGCACTCCCAGAAGTCTCCATTCTTTCTTCGATCCTGACTCTTCCATGCCCCATTGTTGGGCACCCTGCTTGGCACAGGGCTATTTACGGCGAGGTCTCTGTGTGGGCTGCTGCATGCAGCTTGCTTTCCACCAATTACCAGCTGGCTTGATGTATGACACTATAAAACCCATAACCTCATTACAGGAAATTTCTTTTGAATGGCCTTTAAAAATCTTCTCATTACATCGAAGGAGCTGTAATTACATTTAACAAGGAAAGAGATTGCAAGAGGGACTCTGCTGGGCTCTGTGGCAACTGTAAAGGGGCGTCGCGGAAGTACTCTCCCCCACAAGGACAAGCAATTCCCTAACTTTGTCTTATAGGTTCTCATTTCCTACTTCAACTCACATCCACCAATTCCACCCTCTTTACTTTTCGTCTCTCCAACATTTCCCCCATTCTCTTCATCTTTCATTATACCTCTGCTGAGATATTTCCTGCTCCCTGCTTCGCCCATCGTACTCACATTACAGATCACTTTTCCTTCCTTTATATTCCTCGTTAACTCGTAAAGCCGTTACTTCCTGCCCCACCTCACCCCTTTTAATTTCATTTTCTGATTTTCAACCTTCTCTTTATGGCTTTATTTTCCACCTTAGTCACTTTCTTTTTTTCCCCCCATTTATTCTTTTTTTCTAAATGTATACTTTTTTTTATTTCTCGCTTTGTTCTTTTATTTTAACATCTTCCCACCTGTTTCTCCTCTCCACATCACCACAGATGTCTTCTTACTGCGTTCTTTCCCTCCACCTTTCCCATTACTCTCTTTGCTTTCATTAGTTCGTTTCTCTGCCACTGGACTTTCAACCCATCAGTAACATTTTCGGCCATGCTTCTCTCTGCTTGGTAAAATGTTGCTTCTTGTCCAATTCATTTTCTACTACATTAAACTGTAACTCTGGTGGTCAATAATATTGTACTCCCTGATCCATTTATGTTGTATATTGAGGATGAATCCTGCTCTCAAACATGCCATCGTAGGCAGAGTCTACACCTGGGTTTTGTTCAGCTGAGAGCTGAAGGCCTCTTTTTCACATGTTTGTAGATTAACCTTTTTAGCTAACACATTATTTGATGTTCTGACAGATGGGTATTTTATTACCTATGAACAGGGACTGAAACGAACGTATAGAGAGAAAAACCTTTCTCCTAGAGACTTGAGAGTCCAATAACTATATTTGTCAAACAGTATCTCGCACAATTCTGTGAGGTTAGTCCTGCACTCTTGGGCACTCAATGCACTTGGCACTAAATTATTGAACTCTTTATGTTCATAATAGTAGGGTGAGTGATAGTTGTAAAGCTGGAAAGAAATTGATATCAGTTAAGATCTGATATCAGAGCAAGAGTGATATATCATCTCTTTCTTCTTCTGACATCACAGTGCTGCTCTGTTTCCATAATCCTTGCCTTTCTCTTGACAGGTGCCCAGACTACTCAAAATAAGCTCGGCCTGTCTTATTCACCACTTAGATTCATGTTTAATCAGATGCACGCACGTTTGAACACACCTGTTTTGTTTTGCATAACAGCAGTATTGTAAGGTGCATTATCATACAAAATGAACATTTTGCCAGGCTTAAACCGCCCTTTTTAATACATATATGTCTTCTCTATGGTACGCTCATAACAGCCCACAGGGCAGGCTGCATTGTATTTAAAAGGTAGGACATCTGCTTTTTAAGTTTTACATGCCCGACTGGTGAAAAACTCTTAAAGGATGAAATTGGGTTCCCTTATTACATTTAATATTTGCTAACTTTAGCCTAGGGAGAGGTAGAAATTGTATCTCCTGTCTTTAAATTTTTTTGAATTTAAAATCCTTTTTAATGGCAAGATTAGATTCTAAGTCAGAATTCTGAAAAGGCCACTTTTGGAAAGTTGCTATTTTCTTGTCCTAACCATTTGGTGCCTGCAGCCTGTATCCTGGGTCACATGACTGCACGTAGAATGTGAATTCATCCGAGAAAGAAAATAAGAAAAAGGGGGAGCAGGTATTGGCAGGATGGGCTATCCTACCGGGATGGCAGGGATCGAGCTGTTCCCTGTCCACTTACATTTCAAGGGGGCTGCCTCAGCACACTTCCAAATAACTTGACACCAGTACTTTGTCACCTTAGACCCCTTGAAGCCTATGCATGGGTTGTAGGAAATTCCAAACTCAAATGTGGGAGGAGTAGAGCTGTTTCTCCCACTTTAGAGGCTGGAACAAGGTATAACTGTTGAATCCTCAGACCTACTCTTCAGTATACCCCTGTGGAAGACTTCAGAAGGACTGCCTGGTACATTAGAGTACTGCCCTGCCCTCCACCTTGAGGCCTGCCTTGTTTCTCAGAAGACTGCCCTGCTGCTACCAGAGGCCTGACCTGCTGTTTGAGGCCTGCATTGTTGTTCAGATGGTTATTCTGCTGCTTGACTGCTGTTTTGCTGTTTGAAGGAAAGAAAGGACCAACTCCTTAAAACTAGGACTACCAGAGTGACTCCAGTGGTCAGTTGTCAGACCTCCTGTTGTGAACAACCAATCAATCAATCAATCAATCAGGGTTGGTAAAGCCAAACTACTGACCTGTGAGGGTCTCAAAGCTCTGGGGAGGAGGCGGTGGCTCTGTTGAGTGCTAGTGTCATCCGAAGAGCCAGGTCTTGAGGTCCTTCCTGAATTGGGGCAATGTGAGAGATTGCCAGAGGTGGAGGTCGTTCCAGTCTTTGGCTGTGAGGTAGGAGAAGGACTTTCTTCCCATTCTGATCTTGTATATACGTGGGATGGTGCCCAGAGGGAGTACGGCTGATGGAGGTGTTTTTTGGGTGCGTGGAAGGAGTTACGGTTTTTCAGGTATGTGGGTCTGGTGTTGTGAAGGACCTTGTATGCGTGGGTGAGGAGTTTGAAGGTTATTATTCTTTTGACTGTGGGCCAGTGGAGATCACAGAAGTGTTGGGTGATGTGACTGTGACAGGAGATGTCGAGGATCAGTCTGGCTGCGGCGTTCTGGACAGTCTGGAGTTGGCGAAGGAGTTTCTTGTTAATTCCGGCGTAGAGAGTGTTGACGTAGTGCAGTCTGCTGCTGATGAGTGCATGTGTGACATTTTTTTCATGATTCGGATGGGATCCATCTGAACTTCTTTCGAAGCTTGCAGAGGGGTTGTAGCAGGTTGAGGATACGGTGTTGATATGGCGGTTTATTGTGAGTTTCGTGTGTGGTCAGTCGGGTGGTGAGATTTCCGAGGGTGGGGGGCCACCAGGAGGCATCCCATGCTGAGGGGGTGGAGCCAAGGATGAGGACTTCAGTTTTTCTGGAGTTCAGTTTCAGGCAACTGTTCTTCATCCAGGTAGCGTCGGTTGTCATCCCTTCTTGGAAGTTGTGTTTGGTGATGTTGGGTTCATAGGTGAGGGCGAGTGTAGGAAGGTGGATACCTGACTATGGTTACCCCAGATTTTTTGCCTGGTGTTTAGCTGTTTTTTGTATTAGTTGGCCTGGGATTCTGCTAACCATGGCCCCAGGCTATCTGCTCTCTCTTTAAAATGGACTCCATGTACCCTAGGTACATCTCCAATTGGATATTGGGTCACCTTATCAGCCCCTGTACAGTGTACTATAGGTGCCTAGGGCATAGGTGCATCCAAGGCCTACCAGGGGATGCAGCATATCTTTTTGCCACCCCTGGCTGGCCATCCAAAATGATACAACTGGCTGATCATTCAGCTGTGGCAAGGTGGTGTAATCACCCCTTGCTTAGATATAGTATACCTATATCTAAACCTATATCTGGACACATATACTCCTATAAGTCACTCCTATGGCAGGCCTTAACAATCCTGGAGGCAGAGTGCTTGGTTTTATGTGAGATGGTGCTCTAGCATGAGCTGAGCCTGTCTGCAGCTTTCGGAACCAAGTCCCTTAGCTGTTCTGGGATATTGCCATACCATATATTCTTAAGTGCATTATAATTCTCGCAGTTACTTGCTAACTTTGGTTTGGCTTTATCAAAACATGTCGTGCAAGGTGTCATATGCTTTGGAATACTACCCCCTCGCCAGTTCTGGTGACGGGGGTAGCATTCCACCCTTCTAGAGGGAGAAGACATGTTACTTTGCTTAAAAGTGTTTACATATAACCAGAGCCTCAGCATCACAAAATTGATGCTGCTGCCACTGACACAAGTCTGGCCTCCTGCTGCTGACCGAAACTCCGGCAGGGGAGGCCTGGACAAATGGTATTTTGTCACACAGAGGTGTTACACCACCCCAGACAGGAGATAGTGGATTGGGGCAGGGAGGGCTGAATGAAACTAGACACTGCCTGGGGAGCACAAGGCGTCCCATGCATAGTCCAGTTCAAACCGGTGCTGGGGCACTCCAGCCCCAGCCTTGGCACAAAACTGGACAAAGGGAAAGGGGTGTAACCACCCCCTTCCTGGGTCCTACCCATAGGAGGGACCTAGCAGGTGATCCAGCCCCTTGATTTGGAATAAAGGTAGGAGCTGTGCCAATGCAAACTAGATCATCCTGACTGAAACTTTGAAACAAAACTCTGGACCCTTCGACATCCTACTCAACGTAGAAGACTGAAGAATCTCCCTTGTGGTCAAGGAGTGGCCATCCTGTGCAAGCAGGCACCATCAGCGCATTGAGACTTCCTTTGCTGTTGCTCCCGTCGGAGCTCGAATGACAGGAATCGACAAGACCTGGACTCCCAGACTTGCAAGAGCCCGATCCACAACCCTAGCAAAGCTTAGACCCGTGGAGGCGACGTGAGACGTGGGACCGGCCATCTTGAAAAGTCAACGAAGTGCTTCCTGTGCAGCTCCCGAGGATCCCCCAATTCTGTGCTTTGGCGTTTGAGAAGCCCCAGCCCCGAGCAGCCTGGCCCATAGACTCTGTCCCCTCTGCTTTCAGGTACTCTACATCTTCGATCCACCCTTGGATCCAACCGGACTCTTCTCACCTGGTCGCCTGCAGCATCTTCATCTAAAGGCTCCATAGAACTTCACGACGAAACCCGACACACTTTGGCACCTATGCACCCGCGTCCTGTGGGTGAGGTAACGATATAAGTCCGGTGCTCCTGTAGTGGTTTACACCTCTAGTGTCCTAGTTTTAAGTGGCTAAGTTCTAGTCCAGTCGGAAGTCTCCGAAACCTAACACTTTCTGATTTTTACGCACCATTGACTTGTATGGTAAACGTGGTTGCCTACAGACACTGCACCCGCATCCTGTGGGTCTCCTATGTCCTACCCTTCATTAGTCGAGTGTAGGCCCAGCGATTCCCAAGGCCCTAGGCCTGTTCATTGTTCGTGACGTGGTCCTTATACCACTTTCTTAATATATGGTTTGAGTGGCCACCGGCCTATCCATAATTGTGCAGCTTATTGTGTTATACTGTGTTCTTTGTTTAACGCTTGCGCTTCTGTGCTCATAAAGAGTATAGGGGATTATTCTAGAAATAAATACATATATTTTGTAATATATAACTTGTGTGGTGTCCTTTGATTTGGTATTTAACCCCTTCGATGCTCATGACGAGCTCAGCTCGTCATGAGGCACGGTTGAGCTGTGCTGATGACGAGCTGAGCTCGTCATGAACAATGGTTAATCTGAGAATGCAGCACCGGGGGAGAATACATTAAGCAGCCAAGGTGTTAAAAGGATTGCATATGGTAAAACAGCTGGCTTCACATGCCCTCTTGAGTTTAGCATAAGACTGCTTTTGTCCATGCTACCCCTAGGATAGCTGGTCTATAAGGTTGACTTACAACCAATCACCATAAGGGTTGTTTGGACTGGTGCACGGTGCTCACTAGAATCTTGATCATCATATACCAGGCCAACTTCTCACAGAAAGGATCAGCTAGGTGTCATCAGTGTAGGAGAGGATAATGAGCCTGTGGTTCCTGACGATGGTTGCGAGGGGGGCATGTAGACATTGAAGCTAGGCTGAGGGGGGAGTCCTGGAGCACTCCACAGTTGTTCTCTTTCGGTTCCGAGAGGTAGGGAGGGGGTCTGAACCACTGAGGTTTGCCGGTGAGGAAGGAGCGTATCCAGTCGAGGGCCTTGCCGTGGATGCCGGCGTTGTGGAGTCTGGTGGCTAGGGTGTAGTGGGAGGCGGTGGCAAAAGCAGCTGAGAGGTCTAGGACGATGAGGGCTGCCATCTCGCCCTGGTCGAGGAGGGAGCGGATGTCATCGGTGGCAGCCAGTATTGCTGTCTCAGTGCTGTAGTTGCTGCCGAATCTATATTGGGAGATATCCAGGACATTGTTAGTTTCGATGACGTTTGCTAGCTGGGTGTTGACAGCCTTTTTCGATGACTTTGGCTTTGAATGGAAGCAGGGAGATGGGCCTGAAGTTCTTGAGCTCCTTTGGGTCAGCGGAGGGTATCTTTAGGAGGGTGTTGACTTCGGTGTGTTTCCAATCATCTTGGAAGGTGGCGGTCTCGGAGGAGCAGCTGATTGTCCACCGTAGTTCTGGTGCCATGGCAGATGCGGATCTGTGGAAGATGTGGTGGGGATAGGGGTCTGAGGGTGCTCCGGAGTGGATACTTTTCATGGTCTTCAAGGTATTTTCTGTCATGAGTGGAGTCCAATTCAGCAGGATTTCTTGGGTGGCGTCACATAGAGGGGGAGCTGTAGCGGTGAGGTATTGGTTATTGAAGGTGTCGTAGATCATCTTAATCTTATGGTGTAAGTAAGTGCTGAGTCTGTTGCTGAGATTATGGGAGGGCGGGACGTCTGTTGTTTCATTGCAGTGTTTGGCAAATTCCTTGATGATGGAGAGGAGCTCTTTGTCATTGTCATCGTTGGTGAGGATTCTGTCATGGAGGGATTTCTTCCTTGTGGATTTGTTGAGATGGGTGTGGGCAGTGGTGGCAGCTTTGTAGGTGGCGTGTGTTTCTTGTGTTTTGTTGTTCCCCCATGTCTTTTGAGTCATCTGCAGGAGCATCTGGATTCTTGGGGATCAGGGATGAACTCGCTTCTTTTCTTGATGTGTCTTCTGGTGGCTTTCTTGAGGGGGGTGAGTGTTTTGGCGCAGTTCGCCATCCAGCATTGGAAGTTGTGTGCTGAGGTGTTTGCACCTGGCGTAGACGGTGGTGGGGTCTGATGAGGGCAGAGGTGAGCTTGTCTTCGGTTACTTTTTTCCAGCTTCTGTGTGGTAGGCTGTGGGCGTGCATGTGTATGGTGGTTTTTTTTAAGGAAAAGTGGTTAAAGTGGTGATCTGTCCAGAGCAGTTCCATGGTGTGACTGTAGGAGACGCTGTTTCCATCAGTGAAAATGAGATTGAGTGTGTTTCGGGGTGGTGACTAGTTGTTTCAGTTCTATGTAGGTGAGGTTTTCTGGGAGGGAGGAGATGTTTGAGTCATTGTGGTTGTCCAAGTGGAAGTTTAGGTCTCCGATTAGGATGTAATCTGTGGAGGTGAGGGCGTGAGGTGAGATGAGGTCAGTGACGGTGTTGGTAAAGGGAGCACGGGGCTGGGTGGCCTGTAGATGAGGGTTCCGCAGAGTCATTTTGCGGATGGTCCAGATCTGGAAGTGGTGGTGCTCCATGAGTGTCATTGTGTCCTCCGGGATGGTGGTCATGCAGAGGGTGCTTTTGTAATTAACGGCGATGCCTCCTCCTGGATGGTTGGGGTGGTCTTTGCGCAAGATCTTGTATCTGTCTGGAATGGCGGTGGCAATGTTGGGTGCAGAGTTGGCGTTGGTCCTGGTTCCCATGAGTAAGGTGATGTCATGCGAGTTGGTGTTGAGGAGGTCCCAGATTTCTATGGTGTGCTTGTGTAGGGAGCATATGTTGGGGAGGTTGCAGTTGAGTGGTTCATGAGCGATGATGTTCGGTCGGTTTGGAGATGCTGTTGGGGTATGGAGGTGGGTGAAGGTGTGGCAGCAGTGTAAACAGGTGAGAGGGCCTTGGGTTTTGTTCGGCATTGAGAGCTGGCAGTTGTTGTTGCATAAGGGATTAAGATCGTGAAGGGTGCTGGACTTGTAGCGGAGGTCAGTCAGGTCGTGGATGTGCGCAGATGGGCTTGCCAATGGCCGGGTCACCATTAAGTAGGGATCAGCTGAAAGGCGGGAAGGACACACTGGAGGGGGGAGAAGGGTCGTAGGGGAAGCAGCAGCAGAGGAAAAACACAGGGAAAAAAAAGAAAAGGGAAAGAAAGAGAAAGAGGGTACAGAGGAAATAGGTAAGGGAAGGAAAGAGAAAAAGAGGGCACAGAGGAAAGAGGCAAGAGAGGCAGAGGCAGAACACAGAAGAGTAGAGTGCTCTCCCATTGGACCACCAGGGATGAGGTGCAGGCAGCAGCCTGCAGGTGGAGGAGGGCCTCGAGCACCCTGCAACAGTGAACTCAGGGGGCAGCACTCAGTGCTGGAGCTGCGTGGGGGGAGAGTAGTCACACTGACCAAGTCAGTGGTCCAGGGACACAATAAGTCTTCCTACAACTGCCTAGCAGAACTGCTGCACTGGACCTGCAACTGGACCTGACTGAGCTCTGCAGGCCTCTGCTGCAGTGAGTTCCTGATCCCCAAGAGGTGCCTCCCCAGGTCGTGGACCCTTAGCTGGCATTAGAGAGTCCACCTCCTGGCTTAACTGAAGGTACCATAAAATCCTGCGTGAAGTGATGTGAAGCCCCGCAAAGCTTTGCCGTACAACTGTAAGCTTCATCCGAGCTGATGGCAAGTGATGTGAAGCCTCGCTGCACAGCTGACAGCTTCATTGAACAGACGCCAAGCAACACAAAGCCCTTCACAGCCTCATTGTAACTGACGCCGGACGATGGGAAGCCTTGCGAAGCAACACCACACGGACATTGCTTAAAGGAGAGAGGGTACAACACTCAGTGGGCCAAACTTGGTTGTGTGCTCCATCGCGGGGGGCCGAACTTTTGACTTCTACCCTGCCTAGTGCAACCAGATGCCCTCAGCTGGTGCTTTGCACCTTTTAGTGCTACGTTAAGCTACCCATCTACTGGTTAGATTTTTGTCATTTTGGTCTCAAATTCTTGATTGAAACATAATTTATTTTTCTAAATTGGCATGGAATTTTTCTTGTGTTGTGTTTTTACTTCATTACTGTTAAATAAAGCCTGACTGTTTTTGTGCTAAGCTACCAGAGGGTTAAGCCCAGGTTAGATTAGTGACTTCTGTTGTTCACCTTACAAGGATAGTGGTTGTTGCTTGGATTGATTTTCAGCCCTCTTAATCAGAAGCCCAATTGGTAACATTTCATGTGTATGTTTATTGCTGCATATATATAGTTTAAATCCCCTGTTACTAGCATTTCAGGTTAAATGCAATGGCGGCTGCTGCCAGTAAAAAGTGGTAGGGCAGCGCAGAGGGAATAGTAATTTTTTTTAAGAACTTACCTTCCGCTGCCTCTGTCGGCCGCTTCGAAGCTCCTCTGCTCCCGACATCCCATCATTTACACAGCACAGGCTCCCAGACTCCCCACCTTATCCAGACAGTGCACTCATGCTATTACCAAGCATGAGAGAAGTGTTGGTATTGACCTAAGTGGTCTGGTTTGACACTTGCTCAAGGACAGGGGAGCCTGTGCCTTTTCTCCACCTGGCTGTGCAATAGAGCTGGATTGAAGAAATATAAGCGCGCACATCGGATTGGCCGTCCCAAGACAGCCGGCCAAACTGACGTGCACTTACAAGTGCCCACCACTCTGGCCGCACCCAGCCCTAGACTTGCATCGGCTCAGTCAGCGAATAATAAAATTGTAATAAACCTTTTTATAATCATTTTATTTTTCATCTGCTGGCTCTGAGCAGTGGGGCAATGATCCTTTTCCATTCCGATGTACTGGTGCTTGTTACATCCCTTAGTTAGCGATAACAGACGTCTCTGGGGACGATGTTCTCTGTGCTGCAATGCCATGCTAAAGTCAGAGCCAGGCCCGGACTGGCCGTTGCGGGCACCGGGCAATCCCCCGGTCGGCCGCATGGGTGGGGGCCGGTTTTGGGCCCCAGGGGGCCGTTTTTGCTACAGGGCCGTTTTTTGCAGCATAGCTGCAAAAACGGCCCTGTAACAACATCGGCGGAAAACCGGCCCTGGCAAAGAGGACGGTCGCACCCCAATCCCCCCCCTGGGGGGGAGGGGGAGGCCGGCCGAGCACTTTGCCAGGGCCGGTTTTGGTTCCCAGTCCGGCCCTGGTCAGAGCATGCATTATACAAGAGCAAATTAATTATTACAATAAAAATGATCTACACCTTGTAGGCCTCTGTCTTATGGAACATTTTTATACACTGAATTGCACACGTAAGATTGTCTCTGTGCAATGTGTGTGTGATGTAAAGTGTTCTGACACCTTAAACTGGGATGCGTGGCGCTCTAAAACTAAATGAATCTAAGAGACAGTGTTTATGGAGACTTCAGGGACACTTAAAGGGCGGCAGTGAGGGAATCTGTGCCAGAGGTGGTCACTGGGGAGGTGCCAACAAACATTGTTGCACAGGGCGCATCAGTGCTAAAGCTGGTCCTGATAGTATGCCATAAATGTCAGATTTTGTTTGAGCTTCCGGGTCAGCCTGGGAGGGTGTACTTTCAGTGTGTATTTTGAGCACATCTGTGCAGTGGTGGAGTCTTAGTTCGCTGGGTGTCTTCCATTTCGTTCGCCGCAGCACCGAGAGTCCCTGTTTTCATGAAGCTAAAGCTGCGATGTGTGATGCATGTGCGGGTTTGCTCGTCTGTACTCGGAGCAGCGATGTATGTAACCCCTGCATAGACTGGTATGCAGCCAGGGTGGTTCTGTGAGAGTGGTGCACACGTGTTTGTCTGCCTGGGTTTATTGTTTGCAGTCTGGAGATTAACGCTTTGGGGAGTCCCATAGCCACCATGTTACTGCAGTCAATTCTGTCTCCCAATTTACTCCGGACACTGACTGCGAAATCTTGTTGCTGGTGAAAGAGATGAGGCCATCCGACTAAGAGCAGGTAGCCCCCCTCCTCCCATTTAACCTCTTTGGGGGTGGAGGGATTGGAGGGGGGCGTTATGAACAGAATACATAATGGGATGTACGCCTTTTGCGCCAGCCTGGGATTGCAGACATGTTGTTTCCAGTGGGACCCGTGCGTCACTGGAGGTCCTTCATGTCTGTGGGCCCCAGGGGGGAGCACCGGGCACACATGTCATTGCCCGCGCGCCTTGTCTGTGGCCATCACGAGGCCTTGTCGGTGACAGCCTGTGCCCGCGTCTGCTTGTCCTCAGATACCGCCTCCTGGCTAGGCGCCAGCCTCCTGCCTGCGCCTCGTTTTCTGACCTTGGCAATTGCAGCTCCTGGCGATAATGGCAGGATAAAAAGCCCTCCGGCGTGCTAAATTATCTATTCAAATTTGGAATGAAATTGCTTTCCCCTCATTACCTCTCCACACGTGCCCGCCGAAAGCCTGCCCTGTAACGTGAAGATAGCGCGAGCGCCCCTGCCACACTGCTGGGGCAGGAGAGGGCCCGTCCAACCACAGCCCCAGCCGTCACTGAGTAAGTGAGTCAGCCAGGGAGTCAGTGAGTGATTGAGTCCATCTGTCGGGGAACGAGTGAGTGAGAGGACAGGTGAGTCACTTGGTGCACACGCGATGTGTACAAATCAGTGAAAGTGGATCCATAGGTGAGTGAGTGAGAGACGGGACCAGTGAGTGGATGAATGAGAGAGCAGGTGGGAGGGGGTCAAATGATTTAACGTGCAAGCAATTTAGCGGTAGGCAAGTGACACTGGGCAGATACGTGTATTTAGTTATACTCAACTGCGTGGCTAACTGCATGAGTAAAAGAATGGCCAACGAGTGATTTTATAGGTGAGTCACTGACTTCATAATTGAGTGTATACATGATTGAGTGACCGGACAAGTAAGTGTGACAGCACGTGGTTTTCTGAGTAGGTGAAGGGGTGTGTTTGTGAGTGAGTGAAAAGGTGAGTAAATCGCTATGTAACTAAGTGTTTACATGATTGAGTGAATGGATGTCTCTTAATTTACTCTGGACACTGACTGCGCAGCCTCGGAAGTCAGTGAGAGGGGATGAGTGGTTTTGTTAGAAAGCAAGTTAGGTGTAGGTGGGGCATACCGCGTAGATGGCTGAGTGCAATAACAGATTGTTTGACTTCATGTGAATGAGTGAGCTAGTGAGTGTTTTCATAGGAGAGTCAATGACTGCTTTAGTGAGTATATAAATGAAGGAGTGACTGGATGTGGAAGTAGGTGAACGAGTGAGTAGGTGAGCGAGGACAAGTGGTTTAGTGAGCAAGTGAGTTAGCATTAGGTGACTTACGTCGGGTGGTAACTGAGTGCAATAATTTGAATTACTGAATGCATAGGTAGTTGGTAGATGAGCTTGTGTGGGATTAAATGTGTGGTTAGGGTGAAGATATGGGAGTGAATGCATGCTTAGGGAGGTTGATTGGATGAGGTGAGTAAAATAGGCAAGTGGGTTGTTCAGTGACTGCGTAGCTAAGCGGTTGAATGCCTAGACGATTAAAGATGAGAGTTTCTTTACGCTAATTACCAACTGGGGTGTCAAGGCAATCTCATATGCCGACGACACCCAGTTGGTATTTCCATACTCTGAGATGACGCAGGACTCTTTCTCAAACTTTAAAGGCTGTCTCCAGGACATTGCTCACTGGATGAACACTAATAAACTAAAACTTAATGCCAATAAAACCGAAGTCATTTTCTTCGGCAAGGGTCCCACTCCCGCCCCTGATCTCTGGTGGCCTTTGGAGATGGCCCCCCCCCCCTCTCCCAGTCACTCGGCAAAAAACCTCGGAGTGAGATGGGACGATAAAATGTCCTTTACATCCCATATCCAACAAGTGGCCGGATGCTGCCTGAGCAAGCTAAGAAACCTCCGAAAAATTCTTAGACTTCTACCGGAGAGCTGCAGGAAAACGGTCGTCCATGCAACTGTCACCTCACGGCTGGACTATGCCAATGGTTTGTACCTGGGCCTCCCAAAATTCCTGACTCACAAACTACAGGTAGTTCAAAATGCGGCTGCAAGACTGTTACTGCGAATTCCTTTCAAGCAGTCAGTCTCTCCGCATCTTCAAACCCTGCATTGGCTGCCAGTGGCCAACCGAATAAAATTCAAAGCTCTGACGCTTGCGTTCAGATCTTTACATGGCTCCTGCCCACATTACTTAAAAAAACGCCTTCCAAAATACTCCCAAAGCCGCGCATTATGGTCCAATGACCGTGTCCAATTGGTCGTCCCGCGAGCAAAAAAGGCAAGACTTGGCGGTCGAACCTTTTCAGCAAATGTCTCCGCTTTGTGGAACTCCCTGCCACAAGCAATCCAACAGGCCCCATCCGAACCCTGTTTTAAGAAGATGCTAAAGACCTGGCTCTTTTCACCCTTCCACGCTAGTTCTCCCACCTTTTTGCCCAGGTTTACTGTGTTCTACTAGCGCCGGGACACCTCCTCGTGAGGTAGCTGTTCGCGCTGTATAAAATCCAGTATTATTATTATTATTTTGAATGACTAGATGGGTTATTGGGTGCCCTCAGTGTGTGAGTGGTTGAGTGAGTGAGGAGAACTTTTAGTGAACAATTGTATATTGAGTCTTGTTTTACTTGAATTCTCAGGGCAAGACATATTTCTCTGCTGGGTCTTCTATTCAAAAATGTAGTTTTCAATTGGTGCTAATTAGGTGTGGGTAAACCTACAAAGTCAGGCAACTTACACCTTTGCACCGTGCAAAGCTTAAGAAGTTCAAAACATGGCAGTTTTTTTTTGTTTGTTTTTTTTTTGTTCAGAAAATTTTTTAACATCTCTTCCAATCAGCGAGAAACTGTTCCTGCTGCCGCTCGAAACAGTGACGGGCAGTGGGTAAACAGTGCTTGGCAGCTGTCGCCTCATCCTGTTCTTTGAACCCCCACCCCACTGGCAAAGTCCTTTGTCTCTTGCAACCCTATCCCCCTACACAAGTTCCACCTGCCGGAGCTCCACCCTGTCCACACTCTTTCACCTTCACTCTTCTGCATACCACCCCTTTGCACCCCACATCATCCCTATCTATCTCCCACACCTTTAACCTGGTGATCATGGAAGAGATGCCACCATAATTCCCAGGTCACAAGTCGTAAAAAAAGAAGTGGGGGGGACGCTGTCACCGGAAGTGACTTCACGACAGGAAGTGACGTCACGAATGGTGCCGAGCTCCTTGTCCCAGAGAGGCCAAAGAGTGAGGTCCAGCTGTTTGGCAGGGGGCATGGCTTCCCCCCGGTAAAATAAGTGGGGTCCACCCGCGTGGTACCCCGACTCGAGCCCTGATAATTCCTATGGCATCATGTTCCATCCAGGAGACATCTCGTAGGAGTATTCATCACCTGTGTGAGGAACAAGTGTTTCAAACTAAATCGGGAAATTTGACCTGCCTTTATTTATGACGAAGTTTCCAGACTCCATGCAAGTTTACCAACAAAGACTAGAACTTCTTTCCCACCCACCCGTTAATAAGGATGTTTCTATTAGTGGCACTCTAGCTCGATGGTAACATGCTTGAATCCTTAGGAGGTCCGGGGCTCTTCAGGGACAAGAAATTAAGACTGGGGTTTCAAAATTATTTCAGGACAATGTGTGGTATCATGCATTCTGTATAAACAGTATTTCAGTCAACCTTTGGCTAATAGTTATTTCTTTAAGTATGATTTTTAAAATGCTTGTAACGGATGGATTATCTCTTACCACCGACCAGGAGGTGCAGCTGACCCTAGGGAGTAGGTGGCTAACTCCTCCCTGTCAGAAACCTGCACGGCAAGAGTAGGGCGCCAGAGCGTGCCAGAAGAAAGGCTCAGCGAATGACCATCGAGTTTGGGTTCAAAGGACTCAATAAGGCAGGATGGGCGTGACCATAAACACTGCCACAAAGGTAGAGGGGACAGTCATTTCCCAGCACTGCTGCCATAAGGAATGCAGCAGGCAAGGGCTAAGAGTTAGTGGCAAATTGCTAAGCGCACACTGGAATGAGGCACAGTATGAAACACAGCCGGAGGCTCAGGCTTAAGGGGTTGGAGGGCTCTTTCCTCAAGAAAGGGATGGATGCAGTTGGTGAGCAACCCGTACATGAACCCCTAGTTAGGATCAGAGGGCCTGTTACAACGGGCAAACTATAGTCCCATAGGTAATCAATCAATCAATCAATCAGTGACACTTATAAAGCGCGCTACATACCCGTAGGGTCTCAAGGCGCTGGGGGGGGGGGGGGGGTGCCGCTACTGCTCGAACAGCCAGGTCTTCAGCTTCTTCCTGAAGGAGAGGTGGTCTTGGGTCAGGCGCAGGTCGGGAGGGAGGGAGTTCCAGGTCTTGGCGGCCAGGTAGGAGAAGGACCTTCCTCCTGTAGTCGCTCTTCGGATGCGGGGGACGGCGGCGAGGGCGTGGTTGGCTGATCGGAGGTGGCGTTTGGGAGCGTAGAAGTTGACTCGGCTGTTGAGGTAGCTCGGGCCTTGGTCGTGTAGGGCGTTGTGTGCGTGGGTGAGGAGGAGGTAATACATCAGGGCTGAAATCATAGCCTGATAATAACATTGGGCGCAAGCCCATACATGGAGAAATCAGAGCCCCAGTTTGACGCATAGCATTGGACGTTGCCATAAGCTACCTATTGTAAAAGTTTAGGGCGAGCGGGGCACCGCAGAGGTCCGAGAGCTCAACATCGCGGTGTCCCAGGAGGGCCAAAGGGGGTAAAGATCATCTAACGAGCAGAGAGAGCGGTAGGTTCCTCCCAAGCATGATATGGGCACTAGAAAAGATTGTCGTATGGGATGAGGGGGAGCTGTAAGTGGTCGGTACAGCCACTTCTAACGTGGCAGGGAGTCACAAGGTTTTACCAATAAAGATCTTTACCGAAGGAGGTAAAAGGGGAATTGCCCGAACAAGGTCCTTGGGGTGCCTTTCGGCAGGGACTCTGGAACACAACGGCCAGTGCCCCAACAAGGTCCTTGGGATGCCTTACTGCAGGGACTCTTGAGAGTAGTGCCCGGACAAGGTCTTTGGCATGCCGCACGGCAGAGATAATCGAGGGCAAGAAAGAAAGTAAGAAATGCTCAGCGCTTGGCGAAAATGGCCCTTGCAGCCCTGGCATGGACTCAGGGCCATGAACGCCACACATTTGGTTGCAAGTTGAAGCCTGGAACCGCAACATGCTGCATCAAGTGACAGAAGTAGAGCTGTCACAGCAATGGGAAGCAATTTGTGATAACCTCGAAGAGACAGCATGGCTGTAAGGTTGTCGCATGGAAGGGTAATGCAAGTAATGGTTATCAACATGCAATAGAATACAAGATGTATACAGTACGACCTGCTGGTAAATGTGTTATAGGGAAATCCAAGATAAGCAAGGAATGAACATGTTGATGACCAATGCATCATGACACGTGTGTAGCAACATAAGATGGGAATAAACTGTGGCAGTTCTAATGCCAAGAATTTCTTGTGTACAGAAGTATGTTTGTGAGGAAGGGAGGAATGGCAGGAGTGCACGTGAGATGCTCGCACAGCTGGGGAAGGGTTTACCACCCACCAGTAGGCTCAGCCGACCCAAGTGGGTAGGTGGCTAACGCCCCCCATGGGCGGCAGAAACCGGCACGGCAAGAGCAGGGTGCCAGAGCGCGCCAAAAGAAAGGGTCAGCGAATCACCATTGAGTTTGGGTTCAAAGGAGCCAATGAGGTAGGATGGGCCTGACCATAAACACAGCCATAAAAGGTGGAGGGGACAGGCAGTGCCCAGCTTTGCCGCCATAAAAAATTGATTTCCACCCACCCACAGCTAGGAATGTGGGCGTAGAAGTCACAGAAACAGGAGTCACGAGGTTTTACCAATGAAGAGCTTCACCGAAGGAGTTAAAAGGGGAATTGCCTAAACAAGGTCCTTGGGATGCCTTAATGACTTAAGATGTGATGAAACTACCGCCGTTCTAACGCCCAAAAAGTTGCGCAAAATCACATGATGCCAAATTCACATACATTTTGTGTGTTTCACATAATTGCAAATTCTGGAATTTCACAGCTGTCGCTGGCGTAATTGAACTTTTGACCACACCTAGTTTTAAACTGTCATTTGTGTTAATTTCCAGATACAGGATGTCCCACCCGCGAAGAGCTGGACATCCTGTGCCTGGGAACAGTTATCAGAAGTTAGGGCAGGGTCGAGGAAGGTGCAGGGGGCATCCTTCTTTGTAGGGGGCTGCGTATTGGACAGAGGACCTTGGCGTGTAGGGACTAAGAGCAAGGGTCTTCCTGGGGAGGAAGGCGGCTTTCGGAGCCGGGGCTACACTGATATCGTCATTCCAAGAACTACGGTTATTCCAGTTTTGGCACAAACAGAACTTAATCTCTGCACAGGGATTACATCTGGTGTAAACCTATTACACCTTTTTCCTGTACAAATTACACCATAAGAAACTGGAGAATTTACCAATATCCCATCTGTGACGTGCCCGCTGTGAAATATAATCTCACTTGTTGAAGAGTACTGAAATGTGACTTGTATGTGTGTAACTAATCTGTATGTAATGTGATATATGAAATTGTTCAATAAAGGTTTAATAAAAGAAACTGGAGAATTTGTGTGGGAATAAATTAGATATCAATTAGGGATAGCCAGTGTAAGCAGTTGCCAGTCTTCGACTGCCTTTCAGTTACTAGGCACTGTCCTAGCTACTCCTGGTCTCTGGGTCTCTGGTCTCTGGGTTCCTCTAGATGAGAGGAATAAAAAGCACAATTGCCCCCCTAAAAACCAGGTTTGCTTTTTGTAGTTTCCATTCTTTGCCTTTCCTGTGACCACTCCTATGTAAATAGGAGGTGAATGAAAGACTGAGGCGAGACAAGGCATTAACACCATGTTATCATCGAGCTCTGTGATGCCACAGACTATTTACTGCATTACCCCCATACCATTGTAGGAAATAAGGAATGTGCAGATACTGGGGCACCCTGTCCTATCGGTATTTGCCAGCTGCGGAAGATGCATACATTTTTACCTCGATGTCCTTAAATAAAAACATAACAAACAACATTAAAAAAAAACTTAGGTGGGCGTTTGTGAAGCCTTCAGTATAAATAAAAGACTTTACACACCACTACCTAAAACAAGCTAATAGTACCTGGAGCTAATTTTACAAAGTCAACTGAGCACCTGCCGGATCTTAAATATATTTTGTTTGGCTTATTGCACCAAACGTTGTGGTTATTGAGGCTGTCTATCCGTTTTTAAGGCCCTACAAGCAATAGTGTCCTTTCAGGGGAAGCTTGAATCTCGGCTATAATGGGTGGTCTGTCAGATCCCACAGAAACCGAGCAGGGTTAGCTTCACGACCTTGTTCATCCCCTCTCATCGTCTACCCTCCCGTGAGGGACATTTTATTAGTCTAGAGGACGCTGACCTTTTCAAGTTTCTGTCACATGATTGGCCACACATTTTCCTCCTTCACTGCACTTTAGAGCCTAATTGGTCTGTAGGGATTTAAACAATGTGAGTGGCCAATCACAAACCAGAATCTTAAAAACGTCAAGCGTTGAAAGTGCGAGCCAAGGCTGCTGCGGTAGCTATTTGATTCGCCAGGACTGGTGTTACCAACAATGTGGCTCCCGTGGTGGCCATTTTAGGAATCTTAGACTAAGGCTTTGATGGCGGACACGGAGGACTTTTTTTTTTTACGGGCTTGGAAGATTTTGAACATTTCGGTGTCCAGATTGCACATCGGAGAGTTGAAGGTTTTCTCCTTATTAGGCAGGCTTTTACAAGCAAAGTGTCTGCAGCGCTCACCAGGGACTCTTCATATTCATGGAGCTTCTCCAGTGAGAATTCCTGAACACTTGAGCAGGGATAGAGGAGGAAGAAAATACAGAGCGCATGCGCCTGAGTGGAAAAGTACAACAAAGAGAAACTGCTGTGAAGACTCTTAGATAAGGGTTTGAGACTTCCAATGGAAAGGTAAACAGAGAGCTTCATGTAAAAAAGAATGCCCTACTACAGCCCTCTCAGATGCGTTAGTTCAAATGGGTCACTAAAAGCGAAATAGGCATACAAATCTCACTGCAATAGATTATTTACCCAGAGTACCTGAAATGGCAAACATTTTGCCCTGGGGTCCAGTGCTTTTAAGGACTGGTACTCACCGGCACTGAGTCAAGTGACTTTTTTTAATTTTCTACTCTTGAGTACAGGGCTCGAGTCGGGGTTGCACGCGGGTGGGAGGCGTCCCCACACTTATTTTACTAGGTTTTTATCGGGTGGACGCCGCCCCCCCTGCCCAAAAGCTGGACGTCACTCTTTGGCCTCTCTGGGGCGAGATCGGAGCTCATTCAGAATGTCTGTCTACCTGTATTCACTGCGGGAGGATTAAACGCAGGCACCGGCAGCCCCCTCGAGGCAGGTGGATGACCACCTTTCATCTAAAGGCATATGAATACCCATGAGATTCCTGTTGTGACGTCACTTCCGGTGACTGCATCCCCCCACTTTTTTTTTAGGACTTGTACCCTGCTTGAGTATCATAACATCTCCTCAGGCAAGGAGAATAAACATACTCTCCTTGGACTCAGCAGCATCTCAGCTGCTTCAATTGCTGTTCAAACAGGTGGTGCCAAGTAATGTCCCTGTATTCAGGGGCGTAGCTTGGTCAGTAAGACTGGGGCGGGTGGGGTGGCGGGGGGATGGGGATATACGCTTCAGCTTCCCAACCATCACATTGGCATATCTTCCATTCTGAGAAGCAGGACATGAGGGGGTCTTAAGAGGCAGTGAAAAGAGAGAGTAACGCAGGTTGTTAGGGTTCTTAAAACACAATGGTTTGCAAACTAACCAAGTTTTAAGGCAGAGACTAGAGAGAGAGTGTGAATGTTTTTGTAAGTGTGAGTATGTAAAAATCCAGGGTGAAATCCAACATATACCTCACCATACTCGACTGAAAGCACCTGTATCCAGCGATGTACTACAGAATACATTCTTTAGGGGGGTGTTACACCCCCATTGAAGTTATGCCGCTGCCTTCATCCTTTCCAAACCTCAGGCTGTACTACACGTCTTCAGAGTGGTTGACTGCTTTGCGGTCCCAGGCTCAAGAGTCCACTGTAGTAGGTGAATCGGAGAGCAATTTATTCACTGCCCCAACCAAGGTGCAGTCCATTCTCCATATTGGTTTGTGTCGCCAGGTTACCCACACATGGCACTCCACACTGGCTGATTATGTTATTCTGGGGAAGGCCACCGTACATGCAACCTGTTGATCACAGTCTCATTCTGCGTTTTTCTGTGCTCTCCTCTGCTCGGTCACAGACTCTCCTTTTACTAGCCGTGGTTTCATTCAGGATGTGCAGCCTGGCCTGGGACTTGTAGCACTCCAGCACCTCGGGAGTGGTGCCTGGACCCCGACCACCATTCTGGTTTGACATGCATAAACAACAAGAACGGACATTGTGGGCCCAGCCAGTAAAAGAGCTGCAGCCATGTCTGAGCCCTCAGTCTTTCCGCATCAGTGTTAGGTGTGCCACACACGGAATTGCTGGAATTTTTGGCAACTCCACGTTACTTTTTAACACGGTGTTCTAGCCCTACTATTTGACTGCTCTTCTCTTTGTTTGAAATAACTTCTTTACTTGGTGGTAGCTATTGACTACCCCTTTACTTTTTTAGTCACTCTTCTGTTGATTTGCAAATTATTACTCATAAGGGGTACAAGAGTGGCCTTACGAGCCCTTTCTCTCCTGTTGATTATATATGTTCTAGCCAGATTACCCAAATCACAGTGTGGTGAATTTATTTCCTGTGAGGCTCCAGAATATGTGAGCTGACAAGCGAGATTTGGCATCCCCTAGTTCAATTTTTCGAATGCCGACAGTTGCCTGTGTTTGAGATTGGTGGCAGTCAGAGGACAGGCTTCCAAGTACATTTGTTGCAGTATATGTTCTACTCCAGTGGCAGCCAAATCAACCTGCATAGCTGCGCTCTCTTGCCTTGCACACTGTACCTTTTGTGCTGATTTTCGGCGTTTCTCACTCTACAGTCACTAAATAGTAGCACAAGCAGCGCAAGCTGCATATTATTTGCCCATTTGCAGAATTTTGCAAGTTTTTCTGTAACGCCGCAGAATTCCGCAGAGCGAAACTCCACTAGTTCCACCCACCCCTAATACGTATGATGGTTAGCCTTTGGAGCTCATAAAGACAGTGGTATTAATTATTGATGTTAATAATAATGTGGATGTTCTGTTTGGAAGATTTTTTGGCTTTATGCCCTCTCACCAGCTTAGAATCTTGAGTTATTCTAGGTTGATGTTAAAAACATGGGCCCTCATTTATGAGGCCTTGCGTCAGTTTTGCGCTGCTGATGCGTCACTTTTTGTGACGCATCGGCGGCGTAAAACATGCACCTTGTTGCGCCATATTTAAAAAGTGACGCATCTAGGTAGATACGTCACTTTTTAAACCCCTGCGCCACATTATACCTGCGTCAGGTATAATGTATGCAGAGGGGGCGTTCCCCCGCAAAAAGCCTCGTAATAGTGACGCAGTGAAATCTATGAGATTTCACTGCGTCACTTTTAGGATGCTGTTGCGTCAAAATCTTGCGCCTGCCTCACAGCAGTCGTAAGACTGACGCAAGCCCTTTCACATGGGGCTTTCCCCATGTGAAAGGACGCATTGCTGGAGTTGCGTCACTTTTGTGACACACTCCAGCAATGCGTCACTTTTGCGCTTACAGATACGTCAGAAATACTGATGTATCTGTAACTCCTTGCGACATGATGCGTCATACATTAAATATGGCGCATCATTGGTGTCGCAAGGAGGACGCAGTGAAAAGTGACGCATCGCTGTTTTCACGCAACGATGCGTCACTTTTCATAAATGAGGCCCATGATTTTTACTGCTGTTTTTGTTTTTGGATGTGTCACCACAGGGTTCCACGTTTTAAAGTATAAACTGCTTGTATTCCTTATTTTATTTTAACGGATATTGTTACTTCCAATTAAATGAAATATTGGTTTTCCATGCAATTTTGATCCTTCTCCAAACTCACAGCCTCTGATACAAAGCATTACCAGTGTCTTCCAAGGAGGCAGAGAACTTCTTTGAGCCCAGTAGAAGGAGAAGGCTAGATGAAGTAAGCTGGAGGTAGACTAAGTGCCATGCACAAAGTGCAACACGTGTGGCAGGTGACGTACCCACATTTCTGCATTCTGTCCATCAATTGTTCTTTTTGCATTTGTACCCACATCTAAAGCATAGATGGCGCTGCACTAGGCATGTACAGAAAGCCAGCTGTGGACCTCAATGCCAGTAGCTACTGTGAATGACTTGGGAGACGGTTAGACAGTTTGTTGTTAATGGCTGCTGACCTTCTCACTGTCAGCCAGACCCATCCCAGGGCCTTGAAGTCAGTGCCAGTTATGTGATATCTGAAAATGGTACAGTGAAATTGTGATTCATTAGGGCTTGGACGAAAGGAAAAGGTGAGGTGATCCTTTCTCTCTTCCTTTTCAGGTGCTCTCCTTTCCTCTCTGGCTCACAATTGAGAGGTTTGTGGGATGTCTTCCTCCTGCTGGGAGGCAAAAACTGTAGGACCTGCTTTCGGTGCCCATGTAATTCTCCTCCAACGAGAGCAAACAGCGTCTCTTTCAGAATGGCGTGCCTGTGTTCTGAGCCAAGGCCACTGAGTGCTCCCTATACCTCTTTTATCTGTTAATTGATCTCTGATGTATTCTCTACTTCGTGTGTTGTGGAGCAGGCCCTTTTTGTAGGTTTATCTCTACGTTTTTGACATTTTGCAGCCTATTTCTTTTACCCTGTTTTTGTTGGATTTAGGACTCTGGGAACTTTACAACAGCTAATCACTGCTAAAGTGCATATACTCTCTGTGTAAATTATTTTTCATATTGGCTAGCCATGATTAGCATGTTTGATTTACTGGTAAATCCCTATTAAAGTGCACGGTGTGTGCCCAGGTCCTGTAAATCAAATGCGACTAGTGGGCCACCAGCACTGGTTGCACCACCCACACAAGTAGCCCTGTAAACATGTTTCAGGCCTGCCATTGCAACACCTCATCCCTACTGGAGAACCTCGCCACCCATCGGACTCAAACAACTGGTCACCTCTCCAACCCACTCAGGAGGACACACACACAACCCCATCTTCTGTGCAAGCAACACTATCTCATCAGCCACACTTCTGAGCTACACTGGACCAACCACCACTGTATCCACTTCTCCTTCATCAAAACCACCATACACCACCACGCCGACTGCTATCCTCGCAGAAGCTGGTACAAGGTCACTGAAGACTAGCTCACCACCTCCCGCAGCAAAGCCCCACCACTGACATCTATGTATGCCAACACCTCCGTAGGCAACCTCCACCTTTGGATCTCCAGCTGCACTCCTCTCAGGAAAGCAGCCCTCTAAGAAAGCCAGCCTGTCTCTCCTTCCCTCCAAGAATCCACGAGCACCTGCAGATAACTCGAGAATAGATGGAGAAACAGCAAGAGATTGACAGATCACACAGCCTTCAAAACCACCGTCACCACCACCACCACCATGTCAGAACAACAAAGAAAACAGCAATAAAGGAATGCATCAGTGCCACACACACAACAGCAAGGAACTCTTCACCGTGGTCAAAGAAGTTGCCAAACCCAGCACGGAAACAGCAGACATTCCCCCGCTCCCAAGGCCTCTCTGACAACCTCACTACCCTCTGCCACCGCAAGATCTAGTAGATCCACAACAGCTTCGCAACCCAAGACCCAACCACCCCACTTGCAACCACTGAACCCAATTACTCCATAACCCAGAACACCCTGACCAACTGGACTACGTTCACTTCTGATGACACCTTCAGGATCATGAGGAACATCCACTCCGGAGCCCCTTCAGATCCCTGCCCTCACCACATCTTCAACAGAGCTGGCACCTCCATCGCCCCTGCACTCTGCCAGACAATCAACGGCTCCATCGAGTCCAGCACCTCCCTTGATGACTGGAAACAAACAGAGATCAACCCCCTGCTGAAGAAACCCTCTGCTGACCAGAAGGACCTCAAATACTAAAGAACCATTTCTGTGCTTCCCTTCCCAGGCAAAGTCATTGAGAAGGCCATCAGCGCTCAACTCTCAGAGTTCATCGGAACATACCTTATTATAGACCTCTCCCCATTGGGCTTCAGAAGCAACCACAGGAAGGAGGCCGCACTCATCGCTGCTACAGATGACACCATTCTACTCAGAACCCATATAGATCAGCTGCGGAGTACCTCAGGGCTCTGCCCTGAGAATCATTCTCTTCAACATCTACATGGCCTGCTTACTGCCATCATCAGAAGCCACAGACTCAACATAGTATCCTATGCTGATGACACCCAGCCGAGTCTCTCCCTCACAGATGAACCCACAGCTGCAAAGAACAACTTCCACAATGGGATGAATGTATTTATTGATTTATACAATTTGTAAAGTATGGGTGTCTCGGCGCTAAGGACAGCGTTCAGGAAACAGAGACTATATACTATTGGCTAAATAGCCAGGTTTTTGTCAGTTTTCTTAAGGTAAGTAGGGTCGGGCTAACTTTAATGTGAATAGGAAGAGAATTCCATAGCTTGGCCGTGGCAACAGTAAATCGCTTGTCTCCCCACAAGGCTGTCTTTGTGCGGGTTATCCTTAGCAAATTGGCTGTGGATGACCGTAATGCCCTGTTAGGGATGTAGGCACCCAGGGCCTCCTTCAAGAACAAAAGCCCGGAGTTATGTGAGGCTTTGTATGCAATGCAAAGAGCCTTGAACTTAATGCAGTTTTTTATCGGGGGCTAGTGATACTGTCTCAAGTATATAAGAGATGGATTTGTATTTGGGTATTCCTGATAAGATTCTGGCCGCTGAATTCTGGACCAACTGTAATTTATTGAGTATTTTATTCTGTGCATTTATGAGGAGACCATTACAGTAGTCGATGGTGGACATGACTAAGGTGCTTTCTAAGGTTTTTCCAGCATTGAGTGGTAAAAAAGGTAAGAGCTTCTTTATCATTCTAAGTTTATAGAATGAGGATGAGACCACAGCATTGACATGGGGTACGAAGCACAGCTTGTTGTCAAATATGACGCCTGCGTTTCTGACCTTAGGTACGGGAAGTGAAGGGGGTCCTAATGAGGATGGCCACCAAGAGGTGGACCAGCATGACTACAGTTTGCTAAAAATCATTACCTCAGTTTTCTCATAGTTAAGTTTTAGCAATTATTGGCCATCCTTGTGCTGATGGCCAACATGCCTTCCTGGAAATTGGCTACTACTGCCCCTCCATCATTATGTACCGCAAGCACCAATTGTGTGTCATCAGCATAAGACGTAAGTCTGTGTGCTTTGATGACTCTGGCCAAGTCCGACACATAGATATTGAATAGTGTCGGACTCAGTGGGGATCCTTGTGGGACGCCACACGGGAAGGCAAATTGTGGAGAATTGAAAGTGCCAAGACTCACTGATTGGGTACAATTGGTGAGGAAGGAGGACAGGAGGGCTCTGGCTGTGTGTCTTATATCGATGTTTGTGACACGGTCGATCAGGGAAGCATGGTCAACCATGTCAAATGCTGCTGAGAGGTCCAACAGAATAAGAACAGCAGCGCCACCCTGATCAAATGTCATCCTAATCTCCTCTGATGCCTTAATAAGCGCTGTCTCGGTTCCATGGCCCTTACGGAAACCGAATTGCGTGTCATCCAGGAGATTGTGATTTTTGATATATATGGACAGTTGGGAATTCATGACCTTCTCGAAGATTTTAGCTGGGAATGGTAGGCTACTTATGGGTCTATAATTCTTAGTGTCGGCAGGGTCGAGATTGTGTTTTTTTAGCAAAGGTTTGATGATGGCTCTTTTCCAAATCTGGGGGTAGATGCCAGTCTTAAGCATCACGTTACAGATGTTAGAGAGGCTGTGAGCTATGAGATCAGTGATGGGTTTTAGAATGGCAGGTGGGCATGGGTCAGTGGCAGAGCCTGATTTGACGATGGAGACTAGATTTATAATCTGGTCCGGTGAGATGCTAAGGCAGTCACCACCTGGATGAAGGACAGCTGCCTCAAGCTTCAATCAGACAAGAACAAAGTCCTCATCAAGGCTGTCACCCCTCCGCCCTGGACGACTCCTGGTGGCCTGCTGCGATCGGAACTCCCATTCCCATGGACCACACAGAAAACCTCTGCATCATCCTAGACTCCTCGCTCTCAAAGAACCGCCAAGTCCATCCCATCTCATCCAGCTCCTTCCACCCGCTCTGCCTGCTTCAGAAGGTTCTCACATTTTTCTCCACCAAGTCCAGGAAAATGGTCACCCATGCGCTTGTCAGCCACAGACTTGACTAGGGCAACACACTCTACGCCAGCACCACCAAAAAACTCCTAAAGAAACTGCAGAACAATCCAGAGAACCTCAGTCCGACTCATTCTGATTATCCCCCGCTACAGCCACATCATTGGTCACCTGAGAGACTTCCACTGGCTCCCGATCAACAGAAGAATTACCTTTAAGCTCCTCAAGCACGCCTAAAAATCCTTTCACAATGCCGGGCCTGCATACCTCAACCACAGCCTCTCCTTCTACAAGCCGGCCAGAAATCTCTGCTCCGCCCACCTGGCCATGGCCACCAACCCAAAGATCTGCATGACCTCAGCTGGAGGAAGAGCATACTCCTACGTTACCGGAGAAATGGAACTCCCTGCCTCTACATCTCAGGCAATCGCGGTCAGTGCCTCAGTTCAGGAAGGACCTCAAAACCTGGCTCTTTGATTGAATCACAGATTCCGCCCCCCGCCCCACAGTGCCTTGAGACCCTAATGGATGAGTAGTTGCACTGTACATAAAACCTGATGAACTGATTGATTGATTGTTGAGAGCGTTGTTTCAAACTGCCATGTTGACCTGGCAGGTACACCCACATGCCAGTGCCTAACCCTTCCTTTTTCTGCACGTAAAGCACTTCTGAGCACTGGAGAAGTGTGGCTCACTGGTTAGAGCGGCAAACTCTGAAGCAGAGATCAGGCCCGGGACACAACGGCCCCAACAATACTGGGATGCCTGGCTTCACCTTGGGTTTGCCCAGGAGTGGCATCTCACAGGGAGAGCCAGGAAGGGTTCCACAGCGTTATACAGCACCGGGCGCCCCGTTGCTTGGGCAGCTGTGCGCTTTACAAGTATACTACATTTACATTTACATTCTAAGAAATGCCCAAGGTAGCCCCTTGGGCTGATTGCAGTGTATGTGAAAGATAGGTTATGTACTGGTGTGTTTTATATGTCCTGATAATTGAATACTGCCAATTTCGTTTTTCACTTTTGCAAGCCCTATCTCTCCATTAGGTTATCATTGGACCCGCTTTATAAAATTGTACAAGTGAAACTTTTAATTGGGAAAAGATAGAATTTGAAGTTTGGGCTCCCTAAACTCAGAGTTTAAAAATACATCTTTTAGGGAAGGTGTTTTTTTAATTGTGTGTATAAAAATACCACTTTTAGAAAGTGGGCATTTTTGTGCTTCACCATTCTATGTGTCTGCCAGCCTGTGGAATCCACGTCTGGCTTAGACTGACAGGGACTGTTTGTGCATTAACTTTAGACAGTCACACAAAGGAGCTGTTGTGTGTCCTGGAGATGCGGTTGAGCAATCACCAGGCTGATGGGTCTTCCTGCCCATTGTGGTGGGAGGAATTGTCACTGATACCTGAATAGGGCTGTGCCAGTCCGCTCACAATGATGTCTCCACCCCTCTGGGCTGTGTTTGGAGCACTTTTTATTTCAAATTGCTTTGGTTTTTATTAGTTTTATTTTTTAATTAAGTGTAATATATTTCTGTTAATATAAGTTTGTTGCACCTCTTTAAAGTTATTAATATTTTATGTATTTTTAAAAATCATTTAAATGTTGTTTTATTTAATTATTATTTTATATTTCAAGTGTATATATTTATTTATATATTAAATTCAGATTAATAAATACCATTCTTATCTTAATAAAAAATATAACCTACGTTTCATGTATGTTTTTCCTATGAATTGTTAAGTTTTTACTACTAAGTTATTGGTAATGTTTTAAATATATTTTATTTTAATGTGCATATTTTTATTATTTTTGTAGAGACAAATATATGAACATGTGTTTACATATATATTATATACTTACTTTTAGGGCCTTTCAGGCAGCCCTCTTCATTCTTTCCACTGTTATGTAATTCACATTTTCCTTCCGTCCATTACACCACAGAACATGTGGCATTGAGTCTGTCCACTTCAGCCACTGGCTAACCTCTCTTTTAGTGATTGCATTCTGCCTTTGATCAAGTGCCACATCCGCATTCTATAGCCCGATTAAAAATCTGGCAGGTCCACAGACTGCCAGACTCGTGGGGGCGCAGCGGTGGCGGCCACCCCACTGCCCTATTATGAGATGGGCGGTAGGACCGCGACATCTCAGGTGCAGCTGCCAGGGAAACACCATCCCCTGGCATTGTTGCAGCAGTGTAGAGGCACCCATATGGTTGGTGGGACCGCCGCAATCCCGCTAAGCATATTACGAGTGTCCTCTCCGCCAGGGTTTACATGGCTGTTCCTCCACCCTATAAACCTAGTCGGAGAGGAAACAAAGGGAGCCCCACAGGGCCCCCTGGTGCCTCTGGGCCATGTGGATGCACACAGTGTGGCACAACATGTGCCCCCCGTGTGCATGCACACCAGTTCCTGCACGATATGGACTTATCAGTCCATGGCGTGCACAAACTGTTTTTGGCGTTACCATTGCAGTGCCCGTTTTTAGAGACAACACTGTGGAAACGCCCACAAAAAATGACAGACTGCCCCATTTAGATGTGGAGAAACTGCAGGATTTCCAACGACAGAGCCGAGCTTCTCCTAGCTCCACCATCGGAAATGGCCCGTCGGCCACAGGGTCATATTGCCGGTCATACCGCCCGCACACCACCATATTTGAGTTGAATTGCCAGGGCTGCTTTGAGTTCCCAGTCCAGCCCTGCTGGGCAAGGCTGGACTGGGAACTCAAAGCAGCTCTGGCAATTCTGTCGACCAAGCCCCCAGGGGTAGGGGGCACAAGCATGAAGCACTGCTGCTTTTGTTGCTGGGGGCTGATATTGCAGCGGCACTGCAAAACCAGTCCCCAGTACCAAAACTGACCCCTACCACTACAAAACCATCCCCACCCTTCCAGCCTCCAGGGGAAACGCCCGATGCCCGGTGCGGCCAGTCCGGCCCTGCTGCTGGTGCCACCTTGCGAGGCAGGGAAGATCCAGCTGAGAAAATCACACAATGACCCGCACACACCGGGAGAAAAATACAAAAATATATGCACGCCAGGGCCATTTTTTAAAACACCCAAATCCCCTCTTTGGGAGTTTTTTCTTGAAAACAAATACCCTGCCGAGCATGCATAACACTCAATAACAACAAAAGAGTGACTGTTAGCAACGCACTAAAAGAAACACACAGATGTTTTTAGAAGGACCCTCACTCACCAACCTGGTTGGTGACATGCTTCATAACAAGCATAGCTCCTTCTAGACACAGTTCAATGTCTGCAGTAGAGCTGCCTGCCTGTCTCTAAATTTGTCTAAAATCCTGGAAGGCGCGGAGGCCATGTCCACTGGTCCCGGACTGCTTGCTGGGGTCTATATGACCACCTTTATTTTCTGCCAGGCAGTGTCTAGGCACTATGCTGTTTTTCGGGGACCAGAATTAGCGGAAACACATTCATAATATCATCACCATGCAGACCGTTGCAGAGAGACAACAGTTAACAGTAACTGCCAAATAACACTCATCATCCAATCAGGAAGCAGCTATTATCAAAATTGCAGCCTTTATAATTTTACACTGCGGTAGATTGCACTGAGTTGTAATGATGCTTCAGTGGAGAATTGCCAATTCAGACTCCGCTCATATGAAGCAGTTAGGGGTCTCTGATATTGCTGAAAGTAGATTTCTTCCACGCACTTAGGGCCATATGTATGAACACATTTTCCCACAGACACAGAATGGGTAAAACCCTTTGATACAAATGTGTTACAGTTAATCTGCTGTACAGAGAGGTAGGTGTTCACTGCCAGGGAGAGCATACCCAGGCCACTAAGAGAATTCAAGGTTTTACAAACAAACACATTATTTTCACTTAACCCTCTCTTCTCCTTCTTTTATGGCTCCGCCTCTTTAAGCCACTGGCCCTGCCTCATATAGTGATTAATCTCACAAGCTAATGGATCCTTGCAGGATTAGGGATCTGGATATAAAACAGCTATAGCTTAAGGCTGTGGACAGAAGCACTGCACAACCGAGCATACTAAGAATTTGTCAGGTATATATTTTTTCTCAAGATCCATTCTCTAAAAACCTTAAAAATACGCTAAGGCTGCGGAGTTTTAAGTGAGTAGAGCTTTCGAGACCTTCACAATGACTTAATAGCAAACAATTCCTGATTTCAACATTTTTCTTGGGTGTGTAATTTCTAGTGTTGAGTCATTTGCGAAGAAAAGCTAAGCTGTGATCTCAAGTGCGATTTAACAGCGTTTGCAGGAAAAAAGGTGCGTTTGTTTTCAGGAGCAACTTACACTCACACCACACTTGACGTCAGCAAGGAATCTTGGGAAGCTCTATGAACCATGCAGAACTTTGTAAGAGTAATAAACTTATGCACAAGCCTACAGCAGATTGGAACCTGACTAGGAGAACTATACCTCTGACACACAACATCCAACACAAAATGTGCTGTTTGTGTAACAAGAGTCACTACCACAAAATGATCAGAAGTGAAAAGGGGAGATATCGTGTGCATGGACGTAATATAATGCTCTACCCAATCTCCTTATACCAAAGGACAACTAAAAACCTAACAGTAGTCTGGGACTGCGCCTGAATATCTGGGGCAAAATGTAGGAAACTTAAAACATGAACTCTCTCACTAATTACAAAGCAATGGATTGATAAAAGTAAAATGTGATCGCAAATTTGATATCTGATACCACACTAAGGGCCAGATGTAGGTCGGTCGGTAACGGCCGAAAATCGGCATTTTCGGCCGTTACCGACCGGTATTCAAGAATTGGCATGTAGGGGCACAATTTTACAGAATCGGTAACTTTACCGATTCGGTAAATTTACTGATTCTGTAAAATACCGCATTGGTATTTTTACAGATTCGGTAAATCTCAAATGTAGGTGGGACTCTTCTGAGTCCCAAAGGCCCTACAAAATCGGTATTTTACCACACAATCCTATTGTGTGGTAAAATACAGAATTCAGGTGTGCATGCACATGTGTGCATGCACACCTAGCCATGTGACAGACAGACATGCCCTTAGGGCATGTCTGTGTGCCACATGGCGCACATGCCTATTTGTGGGGTGCCAGAGGGTGTTATAGTGACACCCCCTGCACCCTTGCAAAATTCGGTATTTACCGATTCTGTAAATACAGAATCGGTATTTCCCATTGATTCCTATGGGCTTCAAAGCCCATAGGAATCAATGGGAAATACCGATTCTGTATTTACAGAATCGGTAAATACCGAATGTTACAGATTCGGTATTTCCACATCTGGAAATACCTACATATCCAGCCCTTAGATTTACCGATTTTTAATTACCGAATCGGTAAACTTCGGTAATTAAAAATCGGTAAATCTATTCTACCTACATCTAGCCCCTAAGGGCCTTATTACGAGTACGGTGGTCCTGAAAAAATACTTATGGTGGCGGTCCGACCCCCACCACTCCGGTGATCACGTATCACTATGGTGACGGTGGGACCACGACAAGACCGCCGCCTCCACCGTGATCCATGATCCTGCTGCAGTGGTGGTCTGTAAAGGGGCTAAAAATGCTGGTGGTGACAATGCCGGCATCACCGAGCATATTTCGATCTGCATTTCCACCACCCATTTCATGGCGGTGACGCCCCCATGAAAAGGATGGCAGAAATGCAGGTAACGTGGCCCGAACAGGGCCCCCAGATGAATCTGGACATGGGGATTTGTGTGGGGGGCACATGTTGTGCCCCCCTACAATTGCACCATTGTGCTTGTATTGGGCGGCGTGTACTGGGTGGTGCATGCCACACTGTGCACATACAAGCTCTCAAGGTAGCGGTATGCTGTTTAGACTCTTCTGTGAGCCTAACATACCTGCCGCCACTTCGCCAGCCTGTCCTGGATTTAACACATGACCATGCTGACAGGTTCACCACAGGCTTGGCGGTCTCCCTGGGACCGCCGTGGTGGCGGTCCCAGGTGAATTCTGCCCAACTCGTAATAAAGGACTAAGATTGTCACCCCCCATACAGATTAGGGAAGGGAAACCTAACACATGTACTGCTATATCACTGCAAACCACAGACTTGGGAAGATATTCCATTATCCAATAGATAACATTACATCATATGCCTCATAATAGAGTCCTTTATATGTATGTACATGCGCACACTGCTGCTTTAACATTAAAGTTCCAACCGTTTACTTGTGCCGGTCATTAATATTTGATAGGACAATTAAGTTTTGCTCAGAACGGGTTATTCACATAGAGGAAATCAGTACCCTTCCGAAAGGAGTGACCATCCTTGGACCGTAGACAACTATTACTGTGGGGCTGACACTCTCAGGTGCCAACACATTCATTCCTAAATAAACGAGGAGTTGGTACACCCTCTCCGGTCTTCTAAGTTTTCCCTGTCATGGTACCAGAGAGCATTCCCCACACACACCTTATTTCTCTATATTTTATTCAATCCCAGTATTTCTTACTTTTAGTTGATTTAAATTGGGAAATAATTAACTACTGTGGTTTGCATAACACAGTAGCGGGGGAGTGTTGCAGGGCGGTGAGGTGTGGCGGGGGAGGGGCAGGATGGGGGGTAGTAAACTCCAGCACACGGCCGACCGGAGATAAGTACATAAATAAATAAAATGAATTACATTGCGCGCGCTGCAAGGCAAATGGCGTTACAGCGTGCGAAATGTAATTCAATTTAGTAGACCACATCAAGGGGAAGTCTAAGTCTTCAGAGAGCATCACAGGTGTGAAGAGGGAATATAATAGATTTTGCCCAGTTAATTTTCAATCCTGATTATTCTCCAAATTTCACTATTTCTCGTAGCACTGGGGACACATTTTGGGCCGGGTCACGAACCTATAGGAGAGTATCATCCACATAAGATGAAAATATGAGATTGTAACCAGGGAATCGAATTCTGCCACCAGGGCATAAAGATGCGGGGAGAGTGGGCAGCCCTGCCGAGTACCTCTAGATATCGCCAGAGGGGCAGTAACTACATTACTAACCTGCAGACGGGCTGCGGGGGCCATGTACAGAGTGTTGACTAAGCATAGGAAGATGTTTCCCAACACCATGTGCTCCAGGACTAGCAACATGAAATTCCAATCTATGGAGTCAAAAGATTTTTCAGCATCTAAAAAAATCGCAGCAACCTCTGTGTTTTGATTAGTATGTTGGATTGCCCCGAATACAGTATGCAAATTGTGTGTAAGTGTGCGTCCGGGTATAAAACCAGCCTGTTCCGACCCAACAAGAGATGGCAAGCGGTTCGCTAGTAATTTAGCAAAAATGTTTGTGTCCATGTTCAATACAGAAAATGGACGGTAGGAAGAGCAATGATCCGGGATTCCCAGGTTTCAGAATGGCAACCAGGAGGGCCTCCCACATGGTAGGGGGCATGGAGCCACCCTCCGCCATCTCCTCAAAGAGTGCTATTAAGTGAGGGGTAAGAAGTTCTTTAAATTCTTTGTAAAACCCCACTGTTAGTCCATCCTGCCCTGGAGCTCCGCCGGAGTACATTGTAGATATAGCATCATGTATCTCCCACGCCTCCAATGGGCGCATCAAGTAAGCCCTGTGTTTTTCCTACAACCAGGGCAGCTTAATGTAATCCAGATAGTTTAGCATGTCGGAGGCTGTGTTGTGGGACCTAGCTTTGTAGAGGTCAGCATAATATAACCGAAAACACTCTGTCACTTTATCAGAGTCGGCAATCTTCTCGCCAGCTTCCAAGATTAATTCTATGGGCAGAGCAGGAGCTCGGCGCCCCTTCATTAGGTTCGCCATGGCTGCGCCAGGTCGCTCCCCCTCTCAGTATGTTCTTGCTACTGCATATTTACCCAGAAGCTTAACCACCCTGTCCGCCTCATAGTGGTACTCCTCTAGCGTTGTTTTCCAGCAGTGAGGGGTCGCTTGTTTCTTGTGTTTCTCTTTCTAGCCTAGCCAGGGTTTGTTCTAGGAGTGCCAGCCTACCCCTAATCGACCTCAACACTCCCGAATGTTTGGAAATAGCGATGCAGCGGTTAAACCGTGGCGAAGTGCGTGATTGAACCCAGATTGGTAGCAAAAAAGGTCTCCATTGCTTCTAACATTTCCGCCCTAAAACCTTGTCTAGTAATGCATATGAGGGGAAGTGCCAGGTGAATGGAGGGGGGAACTTGGTGGGGGCAGATAATAAAAGTAGTACTGGGAAATGATCAGAGTAAGTGCCTGGAAAGACTTCCCAATCTTGGATACTAGATCTAAGAGATCCCACCAGAAACCAGTAGTCAATCCTGGTATGAAGATTATGTGGAGCAGAATATTGGGTGTTACCATCCGCCTCGGACGAGCGAGAGTGCCAGACATCCACCAGACCCAGCTCTGTCAGGACATCCAAAATTGCCTCAGCAGTCAGCGATCGGCAAGGGTGGGCCACCAGAACGGTCTAAGTCGGGATTTAGCACACATTTAAAAGTGCCCCCCCCCCCATATCTGTGGTAAGTCGGGCAACTGGCTAGCCAGGGTCAAAAGGTCGTGGAGAAACTGCGGGCAGTCGTGATTATGGCCATATACATTATTAAGTATGCATTCTATACCTCTCCCCTTGTACTTTGATACTACATATCTACCATTAACATCAGAGTGTAATTCCTCTAGAGTGAGTCAGGCTGTGGGTTTAATCCACCTGAAGGCCCCTGGAGCATGTGTAGTGAAGCACGCAGCATGGAAAGTGCTGCGGATCCTGCCACGGGTCTGCGGAAAACTTGCTACGGTAAGATGTGTTTCTTGCAATAGCTCTACATCGATATTATATCTAGTGAGATATGTCATGACTTTTCTAATTTTGCGCTGATCTTTGAGGCCCCTGATATTCCAGGACAGGCGTCTCAGCTTATCCTCCATATCATAGGAGAGATTGACCCAGCCATAGGGTCCGCCCGCCCTCTAGTGATCATACAAGCTGCAGGGTGACGTTCTCGTGCACCCCCCAGTGTGTGTGCCTTATAAAATTGTAGCATGGCGATTCAAGAAAAAATAAACACAAAGTCACAGAAATCCTCCCTACCCCCCACACGCCATGCCAACCCAAACTGAGCACAACTGAGCACAGTTGAATTCTCCCCACCCCACCTCCCTTACCTCTAAGAAAATACGGCAACAAGCCATGTAGTGGGTATCGCGCAGGGATGGATGTTACCTAAGCACTACGAGTAACTGTCAGCATAAATTAACATTATAATAAACATATTAGGGCAATCAGACCCATAGAACAGACCATCCGCATCTGTAAGCAATGAAAGGGAACAATGCAACTAGTCAAGGAAAAATAATATGAAACAACTTCTCAGAATAGAACCCAGATATATATCAGAGTCTGCATTAATCATGTAAATAAAGCATAAACATTCCCCCAAAGAGCATAGAGACTACATATGTTTTGTATAGTTGGCTTGCAAAAAAGATGCAAGCACTGGGAGGTTGTCTCTGACACAAAATCCTAGTAAATGTCTGAAAAACAGTAGTCCTAAAAACAAAACGATTTGTGGCATCAAACATTGTTTTTTTTTTCTTCTGAGGAATACTACATTTATTTCATTTGAATAAATGCTTAGCACAACCAATTCCAGCTTAAAAAATGGGTTACAGACAAATGGCATGAAACAGAGAAAATCATACCAAACTAACATAACATGCTGAGTCAATAAATATGATATATCACAAAAATATTAACATTTCCTTTCATTTCCATTAATAATGCTTCTTTCTAATAAAATCCATTTGGCCATCCCTGTCTCCTTGAGCCAACATTGATGCAGTGATGTTTAGAAACCATGTTATGTGCTTTGACGTCTGATGCTGTTCTCAATTCCACTTGCAAATACCTACTTTTTATAAGCTTTGCCTGCTGATGTTTTTGGAAATGGATTTTCAGTGTAAACTATTTTTGATGAAGTGGATATGGATGGCGTTCCTCCTTTATACAAGATCATGAAGATTTTCTCTGGAATCTTTTTGTTTATATCTCTTTCGTTGATTTTCTGTCATTTCTGGTCCCATGGGCTTTGGTGGAAGATTGAGGATCAGCCAATACAAAGAAGCAGTTTAATCGACAAGTCAAGACACTGCACTCTTTTTACTATGTGTCTACAAGTACCTGCAACACTCTTTTTTGATACCTGTAGATGCTGGCAGACCCTCCAAATACAAGCTCTAGAGTTAATGCCAATAGGTGATATCTAGACAAAAGAATAGGGGTGGGCATAACTTGTGTAATTCAGTGTAAGATAATCATGCAGAATTACCCCAAAATTCAGCAAGATTATATGGACTATATGCAAGAAGATTAATTCTGCATCTCGATCCAGTTTCTTAGAGAAAATTGCCCCCTCATGTCCAAAATGGATGTAAGGATGCATATTGCGTTAAGAAACAGTGCTAAAATCAACAGAACATAAACAGCAAGCACAAGTGGCTGCTCGTGTCGCTAATTGTGCATTTGGGGTAGGATTTTCCCTCAACTTACTGCCTACATTTAGAGCAATTTTCAAAGTACAAAATGCACTCTTGCATCCAAAATGAATGTGGGAATGCATTTTGCACCTAGAAAATAGTGCTAAATGCAACAGAACATAAACAGCAACATGAGCAGCCATTCATGCTTGCTAAATGGGCTCTCACTGTAGGATTTTCTCCCCCAAATTACTCATTTATGCAAGTGGGTGGAATTGCGTAATCGGTACTTCCACATCAAAGAGTAATGCGGAATCACTGAAATTATCCTGACTACTCTGGGATAATTGAAATTCCAACCAGGCTTAGGCTTAGAAAAAACAGCTAGAGCACTCTTCATATAATCTAATGGAAGAAGAGAATCGCCTTCAAGATTGCAACTATTCTCCGCTTGTGCATTCACATCTATGCACACAAAATATCACACATCTATCTATATAGATGTAGTGTAGTGAACAAGGCGGACATGTCCGCCGAAACGCGTCTATTCGTTGTTTTGAGATTAAATTACCTTAGATTTGAAAAATCCCACGGAGTCGGTGCTTGCTTTTGAATGAATGGATGATTCAGGACTGGATCTATATCTATCTGTATATGTATGCATATGGTACTTCTATAACACAAACCTAGCCAAAAGGCGACGCTGTCAGACATATCGCAGGGGCTAGGAGCTGCCTTCATCTCATCTCAATAAAGGAGATAATCATGTTCAAGGCTCCCACTATTCTCAGCTGATGCATTCCCATTTCTGCATGCTAAACAACATGTATGTACATGGTATTTCTAAGGAGCAAACATGGTCAAAAGGCGACCCTGTAAGCCTTTACTGTTGATGGTTACTAATCAGCTGCCTTTCTTCAATTCAAGTATCATCAGTTTCCATATTTCTCTATTTCTTTTTCCTTTACAAACCGCTGAAGAGTGTTGATGATACATCATTTTTGCAAGCGTCACGCTCTTTTCCATTCTTTAATCTACTGGTATCAGAGATGTTCAATGGTAAAAGGGAATTTTAATTATGGCGGAAGAATAGGAATATTTTGCAATTCTGCAGAATTACTGATAATTATATGATTACACCTGCTAATTCAGAGTAATTTGGTGGGAAATTAGCACAGAAACAACGAAATTAGTGAGTGTGAGGGGCTACTCTTACTGCTGTTTGGGTTGTTTTGCATTTAGCACTATATTCTTAGCAAAGAGTGAATCTTTGCGTACATTGTGGATAAGAGGGTGCATTTTGTCTTCAGAAACTAGTGATAAATTCCAGGAGTAAGCTGGAAGAATATCCTAGTCCAAGAGCACACTTAGTGAGCATGAGTGCCTGTTTGCGTTGCTATTTGTATTCTGTTGCATATAACACTATTTCTTAGTGAAAATTACATCCTCAAGTCCATTTTTACACAAAAGTAATCGCTAAATGCAGAATTATTCTACTTGCGTACTTCCGTTTAATCTCGCAAAAGTTTTGGGTAATTCCGTATAATTATGCTACACTGAAGGATGCAAGGTGCGTTGAATTGTGTTTGGGGTGTGCACTTTTTAAACGCTCGAACATACCTCAGCCAGCATACTTCACTATGATAAGTGTTATGTAGTAGAAAGCATTTGTGGAGTGTTAGACCTGGCATCCTTGGAATGGTTCACCCCAAACTTTTTGCATTCATCCCTCCTGTTTTGCTGACTTTGTTTTTCTGGCCTTACGACTCTGCACAGTTTACCAGTGCTAAAGTGCCTGTGCTCCCTCCATAAACATGGTAAACTTGGTTTATATTCAATTGGTACATTTTAGTTTACTTTCTAAGTCCTTAGTAAAGTGTGGTACTACATGTACCTAGGACATGTAAATTCAATGCTTCTAGTGGGCCTGCAGTGCTGATTGTGCTACCCACTTAAGTAGTTCTCTAAACATGTCTCAGGCTTGTCATTGCTGCCTGTATGTGCAGTTTTTACTGTGCTATTTTTACCTGGCAAAAGAAACCTTTCTTTTAATTACATATAAATCACCTGTGGTTTGTGTGGAACAGTCCAAAGGACAGGGTACATTGTATTTAAAAAGTAAGGCATGCACTTTAGACTTGTACATGTCCTAGTAGGTAAAAGATCCTAAATTTGTTTTTCACTACTGAAAGGCCTACTTCTCCATAGGTTAGCATTGGAGTTACCTTATTACATTTAATTATCTATAACTTCAAATTGGGAGCAAATAGACGAACCAAGTTTGGTGTCTACATTAGTAGCTCTCTTTAATGGTAAAATCAGATTGTTAATCAAAATTCTGAAAACAACACTTTTAGAAAGTTGGCTTGTTTGTCCAAACCATTTGGTGCCTGCAGCCTGATCCTGGGTCACATGACTAGGTTTAGCTGGCAGTTGTTTTTTGTGTAGTGCTCCCAGACAGTGAGACATAGGGTTGATAGGTTTTGTTAGAATGGGCCACTCTGAGTTAACAAGGGGGAAGAGCTGTCATCCACCACCCTTGCACAACACAAAGGCTCTACCTGAACACTCTCACAAAGGGTTGTCACTAGTCTATTGTGACCCTTGAGCAAGCTTGAACCAGGACAGGGTGTAAGGCGATGCCTGACACCTCAGGAGGGTGGGAACCTGAAGAAGCTTCCTCCACTTGAAAGTGGGCACCAGTTATAAATGTTGGATCCTTAGACACATATCTTCAGGACTCTTCTGAACTTGTAGACTCTGCCAAGAAGAAGGACTGCCGTGCTGGGATACTTATATGGGCCACCCGAGGCCCACAACACACTGCTGCTTCTTCCCGCATTCATAGAGGCCATCCTGGGACGGGGCTTGTTGCCCCAGCCATCACCCTGCTAAACAGGAGGGACCTGATGGCCGACGCTTGATAAGTGTCCACGAACACCTGCAGCATGGGAGTCTATGCGCCACACCTGGGCGAAGCCTTGGTCACTTGCGGACCCTTCTGAGCCCGTCGGCATCAGATGAGGCTGGGCTGGGCCACCCACCATACACCTCAGTCTGTAGTTGAACTATAGCATTCTTTTTGTTGCTACGTTGATGTTGAGACACAAAGTGTAACCATCTTTGGGGTCTGCCCTCATTATATTTTTGGCCAAGTTATCAGTCACTGTGTGCATTAGGAATATTCAAGGCTCGTGGACTCTGAAGGTTATCTCAGCAGCATCACTTAACACACCCCCATCACAAACTATTTGTCAACAGAAATGGGCGCTTTCAATTCTGAAATAGGCCATGTGGTGGAAAGAATAAACGCCATAAGTTGGAACTCTTCGACTTTATTTAATCCACAAGGTTCATCGGCCCAAACAGACTCTCATGGCATGACTCCTTCGGGTGCTGACCCACTTTCTATAGATGGGGAAATGGGAGCCCCATCCTGAACATGATTGGATAATACTGTCACGTCTGATATGACCCCAAGGTGAACTAACGGTCCAACTGGTTGCTTTTGTTAAATCCTGCAATGATGATTTATTCCTCAGACTGGAAACAGTAGTATGTGCTTTAAAAAATGATCTGATGGCAAAGATTGTGCAGGGCCTGGGAACGATTGTGGCATCCCACTGCCAATCACCATATATTTCTCTGTAGAATTTACACACAATGAACAATCCTTCAGGCCCCACTCTCCCCTCAAGTGTACCTAGGGCCCGATTCTCCTGACCCATTCATACTACGGTTCAACTGACTGAGGAAGGAACTAAGCATGTTACATTGGAAACCCTTAACAACAATCACAATAATTGCAAAGAGCCACATTTAAACTTAGTTCCACCTAGAAAAAGTTTGGGAGCCACCCATCACAGCAACACTTACGTCTACCCACAGACGAACCACCCTACGTCCTCATTCTGGACCATGTCCCTATTTTGAATAGAGAAAGGAAAGAATCATTGGAGGATCTGAGTATAAAGATTTTCACTGGTTCAGTTCTAATGTCAGGCCTAAGGCAGGCCTTCCTCTTGAAATTATAACAGTAAGAAGGGTGTTGGTTATCATCCAATTTCAACCAAAAGTAATTGTGTTTCAATCTTAGATCCCAGAGGTGGTGAAGAATCTCTTAAATGCAATAAACCATTTTGAAGATTCACCTTGTTGAGTAAGAGCGTTACCCCTGGGTTACTTCTATACTCATTCGTTGGTTATGCATAAAGGAACCTTTGTCACCTTTAAGTCCTCTGCTAATTTGATGGCTCGTTCACTCCCTTTAAGACTTCTACTTGAAAATTGTTTTGCTGTCCTAAATAACATGGAACCCAATGATTGACTGTCAACGAGTTATGTGCAACCCCCCTGCTCCCTACATCATACAACACCAAACTCCAATATTATCCCTGGAGAAGTCCTGGTCATCACAGTGAAACCACAGATTTAGATCCATGTGGCAACGTTACACCAATCACAAACAGCTTAGAGTCGCCTCTTACCGTGCTGTCTTGGATCATTGCGGGATTAGGTGCGAAGCTTCAAAACGAGGACTGGGTGGGCTTTGTTTCATGCTTCAAATTGATTTATCTTCATGAGACCTGGTCTCTTAAAGATTTTCATATAAATTGGTAATGCTCTCATTGTATTTCAGCAACGATGGGTGGCCTGGCTGTGTTAATTTCTATTAAATGTAGTAAGGCGAAAGTTAAGCCACTAAGCTCCTCACCTTGGTACCAATTACTTTTTGGGCTGGGCACTGTGAACATTTTGAACGTGAATTTCTACCATAAACATATTTGATCACATCACTGTAATACACAAGTTACTGACAGGTTAAATGAGGTGATTATAAATACATTTGCCTCAAGCTCCCAGTTTTGTATCCTATGGGTACGGGATTTCAACCGTTCAATTTTTGATTTTATTAACTAATGGGCTTGTAGTGTGGAAAACAAGGTGGGGCAGCCAATAAATCATTTTAAACACTCCAAATATGGGGATGTTTTAAGTAACATTGTGATTTTAAATGATCTAATTTTCCTTTTCAACTATGTAAAAGATACTTCCTCTCACTACCCTACCTTTTCTTGAGGGGTAAAATCAAGTACAATTGATTTCTTGATAATAACTAGTGATTACTGTAGCCTGGTCGTTGATTTCAGGATATCCTAAAACTGTGCTAGTGATCATAACCCCCTAATAGCCCACCTAAATATAAAATTTGGGCTAAGGGATCTGAAACTCACTGTTCTTCCCATTGAGCTCAACTCAAATAATGGTCTTAGGTTAAAATAGGACCGGGTATTATCAATAGATGCTTGCCAATTGAGGATGCCCCTGTTGATGTAACCAGGGATTTCGAGTCAAATCATAAAATCAGAGCTAACAGTCAAATGCCCCACTTCCATTTACCTCCCAGTGGCTTGAAAGGTTCATGAACAAAAGCTCTTAATGAGTTAAAAATAGCTCTTCATGCTGTCCCATGCAATAAGGACTATTACCATGGCAGGCGCACCGCCACCGATAGGTCGTCAGTGGCTGTCCACCCGACATCAAGGTTATCAGCCTGACCGCCGGATTACAATACCAGCAATCTGAGAGCAGATGTCGGGGGCAGAGACTGCTGCCTCTAACAGGATCCAAGATCCCAATGGGACGGCAGTCGAAATGCTAACCCTACAGTCGAGGTAGTGCCTGCGCAGGCACTGCTGTAGGGAGTCCCTTTCTGACTGCCTTTTCTTAATGCTCCACCATGAAAAGGCAGACAGAAACGTACTTTGGGGGACCCAACATGGCCCCTGTCCACCGTGGTTTTTTTCATGCAGCGTGTGTGGCAGCCCTTTTCCTGGGCCGCAGCACATGCCACAGTAGAAAAAAGCACTTTTCTACCACCGTTCTGGCAATCCTATCCAAATTGGGTGGGTGGGACCGCCGACTCATTGTTGGACAGTCTCCTGCCTGATGGGATGGATGTCAGTAGTCTGACCAACCGCCATCATAATCAGGCCCTTAGCTAAGGCAGCATGGAAAAATGATAAAGCTGCAATTGATCACAGAAAGTACGAGTTTTTAAATAAAGCTGGGTCTGGATTATTGGCCGCTGGCCGTTTGAGACTAAGAAAGTAATTTTGGGATGTTATCAATCACCCACTGTTTTCTGTAGGTCCCCCAACTAAAGTTTACTCTCTGATTTCAGGGGCCACATGAGCCTCACATGTGTTATGAATTTTAACCCTTTTAATAAGGTGATTGACCCAGAGGAAAGGGATATCGACATGATTAAAGATATGGATCAGGCCTCGCAGTTCAGCCAATCCATCTCGGTAAAAGAGGTGGAGGCAGCTATTATCCAGGGTATACGTAGGAAAGTGCCTGGATTGGACAGGATCCCGCTTGATCTCTTTAAAAATGATCTTAACGTTTTTGGTGCCACTGCTTACTAATATTGCCTGTTTCCTGGAAAGAGGCGATTGTCGTCCCAATATTAAAACAAGCACTGGCGTTGCCAATAGGTTTCGCATTTAGAAAGTTGGAGCTATTCGTTTTGTAAATTACATTTTATATTTATATATCGTTATTAGCATTGGCATAGCCCTATATTTATATATTGTTATTGACAATGCCAATAATGATATATAAATATAAAATGTCATTTACAAAACCAATAGCTCCAACTTTCTAAATGCGAAACCTATTGGCAACGCCAGTGCTTGTTTGTGTAAGGAGGGGCAGGAAAATTGGCTTTGCCGATGCTCGTTCTCCATGGCAATCAACCTATCTGCCTCTTGGCCCACCTGTTCATTTTTCATCTCTTCGGGATCAACCCACTGCCAGTGCGCTTCCTTTCAGCGGTTCTGCTCCTGGCTATGGGGGTCACTTATGAAAAGTGGACGCTCTAGCCATATTCATCTCTAGTGTCCTCCACTTCCTTCATAGCTGCTTCCCTGACAAGTTTGGCCTCTGCCTACCACCAACGAACATATAAAGGATTAATATCTGGTGCACGCAGCATAGCAGCCAGAACTCTTTCATGATAGCATCAGTGATTGGATATTTAAAAAAAATGCAACAATGCTACTCTGTGTCCTGCTCTCTTCGCATGATACTCAACTAAATAAAATTAAAATATGCTTCATGTCTTTCGAGGTCTTCCCCCACAGATTTCCCCCCGAAATTGTACCATTTCCAAATTCTGCAGGTTATTTAGTACTCTCCCTTCCACCGTGATTTTTTTCCAAGAGTTCTGAATTTGTACAGAAAATACTGGGAATATTAATCAGGCCTTTTAAAGCTGTGGGTAGCCTTGAGGTAACTTCAGAGTTGAAACAGGAAAAGTTAAAAAGGGAAAGTTACAAAAAATCCAGTCAGCGAAGGGGAGGCACAGTCAATTCATTATGCACAGGGCGCTAAAATAAAAGTTGCCCAGACCTACCACTCAAGCTGTCGCTTTGATGTTTTAAGGCATCAGCTGCTCTGTGAAAATAATGTTCGAACAAACCACCTGTGTTCAACGCGCACTGCGGCGTTTTTTTTTTTACCTGTGAACGTAAGTTTGGTGTTACTGCCTGTGAGAGTGTCCCACACCTCGGATAGGTGTTCGCGCGCTTCTGTCACGAGAGAGGTGGACGTTGCCCTCTGTGCGCACCTGAGGTCGGTGGTTTTCCTTCGGGTGCCCGTGCTTCTACACAGCACGTGCCAGCACCCGGTAGCGCGAGGGAGCGGTGCCGCCGTATAAAGGGCGCCGGGGGGGGGGGGCAGAGTTCAGTCTCCAGGCGTCAGCGGTGCAGCTGCGGGACAGCTCGCCATGGCCCTCCCGGCGCCTCTGTTGGTCCTTCTCGCCTCTCTTCACGTCGGTAAGTGGCCAGACCTCCAATTTAATCCTCGCCGTGATTGGCACTGGTTGTGGGGACCGGCGACCATTTTGGGGACCGAAACTTATTTTACATCAACCGACTTTGACCCACAGCAAGAGAGATAACGGCAGAACAAGGAGGAGGAAGAAAAAAAGGGAACGGGTTGCGAATACTCGACCCGGCTGGGAAGGATAAGCTCCGAAAGGGAGCAGCCGCACCTCCATGGCCGCCACAAACAGCAACACAAGGGAGGGCGGGGACGAACGGAGACGCGGACAACAGGAAAGGGGGCGGGGGGGGGGGGGTGGGAACAAATGCCGTGATGAAAAAAGGGGCGAAGGGGCGGGTGACGAAAGAAGGGGGCGGGACTTAAAAAAAGGCACGGGAACGCCCCCGATTCGCGTCCGGACGGGCAAAGAGTGACGGACAGCAATGTCTGCCAATGGCTAGCCTCCATTTATGGAGCTAGCCAATTGGAAACAGAGGCTGTCCTAACCTCACTATTAAAGACAACAGATTTCGATCTGGGAGGGGCTTCGCCCCTTGCCAGGTTACGAAACCTAAAAAGGTGATAGAAATGATCCAGTAAGCTATAGGCCGATTTCCTTCATTGATGCAATGGCCAAGGTCCTGGGTAAGGTGCTCTTAGCATGATTTGAAGTGTGCACTCTCAAAGACCCAATATGGCTCTAGCCAAGGAATGGGTACAGTAGAACAATGCCTCCATCTTTCACTATTTGTCAGTTAGTACACAAAGTCCATGAAGAGCTCATTACATCTGGCCTTCATGGACATGTCAAGTGCTTTTGATACTGTCAATCGAGTTAAATTATGGAACATGATTGGAGAGTGGAAGACTACACTTTAACATTATGATTAAAATACAATATTGCCCTGACGGTGACAGTACACACTCAGTAGTTACAACAGTTTCAACATAGGGCGTTCGCCAGGGTTGTATCTTGGCCCCTTCCTATTTCTTGTCTATACAAATGGCCTGGAGGCACACCAGAAATTAGACTACCCGAATATGGGCAACCATTTCATTTCTACGCTCCTGAACGTAAATGATGCTGTCCGAGTAGCAAAAAAAGCCCTTGATGCCTTTGGGGAGTTCATGTTGTTTTGAATCTAAAAGTAAATTATAAGACATCTTACATAATGGTCTGCAGCCCAAAGACAACAAAGTACAAATTTCTGTTACTTGGGGATCCTTTTTAATGTGCAAATATAATGGGACCCTGTTTTAATTTTAAGGGCGCAGCATACTAATAGAGCTGCTCAGGCACTTTTCTAATTTGAAGCTTAATTGGGTCAGAAGCCTGTTAGGGAAATGATTACCCTTTACAAAGCAAAATGTATCTCAATTGCTACGTACTGGTGTTCGGGGCTATAGTAATTGCTCCAAGCTGCAGGTAGCCGAGAACAGTTTCCTTAGATAGCTAATTATGGTTTCCCAGTGCACCTCAACCTCCTTTTGGCATGCCAAACTGGGCTTTAAATTTATAGAAGATTGAATAGGTCTGGCCCCCCTGTTATTATGGGCTAAGATGTGGTTATCTCCTGAATTAGAATGATCAAAATCCATTCTCTTGGACTCCATTTTTCTAGGTAAAGCAGAAAATATCCTTGGCTTGGATATGTCAAGCGCACCTTGGTACGATTTTGGATGATCCAGCACACATTTTGCTTCAAGCTCAAATTTAGACAACATATTTAGTAGGGGGCACTGTCTTGCCATCAGAGGTCCTCCACTCAGCAATACTCCTTGAGCATTTTTAATGATATTTCCTTTAGCCATGAGAGGGAACTTTTTCTGTTTATTATTCTACATCCGCAGTATAGGTTTTTTGACTAAGTTTCACCTGGGCACTGTACACTTTTTGGTGGCTTTTCTGAACCAAAGAGGATGGACAGAAACAGGGCCAGACTGGGAACAGCAACTAGCTCTGGCAGATTGCTGCTCGATCGGCCCTGGGAGCTGGGGTGGGGGCGGGGGAGCGGCGGTGGTGGGGAGGTTGGAGCTAGTAAAAAGCACCGCTCCCGCTTTTGTTACCGTGGCAGCTATTGCAGCACTGCTGCAAAACCGGTCCCCACGGCCAGAAAACGGGCTTCCATCCCTCCGGCCCACTGGGGAAACGCTAAGGCTAGCCCGGCCCTGGACAGGAAACCTTTCACTATGCCCTTGTGATAACACCTCAAAGCAATCCATGTTGCACTTTGTTCTCTTCTCTTCTATGCACTTTAGAAAACCCTAAGATCAACTTTTTCCTTCCACTCTTGAGACTACACCACCCTAGTTCTTATAAAGAAAATTTTAGATTCACTCGAAACCCCTCCCCGAAACATGTTCTGCTGTCCTTAATTGTATAAGAGAGGCACTCCGAATAAGAAAGTGTTATGGTTAAGTGTTGTTTGCTGAAAATGAAGGAAATATCCTCTTTAATGACGTAATTATTTATAAAATATAAAATGCCATGCACTGATGCACAATGCACTTTCAATAAGAAAGACTCATGGTTGAATTTGGCACTTGCAGATTAGGAAGAAATTTGTTGTTATATCGATTAACTTTCTTTCGTACAAATGAAACTTCTGTGATAACATCTTGCACAATGCAATTTCTTTTTTTATTTTGTATTTCCCTTTGCCCCTGTAGATTCTGATTTATTGGATGCTCATAGGAAAACGGTATCCTTGCTTTTGTATACATCTGAGTCCTGCTGATTGCTAATTCTCCATGAGCGCTTTGATGAGAGGCATTGCCAGCTAGGATAAGATACGTTTGAATTGTACTCTGAGATGACATTGAACATTTCTGACATGTTGATTGATGTATTTAATTAAAGAAATGTGTATTTTATTGTGTGCTTTTATGATTTTCACAAATCGAATAAAGCTTTTATGATGATGAATATTATGAATACTGTGCTGGTGGAAGGACTCTGCTGGACTGCTGCTCTGAAGGGCTGCAGACCTGCTGCCCTCTTTTGGGTGCGAATGACTTGATCTGCATTTCTAAACCCAGGACCACAGAGTGACTCCTAGGGCTAGTTGGCTGGCCTCCTTATCAGAAGGCTCAGGGACACAACAGGCTTCCAACAACCTTGAACACAGCACCTGGACTCTGCCATCTATAAGTCTTACCCTGCCAAGGGGTGCCACCTCCCCCTCCTGGACCTTTAGAAGTGGACCTGAATGTGCTCTGCCAGCCCATCTGTAGATCCAGAAGAACTGACTCGTCCTCTGCTTTGCGGCAAAACCTGTACAGAACAGACGCATTGCCACTGCTACATTGACTGCCCCAGTGCAATGACTCTGCATCTCCAGCACAGCCCACAGTCCCATCGGACCCGCTAGTGTGCGACTCATAGCAGATGCAGGCCCTTGCATCACAAGCCTTCTTGTCAACTGCTTCCTCGACAATGTCGCAGAACCACGCATTGCAGCCTCACAGTTCCACCGAACGGATGCTGTGTGATGCATATCAGACCAGGACCTCAGATGAGCAATGCATCCTCGACGTGGGACTCTGCAACGCTTCACAACCAGGATTTAAAATACTCTTGTTTAGTTCGGCGGGACTTAGTGGGTCCCTGTACCAGCCCACACTCCATCAGAGTCGGCCTGAACTTATGACTTTTCCCCGGTGTTGTGCGAACAGATGTCCACAGCTGCTGCTTTGTGTTTTTTGGCACTATTTTCACTGGAATCTTTAAACTTGCATATCTCTGGTCATGCTGATGGAATTTTTGTCACTTTTCTCTTGATTTATTTATTACAATTTGCTCTATTTTTCTAAATTGGTGTGGGAGTTTTCTTGAGTTGTGGTTTAACTTTATTACTGTTTGAAGTGCTGCAGAAATACTTTACATATTACCTCTAAGTTAAACCTGACTGCTCTGTGCCATGCTACCAGAGGGGTGAGCACAGGTTAATTTGGGAGTTACTTGTGGAGATTGTGGTTCCTGCTTGAATAGAGTTTAACATCCCCCCCCCCCCCCGAACAGTAGCCCAATTTCTTATATGGAGTGTATCACAATTACAGGCTGTAATGTTGTATTTATTGGTTAGTAAGGGTACTGGAAATCATACATCCTCTATTATCTGTGTAGTAAACGTATGAGTGATAGCCAAAGGACCAGAAGATCCCTGGCAGAAATTAAATATAAAAGTAGCAAGTGGCTTGTTTAATCTGAGGGGCAATCATGAAATTCGAGGAAGGATTGGTTGTATATAAGAAATATAAATAAAATTGCTTTATTGAGTACGGCCACGTTCCTGTGGGGCGATTTCAGTAGCAGAGATGGATATTAAGTCTGGCTTCTTCTAGTATTTATCCTAGGGGGAACAGCCACACACAGATTTTGAAGAAATTAATGACATAACTCCCAATTGACTACTAGCAGAAGCTGAGAAATATTTGTTGTACTCTCTTTGTGTAGGATAAGCCACATTTAGAACTAAAAAGTGAAAAACGAGTATGAAGCCCTCAAACAAGTAGTATAAAAAAGACTGAGCTAAACAAAATTGGATCTGCTTTAGCATTGAATGACTTCAGCTGTGTCCGATGATGGACGAAGATGAACTTCATCTACGCAAACAGTGAATGGTATCACAATGTGATTAAGGGAATCTAAAATGCCTTCTGCGCTAAATTCTTTCATAAATTACTAAACTAATAAATTGAGATTTTTTAAACAAATATCAGAAGCTGGTATACCCGATTGTCCTGAAAACCTTCTTTGTGTCACCAAATAGTACTGTGAAGCCATTTTATTTTGTATGAATTGAAAATCCCTTCAATGCATGATTCTATCCACTGACATCCATCACTGAACCTTTTCTTTTCGCCACTTACATGTCAGTCTGTCTTCAACACATTCCACTCAATGGCCATGTAAAGGTTGTTTGGTCTAGTACGAAACACAAAACTCCTTAGCTTGGCCTCAGTATTTTGTACAGAAAAACATATGGAGCATTTCATCCCTTCCCTTGAATGCCATTTGTGATCAACACCTCCTCCTTGCAAGGAACTGCGACTGATTCCCAGAAACATGTCACAACTGTGCCTGTTTTGAAGAAACCCTTGAGGGACTCAAAAGAGCTGACTAATTACCAATATCAACCCATTTGCCAGCAATATCATAGAAAGGGAGGTGTTCAAGATAGTCTCAAGAGTATCTGACAAATCAGCAGTCTGTGTTTAGGCCTACAAAGCACATAGAGTCTACCCTAACTAATGCCAGAGAGCAGTTAATGCTTCGATAAATATTTTAAATCAGCTCTCATTGTCCTATTGTATTCAGGTACGAAAGACAAAGTGATACACTGCCATGTAAACTTGAGGGACTGGCTGAAGTTGCAGTCTCTGCCCTGGATGTGATCTGTTTCTCCCACTCTAACTGGAACAATACAATCAACTTCACAGGGTGTCTTGCACCTGCTTCCCAACAAGCACAGCCTGTAGCACACCACCTTGTGCGGTACAAGGTTAACTTGCAGTGTACACACCCATGTGCTGTAAAACAGGTCAGTGAATCAGACATCCATTATCTTATGCTTGGACCACATTTTCCATTGTGTGAAAGAGAAATACATCTGTCCGAATAGAGTTAAACTTAAAACTGGAATAAAGGTGCCTGGTGGACCTCCCATCGTAGGACGTCCAACGATAGGGAGATAAGGAATCCGAGAGTCCTCTTTCATCTTAACGGAACCATGATCTTCCAAGTTAAAACTGTGTCAACCTCCAGCTTTTTTGACTGTGCGAAGTCCTCCAACTTCTTAGAGCCATTCACAGTGAATATGATGACAGGCCTAGTAGTAAAATAATAATAATACTGAGCTTATAAAGCGCCTGGTTACACTAGCCAGGGTGTCCCCGCGCTAATAGTGGCCAGAATGATCCCTAGTACAGCTTGAAGAAAAGTAGTTTAATATTTGGGGAACAGATATGTCTTGAGTTCCTTGCGGAAGACTTTTTCGGACGACTCCATCCTGAGTCTGAGAGGAAGAGTGTTCCAACTCCGTGCTGCCAGAAGGCGGAAGGATCTGCCGCCCACCCTGGCCCTGCAAGACTTCGGGAAGTGACTGCTGTAACCTTGTTTAAAGTGCTCCGGCAAAGAAAGTCATCGACAAGACCAAACTTTCTAAAACCAATCTGGTTGTAGCTGATGCTGCATTACCACGTTAAACCTGTTGCCGCTGTGCTCCATTGGCTCACTCTGCGCTGTGCATAAGGCCTTTGGAGGTAAAAGACCAGCATATCTGTGTGAGCCAACCTCCCCACAAGCCACCCAACGGATAACTACTTTGACTGCAGCAGATGGCATCATGCAGCAGACCATCAAACTCTGAACCGCGGATATAGGCCCTTGCAACTACAAAGACACTACTTACAAAATGCCCTGAACCCAATTCTGAGAGCCAAATCAGACTACACTGGCACAGGCCATCCATCACTGATAGAAGTGCAACTTCCTGCTCTTGTCAACAAAGGTTTGGTGTTTGCTAGGGTTCCATGGTAAGCATGAGGTGACGTAAAAATACTCCCAGAATGATCACGCCTCAAGAAGAGATGGAATGAGTATTAATAAAAAACACTATCATGTCTAAACTCTACTGTACTGAAGAGCATGCCGTCAAACATGAAATAATGCTCTATTCTTGAGTACTGCATGGTTGAGTTGTGTGCTTGATGTACTTAAGGGCATCAATGGTCTAAAATTGTAGTTCTTATTGAGTTTTATATTTATTTATACAGAGAGTCTTCTGATTCAAGCTGTAGAGACTTGTGAAACTCAGTGTGTCATTGGATGACAACTTGAAATGGTAAATGGATGATTAATTTTTTGATTAAAAGCAATGGTTTGCATCTTATAAGTATGGCTGCGGGCCATCCCAGGCTCCGACATTAGGAATGACTGTCTATTAGAATTTACTGAATGGCTTGTGTGGCTCTATTGTTATCTAGTCAATGAGGGGGCTGCAGACAGTTCTCCTAGATGTGCTGCCTGGAGTCATTACATCTGTTAGACTTAAATGGACTGCGTTTTTGACTAACTAGGCGGTCCTTTATGGAATGAACAAGGTTGTAATTGTTTTCTCGTTCAACGGTATCAAGTGCAATGAATTCCTTTAAACGTTATGGTGAAAACTGGATAAAGAAAGAGAGAAGAATGAATGAATAAATTCCTTGTTATTATACTTTGTTTTTTTAATATTTTGCTTCATGGTGCACTTTTGCGGTTTTTAAGCACTATACCTATGTTATGTCACCCATATACTTAACACCATCAGTGCTGCAGCAATTCCCCTCCTGTGCTGAGAACCTTTGAATACCATTGTTCATGATGAGCTGAGCTCGTCATGTGCATCGAAGGGGTTAAAAGCAAAAATAGAAGACTTGGAACATCTTTTGAATGCAGAGTGTGAGGACCAGTCCAATAAAAATGTATTCACTAGTTGCCTAGGGTGTACAATTTAAAAAAATAAGCAGTTCTTGAGTTATGTACAACAACAATGGTAGTAGTGTATAGACGGATCGCACATCAAAGAGTTTGAAATATATACAGGGCTAGCAATTATACTTACAGATTTGTGCGTAATACCAAACAATCAAGTACATTGCTGTGCCACTCCGGATAAATAGCAACCCATTACCATGGGTGCAGAAAGACACTGGAACCTGAAAGGGTCCCTGTGTACTAAAATGTAACAACTTGAATCCCGGCACTCATGAAATTTTAAATTACAAATATGAACCGTGATAAGTTTTACACCAATATAGCTAGAGTCTGCTCAATCACAGGTAAGAACCCAGAGTTGGATTAAAACAAAATTGCCTCAGTTTATCACATACAAAAAGTTTTACATACAAGCTAAAAAGCATCACTATAACAGTTTGTAACATGACAAGATGCACTCAAAATTAGTCCCAAGATGAGTACAGATGGCAAAACATTTCTTTAAAGAAGAAGTGCATCAGTCCAAGTGAGCAGATACGGAAACAGCCAACACGTGTTTCGACACATCCAGTGTCTTCCTCAAGGTTCTATGGAAGAAATTGCGGTACTGAAAGAACTATTGTGATGAATAGGCTTGTCGTGCCAATCGCTAAATCATCCAGGTAAATACTAAAAATTAGATAATGCCCATAAGGATTTGTATAAGGGCCGACGATGGCTGCGAACCAAATCTGTGGGCAGCTCTTTTTAGGACTGATTTAGGTCCATGTTTTAAGCAATTTAGATAATCCAGAAGACAGTGCTGTTGATGTGAATAGCAGATCGCAAATGCTATGATAGGTCATGCTGATTTTCAGTGCGAGCGATGCGGTCTCGTGCCAACTGACCCGTTCTAGGTTGTGAAGAGCCCAAAAGCTTGATTTAGGAGCCTGTGATCCACACCAAGGTCCAGGGTCAGGAACTCGCTGCTTCTGGGTCTAGGGGCTGGTTGCAGAGCTTTTGTTGTCCTTGAAGCTCCGATAAGAAAGCCAGCAGACTACCCCTTTGAGTCAGTGTGGGGACCTCGGTTCAATAGGAAGTTGAGATCCAGTTCTTCTTCCCCATTTTCTACATTACACTTACAAAATGTAATAAGGCAGCTCCAAGTTTATCCTGTGGGAGAGATAGGCCTGTAGTAGTAAAAAACAAACTCAAGAGTTTTTCACTAAAAGGACATATAAAACTTAAAAGTACATGCCCAACTTTTTAAATACATTGCACCCTATTCTCCGGGTTGTTCAGGGACTACCCTAGGGGTGACATATATGTAATAAAACGGAAGGTTTGGGCTTGGCAAACAGTTTACTTTGTCAGGTCTAAATGGTAGTTTAAAACTGCACACACAGACTCTGCAGTGGCAGGCCTAAGACATGTTTAAAGGGCTACTGAAGTGGGTGGCACAATCACTGCTGCAGGCCCACTAGTAGGATTTAATTTACAGGCCCTGAGCTCAGGTATTGCCACTTTACTAGGAATTTATAAGTAAATTAAATATGCCAATTGGTCATAAGCTACTGTCTCCATGTTTAGAGGAGAGAACAGAAACACTTTAGCACTGGCTAGCAGTGGTAAAGTGTGCATAGTCCTAAACCTAGCAAAGACTATGTCAGCAAAAACAGAAGGTCTGAAGAAAAAAAACTCTCATTCAAACTATGCCAAGGATGCCCGGTCTAACAGTAAGACATAGCTTTTGTTGCAAACAGTTTTGATCCCTAGTGGCAGCGTTGCTACTGCTTTCTTCTTCCAAGGGTTTAAACAATGACAACATGTTTGTTTTCCTTTACTTAATAAACACATATAACAAATAGGACCAATTATTATCTCCATGTAAGCCCCCATCACAGCGGGCCGGTAAATTCTATTTTAGGTGCCATCGTATAATTGCTCCCATAATGGAATCTTGATTTGTGCCCAAACTTCAGCTAGTTGTATCCAGCAATTTGTGGCAGGGAAAAGACATAGCAAATTGTGTGGAGAAACAGCAACATTTTGCTGTTTTATGCATGGAGAAATCACGAAATACAATGTGTGACTTGCATATTATTGCCCATTCCATTTAACGCATTCTACATACCCGCTAATTTGCAATCCACGCGCGATTGCACCATTGTACCCACAAACTGTGGCCTAGTCATGTTTGATTATATTTTAGGTGTGTGGCGGCAACTGCTGGCATGTCTGCAGAGTATATTTTTTTTACATTGGGAATCGCATACCCTTCTTTGCCTCATCCTCCACCTCGGCTTCTCTTTCCCGCCTACTTTTTACTTGGTGACTCAAGACATTGTTTTAGAAGTAAGAAATGTGGCCTTCACAGAAACGCAGCGAACTTACATAAATGCCCACATAACTTTACAGATAGACTCCCTCAAACATATGAAACCGGACCTGCACTTGCACCAAAAAACACACACTCATACCCCTACACCCATCGACCCTAATACATAAACAGCCACACTTATGCACACACACTAGCATAAATTCTAAAAAACACACACAAAAGGCTCGCCCAAAACATATTAACCATGTAGAAACACAGCTCACGCAGGGGGTAACACTTACACCTGGGATCTCAAAAACACCCAAAACCACAGAAGCACACAGCCACAATTTCACACGTTCACACAGGCCCATGATAATTACATTGACGCACACACGCACGCTGTTTCCTTAATTTTCTACCTCCTGCGTTCAGTCAGGCTTTTTCATGAAAGCGCCCCCGCAATCCCGCTCCCCCCCTCTCCCCGGGAGGCCTGCTGGTCCCACCTCGTCCGCTCGCGTGGAAGGAAGCGCGCGCGGTGGAGAGGAGAGATAGGGAAAGCAATGGAAGAGATTAGGCGCAGTCCAAACAAGTAATAAAAAGAGGTCTTGTGCGTGAACGCCAGGTTGAAATGGAATATCAAGGTCACGGGAGGCGGCTGCTCCTCCTAACCACACATTAGCTGTCTTCAATAATTCAGCAGCTCTTATCGCTGCCGGCCGAGCAGAGGCTTGGAGGAAGTCTGGGCTGCAACTGAGTGGGGCGGGAGGGGCACGCGCCATCCCTGGGAAAGCCAGGCTTTGGGGAATCACGTTTGCAGAAGCAGGGGCTGCAGTTGCTGGGCCTGGAGTGGCGGAGGGTTGCCTAGTTAAGTGGGATGTAAGCGAAATTCTACTAACAGGTGGAATGCAGAATAATTATGGTCCCTTTTTGGAGATGATGTATAAGGCATGGAAAGGATTAGTGAAGATTAATAGTGTGCTGAGGAGTGAGTTGTGTCGGTGCAGGCAAAGTGGGCATCGGACAGTTAATATTGTGATCGCGGACAGGGAACTAGGAAGGCTGGCTGGATAACTAGAGGGGTCTGTGGGTGAAAGATGTGCTCCAGAGTTAAAAGATGTAAGATGACATGGGGTATGGACTGAGAGAAGAGACACACCATGAAGATATGGACTGAGAGGCCAGACGAGTCATGAAGGTATCAACTGAGAGACCAGACATACCATGAAGATATGGACTGAGAGACCAGAGACACCATGAAGATATGGACTGAGAGACCAGACGAGTCATGAAGGTATCAACTGAGAGACTAGACACACCATGAAGATATGGACTGAGAGGCCAGACGAGTCATGAAGGTATCAACTGAAAGACGAGACACACCATGAAGATATGGACTGAGAGGCCAGACGAGTCATGAAGGTATCAACTGAGAGACCAGACACAACATGAAGATATGGACTGAGAGGCCAGACGAGTCATGAAGGTATCAACTGAGAGACCAGACACAACATGAAGATATGGACTGAGAGGCCAGATGAGTCATGAAGGTATCAACTGAGAGACTAGACACACCATGAAGATATGGACTGAGAGGCCAGACGAGTCATGAAGGTATCAACTGAGAGACCAGACACAACATGAAGATATGGACTGAGAGGCCAGACGAGTCATGAAGGTATCAACTGAGAGACCAGACACAACATGAAGATATGGACTGAGAGGCCAGACGAGTCATGAAGGTATCAACTGAAAGACGAGACACACCATGAAGATATGGACTGAGAGGCCAGACGAGTCATGAAGGTATCAACTGAGAGACCAGACACACCATGAAGATATGGACTGAGAGGCCAGACGAGTCATGAAGGTATCAACTGAAAGACGAGACACACCATGAAGATATGGACTGAGAGGCCAGACGAGTCATGAAGGTATCAACTGAGAGACTAGACACACCATGAAGATATGGACTGAGAGGCCAGACGAGTCATGAAGGTATCAACTGAGAGACTAGACACACCATGAAGATATGGACTGAGAGGCCAGACGAGTCATGAAGGTATCAACTGAAAGACGAGACACACCATGAAGATATGGACTGAGAGGCCAGACGAGTCATGAAGGTATCAACTGAGAGACCAGACACACCATGAAGATATGGACTGAGAGGCCAGACGAGTCATGAAGGTATCAACTGAGAGACTAGACACACCATGAAGATATGGACTGAGAGGCCAGACGAGTCATGAAGGTATCAACTGAGAGACTAGACACACCATGAAGATATGGACTGTGGCCAGACGAGTCATGAAGGTATCAACTGAGAGACTAGACACACCATGAAGATATGGACTGAGAGGCCAGACGAGTCATGAAGGTATCAACTGAGAGACCAGACACACCATGAAGATATGGACTGAGAGGCCAGACGAGTCATGAAGGTATCAACTGAAAGGCGAGACACACCATGAAGATATGGACTGAGAGGCCAGACGAGTCATGAAGGTATCAACTGAGAGACCAGACACACCATGAAGATATGGACTGAGAGGCCAGACGAGTCATGAAGGTATCAACTGAAAGACGAGACACACCATGAAGATATGGACTGAGAGGCCAGACGAGTCATGAAGGTATCAACTGAGAGACCAGACACACCATGAAGATATGGACTGAGAGTCCAGACGAGTCATGAAGGTATCAACTGAGAGACCAGACACACCATGAAGATATGGACTGAGAGTCCAGACGAGTCATGAAGGTATCAACTGAGAGACCAGACACACCATGAAGATATGGACTGAGAGTCCAGACGAGTCATGAAGGTATCAACTGAGAGACTAGACACATCATGAAGATATGGAATGAGAGACACACCATGAAGATATGGACTGAGAGGCCAGATGAGTCATGAAGGTATCAACTGAGAGACTAGACACACCATGAAGATATGGATTGAGAGACACACCATGAAGATATGGACTGAGAGGCCAGATGAGTCATGAAGGTATCAACTGAGAGACTAGACACACCATGAAGATATGGACTGAGAGGCCAGACGAGTCATGAAGGTATCAACTGAGAGACTAGACACACCATGAAGATATGGACTGAGAGGCCAGACGAGTCATGAAGGTATCAACTGAAAGACGAGACACACCATGAAGATATGGACTGAGAGGCCAGACGAGTCATGAAGGTATCAACTGAGAGACCAGACACACCATGAAGATATGGACTGAGAGGCCAGACGAGTCATGAAGGTATCAACTGAGAGACCAGACACACCATGAAGATATGGACTGAGAGGCCAGACGAGTCATGAAAGTATCAACTGAAAGACGAGACACACCATGAAGATATGGACTGAGAGGCCAGACGAGTCATGAAGGTATCAACTGAGAGACCAGAAAAACTGTGAAGATATGGACTGAGAGGCCAGACGAGTCATGAAGGTATCAACTGAAAGACGAGACACACCATGAAGATATGGACTGAGAGGCCAGACGAGTCATGAAGGTATCAACTGAGAGACCAGACACACCATGAAGATATGGACTGAGAGTCCAGACGAGTCATGAAGGTATCAACTGAGAGACCAGACACACCATGAAGATATGGACTGAGAGTCCAGACGAGTCATGAAGGTATCAACTGAGAGACCAGACACACCATGAAGATATGGACTGAGAGTCCAGACGAGTCATGAAGGTATCAACTGAGAGACTAGACACACCATGAAGATATGGATTGAGAGACACACCATGAAGATATGGACTGAGAGTCCAGGCGAGTCATGAAGGTATCAACTGAGAGACTAGACACACCATGAAGATATGGATTGAGAGACACACCATGAAGATATGGACTGAGAGGCCAGATGAGTCATGAAGGTATCAACTGAGAGACCATACACACCATGAAGATATGGATTGAGAGACACACCATGAAGATATGGACTGAGAGGCCAGATGAGTCATGAAGGTATCAAATGAGAGACTAGACACTCAATGAAAACATGGACTAAGAGACTAGACTGACCATGAAGATATGGCCTGAGAAAACAGGCAAGCTTTTAAGATAATGCCTGAATTACCAGGCAAGATACGAAGATGTGAACTGAGAAACTAGACATGCCGTTAAGGTATAGACTGAGGGACTATACAGGCCATGAAGATATGGGCGGAGACCAGACAAGCCATGAAGATATCGTCTTAGAAACCAGACATGCTATGAAGAAGTACACTCGCTGAGAGACCAGACAATCCGTTGAGATATGGCATAGGAGGCCAGATAGGCCATGAAGATATGGACTGAGAGATCAGATATGTCATGTAGGTATGGGCTGATAGACCAGACAAGCCGTTAAGATTTCGAGAAAACAGACAAGCCATGAAGAAATGGACTGAGACAAGACATGCTGTGACGGTATCCACTGAGCGACTATATAAGCCATAAAAATATGGACTGACACCAGATAAAACATGCAGAAATATATGGAATGAGAGACCAACATGTCTTGACAGTATCAACTGAGAGACTATTCAGACCATGAAGATATGGGATACAAGACCAGAGAAGTTATGGAGATATGGATTGAAACACCAGACACACCATGAAGAAATAGACTGAGAAATAAGAAAAGCGTAAAGTTATGGACTAACAGGCCAGACACGCCATGAAGGTATCACCTGAGAGTCTATACAAGCCATGGAGGTATGGGCCTAAAGACCAGACAAGTCATGAAGGTATCGATTGAGAGTCTATACTGGCCATAAAGATATGGACTGAATGACCAGAGAAGCTATGAAGATATGAATTGAGAAACAAGACATGCCATGAAGATATAGACTGAGAAATAAGATAAGCCGTAAAGTTATGGACTGAGAGGCCAGAAACTGCAACAAGGTGAGGGCTGAGAAACAAGACAAGCCATGATTATAGCCATGATTATATGGACTGAGAAACCAGACAAGCGTTGAAGAAATGGACTAAGAGACAGGACTAGCCATGAAGATATAGACTGATAGACCACACACACCATGAAGGTATGGACTGAGAAATCAGACAAGCTGTAAATGTAACGACTGAGAGACCAGACAAGGTGTGAAGGTATTGACTGAGAGATCAGAAAATCCACGAAGATATGGACTGAGAGACTATACAAGCAGAAGGATATAGACTGAGAGACTATGCAGGCCTTGAAAGTATGGGCTGAGAGACCAGATAATCCATGAAGATATGGACTGAGAGACGTGACAAACCACAAAGATATTGACTGGGAGACCAGAGACTTTATGAAGATATCGACTGAGATACTGGGCAGTCCATGAAGTATGAATGTCTCTGTGGACAGACGGCACTGTTGAGTAGAGATTATAACTGGACAGTGTCTGCAGCAAGTTGTCTTTTATTGGGGTGGGGGGGGGGGGTTACTAGGTTAGGAAAGTGTGGTACAAGAGCTGTAGGGTGGACTAACTATGGTCATGGAAGTCCAGATTTATGATGTGTGTCCTAGGCCAGAATGTCTCTTACAGAGCGTCTAGAGCTAGTTCTAGCTTTTGTACCACGTGTGGACTGGTAAAATTATGGTTTAGGAACATGAGATGTGTTAGCAGACAGGATGTGCAGCCTGATAAGTGGTATGGTCTCATAAGGGAGACAGATCCTGACTGCCAGGCAGGTGTTTCACAAAAGCTGAACGTGCTTACGTTACTCATGGTATGGTTTCGCAGCTAATCTATGATATGGGATCCAGAACTATAGGCAGACTATGTGGTCCATTAGCAAGGAGGCGCGTCTGTGGTACGAAATGTGACCACTGAATCAGACATGAAATATTGCTTACGTGATTCTTCTGGGGTGGATGGTGTTCTTTTACACTAGGAGATTAAATCTATATTCAGAATCTGTAACCTAACGGCAAGACTGCATGGCCGAAGAAGTGTCACCTGATATAGGGAGGTGCTTACTTGTGGCAGATTTTTGTTTCTGTGATAGCGGTTTCATGCTAGGGCAGTAGGTGAGGAACCCCATTTTCATAATCTTTGGGCCAAGAGATAACATTTCTAGAGGTAAGTTGATGTATATATACTGAAAAGTGTTCTGTACAGGCAGCAATGTAGCCCAGAAAGAAGGTGAGCTCTAGAATAAGTAGGCAAGATCCCTATGGCATAACCAAGGGACAGCACATACATTTGGAGGGCTGGTTGTGACTTTTGTGACAGAGAAAGCTGAGCAGCAGAAAGCATGATGTGAGGCAGATGTAGTTAATTAGGCTGTGGTATCAAGGCAAGGGCGAGGTTACTGTGTTCTGTGGGAAGAAGCAGTGTAGCATAGCAAGGGCACTATGGACTCTAGGAAGCAAGGGACACGTCTCTGCCCTGCCCTGCCTACCCCTGGTTTGGTACCAAAAGATAGCCATAGACCAAACCTATGTGCCCCAGTGCCACTACACCTGTTGCTCTGCTGAGGGCTATGCCCCTGTCTAGAAGACTCGTAAGAAGTTCAGAATTGGAAATACGGACCCGTGAAGGGAAGAAGTGTATCTATGGGCCAGTGACAAGGTTATTTGCCAGGCTAGGATGTATGTCGGTACTACGCATGCTTTTACAACGCATGCCTTTACCACGCAGGTTTTACAACGCAAGTCGTTACAATGACTTGCGTTGGGGGGCGCTGGATAGTGAATAGTTTAATTTACTATTCCAACTCCAGTCCCTGTGGATAGTAGGGAAGGTTTTGGATAGTAAATTAAACTATTCCCTATCCTACAGCGCCCCCAGCGCAAGTCGTTGTAACGACTTTCGTTGTAAAAGTTGTGTGGTAAAGGTACTGCGTGGTAAAAGTTTTGTTGTAAACGCAGTTCTCCGCCAGGCTATGTGGATGAGAAGTAGAAGATGCGACCCATTGGTGTTAGTGCCTTATCTGTGTTGTTGGAATGGTTTAATTAATTAATTAATTGCAAGTTTATATAGCGCTAGGATCGACTCCCGGAGGAGTATCTCCGCGCTTCGACCGCTGCGAAACCCTTCCTGGCTTCCCTGAGAGATGGTCCCTTAATGGGTATCTCCAGGGTGAGACCAGGCATCCCCGGCGGTCTGGTGGGGCCGTTAGTGCAGATGAGGCAAGCTTATGCCCAGAGTTGCCGAGTGTGATCGCTGATCAGAGTGGGCACCGAGGCGAGAGAATTATCGAGTCCGCTGACCCTGGTCAGAAACCTGCCGCGTTGGGAATCGAACCCTGGTCCCGGGCCGTCCTCTGCTCTCGGGTCTGCCGCCTCTAACCAGTGAGCCAAACTACTGCACTAGTTTAGGCATGTGAAGCAGTAAGAGGCCAATACGTGAGGTTTGTTTTTGTGGTAGGAGAAAACAGTCAAGGTCAGGAAGAGGTATTTAGCCTGAACTATTTATGAAATGTTTTTATAGAAAGACTGCAGCTTGGTTCCCATCTTGGTTTCCAGTTCCCAAAATGTGCGATACCCCATCCAGGGTACCATCATTGAGGTCAGGGTATTTTATCCAGAAAGGAAGTGAGGGCTAGCATGAACTGCTAAATAAATTGTATTATATCAACACATTTGACTTTTGTTGGCAACATTATTATGGAGAAGGAGGTCAGATGAAGTTCTTCTTGTCTACATGAAACTTGCTTACTTAGTTTTGATTCACAGACTTTAATGCAATATTTATAGGGTTGGAATTAAAGGGTAACTGCATCCCACCTTTTATCCAACTTTGATGCACGTGGACACTCTTTTCACATTCCTCTACATTACTCGTCAATCCCTTGAGCATTTAATCGCCAAAGACACATCTGTTTCTGGTTTCCAGTCCAACATCTGCGCTCACTTACATGTGGTGAAGGTGGATTCGCTAATGAGAGGACAAAGTTCATTTGTGTTAAATTGCTAATTAGGTTCCTGTTTTCTTTCACAGTGACATCACTTTTCACAGATTAGATGTGATTGGAAGTGTGAAACTGTGAAAAACAGATTCAATTATGAGCAGATACCATGTTCTTGCCTCTGCAAAGAGTGCATCTTTAATCATGTTCTTTTCCAGTCTTATAAGAATGATGTATTCAATGAGAACTGTTAAAAATCCCTGCATGAAAGAGATGGGTAATCAGCTCATCATATTAATTGCATAAAGCTTTTAGTCACATTTTAGTCAGACCTCAAACTAATTTGTAATGCAGAAGAAACAGCGCAATGGTGACAATCTGACTAGGTGAATTCTAATTTAAAGAAGCAATGGGGCATATTACCAACAACTAGCGATAATTTTTGTCTCTAACTTGTTTAGAGACAAAACTTATCGCCGCACATCGGCGATTTTTATCGCAGATAAACCTTGCTATTAACAAGGTTTATCGCAAATGCGATAAAAAACGGCCGAAATGCATGAATATCGCTGAAAAGTCAGCGATATTCATGCATTATCGAGCAAATGCTCTTAGCCATGTTATCCACCTCCCATTGGATAACATGGCTAAGAACTGCTCAGGGCAGGTGTTAGCTTTTGGAGATATTCCCGCTTAGCGCGAATATCTCCAAAAGTTGGTAATAGGAGATAGCGATGTTAGCGACTGTTTTCAGTCTCTAACATCTTGGCACGCCCACTTTGCATCTCATTAGTGATAAATATCACTGACATGCAAAGTGGGGCCCAAGATGGTCGCTATCTCCTACTAGCTGTCGCTAACTGGTGTTAGCGACAGCTTGGTAATAGGGAGATAATTTTATCTCCGCTTTCTTGGCTTTTAAAGCCAAAAAAGCGGAGATAAACCCCCTTGATAATATGCCCAATGTTTTTTAGTGTGTGAATAGTTGCGTTACACCTGAAATCTGCTGTTGATTTTCATGGCTATCTCTCAATTCCCTTACTCTCCATCCCCCCTTACTCCACATTATGGCTTCTTCCAGAGGATGTACGCTGCCACCTGCTAGTGATAGCTGTAGTAGTCCCCTCAGTATCACTGAGGGTGGCCATGACAGGCAATAATGAAACACCAGCTCAGCAGCCAGTTCTTGGCAACTTTATGTCATGGTCATCTTTGGCGAGGCATCCTGCCTCATGGAATAGGAGTCAGAAACTTCACCAACTAGATCTGTCCAGCTGACCTGCCATCTCAAGTGTCAGGAATGATGGTAGCCTCAGCAGGCTCCAAGGGAGTCACATTTACTAATCATAGGAGAGGATGTGGCTTAATGGCTAGAGCGGTCGACTTTGAAGCTGGAGAACCTGGTTCGAGTCTGGCGGACAGCTCAAGCTTTTTGTGATTCTGGGCAAATCACTTAATCTCCCCCTGCCAAATTTTTTTTTTAACTGAACGTGTCCATCTGTAATGGAAATGGTGCTCATATAAAGGGCTCTGATACCTTCAGTTCGAGTTTGCGCTATATAAAACTGCAACAACAAAAAAGCGGTTCCAGGATGATTCATTCACAAATTATTTTTGCGGATTTTGCCGTTAAGGTTCAATATTTAAACTTTGGCAAATCCCCACCCAAGGATGCCCCCCCCAGCATCTAGGCTAGTCCCTCCCCACTCCATTGAGTGTCCTGCAGCAGCTCTGCAGCACTTCAGGTCCTGCTAGTTCTGGGCACTGGGCACAGAAGCCTCATCCAGATACCAGGATCCAATACGTGACCAGGCATTTGGGAAAGTAGGTTGACGCAGCAAGCATTTAAGACCACTTGTGTATTTTGTGACTATGTGATGATTAGTCAGGATCCCCAAGTGTCTCTAGAAAGTCTATTAACCCAGTGTGTTATGTCCGGGTGGTGCAGTGCACGAGGTAAGGTTAAGGTGCATCATTACTGGAGCTCCCCAGAGGTGCGCAGACACCTCTGACACCATTTGGGTTTTCCCTGTGTGAAATAAAGTTGATCTGGTGACAGTGTCTGGAAGCGGTAACGCAGTGCATAGTATCCTCCTCGCTCAGTTTTCAGACCCACACAAAGAGAGTGGCAGCTACCTGTCTGGGTCTGTTGAGGGGCCTTAATCCAATACTGAAATTTTTCGACTCGAAAGTGCGGCAGCTTATTGTCCAGGCTACCATCCTCGCATGTCTAGACTACGCCAGCGTGCTGCTCCTGGGCACAAACAAAGCTGAGATAACACGTCTGCAGAGGGTTCAGAACATGGCAGCAAGGACCATGATAGGTCTTCCCCGAAGATGCTCTGCTAGAGATACGACTAGAAAGCTTCACTGGCTACCTATGAACTGCCGAATCCACTTTAAGGCTCTCTGCTTGGCGTTCAAGATTCTTAAAATCAGGTGCCCAGATCTCTTGTGTCCGCTTCTCACCCCATATGTGCCCCAGCGGAATCTGCGCTCACTAGGTCAACACCTGGTGACTGTACCGCGTACCAAACTTTGCCGCATGGGTGGGTGCTCATTCCGGGTCTTATGAGCTAAGCTGTGCAACTCCTTGCCGCTGGACATCCGTGGCATGGAAAACTTGGTTTCCTTCCGGAAAGCGGTCAAAACCCTGTGATTTCCTCCTCCATAAAGCTGCTTTCCGGTTGCGGTCAGCCTCTTTGGTACTGCACTTGATCTACTAGCGCCGGGACGCCCTTTGCTGGGGCAGCTGTCGCGCTCACACAAACTTTTAACATAACATAACATAACATAACATATCGCTGAAGATCTCACGCCTCGAAGTTCCAACTTAATTGCTCAAGCCACAGGGACGAAAAATTGAGTATGCATCGCATCAGCACCAACTCCTATTGCTTCAGTACAATTCAAGTGTCAAACATTGTCATCCATTGACATTCCCATTACTACTAATGGCCAATGGAAACCCTTATGCCCCACTCCAACTTACAGCATCCATAAGGGAAACAAAGCGTGCCGTTCTCCTATTGTCATAGAGAAGATGAATTACAAGTGAGAGACCCGCCGAAAATGCATTTGTTGTTCACTCTAGAATCCAAAATGCTAGAGATTTCTATTTAGCAATACCACAATATTGTACTGGTTATAGGAGCCTATCTGAGGACCTGGACTTATAGATCTCCCTGAAAAAGAGGGATTCTTATCCCCCAGATCCTCACTACTCCCAGGACTACTACTTACTTGCCAGTTTTCCAGGCCATCTAGCCTAGATGAAGACCCCAGTCAAGTTGGGCTGTCTGGCAGAGACTTAGACCTAATTTCGAATTTGCTGGGAAAGTCACCATCTGCCATCCTTAGGAGCTCCCTCAACCTGGCAGTGATATCTGGGACCTCAAAGGATTCACCTCCATTGCATCTCCTATAAAGGCACTGAAAGTTTGCTGAGTGGCGCCATGTTTCAAAAGGCCGCTCTGCAAACTTTTTTGTTTTAAAAATAAACCCTCCCAAAGCAGAAATTTTTTGTAAAAATTAAATACCGATGACCCTGCCAACTCGGGAGTTTTCTCGCATGGTGTAGATGTAACTTTCTTTTTGGCACTGCCAGTAATTCTCAGGCGCTTCCAAGCACGAAGATATAATTTTTCCTTTTTTTTCGGCACTTCCAGGATTTCCCTTGTGCTCCCAAACAGGAACAAGCATTTGCAATGCAATAGGTCTCGCATTTGCGAGAGTTTGAGCTATTGGCATTGTAAATGACCACCCACCTAATTCAGATGTGTTCATATATAGCGGTTTTTCAATGACCGTCACTGGCAGTAAAAAGCTTGCTGTAAAGTGCATTGAAAAGTGTTGTACGTGAAGTGGTGAGTTAGTGATAAAGTTGCAGTGTTACTAGAGAGGCCAAAGAGCGAATGGGCATGTCCTTTGGTACAAAAATTAAAGCCAGAGAAATAGGAAGACGGTGCCCAAAATCCCAGAGTTTGACAGCCAAGCGCTATAGGCTTTGCACAGGTTTTGGTGGAAGGGGCACACTTTCTGCGTTATATCTGTACATCATGAGGTGCTAGTATTTTATGAATTTATTTTTCACTTCTTTTGACCCACTTCCTGATTTCCACTTTTCTCAATAAAGCGGTTTCTAAAATAAAAAAGAAAAATATTAAACGTGTCGTCCAGTATCGCCAACAGCAGCTGTTCCAGAATGGCCCTTTGCAAGATGATGTCTGGCAGAGTTTTTGCATTGAAGAATCCTACTTTCCTTAATGATATCTGCTTGCGTTTGAGGGCTACTACTGCATCATTCAATGTACTCCTTTAAATACCAGGACACACAGATCACCTACTCTACAGGAGCCTCTTGGACCTGCTCCGCTCAGGTATGTCTTCAGACACCTAGCATGTTACTCTCAGGCATACCTTTCAGACATCCAGCATCACACTAAGGCAAGCCTTCAGACACCCAGCGTCTTACTCTCAAGCATGCCTCCAGACACCTAGAATGTTACACTCGGGCATGCTTTGAGACACCCAGCATGTCACACTCGGGAATGCCTTCAGACACCCAGCATGTTACTCTCAGACATGCCTTGATAAATCTAGCATGTTACTCTAGAGCATTCCTTCAGACCCCCAGTGTGTCCCACTCTGGCATAAGACGTTCACCACCCAGTGATGCAGAGCAGCAAAGGGAATTATGCGCTGAAAAGTTGCTCTTTCTTCAGCTCAAAAAGTACTTTGCGCAGCTTTGCAGCATTTTGCCTCAGGGGGTGTTACTGGGGCATCTCCAAGACACACACAATAACACCCAAGCTACAAACGGAGTGTAAGGCCATGCAATAACACCAAAGGAAGGATGTACACACAGCTCCCAGGCACACACAGTAACAACATCCATGCTGCAAACAGATTGTATGGCCATGCAATAACACCAAAGGAAGGATGTACACACCGCTCCCAGACACACAAACACACAGACACACACAATAACAACACCCAAGCTGCAATAATAGTGTATGGCCATGCAATAACACCAAAGGAAGGATATACACACAGCTCCCAGACACACGCAGTAACAACATCCATGCTGCAAACAGATTGTAAGGCCATGCAATAGCACCAAAGGAAGGATGTACACACCGCTCCCAGACACACAAACCCACAGACACACACAGTAACAACACCCAAGCTGCAATAATAGTGTAAGGCCATGCAATAACACCAAAGGAAGGATATACACACAGCTCCCAGACACACACAGTAACAACATCCATGCTGCAAACAGATTTTAAGGCCATGCAATAACACCAAAGGAAAGATGTAAACACCGCTCCCAGACACACAAACCCACAGACACACACAGTAACAACACCCAAGCTGCAATCATAGTGTAAGGCCATGCAATAACACCAAAGGAAGGATATACACACAGCTCCCAGACACACACAAACACAATAACAATATCCATGCTGCAAGTAGTGTAGGGCCATGCAATACCACCAAATGAGAGGTATTCACACTGCTCTGCTAAACACTCACGCGCTCACAATAACAGCATTCATGCTGCTAACACAGTAGAGGTCCATGCAATAACACCAAAGGGTATATATACACACAGTAATCATTACAGATGAGCAGTTACGCACATTGCACAGGAGGCAAGGGTAGCAAATTGGACTATATAAACCAGGCTGAAAAAACTAGGGACACTGAATTGCTAGATGAAAATATAAATTGAAGGCATCAAAAGACACCAACCACTTTCTGTCCTACATAGAATCATCTGCAATTTACTAAACAACAGCTCTCTGTACAAGTTTTAAATCACCTTGATCCCCATACGGGATCCAATATAAACTAACTGTAATTGACCAGCAAGTGGACAACAATGTTTTGATCCCCAGTAGGTGAGACATATTATAATACTGAAACTCGGTTATCAACCATGTTTAGCTCAAGACATGATTGAAAAATGCAACTATACCTTCAAGCAAGAGATAAAAAAAATATCAGCCTAAGCTTACAGGTAGATGCATACACCAGATCTAAAAAGTTGGATTTTTCTCCAAAATACACACAGAGTGAAGACTGAAGGTTGTTCCGTGACAGCGCATGACCCAACTAACTCACTGGTCAGGACTGGGTGAACTGCACTTAAGTCACACTACCTCTTTTCGTATAAGAGGTGTGGAAAATGCTACACAATGTCAATTCAAAAACTCAGCATGCTTTTCTAAATTGCAATTCTAATCTGAAAATCCTTTGTAGAAAGGGATGCGACAAGATGCAGAGTAGCTAAAATGTTAGCACTTTATTCTTTTAATACAGGAAGAGTTGACAGTGTTTGCACCCTTAAATTAAAGTCTGACATGCTGCCTCCCTGTAGCAATGCCCGCCGCAGACGGCGCACAATATACCTCTTGCCACACACCCCCTGGTCTACGTGCCAGCATACATCCATGCTCCACTCGGCCCCCAGGGGCATCAGATCCTGCTGCCCCGGTGGCCAGTGCAGAGAAGAGAGCAGGGCCTACCTACCTTCGGCCGCCTTCAGCACGCTGACCTCCAGCCTGTTGAAGGTCTTGCTGGCCAGCTCCTCCAGGGCACAGAGAGGGGACATCTGCGAGAGTAGAGCCGGAGCGGACAGGGCGAGGCCCGCGGGCGGGGGCTTCTCGGCATCCAGGAGGTGCACCGCCGCCCCGCACAGGCCATAGCTCCGGAACACCGACGGCTTGCTCAGGATGTTCCGAGGTTCCGTGAATTCTGAACCCGTTTCATTTATGTCATGGTTCCGTTACGATTTTGGTAACAGCGGATCATAACTAGTGAGTTCGGCAAGTACGAAGTGGATACTTTATTGAATAGAACAAAGACTCAGCATCTTACTAGTGCGAGGTTGTCGGGTTATGAGTTGACGCTTTTAGCTAGTCATGTGCATATAAAGCGGTGCAATGTATTGTGGTATACTTATATAGCGCAAACCTGTCACCACCAAGGGCATCCTGGCGCTTTGACCCATGATCCAGCAATTCAGTATTGAATCCTGCGACATTGTTGCCGATTTCTGTAGATACAGATGGTCAGGAACAGCATGATTGCTTTCGAAGGGTAGAGTACATCTGAGAGACACTCCTCTTGTGAATCCGGATGGTACGCTATGGGTTGATGGATCATGCTATAAGCTTCCAAATGGTGATGTGACTGTAGCATATGCGGTGACGACATTGAGTACGATTGTGGAAACTGGACGAATTAGTCACAATTCTGCGCAAGCAGCGGAATTGATTGCATTAACAAGAGCGTGTGTTTTGTCTGAGGGAAAGAAAGTGAATGTGTATATCGATAGTCGGTATGCGTTTGGTGTAGCACACAGTTTTGGACGCTTGGGGAAAGAGAGAGGATTTCTTATGTCACATGAGACTAAGATCCAGCACGGGCAATTGGTGAATGAGCTTCTTGAGTCGCTTACGTTGCCGAAGCAAGTTGCGATTGTTAAGTGTAGTGCTCACCGGAAGGTTACGGATGATGTTGGCCGTGGTAATGCGTTTGCGGATGAAGTTCCGAAAGAAACAGCGAGGAATGTGTTGGGTCGAATGTATATTGCAGGCCCTGCAAGATGGATTGGTGCAGTTGGAATGTGTGAGGATACGATTGAGAGTGTGAAATCGATTCAAGCTGAAGCTACTGAGAGTGAGAAGAATGTGTGGAGAGAAACTACGGGAAGATTTGATCCGAATGGTTGTTGGGTTGAGTTGTCTGAACACCAAAGATGGTTGTTGCCTGATGCGTATGTGCTTGCAGTGGTTACGATGGCACATGGAATGTCTCACATTAGTGCAAAAGGGATTTGTAAGTTGTTGGCTCCAGTGTGGGAGAATGGTGGGATTCCTAAATGTGCGGAGAATGTGGTTAAGAATTGTATGGTTTGTTTGATGCATAATCCTGGCAAGGGAACCCCAACTCCAGCTGGTCACTTTGCGCCTCCGACGTATCCGTTTGAGGTTTTGCAATTGAATTTTATCCACATGGAAAGGTGTAACAATTTGAAATACGTCCTTGTAGTTGTCTGTGCCTTTTCTAGATGGGTAGAGGCATATCCCCTAAAAGATAATACTGCCCTGTCCACAGCTAAAGTCTTGCTCAAGGAGTACTTCCCTAGATTTGGTTTGCCACGGATGGTGTGGAATGATAACGGAAGTGAGTTTGTGGGGGAGATCATGAAGAGAGTGTGTGAGGGTTTGGGCATAAGACAAAAATTTCATGCTGCTAATCATCCCCAATCAGCTGGTTTACTGGAATGCTATAATGGCACCCTAAAGCTGAAGCTGGCTAAGATTCATGCGAGTTCTGGTCTCCAATGGCCCGATGCTTTGCCGTTGGCACTTTTGTCAACTAGATCCGCAGTGCATTCACGAATTGGACTCAGTCCGTATGAGACAGTTTTTGGTCGCCCGGCAAATGTGTGGGGAGTGCCGAGACCAACAAAGTTCAGTGACATTGAGTATCCTGTGTTGGTGGATTATCTGTATGACCTGACCGCTAAATTGCGTGTCTTACATCAACAGGTTCATGATAGCCTCCCACCCGCGCCTGTGGACCCAGGTCATACCATCAATCCAGGTGACTGGGTGTTAACACGCAATTTTCAATGGACCAAGAATGATCAGCCCCATTGGACAGGTCCTCATCTAGTGCTTTTGTCCACGAGAAGATCTGTGAAGGTCTTCGGTAAAAGAAACTGGATCCACGGCTTACACTGTAAGAGGGTACCTTTACCTCTGCCGTATGACCAGTGGGTCCAGAAAGGAATTGGTGATTCAGAAACAGAGCGTTTGCCGAAGTTTGTGCCTTTTAGTGATGCACACTTGATATGGACGAGGTCTGAGAAAGAGGATGATAATGTCTTGCAAGCAGCTGTGCCCTCATCTTTGAGACTTGACACTACTGAACCTGAATTTTTATTCCGGAGCCAGACGGAGCCTGGCAAAGGCCGCTACAACTTGAGGCCTAGATCTATGGACAAATAAAAAAAAAAACACAATTTTCTTGTTTTGCTGCTTTTGACAATTTTGCACTCTCTCAGCCAAGAAACTGTTTTGATTTTTTGTTTTTTCCCGAACCGCCATCCGGGTTCAGCTGTAGGGTCGTGGTGTAAAGACTTGAGTGTGCAACCGGGTAGACACAAGGTCGACGGTTCTGGTTGGTCTAGGGAACAACCTGGACTGGCAGATGCCCTCTTGAGCGAAAGGAACGAACCGCCGCGAACAGCACGTTAGAGGATGGAGTTTTTTGAGTTTGAGAGAGTTGTTGAAAATATGAATTTGAAAATGAAAATGCGTAAAATAATGCGTAGCAAATGTTTCCTGATCACATGTATTGTGATGTGCCTTAGTATGTCGTTAGCTTTGGTGGGTTGGATTGTTTTTGCTACCCAATTGACTTCTGCACCCACTACACAACCTATGACTTCTCCTACCACTGTTTCTTTAAATTCTTTTCACCCTTTACCTGAACATGAGCAGATTAGAAGATCGGAATTTGTGAATAACTCTTTTGTACAGCTCCTGCATCAACACCAGTTGGTAGTGAACACCACTAATTGGTGGGTATGTGGTCTTATGCCGCATACTACTGATAGAGGTATTCCCTATTTGGTCCTACCGTTCAGTCAGAATGGGTCTCTGTGGGCTTTTCAGACGATGTTCACATATGCCATCGAATTATATCCCCTGCGTTCCGTGAGAGATAACTCGAGTAATAAAGCCTTGGTAATGGGAATTACAAATATGAGTAGAGATATTAACTCATATAGGACCATTCCCAAGGATGAGTTGTTAGCTTATGTTGGTTGGAACGCGACCGGATATAGTATTAGTCTGAGTGAGAAGCAGTGACGAAAGAGATCACCTCCGATTTGGATCATACCCCACCGAGGTCATTTTTGTTTGCAAGGTAATGGCAAGAATACGAGAGCTCAGTTGGGGAAGAGTGTATGTACTGAAACGTACATTTTTTCGTCTCAGACTTCCCAGCTGTTTTTGGCTGCGTAGGGCACGTACTTTGTCTGTTACAACAGAGCATAAACATGGTTGCCCCCTGATTTTTCGGGAACGTGTTATGTTAGATTTCTGTTACCCCCTACGTATACTGCTGCTGCAAATTACCATAAGACAAGAGTTGTTAGAGGTGTCTTCGATCAGGAAGATACCGCTGGACAAGAATTGGTAGACTTCTTTAAGGGTTTCCTACCATTTTGGGGGCCTATGGTTAAAAGTAGAAATCTGCGGCAATTGACAAGAGTGGTTGAGTCCACTGTAAACGAAACTGCTGGTGCCCTTAGTAATTTGACAGCTGAGCTTCAAGCGGATCGCCTTATGACATTACAAAACCGTATGGTTTTAGATGTTATACTTGCAGATAGAGGTGGAGTATGTAAAGTGATCCAGTCGAGTTGTTGCATTTTTATTCCAGATAATGCTCCGACAGTATACGAGGCCATTTCCAGGTTAATAAGATCTCCGAGTCGATACATGTGGACGAAGGAGATTGATCGGATGGTTTTGGGGACTGTTATCCGCTTAGGGATGGAAGATTCTAACGGTCATTGGTGTGGCTTTAGTGATTCTTTTCTCGTGTTGTCTCTGTGTACAGTGTGGTCCTGCCATATGTGGCCTTTGTACTACTGCGTGTGTAAGGAGACCGCCTGTCTCGAGAGAAGTACAGAGAGATAGGATGATGCTCTGGCAACACCTTGATGACCTAATGAATATTGACATTGATTCAGATATAGACTGAGTGATTGCCTATGTAAGGGCAAAAGGAGGGTCTGAGGTTCCGTGAATTCTGAACCCGTTTCATTTATGTCATGGTTCCGTTACGATTTTGGTAACAGCGGATCATAACTAGTGAGTTCGGCAAGTACGAGTTTTTCCATCATGTTACACCAATGGATTCACTATGCATTTAGAGATTTCGTTCTGAACCCTTGGGTTCCATTTTGTGCATGGTAGCCATTTTGTGGTTGCCCTCACATAGGCCTATGACTGTGGCTGAACAAGTCTCTAGGACACGTACACCTTAGCTTGAGTTTGTGCTGACTCCTGTTTGACCTGAGTGAACTGACCCTGTTGCCTGAAGCTGACCTTGCCAAACCAGTTCTTGCCCTTTAGCTGATCAAGATTAAGGATCAGAGCACAGGACATCGTAAAGTTTTACCACACACAAACATGCCTTATCCTACTTCTATCTGTTTCTTTCTTTATGGTCTGTTTATGATGTGGGTTGTGGTCCTTTTTATTATGGGTTTGTCCGGCTTGTCTAAAGAAGAATGCTTATCTTGGGTTTGTTTGATGATTAATTATGGGCTGGACAAACTGAAAAATGGGTTTGTCATCATGCAATGCTTTTTGTCATGGAAACATGTGAGTGGTCAAACTGTAAATACGGAATGTTTGCCTGAAGCACTATTTTTTGTATGAAAAGGGATGGCTTGCTTTGTAAAGTTGAGCAGTCTCCTGAGAACATACACCGTGTTGTACTTCTAGGACCTCTGTTACTGGCTGCAGCCAATAAATTTGATCTTTGACGCCACCAAGAAGTATCCTGTGTCTTTGTATTCTAAGACAGGTGAACCCGAAGACTTTGGGCGTGCCCCTGGCGCCGCTGGGTTTAAATCCCGGTTCTTCAGTACTCAATGCTGAACGGCGTCAGGGGCTTGTTGGAGTTGGCCGGGGGTGGGAGGTGGTCTCGTGGGCTTTGCCGCCGCTCGTCCACCACAGAGGACTTGGACTCCTCCTTGGAAGTCATGCTCGACACTCACAGTCCGTGCACAGCCACGAAGAACAAATATAAAATAGCAAGCAATCTCCTTCTTGTTGTGTTAGAGCCTTCACAACACTTGAAAAGTTCTTCCCGCTCCTAATAGGGGACCCCCCAGCCTCCTTCTTAAAAAAGGTCCAGAGGCCACTCGGCCAGGTCACAGATATGTCCTAAGATGTGGGTGGGTTTGTCATGGAGGAGTCGAGCGCTATGGGCATTACGGTACAAACAGCCATACTTTTTGCGGCAAAGCCAGATCGGCTAAGATAGCCAGACTGAACTTTGTATCAAAACCTAACGCGGTCTTGAAGTGTGCACAAACAAAGAGAAAGGATTTAATTAAAGAAAAGTAATACGCATTGCATGCACGCTGAAGTTTACAGCACACCTTCAGTCTTGCACCATATAACAAGTATGTCAAAAACACACACAAAAAATGGTATTAAGTAAATGTAGCACAAATACATAATCTAAATAAAAAAGCATACCTTTTATCCCTAGTCCACCGTCAGGATAGTACTGTTCCGGGCATCTCCTAAAAATGCTACCAACGGTATGTGCACATTCGCGCGTGGACTGGGAGATAAAAAAAAAATAATGCTAGGCGCGAGAGCGCATGCACGCCACAGAGAGCCATGTGGTTTCAATTATCGTGCCTGTGTCTGGGCACGATAATTGAAACCACATGACCAATGGTGTGTGTAATAGACACCAATATGCCATGGGCGAAGCAATGCGCCCGCCTTTGGCCAATTGCGTGCAGTCTTTCATAAAAAGACGCACGCAAAGGCCAATAGCGTGGCCCAAAAGGAATCGCACACGCATGAGCGTGTGCGATTACTAGACCCATTTTCAAACCCCCCTACAAAATGTCTCGGGCTGCGAGAGCAGGGCTGTGCACTGCACCGCTAGGCACGAGACCTAAAAATATACATCTGAGTATCTGTGCTAAATAGTGCAGATGGTCTGATGTATTTACCCTGACAGCCCCAAGTCCATTAGGCCATCAGTGTAAGGTTTCCACCAGTAAAATCAATAGGGGCACTGCCAGTGACTACATGATGGTTTGCCCAACACAAAATAGAGCCAATGGACAGTCTTTTAGGAGAACAGAGTACTCCACCACATTTGAGGTGAAGTTCCTCGCCCTCCAAACTCTAAATGAGGTCCTTCTGTTTAAGTCACTACATGTAAAGAACATTCTTTTCTGCTGAGATTAATTTCTAGCTTGACAGTACAGCTGTCTGCTAGAGGTATTGGTAACAAGTCTTTAAAACATAGAGACAGTGGTCTTAGTTTAACCCAGAGTATTATTTTTATTTTGTCTCTAGCTATTGACTGCTGTGGTGTATCGTTTTGACTCCTATGACTTGCTTGCATTGGAATTCATGAGGAACTATTTTACACATAAAAAGTACATTTAATCAATAGACATTACATTTTGTAGCTCGTAGATTTGGCATAGACTTAAAGCAATTTTCTTTTAATGCAGCACGGTTTTAAACCTTTTAGGGCCTGATTTATAATTCGGCAGATAGGGTACTACCTCATAACGGCAGCAGAGTACCCTCTCTGCCGAACCGAAGGTCCCCTGCCTCATGTAGAGTCTATTTAGAGTGAGCGGACAAATGGCCAGTTTTCACTGTCTGTTACCCTCAAGTAAAACCTGGAGTTAAGGGACTTTGAAAATTGAAAAAAATGACCCCCCCTTGCCATGGGGTCATTTTTTTTTCCAAAAAGAAAGGTTCGCATTGGCATTTTCTTTTTGAAAATTAAAAGAAACATTGATAGTTTGCTTTGATAGCGGTTCCTGTAAATTCAAATGATGTCCGCTGGGCCAGCAGACTTCACAAAATGTTGGTGGGCCGGTACTCCCTTGGGGCAAACAGGTATTTTACTACATTGGGCTGATGGAATAAATACCCGTCCTCCACACTCTAAATTAGTAAACCAAACCATGGTTCCTGCGCTTCCTAGGCAAGCAATTACAAAGTGGTCAAATCAAACATCAAAATTTTGAAAAAAGAACTGTAATTTAATCATTAAACACATATTTATTTACATGCACATGTATGTTCAGAATGGCCAAATACGTTCCCTTGTTTACAAAACATCCAATTTGAGTCAACAAATATACATGTCGACTTTTCAACCCCTAAATGAATACTTTTCTCAGGGTTTTGATCAGGATCATACTGGTAGTCTCCTTACAAAGAAGGTCAAGTATATTTGTTTCTTGGTATATGAAATTATTTAAGTGGATCCACCAACTGATATAGCCCATTTATTCGTTTCTTAAAATGTGAGATAACAGTGCAGCAGCCATCTTGTGGTCAATCACAGTGACTGTGTTCTGTGATTGAGCGCAAGACATAAGCTCCAATGTTATCTCATAATTTAAGAAAACAATAATTAGCATTTGGTCATTTTGAGCCCGTGTTTCGATAAAGCCTTATGCTTTTTAAGTCAACGTTCTGTTGTTTTATTGTAACGTTGCACACCTTTGTTCGCCAATTCCACCTCCTCACTTTCACTGCGCAGTTCACTTGGAGCATCTATTGTATGACTTTTTAGTACAGAAATACATATTCTGAAAGTGATACCATAAATGTGTATATATATATATACGAAACGTTATGAGCCGACAAGCGAATAAAAACATCTGAGCACCGCAAATTCTGGTCCGTGCATTGTGTTCCTGGTGCATGCTGTGGCGAGCCGCAAACGTGCCGGAAAAACTTTGGTTTGAAATATATATATATATGAATAAACAAAGCAGTGCGAGTGGGAGTGTCAAAGCGTCAACTCAAGTCGAGTCCTTTACCCGCTGAAATAAGGGCTGCTGGATGAGTGCATTCCTTACCTGTGGGTAACTTGGAGCTTTCATTTACACGCGGCAGCCCAGCCGCGAAGGTGTGCACCCCCCCGCTCAAAAAACCACAGGGGGTTATGGGCCGGAAGTCGCCGAGCCTACTATGAATCAGCAGCCGAGGGATCAATGGACATCTGCATCCTGGGGCCCATCCAGGGCTGTGAAATGGCAGAATACGCACCCATACAGGGAAGAGACACGGACTATAAGTCCCACAAAGCAGTGCGAGTGGGAGTGTCAAAGCGTCAACTCAAGTCGAGCCTCTGAAGACGAGCGTAGGCTCAGAAACGCATGAGGCTTTCAATCGAGACATGAGAAGCTGCAGACTGGGATGCAGTGATGTCCTTTACCCGCTGAAATAAGGGCTGCTGGATGAGTGCATTCCTTACCTGTGGGTAACTTGGAGCTTTCATTTACACGCGGCAGCCCAGCCGCGAAGGTGTGCACCCCCCCGCTCAAAAAACCACAGGGGGTCATGGGCCGGAAGTCGCCGAGCCACTATGAAACAGCAGACGAGGGATCCATGGACATCTGCATCCTGGGGCCAATCCAGGGCTGTGAAATGGCAGAACACGCACCCATACAGGGAAGAGACACGGACTATAAGTCCCACAAAGCAGTGCGAGTGGGAGTGTCAAAGCGTCAACTCAAGTCGAGCCTCTGAAGACGAGCGTAGGCTCAGAAACGCGTCAGGCTTTCAATCGAGACATGAGAAGCTGCAGACTGGGATGCAGTGATGTCCTTTACCCGCTGAAATAAGGGCTGCTGGATGAGTGCATTCCTTACCTGTGGGTAACTTGGAGCTTTCATTTACACGTGGCAGCCCAGCCGCGAAGGTGTGCACCCCCGCTCAAAAAACCACAGGGGGTCATGGGCCGGAAGTCGCTGAGCCTACTATGAAGCAGCAGCCGAGGGATCAATGGACATCTGCATCCTGGGGCCCATCCAGGGCTGTGAAATGGCAGAACACGCACCCATACAGGGAAGAGACACGGACTATAAGTCCCACAAAGCAGTGCGAGTGGGAGTGTCAAAGCGTCAACTCAAGTCGAGCCTCTGAAGACGAGCGTAGGCTCAGAAACGCGTGAGGCCTTCAATCGAGACATGAGAAGCTGCAGACCGGGATGCAGTGATGTCCTTTACCCGCTGAAATAAGAGCTGCTGGATGAGTGCATTCCTTACCTGTGGGTAACTTGGAGCTTTCATTTACACGCGGCAGCCCAGCCGCGAAGGTGTGCACCCCCCCGCTCAAAAAACCACAGGGGGTCATGGGCCGGAAGTCGCCGAGCCTACTATGAAGCAGCAGCCGAGGGATCAATGGACATCTGCATCCTGGGGCCCATCCAGGGCTGTGAAATGGCAGAACACGCACCCATACAGGGAAGAGACACGGACTATAAGTCCCACAAAGCAGTGCGAGTGGGAGTGTCAAAGCGTCAACTCAAGTCGAGCCTCTGAAGACGAGCGTAGGCTCAGAAACGCGTCAGGCTTTCAATCGAGACATGAGAAGCTGCAGACTGGGATGCAGTGATGTCCTTTACCCGCTGAAATAAGGGCTGCTGGATGAGTGCATTCCTTACCTGTGGGTAACTTGGAGCTTTAATTTACACGCGGCAGCCCAGCCGCGAAGGTGTGCACCCTCCCGCTCAAAAAACCACAGGGGGTCATGGGCCGGAAGTCGCCGAGCCTACTATGAAGCAGCAGCCGAGGGATCAATGAACATCTGCATCCTGGGTCCCATCCAGGGCTGTGAAATGGCAGAACACGCACCCATACAGGGAAGAGACACGGACTATAAGTCCCACAAAGCAGTGCGAGTGGGAGTGTCAAAGCGTCAACTCAAGTCGAGCCTCTGAAGACGAGCGTAGGCTCAGAAACGCGTCAGGCTTTCAATCGAGACATGAGAAGCTGCAGACTGGGATGCAGTGATGTCCTTTACCCGCTGAAATAAGGGCTGCTGGATGAGTGCATTCCTTACCTGTGGGTAACTTGGAGCTTTCATTTACACGTGGCAGCCCAGCCGCGAAGGTGTGCACCCCCGCTCAAAAAACCACAGGGGGTCATGGGCCGGAAGTCGCTGAGCCTACTATGAAGCAGCAGCCGAGGGATCAATGGACATCTGCATCCTGGGGCCCATCCAGGGCTGTGAAATGGCAGAACACGCACCCATACAGGGAAGAGACACGGACTATAAGTCCCACAAAGCAGTGCGAGTGGGAGTGTCAAAGCGTCAACTCAAGTCGAGCCTCTGAAGACGAGCATAGGCTCAGAAACGCGTGAGGCCTTCAATCGAGACATGAGAAGCTGCAGACTGGGATGCAGTGATGTCCTTTACCCGCTGAAATAAGAGCTGCTGGATGAGTGCATTCCTTACCTGTGGGTAACTTGGAGCTTTCATTTACACGCGGCAGCCCAGCCGCGAAGGTGTGCACCCCCCCGCTCAAAAAACCACAGGGGGTCATGGGCCGGAAGTCGCCGAGCCTACTATGAAGCAGCAGCCGAGGGATCAATGGACATCTGCATCCTGGGGCCCATCCAGGGCTGTGAAATGGCAGAACACGCACCCATACAGGGAAGAGACACGGACTATAAGTCCCACAAAGCAGTGCGAGTGGGAGTGTCAAAGCGTCAACTCAAGTCGAGCCTCTGAAGACGAGCGTAGGCTCAGAAACGCGTCAGGCTTTCAATCGAGACATGAGAAGCTGCAGACTGGGATGCAGTGATGTCCTTTACCCGCTGAAATAAGGGCTGCTGGATGAGTGCATTCCTTACCTGTGGGTAACTTGGAGCTTTAATTTACACGCGGCAGCCCAGCCGCGAAGGTGTGCACCCTCCCGCTCAAAAAACCACAGGGGGTCATGGGCCGGAAGTCGCCGAGACTACTATGAAGCAGCAGCCGAGGGATCAATGAACATCTGCATCCTGGGTCCCATCCAGGGCTGTGAAATGGCAGAACACGCACCCATACAGGGAAGAGACACGGACTATAAGTCCCACAAAGCAGTGCGAGTGGGAGTGTCAAAGCGTCAACTCAAGTCGAGCCTCTGAAGACGAGCGTAGGCTCAGAAACGCGTCAGGCTTTCAATCGAGACATGAGAAGCTGCAGACTGGGATGCAGTGATGTCCTTTACCCGCTGAAATAAGGGCTGCTGGATGAGTGCATTCCTTACCTGTGGGTAACTTGGAGCTTTCATTTACACGCGGCAGCCCAGCCGCGAAGGCGTGCACCCCCCGCTCAAAAAACCACAGGGGGTCATGGGCCGGAAGTCGCTGAGCCTACTATGAAGCAGCAGCCGAGGGATCAATGGACATCTGCATCCTGGGGCCCATCCAGGGCTGTGAAATGGCAGAACACGCACCCATACAGGGAAGAGACACGGACTATAAGTCCCACAAAGCAGTGCGAGTGGGAGTGTCAAAGCGTCAAGTCGAGCCTCTGAAGACGAGCGTAGGCTCAGAAACGCATCAGGCATTCAATAGAGACATGAGAAGCTGCAGACTGGGATGCAGTGATGTCCTTTACCCGCTGAAATAAGAGCTGCTGGATGAGTGCATTCCTTACCTGTGGGTAACTTGGAGCTTTCATTTACACGCGGCAGCCCAGCCGCGAAGGTGTGCACCCCCCCGCTCAAAAAACCACAGTGGGTCATGGGCCGGAAGTCGCCGAGCCTACTATGAAGCAGCAGCCGAGGGATCAATGGACATCTGCATCCTGGGGCCCATCCAGGGCTGTGAAATGGCAGAACACGCACCCATACAGGGAAGAGACATGGACTATAAGTCCCACAAAGCAGTGCGAGTGGGAGTGTCAAAGCGTCAACTCAAGTCGAGCCTCTGAAGACGAGCGTAGGCACAGAAACGCGTCAGGCTTTCAATCGAGACATGAGAAGCTGCAGACTGGGATGCAGTGATGTCCTTTACCCGCTGAAATAAGGGCTGCTGGATGAGTGCATTCCTTACCTGTGGGTAACTTGGAGCTTTCATTTACACGCGGCAGCCCAGCCGCGAAGGTGTGCACCCCCCCGCTCAAAAAACCACATGGGGTCATGGGCCGGAAGTCGCCGAGCCTACTATGAAGCAGCAGCCGAGGGATCAATGGACATCTGCATCCTGGGGCCCATCCAGGGCTGTGAAATGGCAGAACACGCACCCATACAGGGAAGAGACACGGACTATAAGTCCCACAAAGCAGTGCGAGTGGGAGTGTCAAAGCGTCAACTCAAGTCGAGCCTCTGAAGACGAGCGTAGGCTCAGAAACGCGTCAGGCTTTCAATCGAGACATGAGAAGCTGCAGACTGGGATGCAGTGATGTCCTTTACCCGCTGAAATAAGGGCTGCTGGATGAGTGCATTCCTTACCTGTGGGTAACTTGGAGCTTTCATTTACACGCGTCAGCCCAGCCGCGAAGGTGTGCACCCCCCCGCTCAAACAACCACAGGGGGTCATGGGCCGGAAGTCGCCGAGCCTACTATGAAGCAGCAGCCGAGGGATCAATGGACATCTGCATCCTGGGGCCCATCCAGGGCTGTGAAATGGCAGAACACGCACCCATACAGGGAAGAGACACGGACTATAAGTCCCACAAAGCAGTGCGAGTGGGAGTGTCAAAGCGTCAACTCAAGTCGAGCCTCTGAAGACGAGCGTAGGCTCAGAAACGCGCCAGGCTTTCAATCGAGACATGAGAAGCTGCAGACTGGGAGGCAGTGATGTCCTTTACCCGCTGAAATAAGGGCTGCTGGATGAGTGTATTCCTTACCTGTGGGTAACTTGGAGCTTTCATTTACACGCGGCAGCCCAGCCGCGAAGGTGTGCACCCCCCCGCTCAAAAAACCACATGGGGTCATGGGCCGGAAGTCGCCGAGCCTACTATGAAGCAGCAGCCGAGGGATCAATGGACATCTGCATCCTGGGGCCCATCCAGGGCTGTGAAATGGCAGAACACGCACCCATACAGGGAAGAGACACGGACTATAAGTCCCACAAAGCAGTGCGAGTGGGAGTGTCAAAGCGTCAACTCAAGTCGAGCCTCTGAAGACGAGCGTAGGCTCAGAAACGCGTCAGGCTTTCAATCGAGACATGAGAAGCTGCAGACTGGGATGCAGTGATGTCCTTTACCCGCTGAAATAAGGGCTGCTGGATGAGTGCATTCCTTACCTGTGGGTAACTTGGAGCTTTCATTTACACGCGGCAGCCCAGCCGCGAAGGTGTGCACCCCCCCGCTCAAACAACCACAGGGGGTCATGGGCCGGAAGTCGCCGAGCCTACTATGAAGCAGCAGCCGAGGGATCAATGGACATCTGCATCCTGGGGCCCATCCAGGGCTGTGAAATGGCAGAACACGCACCCATACAGGGAAGAGACACGGACTATAAGTCCCACAAAGCAGTGCGAGTGGGAGTGTCAAAGCGTCAACTCAAGTCGAGCCTCTGAAGATGAGCGTAGGCTCAGAAACGAGTCAGGCTTTCAATCGAGAGATGAGAAGCTGCAGACTGGGATGCAGTGATGTCCTTTACCCGCTGAAATAAGGGCTGCTGGATGAGTGCATTCCTTACCTGTGGGTAACTTGGAGCTTTCATTTACACGCGGCAGCCCAGTCGCGAAGGTGTGCACCCCCCCGCTCAAAAAACCACAGGGGGTCATGGGCCGGAAGTCACCGAGCCTACTATGAAGCAGCAGCCGAGGGATCAATGGACATCTGCATCCTGGGGCCCGTCCAGGGCTGTGAAATGGCAGAACACGCACCCATACAGGGAAGAGACACGAACTATAAGTCCCACAAAGCAGTGCGAGTGGGAGTGTCAAAGCGTCAACTCAAGTCGAGCCTCTGAAGACGAGCGTAGGCTCAGAAACGCGTCAGGCTTTCAATCGAGACATGAGAAGCTGCAGACTGGGATGCAGTGATGTCCTTTACCCCCTGAAATAAGGGCTGCTGGATGAGTGCATTCCTTACCTGTGGGTAACTTGGAGCTTATATATATATATATATATATATATATATATATATATATATATATATATATATATATATATATATATATATATATATCAGTTTAATGTTTGCTCATACAGGTGCATGTAAATAAATATGTGTTTAATGACTAAATGACAGGCCTTTTTTGTAAACTCTGATGTTTGATTTGACCATTTTGCAATTGTTTGCCTAGGAAACTCAGGCTATCAGCTTCCCCCAAGAGAACTATTGTTTAGTTCACTGTATCATTACCCCGGGTTCCTAAGAAGATCGGGTTGCCCCTTATTTTGTTTCTTAAACTCTAAATCAGGCCCCTAGTCGTGACTCAGAATGTAAGTCAGAATTCTTGGCTTTACCATTGCATGTTAGTTTTGGGTTGTATAATTAAATGGTACTTGTACCATTTAATTTATTCCGAATGGGGAATAAATCATGCTTTTACATAACACCTGATTTAAAGTGATGTTGATTTTATTGTTATCCTTTTTGCTCACACCCAGATAACACTCATTTTTTGTTAATATGTGTTTATTCTTTTTAGATCTACATTTGCTTGTACTGTATAGTCTTTAGATATTGGACGTAGTACATTACACTGGTCGATTCCTACATCTCCAGTACCTCTGGTGTGGTCACACCTTGAATTTTAACCAGTGTTATACAGGGAGATATAAAGGTATTTCTAGCAGCATTTCACCCATAACCTCTCAGGTTCCTTGTTCCTACCATTGGATCCTAGGTCCTAGCTGGTTTGGGGTCTTCTGTTACAGCTTCTCATTGCACTCCAATGAGAGTTTTTTAAAACTTTTTTTTCTTACGCTTCGTGTTGTGTCCTGCAGCACTTCTCGCACTGTGGATCAGTCCGATCACCCTTCCCTTTTCATGGGCCTAAGATGTGGCCTAATTCTTAGGAAAAACCCTAACCCTCTAACCTCTCAACATGCTTTGACATTTTTCAAACATTAAGTTATGAAAGAGATTCCCAAAAACACACTCTGTTAATCAATATGATTGAATGTGCAAAAAGAAACACAAAATAGACTTTCTTTTCTCTCTGAGCTCAGCTCTATGGTTTGAAATTTTCACCCTAGAACTGAATATTTTGCCATTCTTTGCTCATTTGCTATAATGTGCCATTTTCTGTTTTTAACAATGACAATGTCATGATTCTATGGATGGTAAATTTGCTCAATTTGATATCCATTTTCAATTTCTTTCATGCCTTGAAGGCTGTTTCTTCTCTCCTTTCCTCTCCCTATGCACTTTGCATCTCCTCTTAATATTGCTCTACTCTTTACTCATCTACCACATGACATCTCCTCTTAGCTCCCTACAATCTCATCTACTTTTCATTTCTCTCACCATAATGAAGGCTGTATGGAGGGACTTCTTTCTTGTTTTTCAGTGATTGTAGAAAAGGATTTGAAATCTACTTGGCTATTTATTAACATTTACCTGAGTGTTTATGCGGCACCAAGTGACACAGAGAATTGCGTCGGTTTACTTACCACAAAAAAAGTCTAGAAGGTGTGCAAAACTGCACAGCATAACCACCTGTGCCAGGCCCTTTTCCAATTATGTCAGAAAGTATACTTCTCATTTCTGTTACATTTAACTATAATTTACTTCACCCCTTCACATATATGCCTCCTTGTTTCCATACACAATTTGACCCTCGACTTGAACTGTTAGATTGGAATTCACTTTTGTCCACCTTTTCTGGTTCCACTTCTGCTCTGAAAAACCAAAGGAAATGATGGACGGAGCGTTGACAAATCAAGCACTCACCCCCAGTCAACTGATCTGAGTTTAATCCATCACCGTTCTTTAGCCCACTCAGCCACCCCAGTTCAGACATGGCCATATGCAAATCAGTCTGACCCTGTGCCTCATGGGAACAGTCCAGCCCGAACTGCCAAGCCATGCCTTCCCTGGACCGGAAACAAGCTACAAAGGACCGGTTTCTGGCACTTCAGCCTTCTTCAGCCCGGCTTGCTTGAATCCAGTGGCAAAGTGAGCAAGGGACTCACGTCTGTGCATACCCTGCCAACTTATGGCGAACAAAGAAATACCAAATGAAATGATGGACGGAGTGTTGACAATACAAGCACTCACCCCAGTCAACTGATCTGGGTTTAATCCATCACCGTTCTTTAGCCCACTCTGCCACCCCAGTTCAGACATGGCCATATGCAAATCAGTCTGAGCCTGTGCCTCATGGGAACAGTCCAGCCCGAACTGCCAAGCCATGCCTTCCCTGGACTGGAAACAAGCTACCGAGGACCGGTTTCTGGCATTTCAGCCTACTTCAGCTCGGCTTGCTTGAATCCAGTGGCAAAGTGAGCAAGGGACTCACGTCTGAGCATACCCTGCCAACTTATGGCGAACAAAGAAAAACCAAAGGAAATGATGGACGGAGCGTTGACAATACAAGCACTCACCCCCAGTCAACTGATCTGGGTTTAATCCATCACCGTTCTTTAGCCCACTCTGCCACCCCAGTTCAGACATGGCCATATGCAAATCAGTCTGACCCTGTGCCTCATGGGAACAGTCCAGCACGAACTGCCAAGCCATGCCTTCCCTGGACCAGTTGACTGGGGGTGACTGTTTGTATTGTCAACGCTCCGTCCATCACCACCTTTGGTTTCTCTTTGTTCGCCCTAAGTTGGCAGGGTATGCTCAGACGTGAGTCCCTTGCTCACTTTGCCACTGGAGTCAAGCAAGCCCGGCTGAAGACGGCTGTACTGCCAGAAACCGGTCCTGGGAAGCTTGATTCCGGTCCAGGGAAGACATGGCTTGGCAGTTTGGGCTGGACTGTTCCCATGAGGCACAGGGTCAGACTGATTTGCATATGGCCATGTCTGAACTGGGGTGGCGGAGTGAGCTAAAAAACGGTGATGGATTAAACCCAGATCAATTGACTGGGGGTGAGTGTTTGTATTGTCAACGCTCCGTCCATCACCACCTTTGGTTTCTCTTTGTTCGCCCTAAGTTGGCAGGGTATGCTCAGACGTGAGTCCCTTGCTCACTTTGCCACTGGAGTCAAGCAAGCCCGGCTGAAGACGGCTGTAATGCCAGAAACCGGTCCTGGGAAGCTTGATTCCGGTCCAAGGAAGACATGGCTTGGCAGTTTGGGCTTGACTGTTCCCATGAGGCACAGGGTCAGACTGATTTGCATATGACCATGTCTGAACTGGGGTGGTGGAGTGAGCTAAAGAACGGCGATGGATTAAACCCAGATCAGTTGACTGGGGGTGAGTGTTTGTATTGTCAACGCTCCATCCATCACCACCTTTCGTTTCTCTTTGTTCGCCCTAAGTTGGCAGGGTATGCTCAGACGTGAGTCCCTTGCTCACTTTGCCACTGGAGTCAAGCAAGCCCAGCTGAAGACGGCTGTAATGCCATAAACCGGTCCTGGAAAGCTTTATTACGGTCCAGGGAAGACATAGCTTGACAGTTCGGGCTGGACTGTTCCCATGAGGCACAGGGTCAGACGGATTTGCATATGGCCATGTCTGAACTGGGGTGGCGGAGTGAGCTAAAGAACGGTGATGGATTAAACCCAGATCAGTTGACTGGGGGTGAGTGTTTGTATTGTCAACGCTCCGTCCATCACCACCTTTGGTTTCTCTTTGTTCCCCCTAAGTTGGCAGGGTATGCTCAGACGTGTGTCCCTTGATCACTTTGCCACTGGAGTCAAGCAAGCCCGGCTGAAGACGGCTGTAATGCCAGAAACCGGTCCTGGGAAGCTTGATTCCGGTCCAGGGAAGACATGGCTTGGCAGTTCGGGCTGGACTGTTCCAATGAGGCACAGGGTCAGACTGATTTGCATATGGCCATGTCTGAACTGGGGTGGTGGAGTGTGCTAAAGAACGGTGATGGATTAAACCCAGATCAGTTGACTGGGGGTGAGTGTTTGTATTGTCAATGCTCCGTCCATCACCACCTTTGGTTCCACTTCTACTCTTCCATCAGATATCCACTCCTTTCCTTTATTCTAGTACTTTCCTCCTACCTTCTTTTCCAAACCCTCTGCTTCACCTCCATTTCATACTCAATTTCTGTGTCTGAGACTTTCTCTTAAATACCTTCTCCTATCGGCAATAATCTCTATTCAGGAATTTGCTAAGGATACCCGTGAATATCCATTTCTCCAATCCATTGAGGTTTCACAAACTTACCTCACAAACCCTGGGAAGCCCATGATACACTCTGAATATTTTGTTCCTAGCCCTCTCACGTTCAAGATCATAGATCAAAGGCACTAGAGAACTAGCATCTATTCATTAGCCAAAAAAGTAGCTCCTCTTCCGGGGAATGAGGCCTCAGCAACTCCACAACTGATTGGCACAACTATCCCTTCCCTAGAAAAAAGTTTCAAGTTTCTCCTGCTGTCCTTCTCTTCCTCCCTTACCTCTCACCAATTTTCTGGTCTGTTCCTCGAACTAATGAAAAGTCCTGTCACACAGGAACTCACACAGTCTATCCAATTATGACATTAAAGTACTGTTGCTGGGTTACAACACATTTAAATCTTTAATTCTAACATCAGTCTTCTCAACCATCAACTGTTCCAAAGGACCTGAAAGTCCAACAGAAAAAAAGTGTTACGAATATAAAACAGCACATAGGGAAGCTCAAAGTATACCCTGCATGTAACTCGCAATCGCAAGCTGCACAGCAAATAATTTAACCCCTCTCCTGCTGGTGACGGAACCACTCCATCATCAGCCGCAGTCGCGCTGTGCTGATGACGTAGCGGTTCCGTCACGGCCCGCTCTGAACGCCTGCGCGGCGCGGATTCCGCGCCTGCGCTGAACGTTGTATTGAGCGGGCGGGGCCGTGACGGAAAAGCTCCGTCATGAGCACAGAGCAACCGCGGCTGGTGACGGAGCGGTTCCGTCACCAGCATGCGCCCGCCGCTCTTCCGCCCCGCTCCCTTAGCACTGCGGCGGAATGGCCGCCGCAGTGAAGGGGTTAAAGACGATGGTCATATCAGCTGATCTGAACTCATGTTTGAAAATGGTCTGTTGGATCCTAATGCTAAAAAATACATACAATTTAGCACAGTTCATAGAGGTTGTCTCTCAGTGAAAGTCTATGCAACCTAATAAAAAAACATATCTAATGAGCAGGTCACAGGATCTTTTCCTAGAGGAAAACACTCGAGAAGCAAATATCATTTATTAATACGATATTGAGCTAAATAATCACCCAAAATCCAGCATCCAGTTGTTGATTCTGGAATCAATGTTTCACTTTGCAGAAATGTGCAAATATACTGCCCTGAATAAAATGACTTCTGGGCCTCCTAGAGCCATGAACATCAGAAAGCATTTTTCAGGCTAAGGGATACTTCAATAAGAAACAACATCCATATTTGATTATACAATATATCACTACACACTGCATCTTGCAGACATATATAAAACAACAACACTGCAGAACCTAGGAATATATGATTACTTTTCTCAACTGCAACCCTAGAATTCCCAATGAGATTATGATCACATTGTACCCTTGCCGCTCAAAGTGGTAATTCCTTTGTCAAATTTCTGTTAAATAATGCCTGAATAGAGGGTAAGTCAGCTAGAATTTGCTGGTGAAATCCATATATATATAATCTCGACCTTTTATTTCTGAAAAAAACGTGGACAACTGCCTTTTCTCAAACAGTACTAGACTTCTCACCTTCAATAGTAATCCATCATTAGGGCTGTGCGAAATTCACGTAATTTGTTTTCGCATAATTATACAAAATTTCAGTTGAATTGTGCAAAATTATGTGTAATTATGCAAATGCATATCCTTAATTTTTTTTCTATATTTTAGCACAAACTACGCCTTTGTGTAAATATTTTGGCGTGAGGACCTGTTTAACAAAAGCACCTCGAACTACATCAGCTTGCGTTCTCTAGTTTCTGTGAATTTGTGGTACATTTTTAACACGAATAGCACTTATCTACACTAAGTGGCATAATGGAGTGATTTTAGGAATAACTAGCGTAATATAAAATTCCCCAAATAACAGCAGCAAAACGTAAATATCGGGCAGGCCTACGTATCATTTGTGGAATAACATGTTCCATATCGTAGGCAGGTCTGATGGCTCCTGCACATCTCCATTACTGCATTCACCAAAATTTGGTAGGATTTGCAAACGTTAATATTAAAGGAGGCAAGGTTTCCATCAGCCCTAAGATGTATAGTTTCTGCATTGTGATTAGTAAATTGGGTCACAGCGCAGATGCTGTGCAATAATTGATATGATGTGATGTGACCCAATGGAAGGGCATCAAGTCGAGAGATCCTAGTAATAACTATTCTGTATCTTCATTTTTGTTGCCAGGAGCCCCTTTATTTCCCATCTTCTAGTCCACTAAGTTACCAAGATAGTGGCCTCTCCATCTCTGCTCTTGCATTCCTTCTTGGGTCACACCTTGTATACTATTTTTGAATTGATGTTACAGGAGCATATATAATGTATGATGCACTGGGCCAGGGACAGACTGATTTGCATATAGCCAGGTTCTGAACTGGGATGGTGCAGTGAGATAAATAACAGTGATGGATCAAGCCCTGATCTTTGGACTGGGTGAGAGTGGTCTGCTTAATTCAGACACTCTGTTCATCACCACCCCCTTTTCTGAATCGTTTTTGGCCACTATAGGTATGGCAGGGTATACTCAGACATGAGTCCCTTTCTCACTGCACCATCAGCATTCAAGCAAGCCGGGCTGACGACGGCTGAAATGCCAGAATCCGGTCCCCGGTAGCTTGTCTCCTTTCTGGTGAAGAATTGGCTTGGTAGTTTAGTCTGCCCTGTTCCCATGATGCACTGGGCCAGGGACAGACTGATTTGCATATAGCCTGGTTCTGAACTGGGATGGTGCAGTGAGATAAATAACGGTGATGGATCAAGCCCTGATCTTTGGACTGGGTAAGAGTGGTCTGCTTAATTCAGACACTCTGTTCATCACCACCGCCTTTTCTGAATTGCTTTTCACCTAATGGCAATTGCAGTCGGCGAAGTTGGCAGTGGCTGTCTTCCCCAACGGTGGCAATGTGAGGAGAGAAGCTGGAGCACCACTGCTGCTATTCAAAGTCCTACTGAACTGAACCTGTCTTAGTTCTTTGGTGCTTCCTGCACCGGCACCACTGGTGATGCTTGTCTCCTCAGGGCTGGAATGAAGTTAGAAACTTTGCCAGAAGCACTGTCGATGCCTCCCTCCCTCTTTGGGCAAAGGGGAGAACACATGCTTAAGAGACGAGAGTAGCTGCTTCAGAGCACTGCAAAGCCTTCCAGCAACCACTCACCGGAGACGAGGGCGAAGCACAGCATCACTGAAAAAGTGCAGGCAAGCTATAAGAATGAAAACTTCTGCCTGGAGAACACACTCCACTGTATCACAGAGGGACCGTTTTCATTAAAGTAGGATCCTCCTTCCACTGTTCCTAGCAACCTCTACATAAGGCCTGGGTGGCTCTGCCTAAGGGCCTTCTACCAGCCTTTGAGCCTAAGTTAAGGAAAACGGTTGCCCTTGGACTGCCTGGTTGTGAAGATCAGGAGGAATGTTGCCATGCCATGTTTTAGGTCCCTCTGGCCTCCGCCTCGTTGTGAAGTTGGTGAAAGTTTGAGTTTGAGTTTAAGGGTTTTGTAGAGCGCTCGTACACCGAGCGGTTTCTTGGCGCTAACTGGCTACTGCTACTCAGGGGGCAGGAAAGTTAGGGGATGTGACCATTCAAGAGGGGAAGGCTTGGGTAAAGAGGAAGGTCTTGAGGCCTTTACGGAACAGAGGGTACTGGGTGCAGGTTCTCAGGTAGGTTGGGAGGGAGTTCCAAAAAGCTGGGGCCGTGGTCGAGAATTTAGAGCCCCCCCACTTCTTCCATTTGAAGCGAGGGACCACAAGGAGGTGGTGGGAAGAAGAACGGAGATCTCTCGATGGAATGTAGTTTTGAATGGCTGTGTTAATGAAGGAAGGGGCAGAGCCTGTCCGGGCTTTAAAGAAGGTACAGCCAAGCTTGAATAAGGCACGCTGCCGGACAGGGAGCCAGTGCAGGGAGACGAGGAGAGGTGTAACGTGGTGTGATTTTGGTAAATTAAGGGTGCTTCCATGCCTTGCTTTAGGTGCCCCGGGATTCTGTCTCGTAAAGTTCGTGAAAGGTTGTCTACATGCTATGCTTTAGCTCCCTCTGGCCTCTGCCTGGTGAAGTTTGTAAAAGGGTGCTTCCATGCCATAATTTAGGTGCCCCCGGATTCTGCCTCATTGTGAGGTTCATGAAATGGTGCTTCCATGCTATGCTTTCGGTCCCCCCAGATTCTACCTTGTTGCGAAGTTCGTGAAAGGGTGTTTCCATGCCACGCTTTAGGCCCCCCGGGCACAATGAGAAACTCACATGGCCTTAATCCTAAAGTCCAAAGCTATTAAATCTTACCCTACCATGAAACGAATGCATACCTTCAACCCACCCAGAACACACAGCCTTGTTTGTAAGACTGGATATATTACACCGCTAACTGAAGCAGACGGACCCTTGCCCAAGAAGTAAACAGTAGAGGCAAATAAGGCATATCCCAAGAGACACTAAAACGAAAGTGGAGGAAATAGGTGGAGGGCATCCGATAGGGAGTTCTGATAAATACGGTTTTTTCAGCTTAATGAATAATGCTTAAAAATGTGCATGTTACAGCGTCTTTTTTTTCAACCCTTTTATTGCCATTTTGTATTATAAGTAGATCTTCAATTATTGTAAACAATGCGTCACCATACTGTTGATCTACAAAACAGGGTCTGTTGAGGTAGAAGAGTCGAAGTGATATGACATTGTGGATGTAACAGACAATACAAAGCTTCTGTCCTGTGCGGGTGATAATGAGATAGTGGTAGAGGAGATGATTTACCCCAGTGTCTGTGTGAGGTATTTCGGGTGGTGACACAATATAGCAAGACGAATGTCGGCAAACTATTGAAAGAATAAAACTATCATCATAACAACTTGTCTAAGAAACTGGGAACGAGAGATGGGGAGGGATGAAGAGTGAGGTAAGGAACAGTACAGAGTAAGTATTTTATGGAGAAAAGGAGCTCCCCTGTCTACATTTTATCATAAGGCCCAGGTGTACAATGAATGACTATCTGGGGCCTGACACTCCATACAGGAGGTGAAGCAGACATTGCTACATTGTGATGTTAAAAAAGTTATTGGGGGAGGGCATGTTTATCATATTTGATATCTGCCTCTTCTTTTCATCCCTCAGACACCCTAGGTCTGCTGTTCTAAGGGAGTGGTGACAAAGAACACCTAAACTTCACCCAAAGTCCCCCAGACTCCCCACTGCCCCACACGGCGCGTTCCTGCACAAGAATCCACGCCAATCAGGTTGGTGAGACTGACAGTTCTCATTTCAGAGCCCACAAGTATATTTTATTACCCACTAATAACAAATGCCTCACCATTTTTTAGCAGTCTATAATCCGAAAAAATAGAAAACAAACAAAAACACACACAAACTGAGCTCTACTGCACAGAGCCGAATCTGGCATGTTCAAGCTGGTTCCTCACCCAGGGCGGCTCACTTCAGATGAGTGCACTGAGCTTACCTACAAGACTGCTTTTTATTCATGTTTAGAGAGGGCCAAGTACTGTGCAACACATGGTTTCCACAAACACACTGAACGTGCTCAGCCACCGCTGTGAGAATGCAAACCTGAGATCAGAGTCCCAAGTACCTGTTCACTTTTTCTGACTGGTTTCGACCTGAAGTTAGTGCTCTTTAGTAGTCTTAATGTTTAGGATTTTCTCTGGTTAAGATTTGCACCCATCTAGATGAGACATCTATAGATCTCTTTTTGGAGCATGGAGGTCCAGTAAGTATTGCATGTATTCAGCAGATTCTAGCTATGGGCATGCTGTGCCCGCTTGAGCAGATAACTGAGGTGTTACCCTAAACCTGCGCAGAGCCCACACTCCCTGAATGTTTCAAGGGATTCAGCATGTCAGCTCTCTGCTTAAACCACAGCACCTGTATTTGTGTTACAATGTGGGCTGTGAGAAGGGAAGGGCCCTGGCCGCAATCCCTAGTGTGTGCAGAATGCGCCAGGAGGGCAGTTCCCTTGGATTGTTGGCATCCAAACTCTAGAACTCAATGCCATTGGTTCTGAGACTCGATCCTTTAGAAGTAAGTTTCTGCAAAAATCTCAAGTCATGCAAAGTAAGTTGAACCGTCTCGTTCTTTAGAGAACTCTGACCTTTTTTGACTGTGGACTGTTGCTTTTCTCCAGCACGGGGACACTCCTTGGAGTAACCAGGCACTCTACAAATCCTTTAACATAAGCATTAACATTGCCACATGCTAAAGCAGAAATCTATTATTTATATACCTCTTTCACCAAGCTATATACATAAAACAGTATGATATAACATTCTTAGCACTCATTCGAAAATTGGTATCTAGTCTATAAACTTTGGAAGTATTAACTGCTGAAAAATCTTCACTAGGAAAAAAAGTGAAGCCTGCACTTCACACATTGAACTCGACAGAAACTGCAGGCCTTGTTACGATGACCATCCTATTGCACAGAGCAATATGGTGGCCAGTTTCACAATTTCACTACATCAGAGATACTCAAAGTACGGCCTGGGGGGCCGCAAGTGGCCCTTCTGCCCTTTACATGTAGCCCCCTCATTAACAACAGCACTGAGCTGTTTACTTGACTCTGCACTAACATTAAAAAGATGGTAAAGAACCAGACATGCATTTGTTTCAAGGTTAATTTAAGTAACTAGTATGTCCTGCACTGCTTAACTTTAGAAATACCTTCATTGTTAAACACATCTTTTAGCAACAGTGTAAAAGTATGATAAAGTCAGTTCAAAATTCAAAAAGTATATTTCATTCACATGCAGAACCATTTCTCCTTAGTACATCAGATTATATCAGTGCATTCAGAAGTATTTTTTTTTTAGGTTGATAGATTTCAAACATAAATATAGAAAAATGAATTCTACTCCCCCACCCGGACAACAATGTCAATAGTGAAATAAGAGGTGAGCCAGTTGTTATTTGCTCTCTTTGGGTGGCCTGGGTTTTTAGTATAGGTGAACAACATAATAGTTCATTAAATCAAACACCGGATGAAGGTTTTGTACAGTATACATTTTCAAGTCATGTATTTTGAAGTTCTCATGTGATAAGGCAGAAAAAAGAGGGAAAGTGAAATAAAACAATTGACTAGGACCACACAATTTGGTTAAGTTGAGAAATCAATCGATCAATCATATCATTTGTAAAGCGCTCTACTCATCCGTGAGGGTCTCCAGGCGCTGGGGTGGGAAATGCTGCTACTGCTCGAAAAGCCAGGTCTTGAGGAGTTTTCTGAAAGTCAGCGATCTTGGGTCTGCCGTAGGTGGATCGGGAGGGTGTTCTAGGTCTTGGCGGCGAGGTGGGAGAACGATCTTCAGCCAGAGTTCGCTCTTCGGAAGCGGGGGACTGTGGCGAGGGCGAGGTCGGCAGAGCAGAGCTGGCGGGTGGGAGTGTAGAAGCTGAGTCGTCTGTTGAGGTACGTTGGTCCAGTGTTGTGGAGTGCCTTGTGTGCGCGGGTGAGGAGCTTGAAGGTTATCCTCTTGTTGACCGGGAGCCAGTGCAGGTCTCTCAGATGGGGTGTGATGTGGCTGCGGCGAGGGATGTTGAGGATCAGGCGTGCAGAGGCGTTCTGGATGCATTAGAGCCATCTCAGGAGTTTGGCCGAGGCTCCTGCATAGAGGGCATTTCCGTAGTCCAACTTGCTGCTGAGGAGTGCCTGGGTGACCATTCTTCTCGATTCAGTGGGGATCCACTTGTAGATCCTGCAGAGCATGCATGCCGAGGGTGTTGAAGCAGGAGGAGGAGATGGCGTTGACCTGTTTAGTCATGGAGAGGGTGGAGTTGAGGATGACCGCTAGGTTGCGTGCATGGTCGGTGGGTGTTGGGGCAGTTCCCAGTGCGGTCGGCCACCAGGAGTCGTCCCAGGCCGAAGGCGTGGATCTGAGGATGAGGACCTCCATCTTGTCTGAGTTCAGCTTCAGTCGGCTGTTCCTCATCCATTCATCGACGGCCTTCATTCCTTTGTGAAGGTTGGTTTTGGCGGTGTTGGGGTCCTTGGTGAGGAAGAGGATCAACAGGTTGTCATCGGCGTAGGAGATAATGTTGAGGTTGTGTCGACGAGAGACACGGGCGACATGGGCGAGCGGTGCCATGTAGATGTTAAACAGAGTTGGGCTGAAGGGATGAGCCCTGGTGTATGCAGCAGATGATCTCAGTGGCTTCGGAGCGGAAGGGGGGAAGGCAGACGCTCTGTGTTCTGCCGGAGAGGAAGGAGGTGGTCCAGTCCAGGGCCTTCTCTTGGATCACGGCGTTGAGGAGGCGTGTTCGTAGTGTGTGGTGGCAGACCGTGTCAAAGGCAGCTGACCGGTCCAGGAGGATGAGGGCCGCCGTTTCTCCGTTGTTCAGCAGGAACTTGATGTCATCGGTGGCGGCGATGAGGGCAGTCTCGTTGCTGTGGTTGCTACAGAACCCGGACTGGGATAGGTCCAGGATGTTGTTCTCCTCGAGGTAGCGGGTCAGTTGTTCATTGACGGCCTCCTCGATTACCTTTGCCAGGAACTGGAGCAGGGAGATGGTCCGGAAGTTCTTAAGGTCCTTGGGGTCCGCCTTGGGTAATCTGCTGGCATCAATGCATCCGTTGGCCACATCACAGATAAAGTAGTGGCCCCTGGAAAAATGTTTGTAAGTACAATTGCACTACACCAAAAAGACAAAAGCCTTAAGTGTACTGGAGCTGCAGTGTCTCTGGTGATCTTTTTCTTGTCTGCTGCAGCTGCTATTTGAGTCATCTTGCTGTTTCACCATCATAACTTGGACTGTATCTCTCTACCACTGTGTATGGTTTTGGGCCAATGTGCTGTGTTCTCTGCACTTCCTGCCCACAAACTGTGCTTCTTGGGTCACAATCACCACTGTTCATCTGAAGGGGAACATCAGAAATACGGATTGCAGCAGATGGAGCTAGATATAAAGCTTGGAGGGCCTGGATAAAATTCACAGAGAATCCCTTCCAGCGTAAAACGCCCCACAAGTACCCCCAGGAGACCCTGTCGAACGCCTTTTCGGTGTCCAACAGGATCACCCCAAGAGGAGAGCTCGTGGCTTTAGCCCAATCTAGCAAAGCAATAACACGCCGGATATGATAAGTTGTGTCCCTGCCGGGAATAAACCCGTGTTGACGAGGCGAGACCAGAGGAACAATAATTTGAGCTAATCTAAAGGCTAAAATCCTCAAATAGATTTTACTATTGGTGTTGATAAGAGCTATTGGCCGATAGGATGCGGGGTTCAGCTCATCCTTGCCTTTTTTCCTAAAGAGTACGATTATCGTCCGTCGTCACGAGTCGGGCACAATCCCAACTTGCGCCAACCTAAAAACATCTAGAATTTCCTGCTTGAAAACTGATGGAAAGGTCTTATAAAACTCTAAATGAATAAGATCAGGACCGGCTGCTTTGCCATTAGAGAGAGATTTTATAGCAATTTCAACTTCCTCCCAGCTGATAGGTGCAGACAAGACTTTGTTTTGCTCAGCTGTAACCTTCAGAGTATCCAGAGGATGAAAACATTGATCCATAGTAGTTTGTTGTTGCAGGGCAGTAATAGGATCTTCTGTATATAAACTCGAATAAAAATGAACAAAAACGTTCAAGACACCCCTAGGAGTTTCCTGAATGTTACCAAACTGGTCCATGACTCGGACAATCCGATTAGCCATTGCTCTTTGCTGAAGTCTCTTTGCTAGGACCTTGCCTGAGTTTTCCCCAAACTCATACATTAAAGTTCGAAATTGCAAGTATTTGACTGCAATATCTTTATACAGTGGTTCTAAAAGATTGGACTTTGCTATTGCAACCGATTACTGGCTACTAGCCACATCTTGACCCACCCGGATCTTAGTGTTTAAATCAAGTTCTGCTTGTTGGAGTGCTTCTATTCTATTTTTAGTTTCCTGCTGCCCTTGTTTCCAACGATGAGAGGCGAATCTTTTAGTTTCTACACGCAAGGCAGCTTTAAATGTGTCCCAAACAACGGAAACAGAAGCTGTGCCACTATTAATATTAAAAAATTCTAAAATCCAGGCAGTCATCTGTTCCTGATATTGCTCGTCTAGGAGCAGTTTCCTTTCAAAAGTCCATGATCTTATCTGTTTAATAGGACGATCCCATTGGAGATGGACAATTATAGGGTTGTGATCAGATATGGTCCTAGGAGTGACTTCAATCTTAGCAGATCCAACCCCTTGATCAGACAAAAAGACATAATCAAGACGCACCATTTTATTATGCGGAGTTGAATAAAACGTGTAGCCGTCCTTATTTTGATGATGATGATGCTATACATCGATCAAGACATGTTCAACGAGAAGAGTCTGAAGGGCCTTAAAAACTTGGGGCTTCCGCCCTACATAGTCATGGTACGTTAATATATTAATTTGACTAGAAATATTGATATTGAAATCAACACAAAACAACAGTGGATGAGGCCATCCAGCTAATTCCACATTTAAATTCCTGAACACTTGGGGGTCATCAAGGTTAGGAGCATAAATCGATCATATGGACAAAGGACAATTATTTACCACTAGTTCGAGAATGACCCATCTACCACAATTGTCTTCTTTAACTCTTTTGACCCTCCCAACCCCAGTCTTTAGCAAAATAGCAACACCCCTAATTGTGGACGTTTGGCGAGTGCAAGCAACTAAATCATACCCAGGGAATCTCAAAAATCCTCGACTACTCCAGGGAATATGGGTTTCCTGCAGGCAGATTAAGTCTACCTGCATAATTTGAAGCATTTTATGGAAGATCCTACGTTTTTTAGGGTCATTCAGTCCACAAATATTCCAGGTCGCACTGCTGAGCCTATCCCCCTGTGGAGAGGGGGTTGGGGTGGGGCGGAATAACAGGCACGGAGGCCGGATGAAGTGCGCTATGATTAGCGAGAATTTATTGAGCGTACAGAAACCAGGTCTTTAGAGTACATGTGCCAGGGTTGGAGTCAAGGTAGGAGATGCAGGTGGGGTCGTTGCGGTAAGGATCCGGCGAGGGGGTCATCTGTAGGATGTCCGCTGCTGGGCTGAGGTTGTCTTGCCGCGGTATCGGTAACGGTGTGCCCCTCGGAGGTATAAGAGAAAAACACATGGCGATTAGTCCTAAGGACAACGGACCTAGGAATACTTTCACCCGCACCGGGGAGTGAGAGGGTTGAAGCGAGCGTGAGGGAGGTACGGTAGGGCAGGTGGAGAAGGGGAGTAACAGACGGGTAACGAGGAGAGAGGGTGGCTTGGGAGAAGGGGGGGTTGAATAGGTGTACAGTACTATACAGTGCCAGGGGTGCGTTTACTTTTACAGTGAGTGCTGCTCGTGTTGCTATATACAATACTTACACTAACTACAAGGGGGAAACACGGAGAAAGGTGACAAGGTACTCACGTGCCCCGCCGTAACTCTCTTCCGAGTTACGGCCGCTCTCCAGCCACCTCCTGAGGTCGCCACCAATCCTCGCACCAAACGTCTTCCTCCTCTTCCTTCTCTCGGCTCTTCCTTTCTCCTCCGCTCTCCGCTGCTGGTTCTTCACATGTTGCTAACTCCTGCCACGAGTCCACTGCTGGGAACCCCGCATCTTCTGGCTTGTCGGCTTTTCTACCATCTGGACGGGAACCGGGGTAATGACTTCCGGGGTCAGGTGGGGTCACTTCCGGTCCTTCTGGAATCGCGACACTTCCGGGGTCACGAGAGGTCGCTTCCGGTCCGCTGCGCACCGCTGTTGCTGTCGGCGCCTGTAGGGGAAAAGAGAGAGGAGTAGCCTGGGTTGGCTGAGTTGCGGCATGTGTGGCTCCGAATGCAAGGGAGTCCACACTGGGTCGCCGTGCCGTGGAGGTAAGGGCCGCCCCTTCACATCCCCTTTCCCTAGAAGTCTTTCTTGTAGGGGATGTGGGTGGCGGGTACCGGGAGAGGTAGTCTGCATTACCCTGCTCTAAGCCTTTCCGATGTAAAGTTCTGAATCGAAAGGGTTGCAGAGAGAGAAACCACCGGAGTACTCGGTCATTGTGGCCTCTGTTGCGGGCCATTCATTCAAGTGGGGCGTGATCAGTGTATAAGAGGAACTCCCGTCACTCCAGGTAGTACCGGAGGCTTTCTACTGCCCATTTAATGGCCAGTGCCTCTTTTTCAACCACGGAATAGTTCATTTCACGAGGAAAAAGCTTCCGACTGAGGTATAGGATTGGTTTTTCTGCTCCCTCTGAATCTTTTTGGGACAGAACAGCCCCCAAACCCTGATCGGACGCGTCAGTCTGTAGGATGAAGGGCTGGGAATAATCGGGACTTATCAGCACAGGTTCAGAAATCAGGGAATGCTTGAGCAGGTTAAAGGCATGTAACAACAAGGGAGACGGTTGTTTTAGTGTCTCCTCCGTTTTTGCCGTTTTCTTCAGGAGGTCGGTCAGTGGAGCTGCGGTATGGGAAAAGTTGAATCTCCTGTAATAGCCCAACATCCCCAGGAAGGCACGGAGGTCTTTCCGTGTTTGGGGAAAGGGTATGGCTTGGATGGTCTTGACCTTGTCCTGAGGACGGTTGTGCCCTTCACCCAGCAAGTATCCTAGATACCTTACACTCTGTGCCGCTAAAGTGGTCTTGGAAGCGTTGATGGTGAAGCCAAATTTACCCAGGGAGGAGACAACAGACCGCAAACGTGAAAGGTGTTGTTCCCATGTATCGCTATAAATAACGATGTTGTCTAGGTAAGCGCCTGAGTACTGGGAATGAGGTTGTAAGACCCGGTTCATAGCCCTCTGAAATGTAGCCGGGGCTCCATGTAGCCCGAAGGGCATTACTTTAAACTGGAACAAACCCTCTGGGGTTGAGAAGGCGGTCTTGTGTTTGTCTTCTTCTTTTAAGGGGATCTGCCAATAGCCAATGCGTTCCACCATCTCGTCTACACGAGGTAAGGGATAGGAGTCGAAGGCAGAGATCTTATTTACCTCCCTGAAATCGATGCAGAATCTGGTAGAGCCATCGGGTTTAGGAACCAAGACGATGGGCGAATTCCAGCTGCTGCTGGAGGTTTCTATGATGCTCATCTTCAACATCTGGTTGGTTTCCTCTTTAATGATGGCTCTACGGGCTTCAGGGATTCGGTATGGTCGTTGTCTTACCGTCCTTCCAGGTTCCGTGTGGATGGCATGTTTCACCACGGTAGTGTGTCCAGGTAAGGAGGAGAACACTGATTGTAAAGAGGACAAGGACCGACAGAGGTCCTGTTTCTTGCACTCAGGTAGGTCTGGGTCAAAGCATCCTTCAAAAGGAAAGGGGAGACTACCGGATAGGACGGGACGGGGTCCCTCCCATTTCTTTAGGAGGTTAACATGGTAGATTTGGGTGACCCCTCGGCTGGCGTCCGTTTCAATTTCATAGGTGACCGGAGTCACTTGTCTTACGACAGGGAACGGTCCCTGCAACTGTCCTAGCAGCTTATGGTCCGAAGATGGTAGGAGAAGTAGCACTAGGTCTCGGGGAACAAAGGACCGGGCTTTGGTTCCTTTGTCGTACTGGGTTTTCTGAGTGGTTTGGGCAGCCAACAGGTTCTGTCTCACAATCTCCCTGATTGCACCTACGTGTGTTTTGAGATTGTCTACGTATTCGGGTAGAGGACAAGTTCGGTCTGGCTCAGCTTCCCAGGCTTCGCGAGCCATGTCCAATAGAGTCCGGGGAGCTCGTCCATATAACAGTTCGTAAGGTGAATAACCAGTACTGTTTTGCACCTTACAGCGGATGGCATAAAGGGCGAGAGGAAGCATCTCCTCCCACCTTTTGCTCTCAAGGCCTAATAGCTTTTTGAGGGTGGTTTTTAAGGTAGCGTTATAATGCTCCACCAACCCGTCTGTTTGGGGGTGGTAAGCAGAGGTTCTTATTTGCTTGATACCCAGATTAGAACAGACTTGGCGCATAAGGGACGAAACAAAGGGCGTCCCTTGATCGGTCAGTATCTCGCGGGGAAACCCCACCCTAGAGAAGATGGAAATGAGGGCTTTGGCTATGTTCTGGGTGGTGGGTTGTCGGAGGGGTACTGCTTCCGGGAATCAGATGGCGTAGTCGACTAACACTAGAGCGTACCTGCACCCGCTCTTAGAGGGTAACATGGGGCCTATAAGGTCCATCCCTACTCTAGTAAAGGGGACATCTATGAGAGGGAGGGGTTGGAGGGGGACCCTCGGAGGCCGATACCGGCTGGTTTTCTGGGACACCGGGCACTCCCGGCAATAGCGTTTAATTTGGGCATATACGCCTGGCCAATAGAATTTCTCCAGGATTGATTCTTCAGTCTTTTCATCGCTGAAATGTCCACCTAGTAAGTGACTGTGGGCCAGAAACAGTACTTTCTCCCGAAACAGTCCAGGGATAACCAACTGGGTTTTTGTCTGGGGTCCTCCCTTCCTATACATGAGTCCATTCTTTATGAAGAAGTAAGGACCTACTTGCAATGGATCCTCATTGGGGAGGGCACGCCCCCAGGCATCGTGTAACACTGGATCTTCTTGCTGAGCGGCGCGGAATTCTCTATCGGTTTCCCACGGATGTGTGCCCACCTGAGCAGGGCAAGCCAGGGTAAAGTCTCTTTTTTCCTTTTTCTTTTGTGTTTTGGATTTCAGTGGTTTGGGGAAAAGTCTGAAACAGGAGAGTCATGGGAAAAGGGGGCTTCTGCCCACCATCTCCTCAGGAAGTCTGTGGTGTCCTGTAGGAGGTGGGGAAGACCGCTGTAGTCACTACCTAAAATAGCTTGTTCGGGAAGATTGGGTACCAGACCAACTGTTAGTAGGTTTCTTTTATCGGTGGGGTGTTGCACACACACTCTTGCGGTCGGGTAGCTTTTCGTATCGCCGTGGACACATTTAATGGCCACGGTCCCTGTCACGGGTCCCACGGAGTGGGGCAGTTCTTGGGGTCGCAGGACACTATGTCGGCACCCCTTATCGGCAAGCGCCATCATTCGGTGTCCATCAATCTGGACAGGACAGCGGAAGGGTGGAGGGGCTGATTCCGTAGTGAGACACACATAGTTCTTAGTCAGTCCGATTTCCATGGGTTCCTCCTTCTGGGGACATATGCGGGCTATGTGTCCATATCCGCCGCAATGGTAGCACTGTGGGCCGGGTTGTGGTGGCCGAGACATGACCGGATAGGGCATCAAGGGAACAGGGTCGGGTTTTCGGAAAACAGGAGGGGGCCTTTGCGGCCGGAGATGGCTGCCATGGTGTATGCGTGGGGGGTGTTCATCCTTCACACGTTGTGACTCTTGTGCTCGGCGATAGGCGCTGGCGATCTCCACTGTACTGTCGAGGGTCAGTCGAGCGTGTTGGCGTACCCATTTCTGTGTGGCCGGGTGTTAGGATGCTAGGTACTGTTCTAGGTAAATTTTGAACAGTATCTCTTCCTTGCTGGACGTGGCGGGTTTCAACCATCTGTTAGCTAGGTCCTGTATACGAAAGGACAACGCCCTGGGATTTTCTTGTGGCCCTTCCCGTGCCTGACGTACCCGAACCCTGTACGTTTCGTCGTCGATCCCTAGACGCTCCAAGATGCAAGCTTTTATGTCAGCATAGGGGGTTTGTCCTTGTATGTTTGCTTGTTGGTAGGCTGCTTGTAGTTCCCCTGTCAAAAGAGGACCGAGGTAGTGACCCCAACGGTCGGCTGGCCAGGCGGCGGCCTGAGCCAGGCGCTCAAAATTCGTGAAGAAGAAATCGGGATCCTCACCAGCCACATATTTCTGCAACACCACGGAGGGTAGAGAGGCCATTGGCCTTTGTTGCCCCATGACAGTCGTAAGCTTCTCAAGGGCTTGGTCCTGTGCAGTGCCCTGACCTTTAAGGACGTCATGCAATTGTCCACGGTCATCTTCTGCGGTCTTGAGGAACCTTTCCATCAATTTCCCAAGAAGTTCCGGGCCTTCTGCCAGCTGTTTCACTGCGGCCTCCATGCTTCCGGGATATCCCACTTCTGACACCAACTGTGGAGAGGGGGTTGGGGCGGGCCGGAATAACAGGCGCGGAGGCCGGATGAAGTGCGCTATGATTAGCGAGAATTTATTGAGCGTACAGAAACCAGGTCTTTAGAGTACATGTGCCAGGGTTGGAGTCCAGGTAGGAGATGCAGGTGGGGTCGTTGCGTTGAGGATCCGGCGAGGGGGTCGTCTGTAGGATGTCCGCTGCTGGGCTGAGGTCGTCTTGCCGCGGTATCGGTAACGGTGTGCCCCTCGGAGGTATAAGAGAAAAACACAGGGCGATTAGTCCTAAGGACAGCGGGCCTAGGAATACTTTCACCCGCACCGGGGAGTGAGAGGGTTGAAGCGAGCGTGAGGGAGGTACGGTAGGGCAGGTGGAGAGGGGGAGTAACAGACGGGTAACGAGGAGAGAGGGTGGCTTGGGTGAAGGGGGGGGGGGGGGTTGAATAGGTGTACAGTACTATACAGTGCCAGGGGTGCGTTTACTTTTACAGTGAGTGCTGCTCGTGTTGCTATATACAATATTTACACTAACTACAAGGGGGAAACACGGAGAAAGGTGACAAGGTACTCACGTGCCCCGCCGTAACTTTCTTCCGAGTTACGGCCGCTCTCCAGCCACCTCCTGAGGTCGCCACCAATCCTCGCACCAAACGTCTTCCTCCTCTTCCTTCTCTCGGCTCTTCCTTTCTCCTCCGCTCTCCGCTGCTGGTTCTTCGCGTGTTGCTAACTCCTGCCACGAGTCCACTGCTGGGAACCCCGCATCTTCTGGCTTGTCGGCTTTTCTACCATCTGGAAGGGAACCGGGGTAATGACTTCCGGGGTCAGGTGCGGTCACTGCCGGTCCTTCTGGAATCGCGACACTTCCGGGGTCACGAGAGGTCGCTTCCGGTCCGCTGCGCACCGCTGTTGCTGTCGGCGCCTGTAGGGGAAAAGAGAGAGGAGTAGCCTGGGTTGGATGAGTTGCGGCATGTGTGGCTCCGAATGCAAGGGAGTCAACACTGGGTCGCCGCGCCGTGGAGGTAAGGGTCGCCCCTTCACACCCCCCATTAGAAATTATCGAAAGCATAGAGCCCTGAAAAACCACTTTACTAATCAGGCAAAGATTTAATTCTCTAAAAGTAACCTTACACAGTATGAAAGTTGACACCGTATGGAGCAAATTTTGAACAATCAAACCAATTCCTGCAATAAACAAGCATTTACAATGCAATGGTTTTGCCTTTGTTAAAGTTAGAGCTATTGGCATTGCTCTTGACATTATTTTTATTTATGTTTTTTTTAACATAAATGGCATTGTCATTTACAATAGCAAATTCAACCACTCATCTAACCCATCTGAACACCCAGCCACTGATCCACCCGCTCATCTATCTACGCATGCGCTTGCCAATCTCTTCATTCACCCACCCAGCTGCCCACTTGTCCATTCCGGTACCCACTCATCTATCAAAGCAGGCGCCCGCCGACCTAATCATACATCCGCTCCCTCGTCCCTCCCTCCAGCTGCCTACCTACTCATCCATCCACTCATCCTTCCACCTATTCATCCATCCGCTCACACATCCATCCGCCCACTCATCAATCTGCTCATCCTTCCACCCGCTCATCCATCCTCTCACTCATCCATCTGCTCATCCTTCCACCCACCCATCCGCCCGCTCATCCTTCCACCTACTCATCCATCCACTCATCCTTCCACCTACTCATCCATCCATCCACCCACTCATCCATCCACTCATCCTTCCACCTACTCATCCATCCGCTCACTCATTCATCCGCCCACTCATCCATCCGCCCACTCATCCATCCGCCCACTCATCCATCCGCCCACTCATCCATCCGCCCACTCATCCATTCGCCCACTCATCCATCCGCTCATCCTTCCACCTACTCATCCATCCGCTCATCCTTCCACCACCTCATCCATCCGCTCATCCTTCCACCTACTCATCCATCCACTCATCCTTCCACCTACTCATCCATCCTCTCACTCATCCATCCGCTCATCCTTCCACCCACGCATCCATCTGCTCATCCTTCCACCTACTCATCCATCCACCCACTCATCCTTCCACCTACTCATCCATCCACCTACTCATCCTTCCACCCACTCATCCTTCCACCCACTCATCCTTCCACCCACTCATCCTTCCACCCACTCATCCTTCCACCCACTCATCCTTCCACCCACATAGCTGCCAAGGTTTCAGATTGCTTTGTGTGACCTTTTCAGAATTGTACTTTAATTATGAGTGACATTTAATGACTACGAGTGACACTTTCTCACGCGCAAAATCAAGCAATGAAAATGAGGGAAATAGGTATAGGCTGAATAAATAAGACTTTACGCAAATGAGTACAGCGTCTTGTTAACAAAACTGTAAATATCACAATCGAACTGCACTTTAGCACTATTGAAATCATTAACCCCGAGCGGCCGCCCCTGTTGGCGCGCCGCTACCAGCCCAACCCCGCAGGCATCGGCACACATCAACATGACCCACCGGCTATCACAGAGGCTTTGCTGACAGACTTTGGCGACACCACTGGCACAGAAAATAATTGGACGGGCAGCGGCACCACTCATAGTCACAGAATTCATCAGTACTGTGACCCCGACCGTCTCAACAGGAGTTTGTGGGCTTAATGTCACTTAAGTCAGAGAGTAACTTCAGCTGTAACAGGGCACATGTACCAGGGCACACTGTACCCTCTCACCCCTTAGTTGAACCAGCAGCACGCATTTTATGTGCAGACTTCTTTCTGGCATCCTGACGCCCTCAGACATCCCGAAGACTCTACCCGCTAAACCCCGCAATGGAGCAGCACCGACAAAGGCAGCAGTTAGGGTTATAAGAAGCAACAATTTTTAAGGTAGGAGGGGCACAGTTTACTAGTAATCCATTAGGGTAAGACACAGTTACCGCTTTCTTTCTTTCTTTGCGATGTGTTCTGACCACCGGCCGCTGCAATCGCCGATCACTGTGTGACGTGCAGCTCAGCTGTAACTGAATTAGGCGCGGTGCTGGTCCATTAGATTTTGACTGCACGCAGCAGCCCGGACCGGTGCGGGAAGCAGAAGGAGGCAGCGCTGCATGCGCCATGATTAAAGAGCCATCGCAAATTTGCCCATAACAAACCCCTCGCCTTTGGAAGCAGGACGTGACGTCTCCCTCCTTCCGTCGTCACTCGTAGTCATTAAATGTCACTCATAATTAAAGTACAATTCTGAAAATGTCACACAAAGCAATCTGAAACCTTGGCAGCTATGATTCAGAACTGAACTGCAAGGAGAGACAAGACGGATCAAGAAATCCACCTCAGACATGGAACAAGGCAAGCAATAGAAGTGTTCCGAGTTAGAATCGTCTTTAGTTGTAGGGGAGGGCTGATGGGCGGGGGCGCCGCGTGAGACAGGAGCAGGAAGGCGGGTGCTCTCAATCCCGGACCAGATTCGGGGGCGTTGACGAGAAGAGGCTTTCGGCTGACGTAGCCAAAAGCCAAAAATTCTCGGGAACGCCCCCGAATTTGGTCCGAGATTGACGGGCTGAGCCCTCTCCCAATGGCTAGCCTCCATTTATGGAGCTAGCCAATGGGAGGAGGGGGCGGATACCCGACCCCACACAGAAATCATAACGTTTTTTGGCGCATGCGCACTACGTGCGCATCGCCAGTCAAAACCTAAAAACCTGTCTCCTGACCACCACCCACCACCAACACACCCCCCTCTACCCCCAGTGGACCCTCCTGAGCATCCCCCTCCCCCCCACACCCTTCACCCCCCATGTGGAGCAACAGGACCTTGGTCCTTATGATGGTTAAGTTGGCGTGCACCCTCGCTCCGCTGTGTCCGTGGTCCCCCCTGTCTAGGCATTGGGGATGACCCTGCCATCAACTATGAAATACTAAGATAGAGTATAGAACAATCGGGTCATCTTAAGACTATACAGATTCCAAGAAAAAAAAATTGCTGTCCGGATTGCCCGAAAAACATAAGCAATTTAAACTAAATAGAGTCCAGGAACTCCTTAGCAGGTATCTCAGAAAGAAAGTACTTTGTTTGGCCCCTGAAGATGACTTTTAACTTTGCGGGGAATAGCAAAAATACCTGGGCACCCTTAGCCTGAAATAAAGATATCAGCTGGCGAAGATGCTAGCGATGATCAACTGTTTCTGAGCAAAAGTCAGGCCGAACTAAGAATTGACAGTTCTTAGCCATCCGCTTCTTATTTGGTCTGGCTAAGTCAAATATTCTTTCACGAGCAAGAAAATTGTTGAAGGAGACGAGGATGGCACGAGGATAGGCATTATTACTACTAGCTGAGGACTGCTTTTTATGAAATGGAAACCTATGTGCCTGTTGTATTTCAAGGTTCCAATCCCATTGCGTGACCTCTGGGAAGGCCTCAGTGAAAAGGTCAACTATAAACTGCCTAACATCATCGCCTTCTTTATTTTCATCAATTCCTAAAATTCGCAAGTTGTTCCTTCTTGCTCGATTCTCTAAATCGGAGAGTTTCCAAAGAATATCCTTACGTTGTTCTTTAATCTCCGTTGCAAGATCCTTCTGATCTGCTGCCGCATCCTCTAAAGCCGAGATCCGCTCCTCAGCTTCGGCAACCCTTACAGAAGTGTCAGCGCATGTTTTAATGACTCGTCGAAGAGAATTTTGCATTTTGCGACAAGCACCTTGTGTGCGTATATTCTCCTGCCTTGTTGCCTCCCTGTGCATGATGATAGTTTGATAAATAGTTGCAAGGGACACCTCTTCCATGGCTTCTGTTGCAGCGCCCTGAGAGTGACCAGCTATTACTCGATTATTTATTGCAGACTCTTCTGAAGTATTATACGCGCTCGGGTCAGCAATTGATGGCAATGATTTAGCGCCAGGGGCCTTACGAACTGTGTCGGTGAAACCAGCTGCATTTAAATCCTTATCGGCCTCACTAAGACGCCAATCACCATCATCACTATCATAATCAGACCATTGAAGCTTGGCATCCTCATCCTCTTCCTCCCCCGATAATGAATGATCTGACACTGAGTACAAATTATCAGTCGCCTCACTGATCTCCGCACCCCTTGTGTCTAAGGAATGCTCTGCCAGAAGCTCCAGTGAGAGGATGACTTGATTAACAGATTGGACTACATTTCCCAGAGTGCTTTGGGGGCTAGAGCATGAAGAGCTGGCATGACCTGGATTTAGTATCTGCTCTGTTAAATCCTCCGAATGACTATTAGGATCAGGGAACTCAGTGCTTTGTAACGCGTTGTTGACAATGGATTGTACAGCTGCATGAGAAATTACAATGTTATTCTGTGAGGCAGCGTCAGTGGCAGTCATATCTAGCTCAAGAGCAGTAGTTGGTTGTTGCACTGCAACCGTGTGCACCACTCTTTGGGCTGCTGTATTGGTTATCATTTTTGCTCTGTTTGGCACTCTGGGAAACTTAGTTTCTCCTGTGTTTACACTCACCTTATGATGTCACGCAGTGGCTGATACTTTAAGACCTGCTAACCACCTTTTGGCAGTTGTTTAGGACTTCAGCTGAGGAGTCGCTCACCGGAGTGAAGTACCAGTCTCTTTATTAAATTTGTTTTTATTTCAAATGCTCAACGCTTTAATGTTTTGTTTGTTGTGATTTTCTTCTGGCATGTTTCACAGAGTGTTTACTGCTTATTGTTTCTTCCTCATTTCTTTGGTTCACTTGATCCATTGACTTTCATTTTTTTTAATATTGTGATTTGCTGTGCTCTGTTTCCTAATTTATTTTATTTGATGTTTTATGCCATGGGTTTTTACTGTTTGTGGGTTTGTGTGCTTGTTACTGAATGTGTTGCTGAGACGTGAAGTTTGTCAGATGTTTGGTCAGGGGTGGCTCTAGGCTCATGGTGGCCCTGGGCAGGGAGCGTAGGTAGGGGGCCCCAGAAGAGGGGGTCCCGGCGGGGTGGAGCGGGAGGCCAGTGAAGAGGGGGGGGGGTCAGGGTGTTCGGAAGTGGGGGGTCAGGGTGTTCGGAAGTGGAACAGAGCCGGAGACCGCCAAACCCCTGCCAGTGGCCACCTCGCAAATATGTATCCATCCTCAGAGGATTATTATATTAAGGATATATATTGGCGTGGCGGCCCCTGGGGTTTGGTGGCCCTGTGCAGGTGCACAGCTTGCACATGCGTAAGGCCGCCTTAATTGTGAAGAGTAGAATTCTGCCTTTTTAATGGTGTTGTAACTTTTCAGTGTATTTTTGCAGGTTCTGGGTGGATCCCTTTCCACACGTACCACCATAACTTCGGGTTTGGGTGAAGGGCTGAGATAAAGCCAGATTTTGAGCAGTGAGTGTTTTCTTTATGATTGCTGTTTTCCTTACATTTTATTGAGTGCTGAGTTGTGCATTTTCACATGTAGGACAGAGCGCAACAACGCCACACCTTCCTGTGCTTTTAATTGCTATCGTGAGTCCTGATTGGACGTCTAAAATAAGTTTTCACGCTGACTTCTGGGAGGTCATGGGAAGGGAAGGGAAGGTGGGGCGTTGTTGCGCTCTGTCCTACCAACACCCTCTGAAGAAGAAGTAATTTGAAATGCATTAGGGTGCGGACTGCTGTTTTAAATTCTGGTACGTGACTGCAGAACCAAGTGCTTCCTACCTGTTGGTCAACCCCCACCGAGCCTGATACATTTTCGGCCGTCCTGCCGCAGGGAAGCATCACTCTAAAGAAACGGGGGCCATGAGGTTCCTAACTACGAGGGGTCTTTCATGTGGGACGCATAGGATGGATTTGAGCAGTCACGTTTCTGGTGCTCATTCAGAGTTTTAATTGCAGTACATCAGCGCAACCATCGGAGGAATTAATTATGAACTTCACCTCCCAGAAGTCAGCGTGAAAACTTATTTAAGACGTCCAATCAGGACTCACAATAGCAATTAAAAGCATGGGAAGGTGTGGCATTGTTGCGTTCTGTCCTACAAACACCCTCTGAAGAAGAAGTAATTCGAAATGCATTAGGGTGCGGATTGCTGTTTTAAATTCTGGTACGTGACTGCAGAACTAAATAAAAGCTTACGGGGAAAGCTCCTGGCGTCTGAGTGCTGCCTACCTGTTGGTCAACCCCCACCGAGCCTTATATATACACAATTTGTATTTTGTATAAGATCCATGCAATATTTATTTTATTGTTCAACAGTAACATGTATCACATAGCTTGTTGATTGATGAACTACAAAAAAGTATTCCTCCAGAAGCAATTGTTCCACAACAATATTGCTTGGTGGGTTTTATTGGGCTGGCTTTTTTTTTGGTGTATGCAGCTGTTTCGTATGACAAATTTCCCCCTAACTAGTCACGGAACTGCAGAACATTGCCCATAGCTAAAAGCTAGGCACTAATGGTCATCTAAATAACAACTCGAATTAGAAATTCATATTTCGTGTTGCTGTAACACTTGTGCTGTACTGTACCTGACTCCTCACACCACCTCCATGATCTGCTTTTTGAGTGTTCGAACTTGCTAGAAGAGTTAGGTATACTTGGGAGGCAAAGCTGTCTGTCTCAGCCCAAGCTCTCAGTGTTTTGATCAGTAAGAAGAACTTTCAGTCTTACATTTCATTCTATTAAGGGCGTCTTATATCTTCAGGATGTGGGAAAAAAGCTTTTCACCATCATTCCACAACAGTCTCTTTATCCTAGCATTGACTGCAGGGTTGTGAAGCTGGTTGTGGTGTGTTGGTGTGTGTTTCATATAGTGTTTTGTGTTCTGCAAAAGTGTTCATACTCTGCGTATACATTCTGGCGCAGCACAGTGTCAGGCGTTGTTGTGCTGATGGAAGTGATTTGCTTCTCCTCTCTGGATGTTCTGGGGTATGTCAAGGTTTATGGGTGGAAGCTCTTCATTCTTTACGCATGAGTATGTTGTAATGCCCAATTATCCACCTGTTTTAATACCCAATTATCCATCTATTAGAACAAAGAAACCTATTACATGTTTCTCAATTAGGTTTTAGACTGCGACACAGTAAAGAAATGGCTCTTGAAGAGGTGGTGGGCTCCATTAAATTTGCATTTGGCTCAGGGAAAACAAGCTGCCCTGCTTTCATTAGATCTCTCAGTGGCCTTTGATACTATGTCATATACCATCCTTCTACAGCGCTTAGAAGATATAGCAGTGAGAGGCTGTTAGAAATGGGGGTCTCTAGTTGGCAGTGATTAGCACTCTGTCCAAGTAGGGACCCTTATTCTCATCAAGGTAAGGGAGTAACACATCAAAGATAGCCCCTGCTCACCTTCCTGGTAGTTTGACACAAACACTCAGGCTTATCTTAGAGGCAATGTGTAAAGTATTTGTACATACACACACAGTAGCACAGTGAAAACACTACAAAAGGACACCAAAGAGTTTAGAAACATAACAAATACTTATCTGAATAAAACAAGACCAAAGTGACAAAATTCCAAGAAGATATAATTTTTAAAAGGTTAAAAATAGTTCAGTCCATAGGATACCATGGATGTGTCACTTTTATCACATAACACCTGGGTTGAGCCAAAACTAAAGATGAAAACAGGTGGGAGAAAGTGAGGCACTGGAAAGGCAAAGCAATGCATCGGTTCCTTACTCCCAGGGGAGGTGATGTAGTGGTTGCTTACTGCCAGGGCAGGTGATGCGTTGGTTCCTTACTGTAGTGCAGGGGAGGTGATGTGTTGGTTCCTTACTGCAGTGCAGGAGAGGCGATTTGTTGGTTCCTTACTGTCAGTGGAGGTGATGCGTTGATCTCCAAACATGTTGCACCGGTTCCTGGGCAGCATCGACGAAGCACAGGTGCAATGCTTCTAAAATCCGGATGTGCTGAGTTGATGTGGCGGCTGTGGAGAATCAGGTGATGCGTCAATTACCCCACCCGCACAGCAGTGCCAGAGTCGGCGTGGGTGCCAAGGACATAGAGCACCGCAGCAGAGTCCAGAGCCCTGCCACCTATCAACCACACAGCAGGTGCTGCAGTGATTCTTTGGCCGCACCTTGGCTATGCTTGGCTTGGGTTTTTCAGCCACACAGCGGTGCTGGATCAGTAAAAACAGGCGCTGGAGGACGATGCATGGATTTTCATGAGTCCTTTGCAGGAAAACCACAGCAGAGGAGTTCAGGGGCTGCAGCTGAAGTCTTTGATGGACCGGAGACTTCTTAACAGGAGACACGCACATACACCCTTGGAGAACCATGGCAAGCAGGATTCAGAAATTAAAAGTCTAGTCCTTTCACTGTCCAAAATAAAAGCAGAAAGCAGTTGGCCAGCACCACACAGCAAAAGGCAAAGTGGCAGTTCCACTCCTACAGCTTCTCCAGTTCTTCTTCTTGGCAGAATATCCTCTTAGTTCGGAAGTGTTCTGAAGTTATGGTGTCACAGCTCTAATAATTATACCCGTTTCTGTCTTTGAAGTAGGCAAACTTCAAAAGATAGTCTTTGTAGTCCACAATACCCTGTTTTTTTCTCTGACCTGGCTCCAGACACACTACAGGGGGGTGGAGACAGCTTAGTTTGAGGACATGCCCGCCCTATTCAGGTGTCATAGGCAACTCCTCCCACCACTCTCGGTCAGGAAGACCTATGAGCCAGGTGATGAGTCATCAGGATATGCAGGGCACAAGTCAGCTCCCTTTGTGTGACTGCCTAATGTGAATGCACAAACAGCCCAACTGTCACCCTCCCTCAGACGTGGATTCCATAGGCAGGCAGAGGGCCAGAATGGTAAAGCAATAAAATGCCCATTTTCTAAAAGTGGTAATTTCAAACACGCAATTTAAAAACCAACTTCACTAAAACATGTATTTTCAAATTGTGAGTTCAGGGAACCCCCGAACTTCAAATCTCTATCTCTTCCCAATTGGAAGTTACACTTGTAAGAGGTTACAAGGTACCTCCAATGATAACCTAGGGGAGAGATAGTCCTTGAAATAGTTAAAAATGAAATTAGTGGTATTTCACTATCAGGACATGTAAAACACACCAGTACATGCCCTGCCTCTTAAATACACTGCCCCATGCCCATGGGGCTACCTTGGGCTTCCCTTAGGGGTGCCTTACATGTAGCAATAGTGAAGGTTTGGGCTCGGTAAGTGGATACACTCGCCAGGTTGACATGGCAATTCAAGACTGCACACACAGGCACTGCAGTGGCAGGTCAGAGACATGGTTGCAGGGCTACTCATGTGAGTGGCACAATCAGTGCCGTGGCTCACTGGTAGCACCTGAATTACAGGCCCTGGGCACATACAGTGCACTTTGCTAGGTTCTTACCAGTAAATCAAATATGGCAATCATGGATAACCAATCACAGGGAGCACTTGCACTTTAGCACTGATTAGCATTGGTTAAGGGCCATGAGTTCTAAAACCAGCCAAATCAAAATGAAGCAGACAGTCAAAAACAGGAGGATAAAAGCAAAAATGACAGGGGCAAACACACCAAAGATGCTAGGTCTAACAGTAGCCATGCAGTCTGGATGGACCCATACTCCTCTGTCCCTCCAAAGCTCATGTTTGGCACACTGTAGGGCTTTGCTCTAAACTCAAATCTATTCAACATTTACATGGCTCATCTGGCTCCATTGGATGAATGGTGTGGGTTCTGGGCTGTTTTGTATATTGATAAAACACAACTCTTGCTTTCTATAAGGATACGTCTGAGGCCTGGACTGCCTTAAGAATTGACTGAAAGGTGTCTTTGAGTGGATGTGGGCCAGCAACCTTCAGTGCAACACTTGGAAAATGGAAATCTTCCTGTTCTGGTTTCCTTCTCCTGGTTAGGCACTGGATTGTTGGCTGGAGTGGGCTGACTCCCCACGATTACTTTCGCCGAACACTTAGGTGTTAAGATCGATCTTCATCTGTCCATGAGTCCTCTGATCTCTTCAGTAGTTGGCTCATGCTTTGTTTGTTAAGATCTCTACAAAGATTTTTGGGTCTGCTCCCTCTCCAGGTGCAGAGAACAGTGATCCATGCTGTGATCACCCCTCGCATTGATAACACTAAAACTCTGTGCTTGAATTTGCCCTCTTAGCTGCTAAAGAAACTGAAGGTTGAACAAAATGCAGCAGCCAAGCTACTCTTAAAGATCACCAGAAAGTCATTAATGTCTCGCCAAGTAAAGGAGCTTCATTGGATGCTGTCCAAGGAAAAGATCCTATTTTAAAACCATAGTTCTCACTCACAGAGCTATTTATGGTACAGCTCCCCATTACCACTCTGATGCACTGAGGCTCTACCAGCAAATAGGACCCACCCTTCATCAGATGCTAGTCTATTACTTGTCCGGAAGATTCGAATTAAGAAGTGGGGAGGGGAGTCATTCTCCTATCTCGTGGCCCAAGCATGGCATCACCTCCATCCCATTGTTGCAAGATTTGGTCTGAAATCCTATTCAGAAAATGTTTGAAGACCTGGCTATTTGACCTGTCTTTTTGAGCATGGCATTTCTTTGCTGTTGTCATGAAGGGGTTGCAGTTTTCTTAGCACCAGGCCACTCTTCGGAGTCGTTGTGGCGCTGCATAAAAAGCCTGATTGATTGAAAATATATCATGGTGTTAGCTGGTGCTGTAATGCTAGAGGACTTTACTTAATACTTTGAACGCATTGTAAATCTTATGACTCTAGTGGATATATACATTCAATTCATTTATCTGTGTTTGAAACCTGATGTGAATCCTGTCAGGTCCAGTCAGTTCTTCATCCTTACGAGGACCATTTTGTTGGGTAACAAAACGTACCAGTTGCCTAGCTCTAGGACATCTCTTCTGGTAAATGTGCCAGTGGCGGCTGGCACGAATCGTGGGTGGAAGTTGGGGGAAGGAGGTACAGAAAAAGAATAGTACACTTACCTCCTTAACGCTTCTCTCCTCGTCATCCCTCTGCTCCAGCCAGAAAAAGAAGCACCAAGGCTCCCCTAACCCAATATTGTGATTAGTCTGCATGCTGTGCTTGGGGGCTGGTAGCCTAGGCATGTTCTCCACTCAGTGACTGTTTGGACGGCCCAAGACGGCCGACCAAACATTCATGCACACTTACAGAGTGCCCACCACTCCTCCTGCTGCTCATCAGTCAGCAAAGTAGCCCTACCCGCAAAGCTGGGGCAGCAAGAACAAATTTAATGATAATAACTTTGAGTTATCATTTTATTTTTTATTTATTTACACTGCTAAAAAGCAGTAGGGCAACGCTCCTCCGCCTTGGTGGAGGAACTGCCACTGAAATGTCCACTGTATATATATATATATGTACATTTTTAAGGATAGGGGAGTGCCACATTTAGTTTTGTGAAATTCACTTTACATTATTTTGTGTGAAAACGTAATGCAAAAGCATACCTTACATTGAAATGTCAGTCGAGATACTGTCAAGGCAACTGGTTTGAGGAGAAAATGTTTCTGACAAGATATTTTCTAGTTGAACCGCTTGCCCGTGGAAGAAAATTATGCAAAATTTCATTACAATCAAATTTACAGATTTGTGCAATTTTCACAGATGCTTATGAATTGCTCGTGGCCCTAGTTAAGATGTGCTGTGCTTATTTCCAGCCGATAGTCCATAATGCATCATGATGATGTGTGGCTAATTGCTTCCCACCTTTTTAAAAATATTGATTTATCGTGCTGTACGGTTTGCTGAGCTGCTGGGGGCGCTGTTGTGCACCCTTGGTTCCACCCCATCTTCCAGAAGCTCAAATGGTTATTGAGAAGGCTTGCATCTGCTGAAATAACACGTGTGTTTTCGTTATAAACTAACCACCACAGAAAGGTACTTTGTATCAGCAGCCTTAGGGCATCTGAGTTCTCCACTTCATGGCGATCACCTAATGTGTCTGGACAGGGCAATCTGTCTGCCGCCTAGATCTTGCTCCCAAAGATGGAGCTCCCTGTAGCACTGGTGCGGACATCAGGAGAGATAATTCATTTTTTCACATCGCGGGGAAGTCATTGAGAGCTGCCAGGGGCAGCAATAGTGTATGGGGAGTGGAGAGAGATGCTAACGCGTATGGATGATAGAGGATGAAAGCGGGACTGTGCCGGGTCCATAATGGATCAGCACCCTCAGGGAATCATAGAGCTATCGGCTCAGTTAGAGATGCTGAGCTCTCTATAGGATGAGTTATGGGCGCAAGGTTAGGAATAGAAGGAGAAGGCGGAGACGGGGGTGGGTGACTCGATTGCCCATTCCTGGTACTGCCGGAATGCCAATTCGCTGCAGTCGAGGGACACAAATCAGCTACAGGACCACATCCCATCTGGCCCTAACCTGTGGGGACATGGTGCTGCATTTAAAGCCTGCAAGGGATTCACTAATCTGAATTTATCACTCTATGCCCAACCTATAAGTGCTACCTGCTTGCCCTTTGGGGTAGACATGCTCAAAAACAGGACACCCTTCATCATTTGCATGAAATCCAGGTTAAGAACTTGCCTACCCAAGCTTACCTCAACTCTCATTCTATCCAGGACCTTATCTGGCAATCAGTATGATTTAGCCACCAATGCCTGGTTGTTTCTTTTCTCCATGTGAGCGAATTCATATTATTATTTCTTTGGATAGCTTATATGTTAATCTCTACTGATGCTGATGATTAGGCCCAGCCTCGGGTTCTTCATTAAATTGCCATAGCTTCACTCTGGTCAGTCAGCTTGCTCTATACAGGTTCCTTGTGTTTCTGCTAGGTATAGATATGAGAAGAAGCTGTGAGGAACATATTGACCAAAGCATTATTAAACCTGTGATGTTGGGTACTTGTGCGATGCATAAAAAGAACAATGTCCCAACAGGTAATAGTGTATAGTCAATTAATTATGCATGCACACAGCATTGCTGACAAGGAAAGAAGGAGAACACTCTTTGAATTGAATAAAGATAGTTAATCATCTTATATTGTAACACAAGTTCATGGTCGGATATATACAGTTTCAAGCAGCACTGCATAAAACAAATTTGTGACAACTATAATGCACTTGGTGCTCAAAAACGTGTCTGTGGTGAAAGTGGCGACGCAAGTGAAGGAGTGAACAGCATGGACGGCGCACTGTGAACAAAGTGCAAATAATTTACAGTGGGTGGCTCAAGTAAGGTGACAAGGTGATATCACAGATTACAAAATTCTTTCAATTGGTGTTGAGCCACATTTGAGAAGTATGCCTGTTAATAAGCTGTTAAGTCGACGGCGTTTCGATCCACATTAGTTCGGATCGTCATCAGGACTTGGTTGTCTGAGTAGGGGCGTGCTGCAAGGTAAAGGAAAAATTTCAGGGGGGGAGAAGGGGCAGGGAGAGGAAGGGGGAGCGTAGACAGGGCAGGTGGGCGTTTACCTGGAGTTAATTTCGTAAGCTCAGAGAGAAGATCATCTGGGGATAATGCTGGAGCATGCATGGGTGCACTGTAATTAAAAGTGGACAATGAGTATCATTACTGGCCGAGAAACCAAATGTACGGGGCCATAGCCAAACGCGGGAAATACTAACAGGCAAGGATGCGTTGGGCGGCCGTCTGCGATTCGCCGATGGCCGGGCATGGGTCCTGTGGAAAGGGAGACAGGTACGAGGCGGTCAAAATTGGCCACGGAAGGTAAAGAGGAACAACGAGCGAATCGGAGACATGCTGTATGTCCAGGAAGAGGGCTAGTGTTAGACATGCCTTATAGAATCAGCGTGCTGGGGCAGGAATGAATCCGGAGGTTTTGTAACCGTGGGGGAAGGTGAGGTAGTGATATTTACTTCTGCATGTAGGCAGGATGTGGGCGGGTGACGGGGATGTAGGAGGCATGGACTGGGCGTGAACTGGGTGACGTGATCGCCGGGAGGAGGGCACTGGGAGTCAGAGGGAAACAGGGTTGGACAACGTTCAGTCTGCAATGACGACTCGGCGCACTTATGAATGCAATGCAATTATCAGAAGGGTGACCTGTTAAACCAAGGCTGATTGTGCCGTTAAAACAAGGTCCAGTGGCATATAGGTAGTATAAGGCACATGTGTGAATTATATAGAAAAGCCCGGGCTGCAGGGGAATGGATCGAAAAAACAAGGTATCAAATACGGTCAATTATCATGGTAAGACAATCATGTTGGTTACTATGAACAGATCAGAAAACATAGTAAAACAAATATGTAGATTGGCTTACAAGAAAGGATTCTTAACAATGAATGTATTGTTAATACGGCCAACCCACTAGGCAGTTGTCCGAAAGAAGGCGTTATATCCAATTTGGGAATGATGCAGAGGGCGATATATCATGTGTGGCGCTAGTACGTCAACATTGGGAGTAATCTGAGTTAAAAAGTGGGAGGGGACCAAGGAGGGGAACAACTGGTTGCAGGAGAGTCACAGAGGGGGGAAAGGAAAGTCAATCACTTCAAGTGGTTACAGTGCTGTTCCATTCATCAATTGTGTTGAGGCCATGTTTGACCGAATCACAGATGGTCATCCATTTACACTCGGCTTTGTTGAGGAGGAATTTGATGTCACCTCCACGGGTGGGCAATGTGGGTTTTTCAATCACTTGCCAAAGAATGTCTGTATCCAGATGTCCCAGTTCCAGATAGTGTGCCACCAGGGGTGCTGTCAATGTTTTGCAGTTGATCTTGCTTTTATGCTGAATGATTTGTTGCTTAATCATTTGAGTTGTCTGGCCAATGTAGATGAGATCGCATGGGCATTTGATCGCATAAATGACATTTTGTGATCTGCAATTAGTATGTTTTTTCAGTTTATGAGACCGGCCATTGAATGTAAATTCTTTCGTGTTGATGGTCAGGTTGCACACACTACAGTTTTGACATCTGTAATGTCCCACGATCAGGTCAAGCCCCCAGGCTGCTGTTATGGTATTTCTTCCGTGGGTAGTTTGTGGCCACGTGATGGCATGTACCAGATGACAGGCCAGGGTATTGCCGCGTTGGTATGTGACCAGCGGGGCTTCGTGGAATTGTTCATGTGAGCGAAGTAGGGGCCCGTTTTCTTGGATAATTTTGTTGATCTTGTTGCTGTGGAGGCTGAATTTCGAGACGAATTGAATCCTGGTCATAGTTTTCTTGGGCTGGGTGGTGAGTAGAAGGTCCCGGTGACAGTACCAGGCTCTTTTCTTGGCTCTGGTCACCAGACGTCTGGGGTAACCTCGATGTATTAGCTTCTTTGTGAGGATATCTGCCTCTTTGAAATAATCCTTACGCCATTTGCAGTTGCGATGGATCCGCAGGAACTGGCCATACGGTAATCCATCACGTAAGCCGCGTGGATGATAGCTGAGTAAAGGAGTAGGGTGTTTTTTTCGGTTGGTTTTCGGTATAGGGTGGTGCCCAATTGAACCTCTTCTGCATGGATGGTGAAGTCCAGAAAGGGAAGATCGTTGTTTTTACAATCGCTGGTGAATTTGAGATGTTCTTGTGAGTGAGGTAGCCAATTAATGAAAGGGTTCAATGTTTTAGCAGTGCCATTCCACAGCAGTAGAACGTCGTCTATATACCGTTGCCAAAGGTTGATGTGTTGAAAGAATGGATTGATAGGCGTTAGGATAAGGGTCTTCTCCAGGTAATGCACAAACAGGATGGCAAAGTTGGGGGCGAAGCAGGCGCCCATGGAGACACCTTTAACTTGTAGGTAGTAAGTATCCGGGGAGAGAAAGTAGTTGTTCTGGAGTGCTAGACGAAGAAGGTTCATGATGAAGTCTGTGGGAATGCGAGTAGGTTGGGTTCTGGACAGAAGGAGGGTTTGAATGACTTGCAGGCCTTCATCGTGAGGTATGTTTGTGTAAAGGGATTCAATATCCAGTCCAGCCATGACTTGTGTGGTAATATCAAACGGTAGATCCTCAATGGTATTAATTAGATCCATCGTATCACGGATGTAGGTGTCTGTCTCAGGAACAAATTGTTTTAAGATGGAGTCTATGTACTTTCCCAAGGGTTCCAAAATGGATCCACACCCAGAAACGATGGGTCTGCCAGGTGCATTGTGAATATCTTTGTGAATCTTAGGCAGGACGTATAGTACAGGTGTACGAGAACTGGAGTTGTTTAACAAGTCAAACTCCTTCTTGGTAATGATATGTCGGTCTTTGGCCTCATTGGCGATTGATTGTATTTTAGTTCAGATATCTTCCAGAGGGTCTTTAGGGAGGATGCGATAATGTTCTCGGTTTGCTAGTTGTCTTTGGATTTCGAGGTCGTATTTAGTGGAACTCATCACAACTATTCCGTCCCCTTTGTCCGCCGGTTTGATGATAATATCACTGTTGTTTTTCAAAGTTTTCAAACTTGTTTTTCTGCCATGGGAAGATTATATGGGATGAATTGAGATTGATTTTTGAGGTCCATTACATCCCTTAGTACCAGACGTTCAAATGCTAGAATTTCCGGTGGCATAGTATGTGAGGGGGGGGTTGAAAGTAGATGGTGGGCGGAAGGGAGACAATGTGATGGGTGTAGAGTCTGGTTTATCAGCAAAGAATTGTCTGAGTCTTATTCTCCTGAAGAATTTTAGAAGGCTGGACTGGAGATCCAAAAAGTCTGTTCGTTCAGTTGGTACAAAGGTGAGGCCTCGGGAGAGAAGGGCAATCTCGTCATGACTAAAGGTGTGATCAGAAAGGTTGAAAATTGGTATTTGTAGATCAACAGATGAAGCCAGGTTGGTGTCATTTATTGAGGGGGCCCCCATTGGTAATACCGGTTGCATGTTTGTCGTTCGCCGGGAAGTTGTGGTTGGTACTGGCAATTTTTGGTGGGGCGGTTTGAAGGAGAGCATATTTTAAATCCTTCTTTTCCAGAGCTATACCAACACCTGGTGGAGTGAGAGTCCTCTGACCCCAGGGAGCTTGCACCAGAGGCAGACCTTTTGGTGGATTCAAGAGGGTCTGAAGAATCATCTGGGGTGGCTCAGGCTTTCCCCTACCAAGTGAGGTAGAGCTGGGTTATGGTAGCCCAGAGAGGTTGCACAGTAGTGGGAGGGGTGTAGGATCCCATATACTGTCTCAGAGGAGGAGTTGGAGTGAGTGGTGTCCCAAGTTACCCAAAACCTGGTCTCAAGGCCTCGTTCATTCCATGAGTGAACACCAGGAGGGGGGCCTGGTATGTAATGTGAGGCCATCCCCTGAGGGGGATGCCAAGGTGTCAGGTGAGCTGGGGAGGCTGCTGTAACAAGTCTCTCACCAGTTCTAGTGTCTGGCAGCACCTCCCCAGAGGGAGGGGTGAGTGGGGGGGGGGGGGACGCAGTCCCCAGTGGAAAGACTAATGGGTCGGGGGTATCCAGCTCTGAGGTCAAAGCACCCCCATGACTGACCCTGGTGAGGCCACTTCTGGCCTGGGGGGTCTTCATGCTCTGTCAGGTTGACTGGAGGCTGGAGGCCTACGCCAGGCAAAGTCATGCGCAGCTCTTGAGTAGTGTGTTTCCCATGGGGAGTTGTTGTACTCCCCTGGTTTGCCAGGCACAGGTCCAGCCCAAGAGTGCTGACCCTGGGTTGGAGGGCCAGGTTCAGGGTGTCCCCCCTGACCTGAAGGAAGGGGCTACTGCTAACAGTGCTGGTTTGTCTTCAGGGGGCACTGCTCCAGGAGGGAGGGTGCAGAGCCCAGTAGAGGGGCAGGGAGAGGGCAGCCTAACCCCAGACCCCTGCCCAGCCTAAGGGTACAGATCCTAGGCTGGGATATCAGTTGCAGGATAGCACACCTGAACTGGTGGATAAATTGTGCAGGACACCTGCCACAGGTGCAATGAGAATTCTAGAGTCTGGGGGTACTGCTCCAGGTGGGAGGGTAGAGAGCTCCAAAGAGGAGGACTGGGTGTGGTAGAACCCAACCCAGTCTCCTGTCCCGCTGCCAGGTACAGACCCTGGGCTGGTGGGCCAGTGTCAGGATACCATACCTGACCTGGCAGGAGTGAATGTGGACAATTGGTGCCAGGCACCAGGGGCTACCGCCTCCCATTTTCTAACACCACAGAGGTTGGAGGGCCCTGATAGGCATAAGGCCTGGGTCTCATCACTGATAACTGTCAGTGGCCCCTGTGGCTTCTTATCCTTGGGGACAGAGTTGCCCCAGGGGAGAATCACACCCTGGGGTGGACTGGGCCACACCACTGTGTTAATGCATGTGGATGATGTATGCCTAATGGAACACATCTGTGAGCAAAGTGAGTTTAGGTGCTGCACAGATGAGGAGAAGGGTCCTCCATGGGTTAGCTTAGTGGGCCCTGAGAATATGGACAGAGTGATCCAACTGGGTTCAGCAGGGCATTTAACCAGAACGTGCTCCCGCTGTTGTGGCCCAGGTTTGTGTTGTATCGCCGCATGCAAGGAAATCCATCGAGTTATTGATTAGTCTACCCTGGTTTTAGACTGGGAGGTGGGTGTTTCTGCCAAGGAGAGAACAAAGACTTTGCTATGTGCTTTGTATCCTGCTTGAAGAAGATCTCCAAGGGTTTGAAGTTGAGCTTCCCTCATTGTTTTGCAGTCTCAGAGACACAAAGACTTCACACCAGCTCCCCTGAACACCCTTGCTGGGAGCTCCGACTTGCCAAGAGGTGCTTGTTCCTGTGTTGGGCCTCTGGAGGTGGTTCCTGCTGCTGGGAGCTGAGAAAACTTAAAGCAACTAAGGAGCGTGACAAACCTGCACCTATTTCCAACACAACACCGCCATGCAGGAAGAATTTCCAGGCATCGCCGCCATGCTGCTGAAGAAACCGAGGCAAAACCTGCCCGTGGCTAGGGAAACCGCTGCATGCCGAATCTTGTGCACTGCTCTCTGAAATCCGAGATCACTGAACTGACTGCGACACAGGCCCTGCTGTGCGCCTGCAAGAAACAACGCATCGTGGGACCTGAGCCAGAGAAATCGACACAGCACTGTTGCAGCCGCCACATCAGGAGCCGACCCCTCCTCAAATCCCCACGCATCGCAGCAGGGCGCCAAGTCTACATCATGTTGCATCACCTCTCCTGGAGCAAGGAACCAACACATCACCTTCCCTGTGCGTAAGGAACCAATGTATCAACATCTCTGTCGCTATTTTGCTTTATGATTTTGACGTATTCAAGATACTTTGTATTAAAAGTGTTGCATCTATAGTTTGCTATGGTCAGAACTGTTTTTAGCTTTTAAAAGTCATATCTTGATAGCTGTATGTTGGATTTTTGTCTTTTTGGTCTTGTTTCGTTTAGATAAGGATTACGTACCTTTCTAAACTGTTGTGATGTCCCTTTGTAGTACTTTCACTGTATTACGGTATGTATGCACAGAATCTTTATTCACTGCCTCTGAGATAAACCTGTCTCTTTGTGCCTAGGTACCAAGGGGATGAGCAGAGTTTTTCTAAGGGTGTAATTCCCTCCCCCTGGCTAGTTAAAAGGTTCCCGACTTGAACAAAGGTGCAAACCATTGCCAACAAGAGACCCACATTTCTAACATTGAGTGTCTTTGTTTATTTTATAGTTCACATAATGGCGGATAACTATCATAGTACCTCTATACGTAACTTTGTACAGTCTGCGCCCAGCTTAATGGAGTTTACAAAACACATGTGCTCCTAATACATGATATTCATGTTAAAGTATTGAACAAGTTATAAATATTTGCATTGAAGAGTAACCCTGTTTGCAAGTGACAGCATGTTCTTCACAAGTTTATTTGCAACATGTTCTATGTGCTACATGTTAAGTATTGGAAGCTGCCTTGAGTTATTAGACAGTAATATCTCAGCATGACAATTCCTACGGAACATAGAAGACTGTGTGCACTAGGTATTAACCTATGTGCATCTGCTTCTTTTGCTTCAGAAAATGGGCTATGTGTCAAGTTTTCTCCTCAGTATGAAGACTGCAGGAAGTATGATCTTTAACACCGTTAGACATTGGTTATTCTGCAAACTGTGTGGTAAACTCTCTCCATTACAGTACATACTTTTCTACTCATTGCAACTTCATTTCTCAATGTCGGATTGGCAAGTGTCAGGGGTTTGATACAGTTTAAAACTGTCTGTAGTAGGGCATTAATTGTGGAACAGACGTTGAGTATTTTGAGGAACTAGGTTTTCTCTGAACAGAAGTTGATATCTTATATGTCTGTCGTTGAATGTTAAAGTGAACTAAGCTGCCCATTAAGTGTGTGGACATAACACATGCTTGCTACACCAAAGGGAGTTGTATCTGTGATGGCGTTAATGATGCTTCATATTATTCTGATCAATTTTTCAGTTACTTTCATAGCTCTAATGCCATGCCTGTTTATAGAGCTATGTGTGCAAAAGACATTTGAATGACGTCATTCGAGATGTCCTCAGTGATGTCATAAATCATGTCATGAGTGATGTAGTATATGAGGTCATAAGCAGTGCATGGCGGGGCACAAGTTGTAGTTCACTCTGCTAACTATAGCTGGTGACTTTTTTTTAATTTTATTTTAGTTCAAAAAGGTTAATGCTCTTCCTGACATATTCACCTAACTGTAACTTTTAAGGTTGTTTTTTAAACAAAAAACAATCTATTTATCACATTTAACTATACCGTTACTGTAATCTTTGGGTTTTTTCAGTGAATTTCTAGTTTTTTTAAATATAAAGTAATATTTTATTACCTTATGTAAAGCCAACCCACTGCCAGACAGGGGGTTGACTGCAGGAGCTGGACTGCGGCCAGGCCTGTGGCGAAAACCCCAGCAAGCAGCCATCCCCACGCTGCATACGGCCTTTGCCGGGTGCAAAATAAGGCCGCCTTTGGGTTATCGTACCTCATCTGGAGCCAAATACAAGGCCCAGCCCCCCTCCCTAAGCGTTATTAGCCCTTGGGACCCTATCCACTAGGGCCTTTTTGTTTTAAAAGGGGAGGGGGGATGCATGGCCCCCCTCACTGAGGCTTATTAGGCTGTGGGGACACCAGGGCCTTGTTTTTCAAAGAAGAGGGGGGGCCCCTCCCCAGCCATTATAGGCCCCAGGCAAACCTCTTCTCGCTGAAACTTACAAAACAAGCATTTGCAATGCAACAGGTCTCGCAATTGCGAAAGTTAAAGCTATTGGTAATGTAAATGACAATGCCTTTTATTTATATTTTTACTAATTAACACATAAATAAAAGGCACTGTCATTTACATTGCCAATAGCTTTAACTCTCGCAAATGAGAGACCTGTTGCATTGCAAATGCTTGTTCCTCCAGCTGACGGATCTGGTGGGTTTGCAGAGAGGGGAAGCCGAGCGGAATCATGGCTGACACACGCACACAGCCCTACCTGCTTCCCTCCCGCATCCCTCTCCCCCCCCACCCCTCCTCTAAACTCTCGCCTCCGTCCCCCCAATATCAACAGAGAAGTAAATCCCACACTTGGGAAGCCTGGCACTAGCTCTGAGATGCAGGCTCAGGTCTTAGCTCCAGAGTGTGGAATAAAATAAATGCACGCATACATAAATATATGCATATGTACGTGCAGGTATGTGTGCGTACATACCCTGCACGCGTGCATGAATATGATTATATTGCTGCTGTGTGTGTGCGTGCATGCTCACACTCGCTGACGTAAAGCTATGTGTCAGTGTCGGTAGGTGTGAAATTGTACCAAACAAGTATACAAATATACATTGTATACAACTCTGAAGGTAAGTGGGCAGATATGCAGGCTGATAGCTAGAGATAACGACAGGAAGGTAGGTGGGACTTGGGCAGAAAGGCAGTCAGACCGGTAGGTGGGTAGATGGGTAGGCAGGGTGGCTGGTAGGGAGGCACATACTGATGGAAAGGTAGGTAGATGAGGACATACACAGCTAGTGCGTGCAGGCAGACAGGTGGGTAGATAGAAAGGAGGAGGCTGGCAGGCAGGACACTAGGTAGGTAGAGGTAGGTGTATGAAGGCAGATAGTTATGCCTGCAGGATTCTATGGGGAGACGGGTAGGGAGGTCTGCAAGTAGGCAGGCCTGGGGGCAGACAGGTATATGAATATGAACACAGAGGCAGGGGCACACTAGGGTGGGGGAAACAGGCATGTTTGTAGCTAGAGAATCAGGCAGACTGTAGGTGGCCTACCAGGGGAACTGATGGCAAAAAGAAAGACTGATAAACAACTAAATATGTGCATGAAGAACAACAAAATGCATGGTGAAAAATACCCAGTCAGCGTCTACATGAGTTTTCACACTAGTCTGCTCTTCTGAGTGAATAACTTAACTGGAATGAGATATTCATTAAAAACGCAATATTTTCCATCTTTCCACTCAGAACTGGACTTTAGCATGGCAGCAGGACTTTAGCAGTGCAGCAGGCGGTACATAGTACAGGCATACACCTTAATTTTACAAAGCCCAAGTGAAATTTCCTGTTTGCTGCGTAATTCTGTGTTACGCGTCTTATGTAACATTACCGAAATTACTCTATATGCCACATCGCATATTTAGCAAGAGTGCACAGGAACAATGTTGACAACCAGAATACAAACGCCTGCTGTTTGAGGCCGTTGTATTTTTTTTGCACGCGTGCTAAATACCTTTTGTCACTTCTAAAATGGATGTGACGTCGCATTTTTATCTAAAATATAGTGCAGGATTTGTGTGTCAGTAATCACACAGAAAATTTTTCTGAAATTATGCAAAAACAAAGTATGCTAATTTCGCACACACTAAATTTTACTTTACAACAGCAAAATCCTTCCAGGAAGGATCACGACTTCACCTAGAGGGCTTGTTAACAAAAATAATACGCAAAGTTAAATTTTTTAAGATTTGAAAAAATATAAAGAGGTTCCTTTGTGAGAGATTTGTAGTGGTGCCTAATGATCCACCGACCTGTTAATGTTTATACATGCTAAATATTTAGAGATCGGCAAATTCTATGCTTGTGTCTGCAGTGCGTCAGTGTATTTTTGAATGTGTGTGTAAGAAGCTTATGTAAATACAGGATCACTGAAATAATATAGACTGCCAAAATATCGACCTGCAAAAATATCGTTGCCAAAATATCGACAGACAAAATATCGACTTTCTATCTACAAACAGGTAAGTACAAAAATATCGAGTACAAAATATCGTTAACAATAATATAGATGTAAAAAATATCGACTTTATTAAAAACAGTGTTAAATTAAATTGATATTAAATTTTAATTACTAAAATATACTTAAAAATACTTAATTTAAATTATAATAATTAAATAATAAATGAAAATAATAAAAATAATTTTTTACAATCTTATTTGTTGACCCTGAACCCTAAAATATACCCCTTTACCCAAAAACCCAAAACTGACCCTGAACCCTAAAAATACCCCTTTACCCAAAAACTAAAAACTGACCCTGAACCCTAAAAATGCCCCTTTACCCAAAAACTGAAAACTGACCCTGAACCCTAAAAATGCCCCTTTACCCAAAAACTGAAAACTGACCTTGAACCCTAAAAATGCCCCTTTACCAAAAACTGAAAACTGACCCTGAACCCTAAAAATGCCCCTTTACCCAAAAACTGAAAACTGACCCTGAACCCTAAAAATGCCCCTTTACCCAAAAACTGAAAGCTGACCCTGAACCCTAAAAATGCTCCTTTACCCAAAAACTGAAAACTGACCCTGACCCCTAAAAATGCCCCTTTACCCAAAAACTGAAAACTGACCCTGAACCCTAAAAATGCCCCTTTACCCAAAAACTAAAAACTGACCCTGAACCCTAAAAATACCCCTTTACCCAAAATTTATCAATATTATTTAATTACCAAATAATTATTAATTAACAATAACAATAAAGTAAATATATTAGCACATTAGCTGTAATTATTTTAATAATTAATATTATTTTTTTCCCAATTAATTACTTAACAATAACACAAAATTATATATATTTAAATGTACTCTAATTAATGTAATTAACTAATTACAATTAATCAATTACCAATTAATTACTATTTCAAAATATGTACAAAATTATATTAATTAATTAACTAATTATTATTAATTATCAATTAATTATTAATTATAAATATTTACAAACATATATTAATTAATTAATTAATTATTATTAAATTACTTCCCACCCTATTCCCCTATAAACCCACAACCCGCTACAGAATTACATAACGCAATTATTAAAAAAACAAAATCCATTTAATAAAATATTTTATAACATTAATACACACTTTTCACACATATTATTACATAAAAATACACTATAAAATATTATATATTATTAAAAATTCGATATTTTTGCTATCTATATTTTATACAGTCGATATTACTTCACTTACCTGAAAAACGATATTTTTGTAGTCGATATTATGTCCAGTCGATATTTTGTCCAGTCTATATTTAAAACTCAATATTATGCCCAGTCGATATTTTGGAGTCGATATTTTGTCTGTTCACCGTAAATACAGTATGAAAGCACGCATTTACATATACATTATATAGCTATATATCAATGCACCTGAATACACAGAAACCTGTATGTATGTACTTTTAAATAATGTCTTGACCTATACATGAAGGAGATTAGGAGTTCTGTGTCCCCAAGACAGAGTATTCAGTGTAAAATCGCCATGGCCACTTCTGATTTTTGTGCAATATTCCAGAGTGAGGGGAGGGGAGGGGAGCCTGAGGTTTTGTTAAAAGGAAGGAACAAGCATCCAGGGTAAAAAGATGTGAATGTGACCGAAAACCCCATGATACTGCGCTTGTCAGAGAAAAAAGTTAAAGTGCTGCACCCGGGGGCGGAATGGGGATAAGGGTCTTTAAACTTCGGGCGCCATTCTTGACTGTGTGCGCCCGTGTACAATAACAGAGAGGCATGAGTTAAAGATAAAGCAAAGTGTGAACGTGAAAGCGCAATGCACGAGATGTGTTCACGCAGGGACAGGAGATGTGCACACATACGGAGCACACATCTGTCCACGAGTGCACATCTCCTGTTCGAGCCTGCCCCTCCTGTCTCCCTTCGGCAGAGAAACCGGTGACTATAGGTCTCGCCAAGGCGAGCAGGGCATGCGCTGCATCGCTAGGCGAGACCTAAAAAGGGAGGGGGGCCAAGCGTCCCCCCATCCCTAAAGCTTAAAAAAAGCACTGGGGATTCCTTCATGCAGTGCCATGTTTTTTTAAAGAACAGGGGGACCACATGGCGCCACTGCCCAAGCCAAAAGGCCCTGGGGACCCCATCCCCCAGGACTGAACATTTAAATCAAAAGGGGAGGGGGGGCATGCGCCCCCACTGCCCATGCCTAGTATGATGCTGGAGACAAACCCAGGACTAAATATAATTTAAAGGGGAGGGGCCAGTCCAGTTTAGGCATTATGACACAAATGTATTGAGAGATCTTCCTTGCACTATGTAACATCATCGCAGTGCGATCCATGGGGGAAATATGAGCCTTTGCAGCCTTCTTTCTGCAGACCTGTGTGGACCAATGCTCATTTACTCAACATCTTGTTTGTACATTTCTAGGTTGTCAAACATTTCCTCACTCCACTTTTTTCCCGTGTAAATCCTTATCTGATCCATACATACCCCGTGAGTTGTTCTTTTTACTAGTGACTGGCGAATAGGAACCAGGAGGAGAACAACCATCACTAGCCACATATCGTCTTCAGAACCAGAGAGCTGCATCACGAGTCAGCAAGAAAAAAGCTCTTTACCTTGATTTAGCTTCTGCTCCACTTCTTCACACCACTATGACACGTATACACTAGTATCCCACCTCACCTTCCCCACCGTCCTTACGCACTGGAATCCTGCCCTTCCAACAGATGCAATTTTCTGCCATATAATTTCCTTTTCCTACTATTTTTCTACCCTCTCTCCTGGTCTTCCAATTATTGGGGTTTTCATTTTTTCTATGTTCAATTCGCTGCAGCTGTGGACCGGACCTTTAGTCATCTATGCAAGTAGATGAGAAGGGAGCAGCGACTACCATCAAAAGGACGCCATTGCACACCGTTTTTTTACAAATGCAATCTGATTTTGTGACCAGACCTATATACGAAATGGCCAGCTCACAAAGTACTGAATCACATGGGGCAGCCAACTTGTACACACACAAGCTGAGTATCAAGTCATTTTTTCTCCAAATCCAACACTCGGGCTTCAGTTCAAAAAAGCATTTTTCAGGCAACGACATTAGCGATAGAAATAGATGAGGCATAATAGAGTAAATCTCTGCAGAATGTTATATTCAGTGAGGGCTGTCACATATTTGCCGTGTCCCAACCTTCCAAACACACCTAAACTTATCTGCTATCCTGTGAACTCCATAGTGCCCACACCGCCAGTGCTTGCTCCGCACTCCACACGTTAACACTTATATACCAAGGAGACTCATGAGACATATTTGTGGGAAAGCAGTGGTGCAGGTTTATTTCGTACAACAAGTAGCTGATAGGTGGGTCATCTTACAGGCGTTCCAATGTGGCAGCCCCTCGCTGACCCGCATGCCTAAGGAGCCATCTTGCACGGCGAGTCGATGCTCTGACGGTGCAGTAAAATTATCACTTTATTTAGTTATACTCCCGCCCCCCCTGTCAGGGCGGAGCGATGAGGCACACCTCGGTCGGTTCAGGCCCCCCGACCGCTCGAAGGACTAACGGGACGCCGACGCTGTTTCCTGGAACCCCCTCGGCTCCAGGTTCTTGGCTCAGGCACCCTTACTGTGCCAGGCAGAGGTATTTAGACTGTATCCTTCTGCCGCAGAGGTACCCCTACTGTCCATCTGCTTCCAGATCGCTCTGTGACTCCGCCTGCAACACAAAACAGGACCATTAAAAGTGCACAACTTTCGCCCTCCGTTCTGCAGCTGGGTCAGGGTTAGGGTGGGAACAGCGCAGAGCAGCCCAAGGAACCGACGCGGGAAGGAGAGGCCGAGCAAAGTTGCTGGGCCTGCTGATATACCCCCCGGGAACGCCCCCATCCCTAGAAGAACCCTCCCATTCGCCGGTGGCGAGGAGAGCGGCTCATGGGGGGGTTGGCGCGCTGCATGCTCCTCTCGCGCGATGTGTGGGACTAAGACGCTGTCTCGCCCATGCTCCCCTCTGTGTCGCGCGGCCAGCGGCACAGAGTTCCAGATACCATATATAACTAGTTTCTGACCGGTCAGCAAACAAACAAATGGATAAGAGGACGCCAATCAATGAAAAGTTTGCAGGGTATTTATTAGTCCTTTTCCGCATTTCTTCTGGTCGTGAAAACATTATGAAAACTACTAGCAGTGTCCTATTTTTCTCGCGGAACAGATGTTTGACATGATGACAAAAAAATTAATAATTCCTGCATGGTCATTTTTTTTAAAGGGCTGATTTCACTTTGTTGACTTTTGGCAAAATTGTTCACTGACCCCAGCACTGAGAGAGAACTATCTTCCTCAACAAAGAGCGAAAGATACGTACCTGCACTGACAATGGCTTCCAAGATCAGAACAAACTGGTGCCCAATGAGGATGTTTGCATGTCTAATATCTATGAATGAGAGGCTGTGACGTCAGCAGCACTAATATCCATTGAGCAGAAATCTTGTGTGACTGCAGTGGTATTGATATACATCTGTCGAGGACACAGCAGCATTCACATCCATTAAACAACAGTCTGTACAAACCCTTCTACTAAGAGGGAAATAAATCTTAATGCTACTCAAGGAAGATGGAGAGGCATGTAAAATAATTGTATCAGACATTATGTTGGCTTCGGCTTTTTGTGAAATATCATTAGCGCTTAAAAGATCTATATTTGTAAAAATAAAAACAATTACGCAATTTAATAGGAGAGATAACATATAGCTGTTGGGCAGCTCTGGGCCGCCCGCTCTCTGGAGAGCTGCCAGTTCTTATCCTGCAGAAGACAGATTGAAATGTATGCCACATGGCGGGCCACAGATTGTAACACGGTGGGGCTACATTTAGAACTCAATGCATGGTTCTCCGAAGGGATATAGGTGCAGAGAGGGTCATTGGTTGCAGTGGTACTAGCCTGGCGCAATCATAATTTCATGGTTTTAGAACTATATCTACAAATAACCTTCTGGCCGATTCATAGCACTTATGATTCTGATTTTCATGTTCAGGTAGATTCAATCAGGTCAAAAGCAGGGATTCAGAAACTATATGGCTGAGATACCCGCCACCCCCTCTCAACACAATCCCCAAGGAATGGGAAACCGGAAACGGTTCTGAACTTTTGGAAGACGGGAGGGAGTGACCCTCCCGGCCGTATTTATTAAAATATGAAACAAAATTAAAACATTAAAATAACAGTTTCATATTATGTACAATTTCATTTCCACATTGCGATGTTTGGCTAACCTTAACATATTCTCTAATACAAAGGTTCACCTAGCCGAACTAACATCCTACAAAACATTTAACTTGAAATTGTACATCCTAACGTTTAAGGGCCAACGGCAAGGTCGTAACCGGTGTCAGATCCCTAAACCAGAAATATCCCCCTCACTTGTGAGGGGCGACCGCACAGAGGTGTACCTCACGTGCATCTACCAATTTCCCTTGACTTGACGGGGGCCCCAATAAACTCGACGCCATTTAAAGGTCGTCCGAGGACTCGTGTGAGGTGTCTAGAAGGTAGCGTAAACCCCCTCCCAAACCCCACACAACTTACCACATCTGCCGTCGCAGATGTCCTGGCCCCGGGAAATTCCCCAGGAGGGGGCTGTAGCCCCTCCTACCCAGGAAGGGGCCTTGACCGCCTTTCCTTTCCTTTCGGCGGCCCATCCTTAGAAGGGACCGCCTCCCCGTTGAGGGGCCAATGGCCACCTCCCTCGAGCGCTCCCATCCGTAATGGGTGACGCCCACCCATAGGGATCTTCCAATTACTGCTCACCGATCATGACCTTACCGCCCGACCAAAATAAATACGACAATTCTAACTAAATTACTAAATGACTAAATTACTAAATGACAGTAATAATTACAATTTATTCAAAGCATGATTACTGATCAACACTAGTGCAGAATTACTTTATTTGCAAAACATACTACAAATTGACCATTCTTTATTGCATATTCAAAGTTATCACGATAATCATCACCACCTGCAAGAAATAGAGTCACCACATCAAACTTTATCCAAAAACCACTTGCTGTCCTCAGGGGCCGGTGGGTGGGTCAAAATTCGCTCTTCGTTCCGTCTCGAGCTCACGTGCAGCGAGGAGGTGCAGCTTCAGAGCACAGGAACAAGAGGATGCTTTCTTGGCTTGTTGCTCCTTTTATCCGTCTTCAGGGTGGACGTAAACCCGCCCCTGCCTGCCCCAAGGGCGTGGCCGGCCGCGTCAGTGTCTAGGCCAGCCCACTCCAGGGCGGGAAAAGGCGCGCCCCGGCTACGCCGCTACGGGCATACCAGCCGAGACTCGCCTCCCGCCCAAGATGGCTTCCCGGGGGGATCGTGGTACTCCGCCATACGTTCGGGGGGACCGAATGGTCGCCCCTTTCCATATGGCTGAGATACCCGCCACCCCCTCTCAACACAATCCCCAAGGAATGGGAAACCGGAAACGGTTCTGAACTTTTGGAAGACGGGAGGGAGTGACCCTCCCGGCCGTATTTATTAAAATATGAAACAAAATTAAAACATTAAAATAACAGTTTCATATTATGTACAATTTCATTTCCACATTGCGATGTTTGGCTAACCTTAACATATTCTCTAATACAAAGGTTCACCTAGCCGAACTAACATCCTACAAAACATTTAACTTGAAATTGTACATCCTAACGTTTAAGGGCCAACGGCAAGGTCGTAACCGGTGTCAGATCCCTAAACCAGAAATATCCCCCTCACTTGTGAGGGGCGACCGCACAGAGGTGTACCTCACGTGCATCTACCAATTTCCCTTGACTTGACGGGGGCCCCAATAAACTCGACGCCATTTAAAGGTCGTCCGAGGACTCGTGTGAGGTGTCTAGAAGGTAGCGTAAACCCCCTCCCAAACCCCACACAACTTACCACATCTGCCGTCGCAGATGTCCTGGCCCCGGGAAATTCCCCAGGAGGGGGCTGTAGCCCCTCCTACCCAGGAAGGGGCCTTGACCGCCTTTCCTTTCCTTTCGGCGGCCCATCCTTAGAAGGGACTGCCTCCCCGTTGAGGGGCCAATGGCCACCTCCCTCGAGCGCTCCCATCCGTAATGGGTGACGCCCACCCATAGGGATCTTCCAATTACTGCTCACCGATCATGACCTTACCGCCACAGGCCGGATAGTTGACCGGCTATCCGGACCCCCCACAACACTCCTGCCTAAAGGTCATGTTATAAACTCTTTAACCAAGCTATGAGGTCTCCTATGAGTAACTCGTTCCCCACCCGGGACAAATGAACACCATCCCCCAAATACATACTGTCCCCTTTAATACAACCATGCGAAACGGAATGCAGTGTACTTGAACGAAACAATCTACTCACTTTGTTATTAATTTTTCTTACTGAATGATTCAGAGCAGAAACCGAAATAGCCCCCCGCCACACTTTTCGTGGGATCATATGGGACCATGCAATTGTGTACCCTGGAACTCTTCTCGCCAACCAACTTACTGTGGAAAGCATTGCCTCAAGAAGAAGTCGTCTACCAGTGGCCACCAAATCGTTGCCCCCAAGATGGACTATGATTATAGACGGCGGTGACCTTGTCCGCCCTAACAAACCCTCAAAAAATGATTGAAATTGGTCAATACAGAGCCCGCCCTTTCCGTAGAAGGACACCCTGTACCCGTATTCCCCAGCCACGTGAATCATGTCACCTGCTTTGAATACGTCCGCAGCACGCCTCACGTATGAGTGGCCCACGACCCACACCTCCTTTTTCACAGCAGGTGATGTCTGACCGCTGGTCCCCAGGTGTCGGGTCGACTGCACAGTCCGCCCCGCCTCGTAGGCTTGCGCAACTAAAAACCAAACAAAAACAAGAAGCGTGAGTACATCATTACAGCTTCACAACATGTGCAACCGCACATACCTTTTATATCAGTTCGAGGACCAACGCCCCACACGTTTTACTTCTTCTACACTCAGACCCCTGGCTGTAGCCTCTGTAGCAGCCCCTATCCTAAAGGAATGGGTCCCAAACTCGCCGGGGTTCAAGCCCGCGGCCGAAATCGACATCGCAAGCACCCGCTGGAACTGAAACCTCGTCAGTGGGGTGGCGTCAGCGTGTCTCAACAAGGTCCCCCCCCCATGATGCCACCCTTTGCGCTAAATATTCCTCTACGCAAACCACAGGGCACATGGAAGACCCGGGAATCCTCTGTATGATTATGCAGTCCCCAATCGCACCCTGATCGGTTTTGGACCTGACAAACGAGACAGTCATCGTCTCCCCCTTGACCTGAATGTGCTCTCGGCACAGTCCCCCCATCGTATCCTGCTTGTTCTTCGCCACTAGTTCGCTTACCCGCATAGCCCAATGGAATGCCAGCGCAAAAGCGGCTCGGAATAACACTGTTTCATACTGGGATGAACAGGTAGCAGGGAGTACGGATAATAACAAGGCCAACCTATCCAGACCTATCGGGTGCCTCTCATCTACTCTGCGACCCTCAAGGCGTTGCCACCCCCGTAGCGCTTTCTGCACAACGAAAGACGCTGTCGGGTCCTGGATCCCGTGAGCCCTTGCCATAAAGGAAATGGCGGCCCGATGCCTCTGGGCCGTAGCTACTGATTTGCCTGCCCGATGTAAAGACAGCAGAAATTTTACTACAAACTCTTCCTGGCCCCAAAGCTCCCCCCTAGCAGTCCCCAAAAAGGCCCAATAGGAACGGAACGCCCCTTCGTATGCCTTCCTCGTCCTGGGTGCTAAACTCTCTCCCACGAGGTTTTGTAGTTCGGGGCACCGAGAGACCAGAGAGCTTCGGGAAAGGGTGCCGCCACCGGGTCCGCTGTGGGCAGAAAACCCCAGAAGGCCTGCATACGGAAACGAGAAAGCGCATCAGCCGCTTGGTTCATTACCCCCGGCACATGTCTTGCCTTGAATAGCACATTCAATTGCATACACAATAACACAATTTCTTTGAGCAGTCTCAGAATCCATTTGCATCGTGCTGCCTGACTATTGATACACTCAACCACGATCATGTTATCAGACCAGAACACCACAGAGTAATCTCTGAACCCCTCGGGCCAAGTTTTCAGGGCCACCAGAATAGGGAAAAGTTCAAGAAAAGCAATGTTACTCGTCAGCCCGCCCTCGTGCCACCATGTCGGCCATTTTTGAGCCGACCATTGAGTGCCGAATATGGCGCCAAAACCAATGCTTCCTGCCGAATCTGTCCACAGCCCCAGCTCCTCGGAGGACACCGCCGGTTTGTTCCAGACAATTCGACCATTGAAATCCGCCAGAAATGCCAACCAAATGCGCATGTCCTGGCGAACCTCTGCCGATAGCCTCGTGCGATGGTGACCCTCCTTCAGGCCGACCATGGCTTGAGCACTCGAGCGGGAAAAGGGGCGGGCCATCGGCATTACTCTCAGGGCAAAATTCAGCTGGCCCACCAATTGTTGTAATTGAAGCAGTTTGACCTTAGACTCATTAATACACGTCTCCAGGGATGCCCTGAATCTTAACACTTTTTCTTTTGGTAATCGAAAACAACCCTCCTCTGAGTCGAGCTCGATCCCCAGAAACTCGAGGCAAGTCGAGGGACCCACAGTCTTACCTGGTGCCAATGGCACACCAAAATGCTTCATTAAGACACGAAATTCATTCAAAGCCTGTCCACATTCTGGATCCCCGGCTGCCCCCAGAAACAAAAAGTCATCGAGATAATGCATAACATGTCGAAAACCCGTCCTCTTTGTGAAGACCCATTGCAGAAAACAACTGAATTTTTCAAAATAGGCACAAGATATAGAGCATCCCATTGGCATACATCGATCCATGTAATAGTGACCCTGAAACATGAAACCAAGGAGACGCTGATCGTCTGGGTGTACCGGGAGCAACCGGAACGCTGACTCAATATCTGACTTTGCCATCAGCGCACCGGGCCCTAGGCGATTCAACATGGCGACGGCCTCATCGAAAGATGCGTACCGCACCGAACACACTTCCGGGTCTATCGCATCATTCACGGAAAGACCACGTGGGGCTGATAAGTTATGTATCAGTCGAAACTCACCCGGGTCCTTCTTGGGGACCACCCCTAAAGGGGAACAAACAAAGTTAGCCGTCGGTGGCACATCAAATGGACCGGCAACTCGACCTCGAGTAACCTCCTTCCCAATTTTTTCCTGTACCACGGTCGTATGTTGCAGGACCGACAGTTGGTTCTTACATTTTGCTACACCCTGAAAATCCCCCACTGGGATGCGGAAACCATATGAAAACCCGTTCCGCAACACTCCAGCGGAAGCATGATCCGGGTATTCGTTGAGCCAAGGAATCATCGCCATGGTATCAATCGGAGTAGGTAAAGGCGCCCCTCGGACTATTTCAGACCGGTTTGGCGCTTCCCCTACCACCGTTATCACCCGTTTTGGCTCTGCACATGGACTCAGGATGGGATGGCTGCCCACACCCCCCACATTCGTGTCTAAACTTGCACGACCCCTGGGGCCTCGTACATTTACCCCTGTTAAAATTCCAACAAATCCCCCTTTTACCTGTGTTGCCATTCGGCTTAGAGTGGTAGTCGTTACCTGCACCCGATCGAAAGGGTGTCCCAGCGTATTGGCGGGAGGACTCGCCCCCGCTACTTCCCACCAATGGTACTTTCAACATTCCTGTACTCTCCATTTTTGACCATGAAACGGAGTCGTAACAATCCCAAGTCAAGTTTTTGTCGTGTTCCTTCGCTTTTCTAAAAATATTATCATAGCAGAACCACTGATTGCCCCCATATGATACGTAATACTCCATGATCCGTGACTGATAAATAGGCAATTCGGTCAACAACTCTGGCCTACGTTCGCCCATGATGGAGGTAAAGATTCCCCATGCCCTGCCCCAAGTGCCAATGTTTTCGTCGACCTTAAAGGCGGCCATTTTTGCGCGCCAAACACTCGGATGCATGAGCTCCTTTTGGCTCTTAACATGCTCCATCTCATAATGGTCGGTAAGCAACGAAAAAATGTTTACATACTCATCCGCCCAAATCTTTTCCTTAATTGCCAGAGGAACATGCTGAGCCACCTTCTCCCTTCGTGAAGGTGCAGACCCCTCCCTCGCAATCGGCAATGGCCGCTTACCTGAACCAGAAGCTGCATCTGCCGCCGGACCTGGGCCTGTTGCTTTTTCTACCGCCGGAGACAGCGGGGTAACTGACGATGGTGCCTTCACCGCCTCCCTAGTTTCACGCAGTTGTTTCATTAACACCCGGGCGTCGTCAGCCGTGGCGCCCTCGCTATCTTTCCCCAACCACGCTGCCAATTGTGCTGCTAACTCGGGAGGCATATCCTCCCCGGACACGGGAGTGACCACCACGGGAATCGGATTCCCCTCCTTCGGTACTGGAGTTGGCTCTTCAAGCGGGATATCGGGAACCGGGGTTTCCCCCCCAGATGCCCCCCTTCTGGACCTCTTGCCTCTCCCTCCAGGGGCTGTTCCCGATAAAGGTCGTTTCGGTCCCCCTTCCCCGTCCTTAGCTGCCATCTGCTTCTTCAGATCGGTTACTTCTTTCATGAGCATGCGGAGCATCTGATCGGTACTGACTCGCTTCCCGACTTTCTTGGGCATTCTCAGACCGAGTATCTGCAAGACAAAAAGAAAGATTACCACGCTCAAAATTGGCTCTTCGTTCCGTCTCGAGCTCACGTGCAGCGAGGAGGTGCAGCTTCAGAGCACAGGAACAAGAGGATGCTTTCTTGGTTTGTTGCTCCTTTTATCCGTCTTCAGGGCGGGCGTAAACCCGCCCCTGCCTGCCCCAAGGGCGTGGCCGGCCGCGTCAGTGTCTAGGCCAGCCCACTCCAGGGCGGGAAAAGGCGCGCCCCGGCTACGCCGCTACGGGCATACCAGCCGAGACTCGCCTCCCGCCCAAGATGGCTTCCCGGGGGGATCGTGGTACTCCGCCATACGTTCGGGGGGACCGAATGGTCGCCCCTTTCCAATTGTGGAGAACAGAAGGATGTGTCCTAAGGTGGTGCAGCTTGTGTTGGAACCTGTTCATGGTCTTTCCTGAAGAGAGAGCAAGTTGGTCACAAAGGTGGATGGATGGATCTCTAAAAGTCCCTGAAGAGATTTATTTTCAGTCTTTCCTGAAGGTATGTAGATAACTTGGCTCTGACTAATTAAAATGAAGCTCACGTTGTCCCATAAAGCATCGGTTTTTCAAGAATTGAGATACACGAAATGTGAGGAGCTCCATGCCCTACAGAGTGTGTGGTAACATAACTACACAAATGATGCAAAGAAAATGTAGAGAGTTAATTGCCAAATTATGTCCTAGGAACCTAGGGCCAGATGTAGGTCGCACAATACCGGTCGGTAACGGCCGAAATTACCGATTTTCGGCCGTTACCGACCGGTATTAGGCTACTGAGATGTAGGTGGCCTAAATTGCAAATTCGGTAATTTACCGATTCAGTATTTTAAGGAATCAGTAAATTACCGATTCCTTAAAATACCGAATCAGTAAATTACCGAATTTGCAATGTAATAAGCACTCAAATGAGTGCTTTTCCCATTTTAGGATTTGTTATTTACCACCAACTATAAGTTGGTGGTAAATAACGGATACCTTTGAAAATGCTAATCTTTGCATTTTCACCTGTGCCATGTGGCAGACATACATGCACTTAGGGCATGTATGTGTGCCACATCTGTACACAAGCACGATTCAGGGGTGCAACAGGGTGTCAAAGTGACACCCTGGCACCCTTGAATGTTTCCCCCATTTTACTGAATCGGTAATTTCCATTCATTCCTATGGGCCTCCAGGCCCATAGGAATGAATGGCAATTACCGAATCGGTAAATACTGATTCGGTAAATACCGAATCTTACCGATTCGGTTATTTTTACCGAAAATTTATCTACATCCCATTTACCTATTCTTAAATACCAGATCGGTAAAATTCGGTATTTAAGAATAGGTAAATTGGGATTACCTACATCTGGCCCCTAGTTTCCAAAAACCAGGTTCAAGCCAACCAATGTTGAAATTATTACATTGTATCTATATCAACCCATATAAATATGTAGTTTTGTCTGCATAGCTCTATATGCATGTATACATGTACGTGCTTACACAGTAGTAGTCAACTCTGTGTAGGTATGGTTCAGCTATGCTTTCCATTATAAAGTCTTTTGTTGATTTGCACATAACGTTTGTCCACATGCATGAAATCTGGAAATTGACCGGCATAGTTAGCTAAAGATCTGAAAAGACATTTTTCATGCATATCCTTGTAATGGTAAAAAAGGTCAAGGGGAGGGTGTAAAAAGTTCATTCCTAATTTAGCTCACATACAAAATGTTTCTTACAGCCCAAGCCGCTGAAAGATTTGCCCCAACCTCCATATGAAAGTAGAACGGTACTCACAAAGTGAGCTTTTGTTGATGTTATGTAAATCTGTTCAGTAGTTTGGGGAATAGAGGCGTTTAAATAAGTTGCAAAGTGGGTTTTAAATGGTTTTCACTTTTTTTTTTATATTTCCGCCGTTTGGAATTCATGGGTCATCCGTAAGACCAGAAGGAATCTGATTGGGGAGGAAGCGCCTTCTACTGTCCCTGGCAGATCCAAAGTTCCAAGGTACAAACTATGGATCCGAGAGCTCTAACTAGTTGCCACAAGATGGAATAGTGGACATTTTGAAGACAATAAATACTTGGTGGTCTTGAACCCCCATGTCTGAACATCTTCCAGTTCTTTGTCTCCTCTCCAAGGTCCTCTGGATTTCTTTTCTCCTGTTCTTTATGTCCAGAATGTATTGCACAAGAGCAATATTTTTTGGATCCTCAAAAAAGGAGAGCACAGCAAAAAAAACAAAAAAAAACGAACCAGTCTGTTTTGCTGCAGAGCTCTCCTAAGGTATGTAGGCCAGATATCTGCACACGAAATCCAATAAGAATGTCAATGTTGGGCAATACATTCTCAAGATCTAAACTTCTTCAATGGTCAATAGAGATCTACGACTCCCCTGAGTGTGTCACTGAAAATAGGCATGGGTGGATGTGAAATGCCATGAAACAGTGGTTGCTGTTCCCAGTACAGCGGAACCAAAAACACCCAAAATGTGGAAAAACTAAAATGTACAACCATAGGTGTGAGTTTAAAGTTGCACATAGGTAACACCTATTGTCATAGAAAAGCCCCCATTATAGGTTAACATTACAAAACAATGGGGTGGTCCTAAAATTATAACCTGAAGGACTTGGGTAGCTTGCTATACAGACAGCAATGGTCTTATCGGAAGAAAAATTATTTTAATCACTGAGGCCCAAATTAAATAGACACACAGAAATGTTGCTCTAGATTTTTTGCAAATGTATTCTCAAACCATGATTTACATGTATATCATGGTTTGAGAATACATTTTCAAAATTTCTAGAGCAAAATGTCTGTGGGTGTCTGGATTTTTTTGCCTCATTTCTCTGTGATTATTCTAAGTGAGGTTGTTAAGGTTATTAAGAAGGAGGTATCCCATTATAGTTTAGTCAGAATATGGTGAGATATTTACTGCATCTGATAAATACCTCCTAGCCTAAGATTTCAACTTGCAAAGGAGGCATCGCTTGCAGAATCAGTATCTAACACATCAAATTCTGCATATTTAGCCTTTTTTGTAGCTTTTTTTACACCAATAAAATTCAGGTGTGACCTGTCAGACAATTGTACGTGTGTGAAAATGATCACACAACTCACCTATTTGATCCCTGTGCAAACAAGTGTTTGCACAGGATTTGGAATTTAGAACTGCAATGTAATAATTGTAATGAGGCCTATATTTTTAAATGTAGTTTCTCACAAACACATTTTTTTTAAAATGCACAGGGTTCACAATTTTTTTTATGGTACTTGAAACGGAAGTTCCACCTCTGTGATTGCACAAGGGCCATGGACCTGATAATGGAATATATAACCATAGCATTCTTCTGATTGGAGGAGCTGTGGAGAAACAGTAAATTATGAAAAAGCAAAAAACAGGCATTGGCATAGCCAATAGGTTTCGCCTTTGGGACCTTATAAGTGTTTAGCCAGGGATTTTGGTAATGTTTTTAAGGCTTTGCTGCCATCTAAGCATTTACAGATTCATACTTTGCGACTGTCTTACATACGAGTTACTGATGTTCAGATGTTGTCACAAGGTCTATCAGCACTCACTGTCAGTCTGAAAAATACATTGAAGATTGACTTGCCTAATTTTTAGCATTTGTGGTGTTTTTTCTGCAATTTTAAAAATCTCACTTTCAGCAAGCGCAGTCCCCCAAGTGAAAGCGGACCGCGCTACAAATAACAAACAAAGAAGAGAGGGAGGGGGTGCAAACATGGAGCGCAGGCTACAAATGAAAACAAGCAGCTCTAGAGGAGTGGTGGGGGCAGGCACAGTAATGCAGCTGCCGCCCTGCGTGCCGCTGCTTTCTCCTGAGAGCAAAACGCTGTGGGAGTCAACATTCGAAGAAGAGGTGGGACATGCACCCTCCTTTAGCCATTTGTGTGCTTTCATTCTTGAAAGACACATGCAAAAGCCAATCCTATGCGTGGGGGGAGGCAGACCCACACGGAGTAGTTTTGAGTAGTTACAAGAATCCTCCCATAGAGCAGCACTAGGCTCGACCTAAAAACATAAAGTGGGCACTTGATTAGTTAAACATTGCACAGTATGAAAAAACAAGTTGATGGAATGGGTACTACAAAAGACCCATCCTTTGGAAAACACCATTTTTACTTTCTTCCTAGGTACTGATAACAGCAACTTTTGGTCTAACCAAAATGTCTGTTCACATGGCCCCAGACATCCAATCAAAAGAGGACGGCGACCTGATAGACCTCCTCTTCACGTCAGCAGTCAAAACTATACTGGCTAATTGGAAGAACACAGGGAAAGCCACATTCAAGAGTTGGGTCAACTGGATTACCTTCCTAAGGGGGGCAGACAACATAGCGGCAGCACACGCCGACAACCATACGGCGAGAAACGAAATGTGGGCATCCCTTGACAGACACCTGAGAACTTACGAACCCCCGTGAGATGGCCAGATCTCATTGCTGACAACCTGGGTTTTTGGCACAGCAGCACCAAGCGCCAAACTGTCTCTATCTCCACCCCTTCCCTTTCCTTTTCTTTCACCCTATCCGTTTCATCTCTTCATCTCCATGTGCAAGGGTGCAACGACTCACAGCGTCCATACACAAGCGAGCCCGCCAAGCACGTTGTAACCCCTACGGAGCCCGCGAGGCAACACTATCACTGTACTGTATGTATATACTAAAATTTGCTAATAAAATCGGTTGAAATAAAAAAAATGTCTGTTCAACAAGCTGGGCAGAGCCAGCAAGCAGCAGAATGATGTGAAGGGCAGTCTTCTTCTATGGTACAGCAGGAAGATGATGTATTAGAGGTGGCAACACATTTAAAGGGTGATCATTCTGGGTGAGAATCCTTAGTGTGGAAATTGTTTGCGCACCCCAGAGGCGAGAAGAAAGGGACTGCATGAAAAGAGATATGTAATGTATGCGACTAGGTCCTGTAGCGTGGTCAGGATGTACTCTTTTGGCACTAGTGGAATGATCAAGCGCCTACAATCTCTGCACCCGAACGAATACTCTGGAGCGGGAATATGCAGTCAGCAATCAGCCACCAGAAGCACTCATGGTTGCAGATGTTCTCAACATACTGCAATAAAGTAAAATTGTTATTACTCTGGTCAGGTGAAGTAAACTGTCATCTCTCATGCGATCAATTAGCACTTGAAAAAACACAAATTTTTAGGAGGAGCACATACAACGTTTAACCAAATAGCTTTAACAAAATGTAATAATATATACATAAAGTAAAAACAAAAATGAGATTTAAAAAAGAACCAAAAAAACAGTTTCACTCATTATATGAACTTTGAAAAAAGCATAAAAAACAGTGATGTGCAGGGCTGAAACCCTGCCATAGCCAGTGAGGGCGGGCAGCCCTTGTAGGGTGCAGAACATTTTTGCTAGCCAGACCTGTAAGCAACCACCATTTCACAGGGCCGAAGGCAGTGCACAGTGGAAGTTGGCCATCAGACGCAGGTTGGGCAGTAGGCCTGGCTGGAGGTGAAACCTTGCGACTGACCCCCACTGCTCATGGTCCAGGGCCATGCACAATAATGTATACCTGCCTGCAGCAAATTGGCCCAACAACCTAACCACGCTCAGTTGAGATTGGTCATTAAGTGCAAAATGAAAAAATAGGAAATTCACAGCCTGTTATAGTTCTGGCTGAGACACAACAAAATGTAGAAATTCACTAGTTATGCTTCATTGACAAGTCAAACCCCACACTGCATATGATATCACACATGACATCACCGATGACATCCCAAGTGATTTGTGAAAAGTGACCCACGGTGTGCGACCATTCCTCTGAGCAGTGTGTGCGGTAGCGAATGTCTGGTTGCAAGTGAAGCCCAGTGTTGGCTAAGTGCTGTCCCGAGAGTGGTGCTCTTCATGTCAGGGTGTTGGGGGTGCTGTCAAAGCTAGGCCTGGGCAGAGTTCATGGAGTTCTGCTTCACAAAACTTTGCAAAGTGCCGAAAAAACTCTGCTGTGCTCCATGGAGTTCCATAACCGGCGGAGTTTGATACGTTGCGCTACTCGCACTGATTTTTAGCACCAGGAGTTTGTCCCGCACTGTGCAATCACCGCAAAAGGAATCTCTCTTAGAGGGGGTATAGCGTGGAATTTTTCTCACTCGCGTCTGCCAACTTAACGTTGGTGAGCTGCTTGAGAGAAGAAACTACACTCTGCGTCACATCATGGAGCTTTGCGGAACTCCGCACGGAATGGGCAAACTCCGCCAGCGGAGCGGAATTCTTCACCCACTCTAGTCAACGCACCACAAGAATCCCCATTCACGTCCATGCGAGTGGAAAAACCTGTCTCAGATATACTAAAGTGAAAAGATAATTAATATTCATGAGGAGTCAATTGTGGCAACAGGTATAAAACACAAGTAAAGTCAATACCTTGCCCTTAGTTCCCACCCTGCCATCAGTAGTGTTCGGTGGAAAAGATTTTTGACTGAAAGACAGACCGGGTATGTTGATAAACGTCTAAGAATTTGTATGAATATGTGTCTAAGGACCTGAAGTGAGACTAAATTGAACTAGGAGTTGCCAGGTGTTTTATTAATTGTTGAGCTATTGGTATTTTGCGAAAGGTCATGATTTGCGGATTTTTTTGTTAGGAACAGGAGATATTAATTTTCATCGGAAAATGTTCGTTGTATATCAACATCTGATAGACTTTTGCGTATTGTATTATTAAGATAAGTGTGTCATCTAAAATGTGAATTACATGGATGTGTTATCGTTATAAGAGGTAGATTCTGATGCTGGCAATTTTGTAATGTGGTATTGCACATGTGAAAACATCTATATGGCGGTGTAGGAGAAATAGTTAAGGAAGTACAGCAGGGCAGTCCCTAAGGTTAGGATATTACCTTACCCCGTGAATTTCATTTCTTTTTAGGGTTCCATCAACATTATCCCCTTCATCTCCTTTAACTCTAGTTCTAGAGTGAATTTTATTGTTTTTGGGGTTCTTCTAATGATTGAGGGTAGCCTCATTTTGAATGTTTTAATTTTATATGTTTGCGAGCAGCTAACATTTCATAATTAGGATGATGATTGCAAACATCACAATATGAGTGGTGTGGGCATTACATGACAGCACAAACTGACATGCTGTAGCTTGCTTGTCAAACTCTAACTTGTGATGTGCTTGTGATGTTGTTTCTAAGCAATGCAGTATGGGTTGTTTTCCAAAGTATTGTAACGTTTGTATTGGTGTTAGGTGTGAAAGTTATAAATGCTAGGGACATGCACTTTGCCGACGCCTGCTTTGGTGATGTGTTTTCTTATTTGTACATTAACACAATATTATGTTTTATTTTAAGTGACAACAGGCCACATGCATCATTGTAAATTGCGGTCGCAAAGGGGAAGATTACATTTTTGCATTTGGGATGCATCATCCCAAATGCAAAAATCGCTATTTAAGTAATCGTTAAAATTGCGATTACTTAAATTGTGATTGCATTTAGGGAATCGCAGATTGCGATTCAATAAATGCAATGCAACAACCAAAAAAATTGTCATTTCGCAATTAAGAAACACATTTTACCATCAATTCAAAGTTGATGGTAATTTGCGAGAACTTTGAAAAATGCACAAAGGGGCCTTTTTAAACCAGTGTCACCTGCCTATTCTGTGGGGTTCTGTCCCAATTCTCTCAGACACCAAGTCTGAGGGATTTCTAGTCCAAAAAATTATGAAGTAATTCCCTTGCCGAAAGATGAGGATTCGTTTATGGGGCAATCGGAGGCTAATATCCTATTATAAAGGGTTCTGATTGATGAGACAGTGTAGTCTCGGGACCTCTAACATCAAACTAACATGAGGGGACATTCAGGCTAAAACCCTCGTGGATTACACAGAGGTCTCTGAGGATGCTAATGAAATATCACAATATTCAGTCTGACATTGTACGTGGGCGCACTATTTCTCAATAGCAGCAACCCCTACGTGCATGTGGGAAACGTGGCATTTGATAATAAACAAGAGGTGCCCAGCTAGCAAACACATTGATCTTATATAAGAAGTATCCCCTTTGGCAATCGAGTCAGAAGAAATGACACCAGTTCTATATTAGTGGTACCAAAACTTTTTTGAGTACGCCTCCCAATTTGTGAAACTTTTCACTTTGTGCAGCTTGCAAAGTCTGCTGACTTCTCTAACTATACTCCCACTTACCATCCCAAAGCAATTTACTGCAAAAATAATTTCACAAAGGAATCATGCTGCAATGTCTTTGTTTTAAGAGAATCTCCTAATAACAGTGTTCTTTTTTTGTAGATTTCTTCCATGTACCTACTGTCTCCCATTATTTGATTTGTAAACCGATTTCACGCTCCATGTTACTAATAATCTGTCAGGACATAATGCGCAACACTGTGCCCGTTAATAGGCCATAAACATTTCAGTGCTAGGAAATAAAATTGCAGAAATGATCCCTTTATACTTCTGTCTGTTGCTTTCATGCATCAAGGCATGTCTAACATATATTAGAGTGCAGCCTGAACATTCCAGGGTGCTAATGCTCCAGAGTGCCGGAATGTCTCATACTGTCCATTGCTAATGGTCAATGAGATCAGAGTTGTGCTTAATGGGATATTTTGTCAGGTGTGATCAGTGATGCTAAAATAGGTCAGGGGTACTCAAAAGAAGGGAGGGGTTCTCAATGAAGAGGATGTCAGGTGTTTGCTCATGGCACTGAGACACGTGGGGGTTGTTTATTGTAATAAGGCTGCTGGGCATAGAGTCATGGGTGTGTCATGTATACACAAGATTGTCACTATCATTTTCCTCTTCACCAGTACAAGTACAAAATCATATGCTAATATCCTCATTGCCCCACAGTACGTAAACCACTCATTGCCTGCGTAATTTGAATGTAATATTACCAGGTATGTTAAGATACATCTCAATAGAAGCTGTTGTTCTTCTTCTCATTTTACTGTTTGCCCTTTTCATCCTCCTCCTCTTCTATCTACCCCTTCTCCACTTCCTCTTGCCCTGCCAGATGTAGGCAGTAGGAGCAAAGGTACAGGTACAAGAGCAGTGCTGCTGGGAGAATGAGTGCGTAAAGCGTGGCTTTGCAGACTTCATTCCTCCAGCTAGCACCAATAATTATAGATTAGGACGAGACTCTTAATTCTGTGCAGATGTGCGGTAGACCTGTACACAGACAGCTGTTTGATCAGGGTGAAAATCATTGGCATCTGGAAATGAAAACTTCTTTATCTTAGACAGTGTACGTGTTGCTGAGCCCGTTTAGCAAGTTACATCCATGACAGGAGTTAAATACAAGATATTTGGGGCAAGAAAATGGTGGGCCTATGACTAAATAATGACTAACCTGAAAACAATGTAAATGAATGACTACACATTTGTATAGCGCATGGCTACCCGGAGGCATACCAGCGCTTCAGTGACCCATTCATTTCCGGTGGTTTAAGGAAACAAAAAGGTTTTTAGCGTCTTCCTAAACCTGAGATGATTCTCTTCCAGTCGGATGGTGTCAGGAAGCTTGTTCCAGAGATTTGCAGCCTGTAGTGAGAAATGCCTGCCGCCAATGCGGATTCTCTTTATCCTAGGAATCGCCAGTAGATTCCTATTACTGGATCTTAGGGTACGGCAGGTATGGTAAGGACAAAACAAGGGTTGGATCAAGGCTGGCCCGTCCTTAGTCATAGCTTTATGTACAATGGTCAAAGCCTTGAACTCCATCCTCTGTTGTACTGGAAACCAACGTAATTGGCGCACCGCTATTTTGGCCAAGGTCCTTCGTGGGATGTCCAGTAACATCCGTGCCGCACAATTTTGTACTGTCTGTAGGATCTTGACTGTCCCCTGCGGGGCCCCTAGGTAGACCGCATTGGAGTATTCAAGGCGTGACAGAATCAGGGCCTGTACTAGAATACGCCGCGCCTCGAACGGGAGGAGCCTAAGGATTTTCCTAAGTAGTTTATTAAAGGCATAGCAGGTGGCTGCTACCTTCCGGGCTTGCACCAAGAAATTCAGAGCGGGTCCAGCCACACTCCCAAACTCTTAATTTGCCCCTTTGGAAGGGGGGCCTGGCCCAGGCTACCCGGCCACCACACTTCCACCGAGGAGGGTGCATTAAGTTTTAGGAAGGATTCATCCACCCACTCACGGATTTTGCTAAGAGGAGAGATTGTTGTAGGTTGAATCCTGCCCGGAGAGGGTGATGACCAATTGGGTGTCATCCGCGTAGATCACCAGTTGCACCCCCCAGGGAAGCACCACCTCAGCCAATGGCCTCATATAGATGTTAAATAAGGTGGGGCTGAGGGATGAGCCCTGGGGAACGCCACACTGGAGGTGCATCTGGGGGAAGGCCACATCGTCCTCAAACACAGTAAAAGTCCTATCGGAAAGGAGGGAATGCAGCCACCTTAATGCAGTCCCAGTGACTCCTATATTGCTCAGCCTTTGAAGCAAGATAGAATGGTTGACGGTATCAAAGGCCGCGCTGAGATCTAAAAGCAATATGGCTGCACAGCTTCCCATGCCCACAATTTTTCTGGTTTCCTCGACTACTGTGATGAGGGTGGTTTCAGTGCCCTGCGTACACCTAAATCCCGTTTGTGTGGGGTGTAGGGAGTTATTGTTTTCAAGGAAGGTGGCTAGCAGGGAGTTCACATGTTTTTCAGCAAGCTTACTAACTGTGGCTAGCAGGGAGATAGGGCGATAATTTGCCCAGTCTTCTGGGTTCAAATTAGGTTTTTTCAATAGTGTTTCTACTCTCGCCTGTTTCCACGAGGGTGCACTACTCCAGCTGCTAATGAGAAATGAATCACCTCCTGGATAACTGGAGCCACAGTATCTGAGACTAGATTCAGAATATTGGGGGGGCGCAGCGTCTACCGGGGATCCTGATTTAAGGTTACCCAAGAGGGATTGAACCCTCGGGCAATCGAGCAGAATGAATTCCTCAAGCCTGATCATACCACACGGCGGAGGGTAAAGTGGCCCCGTGGTAGTCCGCTGGAATGATGAATATATATCTGCCACTTTCAAGGCAAAAAAACTTGCTGGTTCCCTACAACGAATATGAGCGAGTATAGGATCACTAGTAACACAGGGGGGGAGTGACTAGGGATTTAAGAAATTTAAAGATTTCCCTAGGAGAGCTAGAGGCTGACAAAATCTTATCCTGGAAATAGTTGGGCTGGGTAGGTTTGATTTCATGCTTGTAGTTGCGCAGTGCCTTTCTATAGCTGTCTTTGCTGGATCCCGTATAAAAGACAGTCTCAAAAGAATGGGCAATATTTAGTGAGGACACCTCAAAAACTATATTGCGTAGAGACATGTTTGAAAGTTTCAATGTTTTGCGATTGGTCAGGGTGTGTTGTGTCAAACAGAACTAGCATTATGCAATGTACAATTTAAAAAATATTTTTCCCAACATACAATGTTTTGATCATAATAATAAAGCAAAACAGTAAAGATTTTTTTGAAGAAATCATATGGTATGTGGTGAAGGTAGGATAATGGAGAATAAAGGCAAAGTACTAATAAGATGAGAAGGATTTCGTTCACAATTAGAAGTTATAGGAAGGTCAACAATATATTAGTCTGACGCTTGACAGTGCCTAGATGCTCCTCTTTATGAGGTCAACCCAATAAAAGAACGTATTCGATCTGACGACATAAACACTCGAAATTGCCAGTTTTGCAAACAGCATGAGTGCTATATCTAATTCAATTCACTGATCATCTTTCCTTGGCTTACAAGATAGACATGAGAAAGGGCAGCGACCGGCAAAAGTGGTCAATAGAACAAGATCACCCAAAGCCTGAGAAAAGTGTTCTATATGGAGGTATTGTTATATATTGTAGAATTTATGTAGTACTATATAACCCTGATGTGGGTGTTCAGCGCCCAAGTTTCCATCAGATTCCTGGGGCGTTTTACAGTTCTTACTCACATTTTTCTAGTAATTATTAAGTTAAGAAAATATCAAAGAATGTACAAAAATAATTGAAGGCACTTTGGCGTTCAAGAAAACTTATGGCCAATTACAACCATTAGAACTGATGCCCGTATTTCACATACAGTCTCACTCAATGTCATTATCAATATCCCATTATGGGCGGGTTGTACCACTTCTCGTAGCCATGTATGCTCTCAGATTACATGGCCTTCTTTTATTTATTCTTCGGTCTTCACATTGCTTTTTCACAGTATCTTCAAGTGTTGTCTAAGAAGATTTTAGAATATGTTATTCAATTTATAGCATCACGTAAACAGTATTATTGGAATTTGGAAGTCAAAGCTTTTGGGTCAACTTACACATGGAAGGTTGGGTGATGTCATTCATTCTTGGGTAAATACGTAGTTTAGGAATGTACAGGGGAGAATATAGAGGGTTTTTTTCTTGTCCCCAAGAAAAAATGAACCTTCAATAACACTGACAGGCAATTATCTAGTGAACATATTGCATTTTATGCCACATTTGCCTTTCATCAATTTTGCATCAATTTGATCCATTAGTTTGCTATGGCTCCAGTGCTACCCATTAATCAATTAATACCCATATTTTGCAGGATTCTCAACTCGGTCTCCTTTTAAGTCGCACTCACAAGTGACGTGAACGTTTTGCTGATTGATTGCATTACCTGACACCCCAGTTTAAGGGTGATAGTAACACATCTGGTTATCTATGAATCATCTTAATCTTCAAAGAATTCTTGCTTGAATTACTAATGCATTAATAAGAAAGTAGTTATTTTTGTGCTTGGGAACACTTCTATGTACGTTACAGTTGCACTTGTAATCAAAGACCCATCCTCTCTTTCAGTGGCGGCCGGCATGGCTCGCGGGTGGGGAGAGGCAGGCACATGGGGTCACGGGTGGGGGTGACGTGATTGAGCAAAATAAAAAAAAATAACTAAAACAAATCACCTCCTGCGTCTCTGCTCCTGCTCTCCTGCCTCCAACTTCAGGAACAGGAAGCAGGCAGTCAGGCTCCCTCCCCTAAGCCAATCACAACGCTGCAATGCAGCATTGTGATTGGTCTGAGCGCCAAGACACAGTGCTCAGCCAGGGACTGTAGTGGTGGGCATGTTCTCCATGCAACATGGAAAAGGGGAAAGTGTGCATGACTGGCTTTGTTGAGCCTCAGCGGCACGACCAAACAGTCATTGCGCACATCGGAGTGGGCAAACCACTCCTCCACTGCCCCGCTCCTTGAGCAGAGCAGACCCGCCCACCCACCCGCCCGCAAAACAGCTTCTCGCACTGCTTGAAAGCAGTGCGTTGATGCTCCTCCCCCATAGCGGAGGAGCTACCACTGCTCTCTTGCATATTTGACTTGCATACCAGATGCTCCTGCTTCGTTTCCTTTATACAGTTTTCTTTAGAATTAGACATGGTAGTGCAGACAGCTTTAAAAAGGTGAATGTACTATAAAGTCTTGCAGGGTCTTCTATAGAACTCGTGAACATTTCGAGCACAGGATGAAAGGAAACCTTTACAGTACTGTGAAGTTGGTTTCCCGGTCATACATGGTGGAGAATTTTTGCTGGCTTCCTTCACAGGTGAACTTGAAAACATCTACCTTCACTAGAAGATTTTTTGAATTCCAACCAGTTTCCAAAGCAATTGCAAAATAACTCCTTACTTAGGTTCATGTGGGAGAAGTGGCAATTACTCCGGGCGTGCCCCATATTGGTAAGCTACCAGAACTGCAATTTCTTACGTTCATTATAGACTTTTTACAACATACTATATATTCATGTTTACTGCAACAAGACTTATTACAGGGGTTCTTCTTGGCCTTAATGCAAGGGGACCCGTTCCCTTCATTCTTGGGTACGGGGCAAAGTCTGTATGTAAGAACAAAGGCCCCAGATTATTGGTGCAATGTACTTTTATTCCCATTGCCCTTCAGTTTCCATGGATTTATTTCCTTTTGGCCCAATTGGTGGGACTTTAAGCCTGAAGGACTTCTCAAAGATCTGGTTCTCCTAATGCTCACTCTTGACGTTCCTGACATTGAGGATACTTTCCATACGTTTCTTCTCAGTGCGCCCTCAAGTCGTGTAGTCAACTGAACCCCTCTTACTCGGGCCCTGGCTGGTGGAAGGTTCTATTTATATTTTATGTGCATATGGTCTTAAATGCACATAGAGAATTTATGATCCTCTTCGGTTCACCTGTTAATAATATTCTCAACTGATTGTGAAGATGGCTTTATATGAAATGGCGACAGGTAGATGGAGGATAGCTCCTCTGTTTCCAATGGAGAAACAATATGCGCCCCATGCACTACACTATCAGATCCACACCCTCCTACCTCGACTTTCGCAAAACCTTGAAGACCCTACTTTTCTCGCAAGCCTTTCCGTCATAAGCATCCACCCGTCGCCCACTTGGGTCTGCATCCACAGCGCCAAGGAACCGCCTGGTAAAAGTGCGCTTAATAAATATTTTAACTTCAACTTCAACTTCATGCACCACCACTTCGTGATCACAGGCTTCATAGTCAGCGTCACTTCCGCACAGGTCAGCAGCATGTTGCATTTTAAGAAAAAGGTAATGAATGCCCGTCCCAGAATCCCCATTCAGGAGGGAAATTTAACCAGAAACTGGTTGGTTAGGGTTTTCAATTGGTAAGATACAATCACTGTGATTTGCCTCAGGAGCTTCTCTCCTGGTTGAACATCAAATAAACATGCATGGAGCCTGCTGTGATTTTTTAGAACTTAGAGCTGAAGTCTACCAGCCTAAAGAGTCCGAGGATATGAGCACAGCACCCCCTTACTTCACAGTGGATCATAAGGACCTTGCTTCATGAAATCAACATTGTCAAGTGCAGGCAAACTGAGTAGTGATCTTTCCTGGTGAGCACACCCCTTCTATCACCCACCATATTTGATTATTTTCGATACCCTCAGCCTGTTTTTCTGCACAGAGTCTAGATCACAGATCACCTGCTCTAGACGGATGGAGACAAACACGAGTGATCACAATGTGTTTGTGTTCTTTTATTCTATGAATTAGACTGTAGTCTCCCCTTTTTGTCCTTGCGGTCAGTCCCCTACTTCCCAAATCCAGAGTGTGGCAACACTTCTTTGATAGTCAGATCATGCAACATCTACATTTGCAGGAAGTGACCACAAAAATTCTTACCTGAGAGATAATCTAATATCGTTTTCATTTTATTTCTCGCTCAAACTCTGAAATGTTTTACATTTACTTTGCAGCGTTTCTTCAGAGTTACCAACTAGATATTGGATGAGAGGACTGAAATCTTCCATTTTACAACAAAGTGTTACAGCTGAAGTACAAATCACAAACAATGCATGTTTATGAAGATGTTTCTATTGGGTGCGATAATCTCCTTGTCTGGACCATAACTGCCTTTTTGTTTGCCTTTGTGTTTTTTTAAGAAATAAATGAAAAATAGTGAAAAACATGTTACCATCAGTGTAAATGCAAATTAAAGACGGTAGCAGATGGTAAATCAGTAGAGTCTTCTTCTGAAAGATAATGATTGTGCGATCAGCAACTTCGACTGGCCTCTTAGTTGTCTGACCCTTTCATCTCTGTGGTAGACATCCCCAAGCTCAGTACAGACTCACTTTAGATACTATATGATTAGTTACCTTCTTTTCTAATCTTCCTTCCTTCTCTTGTTCCTTAAGGAACCTTATTCAGTGGGTAATATAAAAATGTCTACATTTTGGGTAACTCTTATACGACTCTCAAAAGAGAAACAAAGCTATTGCCTACATTCTGCTGTTTGAGTCTGTTTATCTTCACCAGGGCAGTTCACTAGACATCTCTGGATTAAATAATTGTATCATACTCGTATAGCTCTCCCTGCTTAAAATCTGTTTGGTCAGGTGGACAGCACTGTGGTTAGATGGAATGAAGGCAGATCTTCAGCTCTCTACATTAGGAAGCATGTTAGTGAACCCACCTTCTTCTGAGATGTATTTTTCTAGTTCAAGCATGATACCTACACAAAGCAGATGTGAGGAAGTCATCCTTTTTGGCCCTGGGCACCCCCATTTTTTGATTGGTACTGGTGGTAACTGACTTGGACTTTTCCCTGGGCTCTAATAACAAGCCCCCGTGCCTGTGCACTGATGAAAAAAGTGTGGAAACTGTCTATTCTTAGGTGATAACAACTATCTAAATTTTCAGGCACTCCCAAAGTAGACATAAAATCACCAGACAAATGCTTGTACTTTTCCATACCTCAAAGTAAAGCTGCTCTCGTAACGCAAGGCTTCCTCAAGAATTACATTACAAAAGCACAGGATGCTAACTTAGCCGCAAGTGTTTCAGCACATCATATTTAGAAATAACCCTGTTACGTGCTAGATATGCAATTATTTCTAGGGAAAAGTACTAAGGGTAATACATTTAATTAGAATAGAAAGTCCCAGAGTTTGTCATGTGCGCAGGACACGTGGGTAGCAACAAGTCACACCACCTTAGACCATGCAGGTATCACACAGTGACGGCCTCTTCTGATTGGCCTAGTATTCTATACTTGTGTAACTTGCTGAGGCTACTGATGGGCAGAAGCCACCCCCTTGCTTAATTTCATAAGAAGTCTCATAATACTGTACTTTTACTGAATACACATGCATGGATAGTTACACTTTTCCTCTTGGGGTTTGTACCAATAAAAACTGTCAGAAACGTCTCCTCTTTGGACACTCATAGGCTATGCTGACTGTCTCCGTGCTGCACGTATTTGTATTATCTTGTCTTCTATAATACATTTTCTTAATCATATTTGCTGATTGCTATTATTTCATTTAGGCTTCTACAAAAGTATAAGGCAAATTTGCCAACAACAGATCCTGCAAGTCCCTAGTATATAATAGGGCAAGGGGGATTCAAACTACCTATAAGTCCCTAGTATATAATAGGGCATAGGGGTTAAGCGGCCCAGTAGATTTACTGCACTGGAGTGTGCACTACAGGGTTTCCTGCTGGCAGTACCTTCTGGACTGTTCCCATGAGGCACAGGGTCAGACTGATTTGCATATGGCCATGTCTGAACTGGGGTGGCAGAGTGGGCTAAAGAACGGTGATGGATTAAACCCAGATCTGTTGACTGGGTGTGAGTGTTTGATTGGTTCAGATGCTCTGTTCATCACCGCCCCCTTTTGTACCGCTTTGTTCGCCATAAGTTGGCTGGGTATGCTCAGACGTGAGTCCCTTGCTCACTTTGCCACTGGATTCAAGCAAGCCTGGCTGAAGACGGCTGTAATGCCAGAAACTGGTCCTAGGAAGCTTGAATCCCGTCCAGGGAAGGCATGGCTTGGCAGTTCGGGCTGGACTGTTCCCATGAGGCACAGGGTCAGACTGATTTGCATATGGCCATGTCTGAACTGGGGTGGCAGAGTGGGCTAAAGAACGGTGATGAATTAAACCCAGATCTGTTGACTGGGTGTGAGTGTTTGATTGGTTCAGTTGCTCCGTCCTCCACCACCCGCTTTTGTACCGCTTTGTTCGCCATAAGTTGGCAGGGTATGCTCAGACGTGAGTCCCTTGCTCACTTTGCCACTCAATTCAAGCAAGCCTGGCTGAAGACGGCTGTAATACCAGAAACTGGTCCTAGGAAGCTTGAATCCGGTCCAGGGAAGGCATGACATGGCAGTTCCGGCTGGACTGTTCCCATGAGGCACAGGGTCAGACTGATTTGCATATGCCATGTCTGAACTGGGGTGGCAGAGTGGGCTAAAGAACGGTGATGGATTAAACCCAGATCTGTTGACTGGGTGTGAGTGTTTGATTCTTTCAGATGCTCCGTCCATCACCACCCCCTTTTGTACCGCTTTGTTCGCATAAGTATGCTCAGACGTGAGTCCCTTGCTCACTTTGCCACTGGAAAAAAGCAAGCCTGGCTGAAGACGGCTGTAATGCCAGAAACCGGTCCTAGGAAGCTTGAATCCGGTCCAGAGAAGGCATGGCTTGGCAGTTCGGGCTGGATTGTTCCCATGAGGCACAGGTTCAGACTGATTTGCATATGGCCATGGCTGAGCTGGGGTGGCAGAGTGGGCTAAAGAACGGTGATGGATTAAATCCAGATCTGTTGACTGGGTGTGAGTGTTTGATTGGTTCAGATGCTCCGTCCATCAACACCCCCTTTTGTATCAGTTTTAAAGGCAGCCCTGCTTTGCAAACTGTCTTTAAAAGTATATTATATGCAAATTCGACTTTGGTGGTACAGGTACTTCCAAAGATGTAATCTGCCTTCTGTTATATATAAGTCACCCGAAGGTCTCCCCTAGATGCCCCAGGGGTAGGGTGCCTTGTAACTTTGAGCATGGGCATTATAAAAGATGTTTTATAAGCCCTGGTGAGGGGAAAAACTGCCAAATTTGTTTTCTCCCATTATAGATGATTAGCGATATAGGTTAACATTCGAATATGTTATTTAATTATAAATATTGCTAGGAAGGAACTCACAATTTTGTTCAGAAAGTGAAAAGATTGTCCATGATAAATCCAACAACTTGCCACTGTTGAATTTATAATGACTAATACAGAACATAAGTGCTAGAACTGGCAGTGAGTCAAACCTCAACCTTCAAGTATTGTCTCCTTGTTGGTCAGCTTCATCAGGCTTAGCCAGCCTGCTTTGATGAGGTGAAAATTGGCTGCATAGAGCAGAGGTTATCTGATGGGGAGAGCTCTGAAGCTGCTTAGAATGAATCAGGAAGGAGGCTAGGTAAATCAAACAGGGCTTCAAAGAGAGAGGAGGACAGGAACGAATACCAGGACTACCACCCCTCTTCCTTTAACCTAAGCCAGATGGGTGGCCTGGACAGCAGGCCCAAAATGGAATTTGCAGGAGGTGAAGGGGGAGTGTTGAGGGAAATGAGCCACACTAGTAGGTTGGTTTAGCCAGCTCTTACACTACTGGAGAAGAATCCTCCATCTTGAAACTTAAAGTGCAGTGCTTTTTGGGACAAGAATATGCCACACTTTGGCGGAAGCTGTAATGCTTTTGGGTGACACTCTGCACCACATTGGACGGGGGTGCCCCCATGCTAGTTGCCCCAGATTATTGAGTAAATATGTGAGAGCTACCTAGTCTTGAGTTCTACATTTAGATTTGATTTTGCTGCCTGAAACAACAAGAAGGAGGACATCCCTGTTGGAACCCTTATGTGCACGACACAGGATTGCTCCCTGAAGGACTGCTCCTGTTGCACACTTGGAACTACAGCCCTGAAGACTGGACCTTGCTTTAAAAAGGATTAAGGAATGGACTCAATGGAAGCAACAGGCTTACACAGCTTCCCTGCACCATCTCCCTCAAGACGTCCCCAGCCTGGAGTGCGTGCAGTGGACTTTTAAGGATTCGGCCAGATGCATTGTGGGAATTGTAGCCTGAGCTTCCAAGGACCATCGCAGAGTTTTTAGACCCTTGGATTTGTGTTTTGGACACTTTGAACACTCAAGTGGAACTTCAGGAAGAAGTATGGAGGAACTTTTGGAAAAAGCTTCATAAGAGGACCGGCATAACGTCGAGAGTCAAGCAGACACATTTATTTTAAATAATTATTTTTATTAAACAAGCTCATAATACGGTACATTAGGAAGCATATAGGCATTAGGAAGCATATAGCAATATATAGATGGGGGAGTCAGACAAACTCTGTCTCCATAAGAGTAAATCTGGTATTGAATTAACAGTTATTACCAGGACCAGGAGATGATTTAGAGTGGGTACTTTGTCATACATTACAAAGTGAATGGAACAATATCACAGGTAACAAGCCTCACTATGCCTTCCTATATCTGTACCATGGAGTCCATATTTTCCAATTTTTTCACACACACCCTACTTTTGTATACCACTTCTTCCGCTCCCTGACACCAGTCTAAGTCCTTTTCCCATTTTATTGCTAACGGGGGAGGGGTGCACACCAGCGCCTAGCGATATTCCGTTTTGCGACACCCGCTGCCAGTGCCAGCCAAAGAATAGTGTGTTTCGGTCATTCTTCCTCTCCCCGAATCATTATGAGGAGCCACCTGGCATCCATGGAGACATCCATCCCTGTTACCTCGACATTATTGTCTTAACTCTTTGCCAGAATGGACTGATCTTGGGGAGGTCCCATAGGATATGAAAAAAAGAAGCCCTCCTACTGAAGGCCTCTGACACATAGCGCTGTTTGTGCCCTTCCCCATTTATGGAGGAGTCTGCGTGGGTGGTAGGAGCAATGGAGCACCTTAAGTTGTATCAGTCTAAATCGTGTGCAAATTGCGATTTCTCAGGAACTTTGGAGGCCCTCTGTCCAATCGCAATCCTCTATATTATCCAGGTCATCTACCCAGGTGTTACGAAGGTAAACCAGGGGATCTGGTGCATTGTTTATGAGTTTACGGTATATTGTTGACATTCCTTTTTCGGGATGTGGTCGACTATCAACCTGTCCTCTAAGGAAACAGTAGTCTGGGATGGCCGTATGTCATTGTATTTGTCATTGCAAGGCATGTGTGAGTCTCAGGTAGGGGAATCTCTAGGTGGATGCCAGGCTTTATTCTTGATGTTCGTCATCAAAGAGTTGAGGTGCACCATTTCTCCACAGATCTCTGAGATGTTCAACACCTATCATCTGCCAACCCCTGATTCACTCGAGTGTGGCCACTTGTATGTATGTATGTATGTATTTGGTATTTATAGAGCACGCAACTCAACCTGGGCCATCTTGGCCCTGGATAGAGACTGGACTACTTGCTGTCGGAAGATTACAGGTAGGATTTTTTAAAACAGAAATGTCTTCAAGTGTTTCTTGAAAGTGCCATAGTGCGGAATGGATCGGAGAGCCAGGGGGAGCCCATTCCAATACCTGGGAGCCAGATAGGAGAAGGCTCTCCCTCCAGTCCGAGTCAGCCGGATTCGAGGAACTTGTAACAAGTGCAGAGAAGTCGATCTAATTGTCCTACTGGGACTATATTTAGCCAGTTCATGTTGTAGATAACGAGGACCTTTGTCATTAAGGACATTATGGGTTAGGCAACAGACCTTAAAGAAGGATCTCTTTTTAACACTAACCCAGTGAAGTTCTCTGAGCAGCGGAACTGATGGCGAGCCCGCCGGACGATTTAAAATCATTCTTGTGGCTGTATTCTGGACAATTTGCAGTTTTGCCAGAAGAGTATCCCCCGCTTCTGCCAGCAGGGAGTTTCCGTAGTCCAACCGGCTAGTTATCATAGCTTGTACTAGCGTCTTGCGATGGGAGATGGGTATAAACTGAAGTATTTTCCGAAGAAGTCAGAGACCATAAAAGCATGTGCTGGTCGTTGTCGCGATATAATCTTTCATTGACAGGGAGCGGTCAATTTTTATTCCTAAGTTCTTGATAGAGAGTTTAGGGGAGGGTGCAGAGCCCAGTTGGTCAGGCCACCAGTCATCCGTCCAGATGTCTAGGGCTTTCCCCATCAGCATAATTTCGGTCTTCCCTGGGTTCAATTGAAGATGATTCGTGGTGAACCAGTCTGAAATCAGCCTCATGCCATTGGCAAAACTAATTTTTTCTTGCTCTGGGCATTTCCCGATCATGAACAACAGCTGAGTGTCGTTGGCGTATGAAACGATTTCAAAACCCCACTGTTCAACAATCTGAGCCAGAGAGGCCATATATATGTTGAAAAGGGTGGGGCTCAAATAAGAGCTTCGAGGAACCCCCCTTTCTAAAGGCATTTTTGCCGGAGAATAAGGCCCTAACGTAACCGTTTGTGTTCTTCCTGACAGGAAGTGTAGCAACCATTTTAATGATTTAGAAAAGGGGGTGGTGATGAACAGAGTGTCTGAATTAAGCAGACCACTCTTACCCGGTCCAAAGATCAGGTCTTGATCCATCACCGTTTTTTAGCTCACTGCACCATCCCAGCTCAGAACTTGGCTATATGCAAATTAGTCTGACCCTGGCCCAGTGCTTCATGGGAACAGGGCAGACCAAACTACCAAGCCAATTCTTATACTGGGAAGGAAACAAGCTACCGGGGACCGGTTTCTGGCATTTCAGCCGTCTTCGGCCCGGCTTGCTTGAATCCTGATGGTGCAATGAGCTAGGGACTCACATCTGAGTATACCCTTCCACGCTTATGGTGGACAAAAATGATTCAGAAAAGGGGGTGGTGATGAACAGAGTGTCTGAATTAAGCAGACCACTCTTACCCAGTCCAAAGATCAGGGCTTGATCCATCACCGTTTTTTAGCTCACTGCACCATCCCAGCTCAGAACTTGGCTATATGCAAATTAGTCTGACCCTGGCCCAGTGCTTCATGGGAACAGGGCAGACCAAACTACCAAGCCAATTCTTATACTGGGAAGGAAACAAGCTACCAGGGACCGGTTTCTGGCATTTCAGCCGTCTTCGGCCCGGCTTGCTTGAATCCTGATGGTGCAATGAGCTAGGGACTCACATCTGAGTATACCCTTCCACGCTTATGGTGGACAAAAATGATTCAGAAAAGGGGGTGGTGATGAACAGAGTGTCTGAATTAAGCAGACCACTCTTACCCAGTCCAAAGATCAGGGCTTGATCCATCACCGTTTTTTAGCTCACTGCACCATCCCAGCTCAGAACTTGGCTATATGCAAATTAGTCTGACCCTGGCCCAGTGCTTCATGGGAACAGGGCAGACCAAACTACCAAGCCAATTCTTATACTGGGAAGGAAACAAGCTACCGGGGACTAGTTTCTGGCATTTCAGCCGTCTTTGGCCCGGCTTGCTTGAATCCTGATGGTGCAATGAGCTAGGGACTCACATCTGAGTATACCCTTCCACGCTTATGGTGGACAAAAATGATTCAAAAAAGGGGGTGGTGATGAACAGAGTGTTCTGAATCGTTTTTGGCCACTATAGGTGTGGCAGGGTATACTCAGACATGAGTCCCTTTCTCACTGCACCATCAGGATTCAAGCAAGCCGGGCCGAAGACGGCTGAAATGCCAGAAACCGGTCCCCGGTAGCTTGTCTCCTTTCTGGTAAAGAATTGGCTTGGAAGTTTAGTCTGCCCTGTTCCCATGATGCACTGGGCCAGGGACAGACTGATTTGCATATAGCCAGGTTCTGACCTGGGATGGTGCAGTGAGATAAATAACGGTGATGGATCAAGCCCTGATCTTTGGACTGGGTAAGAGTGGTCTGCTTAATTCAGACACTCTGTTCATCACCACCCCCTTTTCTTCCACGGTGGAAGGTAATATCCTAACCTTAGGGACTGCCCTGCTGTACTTCCTTAAATATATCTCCTACACCGCCATATAGATGTTTTCACATGTGCAATACCACATTACAAAATTGCCAGCATCGGAATCTACCTCTTATAACGATAACACATCCATGTAATCCACATTTTAGATGACACACTTATCTTAGTAAATACAATACGCGAAAGTCTATCACATGTTGATATACTAGGAACATTTTCCGGTGAAAATGAATATCTCCTGTTCCTAACAAAAAGATCTGCAAATCATGACCTTTCACAAAATACCAATAGCTCAACAATTAATAAAACACCTGGCAACTCAAAGTTCAATTTAGTCTCACTTCAGGTCCTTAGACACATATACAAATTCTTGGACGTTTATCAACATACCCGGTCTGTCTTTCAGTCAAATATCTTTTCCACCGACCACTACTGATGGCAGGGTGGGAACTAAGGGCAAGGTATTGACTTTACTTGTGTTTTATACCTGTTTCCACAATTGACTCCTCATGAATACTAATTATCTTTTCACTTTAGTATATCTGAGACAGGTTTTTCCACTCGCATGGACATGAATGGGGATTCTTGTGGTGCGTTGACTAGAGAGGGTGAAGAATTCCGCTCCGCTGGCGGGGTTTGGGGAGTTTGCCCATTCTGCGCGGAGTTCCGCAAAGCTCCATGATGTGACGCAGAGTGTAGTTTTTTCGCTCACGCAGCTCACCAACGTTAAGTTGGCAGACGCGAGTGAGACAAATTCCACGCTATACCACCTCCAAGCGAGATTTCTCAACGTGGGTGGTAGTGGGTCAGTCGCGACCGCTTGGGCTGAGCAATCTGCCAGTTGCGTTGAGGAAGCAGCCCCTTAAATAGAATATCCACTTGAGCAGCAGAAAGAAGCAGCAGTGCCTTTTGCGGTGATTGCACAGTGCAGGACAAACTCCTGGTGCTAAAAATCAGTGCGAGTAGCGCGACGTATCAAACTTCGCCGGTCACGGAACTCCATGGAACACAGTAGAGTTTTTTCGGCATTTTGCAAAGTTTTGTGGAGCAGAACTCCACGAACTCTGCCCAGGCCTAGCTTTGACAGCACCCCCAACACCCTGACATGCCTGACATGAAGAGCACCACTCTCGGGACAGCACTTAGCCAACACTGGGCTTCACTTGCAACCAGACCTTCGCTACCACACACACTGCTCGGGGGAATGGTCGCACACCTTGGGTCACTTGTCACAAATCACTTGGGATGTCATTGGTGATGTCATGTGTGATATCATATGCAGTGTGGGGTTTGACTTGTCAATGAAGCATAACTAGTGAATTTCTACATTTTGTTGTGTCTCAGCCAGAACTATAACAGGCTGTGAATTTCCTATTTTTTCAATTTGCACTTAATCACCAATCTCAACTGAGCGTGGTTAGTTTGTTGGGCAAATTTGCTGCAGGCAGGTATACATTATTGTGCATGGCCCTCGACCATGAGGAGTGGGGGTCAGTCGCGAGGTTTCACCTTCAGCCAGGCCTACTGCCCAACCTGCGTCTGATGGCCAATTTCCACTGTGCATTGCCTTCGGCCCTGTGAATTGGTGGTTGCTTGCAAGTCTGGCCAGCAAAAAGGGTCTGCACCCTACAAGGGCTGCCCGCCCTCACTGGCCATGGCAAAGTTTCAGCCCTGCACATCACTGTTTTTTATGCTTTTTTTTAAGTTCCTATAATGAGTGAAACTCTTTTTTTGGTTCTTTTTTAAATCTCATTTTTGTTTTTACTTTATGTATATATTTTTACATTTTGTTAAAGCTATTTTGTTAAAAGTTGTATGTGCTCTTCCTAAAAATGTGTAAAGAAAGCTGTGTTTTTTCAAGTGCTAATTGATCGCATGAGAGATGACAGTTTACTTCACCTGACCAGAGTAATAACAATTTTACTTTATTGCAGTATGTTGAGAACATCTGCAACCATGAGTGCTTCTGGTGGCTGACTGCATGTTCCTGCTCCGGAGTATTCGTTCGGGTGCAGAGATTGTAGGCACTTGATCATTCCACTAGTACCAAAAGAGTACATCCTGACCACGCTACAGGACCTAGTCACAAACATTACATATCTCTTTTCATACAGTCACTTTCTTCTCGCCTCTGGGGCGTGCAAACAATTTCCACACTAAGCATTCTCACCCAGAATGATCACCCTTTAAATGTGTTGCCACCTCTAATACATCATCTTCCTGCTGTACCATAGAAGACTGCCCTTCACGTCATTCTGCTGCTTGCTGGCTCTGCCCAGCTTGTTGAACAGACATTTTGGTTAGACCAAAAGTTGCTTTACTCAGTACCTAGGAAGAAAGTAAAAATGGTGTTCTCCAAAGGATGGGGGTTTTTGTACCCATTCCATGAACTTGTTTTTTCATAGTGTGCAATGTTTAACTAATCAAGTGCCCACTTTATGTTTTTAGGTCGAGCCTAGCCCTGCTCTATGGGAGGATTCTTGTAACTACTCTAAACTACTCCGTGTGGGTCTGACTCCCCCCACGCATAGGATTGGCTTTTGCATGTGTCTTTCAAGAATGAAAGCACGCAAATGGCTAAAGGCGGGTGCATGTCCCACCTATTTTTGGAATGTTGACTCCCACAGCGTTTTGCTCTCAGGAGCAAGCAGCGGCACGCAGGGCGGCAGCTGCATTACTGTGCCTGCCCCCCACCACTCCTCTTGAGCTGCTTGTTTTCATTTGTAGCCTGCGCTCCATGTTTGCACCCCCTCCCCCTCTTCTTTGTTTGTTATTTGTAGCGCGGTCTGCTTGGGGGACTGCGCTTGCTCAAAGGGAGATTTTTAAAATTGCAGAAAAACACCACAAATGCTAAAAATTAGGCAAGTCAATCTTCAATGTATTTTTCAGTCTGACAGTGCGTGCTGAGAGACCTTGTTACACCATCTGAAACTCAGTAACTCGTATGTAAGACAGTCACAAAATATGAATCTGTAAATGCTTAGATGGTAGCAAAGCCTTAAAAACATTACCAAAATCTCTGGCTAAACACTTATAAGGTCCCAATGGTGAAACCTATTGGCTATGCCAATGCTTGTTTTTTTGCTTTTCATAATTTACTGTTTCTCCACGGCTCCTCCAATCAAAAGAATGCTATGGTTATATATTCCATTATCAGGTCCATGGCCCTTGTGCAATCACAGAGGTGGAACTTCCTTTTAAAGTACCATAAACAAATTTGTGAACCCTGTGCATTTTTTTTAAAGTTGTGTTTGTGAGAAACTAAATTTAAAAATATAGGCCTCATTACAATTATTACATTGCAGTTCTAAATTCCAAATCCTGTGCAAACACTTGTTTGAACAGGGATCAAATAGGTGAGTTGTGTGATAATTTTCACACACGTACAATTGTCTGACAGGTCACACCTGAATTTTATTGGTGTAAAAAAAGCTACAAAAAAGGCTAAATATGCAGAATTTGATATGTTAGATACTGATTCTGCAAGCTATACCTCCTTTGCAAGTTGAAAACTTAGGCTAAGAGGTATTTATCAGATGCAGTAAATATCTCACCATATTCTGACTAAACTATAATGGGATACCCTCCTTCTTAATTACTTTAACAACCTCACTTAGAATAATCATAGAGAAATGAGGTAAAAAAAATCCAGACACCGACAGACATTTTGCTCTAGAAATTCTAAAAATGTATTCTCAAACCATGATATACATGTAAATCATGGTTTGAGAATACATTTGCAAAAGTTCTAGAGCAACATTTCTGTGTGTCTATTTAATTTGGGCCTCAGTGATTAAAATATTTTTTCTTCCGATAAGACCATTGCTGTCTGTATAGCAAGCTACCCAAGTCCTTCAGGTTATAATTTTTGGGTCACCCCATTGTTTTGTAATGTTAACCTATAATGGGGGCTTTTCTTTGACAATAGGTGTTACCTATGTGCAACTTTAAACTCACACCTATAGTTGTACATTTTACTTTTTCCACATTTTGAGTGTTGTTGGTTTCGCTGTACTGGGAACAGCAACCACTGTTTCATGGCATTTCACATCCACCCATGCCTATTTTCAGTGACACACTCAGGCGAATCGTAGATCTCTATTGACCATTGAAGAAGTTTAGATCCTGAGAATGTATTGTCCATCATTGACATTCTTATTGGATTTCCTGTGCAGATATCTGGCCTCCTTACCTTAGGAGAGCTCTGCAGCAAAACAGACTGGTTATTTGTTTTTTTTTTGCTGTGCTCTCCTTTTTTGAGGATCCCAAAAATATTGCTCTTGTGCAATACATTCTGGACATAGAGAACAGGCGAAAAGAAATCCAGAGGAGCTTGGCGAGGAGACAAAGAACTGGAAGATGTTCAGACATGGGGGTTAAAGACCACCAAGTATTTATTGTCTTCAAAATTTCCACTATTCCATCTTGTGGCAACTAGTTAGAGCTCTCGGATCCATGGTTTGTACCTTGGAAATTTGGATCTGCCAGGGACAGTAGAAGGCGCTTCCTCTCCAATCAGATTCCTTCTGGTCTTACGGATGAGCCATGAATTCCAAACGGCGGAAATATTAAAAAAAGTGATAACCATTTAAAACCCACTTTGCAACTTATTTAACCGCCTCTATTCCCAAAACTACTGAACAGATTTACATGACATCAACAAAAAAGGGGGTGGTGATGAACAGAGTGTTCTGAATCGTTTTTGGCCACTATAGGTGTGGCAGGGTATACTCAGACATGAGTCCCTTTCTCACTGCACCATCAGGATTCAAGCAAGCCGGGCCGAAGACGGCTGAAATGCCAGAAACCGGTCCCCGGTAGCTTGTCTCCTTTCTGGTAAAGAATTGGCTTGGTAGTTTAGTCTGCCCTGTTCCCATGATGCACTGGGCCAGGGACAGACTGATTTGCATATAGCCAGGTTCTGACCTGGGATGGTGCAGTGAGATAAATAACGGTGATGGATCAAGCCCTGATCTTTGGACTGGGTAAGAGTGGTTTGCTTAATTCAGACACTCTGTTCATCACCACCCCCTTTTCTGAATCGCAATCATTTTAAGGCAGTTCCATTGATTCCGCAATTTGATAGTCTCTCCGGTAGCTTAATGTGGGAGATCGTATTGAATGCTGCGGAGAGATCTAAGAGAATCAGTATAGTGGAACTGCCCGAGTCCATAGTTAATCGTAGTGAATCAGTTACTGCCAGAACCGCAGTCTCCGTACTAAACCCGGGGCGAAAGCCCGATTGAGAAGGGTCCAGGATTTCATTTTGTTCTAGATAGGCACTCAGTTGTTTATTTATGGGTTTTTTCCAGCAGCTTCCCCAGCAAGGGCAGAAGGGAGATAGGCCGGTAATTGCAGTGGATAGCCGGATCTGCTGTAGGTTTTTTGAGAATAGGACGTACCACTGCTTCCTTCCAAGAGGAGGGAATTGTGCCTGTGGAGATGGAACAATTAAAAATATCACAGACAGCTGGTGTACAGCTTTTTGCTAACAGAGCCATACTTTTTGGGGGGCATGGGTCATAGGGAGATCCTGATTTCGCCAAGGCTAAGCCTTTTTGTACCTCTCTTGTTGTTGACTAACTTAAAGCTCTCAAGGGAGCAGTTTTGTATCCCAAGCTTCTCTTCCAGTTCTACTAGAGATACCGTAGTGGCAGGAGCTATCTGAGGGAAGTTGTCGTAGATGGTGGCTATTTTATCTTGAAAAAAAGGGGCAATATTGTTACATAGATCCTGCAACTCATTTGGGGATTGGCTGCAGGCCTTAAGAGAGGTAAAGTCCTTTACTATCTTGAACAGAGTCTTCACGTAGTTACTGGACTGTTCAATTTGTTTGATGATGAAATTTTGTTTTGCTATTTTTAAATTTAGATGATACCTGGGCAAAACAAGTCTGTAAGCTGTGTCTTCATTGCGGTGTTCCCCAGGGTTCATCCCTCAGCCCCACCTTATTTAACATTTACATGAGGCCATTGGCTGAGGTGGTGCTCCCCTGGGGAGTACAACTGGTAAAGTACGCAGACGACACACAACTTATTATTTCATTAACCACTCATGACGCCCCTTATGAAAATCTCTCTACCTGTCTTAATAAAGTTCGGGAATGGATGGATGAATCCTTCCTAAAACTTAATGGGACAAAAACAGAGGTGATGATGTTGGGACACAAGGCACCTACCACGGTGGAGGATTGGTGGCCGGATAGTCTAGGCCAACCACCCAAGCCCAAAACTCAAATTAAGAGCCTTGGGGTGTGGTTGGACCCAGCTCTTAACTTCTCAGTACAGGCCCGGAAGGTAGCTGCTACATGTTATGCACTCATGAGGCTTCTGAGGAAAATTATCACCCTTCTTCCCTTCGAAGCTAGAAGGATCTTAGTTCAGGCGTTGATATTATCACGCCTGGACTACTCAAATGCACTATATTTAGGCACCCCTCAAGGGACAATCAAGATCCTGCAGACCGTGCAGAACTGTGCTGCACGTATGCTACTGAACATCCCACGGAGAACTTCTGCCAAACCTGCACTCCGTCAGCTTCATTGGCTGCCAGTGCAACAGAGGATCGAATTTAAAGCTCTGGTTACGGTTCATAAAGCAGTCAATAAATCAGGACCTGCATTGATGCAATCATTATTCTGTCCGTACTCCCCTGGTCGGAAATTAAGATCTTATAACAAAAATCTCTTGACAGTCCCCAAAATAAGGAGAGTGCGTATGGGGGGCCGACGCTTCTCCCTACAGGCCTCAAAACTCTGGAACAATCTTCCACTTTCCATCAGACTGGAAGGCAACCATCTTAGTTTCAGGAAGATGCTGAAAACCCTCCTGTTTATCTAGACTTGGTGAATGAACGTTGGTCTAAAGCACTGGGATGCCTTCGGGTAGCCATGCGCGATACAAATACGTAATCATTCATTCATTCATTCATAAGCCAGTTTATTGTGGGGAGCCTTATTATCTCCCGCAGCCTTATTGTCTCCCGCAGCCGGTCCACCAGCAACAAGGGTGTCATGCCAGTCAACCTTCCCTGCCATCTTAGAAACCTGTTCGCTTCAATCCAACATGTGACCACAGCTGACATGTGTGCTGACCATTCTGGGCGCGGATTGCAGGCATAGAGGAGTGGCTCATACCTTCCGCCCAGCATTGCATCTCTATCTACTCTGTACGCTGGCTCTCCTTTGTCCACATATGCCCATTCATTTATAACCAGAAGTTGCGATGCTCAGTAATATAGCTTGATGTCTGGGACAGCTAAGACACCCTCATAGACCCCTATCTGTAGCTTGTCTAATGCTATCCTAGGCGTGCCTCCCTACCATAGCAGTGTACGTAGCTCTTGTGCCACGCCCTTGGAGAAGGTTGGTGGTACCGGGTATGGAGGGCTCTGCAGGATATACAGGAGTCGTAGTCAGGCCATCATCTTATACAGGGCAGCTCTGCCCATGAGGGACAATGGCAAGGTGTGTCAATGCAATATATCTGTGTGGAGCCTGTCGATCTGAGGATGAGGGTTCTCTGGAGGAACAGATGATAATTTCAAGTTATTTGAATGTCCAGGTATTTAAAGCGGTCTACTGTGATTTGGGTCTCGCACCTCACTGGTAGTTTCGGAGAGGTGCCCGACAACGGGAATACTACCAACTTGGTCCAATTTATGGTGTAACCCGAATAGTTACTGAATAACTCAAAGATATGTAGGACCCTTGCGATGGAGTAATATGGTCATGAAAGATAAAGAATTATGTCACCCACGTACAAGGAGATGCGCACCTCCCATCCCCCTGTAGCTGAGACACCCCAGATTAGTGAATACATCCTGATCCAATACGCCAATGCCTCCAGCGCCAAGGCAAACAACAATGGTGATAATGGGCAACCCTGTCTGCTGCCTCTTTGCAGATGGAAGAGCCTGGATAGTGCGCCAATGACCCTCGCACGGGCCAACGGGCCCTGGTAGAACAGCCTTACCCATTCACAAAACTTAGGGCCGAAGACCAGCCTCGAAAGTACGGCAAATAAGTTGGGCCATTCTATACTATCAAAGGCCATTGCAACATCTAGCGCCATCAATGTTGTTGAGGGGAAAGATTTTTTGTCAGTTGTAGGACACCATAGGGATATTGTAGGTTTTGGCGAGTACTTCTATAGGTCATGAAGCCCGATTGGTCTATGTGGATGATGGTGGAAATGACTGCCACTAATCTATAGGCTAGAGTTTTGCCAACACCTTTGCCTGCATGTTTAATAGTGAGATTGGCTTATAGGAACTGCATAGATCAGGGGGTTTGCCAGACTTATGTATGACTACGATTGTGGCTGTACCCTGGACAGTTGGTAGTTGACCCTCCCCCCTGGATTGCACTACCATACTTTTAAATGGTGGTATCACTTTAGAGGGAAGGCTTTTGTAAAGTGTGACTGGTAGTCCGTTTAGACTGCTTGATTTCCCTGATTTTAAGGACCCAAGAGCGGTGGGTAATTCTTCTTCTGTTAGGTCTGCATCTAGGGTATCGCGTTCTTCAGCCAACAGTATTGGCTACAAGAAATCTCGGAGCTATTCCTTGCAATCGCTCTTGGAGCGTTCGCTTACCGGCAAGTATAGGTTTTCATATTAGGTAGTGAGGGTCTCCGCTATTTCTACATTGGACGTTTGAAGTGTCTCCGTTGTATCTCTCATTGTGGCCACCCGGGATCGGTCCCTATCTCTTTTTTCAAGCCAGGCTGATAGCATAGAAACCTAGTCGCCCACGTCATGTAATCTGTGTTGCGTCACGAGGGCGCATGCCCGCGCCTCATTTTTGACTAAGGCACGTAGTTCATGTTGGTGTAGGGCTAATTTATTATGCTGGTCTGCGCTCCCTCTGGCTATTGCTTCTTTCTCTATTTCACAGATCTCTTGTTCTAATGTCTTCATTTTTAAATTTTTCCCTTTCTTCTTCCCCCCTATCAGCACCTAGGCTTGGCCTCTCAGCATGGTTTTGAAGGTCTCCCATGAACTCTGTTGGGATTTTACTGATCCTATGCTTTCTTGGAAGTGCAGTTTGGTCCCTTCACAAAATTTATTATGTAAAGTTAGATCTTTTAATTGCCAGCGGTCAATATTTGGGTATGCTTCTCTGCTAAAGGTCGGTGCCTGGAAAGTGGTGCCTATTCGGGAATTGTCGGATATGCCCCTTGCCACATATGTCAGTTGTATGAAGCCCCCCACTTGTCATGGTGTGAGTAAGTAATCAATTCTTGAGAAGGACCCAACGTGCCACCAAATAGAATGTGTATAGTATGTGTCCTAAGGGGTGTGTGCTCTTCACTGGTCCGCTAGGCCCATGGACGTCAGAAAGCTCTGAAAAATCTGTTCCCTCCTTTGGCTTGCTTGTGTATGGGAGTGTTCTAGTTTGTGGAACCCCCACTGCGTTGACGTCCCCACCAACTAAGAGGGTACCTGTAGGAAGGCCCACCAGGAGCGCCCCAATTTTCGGAAGGATGTTATGGTGCAGTCTTGGTGGTTTGTAGCACGAGCAGAATGCAAGCAGGCAACCCTCTCATGTACCTACTATGGCTACACAGCAGCCATCATCATCGCACCAAGTTTTGTCTATGGTAAGGGACAATGTATTACGCATCAAAATGCCTACCCCGGGGTCATCAGTCGAATACCCCGAATGAGCTACTAGTTTATATCCAAAGCTATCTAGGGCCCTGTAGCAGTTCTCTTTCAGGTATGTCTCTTGTAACAGTACTACGCCTGGGGCATGTCGCTTGATATATTGTAGGACAAGTGTGGGTTTGATTTTGTTCCCCAGCCTATCTACATTCCAGTTCCAGGCTCAGATACCAATAGTTTCACCTATTGTCCCAGTTGTGGCGGTTCACTGTTGTGTGGCACCCCCCTTCCTTTATCCGCCTGGTGTCTACATGCATCCAATAGCAACTATTTCTGTCTTGAGCAACAGTTAGGTGAGTTGAACCCTCCCACTCCCATCTCCTCAACTTGCAGAGTGCCTGTCGCCCAAACTGTGCTTTGATAACTATTGCTGAGGGGTAGTGGACAAGCCACCAGCATTGATGGAGTTATTTTGCTGTCGGAGGTGGCAATACCCCAATATTTTCCCATGAGAAAATGTCTGTCAACAGTCTTTATATGTATGAAAACATTCTAAAAAAGGAGTCTTGAGTCTCTGTTTCAGTGGTTTACACTTCACTGCTGACCTTTCCATATAATGTATCTGTTTATATTGACATCCGCCTTTCTCCCCTTCCCCCCGATCAGAAAGCAAGGAGGAAAAAGACTTTAAATTGCAGTAATTGTCCCCTCTGAAGGTCACTTGTCTGAGTTCTGCAGCTGGACGGAGCCGCCAGGGGGGGAGCCAATATCTTGTCTCGTTGAGTTTTGTTCCTTCAATGATGGTGACCAGGCTCTGCCTTTTTTCTGCCCGATTGTCCGCCTGCCTTACAGCCAGTCCCATGCCTCAAGCCGACTATCTTAAGCAGCGGCCCAGCCTGGATTCTAGGTTCAACCCACTGAAAGCTCCAGACTTCCAGAATTTTACCAGGGCCTAGTGGAAAAGCAATCCAATGACGTCACATCAAAATTGGCCTGCTGGAGGAGACTGCAGTACTTTAGGAGAAAATATTCCAGAAAGGTTTCTAACATTTTTACCGGGGCCTCCCGCTTAGTGATACCGACAAGAGATTCATCACAGTCGGCCTCAAACATTGACTTTGTCCCGGTCAAGATCGACCATATGTCCTAGGTTGGCGCTATATGGTTAATCCTTAAAAATTCATAACTCCAGTTTCCTACATTGAATTTTTGTCATTTTGGTGGCATTTTAAAGATAGAAACGTTTCCTATTTTTAGAAATTGGTGTGGGATTTTTATTCTGTTTTGTGTCTCACTTATTCAATGTAGTGGTGTTTTTAAATGCTTCACAGCAGACTTTCTCCTAAGCTAAGCCTGCCTTCTCGTTGCCAGATACCAAGGATTGAGGTAGGGAATAATTTGTTGAGACTTTGTCTGGACCTTATATTGCATGGTGACCTTGTTGCTAGTAGTAGGTGCTGAATTATCCCCATTAATAATCCACCTTCCAACAGCAGAATTCTACTCTTTATTTTACTATTTTTGCCCTTTGTCTAAATGTGGTCTTTGAACTAGGCCACTTTTTCTTGTAGCAGAAATCAGGTCCGGGTTTATTTTCTTTGTTAATTTCCTAGAATTTGGTTATAGAATTCAAAACATATCCAGCCTCATTTCTGTGCTCCAATCCTGAGGCCTGCACTCTGCTCTTCTCAAATCTATGCATATTTGGTGCACTGCTGGGTAAATATGTGCTTCAGAGTGCCCTAGCTCTTGATGCAAGTTTTGAATTCCAGGTAGACATTGTCAACTTTCTTAGCTGTAGTGAAGTGTGTTTACCTTTTCTGAGCTCACGTCCATAAATTGCATGCTGTACAATTGTAGCTACAGCTCTACACTTCATCTGCCCTGTGACTATTCCTTGGATCACATTTCTTGTTTAAACTCCATTGAATTTCCACAAAGGATTCTGAATTATTAATCAAATTGCTTTCAAGAAATACATAAAGCTAACAAATGCTGAGGATGATTTAAGCTCTTTCTTTTCATACAGAAGACTTCCAACAAAACAGCTATGCTCTACCTAAAGTATTTTATATATTATTTTCAAACTGAGTTATCAAAGATGCTGTACCAATAATCAACCTTTAACCAGAAATGACAAGAAAAGAAATTGCATTTCACAAGAGTCGAATGTTTTATTGTTTTGATGTCCTTGGAGTTCGATTTACTTTGTAAAGCCACCAGAATATATTGTTGCGAATCTTGTGGTCTGATGTACTTTACTAATTTCTAATTTGTAATTTTCTCTCTTCATAAGGCTTTTTTGTTGCATGTAATAATTGTTGTATGCATGATTGTGGGTTTGCAAATCTACTTTTAAGATAGTGTTCAATCCTGTAAAGTGAGTATTGCGTCTTCCACACTCAGTAGGTGTTAGAAGGTGGTTCTGACACTATGGGCTGCCCAGTTTTTATCGCTTTTGAGTACCTAATTGTTGAGCGCTTACTGTGGGGGAACCTCATAAGTTGGGACTCACCCACAGTGTACTCAGGATGTAAGAGACTGCATGGGGATTTTACTGGTGTCCCCCTGGCTTGACCAGGCCACTGCGCAGCAGCTGGAGTAAGGGACACCGGGCTGGTTACATCCAGACACATGTGTACATGCGTGTGCACATGTGTAGGGGCTGCGCAGAGGAGATTCCTAGTATGTGCAGTCTGGGAGAAGCTACAAGTTGAAGGGTGTGCCAGGACTTGTGCAGAATTGGATGATGACATGGAATAGGCTTTATACAATGGGAAGGAACATGCCAGGGAAAGTCAGTGTGTTTTACTGTTTTCCACTTCATTATTCCCATATGGGGATGTGGAGCCCATGTGCTAGATTAACTTTCATAAGGTTTACAGATTCAAGACATGCACTAAAGTCCACTATAGCGGATGTGAAAAGGAGTATTCTGCAGAGTCCAAAGTCATATTTGTACTGCTTTTGGGTCATCCAGAAAGGTCACATTTCTCGGGGTCAGTCATCACCAGAGCCAAGCTGAGGGCTGACCTCAGCTGGATGGATTGATAACCTTTCTTCCACAAGCTAAGGCCGCCTCTCCATGAAGAGAAGATGGGTTTGGCTACAGGCTCATCGATCAGCAGCTATCACTGGGTGCCAGGCACCAGGCTGCACCAAGGAGGGCAGGCAGCGAGGGGGGAAGGGGTTTTGTTTCAGAGACCATGTGGCCAGGGACCCTGGACGATGCCATTTTGAACAAACCCAGATGCTGGACAAGAAGGAGGGAGCAGAGGCAGGGAAGTGATGTGTCGCTGTTTGATAGGACCAAGAGAGACTTCCTTTCAGCCCCCTACTCAACTTTTAAAAAGTGCTTGCACAGAAGAGAAGCTCTCTCTGGGGTGTGGTCTGCTGAGGCGGTAGGTGCTGGAGCCTGGCAATGGGCAGTTGAAGGAGGAATGCCCTGACTGCACTAACAGCGCCAGAAGGAGAGCCCAGGACCGGTGCGCAGAAGCAGGGGCATCTGCGCAGGGAAAAGAGAGGCCCATGAGGAGAACCAGGTGAAAGGGTGGTGCAGGGAGACAGTGAAGACCGCTCCCTGCAAAATGCACCATCTTGGAGGCCAGGAGGGTAAAGGAGAATGCTCCCAGTGGCTGGGGTGTGCCACCAAGAGCAAGAAGACACGAAAATGGGGCAGATCAGACCCCCAGTGGCTGAGATGTGGCCCCCTGAAGATAGGTGACCTTTGACCCCTAAGAAGACAAAGCACTTGGGGCTCCGCCGCCGATCTCAGAAATGCCCATGGGGTGGGTCGGGTCCCGGGGTCTGCCCCAAGAGAAAGCAAAGTCGGGGGCACTGTCGCTCCTCCCGTGAAGTTGCCAGCAGGGGGCCAGGAGCCTACAGTGGCCCCAGGTGAAGTGAAGGAAGGGGGCAGGAGAGCGCCATCGCGACCCCCGTGAAAATGTGCCCAGGGCCCCGCAGAAGTAAAGGCGGGGGAGCGCCATCATGCCCCGCGCGTAAATGTGCCCAGGAGCCAAGCTGGGGAGCTCCGTCGCACTCCCTCTGAAGATATCCCCCTGGGGGGCCAGGAGCCCACCCTGGCCCCCGCCAAAAAAGAATTGACAGGAGCGCCGTCATGCCCCCCGTGACGAAGAGAATGAGGGGCCCAGGACCCCATCCCCAGGCCCCGATGTGAGGGAGAAGGCAGGGGGAGTGCGGTCGCACTCCCCCACGTCCAGGAGGACCCGCAGGATTCCCTGCGTCTGCCCGCCGGAGCGAGCAGACCCAAAGAGAGGCACCGGCTCCTCCTGCAGCACAGAAGAGTGCTGGCTGGGCGGGGAGCTGGCGGGGGCAGCCGGAGGTGGGCTCCCCAGGCTGCCCCCCACTAAAGCGGCACGTGGGGGTCGCGGGTGGGACCAGGACCCCTGAGAGACGAGAAGTAGTGCTCGGGCCAGGGTGGGACGGGCCCTCGGAAACAAGGACCGGGCCCCCCCATGGTCGAGAGACACGGCCGGTGGCCCACATTGCGGCTCTTCCCAACACAGCGGGAGAGCCGCTGTTTAGATATTCATAAAAAGGAGCTGAAGCGCCCCATAATGCCTTGCAAGGCATGGGGAATTCATCGTTTTAGTGCATGGTGGCCCCCCAGAGGAGAGGGGGGCTACCCTCAATTGTGAAAAGGTGCTGGGGGGAGCTGCTGGAGAAGCACAGTCTCCCCCCGCCCCCAGCACGAAGAGACGTCCCTAAATAAGTTTCCTGGGTAGGAATAACCCCTCAAGGGCTCAGCCAGCATTTAACACCTTCTTGGCTGGAACTTTTGTTCTACAGCTGAGGGTGTATTGCAAAGTGCCTCATGGAGTGAAGGGCTGAGTTGGGAATGTCGGGAGAAGGGCGTCCCCTGGAGGTGAAGAGGTGTAGTTGCACCGAAATGCATTCACTAATGGTTATTTCTTTTAGAGGGACTACAGTTCACGTGTTTAATGTGAAGTACAGGATAAAAGTGATGCCATAAGCAAAGTGGGGTTATGTTGTCAGACATTCCTGCTTTGGTGTCTGGCTTTATATGCGTAATCTTGTCATTTCATCTGTGATGCCTTTAGGGGCTGTAATTGCAATGCATTCTAATGATACACAAAGGTGATGAGTACCCTCATTCTAAAGTGATGCTTGAACATATATTCTTGCTGCTGCACCTCGGCGAAGAACCCAGACTGCTAGCCCTTAAGATGTAGAGGTGCATACTTCATGGTTAGTAGGGAATGCGCAGTCCGAGTTTTGTGTAGCCAAGACAGTGTTACCTAATTTAAATGCTTGTTGAGATACTGGGGGGGGGCACAACTGGGATGGTGCCAGTGCGCAGGGTCCTCGTCCAGGTTATGTTTAAATAACTTCATTGGGGGCAAGATGATGTGCATACATGGGAGTGGTGGTACTAGACCCCACACACCCCCTGTGGGAGGGGTGGAGAGGTTATGCAATGTCACAAAGTAATTCCAACAGCTTATGTATATATGAAATTTGGTGCATAGTATTGAGTAGTGTGTGTTTAATAAATGTATTCTTACTTTTATAAAGCAAAGTACAGACTGGACAATCAATTATTGAATGTTATTTCTGCACACCTGCAAATGGCGATTACTTGCCCACACCACCTCCCTTGAGTAAGCCTCAGATTGCTCTGCAACGCTACCCTCTGAGAGTCAGGCGCTACAATTGGGTGTTTGATTCCCAGTGAAGGACAATTGTAGTCATGTTATTTGAGCATACCTCACAGATGCTGCATCAGGGCATCAAAAACCGTATCATGACTACACTACAGTTCGGAGTGTATGTGATAATGCATACTTAAAGGTGTTATCCCCAGAACTCAATCTAGAGCCTGGTATCAACCCGCAGACCGCAAATCTCCTACTTAAGTTCTCCTTCCACAGCCTGGGTGAGGTGTAAGATTCTTGGTAGAGCCTCCCCCCCAGATGCTCACCCTCATGGAGCTTTTCGACCAGGGCAAGAGTGTGAAACCCTTCCTACTTGCTATCTGCTGTCATCTTTCTTACTTCTCGTTCTAGTCCTCATGTGTTGCTCTGATTGTAGATGTCACTTCATCTCACTCTTCTTTTGCTTTTTCCTTCCCAAGGCTCTTCTTCATCCAGTCTACTGCTTCAAGTGTTTCTTCTCAGGCTCTATTCTGATGCAGCACTTTAGTTGATCTGCCTTTGCTTTTGCTTACTTTAGGTAGTCTGCCTTTTGCTTAAGTAATTCCGCGTCCAGCATAGAAAGCCTGATCATAGTGATTACTTATCTTTACCTTGATCCTCTAGTCTATGTAGTTATCATCTTGTTACCTATTTTTGGTCTAGTCTGGAAAGTTCCCCTGTGATCTCTCATTCCCACATATTTGCCTCAGCAGATGTTAAAGTAGCATCTCTGGTCTGCCTCGTTTATGGTAGGGTTTCCTATTAATGGTCTCTTCTGGATGCCTCCAAAGCACTTCACTTTTCTTTCATTTACTTGGGTCTCCCCCAATTCTCAGCAGAGGTCACAGCTGTATCTCTTCTCTACTCAGCTTATTGTATTGTCCCCATTTTTTCTGGTTCCTCCAAAAGATCTCCTCCGGAGGCCACAGCAGTGTGTCACTATTTTTGAAGTCCTGTCTGGATAATGTTTATGTAAGTGACTTCACAAAAACATTTCCAGCTGGAAGGCCCTACAATAAGAATATATTTAAATATGTGTGGATCCACCTGGCTGAGTTGAAAACGTGTTTGCATCTTTCTGGATCTGTCCTTGAAAAGCTGCTGCGGGTAGTTTGGGAGCTGTTAGTTCTCTTACTCGCCCAGCAGCCAAATCCTCTGGTTCAAAACTTGCTGTTTCTAGTCTGAACTGACTCTTGGTCCTTGTTTGTATTCTGTTCACAGACTACGAATCCTGTTGGTGATGACTGACTGTCTTTCAGTATATTTGGATTTTTTTTGTAGTTGTTATTCTGGCATACTACACAGTGTTGTACATCATGTTATTTAGGGGGATTGGGGGTAGTGAGTGTCCTGCCCTGAAGAGATTACAGTAACTCAGACAGAGAAGGTTAGAGGAAGCCTCGTAGCCTGCAGAGTGTACAATGCACAATCAATCAGTCCATTTGAGAAAGCGATACAGGTCACAACCAACTTGACGTTTGTATCTGACTGCGAACGCCCAGGGACAGTCATGCTCACCGAACACTGGTTTGAATTCTTGATAAGAGTAATATCTGTATGTGATGCGTTTTAATGTAGTACTTCCACTTCAAATTCCTGAGTGTAATATTTTACTATTAGCCAATTTAAGGTTCTCAATTAGTTGACTTGAAGAAAAGATAGCTAAATCTGCTTTGTTAGAATTTGGGCTAATGACGTTGAGATCACTGCAGATGTGACTGGTGAACAGCAGCTCACTGAACCGTCCTGTGGACAGGAGATGCATAGAGTCCAGTAAAACAAGTCAGAAATCCAAGTGGGATAAAAAGGACCGCCTTGTGTTCCAGAGCCTGTAGTGATGCATGCCATCCAAAAATGTCGAATCTGATTCTGCTACGCAGAGCTCCTTGTAACATCATGCAAAAAATTAAGATGGGGAGTGGAATGCTTGTCACACAGCACGTATAGTAAAATCAGTCCTACTGGCACAAGTTGTGACTGCTTTACCCTCAGATCTTCCAGTATCACAACTCCAAGCATATCCTCTATGTGCGGCAGGCTGGATATCTTTCGAAAATTCTTTAATGAGTCTAGAACATGGCGGTCATGACAAATAAAGGACTTTGAAAGTTTGACTGTGCGTTGACCGTAAGGAAAACTCTTTGCTGACTTGCTACTGTACAAAGTACTCAGTTCAAATCTCTGTTCTTGCCACAAAGTCTTCTGTGGCTAAAGTAAGGCAGGACTTGTAATGCTTTTCTTGCAGTGTATGCCAGTCATGTCGTCCACTTAGCTCATTCCCCCCAATTTTATATTTTCTCAGTTAAGAGAAAAGGTATTTGGGACTGCTCTCTTCTACACCTGGTTCCTGGACTGGGGAACTGTTTGCTGCATGAACCTAGACAATTCTTGAACTCTCTTTTAGTAAATCACTGAAAAGTCATACTTTGCAAAAGCTGATCTCCATAATATATATAGTCTAGGATGTATCCTTTTTCTTGAAGTTTTAATGGGTGAATATTCCATTGCAGCTTGTCTCAGCACCAAGGTATTTATTCGTTTTTACAATAAATAAATAAATGGACTAGACCACCGCCATACAAGGCACTCCAAAACTCTGGGCCACTCTACCCGACATTTGCATCTCCTTCCACCAACCATCCTCACACATCTGTTCTGCAAGACTCCTACTCACCAACATCCCCCACACAAAGAACCAGATCAGGAGGACGAGCACTCCTAAAGTGCGGAACGACCTCCCTCTCCACATCAGAGCCTACTCTCTTCTTGAATCCCGCATTAGCTGAAGACCTGGCTATTTAATTAACCAACCTAATGTAGGGGGAACTAGGAACTCACACCTCCTCAGTGCCAGGATACCCTGGCGGGTGATAGTGGGCTTTACAAATACACATAACAGAACAACATAACCCTATAGAGATAATGAGGTGGGATATTGAGTGCCCTGCCCTGCAGAGCTTAGATTCCCTCAGACATAAAGGGTTAGGGTAAGCTTCATAGCCTGCAAATTGTAGAGTGCACAATTTACAAAGCTGCAGGATTTGGGGATCAAGGTACCTATCATTATTGGATAATGTGAAGGGACACCTGAGCCTATTCATTTGCCAGACCCACTGCACACCATCTATAGCTTCTTCTTACTACCCGACCAGTGCTAAGGATGCTTATTATTATTTCTTGAATTCGTGTTTTTGGCACCCTTGGTATGTTTCTGCATGAAATGCAGGTGTGAAATACTTGCCCACAGAGTGTATTTTAACACATTTAATGTGATTAGCAGAGGCTTGTACATGAATACAGGGTTCATACTGGCACAAGTAAATCAGCCCCAAGTAGTGAGAGGGAATGTTTATGCAGCAGAATACTTGTTAAAATATACTTATCTGCAAAATTCACCTCCATATGTTGCATTTATGTCCACTCACCTTGAGAATGACTCACGTGTGGCATCCATAGTTCTGTAGACCTTTACATTGTATTGTTTAGTTGTTTACTACTTTCTATAACCTGAAATCCTCCCATCCAATAGAATTCTATGGTTCTTTGAAACTATAATTTTACCATTGAAGTTTTTGGTGAAGGTTACAAACTTTGCAGCATCACAAAGTTGCAAAGTTAGTAACCTTCCCATAGCTTCGCTGTGAATGTAACTTCTCGCCCATAAAGTTTTCTGTAGAAGACTTTTTCTTCACATTTTTTGCAGTGAATGTCTTCTGTAAAAAGTCGGTTTTGCTCGCCATTTGCATTTAAAACCTAAGTTTTGCATGATTTTTTTCACATAATTATGCTTTTGAAATTTCTAAAACTATTTATGTTTTAAAAGAAACCTCACAAAGATGACAAATGCCAACTTTGGGAACATTGCACACTCTTTTCTTATTCATGACCATTCCTTCCTGGTCATACAGACTTCAATGGAGTCTAGAGCTATGTGTTCGATCATTCTGTGTTCCCGCTCTCTCTTGAGCACACATTTAGTGTCAGTCTTGGCCAGTCTGAAGACTTCACATTTTTCAGCAAACTCTGCTCACTCGCCAGGTTTACGCTCTATAATAATAATCCTGTATTTGTAAAGCACACAGCTACCCGTAGGTTTCCCGGCACTGGGGGCCGTCGGGAAGATTAACCGCATGCGCGCTAGCGGGTTTTCCCACTGCGCGCTGAAGATTCGAAATTCGCGGTTTACGTGACAAAGCCAGCTCGTCATGCGCGCAGCGCAGGTAACACCCATGACGAGCTGGCCTTGTCATCCGCATCGAAGGGGTTAAGCAAGCTATTGCCCAGAGTCACATGGTGCTGGGCAGACCCCTGCCGCCGATGCCAGGATCGAACCGTGATCCCCAGCGTCCAGCGTCAGTCGCCCTGGCCGCTGCACTGCGCAGCACCTCTCCACACATATGGCAGCCTGCTAGCACTAAAAGAATGACTCGATCATTGCAAATCTACGGGATCATGGCCACTATGAATGTCCTGAAGTCTTGAATAACTGCGCCCTCGCTGGAAGTATCCATTGGGTGCAACCCCAAGACCAGGAGCGGGTAAGGAAAGTTGACGCTACCAGGATTGGACTGGCCTGCGTGGCTATCTGGCAGTGCAAGAAGGATTATTCTGACAGGTCAGTGTGGCGACTGGTTGTGTGGCTGTTTGTGGGCAGGTTTCCTGGGCTGGCGGGATCGTTTTTCCTGTTGATGTCACACAAGCATAGCCTGCAGCAAGCACAGATCCATGCACTCGCCCATGCCTTGCAAAACACCTAGACAACATGCCTTTACAACTTCAAACCTGCCCGATTTGCAAACATGGCTAGTTTTCAGCTATCTGATTTAATAATGGGGCCCACTTTCAGTTTGATGTTCGGGCCTATTTTCTGTCCAAGTCCACCCACCCTGAAGCTACTTACGAGTGCTGCCTGTTTCTGCTCAGTTTGGAAGAGCGAGCGTGAGGTAGGGCTCCCTGCAGAACAAAGAAAGAATACTTTGTAACGTTTAACTGCAAAATGTTTGAAGTAGAAGAGCCTCGCAGAGACGCGACCTTCTATTTTTTTGTTTTGCAATTGACAAAGCATAATCCTAGACCGAAGGGCAGTGGAGGGCACTACCGTTAGTTGAAAGAAATGAAAACAGTAATTGGTTGCATAAAAAGGGATGCTAATGAGAAACAGAAGTAGGCTGGACAGAGGAGAGGACAGATTAAATAAAATATTTTTTGACTGGCGGCGAGGAGTGGCTGGCTGAATCTCAAGAAGCAAGTTCCAGCAATGAGGAGGTGTCCAGGAGAAAACTTGGTAGTCATCCTAGGTTAGAAAATCTGCTTGTTATTCAAGAAAAACCTACATTTTGAAAATATTTTGATGAGATCGCAATGACTTCCATTTTTCCATGGACTGCAATAGTTGCTGGGTGTGCGTAAGTGAAGGAGGCACTCTGGCTCGCCTGTTTGGGTACAGTAATGCAATTAAGCAATTGTTGTTTGATCTTTTAGGATAAATTCACTTTATTCTTAGTATTTCAATCGTCGGATCAGCAATCATGAAATTGATGAGTTCTTCTCAAAACATTAACGTCATGCAGACATCCACTACAGAATTATTTTGAGCTCTTCTGTTTACCAAAAAGTTGAGCCAGATGGTATGGAAATCTAAAGATAAACCAGATATTAATGCTTGGTTAGATGTAATCAGTTTACAAGCCTTTAGGGGAAAAGTTATGTTTAAAACATGAAGATGTTTCTATAAGTTTGATGTTTTTATATAGTTTATAGAGTTCAGTTTAGTTTCTTGCACTTTCATGTGTAGTGATTGAGTTGTTCTAATCTTGCTTGACCATCTGTTTTTAAAAGTTATTGCTTGCCAAAAGTCCCATTCCTTTCTTCCTCCTCCCCTCTGTTATGTGTCATGCGCTAGGTATTCTGCAGGGGAGGCAATGTATACCTTAACTATGCCTTTAATTATTGTTTACATTGCTTCATATGTTTTTTTTTTCTTGGTAAAGTTGAACATGAACATGCTTTAGAATAAAGGAAACCTCAGGTCCAAGGCCAGTCAGTGCAACTGAAAGAGTGATGTCATGTGAAAATATTCTCTCAGTCAAAATGGCACTTTTGTAATACAGTGCTCTATGGTGGGTGAAAAAGGCTGTCCCTAATCACAAAACATTATATTTCAAGTTGACGGTGATGTGTATAAAAGCGCAAAGTCCCATATTTTCCTTCTGTCAAATCCCCCAACCTCACACTTGGATGCCTGTAAATCAGGTGCTGCCTTTTGCAGACCCTTGCATGAAAACACTCAAAGTGTAGAGTTGAGGTGAACAAATTGAGAATTGGGCAGACTCGCAACTCCACATATTCTCTTTCAAAAGTCACAGGTTTGTTAAGAACAAAGCTTGCTGCATTAATCAAGCACTGGCAAAGCCAATAGGTCTAGCCTTTTTGGACCTGTTGGCTTTCCCAATGCAGCTTGACAATGATGTGCAGCATCGGCCAAAGAAAAACACTTTGGCAAAAAAATAAAGTAGGAATAAAAGGAGCAATGACGTGACCGCTACTGGGTGTCACATCTTTCGCGATGCACATGGCTTCACAATTACGTAGTTTCCATTTTTGTTTTTTTTACTGATTAAAGATGGCAGATGCATTGATATTTTTGTTCAAACCCGCAAAATAAAAATAAATAAAAAAGGACAGCAGGACTACAAGTGCAACACAGTGGATGGTGGGGGAGCAGATGGAGGAGGTAAAATCAGAACATAAGTGAGAGAGTAACACAAGGATGGGCAGAGAAACACACACAATGGAAAGAACAACACAGAGTACGGAGGCAACCGATGGGTGAGAAGCACACAAGAAAGAGAGAGCAAACAGCAAACGAGAGAAAGAACAACACTGGTAAGAGTGAAGCGCACGAGAGATAGAGGTTGAGCAGCACACCAAAGAGGCAGAAACATGGAGTGATGAAAGGGCGGGTATTTGACCAGAGAAATCACACGCGGGAGAGAAATTGAAAACAGAAACTTTCATGAATTGCTTAACTAAAAAAAAGTAGTCCCCTAAAAGTAAACAGTGGAAGGATACAAGTTGGCCAATCAAAAGGATGGTAAACAGCCTATGTTGCAGATGAGGGACAAACATACGTAGAAGAAGGGTAGCCATGAATTCAGAATCAAGAAAACGAGAGTGACAACAAAGCCAATGTGAGGGATGTAAGGCAACTATAAGTTCCCATTCTGTCTTTTGCAACCAGATAGCTTGCACTGGCTGATTGGTAGGCAAGACCAGAAAAGTGATTGTAATTTTAGTTTCCCTTCGTAGGAGCGAGAAATCAACCTGCTGCTGAAAGGGGCAGCAGGTGTATCCTGCCTGTATACATTTATCTGAGATACCTGAAAGCTGAGCCATCTGCCTCGGTGCATAGTTGTGTCCTACTGCAAAATATCCTGCCACTTCCTTTTTGGGCAGAACACCCTGTGACAGGAAGTTGTCATTGATGGAGTGCCATGCCAGTTAAATACAGGGAATGAAGGAGGGCTCGCAGTAGTGGGCCACCTTCTTAGCAAACTTCAATGGCATGCTCACATGGTGGGAACCGTGAGTCACAGCCAGCCAACTGGAGCTGTTCACAGCTGCTTTTTTAGGAAGGAAAGTGTCAGGTTATTAACATCAATGTTTGTTGAGTAGACTAGACGTTATTGAAATCAATAAACTTACTAGGTGTTTATTGTTCAAATTATTTATTCTTATTTCATTTTGTTGATTTTTATGTTTCTTTTGTCACTGTTTTTTCTATACTTTCATTTGTACAAATCTTGATATTTTTGAGTTATTTTTAGACACATTTATTTTACATATAATACATTCTAAATACTGTACAATAGAAAAAGATTTAAAAACATTCAATAATACGCAGAGATTATTCCTTTCAACGCGTTTCGGCCTTCGCCTTCCTCAGGAATTCTGCATATTTCTTTTCTTAATCTATAGCATCTATGATAATAAAAAGACAATATTTTAGTTGTATACTCTGGTAACAGCAAATTGATTATTTACAACGTCTAGACATTTTACTTCCTTATTTTTTAACTCGGAACTAGTCCATCTTATTTATTTTCTAGGTCTCTCTTCTTCCATTGATTAGCTCTACACGGTTCGGCACATCTATACCTGTGCTATACTTTACATTTATTTACAAAATTTACATCTCTTAGTACATAGTTATGATACATTTCCTATATTGCACTTACAGTTTCTCTGAACATTTTTACATTTGGATATCACAGAATTTCTGATTTACTTGCAGATTGTAGCTCTTGTTCAGATAGTTGCTGAAGTAGGGACAAGAGTAGGGAACAAAAGAATTGGATGCGGGGTAGTTATCCTCATTGGGTCAATTCATTTATAAGTATACCATTTTAACTTCTGTTTATATATGAATAAATTCATAGGGGATTCAGTATTTGGGGGGTTGAGATGCATATGGTTTCTTACTTCCATTTATCAGGCTAGATAGCATATCAATTAGTTTTGTAGCATCTACTACCTGTGTGGTTAGATGCTAGTTTGATTTTTGTAAGTAGGGGATACTGATTCTATGTATCGCTGTAGCTAACATTTTAGACAGCCTCTATATTGATACAAGAGGGAATAGACGCGAGGCTTTACCTGAATGTGTTGGTAGCTGCAATGGCTGTATATGGACGTTGTTCTTATGCTGGTAATAGGGAAGTGACGTACTTTATGGATGTGGATTAGCTCAAAATGACGATACTAAAAGAAATGTATATGTTTGTATTACTTTTAAATGGTATTATTACTTATATGCATGTACCTAAAAATTAGGTCTATAAATAGTCTACCTGTATATTGTCTGTTCTGCAGCTCCAAAAAGGTACTTCGTAAATCCCTTAATAGTGATACTTCTTTGATGTAATAGCTTCTTATCACCTAGTATTTAGCTTCTGGTTATTCTTCTACTAAAATGATAAAGGCAGAGGTGTATCAGTTATGTTATATGATATTACTGACTCAAAGAGATCACTAAGGTCCAGATACATACCTTTAGTTTATGTACCAGATATTCTATAATGGGTGTCCTTTTGTTAGATGCAGTAGTCAAGCTTCCGCTTTATTTGAATTGCAGTGCTTAAGCTTGGAGATCTGGACTTTTAAATGACTTCTGTGTTTTGGATGAAATTCGCGAGGTCTCGCGAGATTTCGGGCCGATGTATATTAGTCCTAAGCCTGCTTGTGAGAAAGACCGCCATCTTAAGATGGTGTATTTAGTAGAGATCTGCCCTAATTCCAGAACGAATTAGGAATAATCAATATAAACACACCATTTTAATATGGTGGCATGTTATACAGGCAGCTCCATGGTCAATCTATACCGACCTAAATCTCGCGAGATCACGCTAAGTTTACCGACCAAATACGAATCAGGTGCCTATTAACGCATGTTTATACAGAATTATTATTCACATACCTTGCGTACAAATATTATTTGAAACAAGCGCATGTATCCAGTTACGCTTACTGTTAAAATTAAATCTAACCAGGCAGATCTCTACTAAATACACTCGCGAATTTCATCCAATTTGGCGCCAAACAAAGGGTTCTTTAACTAGAACTACATCAGAAGCACCGTAACTATCAAGCACATCAAGAGAAGAAACACGAGGCATTGCCATAACTTACACGCTGAAGGTATGTAAATAGAAGTGGGGAGCTTAGATATAATATACAAAAATAACAATAAAAACGAAGCTTTTCTAGTAGTTTTAAATTGCCAGCAACTTATATCTTCTTATCTTGTCACTCTAGCTAACATAATCCACAGAAGTCATTTAAAAGTCCAGATCTCCAAGCTTAAGCACTGCAATTCAAATAAAGCGGAAGCTTGACTACTGCATCTAACAAAAGGACACCCATTATAGAATATCTGGTACATAAACTAAAGGTATGTATCTGGACCTTAGTGATCTCTTTGATTCAGTAATATCATATAACATAACTGATACACCTCTGCCTTTATCATTTTAGTAGAAGAATAACCAGAAGCTAAATACTAGGTGATAAGAAGCTATTACATCAAAGAAGTATCACTATTAAGGGATTTACGAAGTACCTTTTTGGAGCTGCAGAACAGACAACATACAGGTAGACTATTTATAGACCTAATTTTTAGGTACATGCATATAAGTAATAATACCATTTAAAAGTAATACAAACATATACATTTCTTTTAGTATCGTCATTTTGAGCTAATCCACATCCATAAAGTACGTCACTTCCCTATTACCAGCATAAGAACAATGTCCATATACAGCCATTGCAGCTACCAACACATTCAGGTAAAGCCTCGCGTCTATTCCCTCTTGTATCAATATAGAGGCTGTCTAAAATGTTAGCTACAGCGATACATAGAATCAGTATCCCCTACTTACAAAAATCAAACTAGCATCTAACCACACAGGTAGTAGATGCTACAAAACTAATTGATATGCTATCTAGCCTGATAAATGGAAGTAAGAAACCATATGCATCTCAACCCCCCAAATACTGAATCCCCTATGAATTTATTCATATATAAACAGAAGTTAAAATGGTATACTTATAAATGAATTGACCCAATGAGGATAACTACCCCGCATCCAATTCTTTTGTTCCCTACTCTTGTCCCTACTTCAGCAACTATCTGAACAAGAGCTACAATCTGCAAGTAAATCAGAAATTCTGTGATATCCAAATGTAAAAATGTTCAGAGAAACTGTAAGTGCAATATAGGAAATGTATCATAACTATGTACTAAGAGATGTAAATTTTGTAAATAAATGTAAAGTATAGCACAGGTATAGATGTGCCGAACCGTGTAGAGCTAATCAATGGAAGAAGAGAGACCTAGAAAATAAATAAGATGGACTAGTTCCGAGTTAAAAAATAAGGAAGTAAAATGTCTAGACGTTGTAAATAATCAATTTGCTGTTACCAGAGTATACAACTAAAATATTATCTTTTTATTATCATAGATGCTATAGATTAAGAAAAGAAATATGCAGAATTCCTGAGGAAGGCGAAGGCCGAAACGCGTTGAAAGGAATAATCTCTGCGTATTATTGAATGTTTTTAAATCTTTTTCTATTGTACAGTATTTAGAATGTATTATATGTAAAATAAATGTGTCTAAAAATAACTCAAAAATATCAAGATTTGTACAAATGAAAGTATAGAAAAAACAGTGACAAAAGAAACATAAAAATCAACAAAATGAAATAAGAATAAATAATTTGAACAATAAACACCTAGTAAGTTTATTGATTTCAATAACGTCTAGTCTACTCAACAAACATTGATGTTAATAACCTGACACTTTCCTTCCTAAAAAAGTTTCTTTCCTTGCTAGGGTTTATCACTTTAGGCAGGGGCCCCAATTTTCCAAAACAGCTGTTCACAGCTGCTGCAAGGGAAGAAGGTTTCAGGGCCATCCTGGGTTCACCTCCTTGGAAATTTTTAAACTTCACCCATCTTCAGAAAACTTTCCTGTTAGACCCGGCTTCCTGGACACAAGGGCACTCAGGGGTTACTGTGCTCGTATTGCATCAACTGGAGTGTTCCCCACTGGTGTCCTGGGGCCTCAGTACTAGTGGACCCAAAACTGGATAACCAACTACTCCTCTCCAGCACTTGACTCTCTCAGGGTAGCGTGACAGAGCAGTCTAAGGTTTACTCAAGGAGGTGAGGTGGGGTTAGACATTCAGAATACAGTGCACACCGTACTACCTGCTGATAAAATCAATGTCGTCAGTGCTTTACTTTTTATAATAGAAAAGTACTTTAATACACACAAGAGAATTAAACTACAAATAAAACTAGGATAAACAGTGAAAACCAGATGTCTCAACAATCCTCAGGCCAGAATTCTGACCTCAAACAGTATTATAGCGCCTAGACGCCAAGCACAATAAAGACACAATTAACCTAAAAACACACAATTAGCTTTGCATACTACAGACCATGTTGCACAGGTTTGCTCTCATTCGCTAGAGCCACAATGCTAATCTTTGGATTGAAAGGATATAGTTTCAGCATATGATGTGAAGTCAAAGATTCTTAATCAGCCCCATAACCCCCACCCAAAGCAACGGAAGTACCCTCCCGCCCTAAGTGAGGACTCTGCTCTAGTGGCATCAGGGATCTGTAAAAAGGTGCCTGATGTTTTAGCACAGTGTACTGGAGTCCCACTAGTAGCCACTGGCTAGCTGTAGATGGTAGTGGCTGGACAGAGTACCAGTTCACCCTGATACCCCCAGAGATCACAAAAAGAAAGGTGGGGGGCTACTTCAATGGCCTCTATTCCCCAGCTGCTGCTTGTACAGGCTCCCTCAGCGCAGGGAGGTGTTTAGGGAGAACAAGCTCACCTCCAAGCTTCCTTTCCACACCACCTCCCTTGATGTGCTGCAAGCTTCCTTTCACACCAGCTCCCTTGATGCGCTGTGTTGGACTTAGCCCTTTTTGCAGGCTCACCCCTGAACTTTTTGCATTTCTCCCAAAAATTTTCTCTGTGTAATGTTAGTGGTTGTAGGCCGCTGGGCACTTTTGCACTGTGGTCCAGTGTAAAGTGCGTGCACTCCGTGTTACATTTAGTGGGAGTGAGAGTGGCCTGTCCCCCCATAGGAATGCATGGGGGATTCCCTGTCCAGTATGTGTCAGTGGTAATTACTGTTATGGGAGTAGCAGTATGGTCAAGTCTGGTATGTATGAAATTGTGAGAATAAATGCTGCTCAATGGTGCGTGCAGATTTATTATAACTATATGAGAAATGCCACTTTTAAACATTGGCATTTCTGTGTGCTGTGTGTCTGCCTGCCTGATGTCAATTGCATGTCTGGTTTTGGAAGGACAGGGCAGGCTGAGACAGACGTGGGTTGAATAGAGAGATCTGCAGTTGGAGTATGGGGAGGGGTTACCCTTTCATCTGAGCAGGGCTGTGCCTAGCAAGGTGAATGATGGCTCCACCTCCCACTGTGCGTCTGATAGCAGACCCCTCTTCTTCAAAGGCAGGATGCAGCCTTATAAACAAAGTGCTCCAGGACCACACCAAACTGGTTCTGACTGGGTTCAGTGACTTTTGAGAACAAAGTTGTTTGGTAGTATAAGCAAAGGGACTGTGACCCCCTGAAAGGTTCAGTTCCATGATGCCATGATGCTGTGCTGATCCTGTTGGGGTGTGCTGCTGCTGGGGCCCAGGGGGCTGCCAGGAGGACTTGCCTCACTGGGCCCTGCATTGCCCCTCTAAGAACTTCTTCCTTTTTTGCTGCAGGAACTTTGCCTGCTTTTAGCGCCTCATGAGTGCTACGTTTTATTTCACCTTTCTCCCCAGGGACAGCATGTGGGCTTCTGCAGCGCTTCGCTGCATAAGGAGGAATAGGGAATCCCCGGCAAAAGGATTCTCCCTGAGCTGCGGAGGTGCAGGTGCCCACCCAATTTTTATGCTGATTCCTGATGCCGGTGCCCACCCCGTGTTGTCCGCCCCAGGGGGTGCCCTCCCCGCTTTATATAGTTTTATGCGAGGGAGGTTATCCCTCCTTGCCGCCTCGAAGAAGGAAACCCGACCGCTTTGCGCGACCTGCCTAGTTGTGGGCGGGGCCTTGCTGAAGAACAGGGAAACGTCCGCCGGATTCAACGGGCCAGGCAGGAGCCTACCCCGCGCCGGGATGTGCTGGAGAGGGAGCAGAAGGCACCGAGAGCCTTGCAGGCTCCACGTCCAGGATCTGGGTCCCAGGAGGGGGCCTGGGTGAAGAGAGGAGAAGGTTGACGATGCCACTGGCCGTGCAGGGCTCCGTGAGTGAGGGAAGCTCCGTGTGCAGGGGAAGCTGTGGCCAGAGCAAGAGAAGTCCCGGGTCCCAGGAGGGGGCTCGGGTGAAGAGGAGAGCCTGCCCCGCAGCCTGGTGAGTGAAGAAGGCAGGGTTGTGAGGAGATCTAGGCACAAGTGCCAGTGCGTACCTCCTGAGCGGCCCAGTCTGACAGAGGGTCGCTCCATCGTGGAGTATGTGTTGTGTAAAGAGCCCTTGTGGCTCCAATGTTAGGGGCGTCTCTGGGCATGTTGCCGATGCCTGTCCCCCTCGGCCACATTGTTGTTGGTGCAGCACGAGGCACAAAGAGCAGTTCCTTGTAGGGCCCATTGGTAGGCCTCATTTGTTGAAGGGGCATATTTATTTTGAGAGGGCCCAGATGGGCTTGTGCCCCTACCAATTTGGGCAGTTCATACAGCTGCCCCGTTTGCTAGAGGGCAGCTGCAACGTTTTATGGGCAGTTTTGTGTAAAGAAGCCCAGCGGGGCTGAGGAGGCACAGATGTGCCTGGGGCCCCTTTTCCTATTCACAGCTGTGCCACACCAGCGCGGGCATCTGCAACGTTGTGCACCTTGGTTCAGAGGGCACACTGAGTGCCCAGGCACACGTTCATCTTCACAGCTGCCCAGCAAGTAGTGGGCAGCTTCTACGTTTAGGCCCACAGTTCTTTGGGGGCAGGTTTTGAGAGAGAGGAGTGAGATGCACTCCTCTGCCCCTGTACTTTCACAGCTGTGCAGCACTTAGTGCCAGCTGCAACGTTCTAGGCAATTGCTCACAGGGACTCTGCTGCATTGGCTGCTGCCATGACACTTTTGGACATAGGGCATTTTTTTTTAAAGTTTTGAAATACCATTATTAACCCCTTCGCTGCTCATGACGAGCTCAGCTCGTCATGCAGTACACTGGTCGTGTGCTCATGACAAGCTGAGCTCGTCATGAAACAATGTAATCCTGCATTTTTTAGCACACAGCGGGGAAAAATGCACCGCACGCATGTTGTTAAGGGTATAAGATGTCGTCCACAGCATAATGCCTACATCCCTGAAAGGCCGGCATAGTGATGCAATATGCGAAGAGTTGCGAAAAGCAGGAAAGGATAAGACAGCAGGCCGCCTACAACTGCATCGGGCTGGCCGCGTCAGTTGGGTTTAGTGAGCATTTGGGATCATATACTTTACTGTAAGCATGTGATTGAACACAACATCCTATTAAAAAATAATATTTCCACTATTGCCTTGTGTGTGTCTGAAGCATCTTTTGTTTGGTGTAGCGTATCCTGTTCATGTGAGTATGAAGTAATGTATCTGAGTGACCCATCATCCCCTATGTGTAGTGTGTGTTGTACTGGGACATAGGGCATTTGAACCCCTTTGAGAAGGCCAGTTGGCCAGTGGGACTGTTAGGTACATAGTGTGATGTATGTGGTGCTAGGAAATGTGATGCATATATTATGACTTACGCACCCTGATTATGGTCTAAAATGTTTAGGTATGAGGTTATTTGTCTACTGTGGTTTATGGTAGTGAAATTATTCCCTAATGTGCATTATGCTTAGGAGGTTATGGTCTAATGCGTTTAGACTTATAAGATGATTGTATAATAGGTTTAGACTTATGATGGGGCGCAGAATGTATTTCACTCCTAAATGTGATACTGTGCATAATATGGTTTGTGTTAAAGGAGGATGCTGAGTACAGTGTTTGCCATTAATTACTGGTTGGGTTCTATGTTTATTATATGTTCTGCATTTACTATCTTTACTTAGTGATGGTGCTGACAGTGGTCCAAGTGGCCCAGTCATGTGTACATAATCTTCTATAAATATTGCCCAGTGCCAGTTGGCACAGTGTATATGGTGTGATTACTATTCTAATGTGTTTTTTATGATAATACAAATGCTACTTTTGATATAACCTTGTGTGGAGTCCCTTTCGTGGTGTGACTAGTATGTTGTTGCTGTGTCGGTTTCACAAATCCTTTACACATGGCCTCCGAAATAAGCCTGACTGCTCGTGACAAGCTACCAAGGGGGTGACCAGGGGTTATCTTTGGCGTGTAACTCCCATGCCCTGACTAGAGTGGTAGTTTCGGCCTGACTTAGACACAAGCCCTATCCAACCAGAAATCCCATTTCTAACATGCTGCAAGCTTCTTTTCCTGCTTGCACAGCTGTCTGCAATTTCCTTCTTCAAACCTCCAATCCGTCAAGACGTACAGAAACAGCAGGTCTTAGCACATTCCTTTGCAGTGGAATCCATCAGCCACAGCAGAATCCATCGGCCACAGAGAAAACATCCTAAAATTCCAGACGCAGTGAGCACGTTTCTAATCTTGCCTTTACACCACGGCTGGCTTCCTTTGGACGGACCTTGTGTGGTCGTCTCTTCAGTCAAAGACCAGTCTTGAAGAACAGTTGACCACTCAGGCCAGACTCTGAGAGGCTTATCCAATCAGAGGGTTTGCTACTGTTGCATCCTGATTACACCTCCAATCCCTAACCATTCATGGTGTGTTCAGTGCCAGACCAGAAAATGCACAGAATAACTTACGACCTTCCCCATGTACCAACCTGTGCTTTTCACTACAGAGGCATTTCAATTAACTCCATACCAGGAGGAAGTGACCAGGGGGGCAGGTTCTCTTAAGAGTTAGTGCAGCTAAACCCAGATAAGAGCATCTACACCAGCCCACTAGGCCTCCCAACGAAATTGGGAGGGGGCGGGGGAGCTGGGATGTCCTGCAGAACAACTTGCATTCCACATAGCGACTCAAATTACCATTCTTCCGCAGTACACCCACGGGCTCTCAAACACACATCAGGTAGACTAAGGTAACAGGACCCCAGGCAAGGGATAGACTGCAAAGAATTGACCAGGAGGGTGACTGTTGACTCACCCCTCCTGACTATAGATTTATTGCTGCCATCTCTATCAGTCTACCACAGCCTGAGTAGAGAGGGCAGTAGCCACTCTTTGAAAAAATAGGGGTGCACTAGGCATGCCACCTCGACCGCAGAATTAAGCTCTAGGGTTTCAAGCCAGGTAAACAGAGAGACCCTCAGTGAACATATATAATTGTCATGCTCACTGAGGTAGGGATCTAGAAATCATACAGTACATTTTGAGTCACTTGCCTGGAGTTTAGCATAAGGCAGGGGAAGCACTCTCCAGAGACATGCAGAAGACTTCCCGTCCCAACATTTCCCAATGTCATTCAGGGCCACATGTAACACGCTGTACCCTCTCCTAGCCTAGAGCTAAATAGAACAGTGAGAACAGAACAACAGCTGGTTGCACTACCTTCTTCTGATCTTCCGTACACATTGTATAATAACATTTTCAGCAACTGAAAAGTAGGTCTCTCAAAGGTTTTATGATGGTATCTCAGATTCAGCTAAAGAAAATGGTTACACGATGCTCTGGAAGTAATAAAACAAAGCACTGATGTCACTAATTATCAATCCTATAAAAAGATGCAGGCCTTCACACCTTTTCAAAGAAATGTAGCACTCTAGAAATCAGGCACACAGAGTACATACATGCGTCTTTTGGTGTTAGGTTTAAGACCTTTGTAATTTAGACCTTAAACACGTGCCTCACTATAAAAAAAGTGAAATACTGGCTGACCAGAAAACTGAAACCTATATTTCAAAGGCAGATCTCTACGGATCCCTAGAGGGTGAGGGGATTCTGATAGCTGGGTGCTATTAGCACTGTGTGGTATTAACATATGCAGTGCTGGCATATGTGGGAACCGGGGTGCGGTTTGTTGTTTGGACCTGCACAGAGGGTAGACTGGACCTTTTAGAGATTGTGAGCTTTGCCAACAGGCAGAGAATCTACATGGATCAGTCCCAGCCCTATCCCGCCATTGCTATTCAGAGACATCTGACTGACCAGAAGGAACTGGTGCTTGACTAACTCCCCTCCAGCACTACGGGCCTTTCCAAGACACCAGTCTATCAGGAAATTGTGACACCCCCCCTGGTCCTTGTGGACCATTCAAGAACAGGTTCTGGATAACGATCTGTGTACTGACTGGAGAACTTTTGGATTTTTTCCATTGCAAGACTTGCCAGACAATGGGTAATTTCTTAGAAGAGTCACAGGACGGGGAGGCAAAGCCGAACCAATGAGAGGCCAATGAAGAATGCTTACCAATTTTGGGAATAGCTAGGGGGAATGATGGCCAAATGCCTACAAAATAACTGAAAAAAACTGGGATACAGAGGGTCTCTGGAGAGTTCCTTAAAGGTAGGTATGGGCGAATTTTGCGAATCTCGCGTTCGAGAATTTTGCGGATTTGCAAACTCGCAATCCGCAAAATCCGCGAATTCATTTTTTTTATGTTCGCACGGGTTTCTGCAAGTTCGCGAGGGTTTTGTACAATTTCGCAAATTGCGAAATTGTACAAAACGCGTGCGAACTTGCAGCAACCCGTGCGAACACAATTATATGAAGAGAAAGAAGCTCCTGGTCACAGGAACAGCACGGGGATTGCGCTCATGAAAGTCAAGGATGCAAAGGCCTCTACCCAGCATCACAGCTGATTTTCCACAGTAGATTTGGGAAGAGGCACACCTGTCCCGCCTCGAAGACGCTCATGATTGTTTTTGGGCTAATGAATGAGTCACTGATTTTGAGCATCAACTAGTTCGAGCGACCATGCAAAGGCCGCCCTCTACCCAGCATCACAGCTGATTTTCCACGGTAGATTTGGGAAGAGGCACACCTGTCCAGCCTCGAAGACGCTCATGATTGTTTTTGGGCTAATGAATGAGTCACTGAATTTGAGCATCAACTAGTTCGAGTGACCATGTGTGTGTTACTATGCAATCGCCCTGAAGGGCGCAGGGGTCCCTTGAGTGACCTGTGTAAGGCTGTGCCTGTAACTATTTTACAATGGCGCCAGCAAGCTGCCAGCGCCGTTGTAAAATAGTTACAAAGTTAGCTTGCACAGGAAGCACTTAGATAAAATAAAGCAGCACCTGCTTCGTTTTATCTAGTGATTCCTGTGCAAGCTAACTTTGTAACTATTTTACAACGGCGCTGGCAGCTTGCTGGCGCCATTGTAAAATAGTTGCATGAGTGGGGGTTCAACTTTTGAACCCGTTACGTTCGCGGATTTTTTTTTGCGGATTTTGCGGGAAATCCGCAAAATTCGCGGATTGCGGATTTCCCAAAAATCCGCAAAATCCGCGAGCGTAACGGATTTCCCGCTCATGCTTACTTAAAGGCACGATATCCCTTTTCCAGACACATAATGGCAGCCTATGGGGCTTGTCTGTCCACCTCTTCCTCTCTATCATGACAAAGGATTTTTGTGAAGGGGAGTTTCTCTAGGTGTGAAACTTTACAAAGTGTGTAAAATGTAATATTATTTGGCTATCTTTTTCACTTCGAGATGAAGTGCTGGCCAATGTAGCCTTGTAGTTTTAGGCTGCATTATTTATCTTTGATTTTCTCTTAAGTGTCTATGCAGGACTGCAGAAGACAACGTAAGAGACTATTTCGATTTCTTTGGGATCCACGCACATGGGCGAGACTATTCACAAGATTATGACTATAACAGAGATACCCCTACTACAGAACTGGAGTTACAGCTAAGAAACTACTCCTTCTCGACCTGGTTGGGTGCAAATGGTGATCTAACTTAACCATTAGAGCCAAGCATGTCTCAGGTTGTGATAATTCAACTGTTGAGACTCTGCCTCGTTTTTAGTGGAGGAGGTTCAGAGAGCTGGTGCCGTAAGCAGAACAGAGCATGATGCCCATTCCTGAATGGAGCCTGGTAGATCTGACCTAATGGCACTGGTGGACAATGTTCTAGACCCTAAGACTGCGCAGTTACATCTTAAGTGATGGGCGCTATTCCAAAGGGTAACCAAGGTGCTGGATCACGAAGACGTATCAAGCGGCGATGTTGAGAAGTTTAAACACTGGGCCTTCAAAGCAGAAAACGTAAGGCATGGGCTTTAGCTCATCTTAGCAATGTAATATGTTTTGGGAAACTGGCTACAGGAAGGGACCCAGCAGGCTCATTTTATTGCCGGGTGGCCATGAAAGGGTGGTGGCATATGCAACACAGGTGTAAGGACCAGAGGAAGCCCATTGACTTCAGCAAACTGATATTACGTCTCTGCGTACTACCCAGCAGTTGCACCCCGGTGTTAGAAATCGCGATGTTCGGGAAGCATTCACACTCAATTTCTTCGAGGTCTATATGGTTAGTAAACTGGAGGTCCCCTCCAGGACCGACTATAGAAACATGCGCATTCAGCGAGAGGACATCAAATAGGCAAAAGTTACATCGGACCCACGGTTCTCTGAGAAATGTGTCTTTCACCACAGGAGCACCCAGAAGCAGGTGTCAGGTCTGGATTTTTGGGCTACTCCTACATCGCAGAGGACTGCAGCGCTACACGCCATACAGAACACATTACGGCAGATGGAGCGACCTGATGCTGTCTTGCTTTACCTAGGGGACAATGACTGGGCCCGCCTCAGGAGGAAAGAGCTATTGGTGACAATGATGGGAAACCTCACGGCATTTGCCAGACTGGTCCACCTGGCGGAAATCCTGTGGTCTAAGATCATTGTTCGTTTCAAGTGGAGGGGGAGTTCAATCATAAGGCCATAGAGAGGTCTAGGAGGAAACTGAATGTCTCCATGTTTAAAGCATGTAAAGCCCAAAGTTGGGGGTTCTTTAGGCATAGGCTGATAAGTCATAAAACCCCTGGCAACTATGCAGCCGGCGGCATCCATCCAGCCAGGTTAGAATGGACATGTTCTTGCTCAACTTGGTAGGGGCGTTAGAGCGACTAGGATTTTCGTAGGAAAGCAGCACACAGGACAGAAAAGGGAGAGCTGCCAGCGGTCGCAGTTCCACCTTCAACGTAGCGGGGACTGAACAAAGAAAACAGCTAATAAAAGCACAATAGCCCACGAAGAAGAAGGCAGGGGCACTGGGAACAGGTGAATGGCCAGCAGGCGGACATAGCACTTGTGGCCCGGGCAAGGCCTGAGGACCACCTACACAGAACTTCGGAAGCAAGGGAAGCCTAGAAGCCGCAAACACTAAATACCTCAAAAAACGGGGCATAGAACCAGTGCTGTGGTTGTAGCAAGAATCAGTCGAATGAATGCTAAATGATGACAGTCACAGTTTGAAATGTACATAATGCATGGAACATACAAATGACCGTTTAAATCGTGATAATTATGACTTGTGATGTTATGCTGATGTTAATACACTGCTAAAATGTGCTCACTAGCGGATTTCCCTCATTATTACTCGTGAGAAGGGAAATGCCATTCTAGAGCCAGAAAGACGCTGGGTGGTCACCTGCACGACTGGAAGGGGTTATCGATACACGTGGTCTGGGCTGATTAATTAAAAGAGTTTTATCAGCCACCAAAACAACGTTAGTCAGCATCAAGCCTTGGCAATTTATTACAATGTCTACTTTGTATTCAAATATGTGGTTCAGTTACAGTAGGGAATGTTAATTTGCAGTTTTCCATAGCTCGAAACAGGTCCAATTATATTACACAAGGAATGATTCACTTTATCATTGCTCATAGAGTGATTAAGGACGTGATTTAGATTTCAGCGGGCAGGTAACTCACAACAGATATACAATCCGGTGAAATATAAATCCCATAACATCCTATGGGTTTTATATTTTGGCGGCCGGCTTTCGGAGGACTTGTGCCCTGGTCACTGTTGTGACCAGGGCACAAGACCTACAAAAAGAAGTGGAGGGACTGACCAAGTCAGACACTATGCAAGTGACATCATGACGCATGCCATTACATCACGAACTAGCACCTTAAAATAAATAAAATAATGCTATTAAAATTATTTGTGTAAATACTGGGAAAGACCACCCCATCTGACAGTCTTACAGTGTCTGCACTTTTATACAGGGACAGACCAAAAGCAAAACATGCATCTTTTAAGTACCTGTGAAGAGATAGCAAGCTGTGTACCTTTGTTTCCCCTCCGCTGCATTTACATTTAAGTGTGAGGTTCCAGGACGCTTCCAGTCAGGATATTCAAACAAAAGGAGAGGGTGGCCCCTTAACTTCGGCCCAGCTATAGGAAGCTCCCTGCTGACTTCACGTTGCTGCTGGAAATGAAAAGCAGACAAGGAGCTGCTGAACCTGTCCTGGTGTCTTACACTGGGACAAGTTCAACATATTTCTGTGGGGCCCAACTTCCTGGCTGGGGGGACGGCGTCCACCCTGTGAAAATAGTGGGTGGACGCTGTGTACCTGCGTGTACCCCTACTCATGCACTAGTTGTGACAGAGTAACCTTTCCGCAAAAATCTAAATCAGGACCTAAGTGATTTGCCCAGAATTACATGATGATGAGCAGACGCCGGGATTCAAACCAGGTTTCCCATTTCCAAAGCCAGCAGCTCTGGGTTTAATTCCTCACCTTCTTCCTCTCTTTCGCCCTCTGGGCACGCAAGTGACTAAAGTGCTGTTCAGACCTGGAATTATCTATGTGCCAACCTTCTAAAATCAATACCAATTCCAAACCCACCAAACGTCTTTCTCGCCCCCCCCCCCCCCCCCCACCCACCCCGCGCACCTCGGCCTCAGAGATCTTTTGGGAACAGCAGGGCGTGTGCAACTTCCTCCCTCAGCCCTTACTTCATCAGCTGTTCTCGGTACCCCAAGTATCAAATTTACTCTCGCCCCCCTCACGCGCTCTCTTCTGTTTACAGAGGAGTGAAATTTGGCTGCATCCTGCCTCCCACGTGGAGGACTCACTCGCTCACTCCATGCGCGCGTGGGAAGCGGGGACCAGCTGGGACACGCAGAAATCCTGGAATAACAGCAGCTTGAAGGGAGGCCAGAGGGAGAAGCTTGTGAGTGGGGAGGAGGGGGTGTTCCAGTGTCAGGGCACAAGCACGAGGCGTCTTTGTCGCTGCACTAAATTGGTACCTGCAAGGATGTACCATGTTACAACGCATACCGTTACAACTACCTACCATTACAACGCGACCATTACAACGCATACCATTACAACGCATAGCGCTTTGAGGTGCTGGATAGTGGTAAGTATAATTTACTATTCTAACTCCAGTCCCCGTGGACCCTAGGGAAGGTGTTGGATAGTAAATTATACTTATTCCCTATCCTAGAGCGCCCCCCAGCGCAATGCGTTGTAATGGTATGCGTTGTAAAAGTCGCGTTGTAATGGTAGTGCGTTGTAACAAATGCGTTGTAACAGGTGTATACCACCTGCAACTTAGCTGAAGAGCACAAAACCTCGAATTGAATGGAACCGCGTGCCCAAAGTGTTTGTCATAAAGATAAAGACCTCAAGGGTTTAGTGGTTTGATTATATTTAGCTGTAAGTACTAGCTTTACTGACTGAAAAGCTGCTATGGTTTTGGATTGTTCTTTTTTTTAAGCTTTATATGGGGGGGAACCTGGCCAAAGGCATAGTTTACAGAAGCACCAGATGACATTTCACTCGGTCTATTTTTTTTAAGCACGGGGAGATTAAGTGGTTTACCAGAATCACAGGGTATTGAGCCAACCAAGTACTGTAGTCAGGAGGCTGTTATTGTTGGTATCACTTAGTGTGACAATCGTTGTTGCGCCCCCCCAAACCTCCTTCTTTATGAATTCCCTCACTACCACACTCTACCAGTGCCCCTCACCTCCCCATAGCTCTTCTCTCACGTGCATTTCAATTATTTTATAGTGCTTCTGATAACAGTATAGGGTGTCCGAGCACTTTACATCACACTCACATTACACCGAGCAAAGGAATCCTACTTCTGTGACTCAGTCCATAGGAAATCTTACATTAGACAATGAATACTACAAGGTGTAGGAATCACAGATACTAGTAGGCATGATATTTTAAGTGTGTTTGGGCTGGAGAAGCAAAAACTCAGGATGGTTGGCTTTACTAATAAGAATGTACCCAAATGAACTCTTTTTAGCAACATTAGGATAATGAAAGATTAGGGGAGAAAACAAAATGATCTAATTTAAGCCATGCAGCTTCAATGCAGTGCTTTGATGACAGTTCATAGCTTAATGTGCTGTGTCAGGGTTGTAACTTATGAACTAGAAAAGGATCTCTTTGACCAAAGCAGTAACCTACTGAGCTAGCCACATAAAATACAGTATGGTAATTTGCGTTGTACATATTCTTTGCAGCAGGCATATTAACCCTCTGTGCTACTTTATCATGAGTGGAAATTGCCACTCGACAAAACTGGATTTCTCTTGTGCTGACATATTAGTCACTTTTTTATTGCTGATTAGAAACCTGCAGGACACTGAAAGAACTCTACAGCAGGTTCTTTTTATAAACCATAATATTTCCAAAGTGTTCAAGGGCAAGGCAGGTGATTTCTAGTAAATGGGTGTAGTGGTCAACGACCACAGCTGATGTCCACGTGGAGTATGTATAGTCGCCAGGGACGCCTGGTCTTAGAGTGGGAAGTCTGTGGCACAGTGGCAGAGGCAAGTTTTAATTGCAGAGGTGGCCACATGCATCAGTGGTTGTTAATTGTTTCAAAATGTGAGTTGCACAAAGGTCAGCAGTGAACTGTGGTGGATGGAAAATTCCAATAGCGGCATGGTGTAAATGCTTGGCCTAAATTCTTGTGTTAGTGCTTAATTTGTAAAAAAATAACTGCCAGGACCCAAAGTTGTTCTCAAACGCCCACTGCAGGCACCATTGAGCATCGGCGTTGCTGAATACCAGGGCTGCCTAGTCTTGATTCCACCTCAAGCCTCTTTCATCCATCAGTATATACTCTCAACATCTTTATACCTCTTTCAAGTTCTTTTTTTATCCCTGTTTTCTCTCTGTCCCTGTTCTTCTGTGTTAATCTTGCTTTTTCTTATTCAGCCCCGTTTTATTAGAAATGCTCATGGTGTGCCAAAAATTGCGACAATTGTATTTATTAGGGGGCCTCGTCAAGCCTGAGATGGTACTGGTGCCGGCCTAGGGATGCTAGGGGTCATTGACAGAGTGAGGAGTGCCACTAAGACTGGACTGTGATGGGGTCCGGAGTGTGACAGGCATTGTGAGAGTGACAGGCACAGCAAAGGTGAGAGGGACAGCTTTGTTGAGAGGGCAGGACGAATGAAAGGAATGGGAGTGTAACAAGGATAGGCAGGGCGATAGGGATTGGCAGGGTGACTGGGACAGGGACAATGAGTGTCACAGGCATGGGCAAGGTGCCAGGGTGGGATTGTGGGACAGGATGGTGACAGGGGCTAGAAATATGACAGGTACCGATAGGTACAGAGAACATGATCCCACAGCGCCTCGAGACCCTCCAGGGTGAAGCAGCCGCGCTTCATAAACCCTTATTGATCGATTGATTGATTGAGGGGTTGTGAATGTGGGAGAGACTGGGACGGGACAGGGATGAGGAAGGTCACAGGGTCTGGAAGGGTCGCAGGGATTGGGTAGATTACAGGACCTGTGATGTAACTGGCTAGGAGGGCGACAAGACTAGAACGGGTGACAGGAACGGAGAGGGTGACAGAAATAGAAAAGGGAAGGGTGGCATTGATAGGGTAGATGACAGGAATAGAGAGTGTGACCGTGGTTAAAAGGGTGACAGGGACAGGAAGAATGGAACACAATGGAAGGGGGACCCTGGTTCAAAGGGTAAAATGGGTGCAACCTTGAAGCCGGATATGTGTTGTAAAAATGCGGCTGCATGTGGTCTAAAATTTGTGTTCATTTGCATTTATTAAATATTTATTTTTTGCCAAAGTGCTGAACAGTAGGATACAAAACTCGTACCGTTAATTACACAAGCCTGAAATATTTGCAAGGGAACTAAATGAAAACGAACAATGCAGAATGACTGTACGGGAATGCAATATACAATACAGTAAGCAGGTAGAATAACTTATATGGAGATAGATGCAGACTGAAAATAGAAATATGTAAATCACGATGTCAACTACTAGCCTATAAACTTACCACGCCACTGTACATAGTCTAGGCTTTATTACCTTATAGACGTATACCCAACCTACCTCATATCAGTGTGATACGTTTGCTATATAGCTCTATAACTACAGACCTCACTCAATATGTGATTATGCTATGCGAGCTGTATCTCTAAGCTACCTCATGTATATGTATCTGTGAAGCGCTCTGATACCCAAGGGTCATGTTCGCGCTATATAAAACTTTCTAAATAAATAAATAAACAAATAAAGGAGGTGACACTCTACACAAGGATGAAAGACTCCAAGCAGCGGCACGTGAAAGGGAAGAGGGCTCCAGTGTTTCCGGGTGAGAAGCGAGAAAGTACTCAACTAGTTTGATGGTGACATTAATTGGAGATAGTCAGGAGCACAGCTGACACCTCAGATTCCCCTCTGATTCCCCTCTCTCGGATTTCCTTCCACTTGCCTCAGTATTCACGAGGACAGTGGCAGGAACAGAAAGTAAACAGGAATCCTCGAGTCCGGTTGGTCCCACTTCTCGCCATTCCTGTAGACTCTCACCAGCAAACAACAGATTGTTGCAGGACTAAAGGTAGGACAAGGAGCCATCCAACCTCATTGTGCCGTGTGTGATGTCACTTCTGCTGCATATTGCAGTTTTATAAACTGATATCACTGGGTACTAAAAACAGGGGATATGAGGAGCAGCCAGAAGAAAGAGGGATTTAGACTGGATCAGAGAGTGTGAAGGAAACGTGAATAAGCACAGACAAGAAAAGGAAGAAGTAGGGCTGTGCGCAGGGAGGTACCTTTTCCCCAGGAAACTTTGATAGGGAACTGAACAAAATTGTGCAGCTAGATTACAATGATCCTGTACACATATAATAGTTATGAAATACACATAATATTCTGCGTATTCGCAGCTACCGTTACTCCAAATGTCATACTAGTTTCGGCATGGATGTATTTCCTCTTCATACATTATATCAACTCCAGCAGCCACCTCAAATGGATGTGCTGTCCCACAGTCTAAGGGATGAGAGATAGGGGTGCCTGAAGCCCAACAGGGGAACATTAGCTCTTAAATAGATTGTTTACCACCCTTCTCCTTTTTGAGGGGAAGCCCGGGAGACTTACAGGTGCCCTTAACTGATTTTACCACCATGTGCTTGCTGCTGGAGTATAGTTCTTTAAAGGTTTGTGTGGCTGAACTGTAAGAGGCAGGAATTTCAATGGAGAGCCCAATAGAGCTGAGACATGATAACAACAACTTGGTTTTTTAAGGTATGTGAAACCCTGGAACAGTTTTGTTGCTACGCAGCCCTTTAATATACCAAAAAAGTGCACCAGGCAGCTGTCACAGAAGTTGGAGTAGGAAGCAAGTTTAATTAGGATGGATCAATTGATCACCACCAATAGTAAATTATTTGCCATTTAAAACAACCTCCTGAATCCACCCCCAGGAGAGGATCTACTTGAAGCAGGTAGAGAACAAGAGGCTTCCATGTTTGCCTGCAAAAAATGGTCCTGTCTGTGTGCGGGAGTATTGAAGCGACCTGTCGCCAGCTCTGCCTCCTGCGCTCTGCTCCAGAAGTGGCAGGGCCAATCTCCTTTAGGGGATGCTCCTGATATTTGAAACCATCTCCTGTGATGAGCCAGCCAGGTGGTAGAACTTGCTCCATGAAGGCTGGTTACTGAGGGGGCTGAGAAGACCCTGTTCATACATGGAGTTCTTTAGGGATACTAGTAAAGGTGAATTAATTAACGGGAACTAGACCAGAAGTAATCCTCAAGAGCACTGTGAATCTTTCATCACATCCCTGCGATGAATATCATGGAGCCGACAAGGCCCAATGAATCAAGCTAGCCTTTGATCTAAGCCAATCCTTCCAAGCCAGCATTCATTTGCAGCCACAAGAGATACCTGTGCCCACTGCTATAAAACACAATGATGCCCCCAGCAGAATGTGGTGAGGACCCCCGAGTCTCCCGTATCTCACAGATATTAATTGGCCTTGGGCTGAATGGGGTCCCTTTTGAAGGATTGGGGCCCCTGGGTGGGTTCGGGTTCCCGTGCAATGCAGGGGCTGAAGGGACCTGTGTTATACCCCTGCCTGTGCCATGACAGATGACCTCTGCACAGTACTGCCCGAATCCCATCAACTTGAGCTGTCTGAACCCAGGTTTGATCTTGGCTCGAAAAGCCGCCCTCTGTGGTATGATGAGAACTCCACTGCCTCATCCCTAGCAGCATCTTTAAATGATGGTTTCTATGCTTTATTATTGTTGCATCATTCCAAAATAGTGTTATGTTGCATCGAGATGGCAGATCTGCCTTTTTTTAACACGGTGTACGGATACTAAGTGACACCATCTTGGAACAGTACAACAATAAAGTATAGAAATTACAATTTCAAGGTGGCCACCTGGCACTTTTACTTTTGCCTATGTTAATACAGCAAACAAGCACTGGCAAAGCTAATGCCACCAAGGATGGCAGATGGCGGCAACCCATATTTGGCGTGTCAGACATGGGTAAACAGGGAAGCGTGGAAGAATACCGGTGTGCAGCCTCGAGCCGTGAGGCCATTCAGAGAGCAGGGAGGGGGAGTAACAATGCATGGAGAAAGAAGGCGATTGAGTAATGAGTAGGGGTATTGGAGTGGGGTGTGGTGCATGGGACAGAGAAAAGCATGGATAGACATACTGCAGGAAAGAGGAATAGCATTCATTCCAATTGAGTACTAACAGACAAATGCCGTCAAACCCGGCAAACTGCTGACCTGACGTCAGCAGCGAAGGACACAACTCATTCAGTTGTAGTGAAAACAAAGTCTTTCTCTGGGTGGGGGATCTGGCGTAGGCAAGCACGCCACCCAATCATGAACAAATGGCACAACCAAAACCCACTAAGCCTATGCTAAAATATGTGTTACTGCTATATGCGACCAACAGCTGATGCAAGGCGCACCACTACAGGGAGCTAATCACCCCCAGTTTCGCTCTCCAGGAAACCCCATTAATAGCAGCGTTCACTGCCCGCTCAGTCGCCTCTATGTGCTATGTTTAAGAGAGATGATGTGAAAAAGCTGGGGGGAAAAGATAACGTGTCTTTGGTCTGGTGATTTAGGGGAGGGCGTCGCGAAACAACCTTGATGCTGATGTGTAGCCGATGCAGGAGGTGGGGGGTGGCAACCCAGTGCCCCGAGGAGCTGCTCTCGGCGTTTCCTGCACCCTCGGGCCTCAGCTATTCCAGGCACCGAGGCATGTGCCACCGCCTCCGGCGATCCAGCGAGGAACTTCGAAGCTGTCTCGTGACGCCACAGTTGGCGCGACACAAAGACAGACGCGAGTGCGCATGCGTTCAACCCAGGACGGCGGCAGGTCTCACTTGAGACGCTTGGTTAGGTACGGCCGCACAACGGGTGCGACCTTCAGAGTGACCGCAGAGGATAGGTGGAGGAATCCAAGGTTTGTAGTTGACTCTGCCCCAGCGGACCTTTTGAGGTGCTGCTCTCATGGGAAATAACCTGCGCCTTCAAATGCCAACGCGCCTCTGGAGAGAAGAAATATGTAGAAACATTGGAGAAATAAAAATACGGTTAATTATATAACCACGTATCTGTCTTCCAAACCGGCTCCTCGGTGACACCGATTCCCATTGCCAACTACGTTGGGCCGTCTGGCATTTTTATATTATTACTACATCCCCAATATCATACGTTTGTACCCTGGGGCGTCTGTGTCGCATGCCAAGAAGCGAGGGGTTAATTACTTTACTCGGTGTGTATAGATATGCGAAGGTACTGCTTGGGGAAGGTGATGTTTCAGCTGAATCATATTTAGGGGCACGCAGTGTATATAGCTCAGGAAGTTGAGTACTTTCTGCAAACAGCCGTGTGTATTCTGTAGTTTCGAACCCGCACCTAGTCTGACTCAACCTTTTATCATTCAAAGCCCCGAGCTACAGAGGGCCTCCTCAACACAGTACCCTGACCCAGGGCTTTAAGTGGGCCGGGTCGGAGCACCGGCAGTTTGTTACGCAGTGCCTCAAAACGAATCTCTATCGGGCTCTGTTTTGTGCCCTGGCCCAGGCGGTCTATTTTGTTATGGGCTGAGGTGACAACAGGCACATCCATGTGCGCTGCTCACACTGCTCACTTCTCACCAGTGGAGAAGTTACAGCATGACGTCATAGGGGAAGGGAAAACCTTTAAAGTCATTTTATCTCTGGATATCCCTTCTTTTTGAAACTAAGGAGCAGTAACATTGTTATGGTATCACCAGGGCTTTAAGTGGAAGCTTTTTAAATATTATATACAAGCCATAGTGGTTGTTTATTTATCGTATGCAACTAACAACCATTGACAGAGCAAATAGTTCTGACTTCTTGTAGGTATGATGTTACTTGTATCATATATCTACATTTCAATGACAGAAACAGTAAAATACAAGTCGGGCGGCACACTATGCTAAGCCAAGATTTTTAGCTTATTTTTTTTAAGCCACTCCCTTAATGACATTGGTCACGCCCCTCTGAGAGATCCCCCCCCCCCCCCAGTTTTTTCATCCCACTTAAAGCCCTGCACTGACCACAGACCTCTTGGAGGAGTATGGAAGTGGCGGGCCCCTCCCTGTACTTTGATGGGGACACCCTCAAGTTTCGTTACACCACTGTTCAAAGGTCAATAACATGAGTACAATTGAATTGATTGATATGAACACCCTTTTAAACACGTAGAGGCACTTCCGTTTGTGGAGTGTGAGATGTAAATGGTTTGCATTTTGTTTAAATAAGTCAGATGTCCTGTGAGTTACCCCAGTATTAATCATTTCCTGGGAGAGACGGTGGTGCTGTGTACTCCATGGTCATTGAGATAAACACACATGCTGAGCTGGCCTTATCCTAGCTGACAGACATCCTGCTTGGCATGAGGACACACCATGTATCTTCAGCTGTGCCAGGCACGCGTGACCCTCGGCATTAGTGGAGGTGGCGTTATGTTCCCTGACTCTCACCAGCAGTGCGTTGCACCTGTGAATCTGGGCCAGTGTCAGGCTGGCCGACAGGCAGGGCGACCAGAAATAAGCGACAGGATTGAGTAAATTATGTGACAAGAAAAGACAATTTATGCAGCATCATATGGCTCATTTTGTAATGGTATTACAACATTATTTCATAATTTTGAAACTTGGAAACACTTTCTAGGCCTTGGTTGCATTGTATTAGTACAAATGTAACACTCAGATAAATCAATAAGCAAGGAAAAGGCCCTTCCACTGCGCAGAAACACATGCTGTCTCATTTTTAGAAACTTTTGAACCGTTTAAGCTAGTAACACATTTTTTTTATAACATCTTAAGATTCTGTGGTAGTTGATAGATTAAATGGCAAATGCGGAAACTTTTTAATTATGCATATTTAGCTGCAGAATTGCATAATTCCAATGGCCCTGCCTATATGGGCAATCAGGCAGTGGCGGCTGGCAACTGTAGCGAGTGGAGAGGTGGGCAATTGGGTGGTGGAAGGGTGCAGTAAAAAAAATAAAAAAATAAAAGTTACTGTGTTTCGCCAGACACGTCCTCTTTCCTCTGGTCTTCTTTCCCCCACCTCTCATCCAGGGCCCCAGCTAACTTACTTTACCAATTCTGGTGCTGCTCTCAATCTCTCATGCTGTTAGCCAGCATGAGAGAAGCACCAGGATTGATGGGAGCAGCCCCTCTCTGTGCTATCAAAGACACTGGAGCCCTATGCTTTCTCTCAACCTAGCTATCTAATGGCAGCTGGGCTGAGAGGGTAAAAGTGCGCATGACAGGCTGGCCGTCAAGATACGACCTGCCAAAGTGACATGCACACTTTTAAATTAGCGCACAGGCGGCCCACCACTGCTGCCACTCAGTAGGCCCCGCACTGTCCTGACACTCCATTCAGAACGGGTTCACAAATATAAAATGGTAATGAATTAACTTCATTACCATATTATTTTTCATCTCTGGGGGCATTTTGGCAGTGTGATGCTCCTCCTGTGTAGTTGAGGAGCCACCCTGACAGGCAGTGCTGATGGGCTGGTCTGACAGGTCAGTGTGTGGGTCGCTTTTTTAACCGTTAGTGGGCCTGTTTTATGGTCTTATGTGCAGGTTTTTACTGCTGATTTCTCTGATATTGCTACAAACATAGCCTGTAGTCAGCACAATGTGTAGTCTCAGCTGCCTTACTGAATACCTATAGAGTGTGTCTTCACGAGTTAAAGGCAGCCTTGATTTGAAAATGTGGGCCATTTTTTTTAGCTATTTGATTCACTTTTTAGCACCTTTATTTTGGTGTCCAGCCCTATTTTCTGTCCCAGTCAGGACCTGATCTTAGAGCAAATGTGGTGATGTACGAACTCTTTACATCCGTGCTTGGCTCCTTGCTTCATAGGGGGTGTGGTAACGTACCACTGTGCTTTCTCCAGCAGAGCTTGGCACTGGCACCTTGAACATCAGAATGGGAGGGGGATGAACCCACCATCTCTCTCCTGCCATGTTTGGAACCTGTGATCTGGATTCTCAGTTATCAGAGGTGGTGGGGTTGTGCCCGGTGTAGCCGGTTTTAACCAGGATCTTTTGATACAAGAGTCCCAGCTGCCATGAGAGATCTTGATGGCTCCTTCCACAGTGCCTGGCACCCGCAGTCCAGGACATGGGATTGGGAGCAGTGAGTGGACTGATGTAGGCTGTCACTGAAGTCTTGCTGCCATGTCTGAATAGTTAAAGGTTCTCCTCCCTAGAAGTTCTTGGCACTGGTAGATGAGGGACAGGATATTAATCAGTATGTACCACAGACATTATCTTAGGGTGGTTAATGGTCATCTCTACAGCATATCTGAGAACAAAGGGTATGATACAGCTGCAGCAAGCCTTAATACACAGGGCATTGGAGGGCATAGGACCGGAGTGGGAACCCATAGCAGGCCTGGCAAAGTTTGTTAGACCAGCCCCTGTGCAGTGCATAACGAATGAGCACAGTCAGCGATGCCTGACAACTACAAGAGGGCTTAGGAGCTTGGGAGGAGCTTCTCCCACCAAGAAAATTTGGGTGAAAATGGCAAAAATGGTGCATTCTACAACACATTTTTCATTATATTTTTAATTGTATTCGTTTTTAAAGCATAGGGCAACATAATTCAGCAATCTCTATTGGGGCTCTTTAATGATTCCTTCACTATCACCCTCCAACAGTGTCTCTCATTTCTCCATAAACAGTATCAGACTACAGGACGTAGCCCATATACCCTAAGGAGACTAGGGCAAACATCTGTAATGTACAACAATGTCTCAAAAGGGTGTAAGTTGGAGGTCAATTACAATTAGCACAGTTAATTGCTAAGAAATAAATCAAGAAGGGCAGGAAACCAGGGAGTCAAGATTCTTTGCAACACAAATTGTATTAGTGCATTTACACATTTGACATATTCAGTTTCATATGATCAAACCTATCGAAGGGTTGCACTGCGTTACATTGAATGACATGTAACCTGTTGGATACTCTGCACAAGTGCTCGTGAAGGATTGTGACGGCGCAAGTGACACGTGAGTTAGTACGTACAGCGACGGTGAAGGGCGCAACAAAGAACAAGTGAGGTTTAGAATTATACAGAGTAAGGATAGCCAAACAACAAATGATAATAAATAATGAATACAAAAGTAATCAAGTAGGGTATCCTTGAGTGGAGTGCCGAGAGTCCCGCTGGGATCCCTGGACGTGCCAAGGTACTGTTGTAAGGGACTGAGTGGATGTTCCAAGTGGTAGAGGGGGCTCACAGAGTCGCTTGTGTAGATGAGAAGAAACCACAACTGCTTGAAAGGAGACTTGGAGAAGGCTAGGCGCATGGAAGGATGAATCACGGGTCCGGCAAAAGTCAGGCTCTGTGTCTACACATGTGACTCTGTGTGACCCCTTTACCGCTTGGGACATCCACTACGTCCCTTACAACAGCACCTTGGGTATTGCACCGTTACAACGCAACTTTTACAACGCACTACCATTACATCGCAACTTTTACAACGCAGGATCCATTACAATGCATGCCTTTACAACGCATGTCATTACATAGCAGATGCTATTACAACGCATGCCATTACAACGTAAGTATAGGTAAGTATATAATTTTTATTTTATTTAATATTATTTAATTAATTTGATTATTATTAAATGTACATAAATATATTTATTTTTAGGTTTTAGGGCTGGGTTTGGTTTTTGGGGTACAGGGGTATTTTTAGGTTTTAGGGCTAGGTTTGGTTTTTGGGGTACAGGGGTATTTTTAGGTTTTAGGGCTGGGTTTGGTTTTTGGGGTACAGGGGTATTTTTAGGTTTTAGGGCTGGGTTTGGTTTTTGGGGTACAGGGGTATTTCTAGGTTTTAGGGCTGGGTTTGGTTTTTGGGGTACAGGGGTATTTTTAGGTTTTAGGGCTGGGTTTGGTTTTTGGGGTACAGGGGTATTTTTAGGTTTTAGGGCTGGGTTTGGTTTTTGGGGTACAGGGGTATTTTTAGGTTTTAGGGCTGGGTTTGGTTTTTGGGGTACAGGGGTATTTTTAGGTTTTAGGACTAGGTTTGGTTTTTGGGGTACAGGGGGTATTTTTAGGTTTTAGGGCTGGGTTTGGTTTTTGGGGTACAGGGGTATTTTTAGGTTTTAGGGCTGGGTTTGGTTTTTGGGGTACAGGGGTATTTCTAGGTTTTAGGGCTGGGTTTGGTTTTTGGGGTACAGGGATATTTTTAGGTTTTAGGGCTTGGTTTGGTTTTTGGGGTACAGGGGTATTTTTAGGTTTTAGGGCTGGGTTTGGTTTTTGGGGTACAGGGGTATTTTTAGGTTTTAGGGCTGGGTTTGGTTTTTGGGGTACAGGGGTATTTTTGGGTTTTAGGACTAGGTTTGGTTTTTGGGGTACAGGGGTATTTTTAGGTTTTAGGGCTGGGTTTGGATTTTGGGGTACAGGGGTATTTTTAGGTTTTAGGGCTGGGTTTGGTTTTTGGGGTACAGGGGTATTTACGACTTTAAATAAATTAAATTAATTAAATTAAATTTAATTATATTATTTACAATTTTTAAATTAATTAAATTACATTAATTAAATTACATTAAATTAAATTAATTATTAATTTATATTTATTAAAATTAAATTAATTATATTAAATTAAATTATATTATTTACAATTTTTAATTTATTTAAATTACATTAATTAAATTAAATTAAATACATTAAATTAATTACAATTTTAATGTTAATTAAATTTCATTACTTAAATTAAATTAAATTAATTACTTTTTTAAAATTAATAAAATTACATTAATTAAATTAAATTAATTAAATTAACTTAATTACATTTTTTTTAAAAAGATATACTTACCTATACTTACGTTGTAATGGCATGCGTTGTAATAGTATCTGCTATGTAATGACATGCGTTGTAAAGGCATGCATTGTAATGGATCCTGCGTTGTAAAAATTGCGATGTAACGGTCTGCGTTGTAAAATAACGCGTTGTAACATCATAGATCCGCACCTTGGCATGTCCAGGGTTCCCTTGAATCTTGCGCCCCCCCCTCACCCTGGACTTCTGACAGTGCGCCCCCATTCCCCTGCCATATTAAATATCGTAACCTGGTCCTGAAGATGGCCTAACACCCCTGCAGGCTGAAACGCCATCGACTTTCACAGCAAAACTCTTGGCCCTTCCCTCAAGGATAATCTACTTGATTACTTTTGTATTCATTATCATTTATTGTTTGACTGTCCTTACTCTGTATGATTTTAAACCTCCCTTGTTCTTTGTTGCGCCCTTCACCATCGCTGTACATACTACCTCACGTGTCACTTGTGCCGTCACAATACTTCACAGGCACTTGTGCACAGTATCCAACAGGTTAAATGTCATTCAATGTAACACAGTGCAACCATTCGATATGATGGATCATATGAAACTGAATATGTCAAATGTGTAAATGGACTAATACAATTTATATTGCAAAGAATTTTGTCTTCCTGGTTTTCTCACCTTCTAGATTTATTTCTTAGCAATTAACAGTGCTAATTGTAATTGACCTCCAACTTACACCCTTTTGAGACTCTCATTTCTCCATAGCCCCTCGCTAACATGTACTTCTCATTCCAGTGTAGGGTATCGGTGCATTTTACATCACAAACACATACAGATACTATGAATCATACGTGTCTAAATCAGTGTAGAGAAAATGTTACAGAATACGAAGGGGACTACAAGGTGTAGGATTCACATGTCATCCATTTTGGTAGGCATTTATTTTTGCATGAAACATCTTTTTAGTGATGATTTTGTGGTACAAAGACAACAAATAAAGCCATAGTGCCTTGACCACTGCAAGGCAGCAGTATTCTAGTACAGTACATTAACAAAAAACACCACAGACCGTGTAATCAGTTGCATGTTTTACTTACAGTAGTAGGGCCTCTAGGGAGTATAGGAAAAGCGAGGGAGTATTAGTGAAGCATAGTTAGAAAACCCCCTCCCACAAACTTAACATAAAGAGAAAGAAAACCCCAAAAAAATGCACGAAGAAGAAGGGCATCGTTCTAGGCTGGGAACAATCATCCCTTGCAATCCTATGACCCTGTGGGGTCCAATGAGTTAGAGGAGGAGAGGTGACCAAGGATATTGACTAGAAGTGAAAGATTAGTCAAAGAGCTGGAGTGTTTTAAATCTAGCTGGTGTAAGGCAAAAGTGTTCCAAATGGTAAAAATACTGTTGAAGAGGTTGCTAAATGCAGGCAAACTTCCGATCTGTGTGGGTTTTTTAATGAGAAAGCAATTTCATCACTAGGACTTGCCACAGGCGTGTGAACCATTGAGCTGTGGGGGTAGCAGTAGGTTGTTTCAAGTGTAGGGCTATCAGTTGCTTGGCATCCCCCAACATGTGGGAGATTAAATGCCATTCATCATGTGTCATGGCCTTTAAGTGTTGACGTTGAATTCCAAGAAGGATTCTTGGATAGGAATCCGTAATCGGGAAGCCTATTGTTCCCTCAATGTGGCGGAGGATTTCTTTCCAGAAGGTGCTAATTCTGGGGCATGACAACCATATGTGTAGAAATTCTCCCAGTGCTAAAGTACAGTGCCAGCAGAGGGGAGAAGTTGAGGGAAAGATAGTGTGGATCCATGTGGGTGTGAGGTACCAGAGCGTCATTACTTTGTACGCCGTTTTGCGTTGAGTTACACTTCTCGAAAACCACGGGATGTCATGCCAGAGGTGCTCCCAGTCTTTCATAGATTAGTCTTCCCCAATGCCTGCGTGCCATTGTGGTTGGTAGGGACATGGCTGGATAGGGGTAGAATGTTGGAGGACCTGGTAGGAACACAAAATGAGCCCATGGGTCCCATTGAATGACCAAATAAGAGTCTCAAAAGCAGTCAGTTGGTGGGTGGCCCCCTGCGCATTGGGTGGGGAGAGAGCCCAATGGCATACCTATATATGAATATTGCAGTCTGGTAGACTCAGGAAGACAAAACTTCTGTTGACATTGGTCAAATGCCTTGAGGGAGGCATCTTCAAATAGATCTCTAAGAGTGTGACTGTCACGCTCTCTCCAGTGGCTATATGAGTGGGGCTGCAGAGTAGGAGCAGAGTCTGGGTTGCACGCCAATGGAGTGGTGGGCAAAGGAACAGTAGTAAGCCCCGTTTGATATTAATTTTGTATAATTTTCCCAGACCGCTTTAGTAGGGATGGCCCTAGTCCCAAAAGGGGGTGATATGCAGCTGCATAGTTCATATAAAGCCATTCCTTATTGCTTTCATTTACAACCCACTATGTGACAAAGCGGAGGTGTGCGGCCTAATAGTATTCAAGCAGGATAGGGTATCCCAGCCCTCCCCTATCCTGAGGTAACATCAGCACTGTGTTGGAAAAGCAAGGATGTTTTCCCCCGAAATAAAGGAGTAAAGGTCCTGTTTGAAGAGGTAGAGTATTTTGGCAGGAGGGACATCTTGTGTTTAAACAGCCAGGCCACGAAACCTGGAGGGTTTTCCAATGGCAGAGGTCCTCTAAGACAGATTTCTAGCATTCTGGCCAGTTGGCCATCATCCAGGAAGTCACAGTTGGAGTAAGCCTGATTCCCAAGTATTGTATAGAGCTAGTGGGCCAGTTGGAAAGGTGTAAGGCAGTGGTCCCCAAACTTTTTTCGGCGGGGGCCACATCAACTTTCCTTTCTGTGATGGGGGTCGGGGTCAGTCTTATAACAGGAAATGATATGGGCCAAAGTGACAACCAGTATTATTGTGGAGATTATAATGACATTTATTTTGCAGCTACCCTTCGCTGGGCCTTGGCGCCACCTGTTGGTTTGCAAAAAAAGTAATAGAAAGTCTTTTCGTGTTTATTTGAAGTACCACAGATACTCCTTTTATTTTATAGATATAGATTAGATTCAAAAATAAAAACACAAGCTGATGATAATTATTTTGCCACACAGTGAAATAACATTAATACAGAATAATGGTAATAAACAGGCTGACTTTAGGGTGGTCCTGGAAACATGCAGGCCCTTCAGGAATGGCAGATAAAAAAACACAAGCACCGGCGGTGCTGGTGGGGCTCGACGCCGAAAAAGCCTTTGACCGCCTCGACTGGGGATTCTTGTATCGTACCTTGGAAGCTTTCGGCTTCTCTCCCCATTTCATAAAAATGATCAGTGCTAATTACAGCAGCCCCACATCTAGGGTGATGGTCAATGGGCATAGATCCCCCTGCTTCCCTCACTCGCGCGGGACGAGACAGGGGTGTCCTCTCTCCCCTCTCCTCTTTGCTTTAAGTATCGAGCCTTTGGCCCTCACAATCCGGGAGAAGGAGCAAATCAAGGGTCTTCCTTTTACGGGTGAGCAGCACAAAATCTCCCTATTCGCGGACGATGTGTTGCTGTCGGTGGGGGATCCGGCCCAATCGCTACCTCACATTCAAACGGTGCTCTCTGACTTTGAAGCGGTGGCAGGGTTCAAAGTCAACTTTGACAAATCGTACATACTGAACCTGACTCTTCCCCCCGCGGAGGTAGACCGGGTGCGTGCACTTACGCCCCTATCATGGTCGTCTGCCTCTCTGTTGTATCTGGGCATCCGACTAACGTCTAACCTAGGCTCATTATTCTCAGCTAACTTCCCCCCAATGCTGACGGCAGTGCGCGCTGAGCTGGAGCGATGGAAGCCGAAGTACATCTCTTGGCTAGGTAGGATCCACGCTATCAAGATGGTCCTACTTCCTAAGTTCCTGTATCTTTTCCAGGCTCTACCTATACCGGTGGAATTGGATTTTTTTCGTCGCCTCAAAACTTTGATGCTGAAGTTTGTGTGGCAGGGAGGCCGGGCGCGACTCTCGTTTGCAACGCTGAGGCGACCGCGGAGGGAGGGAGGAGTGGGGTTCCCGGACATGCACTTGTATTATAAAGCCGCGCAGTTGCGGGTTCTGGTGGAATGGTCCCAGCAGCTCTCAGAGAAACACTGGCTACATATGGATCGGAGTGTGGCCGGGAGATCCATCTGGGATTTGGCCTGGAAGCCTAAGGTTGACCGACCCAGGAATGCGTATATCAGCACTCCCACCAGCACGGTTCTAAAAGTCTGGGACACGGTCAGTGGCGATGACCGCTGGACCCCGTTTCCGTCCCCGTTTACGCCCATTCACTTTAACCCGGTATTTCCTCCGGCACTGAGAGAGGGACCCTTTGGGCTGTGGAGAGAGGGAGGCTGTAGAGCCCTTACCATTTGTTCCACGGTACGGCGCATCTCACCTTTCATAATTGTATGCGAGATTATGGTGTTCCACCCACTGAACGCTTCCACCACATTCAGCTCCTGCATTGGGCGACATCGGCGGGAGTGGTGGACGCCGCCACAAGACCATTGACTACATTTAAGGCCTTTATTCTCCGCACGTCCACTATGAAAGGGACGATCTCCTTCCTCTATGGGTTGCTGCTAGACACCGTGGTATCCCCTCGTCCCCGCTATATGGAACACTGGGAGGCCCTCCTAGGTAGAGACATTTCTGACTGTGAATGGAAGAGCCTCTGGCGGGAGGTAGCGGCGCATAATCACTCGCTGGACCTTAGAGAGGCTCACTTGAAGCTCATGTACGATTGGTACCTCTACCCGTCCAAGCTGCATCGGATATTCCCAGCCACCTCAGACAGGTGCTGGAGGGGTTGCGGTCTGTTGGGAGACTTCCGCCATATCTGGTGGGATTGTCCTACCATCCGCCCGTTCTGGTCTGAGATTTTGTCCCACATCAAGGATGTCGTGGGTTATCCGATTCCGGAGTCGATAGATTTTGTCCTGTTGGGGCTTCGTGATCCGATGTTGGAACACCAAACTAAGGCCGACAAACGTATTATATGGCTGTGTCTGGGAGCAGCCAAGTTAACACTAGCGGCAGCCTGGAAGAAACTGACTGCTCCGGCTGTTTCACTGTGGCACGCGAGGCTGTGGCGACTGCTGAGCATGGAGAGAATGTCAGACATATTTTTGGGCAATTTTAAAAATGTCTTGTTCCGTTGGGCTCCTCTGGTCCAATTTTTGTCTCGAGGTCTCCCATCTGCGGTCTGTCCCTCCGCACTTCGCGCTCTTCTACTCTTCCAGATTTAACCAGCTGGTCTGTATGAGAGCCTGATGTGAATGAGTGAATGGTCGCCACCGCAGGGGGAAGTTTGGGGGGGGGGTTGCTGTTGGGGTTGTTAGTTCTTCTCTGTTGCGACACTACTTAACCTATGGAGACGGACTATGTTGACATCCTATGCAGCTTTGTCCCCCAATCGGGGTCGTCACCTCTCACAGCAAGTTTACAGATGATTGACCACTTGAGAAGGGGTTTGAGCCTAATTCTCCTTCTGTATCTGGCAAACAATGACTCTTGTACCTGCCTTTAGCGTTCATATATGCTGCCTCCCCTTGCCTTTTTTGTGAAAGCGTTCTCCAGCACCCCCTTTGTGGGGTTATTTGTGGCTTGTCGCCTGTACTTTTCTTTTTTTTCCCTTCTTTCTTCCTTCTTGTCTTTCCTCCCTCTTTCATTCATGCTCAAGGAAAAATAAATAAAAATGTTATAAAAAAAAACACAAGCAACCCAGCAGATGACATGCTGCTGTCTCATTTTGTATGTGACGTCACTGTTCAAGAAACATGTTGCCTATAAAAAGAGCATTACTATACTGACATTTTCTCATATTCATAGTTACTGAAATGTGAGCTGTGGGCTTGGTTCTGACTGGTGAGGAGGTTGATGTCAGGTTCCATTCTAGTTACAGCCAGTCTCAGAGACTGATGCAGGTGCTGATCTGAGAGTCTTGATCTTGTCGGAACTTTTATCAGCTTCATTCATGAAAAAGTTTGCTCGCAGATATATATATGCTCCCAAAAACTGCGGACATCTTCATAGCGTGCTTTCTGATCTTGGGGTAGGTCTCGTTTGGGAGGTAAGCATAGTACTCTGAGACAGTTGGGCTTGACTGCGTCTTTCAGCACATCACAGGTCTGAAACTCAGCCAGTTCAAATTGAAGAGAAGGCAGGGTGTCATTAATGTCGGCAGCAAAAGGGTTCAGGAATATGCAAATTTCTTTAACATGGGCATGAAGCTCAAGGAACCGCACACTGAACTCCGCTCTCAGCGTTTCCACTGCGTCCTTGCACTTCTTGGTTAGAAACAGGACCGCTGGCTCCTCAGCTGAGAGGCTCCGAGTAGCAGGGAAATGGGTGAAGTCTTGTTTTTGCACTTGTCCAACAAGCAGCGCCATTTTAACCTCAAATGCTTTGATGTGGGAATACATGTCACTGATTAATTTTCCCTTGCCTTGGAGCTGTAAATTGAGGCCGTTTAACATTTCTGTCACATCTGTTAAAAAGGCAAGGTCCCATTTCCATTCTGTGCCGATCAGCTCTGGGACAGTTTTTCCCTTTGTGCGTGGTAAAGCACGTCTCCATGGACAGACTCCAGCTCGGATAGAAAAGCTTGGAACTGCCTGTGTTTTAGTCGGTTTGCTCTGATAAAGTTTATGCAAGACACAACCACCTTCATGACAGATTCCCACTTCAGAACTTTGCAGCACAGTGCTTGCTGGTGAATCAGGCAGTGGACGTGTAGTGGGAGGGTGAGACCTTGTTCCTCGATTTCTCTTTTTATGTGCCCCACTTGCCCCCGCGACGCACCAACCATACTAGGAGCACCGTCCGTTGTGATGCTAGCCAGATTAGCCCAGTCTAAATCCAACTCTTCCATCGTTTGGCGTACTTTATAAAAAATATCCTCTCCTGTCCTCTCCTGTCGTAGTATCCGTGAGACTTTGTAGAGCTGCCAGCTCCTCGGACACTTCAAAAGTTGTATTAACTCCCCGAATAAAAATCAGCAGTTGTGCTGTGTCCTGCACGTCATTGCTCTCATCCATTGCCAATGCAAAACACTCAACATCTTTAGCTTTCTCTTTCAGCTGGACATGTACATTATGCCCCATTTCTTCAATTCGCCTGGTAACTGTAGATGCGGACAGACTCACCGCGTTCAGGGTATCTTTCTTGTCCGGACACACCTCCTCCATGACAGCGTTCAAACACTTCTTGACAAACTCTCCATCACTGAACGACTTTCCACAGCTTGCAATCAGTTTAGCTACCTTGAAGCTGGCCTGAACGGATGACAGGTTCACCTGTGTTTGGTGTAGCATTGTACTCTGATGGGCGGCAAATCCATTTTGTAGGTTAGCCACCTTGTCTCTCCTCTCTTGGCCCAGCAAGCTAGCATACTGCCCTCCATGGCGGGTTTCATAGTGTCTGCGGATATTACATTCTTTAAACAACGCCACTGTCTCTTTGCAGATTAAACAAACTGCCTTTTCCTTACACTGGACAAAAAAATAGTAATCTGTCCACTGCTGTTTAAAAACTCTGCACTCTGAATCTATTTTCCGTTTCCCCAACAGTTTCGACATTTTGTTGTCTGTCTTTCTTCCGTTCTTCTCGGGCTGGTAGGAGAAGTAAGGGAGACCTGATTACAATGGGCACATATAAAGTCTTCTCTATGTTTACTTCTTATGCGGTTAATAGCATTTACCTTGAGCTTAGGAACACCCAGTGAGTTGAAGTCGTCTATAGTGGTTAGTTAGACAACAGCGCTCCTGTGTAGAAACGAAAAAAGATAAGCGCCCCAGCGCGTAATCAAAGCGCTCCAGCGCGGTGTCCAAGGTATTCACATAAGCGCCCCAGCTCGTTGTAACGAACTGAAAGCAAAGCGCTCCAGCGTGGTGCCAAAACAAACCACAAGTAAAGAGGTCCAGCGGGGTGCCAAAACAAACCCAGGATAGCGCCCCAGCGCGGTGCCCAAACAAACAACCAAACCCCAAGTAAAGCGCTCCAGCGCGGTGTCGAAACAAATCCAGAATAGCGCTCCAGTGCGGTGTCAAAATAAGCACAGAATAGCGCTCCTGCATGGTGTCAAAGAACCTAAGTAAAGGCCTCAAACACACGGCCTCAGAAAACATGGTTCTTACTTGCATAGAAGCAGGCAAAGGACAGGCATCAATCCGAAGCTCTGTGTTGACAGGAACCTCTGTGTTAAGCGATTTTCCCCGGAAGCGCTGTGAGACGCCCCGGCGGTTTCCGGTCGCCTGGAACTGTACCGCCAACCGCCTGCTACCTGGAAGTGAGAAATGCGTGTCTCTGCATGAGACAAGAAGCAAAGGAATGTTTGGGATCGTTAAGTGGGCCACTCCAGTTGATTAGATGGGCCGGATGTGGACCGGGGGCCATAGTTTGGGGACCCCATGGTGTAAGGGATTGGACGTCTGCGATGTCCGCTGGGGGGATAGTCAAAATCAGGGCTTGGGACTTTTAAGCAGGTTGATCTTGAAGCCTGAGACTACCTCAAATGCCTGAAGCATGCAAAGGAGCACTGGGGAGACTTTTCAGGCTGGGCATGAGTCAGTAGTAGATCCTCCTGTCACGCAACAGAAATTGCCGAAACCATTCTCAGCGAAGGCATTGACATCGCATTCTTGACTGAAACACGGCTCAACCCCCCACTCTGATTCAATCCTTGACATGCTATCACCACCAGGGTACTCTATCCTCAGGAAAGACAGAATTGATAAAATAGGAGGAGGCCTGGCTGTAATTTATAAATATGAACTTAAACTTTCTCCTGTCCATCACCAGGACCCATCCACTTTCGAATACCTCTGTGCTGAACTTACTACTCCTGGTTGCCCTTCTATCTGCCTGCTTATCATCTACCATCCCCCCGGTATTTCTCTCACCTTTGTGTAGGAGCTTTCTTATCTCCTTATTCAAGCACCGCTCTAAAATACAGAAATCTCTTCCTAGGGGATTTTAATATCCATTGGAATAAAACTGATGACCCCGCAGTTAACCTCATCAAGGATTTTCTGGACATTAGTGACTTGACTCAACTCTGCACATCTCAAACTCACTCTAAGGGTGCCACCCTTGATGCTATTATCTCTAGCAAGGAACTGGCTTCTCTTTCCAACATCATACACATTGACTGGTCATATCACTACCTCTTCCTCTTCAACATTAACAGCTCTATAAATCCTCCTACCCCCTGCTCCAGCAAACAAATGAAACAAACCTGAAATCTTCACCTCATTCCCCCAGGCGAGTTAAAATCTACCATAAAAGTGTGATTACAGCTTCCCCCTCTCTTCCATAGTACCATTGACCTAACTGATCTTTACAATAATTCTATCCTCGAAGCCCTTGACTAAATTGCCCCTACCAAATTAAAACTCCCAAAAAACATTCCGTCCAAAACCTGGTTCAACTCTGACCTAAACAACGAGAGACGTGCTCACAGGCAGTCTGAACGCATTTGGAGGAATCAACCTTCCACCTCTAATCTGGTACTCCTCAGAACTGCTAGTGCCAATTACAAAAGACACATCTTTTCCGAAAAAGCCTCCTTCCTTCGTTCTCAACTTGATGAGGCTAGAAATCGTCCCAGAGAACTTTTTAACATTGTCAAAAAACCAAACCACCTCAGGCCCTCCAAAATGACTAGCTACTGTTGAGACGTGTGCAGAAATTGCTAGCTTCTTTTCTGATAAAGTCACCAAGATTGATCAATCCTTTACGCCTAATCCCCCTGTACTCAGCCAACACCCCCTCCTTAGCATTCCACCGGTACCTTCTTCCACTTCCCTCCCCCCACCTGCCCCCCCATAACTCCTCCTCTCTTTTTCCCAGTATGATCCTAACTCTATTGACCCCCAGCTAAAAACAATGCATCATGGAGTGATTTTTGTCCAATATCAGAAAGTGTTGCTCTCAACATCTTCACCAAGCTTAAACTGTCCTCGCATACCAGAGATCCTCTTCCTGCTCATTTGGTTCAAGAATTTAAACACATCATTGCCCCACTTTGTACCAATATTATCAACTCTTCCTTTGCTACTGGTATTGTTCCTGATTCCCTCCAACTAGGCCAAATTGCCCCCAACATCAAAAACACAGCGGCGGACCCCAACGACTTAAACAATTTGCGCCCTATCTCCAACCTTCCTTTCCTATCCAAAGCCCTCGAAACATGCGTCCTGACATAGCTGGGCAGTCACATCGACACATTCAAGCTCCTCGATGTTTTCCAATCAGGTTTTAGAAAGGGATGCAGCACGGAAACAGCAATGCTCAACTTTACTGATGACATTCATCGCTCCCTGGACAAAGGCGAATCCTCCCTCCTCATTCTCCTTGACCTCTCCGCTGCCTTTGATACTGTTAACCATGTTACCTTACTCAAGATTCTCAAAGACCGTTTTGGCTTTGACGGCAATGTCCTAAAGTGGTTCACCTCTTATCTCCAAAATAGAACTCAACAAATAAAACTCAGCGGTTGCCTCTCTAAACCTCAACCTGTCTCCCTGGGCGTCCCACAAGGCTCTATCCTTTCTCCAACTCTTTTCAAACTCTTCATGGAACCCCTCACCCTTATTCTTAAACAAGCTAAAATCAGTTACCACCTCTATGCCGATGACACACAACTATATCACAAGATCAAATCCCACAACGACATCTCACATCTTAACGATGCCCTGACTAAGATCCAAGCGTGGTTTCATCAAAACCACCTTATATTAAATCCCCCAAAAACTGAAATCATCCTATTCTCCCCCAAAAACAACTCGCTCCCTATCCAACACTGGATCTCGGACATTAAAGCACCCAACTGCTCTCTCACCATCTCCAACTTGGTCAAATCCCTCGGCATTAGCGTCGATCAGAATCTCAATCTCACCCCTCATATAAAAAACTTGGCAAAAGGTGCTCTCTTCACTGTAAATCAACTTAAAAAAATGAAACCCTTTATTCCAGCTGATGACTTTAAATCAGTTGTACAATCACTTGTCCTTTCCAGAATAGACTATGGCAACGCCACCCTTGCTGGCACCCCCAAATTCCACCTAGCCCCTATTAAATCCGTTCTCAACCTTGCGGCCAGGCTTATCTATGACTGTAAGCAATACGATCACATCTTCCCTGTCCTCAAAAACCTCATATGGCTTCCAAGGCAGATCCACCTACAAGATTGCCTGCATCACTCACAAAGCCCTTCACCAAAATACTCCTTCGTACCTTTCGGACAAACGCCAAAAAGCTGGGTGTACTAGATCTCTGAGGAGCACTAATGCCTTTGTCCTAATCCCTTCTCAGCTAAAAAAGAAAGCAACTCACTCTCGCTCATTCTCTGGTAACGCCCCTTCTATTTGGAATACTCTTCCCAAAGATCTTTGTTGTAATCCTTCTTACCCCTCTTCAAAAAAACCTCACGCTGCTTCTTTTCAACAAATATTGGGGTTCTTAATTAATTATATTGACCTCTCTGGCCATTTACTCATCGCTCTGCCTTTACTCACCTCATCCCTTACTTCCACAACTTTTCCTAAAATCTCTCACCTTCTTTCATCCTCAGACTAACTATACAACACTTCTCTATCTTCCTGATCGACCTTCCTCAATCTTTCTACATGCTTTTTGAACTTCTTTATCCTAATCCACTCTTGAAAGCTCGAATGCCTTATTTTATGTTAACAATTATTCTCAGTTTGGTCTTTTCTCAATGTTTAACTTATCCTGTAAAGCGCTCTGATACTCTTGGGTCCAGCTAGCGCTATCTAAAACCTTTTAAATAAATAATCAGCAAACAAGGCGATCTTAAGGCTGCGTCCCCAAAAGTGTATCCCAACTATATCTTCTGTTTGCCAGATGGTTGCCACCAACGGTTCCAACGCTAGGTCAAATAGAAGGGCAGCCCTGTATGGGTGGATGGCTTTGGATAGGCCTCCATGGATTATATTTGGGTTTAATGGAGATTCTGGAGTTGGGGTTTATGTTTGGATCTTTTTTGTTAAGGTTTCAGGCCCCTATGGCCCCATTTGATGGCTGTAGGGTTCTGTGATTTACTTTCATCCATGTTGTCCGGTAAAATCTAGGTTGGGGGGGTTCCACTAGTAGGATGGTGGGAATAGCAGAGTTATGGACCTTCTAAAGCGCAACTGGGGTAAAAGAGTCCCCAGAGGAGCCTGTTTCCCATCCTGGGGTAAGAAATTAGGGTAACAAGACCAAAGTACTTTGGTCGGAATCAGAGGTTGAGAGCTTAGTTTAACACCGAGTCTCTCTGATCTCCATCTTGAGGTCAGGCAAAGAGTGAAGGATGGAACAGTTTACATGGAAGAGGTAAGCCATGTAAGCAACTACCCTTTCAAGGCATTGAGTATGTAGGGAGTGGATCTACTGCAGGCACACCATTGTTCAGAGCTCCTAGTCACACTACATGTTATGAGATAATAGGATTATGGAGGTTATATCCCAGCAATGGCCATTTTGGAGTCAGGCATCTTACAGGTGGCCCATGTGTAGTTTCAGGATTTACATCGAAAGATGGAGAAATGAAGAGAAAAGTAGCTTACAGGCTGCACTACATATTCTTACCTTGGAATCCTTTGGAATCCTGTACTCGTTATCAAGATCGGTACCAGTATGTGGTGGGAAAAGCCGATATAGCTATTGGGGTAGCCAAGCACATAGCTTTGGTGGTCATCTTCTTGAGCGGTAGCCGTGCCCCAATTTAGAGTTATATTTTAAAGTGAAATGTGTCATTGTGTAGATTTTGATGCAAGGATACATTTTCTGCTAGAAAAAAACATTGCCACTCATCTTCTGTTGTTCCCATGCATTTGCTGTAAGGTTTTACAGCAAATTGTTTGTTATTATGTGAAGTGGCAAAATAGCATAATTCCAGGAATTTCACGTTACAAGTGTAACATGAACTCCCTGAAATGACATAAACTTTGCTAGCCTAATTTAAGTTTTGCCTTGACATGAGGTAGGCGGGTATAATAATACCCTTTTAAGCGTTGAATCCTGTGGGGGCAGAGCATTGATACACATGAAGCAGCCTCACACATTGATAGCAATGTATTTTGCTTCCTCATGACCCGCCAGACCTGTGGTCTGGAATTTGTATGGTATACCTCCCACGCTCTTTCACAGGCCTTAATCCTTGGCTCCTCTGAAACAATACGATACTCCCTGAGCAGGTCTTGACAGCTGTGGCCTTGGTTCAAATGATATGTCATCACAGCCCAGTGGACCAGGGGGTGTGGCATGCCACTGCCATCTTATGGATTTTTGGGTTCCTAAGCAAGATCTACTTTAGGCCCTCCCTGAACGGAAAAACATTGCATTTATTACCCATTTTCGGCTAAGCAAAGCTGTTGTGATGTCAAATGTTATAGAATAACACGTTTATTTTTTAAAAATGGGGTACCTCCAATCCCACTTAAAAGCTCGGACTGACTGGTATCCTCAGCCACATAATACAATAGAAGGCTTGAACAAACCACCTATATCAGGATTTTTTTAATCTAGCAACAACAGAATTGTATATGGATTCAGTGTTCATCCATCCCATTGCACCCATTGTAGGACACTTTGCATCGAAAAGTACCAACTTCTGTCTGCTCGCAAATGCACATTAACTTTACCAGACTTTGACTGCTGACAAGACCTTCTGGTTCTCGTATCTGACCGAAGCTCTGTTGCGGTCAGTATTAATTTTTTACTTTGGCCCATTCCGGGATAACCAGATAACCGCAATTGGTGCTCTGTGTGTTTTGGTACTATGTCTAATGAAAATGTTAAGAATTGATAACTCTAATTCTACTGGTTGGATTGTTGTCATTTTGGTGTCATTTTATGTATTCAAATATACTCTATTTTGCTACATTTCTTTGGGATTATTCTTGTGTTTGCATTTCGTTACTGTCCGAGAGCTGTAAAAAATACTTTACACATTGTCTCTAAGTTCAGCCTGACTGCTCTTGTACCAAGTTTCCAGAAGGTTAAGCACAGGTCCATATCTTTTGACTGGAGGTGAATGTTTGTTTACTCAGCATTCCATCCATCATTTGTTGCTTTAACACTTTTTGCCCTAAGTGGGATGGGTATGCCCAGATATGGGTCCTTTACTCGCTGGGCCACTGGATTCAAGCTAGCTTGGCTATTGAGGGGTAATTCAGTGAAACCGGCCCCAGGGTGCTTGTTTCCAGTTCAGTGAGGACCCGGCTTGGCAATTCTGACTGGACTCTTCCCATGAGGAGAAGGGTCAAGATTGATTTGCATATGGCTAGGTCCAAACTGTGGTGGGGTAGTGAGCAAAATAATGATGGATTTAACCCAGAACTCTTGACTGCGGGTACATGTTTGATTTACTCAGCAGTCTGTCCATCATTTGTTACTGTAGCACTTTTCGCCCTAAGTGGGATAGGTATGTCCAGATGTGGATCCCCTGCTTGCTCTGCTACTGGATTCAAGCTAGCCTGGCTGATGAGGGTTGATACCTCAAAACCGGTCCCAGGATGCTTGTTTCTGGTCCAGTGAGGCCCGGCTTGGCAGTTTAGGCTGCACTGGCCCCATGAGGATCAGGGTCAAGACTGATTTGCATATGGCTGGCTCCAACCTGGGGTGGTGTAGTGAGCAAAAGATCATTGGATTTAACACAGACCTCTTGACTGGGGGTGAACATTTGATTTATTCAGCATTCCATCAATCATTTGTTTCTGTAGCACATGTTTATTTTGTGCCTTTTTTGTTTACCCTGAAAAGGATTGGATTTATTACATCAATGGGGCTGTTTCCCCCCTCAACGAATAACCCAATTTCTTGCAGGTGACTTTATGGATGTTTATTGGACTAGACCACAATATGAAAATTAAATATATGCACACAGCACTTGAAATTGTAGCTTTAATTGTTGACATTCCTAATCACTAATAAACCCCCATCCACATCTGGCATTCTCACTGCAGCAATGAAAATCAAATCTCTTCTTTCTTCCATTTCTTTCTTTGTGTATACTTCCTTGCCAGGCAGTGACCTCTAGCTTTGCAGACCATGAGAAATAGTAAGGAGAGGGAGAAAACAGAAAAGAGAAAGACAGAAAGGTAATATTTTAGAGTGAGGCAGAGTGGCAATGAGGTATTGAGAGCAATAATAGGGAGAAGGGAAACTAGAGAGAGTTGGGTATGTAGAGATGTGAGGTAGAGCGGGAGGGAAATTATAAAGCTATTTGAGTTAGTAACAGAGAATGTAGACAGGTAGGTGTCATTGTGAGATAAATATAGAGAAATTCAAAACATATATCACGTTAGTGGGGGGCCCTGTGAAAGGAGGGGGCCCTGGGTACTTGTCTACATAGTCCGTGCTTAAGATGGCTGCGTAGTAAGCCAATTCCGCCCCCCCTCCTCAGCTGTTCTTGGCCCACTGGAGGCTCTCTCAATCACACCCCACCCTCCACCAGGCCTTGGCACCTGGTAGCTGGGGTCAAATGATAGTCCCCCTGTAGCCCTGGACTCCTCGGGTCATGGGTAGTCCCAGTACACAAGTCCTAAAAAAAAAAAGTGGGTGGACGCTGACGTCACGAAGTTGGCTTGCACCATCAGACTCATTGCCTCCCCTCGCTCACCCCTTAGATGGCGATTGCATCAGAGAAGCCAGCGCGTGAGCAGCATTCTGAATGGGCTCCGATCTCACCCCAGAGAGGCCAAAGAGTGAATGTATGGCTCCATTTGCTCCAGTTATCGAGCTCCTGGTAAAATAAGTGGGGGGAAGCCGTCCACCCACGTGGTACCCCGACTCGAGCCCTGGTAGCCCCTCTCCCCCAACAGCCGCCAATGGCTGGATCCTGGAGATGAGAGTGACTGCAGGGTGCCACAGCACACCTTGCCTGCCTCACCAAAGCCTCCACACCCTTCCCCAGACTACCACGCTTGTTTCTCACAGATCACATCGCGCTTCACAGTGTGAGTCTGGCACTGAATCACATACAGCGCATGCCATTATCCTGCTTGCTCGCTGTTTAATGTTAGAGGCCTGATATGAGGCACCTGTCAATCAAGTGCCAATATCAGACTGTAAACCACAACATTCCTGCATAGAAACTTCATTGATTATGACAATTTGTGTTTTAGACTGTTTCCTATTATGATTTATCACCTTCATTACGCTTCCCTGATTGGCCAAGATTCCCTTTGTCTTTGCTTTTCTGCTTTCTTCCTTTCGTATTGGTCGCATGCTTTTCTCCCTTGAGTGTAGTCTCTTTCTTACACTGATTTCTTTTTATATCTTCCTTATATCCATCTCCCTCCTTTCCCTTACTACGCGGATTCTCATACTGTCTTGAACCCCACAACCCCCTACCCACAATTCCTTCTATTGTACCGTCCTTGCTCCCCCGTCCATTTGTATCTCCTTCTTCTTCTTTGCCATCTTAACTCCCTTAATTCTTTCCTCCTCTCATCTGTCTCCTTCGTTCCTGTACCCCCGGCCCTTTCCCACCTTCCTTCCTCACTTTACTGTTCCCTCAAGTGCTTCTCCCTCGCTTCTCTGTCTTCCTTCATCCTTTTCTTCCTCCTGTTCTCCAATTCTGGCTTATCTTCTCTCTACACTGGTCCCCTTTTCCTTCCCACTTCCTTGCTTTTCTCCCTTCTTTCTTGCTTCCTTTCTACCCTTCTTCCCCGTCTTCCTCATATCCCGCATACTCTCACTCTTCTGTCTGGTTTATATTTTTCATTTAATCCTATTTCCGTCCCCTGCTTACTTCCTTCTATGTGTTGCTCCACTCTTCCATCCTTCATTCTGCCTTCATTCCATCATTCACCTTCTTGCTTTCGTCTCCACCCTCTTTTACTTTATTTATCTTTCTCTCCTTGGAATAACCTTCTTTCTCCCTTCAAACCTCTTTTCTTCCTTCAAACTTCTCTTCTTTCCGTCAAACTTCTCTTCTTTCCCTCATACCTTTCCTTTCCTTCATACCTTTCCCTTCCTCATTTTGTCTTTCGCCCTCCATAAGGTACTGTCCCTTTTCTCCTTCCTCCTCCTGTCTGTCACATCTCTCTTCACTATTCCTTTCTCCAGAGGCGCATCTCTCTGCTACTCTCTTCCTCCAACACTCTCCCCCCCCCCCCCCCCACTCGCCCCGCACTTCCTTCTCTGCACGCATGCTTCGCATTCAGTTACCTACCTGTTGTAACTTAACTCCTCTGTGTTACAGGCTGTGTGATCGAGTCTGCTGACACAGGCTGCCCGTCGCAGCAGTCATACCTGAGCGCAGGTGGGGCCGTCATCTTTGCTGACCTCTCCGCTCACCTGGGAACCTCCCTTCTGGCTTCCTGCAGACAGACCGTCCAGGCATCACACGGTAAGATGTTGTTCCCTTAACAAAAGTGACGTTTCACCAAACTCCCTGCAAAGGAAAGCAGAGCTACCATTGTTTGCTCACTGGATGGACTGTGTCTTCAACCTGTAAAAAGCCTGAGTGTTGTATGTGCTCTGTTTGTGCTAAATTGCATTCCTTGGCTCATATCACTATATTTTGACAGTGTTGTATGTGTTAAATTGAGTTCTTTGACTCAAAGGTTGATAAGTTGCCTGGGTTGCAAGAGCACACGATGGATCTTTTTAAGTTGACTGAGAGGTCAAGTGAGTTAGCAAAAATAAAACAATTCAACTTTCGTGAAGCCCATTTGGCCCCACAATAAGGCCCAGGAATCTGAGGTTGAAGTTAAGTACTTTTTATTACAAATTAATATTCAAATCAATACAAATGCATGTTCGGAGAATATAAAAAAAATAGGAGAAAAGCTGGCAAGCTGAAATATCGCAAGAGTTTCAGTCTTATTTGGCCTTCCCCTTCCTGCATAATTCCAATAGCTCTTACTATAAGTCTTCTGATGGACCAATAAGAACAAATACTCCACAGACTCATTTTGTGCCGCCTTCAATAACAGAAGTAAAGGAGTGAGCCATAATGGTTAAATTATGCAGATTTTCATTGATCCTTGCCCTGCTAACGTTTTTCAGCCTAGCCATAGATACTATATTTAACTCCGAAATTAAACAGTTCTTTAAGAACCGTAGAAGTCCCAGAAGATTGGAAGAATGAAATAATAAGATATTTACTGACTACAGAAACCAACAGTAGGTCCTTCAAATGTTAGTAACTTTTGGCTAATCTGCCTGTTACCAAATAGGTCAAAGGAAGATTTATTTTACGTCGTTTTATATAGCGCAAACCCGACCCGAATCGGGTATCAGAGCACTTTACATAGCACTAGTTGCGTTACATGAGGTCACACATTCATTTTTTGTTAGGTACGGGGAGATGAAGTGATTTGCCCAGAATCACAGGATGTTCAGCGTCATTGCCGAGACTCGAACCTAGTTGCCCAGAGTAGAGGACAACGGCCCTAGCCTTTAGGGCAACTCCTCTCTTCCCCAGGATTGGCGAATAATCGATTATCCAGATACATACGTGAAAATGCTGCTGTTGAATAACAAACAGGTTTTCATGCATAAGACGGAACTGAAGTGGGTTTGGCAGCTTTGATGAAAAAGCTGTAGCTGATCCAGGAGAGGGTGGAGAAGCTGCTCCTGGCCTGTTGGATGTAATCACAGCTTTTCACACGGTATCTCGCTCAACACTGGTCTCCTGGTTCAGTGAAATTGGGTAAAGACCTTTCCTTGTATTGTCTTACCTCCTCTTGTTAGGTTGTAGCCAGGCAGTTCTGCTTCCACCATACACTTTTGGATTTGCTAAGCCAGGCTCTGCTGTTCCGCAGGTATCATCATTGAGTCCAGCCCTTTCTAACATAAGTGGGCCATGTAGCGTAGCTAAGTAGATCTTATGGGTTGGATCTCATAACTGGTGTAGATAATACCGAATAATAAACAAGAGGAGAGAACACTGATCTGACGAGGACACATTTTAGAAATTATATTGAGGAAGTGGCTTCCTTGATGAGTAAGAATTATGTAAAATGTAATACAGATACCACAGAGATGCTCATACTAAGAGAATATTATATTAGATTGACACAGGGCTTGTGGCTTCTTCGCTATGAGATTCTCTGGTTCCAGTAAATTCGGTAAGGAATCTTGGAGTTTTTTTGTGATTGGAAGATGGGTGGTGCGGCCCAAGTTACAAAAATTAAGGAAACCTCTTTCCTTTCTGTTAGAATAGAAATGTACAGTAATTTGGGAGATCAGAGGCTCCCATCTTGACTACTGTAATGGACTGTAGCTGACACTACTCACTTTTTCCTTGAAAAAGGCTTCAGATCATCCAAAATATGGCAGTAAGAGTGATGTGGATTTCTCGACATGCATCAGTCGCTTATCTGGTACAACTACTGTGGCTGTGTATTGAAAACGAGTCTCATTCAAAGCAGCATTGGCCCGGTTTAGAATTTGGCAGACGGAACACTCTATCACAAATATGACTGATATCCTATTCACCTTACTATAAGTGTAATATGTCAACTTTTGATTAAGGACTTAGGACCTGATTTTTTTGTTAGGGGAGAGGGAACTCCGTCGGGGAACTCCTTTGCAACTTCAACGTAGTTCCATCCCTGCCAACAGAGTGGTCCGCCCACCCGAAATAAATGCGGGTTGACCTTAATTTTTTGGTAACGGCTGTGATTTCTCTGTCAATCTTCTCCGACAGCCTAAGGGAGTAAGGGCCATCAGAGAATTGGTAATATGTCCATCTTCCCAATTAGACATATTTTTTAGGGGCCGTCACCATCCGGCAAACCCTGGCCGTAAAGGGCAGTAAAAAAGAAATGATGCCCTCCTGGCCATGGTAGATGACTCCCATGGTGACGGGGAATGATATTTTTTATTTTCAAAAAGGAAATCCACATGCACACCACCCACCTCCTGCACCTTTATTAGTTTTGACATGTAATGGTGGATGCTATGTTCATTGTAAGCATACTGTTTTCCATACTTACTTTTATGGGCTTTGCGTCAACCCCTTTATTTGACAGCTTCCTAAAATTCAGCTATTAGCTTAGACATTGTCAATCACATCTTGGCTCAGCCCACAGGGGTATTTCAATCTCAGTTTTCCGATTAGCTTTTTGGATGTGTCCTTCCATCTCCTTGACGTGCATGAGGGCTATTTTGCAGTCAGTATGTAGCCCAATCGCAATGGGGAACAAGTACTGCCAAAAGCCTATGAAAAATGGATACTACAGAAAAGGAAGCCACCTTTAATAGTCTATATCATCTATTTTTCAGATGTTTATGTCTGCTGTTGTTCCACAGTGTGCAAACAAACATTGGCAAAGACAATTACACAACATACAACCTGTTGGCTTGCCAATTCATATTCGCATCAGTTTTCATCTTTTCGAGGGGCACACACACATTCATTTTTTTCTATCTCTTTTCCCACATTTGTAGCCTGGATTTATTGGAGATATTTCAAACATGTAACGGAAGGCATAAATATCAATCCACCCGAATACCACGGTAGCAGAAGTGTTGGTACTCACCATTTAACTCTAGAGGGTTCAAACTTTTTCCAAACCTTAGCTGCTCAACAGTTACCTGTTTGCTGTGCTGTGAAAATAATAGAATAGGGGCTATAGTGAGAAAACAGGGCTTTAAAATTGCTGCTTATCCTGTGTTGCCTTCATGGACCCTGACCCTAACCTTCACAATATTTTGTTTCTCTAGGTGTAGTTCACAATATTTTTGCCCCACAATATTGTATTCTACAGTGGCGGTTTCTGTTGTAGGGCACGGGGGGCCAGCCCCTCCAATTGCATCTATCTCAAAACAAGTGCTAAAAGTACCTGGCTTGATGTCCCTTCCTCGTCGTGTGTTGAGGCTCTGAAAGGCAGCCTCTTGTGCATATTTGGGCATAACTCCTCCCAGCCCATAGATATGATAGGAGAGGGCCTTTGGTGTCACAGGGCGATGGGCACTGACGCCCTTTAAGCCATCATCCCCTCGCGTTTTGTTCGAAATAAACCTCCCTTTTCAGCATCCCATCTTCAATGTTTACATGAAGACCTTGTCAGCCCAGCGAGTGCTATTGCCTGTGTACTGACAGAGCCATCTGGGTGAGTCATAAAAGCTTTAACTTAATTTAAACAGTACAGATACATTGTCCATTATTCATCTTTTTTCCACATGCTATATGTAGGTATAATTATTATTGCTTACTTTTTAAACCGCTGCTGCAGTGCTTATTTATTTTCCCATGTGGCAGCAAAACTAATCGGTGTTTATGCAGTACATAACTTCTAACCTGGATTCTACATTGTGCCTCCTCTCTCATCGCCAGAGTATAGCAGAATGTGTGCCAAGTGTCTATTTCTACCTGCAGAGGAGAGTTCTGCTACTCTATGCATGAGTGCCCCTTGGACTAGCTCCTATGAGTGCAATTTCAGTAGCACGTGTGTCATGGCCGGGCCCTAGTGCAAGGAGGGAAATGGGTCCCCTTGCCGCAGTTTGAACTGTCGCATACAGCAATCATTAGTCCGCTGCGCCAATGGAAGGTGCGCCGCTGAGCGGCATAGAAAATAGGTGCTGTTGAAAAACATTTAAAGGTGGGCATTTAGTACACCTTGTCACAGGCGTCATTGTTGCTGTACTGATAAATGCCATAACCCCGCTGCACCATGGGAGAGATAGACTGGCTCACATTGGTTCCTAGCAATTCAGGATGGATCTTTTCGCCCCCCACCTTCTTAAAATTTTCACCAGCCACCACTAAAATTTAATATAGTGACGTACAACCTGGGTGAAGAGCTTCTGTCATTGATTCAGTGACAAATTAAATTGCCCGGTAGCGAAAAAGAGACTTTACTTCGACCTGTGAGTGATTGACATGGGTGGCCTCTAAATAACATATTGTATCGCAAGGTTGTGCAGCATGCAGGCACCCCATAGCGATATTTGGAACAGTCTACTTGAGGGACTTCAGAAGTCAATAAACAACAGGAGAGTGACACAACTAAAAACAAAAGATCTTCACAAGGAATCGTGTGAGGGGCAGACAATGAAATAGTAAGGGATGGTGAAGGTCACACACAGAATGTTGGTTAGGAAGAACCCTCACTCACCAACCTAGTGGTGACATGCTTCATCATCGGGTTATTATTATTATTATTATTGCATTTATTGAGCGCACAGCTACCCGGAGGTTTCCCGGCGCTTGCCTTGGGAACCCGTCCTGGCTTTTCCCTGTGAGATAGCCCCTACAGGGCATCCCAAAGGTGAAAGCCAGGCATCCCGCCGCTGGGGGCCGTTGTGGAGATTAAGCAAGCTTAATGCCCAGAGTTGCAGAGTGAGAACTCATGATTAGAACAGGCACCGAAGCGAGAATTATCGAGTCCGTGGACATTTGAGCTCAAGACCCTGCCGCGTCGGGAATTGAACCCTGGTCCCGGGTCTGACCACAGCTTCCGGGTCTGCCTGCTCTACACCGTGAGCCACACTTCCCACTGGAAGGACCTAGCGTCCTCCCAGTGTGCTTCAACGCCTGTTTAAAGCGGAGCTGGTTCTTGTGTGTGTTGAGGTGATAAGAAACAACCCAATTGTGCTCAGTGAAGTGCAAAAAAAAGGGGGGAAGGAATAAAAAATGTTTGGTTGTGACTGCCGATTATTTTATTATTAGTCCAACCAGCACTGGTTAAAAAACAAGTGATGAGTGGAATCTTAGGGAAAGTCTCAATTAATAGAGACCCCTAGTCCTCAATAGATATTGGAATAAATTTGGTCAACATGTTTCAGCTAACAGAGCCCGAGTCGCTCAGCATTCATCAGGACCAGTAGTGTGATCCACCGGCGGTCTGCACTCACTAAGGTGCATCCAACCGTGAGGATATTAGTGTGAAAAAGGTTAAAAAAGTATAACTTTACTTAAGTTTACTTACGGCAAAAGCCGTAGTGAGGCACACTCAGCAAATCGCTGGGGCCAAATACAAGGGGCGTCAATATGTCGCTTTACATGGGCCAGCGCGGTGGGGGGTTGTCTTCACGCCGCGTTTCTTTATCGCAGGCGACTCCCCGCAGGTTACCTAACCATTCAACACCGCAGCCCGGATTGCTGATTCAGAAGTCCTCATCACTACAGATGGAGACAATCCCTCACCTCAAATACAAGTCCAGATTGTTTCAAAGATAGCATCTGAGGTACCATGTGGGAGATGTTCTGAATGCAATACTAGCATGCTTGTAGAACATGAAAACATGGACTTCAGAACCACGAAATACACCTTCCCTTAAAAATAGAAAGCACATAGGTTTCCGCCGATCCACCTAATCAAGAAAGCTTGGGAAGGGCACCTGGCTCCTTTAGACCAAATGACTTTCTCAAATATTCAAGAGCCCTCTACTATTTCATAGATTGCTTTCCTTTGAAGAAAGCACTCAAGTTGTGACTGGCGAAAATGTGTCTGCGCGCACCGTGCAGTGTTTATCTGGCAGTCTGCAGCTGCACGCTACCGTGCCATTACAGACGGGTATTGATGTACCTGATGTGAGGCTGATCAAGATATGGGCGCTGATATCATCAAGGTGGTAGCAAAGGTGATTGGCCAAGGCTATTGTTAGGGAAAAGAGATGATCAGTTTTTGGTAGTCCAATGGTTGTTCATTTAACCCCCTCCAAACACATTCATATTCTTTGCACAGGTGTGTGGGCTCGTCTGGTGTATCGGAAGGCTTACTGGTCTAGAGGGAAAACTTTTCTCTCCATTGAGGCTCTTTTGAAGACATCAGAACTCTTTTAATGCTTGTAGGTAGGACTTGAGACATTTCTTAGCCGGTGTTGGATTCCTGGTAATCTGTTCTCTACTAAGGAGTTCAGAGTGAGCTGACGACCTCAAAGGCAGGCTTCCGGAGACAACACCTGAACTCAATGCCGACTGGATGTTCGTGAATTGTATCATAGACTTAAATAACTATGATTTGAAAAAATAACTCCAGGAAGGAGTGAATGGACCCAGGACGGATTATACAGTAGGGTGAGGGTGAGCCAGAGAAGCGCGCCTAGACTAGAGAGACAAAAATGCTGAATGATTGCTTCAGTGAAGGATATAGGGACCTTCGATAAATAATAACAATCTCCTGTGCGGTTTAAGGAATGTAGTAAGAAATAAGTGAGTTATGGTTGCATTATTACTGAGTAAGATGCATATGAGTTGTGATGAATTGAGGCTAAGTGGGTTAGAGCTGCATTGGGAAATAGTTGACGAGGAGAGCCTGTAATCATATTGGAAATACACCAATATTTGGGATACCTACCACCACCTGCCATGCTTGTAGCCTCAGTTATGATTGTAGCAGCTCTGCCCTTCATCTCCATTTTGACCTTTCGACTGCCTGAGGAACACCCCCTACTCACAGAGACTGATTCCACTTCCCTCTCCTCGCACCTCTTACTGGAGTGGAGAGGGGTTATTGATGCTGCTTTCTGCACTTCCTGGTGCAGAATAGCCTCAACATAGGACATACCGTGCCGAGATGTTCGGGTCGGGTGAAATCGCAAAGATTCGCCAGATTTAATAGATGTCCTCAAAACCTTTGATATCAGAGGATGTTTGCATGAGTTATGGGGGAAGGGCTGCCTTCCAATGTGATTACAGGAATCAAGTTGTCTCCAAAGTGACACCTTGTCTTCAAGGTGTCCGAGAAAAACAGAAAATGCATCAAAGGGTAAGCCCACAAGGAGAATTGAGAAGAGGAAATCGGCAAAGAAAAGTCTGGACTTCTATACTCCAAGACACAAGAAGTTTTATAGTAATGTTTTGTTACTTGACACATTTTTAGTTCACTGTGAGTTCATAGGGCATGACCCGAAGGCTTACAACAGCAAAGTAAACAAACATACTGACATCTAGGGTTTCTTTCGTCTTATGTCACACTTCTGTTAAGAGAACTTAGTCTGCAGGGTAAATCCAAGTCTGGATTTAAGTCTGGAGTGAAAGCGCAGTTTTCTGTAGGACCTATTGTTACCAGTTCTTTAAAAAATACATGGAGTGGGCTTTGGGTCATCCCATGGATTATATTGCTCCATCCTTATAGTGTTGGTTGTTTGGTGTACAATTTCACCTCTTATGGAGTGCTTGAATTGCAATGGATGAGGGGCTATTACATCTCAGTAGTATAGTGATTCAGTATACATTAAATTCAATATCTCATAGGTGCATTTTAGGGTGAAATAAACCCATTTTTATTCGTTGTTCGTTTTTTCCACTGCAGCAGGCGTTTCCTAAATGTTTTACTCAAGACTCAAAATCAAAGCAAGACATATTCATAGATTTTTCTTGTTCGTGTTATTTACAGTGGCAGTTGATAAGGACTCGCATTTTGCACATAGCGAAGATTGTTTAAGAATCCCACTGAAAGGACAAAATGCCATGTCTCTTCTAACACAATCCTTCTCCATTGATCATCTGTGCCCTGTATCTAGGAAGGAAGCATAGACCTGTTAAAAGTGGAATATCGATCCAGTCCTCTACCAAACGATTTTTAGAAATTATTCAGAACAAATCGGCCACCTTCCATGTAATATGTTGTTCTACTAATTAAACATTTTCAGCACTTTAACAGATTGTATGGGGATGGGCGCCCAGTGAAGAACCTCAGACTGCACGTTAGACAGAAAGTCTAGATTTTAACAGTCTTGATCTGCCAGAGATGAGGACGGCCGATTCAAATGGCCACCATGCCGCCGACACTTGAAAGTGTCCCAGCAGATGGTGCCTTCCAGAAGGAGTCCCAAATGGAGGACATCTTCCAAGGTAGCAGCAAGCCTGCAGGTGGTCAGGAAAGAACCCAAGGAAAAGGGCAACACCTCTGAAAAACAGGAGATGCCAAGGAAGAACAGTGAAGTCTAGGAACTGGACTACTAAGGTTAAAGAGCACAGAAATGCCTAGAACTGATCAGGAGTGTGGAAATGCACTGTCAGGATTTGAAAAAAGTGTTGTAATGCAAGGAGTAAAGAAAATGTGAGCTATTTAACCCCTTCTACAGGACATTACCTCACAAACAAGAAGCTGCCATCGTGAATTGGGAATTTTAACATGAAGTTCAATAGTGTAGCAGCCACCTTGGCTAGGATTAAATATCTGTCCCAGAACTCCTCACTAGAGGATTCGGGGAAGCAGAAACACACTTAGCATAGAGACAAAGAAATACTTCAGGGATTGGAGCGATGGCAAGACACTGTACCGGCAGGTTGGCCGCCATAAGGTAAGTTTTCGAAGAGAATGCGGCAGGCTGACGGTCTTCCCACTGCTCAGCTCACACCCAGCAAACCACTCAATTTGGTAACTACTATCGGGTGGGGTGCAGGCAGCTCTGCAACACAGAGAGAACGAGATTGTGATAGACCAGATCATTGAAGTTGCTTGAAAGAGCATCTCCACTTTATTCCCTATGTCCTTATCCTGATATAGAGAATCACAGGCCACAATCCAGCTCCCTTGGCATAAATAATTTCTCATGCTGTCAAAAAAAAGTTTTCAACCAATCTGAAAGTTCCATGTTTTCTAGCTACAAGCAACCCATAAGAAAAGAAATATCACTACTAGAAGGGTGTGTTGGTCCTTGCTAATTAAATTGCTATATTGTATTGTTTTGTAACTGCATTTATATAACACTTGCTATCCCTCATGAGACGTTGAAGTGCTTTATGGCAAGTAGCGGACTACTTTGGAAAACCACAATTAGTGACTAATCCAGTTAATATTGGTTACTGTTATTGAGATTAGACTTTGTGACTCAGGGAAATCATTATTAGTCCTGGGGTTCGTTAAATTACAATGGCATAATTCTCGCATTTCCGGAATTTCACATTGTGCTTGTTGTATGTAACATTAAAATTGTATTACATCACTTTACATAACTGTACACCATTCAAGGTAAAAAATATTGCTGATTCACAGGAACAGCAGAATACGAGCGGTTGTTGTTCTCAGTGCCTTTTTTTGCATTGGTGTTTTGTTTTGATGCCTAATAGGATGTAGTTGATATGATTAGCGACAAATATACCAGCATTAGCCACGACAAACCTTTACGAGCAGGACGGGCGGGCAGGGAGGGTAAGGGTGCATTTTTCTAAAAATGCAAGATTTCAGAGAAAGTAGTTTGGGTGATGCACTGTCAACACCAAGTATATTTGCTAGAAGAACCTTTGCAGGTAAACGAACGGCGGCATCGTGAAGAGATATACCACCCACCAACTCTCCATCACCTGACGAGCTTTGTGGTCCACAGCTCAAATAGGAACACTCAGGCCATTCTCTCTTTTTAGGGGCACCAGCACTGTAATCCGGGTCCCTTGCCCCAGATTAGAACTGGCATCTCTGATTAGAGATTTTTCCCTATCCCTCCAGTTTTGGCCATTTTTTGGTAAGTAGGAAGCTGATAGTGCCCCGTAGAGTGCTATGAAGTGATTCTGCTGTTGTACCAAAGCTTTCAACCCTTCCTGGGCTCCTCAAAGGCCTGATGTGGACCCTCTCCGAGGTTTCATAGAGAGGGAACAGACCCAACTTCTAGAGGAGGTCATCTGCAAGGATGTCACAGACTTGGCCTGTGAAGGTGCCTGACAGCCTGCGTCTCTCTCACTGCGATAAAGATACAAATATAGCACATTACAACACAATGTATTACATTGCATGCTTTTCCAACGTGGTCGTTACAACGACCACGTTGTTAGTACGCGATGCATTTACATCGCAAGTCATTACAATCACTTGCAGTAGGGGGCACCATGAACTTATGAATAGTACTATTTACTATTCCTACTCCAGTTTGTGCAACAGTAGGGAAGGTGTTGAAATTCATTTTCCATACCTCAGCACCCCTACAGCAAGTCATTGCAATGACTTGCAATGTAAATGCATTGCGTACTAACAGCGCGGTCGTTGTCACAACCGTGTTGTAATAGTACTGAGATGTAATGACAGCGTTGTAAACGCCGTTTCCCTAAAGATACGCCTCTGCTGCACAGACTTTGTGGATGCAAAAGTAATGTAACATGTATTTTCAATGCAATTCAAAATACTTTATCTGAGCTTCAAGCCATAAAAGTACAGAAGACAATTTCGTCAATTAAAAACATTACAATTGAGCTATTGCACACCATAAATACGTAAAACCAACATAAAACATCGTCATGCAATCTATACTGTCAGAATATTTTGTAAACTCGATGTATAAATTCACAAGGATATACAAGTGCAATCTTGATGCATACATACATAAAGTGCCAGTGCATGTGGGAACGTGTAGTTTAAAATTCGCATTGACCCCTTTGTGAACCTTGGTGCTGATACCAATCAATCAATCAATCAATCATAACACTTGTATAGCGCGCTACTCACCCGGGAGGGTCTTAAGGCGCTTGGGGGAGGGGGTCCGCTACTGCTCGAACAGCCAGGTCTTGAATTGTCTCCTGAAGGCGAGATGGTCCTGAGTCAGTCGAAGGTGGGTGGGGAGGGAGTTCCATGTCTTGGCCGCCAGGTAGGAGAAGAATCTGCCTCCGGCGGTGGCTCTTCAGATGCGTGGTACGGCGGCGAGGGCGAGGCTGGTAGATCGTAGCTGGCGGGTGGGCGTGTAGAAGGTCAGTCGGTCGTTGAGGTACTTGGGGCCAGGTCTTGGAGAGCCTTGTGTGCGTGGGTGAGGAGCCTGAACGTGATCCTCTTGTTGATGGGGAGCCAGTGCAGGTCCCTCAGGTGACCGGAGATGTGGCTGTGACGGGGGATGTTCAGGATGAGTCGGGCGGAGGCGTTCTGGATGCGTTGGAGTCTCCTCTGTAGCTTGGCTGTGGTTCCAGCGTAGAGGGAGTTTAAGTAGTCCAGTCGGTTGGTGATGAGTGCCTGGGTGACCGTCTTCCTGGTTTCGGTCGGGATCCATCGGAAGATCTTGCGGAGCATGCGTAGGGTGTTGAAGCAAGATGAGGAGACGGCGTTGACTTGTCTGGTCATCGAGAGGGAAGAGTCCAGGATGAAGCCCAGGTTGCGCGCGTGGTCTGTTGGTTTGGGAGCGGTACCCAGGGCGGGAGGACACCAGGAGTCGTCCCAGGCGGAGGGCGATGGTCCCAGGATGAGGACTTCCGTCTTGTCCGAGTTCAGTTTCAGGCGGCTGTTCTTCATCCACACGGCGACGTCCTTCATCCCTTCGTGTAGGCTGGTTCTGGCGGTGTCGGGGTCCCTGGTGAGGGAGAGGATCAGCTGGGTGTCGTCGGCGTAGGAGATGATGTTGAGGTTGTGTTGGTGTGCGATGGCTGCAAGTGGTTTCATGTAGACGTTGAAGAGGGTGGGGCTGGGTGATGATCCTTGTGGTACGCCACAGATGACTTCGGTGGCCTCGGATTGAAATGGGGGGAGGCGAACTCTCTGTGTTCTTCCGGCGAGGAACGAGATGGGTTAGGGAGAGGATCAGCTGGGTGTCGTCAGCGTAGGAGATGATGTTGAGGTTGTGTTGGTGTGCGATGGCTGCAAGTGGTTTCATGTAGACGTTGAAGAGGGTGGGGCTGAGTGATGATCCTTATGGTACGCCACAGATGACTTCGGTGGCCTCGGATCGAAACGGGGGAGGCGAACTCTCTGTGTTCTTCCGGCGAGGAACGATATGATCCACTCCAGCGCCTTCTCTTGGATGCCGATGTTGCTGAGGCGTTGGACTAGGGTGCAGTGGCAGACCGTGTCGAACGCTGTGGAGAGGTCCAAGAGGATGAGTGCCGTTGTTTCCCGGTTGTCGAGCAGGGCTCGGATGTCATCGGTGGCTGCGATCAGTGCGGTCTCGGTGCTATGGTTGGCTCTGAAACCGGATTGCGAGGGGTCAAGGGATTCGTTCGTCTCGAGGAAGGCGGTCAGCTGTCTGTTGACGATCTTCTTGATGACTTTCGCAGGAAAAGGGAGGAGCGAGATGGGGCGGAAGTTCTTGAGGTCGGTGGGGTCCGCTGTTGGTTTCTTCAGTAGGGCGCTGAGCTCGGCATGCTACCAGCTCTCCGGGAAGGTGGCGGTGTTGAAGGAGGTGTTGATGATGTTCCGGAGTTGGTGTGCGATGATGGAGTCGGCCTTGTTGAAGATGTGGTGGGGGCAGGGGTCGGTCGGATATCCGGAGTGGATGGTGTTCATCGTACGGGCTGTGTCTTCGGTGGTCACTGTGGTCCAGGTGCGGAGGGTGGCGGTGGGGGGCGTTGGTTCGACAGTTGGGTGCGTGGATACCTGATGTTTAGTTACCTAATTCAGTAGTACCCATTGTATTGATTTCGGGAGGGTAAAAGGCTGAAAGGCCTCACTGGGTTCAAACCTGTGCCCATGAGACCAAAAACAGATTCCTTCAGTGGATGTTTTAGTCCACTGAGCCACCAGTAGTTGGATGAGCGAATGCCAATCCTTGAGCGAATGCCAAGCCTCTATCGATCACTATGTCAAATGACCAATGCTTGTGTAACTTAGCAATCAATAGGACTTTATGTGCTTCATAATGTGAACACGGTTAGTTACAGCCAAACCAAACCAGCTGGTACCGAACAATATCTATTCTTGGAGAAACCCCTAAGAAATAACATACTGGCAGTGGTGTTGCAGCATTGCAGACGGTTAAAGAGAGACATACACCGAGGCAAGGTGGGTATTCTTCTTGTAAAACCTTGGAGACTGATGAACTCTCCTTCAAGGTGAACATTTGTAGAAATCAAGAAGTCACACATTCTGCCGGGGTCACTGTGCTGTCACTTACTGTTCACAGTGGTGCTCGGGGCTAGTGCTTGCACACTCACACATGCACAACTGACACGACACAATTTCAAGGTCAGCATCTATGAGGAGCGCTTTTGTTCAATCAGCATAAATCATTCCTTTGAGACTTTCGAGGTCACCTAACATTGTTCTAGTCTCTATCGAGGCAGAGTAATGTCAGAATCTAATTACAAGAAACGGGCTAGTAATGGAAGTGCTTTGCGCTGATTGAACCCGCAAGTCGTCTGGAAATGACTGACGTGTAACTGACTCCATCCTGGCCCTCCCCACCACTGCCAGATCCAAGCCTTTTGAAGGGCTTCAGTTCAAATACGCACACAAGTGTTCCACCAACACCCTAAGTGGGTTTAAAGATGGGAGCGTATCTGAGAACACAATTCACTAAGACCTATCGCAGTTTTAGCACTACTTAAATATGCATAATAGTGCACGCATAGGGAGTGAATGTAGTTTTGCAAATGTCAACAGTGCACTAAACAATTAAAGTAACAATTCAATTGTTTACTGTTGGAGGTAAGGGTCTTCCCACAAACGTCTGGAGCCATTCAGGTCTGACATTACTTTCTAATTTCATGTTAGGCCATTAGGTTACAGCACAGCCTGATAGGTCTGTTAGGGCTCCATACTCCGTTCAATTATAATCCTCTCCCTCGCTTCACCAACCACACAGACACCAACATTCCATACATCATCCTATTTTCACAGCATCCACCCTCAACATTCTACTTCATGCTTAGTCACCCCATGCATACTAATACACATCACGTGGTACTGCATATGCCAACAGTGCAGCAACCAGCTTTAACATTAGAGCTCCGGTTAGTTTCCGGGCTTTAAAAAAATGTGACTTTGATTTACTAACACCTTAAAATTCAATTTATTTCAAGCACAAATGTGAGTATGAAAGTCATCACTACTGTATATTTGGATGGACTTGTGACCTGGTCTCGTGCTATTTTTTTATAGGTGGAGGAGCGCAGTTTCCCAGTAGAGGCACTGGAGTTTTTACTGTGCATTGGTTGAGTAGGCTGAGTGACAGGGCATATAGGCTGTGCCACTGTCTGGTATTTCTCTGTGTGCCTGAAGTATCAATGTTCCTGGAGATTCTGTGAGTGTCCTCAGCAACAGGAGGGCCAAACCTGGCACTCCCTATGTGCAGGGCAAGCCTTGCGTTCCAAGCGTGCCAGGTGAAAATAAATCTGATGATAGGTTTCCAGTCTGGAATGGGCCCTGGCAGTAAGAGCAGGCTTGTTCTATATTGACCCAGGGGCGAGGTGAGACAGCATTAGAAGGGTCCTGCGGGCAGATTCAGTGCGCCCCTCTGTTCAGGCCCATTCCTACAGCAAAGGCTTCTACAGCACAAGAGACGGATGCATGAACCTTGCTGGTACTAAGTGGGCGATGCAGGGGACTGCGTAGGACTTCCCGCCTGTGGGCGAGAGGGTAGAATTGGGGCTCCAGGACAGATAGTCAATTGGAGGTTTCCAGTGACACTTAACACACAGCCATGTAACAGCAGAGTTGTTTTCTTTTTGGGGTAATTAGTAACCCTTGGTGGAGTTCGCAGAGTTGCACCACGCAGAGCTACGCGAAATGCAAAAAAACTTTGTTGCACTACGCAGAGCTCCGCAAGCGGCAGAATATGGTAGAAAAATGCAGTTCGCAGTAATTGCACAGTGCCGGATCATTGCGAACATCACCGTGCACAGCGTAAGCTTACCTTTTCTGCCGCTCGAGTAGATTTTTACTCGAGCAGCAGCTTTCTCAATGCGAACGGGCAGTTTCTCAAAGTGAGCGGCAAACCTGACCCCCGCGTTGAGAAATCTCACCAGGAGTTGGATTTTCCTCGCTTGCGCTCACCAACTTGATGCTGGTGAATGCGAGCGAGGAAAAAAACTCCGCTCCGCAGAGTTTTTCGGAACTCTGTTAGCTCCACGTAATGCGGAGTTCGGTAAACTCCGCAAACTCCGAGAGTAGAGCGGAGTTCACCGCCCAGGGTTAGTATTGTAGAACAGTGAAGGTTTTGGATCCTACGTCTGCCCAGCCCGGATCTCAGCAATAAGGAAAACAGAACAGGGTGGCTGGACAGGATAATTATCAACAACACCTTTCAGCCACGTAGTCAAAAATATACCACGCGACCTCTGGGAGAAAATCCCAAATCAAATTTATTTTCTAATGAGACTCAAATTTTAAGGAATCTAAGACATGAACGCAAACAAAACGACTGTTATGACAGTGGATAAATGATGGCAATATCTACAAATATACAGAATTTACAAATATACAATACATACAAAAGTGAATGAAGCCACATTAGTGAACAAGACACACCAAAAACAATACAAAGTTCAGTGAACAATATTAATTGCAATTATATACAGTGCAAAACTTTGAAGTGTAAAGCAAATATGGACCAGTCCTACAGACTGTGAAACCATGGGACAGGCGGGGAGGTGGAATGGAATGCCTGCCTGTCAACCAAGCCTGTGGTTAGTTTTTTGAAGCGGGTTGCACAACTAGGGTCCAACGGAATCGGTGTAATTATGTCCTAGTGGCACCCTTGGAGGTTTACCACAGGGTGGAGGTGTTAGTATTGAGCACAACTATCCAATCAGTGAGCCCGCTTTGGACACGAGAGGAGCAGAAATTCACCCCGGCTCACATGACCTGTAGTAAGCCTCACTGCTTTTCATTTTGTGACCCTTCCAACATGTGAAACAAGATCTTCTCGCAACCCCACTTGTGTAGTTTGAGTTCCCCTGTCTCAATGGAGTGGTTGGACCCTAATGCCAGTGAACTGGCCCTTGCATCACTCTGTGTATCAAGGAGGTAAAAGGATGTCTATTGAATAACCTGAGCACTTCACCTAGCCATCTGGGTGCAGGTCTCCCCTCCAGGAAGGAAGTGGGGATATATGGAACGGGCCATATCATTCAGTGCAGAGGCCATGACCCATGCCCGTCAAAAAACACAGTATTTTTCTACTGTAGTCAAGCGAATCGCAAAATGTTTGTTGTAGGACATGTGTTCTATGAATAAAGGATTGCATACATTGTACCAGGCAAATAATGAAAGCTTAGAATTTTAAATAGTGTGCCAGCTCACAAAAAGAGCTTCAAAGCGCTTTGCAATGTTACAAAATTGTATAGTAAAGTATACTGTCATGGCATCAACTTGTATGGTACGGTTACATTATGAGTGTACTGAGCTCTGGCACTGACCGGTGTCTGTACTGCACTGCCTCTCCTAGCAGCGCTGCTTTCATTCAGCCGAACTTCCGGAAGGAGACGGTCCAGCCCTGAAGAGAACCTCCCGCGTGCCCCCTGAGCAGCCAATAGTTAAATCACCGCACATTTAGCCTGTGAATAATTGCTGCCCGTTGGAAGGCGCCCATCGACCCCTTAATCATTTCCTCCAATTATCGTGAAATGATTGGAACCCGATCCAATCCAGGGCCGAGCTTGCCTCTTCCTTGCTCCCGGTTGGCTGTCGTGGTGCTGCAGTCACAGACCTCGGTGTGTGTTAGTTATCAGTGCTCGGCAGGTGTTCGGCGGCCTGCCCTAGGCAGCGAGGGCTAGCAGAGAGGACCCTATGATAGCTTCTCATCAAACGTGATGGTGGTGCTTTCTTTTTATTACACAGTTTATTCGACTTTTCTACAACCTAGTGGCTTAAATGCTGAAAATTATGTTTTCCCTTTGTTCTACAGAAAAGGATGTTATAAAACAAAACATCACTACATTTATTGCGAGAGGTTCTCAAAAGTCGGTCCTGGAGGGCCGGATCCATGCCAGATTTTAAGATAAAACTATATTTATCTAAATGGGGATATGCAAAAAATCTGGCATGGAACCGGCTCTCTAGGGCCGACTTTGGAGCCCCCTGATTTAGTGTATCATTTCATTTCAAATAACTTTATTTCGATTCCACAAAGAAATCATAAAAGTATACATCAATATAAAAAACGCAAACTGCAATAAAAACCACGGTACATATTTACATAATTCTGGTTTTCAAAACATTCAGTATCGGTTTCTAATAACAAGAGCTGATCTAATAAAACTAAGTACAGCATTACAAATGTTTGGGGTTGACTTTAGTGTATCATAAAATGATGATAGTATTATTAAAGCTGTCTAAGTATTAATTCTGTGCTCACTTCAGAGATGTGTGCACCTCTCGTTTCACGCATGCATGACACCAATACACGTGCCACATTGCACTTTATCACACTTATAACCAGAGCCCGGTGCATCTGTTAATGCACTGGTGCTCCTCGTCAGTGGTATGACTAAGGCACCTATATAAATGCAATTACAATACTATAAATCTTGACGTCATTATGATATGCTATGGACACAATTAGCTATCAAGTCCTTGTAAAGGGGACCAGACGGGTCGTTCCTTTCTGTAATGTCAATGATCAACTAAAAATGTTGACAGCCAGCACGAGCAGAAGAGCGCGCCGCAGCACTTTCTCCAAATATGCCCAGTATTTCTGAGAAGTCTCAGCTCACTTGTTGACAAAAATGCTCAATTATGTCTGACTCAGTGGACTGTAAAATTCCATTTATTGAGTCTTCCCAATTGTTGTCATGCGGTGAAATCATCCATCTATCCACCTCCCCATCACCTGGTGCCAGGATGTCTCCTGAGACCCCATGTACTCAAGTCTTGAATGCAGTAATTTTGTTCTTCTCTAACAATAAGCTAGAGTTTTCAACATAAGGGATTTGCCGCAATGCTCCTGCGGCAGTAGTAACGCAATGACTCCATAGGTCAACAGTCATTGGCGTAAGGCTTCTATGTTTTGGGCCTTTTTGTTTATGGTATTGCATATCTTTGTTCTAATTGTATTCTTCAAACATACCATATTTTGCCAGGTGTAAATATATATATATCTATATTTATATGTATAAATATGTATATATATGTGTGTGTATATATATATTTATACTAGCTGTACTCGCCACGCGTTGCTGTGGCTCAGTCTGGTTAAATGGAAGAGAAAGAAAAGAGTAAGCGCACGTTTCTAATATGTTTAATTTCACCATGCTTATGTGTAGACAATATGTTTTTGTGACTATTGTCTCTATGCGTCCCTTGTAGTTGTTGCGCAGCAAGCAAATCGATAGTGTCTGTTCGGCCTTTCGATTAAAAACACACGTGTATTGTACTCACGCGTATTCAAATCAAACGTTGTGTATATATAAAGACGCGCTAATGTTGCAAAGTGAACCAACTCCTCCCCCTCCCTTCACCCACCTCCCGGTCTGCCATCATGACAACAACTGTCTATCCTGATATATGTAGACTATTGTCTCTATGCGTCCTTCTGTAATGTTGCAAAGTGACCCAACTCCTCCCCCCTCCCTCCACCCACTTCCCAGTCTGCCATCCTGACACTAACTGTCCATCCTAATATATGTAGACTATTGTCTCTATGCGTCCCTCCCTCCACCCACTTCCGGGTCTGCCATCCTGACACCAACTGTCCATCCAATTATATGTAGACTATTGTCTCTATGCATCCTTTCTTAATGTTGCAAAGTGAACCAACTCCTCCCCCCTCCCTCCACCCACTTCCCGGTCTGCCATCCTGACACCAACTGTCCATCCTAATATATGTAGACTATTGTCTCTATGCGTCCCTTGTAGTTGTTGCGCAGCAACCAAATCGATAGGGTATGTTCGGCCTTACGATTAAAAACACGCGCGTATTGGACACACGCGTATTCGAATCCAACGTTGTGTATATTTAAACACGCGCGTACTCAAATTCAACGTTGTGTCAAAATTTCAAAGCAATCGGTGAAGAACTTTCGGAGATTTACGATTTTGAACAAACGAACATTTACATTTTTATTTATATAGATATATATATATACACCATCGTAGATTCTATTGTTAAAGAACCAGGGGCAACTACGGCAAACTTTGGAAGTTGGAGATGAAGATTTTTTTTTAAGAGTTTGAAAAGTGGGGTTGTAGCCATCTTAAAAGCCCAATTCTAAGTTGCATTGCAATACACACTGCCGCAGGAGACTTGACAGGACGTGGAAAGTGAATTGGTTTTTGCATAAAAGAGCTTAAAACTTCTTATGAGATATGTGATCTAGCAGCGGCAATGTTTAAAGAATTTGGTGGCGAATGGTGAAATTCAAGCAGATTTCTTTAGTTACGGCTCTGTACATACTGCATTCACTGGCGTACAATACCTTTCAAATATTTGCAAGATAGGATATTGCTACCACACAAGACACATTCTTGGGTTTTCGCAGGACAATACCTTATGTCTATGCACTATCTCATATTGAACGCTAAAACTGTTCTATCTAGTGCTTCGTGGGAACCCTGAATTTCAGCTCCTATCTAAAATCAACCCGCTTTTGGGAATGTATTGGCTCTAAAACAACATGAAGCGCATAATCAAAAGACAAATTGGAAATGTACGTGTTGCCATCAAGCTAAGAACAGATATCCGAAGGTGCAACATACCCATGTACGCTGGTAATGTCTGAATATGAAACAACACACTGTCTGAAAATATCTGCTAGCAGTGCATGAAAAGTATCCGAGCGACAACTTAAGTCTGTGCATTTTATAGCTGTAGTTGTACTTATAATGTCATGACGAATCTGTATTTATTATTTATAAAGTTTTAATATGTTTCTTGTGCAGGATGAAACTCTCATGAAATAAGATTTCTCGTAGGAATACTCAGTAGTGGCTGAACAAGGTTCTTGCAGATATAAGTGATTAATGCCCAAAAATGACTTCTAAAGTAGTAGAGAAGGTAAATACAACAATTTACAACAGTTTTGGATATACAAGAGTAACTAATGGGTGTAAAGAAAAGACTGAGCTGCAGACATAGGGCCTCATTTACAAACCCATTGCACCGCCGGTGCGTAACATTTTTTAACCTACCGGCAGCGCCCTGCATGATTTTTCATGGCCTAATAAATATGGCCCCTTTCGCGCATTGCTCTGCGTGAAAGGATGTTGCATGTTTGTGGCTGTGGGTGTTCCCATGCAACATCTGTGGAACCTGACACACTCCCAGATTTGCATAGTTTTGTAAAGCTGGGAATGTGACAGAAACCTACACCTTTTATGAGGAGGCGTAGGACTGGTGCAACAAGGAGAAAGCATGCATAGGAAGAAGATAATGCCGCCAATTATTGTTTTTGTGCAGGAAGGAAGGTGTTCCTTCCTGAACAAAAACAAACATCCCCGAAATGCAGACACCCTTGCAACATGATGCATGGATGCCTGCGCTGGCGCATGGCAGACAATTGTGCGCCAGCACAGGGTAAAGCATGAAGATGCGTTGTATTGTTGTTAATACGCTGCATCCCTGTTCTCTTAAAATGAGGCAGCTTGGCACAGCAAAATGGCTTGCTGCACCGCTACATTTTGTAGTAAATGAGGCCCATAGTAAGATCTAATACGCTGCAGCATGTAGGAAAGTGCGCACAGTAGATAGGCCTAGAAGTCCAAACTACAACTTTGTCTTCCAGAGATAGAGGACTGACTTTTCTGAGTAGGAAGCGGGTACTCCTAAAAAAAATTCTGTTTCAAGCACTACCCTCCTGCTCACCATACCTTCTCACCCTGACTCCCTTAGACCATGGTGAAAGCAAGGCTTTCTCCAACCCTGGTAGTCTCTTTCCTCTCAGCAGCACAGTTCTCCCTCCCTATCTACCTATACATCTTCGGCTGTGGGCAAACACTACATTTCTTCCTGCGCTGTCGTACCCCCTCCTCCCTACTGCTTTCAGTTTAATTGCCAAAATTCTTTCTAGTTCTTGTTACCATGTCTTGTTGTTATATGTATGCTCTGGTTGAATGTACTGCGTGTAAATGTCCACAGATGCTAATGCACTATAAAAGAAAATGAAATTAATAAATAAATAAATAAATAATTATTTATGTAAGTCTTGGGGAGAATCAAGACATATCTCATTATTGACATTGAAGACCAGGTTGATTGTGTCTTGCATTCCAGTAGCTGTCTGTTGAACAGTAAACTAGTTTTCCTGATCCGTTTTACTGTCACCTTCCACATTTGCATCTTCCCCTCTACTATTTCCTACTGCCCTTTCGTGTCTTTTTCTTTCCTTCCCATCTATCCCTACCAGTTGATCAGTCCCTTAAAGAGGGCAACACACTCTCTTTAGTCTGTCTGAGGGAGCCCACTCCATCCACCAGGTTCCTTCCTCATGTCCTCTGCCATATCTCCGAGTGTGCTGTCTACTGGTACCCCTGTTCTATTTCTCCTGCCTAACCCCCACCAGCTCTCAGTGCTTGGAGATCACTTAAAGAACCATACAATGAAGCAATATAACAGCTTAAGCTACAGACAGCAAACAAATTTCCTTTGCAGTGATATTTTAATATATTTCCTTTAATCAAAACAATAGTGGAAATCAGTCTCTCCCCTCATGTTGGTTCTCACTCTTGCCATTTTTAGACTGAGTGTATCTGCAGCGCGCTTGCGCTGCTCGCTCTGCGAGACTGCTGCAGTAGAGTATGGGAGAGAATCCATGCCCACTCTACTCCCATATTTTTCATTGGCTTGTGTGATTGTCTTTCATAAAGGCTGCCTTCGGATTCGTTAATAGGCTTATTAGTCCCGCCTTAGTATGGCCTTGTCTTCATTTGTACCCTCCCATAGCGACTGGCCCTTTTACTTTGGTTGTTTCACGGGACCTGTTATGTAGTCTGTAAGCACTATTTACTTTATTGAGTTTCTCTTACTGCAGGCCGGACATGCGCAGCTTCAACTGAAACTTCTTATTTTTTTAAGCAGCACGGCCGCCCCCATAACACGGGCGCCTGCTTTCAGTCACTTTAACCCGGCATTATCCTGTGGCGGTTTCAACCCTCCTCCCCCAAATAAAATGGATTTAGAAATGATTAGCGAATGAATTCCAAGTAGCACATAATCTGTGCAAATGGTCTGAAGCTGACAAAAGCACATCTCTGTTACATGTCATCTGTACTAAAGCCACCTGACAGGTTGTTTTCAAAAACTTGTTTTATTAACACCACCATCACCACCAATATCACCACCATGAATTCCACCACCTCCACATACAACCACCAATAATACTACCACCACCAATACCACCACTGCCAATACCACCACCAACACCAATACCACCAATAACAATACCACCACCAATAACAATACGACCACCAATGCCAATACTACCACCACCAATACCACCAATACCACCACCACTGATATGATCATGATCAAACTCCTAGCCTGATCCATTCTTCCCACAAAAATGACCATCTGATTGTAAATATTGCAGGGCATACACAAACTATGTGTTCCATTGATTCGGAGTGATAGCCGTACATCCTGCATCATTTGATGCTATTTACTGAGCGCCGCCATTTAGGAAGGTTTTTTAAAAATGACCAGTCACCCATTCTCAGAGCTAAAAACTTTTGTTTCCAATAAAGTGTGAATGTGCTTGATAAGTAGGTCAACTCGACGCCTGGTTTAAAATTGGAAATTACTGCCCAGGCATGTTTTCTTTTCGGCAGTGTTGCCCTGTCTGAATGAAAAGACCACAGTCTGACGCTCTTCTTGATGGCAGCCTTTAGCACCGGCTGAGAGAGGTTTGTTTCCCAGAGTTCTTTGGCCCCAAGTAATTGTAAACTGTGATCCAAGTATTGCAGATAGTTCTGGCTGGTCTGGTTTTTCGATTTTTCCTGCCAAAGTCTGGCCTCCACTGTACTATTTATCACTTCTTTGAAGATGGCGCAGGCCGGTCTCTTCCTCTGATATTTACAATCTAACAAGCGGTCGAGAAGGCTGTTTATTGCAATGCAATAGGTCTACAAAGCAAAACCAAAGGGGATGATGGACGGAGTGTTGAACATTGCAAGCACTTACCCCCAGTCAACTGATCTGAGTTTAATCCATCATCATTCTTTAGCTCACTCCGCCACCCCAGTTCAGACATGGCCATATGAAAATCAGTCTGACCCTGTGCCTCATGGGAACAGTCCAGCCCGAACTGCCAAGCCATGTCTTCCCTGGACTGGAAACAAGCATCCTGGGACCGGTTTCTGGCTAATCAGCCGTCATCAGCCAAGCTAGCTTGGATCCTGTGGCAAAGTGAGCAAGGGACCCAAGTCTGGGCATACCCTGCCAACTTAGGGCAAACAAAGCAAAACTAAAGGGAATGATGGACGAAGTGTTGAACATTGCAAGCACTTACCCCCAGTCAACTGATCTGCGTTTAATCCATCATCATTCTTTAGCTCACTCCGCCACCCCAGTTCAGACCTGCCATATGAAAATCAGTCTGACCCTGTGCCTCATGGGAGCAGTCCAACCCGAATTGCCAAGCCATGTCTTCCCTGGACCGGAAACAAGCATCCTGGGGCCGGTTTCTGGCTAATCAGTCGTCATCAGCCAAGTCTAGCTTGAATCCAGTGGCAAAGTGAGCAATGCAATAGGTCTCTCATTTGCGAGAGTTTAAGCTATTAGTATTGTACATGACAATGCCTTTTATTTATGTTTTAAAACCCAAAACATAAATAAAAGGCATTGTCATTTACAATGCCAATAGCTCAACCTTGTGTGAATGCGAGACCTATTGCATTGCAAATGCTTGTTGATTTACAGTGTCTCTCTGGGTCTCTCTGTATCCCTCAGCTTCTATCCTTTCCTCTTTGATCCACCCTACCCCCACCTTGTACTCTGTGTCCCTAATCTCTCCTGCTTCTCTCTTGGTCTCTTGTCCGCTGTAGGTGGACTTTGTGGAGCAGCTGCATGAACAACATTAGGTTCAGTCACAAGAGAAATTGAAAAGGCATATGTAATCTGCACCTAAGAGTCCATTGACTGTTCTTAACGTATCATACATTCGTTTTGCATTCCCACTGAACTACTGTCAACCAGAGTGCACCAGCCTCTTCTTATATGGTATTTCCTCCACTGTGACTCATCTTGTTTAAGATCCTCCTCTGCCTGCATCGCTGATCCTCTTCCTTCGTACATCTCCATTAGTGATTCAACTCCATATTCTTCTCCTTACAAGTCTTACCCTCATCTTCCACCACATGACTCCTTTTCTCCCTCAGCCAATCTCTCCTCATCCATCTCTCCTCAGCCCTTCCTCTCTCTGTCCTGTTCTCTTCCAGACTTACACCATCCCCCCACTCCACTCCAGCTCCCCCACTCCATTCTTCCCTCACCCTTCTCTTGTCTCCACGTACGCTCTTCATCTGAGTCCAATACGTCTTCCTCTGTTGCTCTACCACACTACGTGACCTGGTAAAATCACTGTACTGCCACCCTACATCCCTTCTCCACTTAAAAACAATACTCATGTGCTCAGCAATTCAAGGCAATTTCCATTGTATCTCTTTACATATTCAAGGATGAGCAGAGCTACAAGTGGACTGTATAATTATTAAACTTAATATTCCCCCTGGTTACAGAAATATGACCAATCTAAATGGGGCAGGTAGAGTTTGCCATAAGCCCACGATGCTCATTGGCAGTAGGCAGCTCAGAGATGCTTGAGCTCTTTAGGGCCGATGGTGGAGAGGTGTGGTGCAGTGGCCAAGGCAGCTGACTTTGGAGCACGGGGTTCACGGTCCGGCTCTGGCGGCAGCTCAGCTCAGCACCATGTGACTGTGGGCAATAGCTCATTTAATTTCCACGACGGCCCCCAGCGCCTTAAGACCCGTATGGGTGAGTAGTTTGCGCTTTACAAATACGGATTTATTTTATTGATTTATTTATTTGCAATCAATTAGATCAGAGCTGCATGACTGTCTGATGGGTTTCTCAGCATGTCGTACATTAGTGGACTGGATGCCTCTGTGCAATAGTGATTCAAACCTAGAATGGGTCCACGTGGCCACGGTCACACATTTTAATGTGATGGATTCACTATCATCAGATTTTCAGATACGGCCTACACCTAATACCAATTATCTGTTTTCTTGGGGTTTACTTTTTATGTGGTCCTGCCCTTTGGTATGTCTATTCTGTCTTTTAGAGAAACATAGCAATAGTGAGATAGCTTCTCTTTGTGATGATTGCTTGTACGTCAGTACTTCTGAGACGTTTTCTTTTCTATGTATTTTCATAAACATATTTGTACGGTGTATTACCTGTCGAATAGGTCTCCATGTGCGTATGCCAGATAATGCGTTAATTGATACCCAACTCATTGGCACTCACTTTATTAACCTCAGAAAGATGACAGGCCAAACCAAAGGGTTATGTATTTCCTCGAGAAATGTAGATTTACTCTTTGGTCACAGTTTTGAATGACAACATAGCTCTGAGGGCTAATGTTTTTGCTACAGAGCATAGCCTATATGTGCAAGTCACATATTTCCACTTCATTTAAGGTAGCTCATTGGGTTCATGCTTTTGTTGAAGTGATATTTGTGCTATCTGTTACAACATTACAATCACAGTAAACCAGCGTGTGGAGTATTGTTTCTGCTTCAAACAGTTCCAGGAAACATGTAAGACATAGGTTTTAAAAAATGGCTACTTTTACCATATTTTCTTGTTATTATGTAGCTGGGCAAATGGTTACAATGCAAGAGATTAAAACGTAATAAGTTACAAAACTTCAATTTGAAAATGTGTGTTTTATAAAATATTAGTCTTGCACACAAAAATACATAACTGGTATTTAATAGACCATGTGCAGAATGGCATATCTTGTAAAGCCCCGGACTCTGAGAAATTCAAAAATACTTTAAAACCTCCATTTATCTCCTAAACAGCTGTGAGGTGGCCATGCATAATGCGTATATTAGTTTTCTTTGACGTTCTGCTGCGCGTGGTTGTCAATTGTGACAATCTTGCTATGCTCCACTTGACCTCAAAGCCAGGACATTCCTCACTCCACAATTAGATTGAAGAGTCTAGCAACTGAAGCTAGGTGTGCATGCAAAGAGCCCTCTGTAGCCCTTCATATTAAAGCGCATTAGTTGTACATGGATGCCACAGCACCTAGAAACAGCCAGGGCGATTCACCAGGGCCAGAAGGGAACCATGTTCTGGCTTTTGAATAGCCACCGGAAGTGGAATTCGACTGGTTCGCACAATATTCCAACCCCCATTCAAAAGTCCTCCAAATAGATTTACCTCCTGTAAATTCCACCGCACCACTTACCGAGAAATGGCTTTTGTCTGGCATGTGAAGGGCATCTGTGCCATTCCCGCATCCCGATTTAATTCATGGGCCCTTGGTTCGAAGGATTCCCCACGTTTTGGTGGGTTCGACAGATGTCCCAGGTTCTGGTGAGTTCAGAGCTGCAGTCTTGTTGTTTAGAGGCCAAGAGGTGCAGTGGGAATCATGCATTAGTGTGTGGTGTGCTCACACCCACAGGTTACAGCCTTTTCAGAATGTGTGTGATGGCACGTGCTGGTGGTGCCAACATCAAGTGGTGAGAAGCATCATAGGGTTCTGCCCTGTTGTGCACTTCCTGCTTCTGCAAGTACAGCTGGACAGTTCTGGGAACAGGTGATGCTGGCCAAGTGTCCGGCTTGCTGATCAGACCAGATGACCGTGGTGTTGCGTCATAGGGAAGACATCTGCTAAAGACATTTGTGACAGTGCATGTTTTTAACGGTTTTTTATATGTGAAGCTCCCGGTGAGTTCTTCCACTTCAGGCATGTAATTTGGGCATCTATTTCAGCTGCCTCAGCCCCTCTTTTGGCCTACAAGGACTTTGCGTGATTTTCCATTGCCGTCATACTTAGCATAGTATCATAGTGTGTTATACTCTGAAATGTGATGGATTTACAGAGATCTTTGCAGCAGGTGCCTTAACCCTGTAAGCTAACCCTCTAGCCATCTTATAGTGGAGAGCACATCAGTAACCGAGTTTGACCTTGGCTCTCTATATAAATAGAACATGAATTAAAGTAATATATATATATATATATATATATATATATATATATATATATATATATATATATATATATATATATAATAGTAAAACATTTAAAGAAAACACAAAGAGAGGGAAGCATGAAGTCTGTCCTAGGTTCTCTGAGATGACAATGATGCTATTGTTGCCTGCATTAAAAGATCTCTACGTCTCCCTTAGCGCTGCGTTATCCCCTCAGCACACTTATCAGTGAGGCTGGGGCCGGCATCTTAAGCATAAGCTGCACGCGCAGTCAAGAGCACGCGCGACCTCTCCCTGGCAATCTCTCCCCTCTCGCCTTCTAATGCTTCCAAATCACGTTAAGTGAAGCCTGAGACGGTGGCCGGGCCCAGGCGGCTGCTGGCCCTCGACCAGTGCGCCGGAGCCACGAGGGCGACTAATCCCCTCCTTAGCGTATTTTCCATGGAGGGGCGCCGCTGGGGCCACGGATCAAGAGTGGGGGATAAATCCGCGGGATTTTCTGCTCTCTGGCATGCCCGTTTACAACCACAGCCCCGATACAAAAGGGTTTCTGGATTAGGAGGGAGGGCCAGAGACGGCTGCGAGCAGCGATAGAAATCCCTGGCCACCCCCGAGTCTGCCCTGGCTGCAGGTTCTCTATAAAAAAAACTTCACAGGAAGGCGCTACTATATCGTCATTCAACCCTTCCCCATCCGCGCGCGGGTATATTTGTGGTTTTAATGCAGGAGAGGTGACAGACGCCGGAGTATAAAGATTGCAGCTGATGCGTGCACCCGTGAAGCCCATGGTGGTATCCTGGTGCTGACTGATCCCCTACAGAAAGTGGCGAAGAACAGCAGCTCCTGGTGACATGGCTCTATTGCTCACAGTGGAGAGAGAGGGCGGTACAGCTGTTAATAACAGAGCACTAGTGGTTATAGTGGCGTGAAAGAGAACTGCAGCTGCTGGTAATGTTACTCTACTGCTAATAGTGGAGAAAAAAAGTACTGCAGCTGTAGAACAGCAGAGTTCTATTGTTGTTAGTGGAGAGAAGGTGAGCTGGAATTGGAAACAGTGTTGTACTTCTAATGGAGAGACAACTGCAGTTCCTGGTATTAGAACTTTTTGGCTAATAGTCAAGAGAGAAGACTTGCAACTCCCTGTAACACGGGTGTAATGCTGACAGGGAAGAGAGGGGACCTGTGTCTCCGGTGTACAGAGACCCGTCTGGTTGTTTATGGCGAGCATAAGTTATCCAGAGAGGGTGCGAGGAAGGAGCATGGATACTTAACTGCTCCAGAACGCCTGATTAGGCCCTTATAAAGGAGGCACTCTCTGTCCTCGGATCCGTCATATGACACGTGCCTGCTACTACAGCGTCATTCGGTCTTTTCCAGAATAGGAGACCCTACCTACACGTAACAGGGAACAAGTCTTCTTTATTACACATGCCCTGACGAAGTTCACTCTGCTGAACGAAACGCGTTGGCTGAGACTCGTTGCACAATTTTGTTGGAATGCCGGAATAAAGAACATTTTTTCACTAAAGAATATTGACTACATGTTATTACTGAAACAAAATTTCAGGGTAGTGCACCGCTCCACTCTTTCCTAGATACCCGACTGGTTGTTGTACGAACAGGGGGAACTGCATATTCTTACGTAGAACACCTGCTGCTCAGAGGGGATGGAAGGAGAGAGGGCTTCAGCAGTGCCTGGCACACTCCACTACTGGAAGGCGAGGGGACAGCTAGGAAATATAGCACTCAGTGACAGGTCTCCACTGCTGGAATTTAGAGAATTGTAGCTCCTGCTGCTTTTAGGGGAGGGGTGGTGTAGTGATCAGCAGCTCCTAATCACCGCCCTCTACAGCTAGTAGAGAAAACAGACAGGAACTGTAGCACTGAGGGGTAAAGTCTCCACTCCACTGATGGAAATGGGCTAACCGTAGCAGCTGCTGCCCCTAGGGGAGGAGAGGGGACTGCAAAGCTCCTGATCACCGCCCTCTACTGCTGATAGACGGGAAAATAGAAACTATAGCACCCAGGGACAGGTCTCCACTTCTAACAGGAATGGGAGATATGTAGGTCCTGGCTGAACATACATATGTAAAGAGAGCGTGAGAGTGAAAGAACTGCAACGCCTGCTGTCATAGCGATCTACTGCCAATAGTAGATCGAGGATGGACTGCAGGTGTGGGTAGCATAGGCCCTCCAGCTTATAGTGGAAAGCGGAGGGAAAACAGCTTTTTTCAAAACAATACTTCAAATGGCAGTGATAAACAGCCACGGTCAACTAAACTCTACTACTGACAGTGGGGCGATGAGGGAACAACAGATCCTGGTAACATATCTGTGTCTCCTTACAGTGGAATGAGGGTGGGTGACCGCGCTGGGCAGTAGAATTCCTCCTGTCCCATGGTGGAGACTGACAACAACGCCCTAATATCAAAAGTGGGGAGGGAGCGCACCATGTCCTGGCGAAAGAAGTCTACCACCAATGAGGAGCCGCACCCCCTGGTACCGGAGCCCTTCCCGGGCATACTGCTTATAGGACAGTGCATGTAAATAGAGTAGATACTGCTTTCAGTGGTAATAGTGATGAACTGCAGCTCCTGATAATACAGTTCCTGCTATTGGTGAGACTGCAGAACAGCATCGCATGGTAGCAGCGCTGTAATTGGTTGTAGCAAATAGGCGGATGGGGGAATAGCACCTCCTTCTGGTAGGAAGGCGAAAGGGAAGATATGAATTGAAGCGCAGCCGAGTATTCTTAACTTTTTTGAAGATATCAGTGACTTCTTAATTACCCGTGACGGTCTCCATACGCTTGTGTTCTCTTCGGCTCTTGTTTATTAATATTGTTTATGTAATATGCCATTCCTCCCTTTCTCAATCTGTGTCTTGCTTACATCTTTTATTCTGTGTATTGGATATTTATCTTTAACTCTCTCTGTAACTAATTTCTGCTTTGTACCACATCTGTCCCCTCACTCTCATATTTATTTATCTCACTCCTTCCTATTACATCTGTTTTTCTCTCCTTTCTCCCCCTTCTATCCCTTCTCTTATTTCATCTCTCTCTCTCTCGATCAGTCCTCTTTCTACCCTATATTTTCGACTGAGCGCTCGAGCCCTCAGCCCCCCATTTGACTCTCTCCTTGGAGACCCCCCTATTGCTTCTGTGTCTTTGTCTGTCTCCTCTCTCCCTCCGCTTCTTTCCATCTCTGTCTCTCCCCTCCTCTCCCCTCTGACTCTGAAACGTCCATGTATTTCTATTTAACAAGACATAACACTTTGGCTGAATGCATTTGTCTGGTTGACTGCTCCGAATCTTCGTTCCAGGAACGAGCGCTTCGAGTTTAGTCCTAGTTTTCTCCTTGAGTTTTTTTCAGAGGCAGAATAAGTAGGTTATTCTCGCTCATGATTTTCATGCAAACCAACTGAAGCCAGTAGCGATGAGCACAACGAACGCTGCCTCCTGCAATGGAGCCGCGCCAAGGGCCTTTTATCTCCCGTGGCTGCTGATGTGTGTGGAACCCAGCACTCCGGCCCTGATCATGTCAACAATCCTTTTTTTGTCCCGCAAAATACTTGTCAATTCTACTGCACCTTGGCAGGAGAGTCAACATTTTCTGATCTGAATTCATTTGAAAATTGAGGTTCACAGTCGTATCACACTCATGGCACATTCCCCATAAGCATCTACTGTACTTAATCTTATCATGCCTTCCCTTTCCATTTCCCTTCACTTTCCTTTCCTTTCCCTTCACTTTCCTTTCCTTTCCCCTTCACTTTCCTTTCCTTTCCCCTTCACTTTCCTTTCCTTTTCCTTCCCTTCCCTTAATTTTCCTCCCCTGCCCCACCCTTCCCTACCCTTCCCATCCCATCCCGTTGCGTCTCTTCCCTTCCCGTTGCGTCTCTTCCCTTCCCGTTGCGTCTCTTCCCTTCTCGTTGCGTCTCTTCCCTTCTCGTTGCATCCCTTCCCTTCTCGTTGTGTCCCTCCCCTTTCCTCCTTCCCTTCCCTTCCCCCTTACCTCCCCCATTTCCACCTTCCCTCTTCCCTTTCCCCCTTCCCTCTTCCCTTTCCCCTTTACTTCCCTTTCCCCTTTACTTCCCTTTCCCGCTTCCTTTATTCCCTACCCTCTCATTCCCTTCCCCTCCATCCCCTTTCCCCCTTCCCTCTCCTTCCCCACGTTATCAATGCTCACACTTACTGCTCTATGTTACAAGTTCAATAAATCCCTATCTCCCTTCCAGCCTCAAAAGTGCTGACACCCAATAATGAATAAAAAGTCTTCATCCGCCTCCAATATTCTTTCTACGTATTGTCTGCTATAGGTACCAAAGTCCAGATCTGCGTGTAACAGTTGTCTCTACTCGCCATTTAAAAAAAAAAAACAATTCTCTCATAGCATGCCCATAATCTGAGTACATGCCCAGGTGGCACCTAATCTAAGGGACCGTCTAGACGCTATTATCAGTGCTGCTCTGGAAAGTGGAAAAGAGTAACCTCTTAATGTCCACATGAAAATGATTTCAGCCGCTTGATTGCGCGGCAGTGATAAATCTTTTTTTAGGATCCATCATTGCTGCTCCACAGCAGTGCAATCTATGGACTATGGCATAAAAAAGTCAAGTAAACCCCAGAAGAGATGGGCATTTCCCCTATCACCCCAATTGTAATTGTTTTTATATAGCGCTTATTACCCCTGACGAGTTGTCAAAGCGCTTGTTGGGCGAGTAGCACACCATTTCAGTAGCCAAAAAGGATTAGTGGTGAATTAGTTTAGGGAAATATGAAATTCATTTGAGCGGTGTACATGTTAGTCTATTATTTAGAATGAAAAGGATAGTGGATGGATAGAAGAGGGAAGGGTTTGTATTCATATAGCACTTGCTACCCCTGATGGGGGTGTTGAAACGTTTTTCGGCAGGTAGCATGGTACTCCGGAACCCAAACGGGATTAGTAGGGAATTAGTATAGGGAAAAATGAAATTAATTTGAGCGGTGGACAATTAGTCTGATATGTGAATTGAAAAGGATAGTGGAGGGATAGAAGAGGGAAGGGTTTGCATTTCTATAGTGCTTGCTATCCCTGATGAGGTGTTGAAGCCCTTTTTGGCAAGTATCACGCTACTACAGAACCCAAAAAGGATTGGTGGTGAATAAGAATACAGAAATATGAAATTAATTTGAGCGGTGGATCTGTTAGTCTATTATTTGGATTGGAAAGGTTAGTGGAGGGATAGAAGAGGAAAGGGTTTGCATTTCAATTGCGCTTGATATCCCTGATGAGCTGTTGCAGTTCTTTTCAGCAGATGGCACCCTACTGCGGTGGAAGACACAGTCAAGTGCCCACAACTGGTAGAAGCATGACTGGGCCAAAAAATGAACTTTACAAAAAGCCCGCCAAAGATGCACATACAGCACCGGACCCGCCAACCTAAACCACGCCTCACATTTCATGCGTCCCAACATTCTCTCCATTCAACCTAGCTCTCTTTTGTGACGGTTCCTCGGATCAAGAAAACCAGAGCAGGAGGACGCTCCTTCTCCCTCCTCATGGCCAAGGCATGGAACTACCTTCCCCTCCATCCCTGACAGACCACATTGGTCCCTAAGTTCCTAAAGAACCTCAAGACCTGGCTCCCCGATGGAACTCAGTGACCCTCCGCACTGCTGCGTACCGCCCTCCCCCTTCCTCCCCTGCCCCGAAGCGCCTTGAGACCCGCTCCGGGTGAGTAGTTTGCGCTCTACAAGTCCTTGATTGATTGATTGATTGATTGAGAGCAGGCCTACCGTACCCTCAAAGCCGTACTGCAGCCCTAGGAGTATGGATGGTCTGACCTCAGATTAGGGCAGATAGACGGATGTCAAACATTCTGCTCAAGCAGCAGGCCCCTCCCAGGTTTGTGAACTAATGCTACACGTAAGGTGCAGCAGCGGCCGGCACTGATCTGAGGTAGGAAAGTGGGGGGTGTTAAGGACACGTGCGGTGTGGGGGAGGGCACAGGGGCGTGGTGGAAGAGGCTCTAAAAAATTTCAATACGGCCACCGCCCCCACTCTGGGCTTAAGTTTTATGTTTGTATGTCTACTTTGTGTTTTGCACAAACGTCGGCGAATAACAATCAAAACGCCTGTTATATCTGTTACATGTAACCTGTAAATACCAATAAAACATTTAAAAAAAACTTAACTTCTCACCGCTTCCTCATGTCTCTCCTCCCTCGCTCAGCCACAGGAAGCACACCCAGGCTCCCAGTCAGCCAACCACAACGCTGCCGTAGAAGCTTTGTATTTGGTCTGAGCGCCGGCACTCAGATGCTGACCAGAGGCCTAGGCATGTTCTCCTCGTAGGCTGTGATGTAGCTGCATGGAGAACATGCGCGTTGTGCAAGACGGGTTTGGGCACTCTGAGATGGCTATCCAAGCAGTCATTGCATCCTTGAGGAGGGTGCTGCAAAGCTATGGGCGGAAGTAGGAGAACATAAAATGATGTAACGCAAGTTATTATCGTTTTACTGCAAAAAAGCAGTAGGGTGACTCTCCTCCGTCTTAACCCCTTGGGTGCTGATGACAGCCCCCAGCCGTCATGCATCACAGTGCTTGTGGGCTGATGACGGCTGGGGGCCGTCATGAACCCGCACACTCATTAAAAGCGCTGCACATGCGCAGAATCGCGGCCGGGCCCATGGGGTTAATGGAGGAGACGCCACTGATAAGGTGGTCTCTACAAGTGTCAGAATGCTGATCTGCCACTGCAAGCAGCTAATAAGAGAGGACAAGCATCTTCCAGGCAGATACCGAATAAGTGCGCGGCTGATGTTCTGTAGAAACTCCCATTATATAACAGGTGATTAGTGATATCAAGGCAGCGTTTCATTGACACCCACCAGTTCAGACAGTATTTTTCCCGCCTTCCCCCTCGCTGACTCTGGCGCCCTCAGATGACTGCTAGGGAACATAGTTCACGTCAAAATGAGGAAAGCAGAAATGGGAGGTAAGATGCATAGCAAGCATGAAGGTTCCAGCTTCGAGCACAGAAAGGCCTGGAAAATTAAGAGCCTTTCAGAGCCATGAATATTTGGAGTAGATGCAAAGGTTCAAAGGTCAGCTCTTCCTTTGATATCAGGTTTCACTGATCAGGTCATGGCTCACGACCCTCCTCTTCAGTCTTCACATGATGCCAAGTGTAAAAAAAACCTATACTTGACGTCACTTTTTGTAGACTGGCTTGACTCAATATTTAAGCATTTCCATTCACTGGATCAGACCCTTCAGCTGAGTCGAGACTTCACAGACCAGCACCTTTGTTCAGTGCCAGGCGTCAAACCCACCCTCCCTTGGTTTAATGCCATTTGCAAGACCAGCGTTTGCTCTATAGACTATCCTCTCTCCACAGGAACCCCCTCCCCCCAAGTTAGCGCCCCCGTTATATGTCGGTGCTGGAAGTCATATGCAGGATTTTCAGACAAGCCACTTCTCTTTGGGCCAAGTTTAGTAGATTAGACCCTCTGAATGTTTTACATTTGGGAGAGGACTAAGACATTGCCCAGCTACAAGTCATTTTATTGGCAATGGATAGCAACGTAGAAAGGCACAGTGAAAATACAAGGTGATACATTGTTCATTCAATTACTGAAGTAATGGATGTGCACGACTCCATATTAAAAGCTACAGTGAGTAGCAAAGCTGTCACATTGTACTCAAGCAAAAGATACAGCAGATCAATTGTACAGCAGGTACAGAGGATGTTGGACTGAGCACCGTGTAGATGTGTATGGTTGAAAGAAAAAACACCGTTTTGTTCTATGCATTCGAGCCTACCAATGCGTGGTTTATACAGGAGGTACTAGACTGTTCCAGAAGATTGACGGCCGCAGAGGGTACACCAAGTGTTGGTTTGCATGCACTGTATGAGTAATCACAGGATACAGGAGGATCTGGATTGCACTTCGTTTCTGGTGGGTCAGGGGCGGCTCTAGACTCATGGTGGCCCTGGGCAGGGAGCGTAGGTAGGGGGCCCCGGAAAGGGGGTTTGGTCAGGGCGGAGCGTGGAGGCCAGTGAAGAGGGGGGGGTGGGGGGGGTCAGGGTGTTTGGAAGTGGAACAGAGCCGGAGGCCGCCAAATCCCTGCCAGGGGCCGCCACACAAATATGTATCCATCCTCAGAGGATTATTATATTAAGGATATATATTGGCGAGGTGGGTCCTGTGGTTTGGTGGCCCTGTGCAGGTGCACAGCTTGCACATGCCTAAAGCCGCCCCTGGGTGGTTGCAGTCCATACACGTGGTGCTGGACTGTGTGGAGTGCATTAGTAAAAAGTGGATACACAGTGTTGGATTGATTGCCCTGCAGAGCTAGTGGATAAACATGGTGGTGGATGACATGCAGTGACTACACAGGATGGCTGTCTGTGCTGTAGAGCTGATCAGTGCAGTGGATACACACGGTGTAGGTCTGAGTGCACTACATTCATAACAAGAGGGTACAAGAATGCTGTATTGCACATTAAAGCTCATGAGTGCAGTGTATATACAAGATGTTGGTCTGTACTTCGATGCTGGTGGTTGTGGATGATATAAAAGGTCGGTATATTGTGAACAGTGCATTAATAAAGATTGGAATCAGGAAATGTTGGATTGTGCCACAGCTGGGAAGAGCAGCGGATGTACAAGATGTCGCAGAGCTGCTGGATCAGTGCCAAGAGAAGGTGTTGGATTGTGTGGAGTGCATCAGCAAAAGTCGATACATACGGAGTTGGGAGTGCGTACAGTGCATCAGTAAAAGTGGATACGCAAGGAGTTGCAATGAGTGCAGTACATTAGTAATAATAATAATAATAATACTGATGCTTGTAAAGCGCGAACAGCTACCTCACAAGGAGGTGTCCCGGCGCTAGTAGAGAGCTTACAGCTTAAGACAGAAGCTATGACAAATGTCTAGGTTTTTTGCATGAAAAGCCAGGTCTTCAGGAGTTTCTTAAAACTTGCTTCTGTCGAGGTGGATTGAATGGCCAGAGGCAGGGCGTTCCACAGTTTCGCTGTACCGGCAGAAAAGGATCTACCCCCAAGTCTGGCCTTCCTAACTCTTGGTATAGTTAGCTGAAGCAGGGAGTTGGAGCGTAAATGTCTGTCCTGATGGTAGCGGGTGAGTCTAAGTTTTAAATAGTTAGGGCAGGTACCTTTTAATGCTCTAAACGCCAGGGTAAGAACTTTAAATTTAATTCTGCTCGCCACTGGAAGCCAGTGCAGTTCGCGAAGGTGCGGAGAGACATGATGTTTAAATGGAATCGGTTTTATAAGTCTCGCAGCCGCATTCTGCACGATCTGCAGGCGCTGCACCAGATACTTGGGGAGACCAAGGTAGAGGCCGTTCGAGTAGTCCAGTCTTGAGGTAACTGTTGCGTGGACTACCGTTTTACGGCACTCAGGAGGTAGGAGAGATAGAAATTTGCGAAGGTTCCTAAGTTTGTGAAGGCAACCTGTGGAGACCTGCTGAACATGCGAGGAGAAAGAGAGATTCTCGTCCCATCTTACTCCCAAGTTCTTCGCATTAGATCCAGGGGCTGGAGCTGGTCCCATTTCCGGGGGCCACCATAAGTCTGGAGTAGGACGCGTATTTTTTCCAAAGAATAGCACTTCCGTTTTGGATGCATTCAGCTTAAGTTTATTAGTGTTCATCCAATTGGCTATGTCTTTAAGGCAGCCCTTAATTTTACTGAAAGCAATCTCAGATACTTCAACAAAGGGGAAAACCAATTGAGTATCATCGGCATATGAGATTGCCTTGACCCCCCATTTGGCGATCAAGGTAAAAAGTGGGGCTAAGTAAATATTAAAAAGTAACGGGCTGAGTGCAGACCCCTGGGGGACCCCACACCAGAGCCGTTTTGGTTTGGAGGAGAAAGTGCCCAATGCAACTTTCTGGGAGCGATCTGTTAAGTAGGATTGAAGCCAGTTCAGTGCTCTATCCTCCAGACCTGTATCTCTTAACCTTAACAGCAATCTTCCATGGTCTACTGAATCAAAAGCGGCCGATAGATCCAGGAGCACCAGCATAGTTGACGCCCCTTCGTCTAAAGACCATCTAATTGACTCAGCAACCTCAATAAGGGCCGTCTCGGTGCTGAAACCAGTTCTGAAACCCGATTGTGTTTCATGAAGGATACCGTTATTCTCTATGAAACTGTTCAATTGGCGTTGAATCAGTTTCTCGAGCATTTTTCCGGGGGCTGCTAGCAGGGAAATGGGGCGTAGGTTGGTCAAGTCGTCTGGGGCACCATTTGGCTTTTTTTTTAGAGGGAGGAGGGTGGCATGTTTCCAGCAGTCAGGGAACGTACCAGTTTCAATGGATGTGTTCCAGATATGGAGGAGAGGTGTAGCAATAGCTGACGACATCACTTTCCAGAGTTTTGGTGGGCAAGGGTCGTCTGGGCCTCCCGATTTACATTTGCTTAACTCACTCATGGCCTCATCACGGGAGATGTGATGGAATTGGGCTAGAAGGGAAGGGGGCGAGTCTTTTATATTGAAGTCCTCCATTACAGTGGGCGTGGGGTTTGAAAAGGTCTCATAGACCTGGATAATTTTTTTATCAAAAAAGTCCGAGATATCTTCGCAGAGTCTCTCTGATGGAATTATCTCAGTGTCAATGGCTCTTGGTTTAAAAAAGGATTGAACAATCTTAAAGACTTCTTTACTAGATTGCTCAGCTTGTTGAATGGAGGTTGCAAAGAATAATTTTTTGGCTTTTTTTATAGATTGGTGTAAACGTCGGAGGGCTTTTTTGTAGCAGTTTTTTGCTGCTTCACAATAATTTGCCCTCCAGAGGCGCTCCAACTTTTTGCAATTTCTTTTTTTCTCCATCAACTCTACGGAAAACCAAGGAGCGGTAGGGGATTCTCTGCGAGATGTGGCAGTTTTAGCAGGAGCGATAGATTCCACAGTGTTGCCTATCCAGCGGTTTAGCAGCACTGCATCGGAGTTCACATCCGATGTCAGTGTGGGGAGGGCCACTGCAAGAGCCGGACATAAGGTGTCAGCAGATAATTTATCCCAGTTTCTACATATGTAGGAACGTTTGCCTGTTTTCTGGGAATGGGGAGGAAGGGAAATAAAAAAAGATATTAAATAATGGTCCGTCCAGACCAGGGGTAGGGGAGGAAGGGCGGTAGAATCCAACACGTTGGAGAAAATTAGGTCCAGTATATGGCCGGCACGGTGCGTGGGTCCTGAAACAATTTGGGTTAGGTTGGCGGCTTGTAGCGTAGAGAGAAGTTGAATAGTCTGGGGGCAATCAGGCCTATCAGCGTGAACATTGAAGTCACCGAGGACCATATAGTGAGGGTGAGCTAGGGAGCTTTGGGTTATTAAGTCCCAAAGTTCACTGGTGCGTGTCGAGGGGCAGTCCGGAGGTCTATATATGAGCAGGCCGGCTAGGGATAATTGCGGATTGATTTGAAAGCAGAAATGTAGCCCCTCTATACCAGGAATAGTGGTGGGAGCAGAGGATGTCAGTGTAAATTTTTCTTTAAAGATAATCGCCACTCCACCACCTCTTCTATCTTCTTCTCTATTTGCGAAGCTTATTTGTAACAAGTTAATAAACAAGGAGGTAGAGTGGATACAAGGATTTGGATAGACTGCGGAGCATTAGTTACAAGTGGATACAGAAGGCCCAAAGAGTGGATACAAGGATTTGGATTTAGTGCAGAGCATTAGTACCAAGTAAATGCAGGAGGCACAAAGAGTGGATACAAGGAGTTGTATTGGGTGAGGTGCATTAGTTACAAGTGGATAAAGAAGGCACACAGAGTGGATACAAGGGGTTGGATTGAGTGTGGTGCATTAGTTACAAGTGTATGCAGGAGGCACAAAGAGAGGATACAAGGAATTGTATTGAGCGAGGTGCATTAGTATCAAGTGGATACAGGAGGCACAAAGAGTGGATACAAGGAGTTGGATTGAGTGTGGTGCGTTAGTTACAAGTGGATACAGGAGGCGCAGAAGAGTGGATACAAGGTGTTGAGTTGAGTGAGATGCATTAGTTACAAGTGGATACTTGAGGCACAAAGAGTAGATACAAGGAGTTGTATTGAGTGCAGAGAGTTAGTTGCAAGTGGATACAGGAGGCGCAGAAGAGTGGATACAAGGAGTTGAATTGAGTGAGGTGCATTGGTTACAAGTGGATACAGAAGGCGCAGAAGAGTGGATACAAGGAGTTGAATTGAGTGAGATGCATTAGTTACAAGTGGATACAGGAGGCGCAGAAGAGTGAATACAAGGAGTTGTATTGAGTGAAGAGAATTAGTTTTTAAGTGGATACAGGAGGCGCAGAAGAGTGGATACAAGGAGTTGAATTGAGTGAGATGCATTAGTTACAAGTGGATACAGGAGGGGCAGAAGAGTGGATACAAGGAGTTGTGTTGAGTGCAGAGAGTTAGTTACAAGTGGATACAGAGGGCGCAGAAGACGATACAAGGAGTTGTATTGAGTGCAGAGAGTTAGTTACAAGTGGATACAGGAGGTACAAAGAGTGGATACAAGGAGTTATATTGAGTGCAGAGAGTTAGTTACAAGTGGATACAGGAGGCACAAGGAGTGGATACAAGGAGTTATATTGAGTGCTGAGAGTTAGTTACAAGTGGATACAGGAGGGGCAGAAGAGTGGATACAAGGAGTTATATTGAGTGCAGAGAGTTAGTTACAAGTGGATACAGGAGGCACAAAGAGTGGATACAAGGAGTTAGATTGAGTGCTGAGAGTTAGTTACAAGTGGATTCAGGAGGGGCAGAAGAGTGGATACAAGGAGTTGTATTGAGTGCAGAGAGTTAGTTACAAGTGGATACAGGAGGTGCAGAAGAGGATACGAGGAGTTATATTGCGTGCAGAGATTTAGTTACAAGTGGATACAGGAGGTACAAAGAGTGGATACAAGGAGTTATATTGAGTGCAGAGAGTTAGTTACAAGTGGATACAGGAGGCGCAGAAGAGTGGATACAGGGAGTTGTATTGAGTGCAGAGAGTTAGTTACAAGTGGATCCAGGAGGCACCAAGAGTAGATACAAGGAGTTGTATTGAGTGTGGCGCTAACCCATATCCGGACTGTAGCTACGACCTCTATACAAAGCTCATCAAAATGTATTTAGCTGGATAAAGTTATTGAAAAGATGATGTTGAACAGTGCATTAAAGAATTCAGGAGAATGCCCCCTGCAGCAAATTGAATGGAAACTAGTGACTTATCTCTGTCGGTATGTGCACATTATATTGTGTCAAAGTTTTTTGTCTTTAAATAGCCATTTTAAAAGTGCGCTAAATAAAGATTGGGGATTTTGAAAAGCGGCTCAACGTAATGTTTATCTAATAGTCGACAGCGGCTGTTATTGGTTGATATTGGAACATCGCTAAATCGTGTAATTTGAATCAATTATCCAAGAAACAAATCAAGAATTTAAAAGTAACAGAAAGTAAAACATTGTGCCTAGAATCCTAAAAATATAATCTCTGAGTATCGAGGTCTCTGTTTGCACATATCGTGCTACAGACATGTATGTTCATTCACTTGGCTTAACCTAGAATGAATATTCTTCTGCGACGCATTCGGAAATGGACTGATATAGATGTTTGTTTGTGCAGAGTATTAGATATGCCACATTTGCCATACAATCCAACATCTGCAGCATGCTTTGCAGGTTTTAACCAAAAAGTATGTGTCACTCTTGCGCTGTCCTCGTCCCCAGACCTAGGGTTGGCCCAGTGCCAGGCTTGCAGTGACGCTCCAGCCACCCCTAGGGTGGGCCTAGTGCCAGGTTTGTGGTATCCCTTCCTCCAGCCCCCAGAGAATATCCTTTGGATGAGTGGGATGTCCCTTCTTCAGCCCAAAGGATATGTCAAATACCAGTTTTTCAAGGTCCCTCTCTTCAGCTGCTTTAGTGAACCACTTTCCAGGCTTGAATTTCCATTCCCCGTGCACTGGAATGGCCCAGTGACGACCTTGTGGTGCCCATGCCTGCAGCCCAGAGAGTGGTTCATCAGCCAGGCTTTTGTGCCTCCCCCCTTCTACCCCCAACTCACAGGACCTACGAGACTAGCATTGCCCTCTCTGCACCCCCAAGCCTGGCCCACGGCCCTGCCCCGCTGAGGACGAGGAGAGTCTGGGCTGCATGCAAGGGGTGCCCGTGGTGTTGGACGAATGCACCTGCTGCCCAGTGTGCTCTCGCCAGGCTGGGGGGAGCTGCTCCGAGGTGCACCCGTGCCGTGAGGAGAGAGGGCTCTACTGCGACAACAGCACCCAGCCTGCCGCGGAACAGGGCACCTGCATGGGATGTCTGTGACATCCACTTATGCAGGGTGCACTCCTCATTCAGGCATTCATTCAGCATCTCCACAACAGGATACATTCACCCATCCATGAAATTACGCACAGCTGTTGCATATGGTGCTCGTTTGAATGAGGGTGACATGTCTTCCTGGAATTTCATACGGCCCACGCGCACAATCTAGTTAGGAGTCCTAACTTTAGGACTCCTAAATGCCTTCTGTGAATACCGAAAGTCTTACAGTTAGGATTTTTCTCAGTTTAGGAGTAGTAAAGTTAGGAGTCCTAACTTTAGGTCTCCTAAATGCCTTCTGTGAATACCGAAAGTCTTAAAGTTAGGATTTTTCTCAGTTTAGGAGTCCTAAAGTTTGGACTCCTAACTTCTGTGAATACTGAAATGAGTAAGTGCCGTCTTTGAATACCAAAATGAGTAAGTGCCTTCTGTGAATACCAAAATGGTTGTAAGTTTAGGATTTTGTCACCAACCACCCTGTGAAAAAAGTGTCCATCACCAAATATTTAAAAGAAATACCTGGCCTCGTTTCACCCACCAAAACCACCCTCTGAAGACATGCTGTCCCCAAACTAGAAACAAATACCTGGACTCCTGCTACTCACCCCGATCACCCTCTGCAAAGCCCTCATCTCACCAAATGAAAAACAGGTACCTGGCTTCTTGCCATTCAACACCACCACTCATGCTACCCACTCCCACCCGATAGCTATCCTCTACTCTCACACTGAGAGCGGAGACCTGGCACTGGGTGATAGTAAGCCTGTGAGGGCTGCTTCTTAGCTCAGTTGCCCTCTCAGCTCAGGGCTGCAGAGACCCGCAGTGGCATAGGAGAAGGCAGGCGCCACAGTCACAGTGTCAGGTGCATTATATACTCTGCCTGTGTTTGTGTAGACCCAAAAGAGAGGGGCCACAAACCACCAATGCACCCAAGGCTAGGGTCTCTGGAGACATGTGTGCGGTGGCTCAAGTAAGGTAAAGTAAACAATTCAGAGAGTGACATCACAACCACTGATAACCACTTTTAAGAAATCACTGCACAACCGGGTTCCACTCTGGTTGTTCAGGATACAGGCTTCCTATGGAAGCAATATACAACAACCACCTTCAGATCATCGCATAGCATAGCAATATAGGTGATGCAAACGTTGTTCCCCACTGTTGCTACTGCATTAGGGAATTCCAGCTTCTGTGATAGGGTTCTGATGGGAGGCAAGATTACGAAATATAAGAATCCCCTACTCTTCTGCCCTGCGTAGGTAGTGAAAGTATAGCAGAAAGTGAAAACAGGAATATTTTTCGCTGAGAGGTTCTGAGTGACATCAACTTGAGCTTCACTCTCATCTATTTGATGTCACTCAGAACCCCTCAGTGTAAAACACCCCTGTTCTTCAGTGTTACCCATCTTTAATTCTATATGTAATGCACGGCTTCTGGAAGCCTTTAGTGTCAATAACCAAATTCTCAACCTAGCTATTCACTCCTGTGACATAGGAAGAGTGTGAAGCTAAAACGGTTTCCCACTGTTGCCTCATCAGAAAGGATTTCCAGGCTTTTCTGACAGTGCTCTCAGAGAGCTCGTCAGCCCAGCACTGGCTCTCTGCTCTGTAAAGTTCTTTATTTTGCGACCAAGCAGTTGCATCTCTTCATCCTCTTTTCCTGCATGCCACTCTGACACCTTCAGAGTTCTAAAAGTGATGGAGCACACTACACACCGTCCTTCTTACAAATGATTATACTGCACACACTATCTCAGAACAAAAACAACTTAGAGATATCAACTTCGAGGAAAGTGTCGTGAATAAGGATGCTCCTACTTGGAAACAGAGTGATAAGAACGTTATGAATACAATACTTACAATAACAAACGCTAGTACAAAGGTGATGTATATGTTATACAAAGCAGAAGAAGAATTAGTATGTATTGATGTGGATTCAATTAAATAATTAACCATTAATCACACTTAAAATCATCTAGTGCTTTTGGTTGTCTCGTTATCCTTTTTTGTTGTACTCCAATGTCAAGCTCTAAATGTATAGGAACCAATGGTTTATCATATACTATTCATCCACTGCTCCTCACTTCTGCATGGATTCTTTCACAATTGAATTTGACGTGGGCATGAGGCATGGAGTTACTCTGCTTAAATGCCAACATTTACCATTATCCACTCGTACCATTTTTTTAACACTTATGTAACCCATTTGGGTACAAAAAAAGCACTAACTCCTTTGATAACTTTGCCAGTTTCTTAATCCTTACCCATTGTTCAACATTAAATCCTGTGTTTTTAACACTTTTTTGTTTATCGTAATAATCCTTATATCCTTTATGTTTGTTACCTATTTTTACTTTCTCCACTTTAGACAACCAAACAACGTCATTAGAGGACGCTAACCAATCTGGATTACATTTTAACCTAGCTTTCCTTCTTCTTGTGATTTCAAAAGTTGAACACACAGTTGTGGCAATTTCAGAAAATCTATACTCCCCAGGGGTTTTATATACTTGGTTTTCCCAATCAGAGTTACTTTTAAACCTAACTTGCTAGAACCTTTTTGAATTCTATTAAGCCATTCCACCTGTCTGTTCCCACAAGGAATATATAACAAAGTGGTCCTGTGGAAAATTCCACAATCTTTCATGTACTCCTATGCTGAAGTTCTGTGAGTTTGTGGGTCTGGTTCGGTGGTTCTGAACCCGTACAATAAAGATCGTCGGAAATAGACAATTTTGGTGTCAGCAGACCGCAAATGACTAGTGTAGCGTGTATGAGTGTTTTCGCATGAATCAATCAATCAGAACACTCCGTATTTAAGGATTTTGTTTGAACCTTCGGGTTCCATTTTGTGTACGGCAGCCATTTTGTGTGGTTGCCCTCACATAGGCCGATGACTACTGCCGAACGAGTCCTTGAGACACGTATGCCTTAGCTGACTTTTGAGTGACCTGGCCGAACTGACTCTTTGCCCGAGGCTGACCTCGCTGAGCCAGTTCCTTGCTAAGCAGTTGGTCTGATAAAGATCAAAGGGTAGGGCATGCCCGAGTTTATGGTACACTGCTCCCACCTTTCTATCTTGCTTCCAATCTGTTTCTGTTCCTTCCTTTACGACATAATCACTGATTTGGGTTGAGGGTTTTATGATGGGTTTGTCCGGCCTGAGCGAACAAGAATATTGGAATGTGCTTGGTCATTTCTGGTGGGCTGGACAACGGAAAGTGGGATTGTCGTCATACGCTACTTTTGAAATGTCACACTGTCATTGGTCAGTTTGTATGAACCCAATGCTAATTTGGAATGTTGCCTGAGGCTTGATTTTTGGCATAAAAGACCATGCTCCGCTCATTGAATTTGTGCAGTCCCTAGCGAACCACCCGTGTATGCTTCGTAGACCTCTGTTCCTGGTAGCAGCCAATAAACTTTGGTCTTTGACGTCATCAAGAAGTGTCCTTTGTCTCTGTTTGCCAAGGCAGGGGAACTCGAAGGCATTGGGCGTTTTCCCTGACGCTGCTGGGTTCTAAAACCCGGTCCTTCAATGCCTTGCCCGAAGTAAAATATAGTCCAATATCCCTAATCAAATCCCTCAGGAGCCAATATGCCCACAACAACACTTGCTTATGGAGTACTCAGACCCACATAGTTTTAAGAAATTTGTCAGTTGAAATACACTCGTTACATTCCCTTACCACTCTTTCTACATCTATGTCATTGCCTGGAGACCAGTAACTATTTTTGATAGTAGCTTTGATCTTTAACATTCCAAGATGCCCTTCATGACTCATAGATCTAATTCTACCTCTCAAGAAGGTGGGGTAAATTAATTTATCTCCTTTTTCTGAGGTATTCTTGGCACAAGACAATTTGTTGCATACTTCCCATTTAGGTGTTATATTGCCCAACGTACTTTTATTTGGCCTACCATTGTTTACATAAAGTAACACTGTCTGTAGATTGCAATCTTGTGCACAATTAGTTTGCCATTCTTCCGTCTAAAAAGGTCGCTCTCCACTTTCACACACTAATAAAACCTTTTTGTTGTTTATTAACTCATCTTGGCTTTCCATTTAAAGTAGTAGTCATTCTGTACAAGAAATCCGCAATGGCATTCCTTTTCCTTGATATATACTCTATTTTATAAATGAAGTCTAGTAATCGCATAGAAAATCAAGCTAAATGTGACAACACAAATAGACGTCCCCACTGTCATTAGGACCTTACCAAGGGTTTGTGATCATATCTCATAGTTACTTCTTTACCACCAATGAACGATCAAAAAAGTTCTAGAGCCCAAACACATGCTAATGTTTCCCTTTCAATTACTGCATAATTAGCACTCAATAATACCACGTTTGATCAAATGCCAGTATCACAAATTTCACATCCTAGAAAAGTGGCTTGTTCCTTGGCAAGCTTACACTTTATGCTACTGTTAAACCTTTTTTGTTCAAAATGCATACTTTTTACTCTCTTCATGAAGCAGAACTTGGTGGTAAGCCGCAGACAAATCTAGAGTGGAAAAAACATTTATGCCCTCAGCTTCCATTAACAATTGATTAATTCTAGGTAATGGAAAACAATCTGTTACAATATTATTATTCCATTTGCGTAAGGATATAAATACCCTAACCTTGCCATTGGCCTTGCGTGGCACCACCAAAGGGGCCACCCAATCTGATCATCCCTTTGATTCTATGATCTCAGCTTGTCCCAATTGTGACAGCTCTGCCACAACTACTACTCTTGTGGACATAGGGACATTTCTAATTGTGTGCACCTAAGGAAGCGCATATCCTTCAAACGTTGTTTGTGTTCAAAAATTTTCAACATCTCAATATATCCACATGAGGCAACCTCCTTAGCATATCATTACCTTCATCCAAAACCAGTATCTGCATGTCACTGTTTAGATCCAGAACAATATGTAATATCCTTTGATCATGCTTTCCTAACACTGATGGACCTTTTTTTGCTGCATACAATTTGCCACGTGCTTTTCTGTTTTTAAATCTCAAATTGAGGCTCTTATAACTTAGCATATCAATAGTTTCTTTCATATAACTCTCTGGGACAATATCTAAAATTTCCAATTAGGACCCTAATATTTTCTCAAAATTATGTCCCCAAACCTTCTCATTGGCAGCTATATCGGGCGGTCTTGAATCTGCTGCTATGTGTTTACCTAACCTCTGTAACCTGAAGCTTGTAGGATTGTTGTTTTTTCGACTGACATCAGCTAAAATATTTAGAACAATTTTTCTTTTATGTTTAAAACATCAGAACAGCCTATTTTCTCCTCATTACTGTATATGTCAACCTCATCAATGCATGTTTCTTATCATACTTGTTTGTCCTTGACCTGCAAACCCAAGCATAAGGCCCTACTATCCCACATATATCATGTTTCTGTTTCAAAGCAGGACTTTTATCGTGTGCCAAATGCTTTATACTGTCACATCTTTAGCATCTCAAATTTTCTCTTTCGCTGTTTTTCTGTCTTCCCTTTCTTATTAGAGGGTTAGTTTTGTCAGGTAATACTTTTGGCGATACCTTTCCTATAACTGGGGGTTACTCTCCCCCTTCTAGGGTTAACAAGAGTTTTCAAATCAAATGCTCACCCAACAGTGATCATTCAGCCCAGCATATCGAACTAAAAATACCAGCATTTAAACATCAAGAAACCCCAATACTAGAGAGGGAAACATCAACAATCAATTTGAAATGTTAAGGTGGACATACCATACACCACATTACCACAGGTAGCTCAAAATGCTAAAAACTTAATGTTAACCCTCGAGTCAGAAAACCAAATGAGAAACATGGACCACCTTCTTGGCAAAGCTACCCAATGCAGGAGTGTCTACCAAAAAGACAGATAACAACAGCCATCTTAGTCGAGCATCTTGAAGCTTAAAAAGGCTCCTGAGAAAGATCCTTAGGAAGGCTCAAAATCATAGCCCACAGTCGAAAGTATTGGAGGAAGTACGTACAAGAAACAAATTTGGGTTGCCAAAAAATCGAGAACAACTTCTGGACGAAAATAGTTGATAATGCAAAAGAATCTGACCCCAGAGCATTCTGGGCTCAGGTGAACTCTATGAACAGAACCTCAAACATCATAAACACGACCTGCGTTCCGGAGAACGCATGGGTACAGCATCTCATTGCCACACTTTCTATAAAGAACTTGGAACAGCTGCCATTAGCTGCAACTTCCGTGCATGAAAGGGACAATGAAGACTTACATTATAAAATTATATTATAAGGAAAAGTCGGCTTGATAGCGCACCAGGACCGAATGGTGTCCCACAGGCAATCTACTAGCAAGATCCCCACTACTGGGCACGTAAGATCTATAGTCTGTTTCAGAGGATCAGCATAACCAGTCGCATTCCGGAAAGCTGGAGAGGCACGATTATTAATCTGATATACAAGGGCGGGGATCGTACAGATCCAGCAAACTATCGCCTGATCGCGTTGATAGAAGCGGAGGCCAAAAATTATGCATCGCTGATTTTAGCTGACTTAGTAAATTGGTCCGATGAGAATAAAAAAATCCCCACAAACCAGTCAGGCTTCCAGCGTAGCACGGGCACAATTGCAAACATATTAGCAATAGGCTTAATTGCAGACAAAGGTCAACGACAGCGATAGACACTCCGTCTATGTTACGTGGACTTTAAGGCGGCCTTTGACCGTGTCAGCCGACACACACTGTGGGCTAAATTAAAACTACAGAGCTTACGGATACAATTTTAAATCCAATCATGGACCTTTACACCAATACCTGGATGCAGGTTAAGATTGACAATGGCCAAATGCTCACAAGGTAGATTCTAACCAACGAAGGGTTAAAGCAAGGCTGTGTCCGGGCCCGCACCTGTTTAATCTATTCACGGCCGACTTGACACCAAGGCTAGACGGAGTCAACGCACACCCGCCACGGCTAGGCACATTGCCTTTAACACACCTGTCCTATGCAGATAATATTGTTCTTCTTAGTCAGACCAGAATAGGACTGCAATGTCTAATCCATGAGCGAGCTGATTTCTCCAAAGCAAACCTGATGGAAATAAACATTAAAAAAACAAAGGTCATGATCATAACACATTGTCGCCCCGAACAGCCGAAATTCACAATCAACGAGATCAATTGAAAGTAGTTGATAGCTACAAATATTTGGGGATACACCTGGATCGAAGGTTCTCATTTGCCACGCATTATGAAACAATTGAAAAGAAGGGAACTGTTTACTGTATGCATTTTGCAGTATATCAAAACAGCTAAAAGACCCTTTTTTTACCCCACTTCTGGCAGTCATCCAAGCTAAATTACTTCCAATGATAGCTTATGGAAGTGTGGTACATCATGGAAGAAGTGCACCAATACTAGATAAAATTCAAACGCAAGTATTTTGCTTACCGTGCGATGCTTCACCAGCTCAGGTACGTCTCGAGTTTGGATTACAGCACCAAATACTCCACAAAAGGTATGAGTCAATCAAATTCTGGTACAATATATGGCTCAATCGTGACTTAGAAATAAACTCGGCACTCTGGGCAGCCTTGCAAACTGATCCTAAATCACACTATGCAAAGTACATAAATCCCACTCTGAAAATCACCCAGATGACAGAAGTCTGGCAAAGGAAACTACCAGTATCATCATTCAAGCAGATTGCGAAAAAAGCGGCCAACTCGCGCTCATTAATTGAAGACAAAGCAACCTTAAGACGACGTGCACACGCATGGATGGTTTTACAATCCTATACAAGGCTGGAGCCAGCGGTTTACCAAGGCCTTGCTCCCCCCCCCCCCATTTAAAATCGAAGTACTTGGAGCTGCGCATTGGGAAATTGCCCACAAATGCCAAACAACCTGACTGGAGGACCCCGGGCCCAAAGGATTGTAACCTATGTGGAACATCAGTTCAGGATTTTATACACCTGATATGCATCTGCCCGGTGTTAGAGTACGATCGCCGGAACTTACTTAGGAGGAAGTTCAATAAAAAAGGTATTCACACCTGCTGATCAGCAATACTAAATACCCTGGACTCAGTGAATCCACAATTAGTTTGTCAATTAATCAAATTTGTAATCAATTTTGAGAATTTATTGAAAGGATAATATAGGTTACAGTTACAATTCAGCCAATTCTCAAACTTTTGGTTTTAAAAATATGCTTTTAAAATGTGGTATCAATTGCTAGAAACACGTTTGGCAGCCGATTTGGGGAACGTGATGGCATGCTGATATCTCTTCCGCCGCTGGTGTATGTGCACTTCTCTCCCCGTGAGTGGCGTCTTTAAGGGGGCAACCTTGGGTTTGTGATTAATAGCGGCTTGCCCAGCCGCAAAGATTTCCCACTGCTATGGCGGGTCCTTGGTGCGTGGAACCACGTGCACCTGCTGGAACGGAGGGGGCCTTGCCTGCGGTATATATTGGAGGGGAAGCAGCACAGACCTTCACAATTCCTAAACTTATGGACATTTCTTTTATATACTCACCCACTGTGGAGCAGAATAGTTTCAAGGAGGAGAATTGGCTTGGTAGTTTAGTCTGCCCTGTTCCCATGATGCACTGGGCCAGGGACAGACTGATTTGCATATAGCCAGGTTCTGAGCTGGGATGGGGCAGTGAGATGAATAACGGTGATGGATCAAGCCCTGATCTTTGGACTGGGTAAGAGTGGTCTGCTCAATTCAGACACTCTGTTCATCACCACCCCCTTTTGTAAATCGATTTTGGCCACTATAGGTGTGGCAGGGTATACTCAGACATGAGTCCCTTTCTCACTGCTCCATCAGGATTCAAGCAAGCCGGGCCGAAGAGGCTGAAATGCCAGAAACCGGTCCCCGGTAGCTTGTCTCCTTTCTGGTAAAGAATTGGCTTGGTAGTTTAGTCTGCCCTGTTCCCATGATGCACTGGGCCAGGGACAGACTGATTTGCATATAGCCAGGTTCTGAGCTGGGATGGGGCAGTGAGATAAATAACGGTGATGGATCAAGCCCTGATCTTTGGACTGGGTAAGAGTGGTCTGCTCAATTCAGACACTCTGTTCATCACCACCCCCTTTTGTAAATCGATTTCCTTCTTTTATTAAGCCAGTGATCAAGAGCACATGGTGTGCTCGAAACGCGTTTGTCAGCCGATTTGGGGAACGTGATGGCATGCTGATATCTCTTCCGCCGCTGGTGTATGTGCACTTCCCCTCCCCCCCCGTGAGTGGCGTCTTCAATGGGGCAACCTTGGTTTTGTGATTATATATATATAGTTATACCTTTGCAAACCTTGAGAGAAAAAATATGTGCCCAATTGTTTCTAAGCTTCATCAAAATCATTATTGTTTCCAAACATGTCTTCTCTGAAAGTTGTCTATAAATTTGTGGCCCTTCACAACCTAAAGAATGCAACAACAATCCCTTTTTCTCTCTTAAGTACCATTGTAGTCAACTGTTGAGATATTATTTTAAAAAAATACTATTTCCACTGTAACCAATGGACCAGTGGATCTCCAGGAGCACACAGAAGTTCCTTTGGTGGATTGACTGTAATGATTGTGTTAGCCATATTTATATCAATAGTGGACTAGTTCTAAGGCTGGATGCTTCTACCTTAAATCATCTCTTCACTACTTTAGAGGGATAGAGAACACCAATGTATGACACTTCTCTGTAAAGTTTTTAAAATTAAGTTCAATTAAGCTCCACTCACAGTAATCGCCTCTAAAGGGAACAAAGTTCTGGAATCCAAAGAATGAAGTAGGTTGTCATACTTTTCTTTGAAACATGATAGCTGAGGTACCAGGTGTGCTGTAACCACAGTTTAGTTGTTGAAATGCCTTAAAATGGAATCTGATGAGTTACGCTGCATGACCTCGATGAACAACACCTGTGATATGCTAGGATAATCAATTGCCACAGTAGATGATTACCACTGGATCACCACCTCCTCGGGGCAAATAATGAAAATGGTGGGGGTGGAATGCACCACCTTTTTCCCCCTGGAGCCCTTGTTGTCCCTGGGTACTGCCACGCCCCAGGGCCGGCTCCTGCAAAGTCCCAGGCTATCCACCTCCAGGACATTGCATGTTCCTGTGGCTTGGCAGGGATTTTGTCATTAGGCAAAAATGCCTGATAAAACATATTGTTTTAAATTAACAAAACTACTGAAATTCACTATTATGCACAGTGTTGTTGGAAAATGTCCTTTCTGATGTTGCAGTGATGTTTTCAATGATGTCAAAGAACATATGATGAGGGATGTAATAAAGAAGGTGTGAGAATTTGGGTCTTAGGTTGAGGGGGGTGAGAACTCTTCTCCAGCAACAACCGCAATCCCTGTCAGGGTGAACCACAAAAGTCATTAAGTTAACTTGTGCTTAACCCTCTGATAGCTTGGCACAAAAGCAGTCAGGCTTAACTTAGAGGTAATGTGCAAAGTATTTATGCAGCACAGAAACAGTAATAACCAAATAAAAAAAACCAACAAAAATAAGAATCCCACGCCAATTTAGAAAAATAGAGTAAAGTGATCACAGGAGTTTATTAAATTGAGCATGGTGAGTGTGTGATTTATACTTACTGTAGGGCATGAGTTATAGTTATTTCAGATATCTCTAAGTAGTGAATTTCAGTGGTTTTGTTTGTTTAAAATTGTATTTTTTAACTGACATTTTCTCCTAACAGATCATTACAATTCCTAACTTATAACTATGTCCATCGCCATTGGTGGCATGGGGCTGAACTTCCACACCCAATGCTGCACATGGCTGACTATATGATGCGACCATATGAAGGATCCCATTTCAAGTAAGGCAGACCAACTGACTTTGTCAAAACGTCAGTACACTAAAATATAAAAAATATTGGCTTTATCAAGAGGTCAGCACATCAACATATATAGAGCAGTCCTCTTGTTTTTCTCAAAAATACACCAATAAACCTAATCAAATGTATATTTTATGAATTCATGTATAGTAATGTTTAATACAGCGAAAACACATTGTTGAGTCTTTATTTGTACATTTTTCATGCCTCAAAGTGCAGCCATAGAACCAACCATAAGCGGCCCCCACACTCCAGCTGAAAAGCATGTAGCTCCAACTCAGAGTGTTTTGATAAATATAGTAAGAATTCAGTGACCCAGAAACGTACTGTTTTATTTTTTATGTTGCTGGGGGCTGCTGCATTTCCGGCAGCCCTCCTCAACATACAAAACAAATACTTGGTGTTGCACCAGCCCCTTTTAGGGGCACCACCAGAATCCAAACGGCATACAACCGACAACTGCACATGAAATATACTTGTTGTACGCCTTGTCATATAAATTCATCAAAAACAAGCCAACAGAGTAGGGAAATTAAATTTTTCCAGTGGTCCCTCACCATTGTTTTCAACTGGAATGACTGGTATTTTTTATTTTGAGCAACCGGCCTGCCCATGCATGTGCACTGTTAGTTCAATATAGAGGCAGACTGACTAATTCGTTGTCAACACTTTTATCAGAGAGTAATAGAATGTCAAAGAAATTCAAGGTAAACACCACCCTTATGTCAGAATCTATATCCAGGGCTACCGTAAGACTCACAGATGTCGACCCTAGGGTGAAAGAAGGGTAGAAAGCAAGGGTAAGTAGGGAAGACACATAGCTTCAGTAGATGTACCCATGTGATATTAACTCATCCCGCGCAGTAGGTCTTCTTGGTGTCTAATCAATGAACCCATTATAACATTCAGTCAGAGTATACTTACCACTGATGGAGCTATGGTGTAACCCCGTGGAAGTACCAAGACACCTCCAGGAACTGGAGTGCAACTGCTGATTACCTAGGAGATAGGAGAAAAACAGAGCTCAAACACAACCAGCAACTTACTGGAGCTCAGACTGGAAATAAAAGAGCCAGGTGCAGGGATGTGTGTTGCATGTCCTGATAGTAAAATACTGTCAATTTCGTCATGGCACCGGTTCCCATAGGATTGAATGGGGAGTTTGCGTATAACATCTTATAAGCCTAACTACCCCTGGGAACAAGGTAGGGAAATAAAGTTTAGTATGCCTGAACTCAGAATGTTAAAATGCTTCTTTTAGTGAGGGTGATTTTTACATTCTGTGTTTGAAAATACCACTTTTAGAAAGTAGGTATTTTCTTGTTTAGCCATCCATTGTATCTCTGCTGGGATTTGAGTTGACTGTCTGGGTTTGTTTTGGAGTCTCAGATGCTGGGCAGGTGCACTGGCTCCGGAGAGTCTGATGAGACAGGGCTGGGCTGAATGGACCCGGGCTGCATTTAGAGTAAGGGGAGGAGATTTCCTTTCACCTGAATGGGTCTGGTCTTCCTGCCACAATGCTGTCTCCACCTCCTGCCAGGAAGCTGCACCAGAGAGGATAGAACTGGTTTTTGAATGAGCACAGGGCTTCTCTGCCACCAGAGAACAAAGGATTTTATAGTATAAATATTGGGACCCAGACCCCAGAACTTTAGATCACTGCTGGGGAATCAAGAGGAACCTTTGCCAAGGAGAAGAGCCGAGGAGCTGAGGAGGAATACTGCCCCTATGCTGTTTTGCTGCCTGGCGTGGGCCTGCAGTGGCTACTTGCTGCCAAGTAAAGAAGAAGGACTTTGCTGTTTGCTGTGTCCCCTGCTTGAGGAAGATCTCCAAGGGCTTGAAATAGAGCTTGCCTCCTGTTCTGAAGTCTCAGGGACACAAAGACTTCATTTCTTCAGTCTTTTTTGCATCTGGAACTGCTGTTTCAGCTGCCACAGAAGGAAATTGCAACACCGACGCTGGCGAGCAACTCCATAACCTGCACCAAAGCTATGGGCACCACTCGTAAAGACCACGACGCACCACCCCGACTTGCACCGTACGTCCGACGCCTACTGACACCGTGCCCCAACAACTCCGAAGCTGTCACCAAGGCTGCTGCCTGCACTAGAGCTGAGGATATCGCTCGTAATGTCCATGACACACTGTCCCAACTCACACCGCAGCCCCACTTCACCGACGCTGGTGCTTCATCAACTCAGAGGCGATACTCGACGAGGGTGACTCCTGAATCCATCGACACTGCACCGTCGTAAGGAACCAATGCCTCACTGCCACAGTGAAGTCACCTCCCCGACACAGTAAGGAACCGACGTCTCACCTCCCCTGCATTGCAGTAAGTAACTGAGGCTTCACCTCCCCATGGGTCATAAGGAGCCAATGCCACCCGTTGCCAATGAATCATCACTTCCCTGATGTCGTGCAATGTCTTTGCTTTCATCGTTCCCAATTTACTGTTCTTTAGGGGTCTGCTAGACTCAGCATCTGTCACTGCGCACTTCACGATGGGCACCTTACTCTGGGATGTACATCTGTCATGACGTTGTAAGTTTCTACAAACTTTATTTGAGTGAATAACCTATCTCAATTCAATTCAAATAAAGCTTTATTCGATTTTTTTCAGAGAAAATCATAAAAGCACATATAACCTATCTTTAAGGTATACACCTGTTACAACGCAACTTTTACAACTACCTACCATTACAACGCAACTTTTACAACGCATACCATTACAACGCATTGCGCTGGGGGGCGCTCTAGGATAGGGAATAAGTTTAATTTACTATCCAACACCTTCTCTAGTGTCCACGGGGACTGGAGTTGGAATAGTAAATTATACTTGCCACTATCCAGCACCTCTAAGCGCTATGCGTTGTAATGGTATGCGTTGTAATGGTCGCGTTGTAATGGTAGGTAGTTGTAATGGTATGTGTTGTAACGTCATACATCCTATTTTTAAGGATATCTTGACAAGAGTATTGTGGATTTTTTGTTGTTTTGTTCTTGTTTGGTTTAGATAAAGATAACCTATTTTTCTAAACTGGTGTGGTGTCCATTTGTAGTGTTTTCACTGTATTGCTGTATGTGTTTGTAAATGCTTCATACACTGCCTCTGAGATAAGCCTGTCTGCTTGTGTCAAGCTACCAAGGGGGTGAGCAAGGGTTATTTTAGAAGTGTATCCTGACTAGGAAGAAGGGTTCCTACTTGGCCAAAGGTACCTACCTATGTCAACTAGAGACCTCCATTTCAAACATGTGCTATCAGCCTGTCCGAAAGCAAAAGCAGTAGGGTGACCTGAAAACTGTACTTTACTTTTGGATGGAAAAGATACCTCTGGTGGTCACTGTTCAGCTCATCCGCATTTTGCGGCACTTATGAAAAAAATCCATAAGTTCAGTTTGACTCGTCCAATTTTTGTTGCTTTGGGTTTATTTTTTGTTAAAATTAGTTTTTCACTATTTTATAATTGGTTTAGGAATTTTTCTGAGTGGTTTCTTTGCTGGAATGTTGTTTGAATCCTTTACTCATTTTCTCTGGAGCAAAGACTAAAGCTTCATTCGACCTCTACCTGTACAAGCCAAGGTTATTTCATAGAAATAATATTTATTTAATAAGGCCCTCGGTTTTTACAATGATGAGAATATCGCCCCACACTAGTGATGCTATTCGTTACAAGCATTACTCAGAATATTGCTCCCATTTCATTGCAAAAATGTTTGCCAAATTCAATTTACTCTCCATGTGCATTTCCGTGTGTGTTGAAATTGTCTGTTCATGTGCACAGTTGAAGTCATTGTGCGACGTTTAGTAAACATAATGTAACATTTGTTTGATACTATTATCTGTATTAAATATATATATACTCAGACTCGCACACACCAGTATTTGACACATTTGTCCACGTGCCTGTTTTATATCATGTGTTACCTTATTCCTTTGCCAGTCACATGTGTTCCTATGAAACAAGCCCTACATTTCCATATGTCACACCTGCCTAACTGTGTAGGTGTTGTTGCATCTTGCAGCAGTTCTGATGCCTATCCGTCCACAAGTCCTTACGTCTGTAGTTAGGCATTTCTCTCTCTCTCTATGATGGTATGCCACCATTGGAGGCATGCCTTTAATACCAGTTTAAACACTTGAGGCCCGATTCACAAAGGGCTTCTGCACTTTTGACGGAGGCCCCGCTGTCAGTGCGGTGGGCCCCACACTCTTGCGGAGCTCCGCCCACGTGTGCGGGGCCCTGCTACCACGGCGGGGCCTCCCCATGAGTGCTGAGGCCGTTTGTGAATCAGGCCCTTAATCTAGATCTAACTGCATTATAAAGTGAGCTTCACAAGTGACTGTCGCTCCGCCAGACACAGGAGTTTGTCAGTCTTGTCCGTGCACCTGTTCCTTTTCACCCAGCAGACTATTCTTGTTGCACTTGCCTATATGGCACTGTCATTCACCTGTAAGGCACACAATTCTGTTCTACTATCTTTGTCTGAGCTTTATTAATAAAAACTGTGCCTGTGTGCTACAGGTGTCCTTGGGTGTGCAAATACTGCACCTTTTTCAGTTGCATGTGCCATCCTAGATTCTGCTCTATTGGGTTGTACTATTTCACTCTTGAGTGTTTCACTTAAGAGAGCTTTAGTCTATTCCCGCAGGCTCGAGGCTCTTCTCAGCATTACTCCAAGGAAAATACTCATTTAAAAAAAATAAAAAATTGCTGCCTATTGTTTTTATCACAGTAAACTAGAGTGGCAGCATCGGAGGCCAATTGGCTACTTTACTGGATCAGTGACAACCAGTGCTTAAGTTGTAAAAGAATGAGTGCTGGTGCCCAAAGCTCTGCTCAGAAGCCCATGGCTGGTGCTAATAAATGTTGGCACCCCGAATACCAAGGCTGCGTAGGCTGGAGTCCCCTTTGTGCCTCTGTAATCCACTACCAGACACACCCTGTCTCTTTATCACACTCTTGCTGCTGGTTCCTTCTTGCTCCCTTTGTGGCGTTTTCCTGTCTTTCATTTCCTCCTCCTTTCGCTTTTGTGTGTTTCCCTCTCTTGCTATCGGTCACTGTCTGATGTGGAAAAATAGGTGCCGGTCCCCAAAAATGAGTACCGGTGGGCACCACCGACAAAAATTAAGCACTGGGTATAACAGTGAGACTTCTTTGGAAAAAGCCCATCACAACCCTATTTTTTCAAAGTTTAAATTAGATCAATTGTCACAAAAATATCTAAACACAGAAGAATATTTATATATTTGTAAATGAAAAAGAGCTGACTGCAAATACACTGGCAAATTTAGCAGAATTAATGTTAAAAGTGGTCAGAGATATCATGTACAAAAAGACTAAACACTTTCAACCTCCTGCCACTGAACAAGGGAAAATGTTCTGGAGAAATGGCTCAGGGCCGCCTTCAAGTGCATTATGTTCCTTGGGAGCAGAGGTGATCTTGCCTGCCCCGCCTCCAGCGCACAATCAAGGGAGAGCTATAGTATCATATATTTAATGTTGTCTCCCATTCCCCTTTCTTCAAATGGTGCGTCATTCTTTTCCTCGTGTTCTTAATTACGTCATTAACTACAGTTTATGCAATTACCACCCTTGACATTCATGGAGATTAGCATAGCTATATACATTGTTCTTCAAGCACAGCTGTCAAACACATACTGAGATCCCATTACCCAACCAAGAACGTCCCTAAAAATATCCTTCAAGTGATATTGTGAGCATTGGATATGAACTCCATAAGAACAACTGGTATTTACAGCACTTAGAAATAGAAGAAGGCAGTAATATGCCCTGGTGTTTTGCACTTGCATGTGTGCAAGGTGGATGTATGACGTTACAACGCATACGTTTACAACGCATACCTTTACAACGCATTTTTTACAATGCAACATCCATTACAACGCAATCCATTACAACGCATGCCATTACAACGAATTTTTAAAAACTACCTTTACAACGCATTCCATTACAACGCATGCTACCTTTACAATGCATACCATTACATTGCATGTATGGTAAGTATTGGATAGTGTAGGGGTAAAAATTACTATTCTAACTCCAGGGAGTGCAACAGTAGGGTAAGTGTTGGATAGTGTAGGGGTAAAAATTACTATTCTAACTCTAGGGGGGTGCAACGGTAGGGTAAGTGTTGGATAGTGTAGGGGTAAACATTACTATTCTAACTCTAGGGGGGTGCAACAGTAGGGTAAGTGTTGGATAGTGTAGGGGTAAAAATTACTATTCTAACTCCAGGGGGTGCAACAGTAGGGTAAGTGTTGGATAGTGTAAGGGTACTATGCGTTGTGATGGTACGCGTTGTAATGGTGTGCGTTGTAATGACTGCGCTGTAATGACATGCATTGTAGTGCTAAGTGTTGTAGTGTCATGCGTTGTAATGGTTGCGTTGTAATGGCATGCGATGTAATGGATGTTGCGTTGTAAAAGTTTCGCTGTAATGGTAGTGCGTTGTAAAAGTTGCGTTGTAAAGGTTGTTTCCCGTGCAAGGTGTATATAAGATGTGTAAAAGGAAACGGACACTCGGGATAGCGCATAGAAGTCTAACATAGGTTTAGTTTCAAAAACAGCCAGCAATCGTTCAAAATAAGCAAGGCAATTGCCATATAATTGGACTAGGGCTTTAGCTCTGAGCTTGTAATTCTAAAATTCATACATTTTGTGATACATTTACACGCTTGTTCTCAATGTACAAGAAAGGAAGTGGGAACCTGTGATAAACAGAAACCTACAGATGCCCACTAGAGATCAGGGGCCAGGGTCCTCTCATGGAAACTCTGTGAGACGACCTTGAGAAGAAGATGCATGTTTTATGAGCAAAAGGCTGACTCTACGACTTTCCGAATCCTCCTTTCAGTGTGTCAACTTCAAAACTAGGCTAGGCTTACGAGAACACTTCAGCTAAAATGGACAGTGTACAATATAAGATAACAAAATGAAAACTCATTTACAATGTGTTTAAGTGGGTAATAATGCTAAGGCTTTAGTGGGCTTAAAATGGTATAAAAGCAAATTCCCAATTTAGTACAAAATGTATCAGCACGTGTTAAGGCACATATGTGAATTTCCTTTTTCATGGCACATAGGAAATGCTTAAAGCATATATGTATATGATTTCACATTCCCAGAAATATGTCCAATCAATTTTCATTGGATACATATCAGCAACCTCACTCAACAATGCATCCTTCTTTGTATTTGGTGCCCTACTGGTGCGAGGGTTCTTTCTCTCTTTTTTTTTTTTGTTTTATTTATTTATTTTTTTTATGCAAGGAATAAACATACTTCAAACATATACAACAGTGGGTAAGTAGAAACATATTCAAGACACCACAAAAGACAAAATTTAGAGCAGATGGGCACAAATACATAAAAAATCAAGTCGAGAAAATGGGAAAACCCCCCACAAAAAAAAATGCATGCCGACTTTTCAGCCAATTGATCTCTGTCTTCACTCCGTACAACCAAACACCACAATTGATTGATATCAGGCGAGATTGGTCCATTTACTTCAAATGCACTTTGACATGTTTCACTAAACTTGGTAGGGATTTTTCTATTGTTGGAAACTATTTTTTAATTCTTATTAAATTAGGAGTCCAAGAGACTTGAATGTTGACTCTACCATCGGCGGCTGGAAAAGGATGTCGGGAATGGATGGGGCAGTAATCTGCATCGCTAGAGTGAGGGAAAAGAAAATGTCTCATAGTCAGTCAGTCTGCTGTCCTTCTTAGACTTTCTCAAGTAATGGTGGGGAATGGATGTGATCCCGGGGACCTCTACTCCCAGCTGGGACTGAACTCACTCTCAATGTATTTTAACCCGCCGTAGTGGAGTCTGCTTGCTATGTGGTTATGTGTGTGCTTTTGAATAGTGCTTTACTGTCAGTCAGGCACATTGCAGGGCTTGCATACATGTTACCTTCTTGTGCTTCTTCTTCCAGCAATCCCACATGCACAGCTCAGTTTCCTGGCTGTTGGACGTGGCCCTTCTTAAGGGGTTCCCCTAAAACCTTTTGCTATTTTCCTCCCGGTGTTTGCTGATTCTCCCCACATGGTCTAAGGACTCTGGGCACTTTCCCACTCTGAAGCAGTGTGAAAGCATGCACGCCCTTCCTACACATGCTAGGACGTGGTGCCTACATGATTGGTTTAGGTGCTGCACCTGTGAGTACCATGTAAAGAGGTACATCACATACCCAGAGCAGGTACTGCATGAGCTATTAGTGGGCTGCAGCACTGATTGTGCCACCCACAAGAATAGCCTTTTAAACATGTCTCAAGCCTGTCATTGCAGTCTTGGGTTTGTGCATTTGCACTTAAGCTCTGGTTAGCCTTTCTAAATCATTGGCCAATGCTGAGGGTGTCTTTCACCAACACGAGAGCCCCCCTAGGTGAAAAGCAGGGCAGGTACACATGTGTTCACTACCTATGTGGTCTGCTCTCCCTTAGGTTAACAAGAGTGTGGAAAACGAGCCCATAATCCTATCGATGCCCAGGCCGCTGGCGCAAACCGCCTCTTAGTTCCCATGTTGAAGAATTACCAAAATAAAGAGACGGGCGCTGGGAGCAGGAATCAAGAACAGAGTTTATTTCTCATGAGGAGAGCCAGTCATTTCGGACACGAAACACAGTGTCTTTCGGGAGGTGCTCTAACAAGTGAGCTGAGACTCTTGCTTTTATACCTTACAGAACACTCGATAACACAATCAGGACTGTATGACGCAAGAGAAAGACATCCCTATAATCCTCGTGGTGATCCTACCCCACATACATTCACAATGGGGACCCTTGACCTGCTGATAAGAGGGGAGGGCAATCACGCAGCTGAGTGTTTCGTAGGATGTGTACGCCTGACCATAGCCCAGGAGGTGGGGTGGCTAAGACCAATAGAGGATCCTTTGAAGAGGAGTGACTTCATACAATAAGGGCAGTAAATGGTATCTCCTGGCTCAGGCGATGGCCTCGGACATGTGTGGTCAGCCGGACTCGGGGGAAAGGGTCATCAAAGGAGTGGTATTCATGCCGCGTGGACAATCGAGCGCGGAGGGAAGGCTTGTCAACAGAGGGGCATTCATGGAAGGGGAGGAGGTGTTGGTCAGGCGCGGCCGCGACTCTCAAGGACAGGGTCTTGCAGAAGAAGAAGGTTTATGACTTGCCCACGTGAGGAGAAGGGAGGGGTAGCCAGGGTGGACACAGGGACAGAGTCACACAGAGAGAGAGAGAGATCTTATGATCCGCACATGAGAGAGCGGGGGGCAGTCAGGTGCGGCTGGGGAGGGCTACGTCAGCTAAGGCGAAGGATGCCTCTCCAAGAAGGAATGGGGGGGGTTTTGTGCGAGTCAAGTGGGAGAGTTGCCTTTCACAGCGGGGTCGCGCAGAGGGAGAGGGTTTCATGGTCTATGCATGAGAGGGGGGGGGGGTTTAAGATACGCGCAGGAGGGAAACCGGGGATTCCAATGGGTAAATAGGCCATGGTGCCTAAACTGGCTGTACATATGCATAGGGGTATGGGCTCTTACTGGCAGAGTGATACAGTCAATAGTTTACGGTATTCATGGTGCTCACAGGGAGAGGAGTGGGAGAAGAAGGGGAATGAATGCTGTCTATGTACATCAATTTCTTCAACTTTCACAGTCGCCCCTTTTTACATAACAGCAATCATTTTAGCAATTGATGGGTTTACAGGTAGACAGGCATCATTGATGAATTAGCATTTTGTCGATACTATCATTTGGCGTACAATCATAGACAGTTAAGGTAATGGGCAGAATGCAGTACATAGAAAATTGCTTTTCGTTGAGTTCCTAACAATTAAATGCACTACATAGCAAAAAAATCTTTCTGACTTAAAAAATGTGACCAATGAACAGTTTTGACCAGGTAGTTGAGAGCGGAATTCAGTTCAATACACAATATTTCTTCGTCACAGTGTCTTTTTGTCAGTGAGCCATCACTGGTAGGCTCTAGTCCGAGTACTTTCGTTGGCGCTGTTGAGCACCGGCGGTGGAGCTATAGGTCCAGCTCGGTTCTATCCTTACGCGTTGCAGGGTGCGGTCAGTCCTCTGCTGTTAGACCACAGTCCTGTTCCCTAAACAATCCGGTTGGTGGCGCCTTATGCTCGGCACCCATAGTTCTATGGCAGCACCCTATTCCCAGTGGAATGCTGTTCTTTCCCTTGGGAAAAAGTCACGTGGGAAAGAGGGTGAGTGTGGTTCAAATAGTCGATAGGTGAGAGGGCGGAGTTGGGTCAGAGTTCCTGGGACACGCAAAAGGGACCAAGGGAGCAAAGGATAACAAGCAGGCAGGCCCATCAATCGGGCCCAAAGAAGGGGGACGGAGACTCCAGGCACGCGTGGGTTAGCAGACGGAGGGCTTCAAGGCGGCCCACCGTTTTTCATTTTTCACGTTGAAATTGCGGTCTCGTCCCGTATCCTGTTGCTCTGCGGCTCCACCTTTGGTCGAGGTCACACGAGTCCCAAGATCCGCAATCAGGCTGTACGTCACATCTGACCCATCTCCTTCGGTGATCGTGAATCTTTGAATAGGTACAAGACAAGGTTTCAGTGAAATGGCAAAAGAAGATATCTACGCATGTGAATTCCTCCCTCAATTCTACGCATTTGGGAGATACGCTCATTGGTCACAGTCAGAGGTCCTATTACCAAGCAGTGCATGTGTAAGCATTCCTACTGAGTTTATGGCAGGTTTATTCATTGTCCTGTTTTTAACTCAAGTGAGGATAAATGAGATTCCCATCAACTGTGCGTTACATCATATTCAACATTACGGAGCATTTCCCTTCAGGACTGGCTAACATTTTCAGACAGGGCGGGGGTGCCATCATCGACAGTCAGGTAAAACAAGGTTTTCTCGAGGGTCAACAGCTACTCATGGTCATCATGTTTATATCCGGGACAGCAACTGGGTTCTATCACAATGGGGCGGGGACGCTTCGGGCGCTTACGCTTCGGTGCAAAAAAAAAAGGGGGGGGTGGGGCAATCTGGGCATTGGGGGTCAATCTAGACGTTGGCGTTCGTCTCTGAAGAACAGACATAAGGTGCCATTGACATACAGTTCCCCTATAAATGGCCAGATTTGGGGGACTTTAGTCGTCTTCCCTGTCCTTTCCTTCTCAGCCAATTCAAGTTCATTCATTTTATAGAAAGGAGAGGCAGTAATATGGCGAGATACAATCATTTTAGTTTCGGTCAATTTCGCTGAACACCTTTGCGTTCAATATGTATCAAATCAGACTGGTGCCTGTGGGGCACAATTTTACCAAAAAGGGGGAGAGAAAAATAGGGAGACTCTCATAGAGAGTGAGAGTCGTCCGCAATCTAAACGAGCCATTCGGTACACGTATGACATGTAGAGAGAGAGAGAGAGAGAGAGAGAGAGAGAGAGAGAGAGAGAGAGAGAGAGAGTGAGAGAGAAAGACGTGTACAAAAATAGGTCATTTAGTGCGCTCACAACATGGAACAGCAAAGGTCGGGTAACACGCAGATACAGACAGAGGGAAGACATAAATTCGTACATTACACACACACAAACTCAGACAGGGAAGACGGCACATGTATCACACATATACAAGACATTCACGACAAGACAGGAAACAATTGTTAGCCTACAAGATCTGTTTTTATATATATATCCTACATATCTTTACTATCCTATTTTATCTATGTGCTTAGCTCTTTCTACCCTTCCCCCCTTTCCCTTCTCGCTTGTCACGCCTGCGAGCGTTCCCAATTACCAATACTTACACCTCGGTTGGTCGATCAGTAATTAACCTGGTCGTGCTAGTTACCCACAGTTGGATCTTAAGCCATTTTTCTGTTCCCTCCTTTGGCGGGAAGCTCTCCAGGCTTGAGGCAACGGCAAGTATTGATCGGGAGAACAGTCAGACAGCTTGGCTATATCTATAAGAGTGTGAGAAAGGGGGTAGTGCATTTTGAACATCAGCAACATTTCTAACTTCCTAGACGGGTGGTGCCGTGGCAACCCTTACCCGTATAATTTTTCGTTGTCCTTTCCCTACCTAGTCAAACGTCCAGTTACATTATTTAACACGTCATTTCTAGTCAATTTTTCGTCATTCAGTACCTGTCCAGTTTCTATGTCAGTCCATCCTCTCAGTCGCTATGTCCTAAGGAGGAACAGTCATGTTAAGCCTACGTCTTTTAAAACTTATCGTTATAACGACTACACACATATTCCCTCTTTCCCTTTTTCGTCGGTGGTCCAACCGTCGCTCTTCCACACTTCAGCCGACGTTCTGACGTGACCTGCAGAAGGGAGGAAAAGAAGGGGTGGGGGGGGGCAGCATTCAAAGCACATCATCATGCAGTAATCCGAAAATGTTTTTACCTACCACATACTCGCCCTATCTCCTCGTACTGCATTCCCTTGCCATCTCGGCGTTTAAGCCCAGAGGGACCAGTGGTGTCAGATAGATAATCATTGACGATCTGCGTATCTACATGAGCTACTTGGTCGTAACCCTCTTTATCGGGTGCAAGGGTGACGGTCAGGTGGCATTTCTGTGGTGTCATTTTAAGGGTGTCTAAAACACTTTTCCTGGCTGCCTGCGATACATAATGTAGCTGCTAAATATCTGATCCCTTTTGATCTACATCCTTCATCATACTTATTCTTCACTCACAGTAGTAAGATATCCAAAACTCATTAATGCAACTGCTACAACCATGCTTTCTTCTTCAAAATACTTTTAATAAACGAAATTGGTGGCAGTTCATTGCATAAAGTGCAGCAGTGCAATAAAATCGTATTTAAAATTTTCTTACAGAGCAAGTATGACGTATGTCAAGAATTCAGTTTAATTAATTCATAAATTCATTATCCGATACTCATTCATTATCTAAATTACACCAATTCATTTTCCAAATCGTAATCAGTACCCACCCTAAGTCAGTTCATTATCCAAGCACATACTCAACATCCTTCATATCTACTTTCATTATCCAAAAACTGCATATAGATCTCGGGACAACAAGCTGCGCAATCAGGGTGCAACAAAGTTTATTCAAAACGTCTCATTTGGTGTCGGCGCCATTTTGGGAGGGGTCAGGCGAGTTCCAGCATAGTCAGAATGTCTCTAGTCTCGCATGGTTGGCCCAGAACCTTCCGTTGGCAGTTCAAAAAGTTTTGTGCTATGTGGTCAATAGTTTATCAAATATGGACCATGAGTCAAAGAGTGGGAAGGGCGGCAACAATTTTTCCTACCGGGTCATCCTGGTGTTCCTCCGGAACTGAACAAGTCTGTGCCGCGGCTGCATTTTAGCCATTTCCAATCCGAGGCTGGTGCCGGCAGGAGCTGTACCGGTGTCGTGGTTCCCAGTGAAGGGGGCGGGGGCACCCATGCGGAGGGATCGGGGTGCCCCCCGGCTCTTATAGAATCTTCAAGGTTGAGGGGAGAAGGCATGGAGCGTGTGCCCGTCCTGGGCAGAAGACCGCTTTTTGATGTTGACCCTCTTTAAGTAAGAGCATTGGGGTGTCGCTGGAAGCCTCCACCTGGAGGGAGGTGGGGGAGGCTCGTTCGCGTCACCTCCCCCTTCCAGCGACCCCGCGCCGTTCCTCGGCTCCGTCGCTTCGATATTGGCCCTGCTGGCTATTGAAGATGGGGGGGTGGTCGGCGGCTGAGGCAAGACAGCCCCCCCTTTTCTCTTGACATGTGGCGGGACTACCTGGAACTGTCCAGGCATCGACATGTGGCGGCACTACCTGGAACTGTCCAGGAATTTGACATGTGGCGGGACTACTTGCAAGCGCCGCCATTCTCGCTTTTGGCTTCGGCCTTCTTCGTGGGTCGGACCAGGCGAGAGACAGAAGGGGAGGGGTGGTCGGTGGCTGAGGCAAGACAGCCCCCCCCCCCGTGGCCTGCAGGGCAGCAGAAGAGGAGAGAAGGAGAGGACTCTGCCATTCTTTGGACGCCTGCCCAACATCATCTCCTCCCGACCGTGGTCAGGCGAGTGCCTCGAGGCCTCGCCTTCCGGATGGGCGTAACCGCTGACCTGTTGCACTTCGGGAGCCTCCGGAATGGGGGTAGGTACCTATTGGATTGTTTCTATTTCATGTGACCGTTATTTGGGCGTGGCGGGCAATGAGGCGGGCATGTTGGGAGCAGGAACAGGCAGTGAAGCCTAGCTACCTCGTGGCTATTTTTTGCTGCCAAACTTTTCGCCATTTTATATTTCTTTTTATGAACTATTTCTAATGTTTCTTATTTTTAGTGAAGTCAAAAGCTCATCAGGGGGTTACTGACTTAGCCTGATTTCTTTTTATTTTTCTTTCTCTTCCTTAGCGTGTTTCGAGCTAAAGCTTTCTGTTAGTAGGGAACGGTGATCACTTCATATTTTTATGTGTCCTTTTCACTAGGGGGTACTTCTGGATGGACCAGACGAGTTCCCTCCAATAAATGGTCCGGGGTGGAACGAGATTATCGATCAAAAGGGGGACATATATTCCTTCATTAGGGTATCATCCTGGACAGACCGAGCGATGTACTTCCATTTACTAGGGTAGCCTCCTGGACGGACCAGATGGTCTACTTCCACTAAATGGCCCATGAGCGGGGAGCATATGTCCTCCATAAGGGTAGTCTCCTGGGCGGACCATGCGAGCTACCCCCCAAACAGTGGGGAGTGGGTAGGACTGACGAATTCACAAAGGGGCATAACCTACCCTTTACTACTTGCAAAGACTAGATAGAATATTTCTATTCCACGTTGTTTGCAAGCAGAAAATACCTCAAACGAAACAATTCCTGGAACAACAATGTCCAGGCAACCAACCAATCAGTGGGGAGAAAAACAGGCATGACGGATTACACCGGGGACAAATGTCTGCATTACCTGCCCTTCGCTATCCAAAAAGGAAGACAGAATATTTCTACTCGTCTCAGTTTGTAGACAGGGAAGATCTCAAAGAACAACAATCGATTATTAATCGACTTCAAACAATCCAGTGGGGAGAAAAGTAGGCATGACGAATTACAACGGGGACAAAAAGTCTGCATTACCTACCCTTCTCTATCTGCAAAGAGGGACGACATTCCTATTCGCCGCTGTTTGCAAGCAGAGAATGTCTCGTTCTCTGAAGAGAACCAATATGTCAAGTAGCCTTCAAAGCTAAATGAACCAATACCAACAATATCAGTATACAAATACCGATTTTCAATACAATCAATCAATCAATCAGGTGGATAGAACCACCCTACCAATCAGGCGTAAGAACGCCCTACTTAATCTTACCCGGACCGGACCATACGGACAGTTCTTCGACTCCCTCCTCCAGCGCCCGATCGTTCTCTTACTCCATGTAGCATTCCTATGGGATTCCAGTCAGGACAATAGGTCACTCAAGAGAGGTCCGTTCAGAATTGGTGAAGTTCTGTCGATCGGCAGCCGGGCGAGGGCCCTCTCAAGGCAGGCATGCCCCGATCATTTAGATGTTCACTTCTTCGTCTGGATCTCTCTTATCGGACCCCATGTCACTGATGGACCCCGCGTTGGGACGCCAATTGTGGAAAACGAGCCCATAATCCTATCGATGCCCAGGCCGCTGGCGCAAACCGCCTCTTAGTTCCCATGTTGAAGAATTACCAAAATAAAGAGACGGGCGCTGGGAGCAGGAATCAAGAACAGAGTTTATTTCTCATGAGGAGAGCCAGTCATTTCGGACACGAAACACAGTGTCTTTCGGGAGGTGCTCTAACAAGTGAGCTGAGACTCTTGCTTTTATACCTTACAGAACACTCGATAACACAATCAGGACTGTATGACGCAAGAGAAAGACATCCCTATAATCCTCGTGGTGATCCTACCCCACATACATTCACAATGGGGACCCTTGACCTGCTGATAAGAGGGGAGGGCAATCACGCAGCTGAGTGTTTCGTAGGATGTGTACGCCTGACCATAGCCCAGGAGGTGGGGTGGCTAAGACCAATAGAGGATCCTTTGAAGAGGAGTGACTTCATACAATAAGGGCAGTAAATGGTATCTCCTGGCTCAGGCGATGGCCTCGGACATGTGTGGTCAGCCGGACTCGGGGGAAAGGGTCATCAAAGGAGTGGTATTCATGCCGCGTGGACAATCGAGCGCGGAGGGAAGGCTTGTCAACAGAGGGGCATTCATGGAAGGGGAGGAGGTGTTGGTCAGGCGCGGCCGCGACTCTCAAGGACAGGGTCTTGCAGAAGAAGAAGGTTTATGACTTGCCCACATGAGGAGAAGGGAGGGGTAGCCAGGGTGGACACAGGGACAGAGTCACACAGAGAGAGAGAGAGATCTTATGATCCGCACATGAGAGAGCGGGGGGCAGTCAGGTGCGGCTGGGGAGGGCTACGTCAGCTAAGGCGAAGGATGCCTCTCCAAGAAGGAATGGGGGGGGTTTTGTGCGAGTCAAGTGGGAGAGTTGCCTTTCACAGCGGGGTCGCGCAGAGGGAGAGGGTTTCATGGTCTATGCATGAGAGGGGGGGGGGGTTTAAGATACGCGCAGGAGGGAAACCGGGGATTCCAATGGGTAAATAGGCCATGGTGCCTAAACTGGCTGTACATATGCATAGGGGTATGGGCTCTTACTGGCAGAGTGATACAGTCAATAGTTTACGGTATTCATGGTGCTCACAGGGAGAGGAGTGGGAGAAGAAGGGGAATGAATGCTGTCTATGTACATCAATTTCTTCAACTTTCACAAGAGGAACTGGCTAAGATCACTTTAAGCTGCAGTGGTGGCTTACAAAGGAGCAGCCACATGTTGTTTACTATCATTGGATCCAGAATGACAAATCCTCCCTTGTGGTAAAAGTGGAATTCTCGTTAGTAACTAAGAAATGCCACTACTAGAAAGTGCAAAAGAAACAACTGATGGACTGGATGCTGAACAATGCAAACATTCAGCCCTAGTAACAAGGATCTGGGTTAAATCCATCATTCTTTTGCTCAACACACCACCCCAGTTTGGACCCAGCCATATGCAAATCAGTATTGACCCTGTTCCTTGTGGGAACAGTCCAGCCTGAACTGCCAAGGCAGGTCCTCCCTGGACTGGAAACCAGCATCCTGGGACCGGTTTGAGGGCATCACCCTTCATTAGTCAGGCTAGCTTGAATACAGTGGTGTAGTGAGCACGGGATCCATGTCTGGGCATACTGTTCTCACTTAGGGCGACATATGCAAAAGAAACAATTGATGAACGGAATGCTGGACAAAGCAATCATTTACCCCCAGCCACAAGGATCTGGGTTAAATCCATCATTATGTTGCTCACCACACCACCCCAGTTTGGACCCAGCCATATGCAAATCAGTCTTGACCCTGTTCCTAGTGGGAACAGTCCAGCCCGAACTGCCAGACCAAGTCCTCCCTGGACCGGAAACAAGCATCCTGGGACCGGTTTCAGGGTATCACCGTTCATCAGCCAGGCGGGCTTGAATCCAGTGGTTTAGTGAGCACGGGGCCCACTTCTGGGCACACCCATCCCACTTAGGGTGACATAAGCAAAAGAAACAATTGGATTGGATTGGATGCAGATTTGTAAAGCGCGTGGTTACCCTGGAGCATCCCAGCGCTGTAGAACATAGACTACTGAAAACAGAAAGTGGAATTAAAGGCCCTGAGGGAACAGAAAAGTTTTCAGGAGCTTACGAAAACAAAGAAGGTTAGGTTCAGCTCGGAGCTTAAGCGGTAAAGAATTCCACAATTGATGGCCGGAATGCTGGACAATGCAAACATTGACCCCTAGTCACAAGGATCTGGGTTAAATCCATCATTCTTTTGCTCACCACGCCACCCCAGTTGGGACCCAGCCATATGCAAATCAGTCTTGGCCCTGTTCCTTGTGGGAACAGTCCAGCCCAAACTGCCAGGCCAGGTCCTCCCTGGACCATAAACAAGCATCCTGGGACCGGTTTCAGGACATCACCCTTCATCAGTCAGGCTAGCTTGAATACAGTGGTGTAGTGAGCAAGGGACCCATGTCTGGGCATACACTTCCCACTTTGAGCGACATATGCAAAAGAAACAATTGATTGACAGAATGCTGGACAATGCAAACATTCACTCCCAGTCACAAGGCTCTGGGTTAAATCCATCATTCTTTTGCTGGATTTAGGCCCAGATCTCTGTACTGGGGTGAATGCATGACAGTGTACTGCATTCTGTCCTTCAGTTGTTCTTTTTGCATTTGTCACCCTGAGTGGTACGGGTATCCCCAGACGTGGGTCCCGTGCTCTCCATGCCACTGGAAGGAAGCTATCCTGGCTAATGAGGGCTGAAAGCCTGAAACCGGTCCTAGGATGCTTGTTTCCAGTCTAGGGAGGATCTGGACTAGCAGTTCGGGCTGGACAGTTCCCATTGGACGCAGGGTCAAGACTGATGTGCATATAGCTGGTTCCAAACTGAAATGGCATGGTGAGCATAAAAACTATGGATTTAGGCCCAGATCTCTGTACTGGGGTAAATGTATGACAGTTCGTTCTGCACTTCTAGAAAGTGGGCATTCCTTTGTGCTAAACTCTTTTGTGTGCCTTTAAGTTTGACTCCAGTCCACACTTTTGCGGCTGCGGGAGCACATCTGTGCATTCAACAGAGACAGCAATAAACATTGGTCATGCAACAGGAACAACAGACCTCTGCCATTTGAGGACTTGGATGGATAAATTGGAGGGCGCTATTTTGACACTTGGCCTCTTGGAAGTCAGATCATGGCCCCACTAAAGATTTAGATCTTTATTACAATGCCCCATTGCAGATAGGACTCAAATTGTGATTCAAGGGGGAACCCTCTGCACCAACTCCAACTTCAAAGGCACACCATAAAATAACTACTTGTGACATACTTCAGCACGGCCGAGATACACTTGTGGGGACGTGGGACCAGACATCCTGGACTGCGTGATGCACAGTGCCAGAGGAACCTGTTTTTCGCAAGGAGGAAACTGCAATTAGAAGGGACAGTGCACCCTGCTTATATGGACACTGGCCTGGGCTGACTACCTGTGTGACGCCCTGAAGTGTGCTCTCTAAGGGCTTGTTGGCTTGCTCCCTGTCTTTGTGGAGGTCTCAGGGACATCAAAGACCTCCTGTTAGGGACCTACACTGTCTACGTGTAAAGCTGTGCCCTCTCAAGCCCTACTTCATCTGCTGGATCCTGACTGCAGTGTGTTGTTAGTGTGGAACTAAGCGTTGTACCTGGAGACTGGATTGTATGATGCAACTTGTATCATCATGCACCAGATGTTGTGCTTCATTCCAGGGAGGTACAGTGAACCTGACTATGGGTTGATTGTAACTGGATTGTTTGTCTGGTGTAACTCATATCATTGTGCTCTAGATGTTGTGCCTCATTTCAGGGAGGTACAGCAAAGCCAACTTTTGGTTCATTGTGACTAGATTGTCTGGTACGACTCGTATCATCGCTCATCCGATATTATGCCTCATTTCCAGGGAGGTACAGAGAACCCGACTCATAGTTCATGGTGACTGGATTGTCTGGTGCACCTCAGATCAGCGCAGTGTTGTGTATCACTTCCCGTGGGGTACAGGTACAGCTGCACCCCCTCATTTTGTCTTACCCTTAGTGCGGCGAGTCAACCGCCCTCCCCTCACCCATCCCGACGCCTTTGTGTTACCAGGTAGTATCGCCAGGATCGGGCCTGGTTGGTGAGAGTAAGTGACTGGGCTGAGGAACACTTACAAGAGCGATCGGAAGCGGGTCGAAAGACTTAGTGATCCTCCTGTGATTCGCAGAACTGGGCTGGTGCCCAAAGGAAAGTCGAAGGACCTCTTGATTGAACTAGGACAGCCTCTAGCTGTTTCTGCTCCGCATAAAGCAGGTGAACTTCCTAGTTGGTGGCCAACTCTCCATTTGTCGGCTGTTGCCTGGTTATTCTTATAGTTACTGCATTCTTCTCTCCTGTGCCTCTGACTAAGTGTGACTCCAGCCTTATACCCGTATAGTAAGGGGTGTTTTTTTTTACTCTAACCTGGTTCCGCATTCGCATATCGAATGACCTGGCGGATATCATTTGCACCACGTTACAGTGTGGAGTGCTTGTGTGTGTGCGAGTGTGCTTCATACAGACTTGCCGATATCCTTTGCACCTCGTTACGGTGCTGTGTGAGTTTGGGAGAGTGTGCTGCATGAGAACAGCCTGCTAATAGTTGCACCACGCAGCCGTGTTGTTTTACTTTTTATTTCATTACCAAACAAATACCCAGTTTTGACATTGGTTTTACCCATGCAGCCTTTGCCCATGACGCAGCTGAAACGTGTTAGAAATTCTTGTGTGTACACATTCCTGATATTGATGGGACCTATGGTGCACCCTAGAAATGTGTGGATTTGTGTTATTTTCCAGTGTGGGCCCAGTTCTGACAATGTATTGCACTGCATAAGGGTGCTGGGGTAAGATAGGATTCTTCCCAAGTGTACACATTACTGATGTCATTTTAACACAGTTGGGTCTAGTACTACTAGTAATATTATTAAGTGTGATATATGTCCAGAAATATATGATGTTCATATTGTGTTAATTAATATGTGTGTTGAATGCAATCATTATTTAAATACACCTTGTTTGAAGTGTTTTTTGTGATGCTCAGTGTATTTATTGTGTGAGTTTGCTGTGTCAATGCCTTACACATTACCTCTGTTATAAGCCTGACTGCACAGTGCTAAGCTAGACAAGCGTAAGCGAAGAATATACAGGGAGTGTAATCGCCTAACCCTGACAGGAGAGGTATGTTCTCCATGACTTGGGCACCACCTCAGCCAACCAGAACTTACCAGTTTTAACACAGGTGCAATGCAGCTGCAGTCCCGGCCACTTCGGCCATCATGGAGAAAACATTCAACAAATACTTATCCCTTGAGTCCTCGCTCTTCTTAATTTTTTCTCGTGGTTCAGGAATCTGGGGAATAAATATACCCTAAATCTGCCCCTAAGACAACTTATTTAGTATTACAGATTCTCCTGGGTATTCCCATACCATGGACCAGGGATTCATGTTCATGTTTTTTGGTCTCCTCATGCCATTGTAAAAAATAAAGCAGAGACTGTTCCGTCAGTATTTTATATTTAGGATCTTTTCATTTCTTCTGCACATTCCATAGCCTCATAGTCTCTGTTGAGACCATCACAAGCCCAGTTCTGCATAGCACAGGCCGGCGGGGGAGGGGGGTGTCACACAGTATCTTGACCCACTTCCGATCGGTCTCAGAAAACTACCTTCAGCCTTGTCAATCACTCTCCCTCTCCAGGCCTGAGCTGGGCAATACTGCCTGACATCACAATATCGTCGGGAGTCACGTGAGGAGATGGAAGTTTGTCCGCCAAACTGAGGGCCAAAAAAGGGAACAATGGATGAATAGGGAATGAAGCTGGAGAGCCTCTTGGAAGAAAGAGGCACCCTGTCCGGTACACATCGATCAATGTCACACCCAGGCCATCCGGGCACAACATCTGGAGCAAAGTGATACAAGTCACACCAGACAATTCCAGCTTCCCACAATGAAGAGTCGCACTCTCAGTACCTCTCTGGAAAAGAGGCACAACGCCTGGTGTGTGTTGATATGGGTCACACCAGACCGCTCCAGTCACAAACAACAAAGAGTAGCACATTCTTTACCTTCCTGAAATGAGGCACAATGCCTAATTCATGTCGATACTGGTCAAACCAGGTAATTCGAGTGTTGCACACAGGCGCAAGTTTAGCAATGCCCCATGAGGAAGAATGAGGCACCACTACCGTTATGCCCCCACCACTGAGGGTTGTATCCTGTGAATCTGACAGCTCATGCAATGAGCATTTAGTGTTGCATGAAAGAGATGCAGCACGATCAATAAAGCAGGCCATGCTGGATCCTGCGATCGGTGAATCCGCTCACCACCAAGACACTTATGTGTGTTGAGGTCCTCACGATGCAGGGTCCACATACCTTAGATGCGGGCAAGACTTCTGGGGCTTCGCACAAGGCAATCCATTCTCCAGACACAATTCTTAGTTCCACACTTGCGCTGCGCCACCAGTTGGGATCCAGCAGACGATATGGACACTTAAGAGGGCACCGCTCTTTAGGTGTCACAAGTAGACGGTGTGTGTCCCTCGTCGATCTTTGATGTCCTGAGACCTACAAAAGAACTGGGAGCAAGCCAACAAGCCCTTGGGGAGCTCAATTCAGGGTGCCACACAGCAGTAGGTAGTCAGCCCAGGCCAGCCACTATGCAGGAAGGGTGCACGGTCTCCTTCAATGGCAGTAATCATCCTTGTGCACAACCAATTCCTCTAGCAGTGTGCACCACACAGTTCCAGGTTCTCCGGTCCCACGTCCCCTAAAGTGTATCCCTGCCCTGCTGGCGTATGGCACCAGTAGTAATACTGTAGTGTGCCTTTGCAGTTGCGGGTGGCTCAGAAGGTTTCCCTTTGAACCACAGATCTCTTCCATAAATTTCAGTCCTGTCTGCCATGAGGACGTGGAATGCAGATCTTAATCTTTAGTAGGTCCATGATCTGGCTCCGAGAGGCCAATTATCACAACCTGTACTTCCAAACTCACTCACTATTTCGAAAAGGCATTTCATAGCTCTTAATGATAAAACCACCTTTGCCACAGGAGAAGCTTTGACATTGTGGATCCAATGATAGTAAACATATATTTATTTATTTATTCATTCATTTTGAAGCTTATAAAGCGCACGGCTACCTCCAGGGGGGGTGTCCCGGCACTGCGGACGACAAGCAACAGAGAAGTCATACACAGCTAAAGATTGGAGAACAGCCAGCTTTTCAGTTTGCTCCGAAACAGCAGTTCCGATGTAATGAGCCAAAGGCCCAGTGGGAGGCTGTTCCAGAGTTTTGCGGTTACCACAGCAAAGGTTTACACCCGTTCTAGAACGGCGAAAGCGAGGGGTACAGAGAAGGCAGAGATGATTGGATCTGAGAGCTCGGGTGGAGTGGACAGGTTTAAGCCTATTTCTCAGATAGACCGGGCCACGGCCATTAAGGGCCCTGAAGGCAAAAACCAAGGCTTTGAATTGAATGCGCCAAGTAACTGGCAGCGAGTGTAGCTTCACCAGGTACGTGGTAATAGAATGGCGATAAGGGATGTTACAAATCAGCCTGGCTGCCGCGTTCTGCACAATCTGCAGCCGCTTGATCAGGTAAGCTGGAGCTCCTACGTTCAAGCTTATAGAATAATCAAGGTGCGAAGTGATTAAGGCATGTATGACGGTCCTACAAGAATCAAGGGGAAGAAAAGGGAACATGTTCCTGATCATGCAGAGTTTACCAAAGCAGGCTGCGGTGAGTTTGTTGATTTGGGTTTTGCAAGACAGATCGTTGTCGAATTGGAAACCCAAATTACGAGCTGCTTGAACTGGAACCGGTGGGGGTTTAACTCCGATGGCCACCACAATATAGTGGGAAGTGGAGAGCTTTGATTGAAGAATCCAACATGATGAGTCTGCTCCGCTGTGATCTACTATTGCAGCCTGAAGTCATTTCCGCCATGTTAATCTATGGGAAGAGTAAACCTCATAGGAAGCGAAAACACACATGGGTATACTTCACTACCTGGGCAGGGAACACACGTGTGTACCTGCCCCTGTGCTAAACAGTAACATACAGAGAGTCACTAATGAACAGTTGGACGGCTCTTCTGGTGGAAGAGTGGGAGAAGACCTTGAGAAGAAGCTGCATATTTAATGACAAAAGAGCGACTTCACTGCTTTCTGGAATCCTCAAGTGATGCACCAACTTCATTAAGGCTATACTTACTATAATTGTTCGGTTAAAAAGAGAAGTGTGCTGCACAGGGTACCAAAATGTGAACTTGTTGAAATTGTGAGCAAGTGTGTAATAATGCTAAGGCTTTGATGGGTTCAAGCAGGTACAAAAACAAATTCACAATTAAATTCATTTAAAATATCAGCACATTTCAGGTGTTAAAGCACACATGTGGATTTGCATTCCCATGGTAACAAGCAATCATACAGGAAACGTGTACGATTTCCTGTTCTCAGATATCAATGCGCCTACGGGTGTGTGCCCCTGCCTGTTCCTCCAGAGTCACTCTTTTCTCTGCCTATGTATGACGCAGGTGTCCACGTGCGTCTCCAGGCCCAGGGAGGCAGCTCTAGTCAGAGGCTGCGCCTCCTAATCACAGCCCTAATGTTCCCACTGCTCATGTCCTAAGCAATCTCAATCCTCCGTTTTAATGGGGCGCCACACTTCCAGGCTGAAGTTATACAGCCCCTCCGAGAGCCCAAAAACCCTTAACGCCAACAGATCGTGCTATGTAAAAAATACCAGCTCGTGTGCATGGCGTCAGGGGGTGGTCGCCTGGGAGCTGGCAGCACTCGCCTTTTATGTTTCAGTTTTGGTTGCTAATCCTGGGTTATTACAGCGCGCGCTTTACGGAGACCCTGGGAGCCTTTCGGTGGAAGGAGGGGAGAAGCTACCTGTGGGCCTAGAAAATATTCGGCAGTTTATTCATACAGCCGAGTGTGGAAATGCAACGCTTTGTGCACATGAGGGGTCGGTAGAGGGGGGGGGGGGGGGGGGCAGTCACACAATGAACTAATAAACAATGTCTTCAGTTGGGATCCTGTGTAAAACTGAAGGAGGGGGGGGGGGGCACTGTGCGCCCCTTTCTGTTATGCTATGTGCATGTGTATAGCACGCCAATCATGAGAATAGCTGTATCTATTCATCATTTCCTTTCATCGTCTGAAGTCTTTTTTTTACTATATGAGCCCAAGCTCTGAATGGTTCGGTACAGTCAAGTACACAGTGCCTCTTGGATGGGCGCCTACCAGCACTGTTCCAATGCTTTCAATAGGAGATTGCAGCACTTCTCAGTAGCAAACAGATACTCTAGAACTAAGCATACCCTTACTTCCGGATTTTCATTTCGAACACTGCTATGATTCCCTCTCAATCTGTTTGGTTCCAAATGTTCTTGTTGTACAGTGCTTACTGTCCTCTGGTGGTCCTTCTTCTTCCATCCCCTTGCCAGCTGGACGGGGGGAGGTGGGTGGTGGCGATGCCTCCACTTCTTTGTGTACTTATCATAATAGTTCTGTGGTTGATTCCGGTCCTACCTCTCTTGTTCCTTCTTCTGTACCTCGTACTCCTGCTCCTTCTTCCTGTTCCTTAGCTGATGTCTGCTTGAGGAGCTCTCGCTCCCTTTCGCCCACCCATGTATTTGAATGACTATGTGCATTAGTGTTTCTTTCCTTTTTTGTTCCTGTGTTTTCTTTTCTTGCAAGGAGGGGAGATATGTTGTACAGTGCTTTGCTCCTTCCTTGGGCCAGCACTCTAGATCTCTCCTTGTGTTCTGGGTTCTGGAGTCCTCCTTCGCCTTGTTGGCAGTTGGAGCTTTGGTTGGACGGGGAGCTGACCTACTAATCTCTGTGCTGCATTAAAGCTTTTATACAGCTTACCTGTTCCTGTGGTCTGCATCTTCATTTACATCAGTTCTCTCTCCCTCTCTGTACCCCCCTTATTACTAGATCCTTTCTATTTCTGCATTCATCCTCCATTTCTCGATATCACCCCTTCTGTCTTCCAACCTCCCATTGGTATCTATATATGTTGTCTCTTTGTGTACAACTCCTTTCTGTTGCCAATTTTTCCTTATTTTTCTTTCTCACTCTGTCTCTGTGCCCATCATCTATATGGATCTTCTTTTCTGTTACTCTGTTCTGATCTTTCTTACTCTCTCTATTTCTTAATCTGTCTCTTTCTTCTTCTCTTTAAAACATAATGTCATTTACAGCTCATTAATATATTTATTATTAGGTCTGGTGTTTTTTAATAGATCTTTTTCTCTTTATCCATCTTTCTCTTTTTGAGCTCCTATTTTCTGCATTCTTCTTTGTAGATACGATGATTAGTGGTGTTTCTGCATTTCATGGAAAGCATACTGTATTCTATAATTCCGTTAATAGATAATGGGTCAACATTCTTCATCCACTGACTTCTTTTGCTTTAGAACCTTCAGCCATTGGCTTTAGACATTGCCAATAGCATCTTGGCTCAGACCATAGGATTCTCCAAGTGTCACATTTTTCTTCTCGGATTCATTTTTCTTTTGGTTGTTTGGGTGTGTCCCTCCAGTTCTATTGTAAAGCATGAGTGGCTCTCTTACAGTCAGTAAGCTGCCAGGTTGCTTTGAGGGTTGCTCTGAGGGCTGCACATTGACTAAACCATCTGAAAAAAAGGAATTCTGCAGAAAAGAAAGCAATCCCAATTGTGTGTGGGCCGCTTCTTCTTTCCCACACCTTGTTGTCCACATTGTGTCTTCTCTTCCACCCCCATTGTCTGTGTTGCTTATTTTCTCCCACCCCTCATTGTCTGGGCTGTCTCTTCCCTCCCATGCCCTTGTAGCCCATGTTGCTTCTTCCCTTCCGCCCCCTGTTGTCTATGTTGCTTCTTCCCTTCCACCCCCTGTTGTCCATGTTGCTTCTTCCCTTCCACCCCCTGTTGTCCATGTTGCTTCTTCCCTTCCACCCCCTGTTGTCCATGTTGCTTCTTCCCTTCCACCCCCTGTTGTCCATGTTGCTTCTTCCCTTCCACCCCCTGTTGTCCATGTTGCTTCTTCCCTTCCACCCACTGTTGTCCATGTTGCTTCTTCCCTCCTACCCCATGTGGTCCATTCTGCTTATTTCCTCCCACCCTGTTGTCGGAGTTGCTTCTTCCCGCCCACCCCCGTTGTCCGAGTTGCTTCTAAACATTTTCTGTATTGCTTCATAATTGTTGGTGTTGCTTCTTCCCTTCCACACACAGTTGTCTGTGCTGCTTCTTCCCTCTCACCCCATTTGTCTGTGTTGCTTCTTCCTTCACCCTCCACATTGTCAGTGTTGCTTCTTCCCCTCCAATTAGTCGCACATTAAATACAAAGCAGGGCAGTCGACAAGCGCACATAAAAGGCATGCAAAGTTACATTTCGATAAAAAAGAAAAAGTGAGAATTTGAATATTGCAATGACAACAAGTGCAAAATCCAATCTGCACAAAAAAACGTATGTTGCACATTACGCGCAATACTCCTAGTGCTTGCATGAACGATAGAACTCTGCAATATCGCACAGCCCTACTTGTACAAAAGGCTTAGGTGCCTTAGACTGCTTAGACATAGAAAGCTGATCCATAGGGTGGGGAAAGCCAGCTACCTCATGGGGCACAGACAGGGGCCAGCAAAGAGTGCCATGTATCACCTGATCTGAAACAACAGCGTTTGTTAACACAGGTTTGGTTTAGGCTGGGATATTCTTCAGCGAGGATACATCGACCTTGTTCCAAGTTTGGTTCTTAAGGGCGGTCTTTTTCTCATCTTATTCTTAGGAGTGGACCAGGGTTAGGAGAAGGGAAGCATAAAATGACCAGACCAGGGCACCTCTGTAGTCCTTTCAAGATGTACTAGGGTATTAGAAAATATTGCATCGATTGTGTGACCTGCTCTGTGTTTCTGTCCCAAGGGGTCATTATTAGATCAACGACTGCTAATGTATCTGACAGTTTCAATGCTAGACTATCCAAGGAGTTGCCCAGCTGGATGTTAAAATAGCCAAGCATTGTGCAATGTAAATAGTGTATAGTTTATTATTTTATATGCAAGCGCCTGGGAGATAGAGTTGGTAAACCCCCAGATTCATCAAGAACACATTTTGCGATTTCTTAATAGCGAAAAATACCAAATCGCTATTAAGGAATAGCAAAATGCTATTCATCAAGAAATCACTTAAAAAATAGTGATTTCTAATAATTCCTTAATTGCGACTCGCAAATTGCGAGTTGCAATTAAGGAATATCTCCCCATTCATTCCTATGGGCCTAGAGGCCCATAGGAATGAATGGGAAGACCATCTCAATTTGCTAATCTCAATTAGTGAATCGCAAATTGAGATTGCGATTTCAAGGGTGCAGGGATGTCCAAAGGACACCCTGTTGCATCCCTGAAATTGATGTGTGCACATATGTTTTGCACACACATAGGGCATGTGTGTGCGCAACATGAAACTTTGAAAAATGCACATTAGTGCATTTTTAAAAGTTTTTGCTATTTACCACGTAGTTAGGCTTTGCAGTAAATAGCGGCCCCAGATTGCGAATTCGCAATTTAAAAATGGTTCATGCATTGCATATAAGGAATCGCTAATTGCGATTCCTTAAATGCAATCGCAATTTGAGAACTCGCAGTTATTTGCGAATTCTTAAATTGTGAGAGCATGAACCATTGATAAATCCCAAATGCAATTTTTGCGGGCGTAAACGGCCGATTTTTGCGATTCGCACCGTTTGCGCTCGCAAAAAAGTTTGATGAATCTACCTGAAAGTCTCCTGCATACCCGCATAGCCCCCTGCGAAGGAGCAGTTGGTGGCTGGTAAAATGCAGAAACCCAAATGAAATCAAATCAAATACCAGCATTTGTAAAGCCCATAGCTACCTCCGGAGAGGTGTCCTGGCGCTGGGGCCATCGGGAAGATTAAGCGAGCTATTGCCAGAGTCGCATAGTGCTGGTGTAATCTGCCTCCGGCGTCGGAGATCGCACTGTCAACCCCGTGGTCCGGAGTCAGGTAAACTGGCCACTGCGCCACACCTCTTCCAAGACATCAACGTCTATCCGTTCTTCGACCTGGAACATGGTGCATTTCAGGGAATTTCTGGCCCTCTCGGTCTAAGTGCATACATACATAGCTGTGGGGGGGGGGGGGGGGTTGGGTGTGAGAAGTGGGGGAAGGAATTGCAAGTCTGGACATCAGTCTTCATTAAGCCAGGTTTCGGTCATAAAGACAATATCTAATTGCTGCTTCTTTGTCAGGTTATATATGTCCAGTGTATTTTTAGGTTGCGAGCAAACCTTAATTAAGACCCCCTTCAGTTTCATTGTGATGTCTGTCAGCTCCATCCATTCCAGTCTACTCCTAGGTTTAAAGGATGAAGGGGAGGTGTACCAGTGTGGCAGCAAATAGGACCCACACAATCCAGCATTAGTGGGTCACCACAATTCCTACTCTGATTGCGTAAGTCGTGTAATTATAAGTTATGAAGGGTCTCACCTCTGATCCTCTGATAGACAATCGGCATTATGGCTGGCGCTGGCTGCGAACTGGACGCCGATGAGTGCAGACGGGCTGGTCTTAGGTGCCTTTGTTTTATGGCTGTTTTTTGTAAGGGCGTCTGAAACCCTAGAGTATTGGCGCCTCCAGGTTCCAGTACCCTGCCCTCTAAACACATCATGAATGGAGCCGCAGTCCCGCGTGTCAGTGCAGATAACAGGTAATGTGCAAATAGCAAAATAGCCGATTTAAAAACTGCGCGTTTCAGCAACAGCAATTTCTAAAAGCACTTTCCCCCCACTAGCAGCCGTAATTCAAATTCAATTTCAGGTACAGTTTTAAAATAGGTGATTTAACACAGTGTGTATCAGCAGCAGCAATTTCTAAAAGCACTTTCCCCCCACTAGCAACTGTATTTCATATTCAGCTTCAGGTACAGTTTTATAAATTTGTATTTCAGCGTTTAAAAATGTCAGTAATGGCCACGTGGAAACATACTCCCTGACCACTGCCATCTTAAAGATTTCTGGAACGTCCAGGCTAGACCAGTTGTGGGGCCCCTTGTTCATGAGGACATTTATTTTTTTTTACCCACTTTTATGCTCATTTGTAGCCAGTATGATGCCACACAAATGTTTGGAATACGGTGTTGCACAAAAACTGTTGAAATATGCCTTTCTGAGGACCTGAAAAAAGACATAAGTCGACAGCAAGCAAAGAGAGACAGAGGTATAGGTGGATTTTACTAACAATCCCCAAAACTTCTATCATTTCTTCCTCTCCTTTCTCTTTCCATTTCTTTACCTTCCTCTCCTTCTCTCTTTACCCTCCATCTCTCCTACTCTTCCTTGCAATCTCCCTTATCTGACTGTTTCAGTGCTACTCCCTCCCACTCTGTCTTTTTCTTCTGTAACGTCTTTATTTCCCAAGTTCTCAACATCATTCCTGACCGGTTTGATTAATGCCGCGAAACAGTAAAACGAAAAGGTCATCGTTGACATTTGTTAAATAAAATTGAAGGTAAGTGTGGTATCATGCGATGAGCATGCACCATAGTATTTCATAAAATGAATCTTTTATTATGGCTGGGCAGCCTTGATCAGCCTCTGGCCCAATGCACAAACAACTCACGCATGCTTCTGCATAGGCAGTTTAATTGATGACTGGGAATTTTGTGTGCACTGAGGCTGAGATAGTTGCCCTCTCACTTGAAGCCTGTAAGAAATTGTGTTATTGGTTGAGAGCGATGGAAGCCTCTCTCAGGCAGCAACCTCAATCCTTGTCAGGGTCAACCACAAAAGTCACTGAATTAACCTGGCAAAATGTTCTCATAGCTTAGCACAAAAGCAGTCAGGCTTAACTTAGAGGCAATGTGTAAAGTATTTATACTGCACACAAATAGTAATAAAGTGTAAATACAGCACAAGAAAAAATCAAAACCAATTTAGAAAAATAGAGTACAGTTTAATAAATAAAATGTTGCATAATTGACGAAAATGTGTGTAGAGGGGTGGAGCTACAGCTCAAAAAGAACATAAAGACAAAGGTAAAGTCACACAGGAGAATCCCGAGAGCAGCTCAGCGAGGACAGAGGATGTGAGAGAAGAGCTTGGAGAAATCGAGACAGACTGTTTATGATAGCAATGGAAAGAGGGGACTTGGTATCGAATCCAACAGCGGCCATGATGCTATGGAAAGAAAGGACAAAGCATATTGACCCACTGTTGACACTATGGAAAGAATGGAGGAAGTATCAAAGAAAGACAGGTGGAGCATAAGAACCGAGCTAGGGGATCCTCATCCATAAAAAAGGGGCTGCTGTTCTTTCCATGCCCTCAGAAAGTTCTCTTTAGGCCACAGGCCCCTTGCTACCTACCATTTTCAGAACAAAGAAAGGGGCGTGGCAGTTATTTTGATGAGGAGAAAAGATAATGGGCCAGAAGGTGTGTGGGGGGGGGGCTCTGTGTGGGTGTGTGTGTGGAGGGCTCTGTGTGGGTGTGTGTGGGGGGCTTTAGAAAAATACAGTACAGTTTAATAAATAAAATGTTGCATGAATGACGAAAATGTGTGTAGAGGGGTGGAGCTACAGCTCCAAAAGGACATAAAGACAAAGGGAAAGTCGCACCGGAGAATCCCGAGAGCAGCTCAGCGAGGACAGAGGATGTGAGAGAAGAGCTCGGAGTAAGCATTGGAGAAATAAAGGGCCTGGCGTGTCAGGAGGGCATGGAGCTCATTGGTGGAGTCTGGAGTCTGGAATAGCGATGCTGATTCCACTGAGGAGTTCCAAAAGATGTGGACGTTGGAGTGGTGGATGCAGTTGGAGGATGCCTACATACCGGCCACAACTCAGGGAGTTTTGGCAGCACTGTGAGGGATCAGAGAAATGGGAGCTGGTAAAAATACTGGCTGGAGAAGGATCGGTATTTACTAGGGGTGGTGGGGAGCATGAATGTCACCTTGAATTTACTATATTCACTGGCGGGTCACTGGGGATGGTTATGGGTGTTGTCCTGAAGTGGCATTTTCCCCTTTTCTATGTAGGAGGGCCTTTTGGTGTTCTGCCTTGGAGGAATAAAAGATTTGGTTGACCTAAACTCCTCGATCCGCTCCCTTATGAAATACAATCTGTGGGCACTTGATCTGATAGTGGAAAAAGGAGTACTCATCGCCAACTTCATCAGCATGCACGCCCTGACCTCCACTGACTACATCCTCCTCAGAGACCTGAACTTTCACCTTGAGAACAACAACGACAGCAACTACACCAACCTGATCAACAACGTCGCCAACCTCGGACTGAGGCGGCTCATCACAACGCCAACCTATTCCGCCAGCCACATGCTCGACCCTGTCTTCTCCTCAAGCTCCCACATCTCCTTCAGTCACACCACTAAACTCCTCTGGACCTACCACCGCTGCATACACTTCACCTTCCAGAAACCCACCACACACCACCACACCCAACAGATCCCTTGCCTCTGCTGGAGCAAAGTCACCGAAGACCAACTACATGCAAACCTCACTCTCAGCCCACCCACCGACACCTCCAACATCGACGACACCGCCTGCAACCTCAGATGCTAGATCAACGACTGTGCTAACACCCTCGCCCCGCTGAAGAAACCCACCCACAGAGATGCCAGCAAGAGAGCTAACTGGTTCACCCCAGAACTCCTAGCCTTCAAGTGAACCTGCCGGAAACTAGAGAAGAAATGGCACAATGAAAAGACGCAGGACAGCCTCGCAGCCCACAAAGATGCCATCTGCAAACACCATCACCTCATCAGGTCTGCCAACAGGACCTCCTTCAAAGACCGCCTCAACAACAACTCACACAACAGCAAGGAGCTCTTCAACATCGTAAAGGAACTCTCCAAACCCATCTCCAACACCAACGACATCCCACCATCGCAAGCCATGTGCGACTCCCTCACCACCTTCCTTCACCACAAGATCGCTAACATTCACGACAGCTTCAACTCCCAGACAGCCCCAACAGCCAGCAACACATCAGACCATCCCCACACCATCGACCACAACCACCTGCCAGCCTGGACCAAAGTGAACATAGATGACACCATCACGACCATGAGCACAATCCACTCCGGCTCCCCGTCAGACCCACTCCCGCACCACATCTTCAAAAAAGCCAGCAGCTCCATCGCACCCCACCTGCGCAACGTCATCAATCTCTCCTTCGAGACTGCGACCTTCCCAGAGAACTGAAAACACGCCGAGATCAACGCCCTACTCAAAAAACCAAAGGCAGACCCGAGAGACCTCAAGAACTTCCGGCCCATCTCCCTGCTTCCATTCCCAGCCAAGGTGATCGAGAAGATCATCAACAGACAGCTAACCCGATACCTCGAAGAAAACAGCATCCTGGACCCATTCCAGTCAGGGTTCCGCAGCAACCACAGCACAGAGACTGCCCTAATCGCCGCCACCGCCAACATCAGGACCCTGCTAGACAACGGTGAGACCGTGGCCCTCATCCTCCTGGACCTCTCCGCCGCCTTCAACACCGTCTGCCACCGCACACTATGCACACGCCTCCACGACACAGGGATCCGAGACAAGGCCCTGGAATGGACCACCTCCTTCCTCTCTGGCAGAACCAAGAGCGTCCGCCTCCCCCTATTCCGATCCAAAGCCTCCAAGATCATCTGCAGTGTACCCCAGGGATCATCCCTCAGCCTGACACTGTTCAACATTTACATGACCCCGCTCGCACAAGTCGCTCAACAGCACGACCTCAACATAATCTCCTATGCCGACGACACTCAACTGATCTTCTCCCTCACTAAGGACCCTCTAACCGCCAAATCCAACCTCCAGGAAGGAATGAAGGCCGTCACCGCCTGGATCATCATCATCATCATCATCATCATCAGCCGACTGAAGCTGAACTTGGACAAGACGGAGGTCCTCATCCTTGGCTCCAACCCTTTAGCCTGGGATTTCTCCTGGTAGTCTGCGGTACTGGGAGCAGCCCCGACACCCACTGACCACGCACGCAACTAGGGAGTCATCCTCGACTCAACACTCTCCATGACCAAGTAAGTCAACACAGTCTCCTCCTCCTGCTTCAACACCCTGTGCATGCTCCGCAAAATTTACAGTTGGATCTCAACAGATACAAGAAGAACAGTCACCCAAGCCCTCGCCAGTAGCAGATTCGACTATGGAAACGCCCTCTACACAGGAGTCCCGGACAAGCTCATCAAACGACTGCAATGCATTTAAAATGCCTCTTCGTGCCTGATCCTCAACGTACCATGCCACAGCCACATCACTCCCACCTGAGAAACCTGCACTGGCTCCCCGTCAACAAGAGGATTTCCTTCAAGCTCCTCATCCACGCACATAAGGCACTCCACAACACTGGCCCAGCCTACCTCAACAGACGACTCTTCTTCTACTTCCCCAACCGCCAGCTCCGTTCCGTTGACCTCGCCCTCGCCTCCGTCCCTCGCATCCGAAGAACAACCACCGTCGGCAGATCCTTCCTCCACCTCGCGGCCAAGACCTGGAACACCCTCCCTCTGAGCCTAAGACAGACCCAAGACCTGCTGACCTTCAGGAGGCTACTCAAGACCTGGCTGTTCGACCAGTAGCGCCCCCCCCCCCCTTTTCCCTCAGCGTCTTGAGACCCTCACGGGTAGGTAGTGTGCTCTACAAATTCTTGATTGATTGATTGATACTCACATCAACCCCGGAACTCTGGCAGTCAGGGTGAGAGAAAATATTCTTGTTATATTGGGGCCTGGATAGCCATGCATGGGTGAGTTGGTGTGGGGAGAAGAGCAAACCTGTGGATTTAAGATCTTATGATTTACTGCTCTTTTACCTATTGAGGTTATTGGCAGTGGCAGCCTTCTTAGAAGTCCTGCGGAGAAGAGGAAATAAAAACACCACTTCAGTCATCTCCTTTCATCAGCTAGGAAGAACATCACCTGATACATCCTATATTTCTAATTCAATACTGTGATAACAATAAAGCAACAAGACACGTAAATCACACAGTCTCCATGACCATATATCTACCCATCCCTCATACAGTTACCTTATTAGATTTAATAAGTGATAGCTTTCAGTTGGGAGCAGGCAGACATGTTAAATTTGGTGTCTTTAGAATTGTAATTGAAAGCCCTCTTAGATGGTAAAGTCGAATTTTAGTCAAAATTCTAAAAATGTCACTTTTAGAAAGTTGGATTTTTCTTGTCCTAATCATTTGGTGCCTGAGCCTGATCTTGGGTCACGTGACTAGGTGTAGCTGGCAGCTGGTCTTTGTGTATTGTTCCCAGACGCTGAGAAATGGGAAAGATAGGTGTTGGCAGGATGGGCAACTCTAAGGTAACAAGGGGGAGTATCTGTCACTTATGACATTTCCACATCATTAAGGTTCTTTCTGCCTGAGCAACCTCACAAGGGGTTTAACACTAGTCTATTGTGACCCCCAAACAATTTGGGGCCAGGGCAGGAGGCAATAAATTCCAAGCACCTCTGGAGGGTGGAAACCTCTAGACATTTCTCCTACTTGAAAGCGGGCACCAAGTGTAAATATTGGTAGTCAGATCCCAACTATTCAGATCATTTCTGAACTGCTCTGCTGCCCAAGGACTGCTGTTGCTGTACCGGGACTCTTCTGCTGTGAACTATTCTGCTGAAACCAGCCTGTCCGTGTGTCCCACGACCCCAGGATCTCTAAGGGTCAGTTTGCTGACCTCGTGTTCTCAAGCCACAGGAACACAAAAGCCTTCTCTGCTCCGCTCATCTTCGATTCAAGACAGCTCATCGCCTCAATAGCTCTGCTAGCTTGATCCAGCAGGATGTATCTTGACCCCGACAACCGGCCCAGCTCAATGTCGTGCATCTCGACACAAGTCCTCTCAAGCCCCAGCAGCGACACCAGCAGGAGCCACTTCAACCTCTGCAACGGCGCATCACTTCGTAAGTCTTCGCAAGCCCCAGTGGCTTCCTCAACACCAAACCTGTCATCACAAACTCCCTTCAACGGTCACTGACTTCGCTGCACAATGCATCTTTGAGCAGGACCTCACATCGCAAGTTCCACGTCGAAGGTTTCTCAATGCCAGACAGCACAACTCAAAGTAAGGACTGTGCATCGCTCTGCAACCATGATTTAAGGTACTCTTGTTCAGTGGGCCTAACTGGGTCCCTGTAGCCGACCCGCTCCATTGCGGTCGGCCAGAAATTGTGAATTTTTTCTACTCCAGTGCGACCAGCTAATCCCAGTTGATGCTTTGTGCTTATTGGCACTATATTCACTGAACTCCATAAGACTGCATATCTCTTGTTCTGCTGATCTGATTTTTGTTGATTTGGTCTTGTTTTATTTATTAAAGTGCGCTCTATTGTTCTAATTTGGTGTGAGATATTCCTTGTGCTGTGTCTTCATTTTATTACTATTTTAAGTGCTGCATAAATACTTTACACTTTCCCTGTAAGTTAAGACTGACTGCTCTCTACCAATCTACCAGAGGGTTGAGCACACATTGATTTTGGGTAGGCTTGTGACTAAACCCTGACAAAGATTGTGGTCTTTGTGTTTGAGTAAGGTTTCACCCCTCCCCCTCACACCCCCCCTCAAACAGTAAACTCATTTCTTACATATGGCCTACTTTTCAAATACAATTCATACTGCTCTGTGAGCTTTAGAGACTACCTTTGGGGTTGCCTTATATGTATTAAAAGGGAAGCTTTTTATTTTGCCAGGTTGAAATGGCAGTTATAACTGCCCTACAGGCTGCAGTGGCGGGCCTGAGACATGTTTTAAAAGGCCACTTTAGTGAGTGGTACAATAAGTGCTGCTGGCCCACTAATAGCAAGTACTTTACAGGCCTTGAGTACAGGTATTACCATTTACTCGACACTTGCAAGTAAATGAAATGTGTTGATTAAGTGTAGGCCACTTTTACCATGATTGAAGGATAGAGCACAAGGACTGTAGCAATGGTAAAGTGCAAAAATTCCCAAAGCCAACAAAAACAAATTCAGCAAAACAGGAGGGGGTCAAGGCAGAAAGTGTGGGGGAATAAAAAGTCAAGGATGTCAGATCTAACAAAGCAACAGGCAGATACAAATTAGGCTACTCTGTCATTTCTACTTCAAAGTGGGAAAATGGAGAACTCCACTGAAGACACTAGAGTGGCTAAGGGCCAATAATGGCGGACATAGAACTTATGCTTCAACATTCCATTGCTTGTCTTTTTGCATCTCCCTGTTTAATTTAGAACATTCTATTCTCCGTGGGTGATGCCTAAGATTATACCAGTTTTAAAGTGCCCTCTACATCAATATTACTTGGGTTCAGGGAATTTAACTGACACTGTAGCTCTCAGTAGCAGGCAAAAATGCGTACTTATGCAAGTGTAATCTTTGATGGATGCCAATTATTGGGATTCCCATAGCTCTGTAATTTCGTGCTTTTTTATAAGATTACTCCAACTACGAAATTCGTAATTCTTTTTACAAATGTTGCATGTATAAGATTTTGCACAATCTTTTGCAGCGGGGACTGGTTTGAGCAGAAAATATCTTGAGGGACTCCTTTCCTCCTCAAACCACTCTACTCGCTGATATTGCATTTGATTTTTGAATTTCCCTTGCATTCAGTTTTCAGGAAATACACAGTGGGGCGAATTTTGCGAAATTATGTCACATGATTTCACAAAAGAAAATATGTGTCTCAGTGGAAACCAAGCTAAGTGGCACATTTGTGCAGTATGTTTGCACATTATTCTTTCTAATTTGCATGTAAATGTGTCTTAGGGCCAGATGTAGGAGCCCAAATACCGGTCGGTAACGGCCGAATTTGGCCGTTACCCACCGGTATTTGGTGATTGGGATGTAGGGGCATCATTTTACAGATTCGGTAAATTTACCGAATAGGTAAATTTACCGATTCTGTAAAATACCGAATCGGTAATATTACCGATTCGGTAAAACCCAGCTGTAGGTGGGACTCTTCTGAGTCCCAAAGGCCTTTCAGATTCGGTATTTTACCACCCAAACCAATTGGGTGGTAAAATACCGAATCCTGGTGTGCATGCACATCTGTGCATGCACACCTGTGCAATGTGACACACAGACATGCCCTTAGGGCATGTCTGTGTGCCACATGGCACACAAGTCCGGAATTGGGGTGCTAGAGGGTGTCAAATTGACACCCCCTGCACCCTTGCAGGATTCGGTATTTACCGATTCGGTAAATACTGAATCGGTATTGCCCATTGATTCCGATGGGCTTCATGGCCCATAGGAATCAATGGGCAATACCGATTCGGTATTTACCGAATCGGTAAATACCGAATCCTACCAATTCGGTAATTCTCAATTTGGAATTACCTACATCTCCCCCTTCATATTTACCGTCTCTTAAATACTGAATCAGTAAAATTCGGTATTTAAGAGTCGGTAAATATGAATTACCTACATCTGGCCTTTAGTTGGGTACTGTTGCTGGGGTAAAGGAGCATGACAGTCATTAAAAAACAAATCTGAGCCGAAGTGGGTGATGGTTATACTTTATATTTTAATCTTTATATTCTAAGAAAGCGGTTGAGTGATGGACTAGTAGAGCACAGCAAATGTTTTGTGAAATCTTACAAATTAAGAGGATATATCACATAATAGCCATGTAGGATTAGTCATTTAGATTTTGAATAAGCGAGAAGGTAAATTACCGACCTCTTCTCTTGTGGAAAAGAAAGATGATATAATTTTTCAGCATTTGTTTTCTATGATGCTCACAGTGAAGACTGCATCTAGTCTCTGCATAGCTTTCATTGACAAACAAAGAAATGAGCAGGCTTGGGCGTAGTCCCCAGAGTTCCGCGGAGAGTAAGGCAAACTGCAGTTCGCGATGATCTTCCTGCCGCTTGGGTAGAAATTCTACCCGGGCAGCAGCTTGTGCTTTGGAACTTACCGTTCACGATCACAAGCAGGAAAAATACTCCACTGTACTATGCAAGGCGGAGTTTCTGCACTCCGCGAACTACGCAGAGCACGGAGTGCAGAAGACTCTGCGAATGAAGCGTAGTTCAGCGCCCAGGCCTAGAAATGAGGTTCGGATCAGGAACTATTGTCTCAGTCCTGAGAGCCTATATCTTTGGTAATGCATTTGTCATGAGACGAGTTGTCTTTGTTCAGATCACAACATTCAGATAGGTTGCGGACGATCAATGGGTGGCCTTGAGGTATTTTCTTAGGCGTTGAGTCACCAATGGAGAATCTTAAGTGTTAAATTAAGGAATGAGAAGGAGTAAATGGTATAAAACCTGCAAAGAGGGGAACTCACAAGGAGCAGCATGTTGTTAGGAGGAGGTTGGGGTAAAACAAGTGCATTCTTGGTGACGATGCCTGCAACTTTAGATTTCTCAGTGCTTCTGCTAAGGGTATTGATGAGGTACTGAGATTGAGACTTGGGATGGTTGTAGGCACTTAGGTGGGTTTTAGGTCTTTGATATTGAAGAGTCTTCCCAACCAAAATATTTGATTCAAATGGGGGCTTTTCGGTTTTGAGAACTCAGCATTTATGGTTCTGTATGAAAGAATAACACATATTAACAAAAGGAACTCTACAGAAATGTATGTTGGTATCCCCTGGCCTTATAATCAAAATGGGCTGTTACCTGGTGACATGCACTAAATCAACCCATAGTAAGGAGGACAAACCAGGAAGATAAGAACATATTTTGACATGCTATTTCCAGATAGTAGCCCAATGTAGCAACTTGTTTTCCAGGACAACCACATCATATTTCATCAAAGAAACCTTGAAACTTTGACCCTATTATTACTATCTGATGCTGACCATGTGGTCTGATCAAGACTGAAAGATTATGTCAGATCAATCCCAAAACCCTACCCTATTATCCCATTTTATCTATTCTACAGCAAGTCACCAGGGGAGTTGTCCTAATGAGACATTGATGCGGGTATCTAGTGAATCTCAGGATCTATTCTGTATTGAATAGCATTAATTCTTCAGCAATAATGACTCTGATTCCCATCTCACAAATCATTCTCCAGCTACAACATGGGATTCCAATCTCAGAATCTCATGACCATCTCTTTAGCAGTCAATTGTCTGGTTGTGAGATATTATGCACTTCATATCATCTTACACACCGGTAATATGTAAATGCATCGGAAAATAATTTAATGATGGCAAGACACTGTGCAATGATGAAGAGTAAAAACATTTTCTGTAAATCCTGCCAATTTGGGAATGAGCAGGTAATTGAGGCTGAGCCAGTATAGCTCATTCTGTACCTTTGGGAATGTTAGGATGCCCTCCTGGAGCGAGAAGCCACCTTCTTGTACCATTATGAAAACTCTTGTTTTCCAGCAAACACATAGAAATTGGAAAGGCAAGAGATCTATGTAGAAATGCTATTGTCTAAAGCGTATGCATGTTTCCAATGCATCTTATCCATTTATAATAATAATAATAATACAGAGTTTTGTATAGCGCGAACAGCTACCTCACGAGGAGGTGTCCCGGCGCTGTGAAAGCAAGATGTAATGACCACGGAAGCAGGAAGAGGGTGGCATCTAGCGTGGCTGGGTGAACAGCCAGGTTTTCAGCAGATGCTTGAAACAGACTTCGGATGGGGCATGTTGAAGAGCATGGGGGAGCGAGTTCCATAGTGTCGCCACGTTGGCCGAGAAAGTTCGCCCTCCCAGACGGGCTCTTTTTGCTCTGGGAACTGCAAGTCTGACATAGTTGTTGGATCTAAGGGACCGAGATTGAGTGTACCTAGGTAGTCGATCCTTCAGGTAGTTTGGGCAGTTACCGTAAATAGATCTAAAGGCCAGAGTAAGTGCTTTGAATTTTATTCTGCACGCAACTGGTAACCAATGGAGGGAGAGGAGATACGGAGAGACTGAGTGTTTGAAAGGAATCCTCATTAAAAGTCTCGCAGCCGCATTTTGGACCAGTTGCAATTGCTGTATAAGGTACTTTGGTAGGCCCAGATACAGACCGTTGGCGTAATCCAGCCTGGATGTAACTGTGGCGTGGATTACAGTTTTACGGCAGCTAGCTGGGAGAAGCCGAAGAATCTTACGTAGATTCCTCAGCTTACTCATACAGCAGCCAGTGACTTGCTGGATGTGTGATACAAAGGACAACTTGTCATCCCACCGCACCCCTAGATTTCTTGCTGAATGGCTAGGCGAGGGGGCTTGTCCCATCTCTGCCGGCCACCACAAATCCGGTGGCGGAGGGGGGGTTTTGCCGAAGAAGATCACCTCTGTCTTACTAGCATTCAGTTTTAATTTATTAGTGTTCATCCAGCAGGCCACGTCTTGTAGGCACCCCTTAAAGCTCTGAAAGGATGCCTCTGACACTTCTGAATATGGGAACACCAATTGGGTGTCATCGGCGTATGAGATTGCCTTGATCCCCCAATTGGCGATCAGCATGAAGAGTGGAGCCAGGTAAACATTAAATAAGAGTGGGCTCAGGGCCGAACCGTGTGGGACACCACAGCTCAGGGTTTTAGGTGTAGAGGAGACGTTCCTTAGTGCCACCTTCTGAGTTCTCTGGGTCAGATACGACTGTAACCACTCCAATGCCTGGTCCTGGATACCTATCTCCGCCAGTCGTGTCAGCAGTATAGCGTGGTCGACCATATCGAAGGCGGCCGACAGATCCAGGAGCACCAGCATCGCTGAGTCTCCCGAATCCATCGACCACCTCATTGACTCTACCACCTCAATTAGAGCCGTCTCAGTGCTAAATCCGGGTCTAAAGCCTGATTGTGTCTCGTGTAGGATTTTATTGTGCTCAATAAATTGATTTAGTTGCCGCTGAATAACTTTCTCAAGCATTTTACCCGGTGCTGCAAGGAGAGAGATCGGACGGAGGTTATTGAGATCCTTGGGGTCTCCATTGGGTTTTTTTTTAAGGGAAGGAGAGTGGCATGTTTCCAGGTATTCGGGAACACCCCCGAAGAAATGGACAGATTCCATATGTGCTGAATGATAGGGGTCACAGCTATGTGACTCCACAGTTTAGGGGGGCAAGGATCGTCTGGCGAGCCAGATTTGCACCGACTTAGTTCAAGCTTGACGGTGTTTAGGTCTATTAAATCAAATTGTGTCAGAATAGCACGGTCCGATGTTGTACCTGCTAGATCGGATTTTATCGTGATCTTCTCTGGGCCAAAAGACTCGTACACTTTCTTAATTTTAGAGTCAAAAAAGTCCGAGATGCTATTGCAAAACGAGGTTGACGGGGGAACTTCCCTCTCGATGCATATAGGTTTGAAAAATGACTGAACTATTCTGAAGGTTTCTTTGTTTGAGTGTTCAGCTTGATAAATTGATTTTGCATAGAACTGTTTTTTTGCTTTCCTAATGGCTTTATGCAGTTTTTTCGATGCATCCTTGTAGCGGGCCTTCTCTACAGGATCATAATTTTGCCTCCAGAGTCGCTCCAGCCTTTTGCAATCCGATTTTTGCAATCTGAGCTCCTGAGAGAACCAGGGGGCAGATGGGGAGTCTCGTTTAGATATTGCGACTGTTGCCGGGGCAATAGATGTTATCATGTTCCTGATCCAGTCATTAAGTAATAGAGCGTCGGTGTCAGCATTGGAAGTAAGGGTCAGCAGATTGTCAGCGAGAGCTGGTCCCATAGTAGCTGGGGTCAGCTTGCTCCATTGTCTCTTCATAAAAGAGCACTTGCTTGTCATCGGTTTGTCCGCCGTTACTTTAAGTAGAAAAGGTATCAGAGAATGGTCTGACCAAGTCAAAGGTATCGGCGTGTCTGCCAACACATTAGTGATGTTGGAGAATATAAGGTCGAGCGTATGTCCCGCACTATGTGTGGGGCCCTCGTTAATAAGTCTAAGGTCGGCTGAATTCAGTGTAGACCTCAGTAAGTCTGCTGAGGGACAATCTGCCCTGTCCATGTGAATATTGAAGTCACCGACGACAAGAAACTGAGGGTGAGAGAGGGAGCTCTGGATGATTATATCCATCAGCGTGGTCAGGATGGGCTCTTCCCTCCCCGGGGGACGGTAAATAACTAATCCCGCCAGAGATAACTGAGCCCCCACCTGGAAGCAGAAATGTAGTCCCTCTAGACCCTGAATGGAGGTGGGGGCAGAGGAGGTGAGTGTGAGCTGTTCTTTGAATATGACAGCCACTCCCCCTCCTCTTTTATCGCCTGACCTGTTGGAAAAGCACATTTTATACCCAGGGGGGATAGCCAGTGCAATGTCGGTCATGTTATCATCATTGAGCCAAGTTTCTGTCAGAAAAAACACATCCCACTGGTGTCCCTCCAAAAGTAGCCAAATGTCATCTGCATGTTTTGCGAGGGATCTACAATTCAGTAGTCCCGCTCTAATGTCTTTGCTGATCGGTGGTTTGGGTTTAATGCACCCATCAGCCCTCCTACGACGGGTGTGCCTAATGATGAACCGCAGGTCTTACAAACATGGGGAAGAGGGGAGGACCCAGGGTCAATGCTGTGAGCGCAGGTATCGGCCAAGGTGTTTAGGGACCATAAGTTTTCGCGCGACCAGACAATTCTATCTCTGTATATCATATATATACACCAGGAAATGTAATCCTCCACAAACAGAGTTTAAGGGTTTTATTAAGGAGGCATTCCTAGAAAAGCTAATTCTATTTTTCCAGCATGAAAATCGAATTAACATATGTCTTTGTGTGCTCATGCTAGAAAGCAGAGCCAATACACATGCATATTTATTTTTATTTTTCCACCTTTGGTAATTCCGTACAATCCATCCGATATCAAAGGTGCTCCTTTCCCAGCATCATTTGTCCACCAACTCTTGTTGGTTAGATGACATGAAGACAACAAGTTCACACTCCCCCTTACACCTCCTCAATTAGGCCACTCAATAGGGGTGTCCCGCAGGGCTCCTCGTTGAGTCCGCTCCTTTTCAATGTTTATGTTACCCCTCTAGCCGAAATGTTATCTCAGTTGGGAACCAAAATGACATCATATGCTGACCAGATTCTTTTTTTCTATAATGAGTCCTCTCCCACAACTTTTGACCCCCTAAAAACATGTCTTAGGAATATTGCGAACTGGATGGATCTCAATTTTTTGAGTCTCAATGCTCGTAAGACCGAGATCCTCTTTTTCAACCAACCTTCCCCTCTTGCCTCTAATCTTTGGTGGCCGGAAGACTTGAGTCTAGCCCCTTCCTCTAAGGACTCGGTCAGAAACCTGGGGGTTAGATGAGACAATCGCTTGTCATTCGCCAAATCAAGTCTACACAGTCTCTGCTGCTTGCTTCTGCAAAATTAAAATGATAAAAAAATTCATCAACTATCTGCTCAGCAACACCCGAAAAACCATAGGTCAGGCGCTCATAACATCGCACTTGGACTACGCCAACAGACTCTATCTGGGCCTGACAGCAGGACTGTGCCACAGACTCCAGATAGTTCAAAATGCCGTGGCCTGTTTGGTTTGCGGCATTCCACTTAGACATCACATCTCTCCGTATCTGCGAAAACTACATTGACTGCCCATCCCGAAAAGTATTGAGTTCAAAGCCACGACCCTGGCTCTTCGGACTACCAAAGGCCTAGGACCAGCCTACCTTACTTCTAGTCTTCACCCATATAGTCATTCCAGAGCCCTTCGCTCCAATACCAAACAGCTATTTGTCATTCTCAGATTCAAAAAAGCCCAATCTGGAGGCAAAACCTTCCAGGTATGTGCCACCAACAACTGGAATAAACTTCTGCTTTCCCTCCGTCTGATTCAGTCGGAACCTGAATTTCGCAGATCCCTCAAAACTTTTCTTTTCTGCTAGGATTCCCTCTTCTGTACCCACAGCTATCTGCTCACCAGCGCCGGGACACCCCGTTGGGGTAGCTGCGCGCTTTATAAAATACACAAGTAAATGAAGGAGACCGTAGCATCACAGTAATCAGTTACATAGAAAGGTTTAATCAAGTGAAAAGGGGTGATACGTTTGTTGTTGTGTAAAGTGAGGCGAATACCCTAACTAGGGTATCATGGGACTTATTTATTTAAACAGGTACCACCTGAGAAATCTCGGTATAATATCTGCAACTTTGAGGTAAAGGGTCACACATGACCAGTAGAAACTGGAGTAGAGAAGGTTCAATTCTTCCTTGTCCATTTGGAAATTCAGATTTCTATTGATAACAGGTACGGCAGAGTTACAGATTTTGGGGTGCCCCTATGGAAAAGGGTTGAGCAGATGCCCAATGTTTCTTGAAAACCGGGTCTCTACATGTTCTGTAATCTACATTGATTGTTCTAGGCATGTTTCTTCGGTGTTGACACAATCATGAGTGCCCTCCTTTGTTTGTTAATTGTCATACAAAAGGAATGGCTGTAAATCATAAGATATTTCAATACATATTCATATTAGTAAGTTTGACATTGTTTTATCTATGACTTAAAAATGAATAAAGTCAAGGATAAAACAATGTTAAACTAACAGACATGCATATTTAACCAATGAAGGGAAGGTAGAAATATCATTCTAGCACTGGAGCCCTAGACTGAGGCTAACTACCTCTCTTTCTGTGTCTACTGCCCAGTGGCTATCACATTTTCTGCCAAATCTGGCATTGTTCCTTTTTAAACCCTGTAAAATCATGTGGGTCTCCTGCTCCGCCCGCTATGAAATCGTCCCTTAACCCTGAGGGTGTTTGTAGATGAAGACTTTGATGGAGAAACTAGAGAAACTGATGCTAGAGTTCCACCACTCATTCCTGACTTAGAGGACCAAAGTGGAAGCCGGAAGAGTGGCGAAGGAAAGTTTCACTAGTCAAATTGTTATGTTAAGCCTTTTATTCGTTTAACCCTAATTTGTTTTCAGGGGACATGAATTACTATGCCATCACATTTTGTGCCTACATAGCACTGAGTTCCTGTTCAAACCAAATTATTTTCTTTTGGTTAGCAAAGTGCCAACACTTTTCCAGCTTTTATCAACATTTGTAAGGTAAGGCAGGGCATTCCAGACACTAACCAGGTGAACTCCGAGTTGGACGTCTACAGAGGACAACACCTTTTCCCCTCAATGACCTTCATGGAACAAAGGAGCTCTTCACTGTCCCAAGGACAGAACCACTAGGGTGGGGGTCTCCACTCCATTCTCTAGTGAAAGACACTGTTATGGGAATATTGAATGTAGAGGACAATGAGTTAAAGTTTGGTGCTGGAAGAAAACAGTGCTTGCTCACATGTTTGAATTCCAGTAAGGTTGGAATAGCCTTCCATCTTATCATAGGTTAGTAATTGGCACTATGAATTGGGTAATGGCAACATTTCCATTTTAAAGTGCATAGAAATGTAGCATTGGGGTATGAAGGGCTTCAGAAAAATCTAATTATTATTATTATTATAAATATTATTATTATGATCAAGTATTTTGTGAGATGTTGTACCAAAAAGATTACACTTGCAATTTTTTTTTGCCAAAACCAAAGTTCATGGTTCGATTCTCACATTAAGACAAATCTGTCGTCGGTCTCAGACATTGCATGGGTGTAGATTTACGACTTTCATGAACTCACAAAGATTTTTTAAGAGCACCAAAATATTTGTAGGTTTAATGGGCACACTCCTGAAACATTTTTGTGAATTAAATTTTCTCGTGAGTGACAATAGAATTCATAAATTGGAAACAGTTCTTATAACGCGGGCTGAGCCATGCGTGCCGTTTCCATGGTAAGTGGGGCTGGGTTTAGGGGGTATGGGGGTAGTTTTTAAGAGTTGGTGTAGTTTTCATGGCTCAGGGGGGCTGTGGTAGGTTTTAGGGCTCAGGGAGGGGTCGGGTAGTTTTTAGGGCTATGGGGAGGGCTCTGGTAGTGTTTAGGGCATGGGGTGTCAGGGTAGTGTTTGGGATTTGGGCTGGTTGGGGTAGTGTTTAGGGCTCTGAGGGGGTCGGGGTAGTAGATGGGCGCAGGGAGGTCTGGTAGGATTTAGGGCTCAGGAGGGTCGGGCTAGTATTTAGGGCGCTCAGGGTTGGGGTCGTTTTTTGTGATCAGGGGATCAGGGTAGTTTTTAGGGCTCAGGGTGGGGGGGGTGTGGTCTTTACCACACACCCCTTTACCAGTCATTCCTTTACCACGAAATTGCATGGTTAAGGCATACATGACAAAGTCATGCGTGTTAAAGGAATGCGTTGTTCTGATGCATTTGTTCTCCTGATGCATTGTAGAGGCACGTGTGGTTTAGCCATTTGTGCCTCTATCTTACATACTTCACAAATTGGTGTACATTTGCTAATGCAAAAAAACGAAATAAAACGACCAAGAGCAAATGCACATGCTAACTTTTTTCGCTGTGGGGAATTATATATTTTTTCTGGTGGATAACCATCTTTCCTCACATCCCCTCCCATTTCCGGACTGTTCCTTTCCCAATCCGGAAGAAGTTTTGCACCTGCCCATGACAGTAGCTAGTGTATTAGTTTTCCGTGTGCCAGAAGGGATACAAGATGACTTTCTAGATACATATAAATGTGTTAATTTGTGGGGGTTCAGGCAGTGAAGCATTGTACCGCCAACTTCACACTATCCCTGCTCAGAAATTGTATCTTTACAAGCGCACTAACTTTACCTGATTAGCACACAATCTGTTAACACTCTACAAAAGGCTATTTTTATGTGCATGGTATACTTACACATGCAATCATCTCTGTGAATTGGGCCAGATGTGTGAAAAGTTGTGGAGAATAAATCTTAATAAGAATCTTTGAAAAGCCATGAAATCAATGCATTGCTATTTATTTTCCATGTAAGGACCAAAGTTGCAAACATTTTGCCTCATGCTAGGTAGAATATAGACCATAAATATTTTGTATGAAACAAAAATATAATTCTTCCACCTGTTTAGTTGGTTCAATAGTCAATGTAGAATGATTGCATTACTCAGTAGAGGCATCCATTGTATTGAATAACCCTATTGTACCCACATCAAGCCTGCTCCATGCACATGTTTCTGGTCCATTCGCCTAGTCTTAGACTTTAAAATTACTTTTAATTGCCATACTATGGAATGTCGTGAAATTGTTAACATATGTGTTTCCTATCTTTTGCCATATTTTCTAAGGTATTGATCAAATCTATTTTCTTTTTTAAATTGGGGGCTTACTTTTTTTATACTAGTTCAATTGAGCTCATTAACAGATATGTATTGTATTGTAATTGCATTTATATTGCACTTAATACCCCCAATAAGGAGTCAAAGTGCTTTTCAGTGAGACGCACGCTACTCCAGAACCCAATAAGGATTAGTGGTAAATTAGTATAGGGAAACCCACTTCAGTCACTCTGTGGTGGGAGATTATTTAAATGAAACTCTATCTGATTTGGATTTGGTGATACTAAATGAAGCAAAAACCCCTTGTGGGCAGTTGGAGCCAACCTATCTGGGAAGGGGTTGTGAGTCAATATTCGAATATATATTGACCACAGCAACCCTTGGAAATAAGGCCCAGAGATTCAGAGTGTTAATAAATACTCTGAGTGACCATGCTGATCTAGGCTTTGACCTATTTATAGATCATGGGCACTTATCAGCACAGTCTCTAATGTCCGCACTTGCCCAGAACAATATACATTTAACAAAAACAAATGGTTATACCCTAGGATGGGGAAAGATAGATCCCGTAGAATTAACAAACAAGGTGGTAACTGCGGCATACCCGGCAATACCGAAGTGTCTAGACACCGATATAGGGGAAGAGGGAGTCCTAGATAATTTCAGGGTGATTCTGAAAAAGTAAACGAATGCTTAACAAGAAAGCAAAAAGGTAAAAAAGGAGGAAATAAAGGGTGGTTTAATCACAATTGTTCAGTGGCCCACAACACTTTAAAAACAGCACTAACAAAAGCTGTTAGAGACCATGAGGAGGTTAGGACCCTGAGAAGGTCATATAGATTGGCATGTAAAGCAAGAAAAGAGGAATTGAAGAAAGCCCTATGGAACCAACTTCATGAGAGCTCATTAAATAGAAATAGGGAACTGTTCTGGAAGGTGGTGAAAGCCCCCTTTTTGATAGATACTAATAACCACCCAAAAGTAGACGTCGCTATTGAAGGACCAAAATGGGTAAACCATTTTTCAAAAATTTTCGGTAAACCTTCAGAAGCAGTCTTAACTGAGGGAACTAACCGGAATAATCAGGTTAATCCGTTCCCAATTGCACTAGACTTTGGACTCCATGAAGTAATAAACGCAGTAAAAGCGAGTAAAAGCGGAAAAGCTCCTGGTCCAGATGGGGTACCAGTTGACTTTTTTAAATTTAAATTAGATCTGTGGGCCCCAATATTAAAGAGGGTGTTTGACGCTACAATGAAGTGTGGGCTAATTACATCTTGGACCCAATCAATTTTGGTACCCATATTTAAGAAGGGAAATAGGGAGGACGTGTCCTGTTACCGCCCGATCTCGCTCCTGGATTCGCTGGGGAAAGTACTGGGCAGAGTGGTACTCCAGCGTCTACAGGAGTGGGCAGACGAAACCGGGACCCTTTCAGACATTCAGTTTGGTTTCCGAGAGGGCTTCGGGACAACAGAGCAAGCCCTGAATTTGGCCTTAATGATGGGGAAGTACGTGTCGGCTAAGCGGGGTAGGCTGTACATGGTCTATGTCGACCTATCCGCAGCTTTCGACTGCGTCTCCCATGCAAAACTGTGGTCAGTTCTTATCGATATGGGAATAGACCTAGTCCTGGTAACCTTTCTTAGAGAATTATATTCTAATGCTTCATCCAGGGTGCGTTTTGGAGTGCAGGGCGAACTATCAGAGTCATTCGCAGTGGAACGCGGCGTCAGGCAGGGTTGTGTGCTGGCCCCCTTTCTCTTCTCCCTTTATACTAACGGGCTTGAGGTAGAGATGTTGAACGGGGGCCTGGACCTCCCCCGAGTGAAAGATCGCCTGGTGCCTGCGCTCCTATACGCAGACGATGCTGTGATACTAGCACGCACCCCACGGGCGCAACAGAAAGCATTGAATAGGTATGAAAAATTCATGGGTAGTTTTGACCTCCACATAAATATAAAAAAAGACTTATGTCATGGTGGCAGGTCAAGGAAAGAAACAGGGGAAGAGTATTTTCCTCGATAATGAAAAAATAGAACCGACCGCCCAATACCCTTATTTGGGGATTATGATGGACGAGAAGCTTAATTGGAAAGCAGCTATAGAAGCCCGCAAACATCAACTTCTGCGAGCAATTGCTGCCCTTATAAAATTTGCACAGAAGTTAAGAAAGAGGCCACCAGTAGAGCTGCTACGCATCTACAAAGCAAAGTGTCATTCCATCGCACTTTATGGGGCGGGTCTGTGGGGACACAAAAACACAAAAGCCCTACAGGTAGCAGAGAACACCTTCATGAGATTTCTTTTGGCGGTCCCTAAACGAGTATCCACTGTTGCCTGCCATGCAGAGCTAGGAATGCCCCACATTGAGGATTTGGCAAAGATCGAACCCATACTGCTCTGGCGTCGTATTTGGACGTCAACGAAAAACACCTTTTCAAAAGAGATTGTGGCAGACTGTATGTTATTGGACTATGCGGAAAAAATAGAATGGCTGAGATATGTAAAAAATCTTCTTACTGATCTGGGGATGGCTGAATATTATTCTAACCCTGAAACAATTGTTGAAATCCCGAAGAAAGATCTAAAAATAAGGGCCCTGAGCCATATAGAAGAATTACGTACCAGCACAGAGATAAAGAAATCCTCAGTCCAACATTCCTTGACAGTCATGACTACTGTAGAAATGGAACCATATTTGACATATGTCGAGTCACAATTTGAGGGATTTTTACTGGCAAGATTTAGGCTGAATATCTTTCATAGGGTTGTAGCTTTTCCTAACAGAAATAATTGGGACGAATGCTTAATGGTGTGCCCCTGTGACTAAACGTCTGAAAAATCAACGATCCACACTGTAATGTTCTGTAAATATTATACTGTACACCGTAAGCCATGGCTAATTCCCCTTCTGAGAACCTTAGGCCTTAGAAGATGTCGTCCCGCCATGTTGTGGTTAGTTTTTGAGCTCTGAATCGACCTGTAAAACTGTGAGCACGTTTTTAAAATGCATTTTTAAACATAGAGTAAATCTTTGATGTGGTAATGTTTGACCACCTGAAGGAAAAGAATAAGGGTACCCTTTTTTAACTGTAAATATACTAATTCGGTTCTAATTTTGAGAAAATGAATTTTAAATGTCACATTTGAGGAACAATGATTAGTTTGACAGTTATATGAAATGTATTGTGGAAACTCTTTTATGGTTTTTTATGTAATTTGAAAACCGAATAAAGATTTGCTTACTTACTTACTTACTTACTTTAGGGAAATATGAAATTAATTTGAGCAGTGGACATGCAAGTCTGTTAGTTGGATTGAAAAGGATAGTGGAGGGAAAAAGAGGGAAGGGTCTAGAAAGTATTATTCTGGAGTTCATAACAGTAGGAGGAAGTTTGGGATGAGTAAAGAAGAGATGGAGGGGGGAGAGTGACTATTGTGTTCTGAATAGCTTTGCCCTCACTCTACTGTCATAGAGAGATCACCATATATTCAGGGAATATTTCATATGAGTGAAAGAAATGTATGCAATTTGCTTTCCTGTAAATACATACAATTTAGAAAAAAATGGCATAAAATACACCGAATTATGCGTAAGGCAAAAACAGCACTTTTTGCTATATTTTATTGTCAAAGGGTGTGAGTACCACACACAGGAGCTGCTTGCATGCTAGTTGTTCACGTTATTCCAGTGTGATTGTGTTAAATTTTTCCAGGAACAGTGCTTAATACTTAGACATGACCTAATAGCGTCATTTCAGGCATTACGCCTGAAAAGCATAATGCAAAATTACTAAAATGATGCAAGATTACAATTGCTTAATGGAAATGTTGAGGTATTGTGTACTCTGTGTGCAGCAGGAGCACCGCAGGCTAATTTGTAGGGAAACTAGGCTTCAGTACCTCTGAGTCTAGACCAGTCTTCTCTTCTTTTCAGCTCAAGTGTACATTTCTATCTCTGGTTTGACACTTTACCTAGAGCAAGGAAATTGAGGAGCCTTCTGACAAAGTCTTTTAAGCATCTCTTCATGAAACTGGTTTAATCTGGGCTGACCAGTTCGAAGACTAGATTTTTTAGCCAGGTTGCTTGAGATCTGGAACTATAACTCATGCTTTGAGTACAGTGTCAGCCTGTTTCAATACATTGCATAAATCTGTGAAGAATGATGACGATTATACTATCGATATCATAATATTTTGCCTGGGTTGTCCTACAGAGTACAGATGCTCTCAATATTGGTTACCAAATATATTTGAGGTTCCTTCTAATTTAATTGCCCCCACCTTTACTCTGCAGGCTCTCAATGCCTGCTCTATCAGCTCTTTTGTGTGTGCCAGAATAGTTAGGACTCTTTCATGGATTTCTGAAGAGGTGTGTATTTATGTATTTAATTCATTTATTTGTAGAGAAGGAAGATGGAAATCATCAACATAAGATATGTGAAAAGAACAATAATGAATGCTCTGACAATATACAATTGGGGCCAACATATGCATGGTCCTACAAAGATGGTTTTATAAACATAGCATAGTGGCATGTAAAATATGCATATGTCAGGTGTTGATTGTTCCGTTATTCCCGTGAATAGGACAGTGGCGGATCCCCTGCTAAGGCGGAGGAGCGTCGCCCTACTGAACAAAAGGAAACATAAAATATAATAACTATTGTTAATATCATTTTATTTTTCCTATATACTTTAGTGACTCTCAAGCTGGGTGGGGCTGGCGGGGCAGGGAGTGGTTTTCACTGCTTGGACCGCCCTTTTGTGCCACCCCAAGCAGTACTGCGCACTTTACATGTCCCCCACCAGGCTTCATTACATAGCTTGGCATGGAACATGTAAACGCTCCCGGCCTCTGTCTGAGCGTAGATCCATGACGCCCAGACCAATCACAACATTGCATTGCAGTGTTGTGATTGGCTTTGGGTAGGCCGGGAATGCAGGAAGAGTAGAAGGAGGATGGAGAATGGAGGAGAGGTGGCGGCCGGCCGTTTCAGCTAAGTGTTTTTTTGTTTTGTTTATATTTTAATTTTTTGTCCCCTCCCGCGCTCCGCTCCACCACCCGAGTCCGGTAGCGTCTCTACTGAAATAGAAGGACTCTGTGAGACCTCACTTTGTGAAATAAGCTTTCACCTGAACATTGTGTAGAAACACGCAACAATCAAAGATCATTGGTAATGAGTCTAGTCCACGATATTAGCGCTTTATAAATTAATTAATTTATATGGAATTGCTTAACTCCAAAAAAGAGGAACAACAGAAGTAATCTGGATTACAAAGGCAAGATCACCGTGGAAGAATTCGTACATTTTCATGTTATGGGCCTAGAGTATAGAAAATGCAGCAAAATGTCAGCTGAAGCATTTTGCATTGTCAGAAATGGTGCCTGACTTAATATTGCAACCTATGGAATGTCATGTGAGAGATTAGCAAATAAATATTATCATGGCATGGAGTGAAGAGCATGATATGTCGTCTCATCACAAAATTCGATATCACCAGTGTAACCTCTTAGGCTGAACCGTTGCTGAACTTCGGGAAAAACTCTCCCCTGGGTACCGGTTGTAGCGTCCAGCTACCAATAATCACAAACACCTTGATTTTAGATTCAAGAGCTTTATTTAGTACAGCCTGCTTACTCGGTGTCCCTACTCTAACTGCCCACTTCCTAAGTCCGCTCCTCCTCTTCCTCTGACCCCCTGGCTCCGCCCACACCCAACTACTGGTATGCTGACTTCACAACATCTCCCCCCTTTGTAACAAAACAAACAAAATAAACTGACTTCTCAGTCCATCTCCACTATCAGTCTCTGGGATGGACGTATGTCGTGATAAGTATTCGCCAATGGTTCGTCTTTGACTAGACAAGCTCTGTTGTGGATGTCTGGAGGGATGGGGCCTTCAATGTCTGGGGTGCCTCCGGTGAGCTCAGTTTGATATCGGCAGTCTGTCCCCCATTGTGACTCTCGCTCACTTGACGCTCGGCCTCTTTTCCACGGGGAGGTTACTTTAGTTCCCTTCCTAGTATCTGTATGTGTTGTCGCTTCATTTTGCCTTGTCAGGTCGAGATCAACACTGTCTTCCTGTTTCGAGTCTGGGATGCCAGCCGGTGGAGTATGACTTGGGGAGGCCATCTTGGCATGACTCGGAGATCGAGTGGTTGCCTCGGGTTGCTTCTCCCACTCCTGCTCGCACCTGATCCAAACAAACTTTGGAACCGGCTGGATAGTTGTGTGTTTCGTTCTTGTCTGATGATGACTTGGCTCTCCAGGCGGGCCCGACTTCCTTTGCGGATCAACTGGTTGGTCCATCCTTATTTGAGTGCTACTGGCCACGATGTCTGTTTCCCCTTTGTGGGACCAGGACCAGGACCTTCGAGTCAGCCTTTCTGCCCCTACCCGGGGGGACGGTTTAGTCTTTGCGTCGTAAGGCACTTGTGCTCGATGTGGCAGGTTGTCTGGTGGAGTAATCGAGTGTGCATTGTCATTGGGGCTAGACGCGTTGTTCTGAACGGGAAAAGTGTCCCTTGGCTCGCTGATGTGTTCAGGTGCTTGGCGCCATGGCCGTTGTCGGGACCACGATTCTGTCGACTCAACAGATCGGACCGAGATGTTATCTAAGTCAGAGGGGTCCTCACTCACTTCCCGATGATGATGTTTCTTTAAAAATGTTGCGTGTGGTCGTTGTCGGGACCACGATTCTCCTGATTCAAAGGATCGGACCGACATGCTCTCTGAATCAGAGGGGTGCTCCTTTGGGAATGTCTTACCCGGTGGTCTTCGGAACCGGGTAGTCCGTGACAAGCTGCTTTCCGTCTCGGAATTGCCTTTGCAAGGCTTCTTCGTGTGTCGGTGTCGTAACATTTTCACGGTTGTCTCATTTGGGAGACTGTTTGAAGATTCCGCGCTTGTTCCTTGCGCTTGATCCCAGGCGGTTGTCTCTTCGTTCTCCTCGTCTGATGTTATCCATCCACGCTCTGTTTCTACGTTGTCGCGGGGCCCAGGGATGCTTTGAGGCCCATGACTGTGTGGGTCTTTTCCTCTCCATTTGTTTGGTGATCTAGTGTCTCTGATCGGTGGGGGGTGCATCCTTCTGCTAGCTGTTTCCTCGGGCTTATCTTTGCCCCTTGGTGATTGATGTTCCAACGTCGATTTCCTGTCTTGATCACTGCCGCTCCTCCTATTGTTTGTCTCTCTCCCCCACTGGTTGTGCAGACTGTCGTTTTGCCCAGGAGTGCAGTCTGTCCCACTGGACGCTCCCTCTTTGTCAGAGTGACGTGTGTTGTGCGGTGACTGACTTCTTGAGGGACTCCTGGAGGACGGATGATTCTGGGGTGACTCCGAGTATTCTTTGGTTCTCTCCGAGTGGCCAGACGCTGAGTAGTCTGACTCTGAGCATTCCATGTTACTGTGCCTCCTCCGCTGTCTTTTTTGTCTTTTCTCTGGCCTGCCTTCTCTCTCTCTCTTTTTGTGGTTGTTGGAATTCTGGGTTCTCACTTCCCAGGTATTTCGAAGTTTTGTACTCAGATGCACATCCCTCCATTTGCCTCTTGTATGGACGTGCATCCCAATTTCAGCTTTCTTGATAATTTCATTTAGCGACCAATGTCCTCTAAGTATCTTGCGGCTTGTTTCGGGGTTTTCACAGCCTTCGATTATTCTGAGCCGAACGGCATCCTCATTCGTAAACGTGTTGAAATGACAGCCTTGAACCAGACTTTGCAACCGAATGATGAAATGCGGCAATGGTTCGCCTGGTTCCTGCCGTGCCGTGTTGAAGACCATGCGATTGTGATCTACCTCTGCCTGTGCATTGAGATGGGCATGGAGTTCCTCTTGGAGTTTGTCATAAGTGTCTGCTTCTTCCTTGGAAAATGTTCTAATTGGGCATCGGCCCCCGGGACCCACCAGACGGAGGAGTAACAGTAGACATTTTCTTTCCCTTTGCTCACCGTTGGCTTTCAAGAAATCATCCAATGCTTCCAGCCACCAGTGCCGTTTGAGGTCCTCAATCCAATCGTCACTCTGTGCCACTGGGGGCGATACTTCAAGATGTGGAGTGAAGCATTGATTTACGTCTCCTCCCGCCCTGAGAGAAGGAAGTCCTGACCGGTCGTAGACGCGGGACCTTGTGCTGTCCATGTTGCCTTGGATTTCCCTTGCTTGTTGTGTGTGGTCATTGGCTGCCCCACATGCGCATTGGCTCGTGCTTGTTGCTGATTCAGGAGTAATCACTTATGCTTTGTCGTGGTTTATATTTGTTTGTGGCCTCCTCTATTTGACGGACGCGCGTTACTTCCTGACGTTCGCCACTGCACAGTCACTTGCGTATCCCACTGTTCGTGTTTCCACCCGTGCTGACCTTAGTTTTGTCGCTGCTTGTTCGTTGAGGCACTCTTGTGGTTGCTCGTGCTTGTTGATTGATACACTCTCGCGTTAGCATGTGTTTACTCTGGTTGGTTGCCAAGATTCGTGCAATGTTGTCCACGTGTCGTTGTCCTCGCTTACTGCTTTTGCATTTACCAGCATTTGTTTAGTGGCACATACCAAGGCTTGTTGAGTTGTACGCACCAACACGTGGTTGTTTGCCTGCACCAGTGCTTGCTTACTTGTCTTCCCTCGTGTTAGTTTGGTCACTGTCAACGCTGCTTCCGTTTGTTGATTTGCACGTGTCAGTGCTTGTTTGTTTGCATGTATCAATGTTTGTTCGCTCTGGGCCAATGCTTGCCCTTACAGGCACCAATGCTTGGTGACTTTCCTTTACCAATGCTCGTCTTCTTAGATTGCTTCTTGCATTTGCATGGGCTGGTTTGTCGTCTTTTCGGCACTTTATTAATATCCACTTGCATGCACCAACGCTTGTTTGCATGCGTCAATGTTTGTACTGTTGCCGTCACCAATGCTTGCTTCCTCTTACAGGTGCCAATGTCTGTTTATTCTTCACTTGCATTTGCCAATGTTTGTTTGCATGGGTCAATGTTTGTATTGTTAGTCACTAATGCTTGCTTCACTTGCCTTTGCATGCACCAATGCTCGTTGATTTGCATGTAGCAATGCTTGTTTACTGGCATGTACCAATGCTTGTTTCTTGTAGTCGCCAGTGCTTATTTATTTTGCCAAAGTTTGTCTCTTGCAGTCGCCAGTGTTTGTTTATTTTGCCAATGCTTGTTTCTTGTAGTCGCCAGTGCTTGTTTGTTTTGCCAATGCTTGTTTCTTGTAGTCGCCAGTGCTTGTTTGGACGTCTGTTGCCTTTGCCAATGGTTGTTTGGTCTTTGCCAATGTTTGTCCTTTGTCAATGCTTATTCCCACTGTTCGCCTGACTTAAAGATGGCCGCCGCTAAATTTCACAGGGATGTCCTTCCAGCTGCCTGACTCTAAGATGGCCGCCGCGCTTGAAATCTCGTTTCCCACGAGATTTGGCTCCTGCACCGGGCATTCAACCACCGGTAACTTCAGACACTCACCGGTCGGGCAAGGTCCACGCAGGAGGTCGGGCCCTCGTTTCCAGGATCAGGATGTCTTCTCAGCGGGTAGGACCGGGGTGAGCTCCCGACGTCGCTACCACATCTCCGCTTCCTCACGCATCTGGCGTGATCACCGCCAGCGCGCGAACACCGGCCAGGCACGGAGCTTCACGCTAGCTCAGCGCTCCACACAGCTTTCCCCGCCGCGGAGTTTCAGGTAAGGTGGGGATGGGCTCCCACTTTGTCTCTCTGGGTCCCGCACTCAATTGGCGATAACTTGCTGAGTCCCACGCATCGGGGGTGAGGTCCCGATGTCGTGTATCGCTCCAACTCTGTCTTTCTGGCGCTCGATAGCGCTGATCAGCAGGGCTTTCCCGAGGGCACCAGGCAGCATCAGGGGGCACTCCTTCGTGGATTATTGCGGTAGGCAGAGTCGGGGTGAGCTCCCGACCTCTGCTCGTTCAGCGCGTGCCAACTTGCACGCATTGGGGGTGAGTCGCGTTTTTGGCGCGATCGGACGCACCTCTTCTCAGTGCTCCAGCGCTTCTTGTTTTCCGCTCCTTCTGTGCTCTACACAGTGGCCTAACTGTGGAGCAGGGCATGTGCTGCTGGCCTCTCAATCTAGGCGGCAGCCTCGCTTCCCACGGCAGCGTTTCTTCCTTTTCTCACGCTGCTCGGGACAGGGCACTCCTTCAGGGTTCTGTGGGTGGCAGATGTGCCAGATCCCACCCTCGTCGCCAGCTGTAGCGTCCAGCTACCAATAATCACAAACACCTTGATTTTAGATTCAAGAGCTTTATTTAGTACAGCCTGCTTACTCGGTGTCCCTACTCTAACTGCCCACTTCCTAAGTCCGCTCCTCCTCTTCCTCTGACCCCCTGGCTCCGCCCACACCCAACTACTGGTATGCTGACTTCACAACACCGGTGTCTGTTTTCTCTAGAAGGAATGGAAATATCTTCGAAATAAGGAGAGTGAAGGACCGTTTCCTGAAAGAGAAGCATTAACTAAATTCAACAGAAATAAGACCGGCTGCACTCATCAACATAAGGAAGATGTGGCATTATTGTGGCCTTTCCAGTGGGAAGATAATCTCCTTATGGTTTAAGCAAAATATTTTCTAAAATACACATTGAAAATCTTTTAAAAGGGTCATGCAGGGAGAGAATGAAATCTCCTTACCCAGTTCTGCATTGCTGATAATCGCCTAAAATAAGCATTCCAAAGTGTTTCTTTGTTTGATTGTGTCTGCTTGGGTTTTGAGAGCTTTTGTGACACCGTTTATTGCATCGCTCCTTTAGAGCACTGTCAAAGCTTCACTAGACATATATACAAAAACAATCTGTTTATACCCGCAGATGTATGGCCATTGGGCCTTGGCTGTTGTCTAGGGAATTCCATGCCATTCTCGGCCTCGGCAGTGTTTAATTTGTAAAAAAAAAAATAAAGTGCCAGGGCTCTCATCAGGAGGTAGCTGCAGTTTGCACACACTTTGCCCCTGCCATGCTGCCAATGATAGTAACACAACTACTATCCATCACACTCTCCTACAAGTGTGACAATTCAGACTATTCTAGGCCCCAAAGAATTCAGAGTGGCTTGGGCGGCAGGTAATAGTCATTTTAAATGTATACTGAATTAATAAGTAACAGTTGTGATCATCTCTAAATTAGCCAGACCTTGTGGCAGACTGTCACAATCGCTGGTGTGGACCATTAAGGGCCGCAGTACCGAGCACCGGAAACCACCGGCTAAAATTAAGCACAGGTGCTAGGCATTCCAAAACCAGTGAATACAACTTCTGGGTGTTAATACTGCAAGGACACAATCCAAGCATTTCAGCCATACTTGAAATACTGCAGTCTTGTATTTCAGAGTGTAGCTATGAGAATGAACTGACTGCAAAGTTGTGAAGGTGCATTGCTTTCTCAAGGACAGGGCAGAATATTTTCATTAAAAAAGGGAAAGGAAGGACTGACTCTGCAAATGAAAGACAGCAGATTTGCTGCATTCTTACTGTTGAACTGGTCAAGTAAAATAGCATAGAATGTTTATTGCAAGCCCTTGTATCTCATCATTTAATACAACAACAACAAAAATAATAGCTTTATTCGACTTGCCAGTTGATGAAGGCGTAATTTTATGTCCACATCAGATTTTAGATTAACACAGTTCACAAACGCTTCAATTAAGTTGTTGGACCCTAGTGTAATTTTCCCTATTCATGGCATATATAGGTATAAATCACCCGATCCTTATATAGGCATAGAAATCATACCCTTATTTAGACTGAGCATGCAGCCCAAATACGGCATGGCTACTTCCACTAGGTTCCGAGAATCCACAACGATTTCTTGGAAAACCCCGCCTTCAGCAGCTAGGGACATCCCCCTGCTTGAATATTGATTTATCCAAGAGCTCCTGGAGTTTTCAAAGAACTGAGACTTTGATGACGTTATTATGTCCAACCTTACGTCAAACTCAGCACCTTCAAGGTATAAATATGCTTACATTTACACAGACAAACACACAGTGGTTTGGAGCAGTTCGACTATCTACTTGCCCGACGTGCCCTGCAGCAGCAAGTGCCGAAGGAATCTGACCCTCCAGCTGACGCACTCAGAGACGCTGTCTTTTCTCCTGCTGAGAAATCCAGCTCCAGTGTTTCCAGGTTACGCTTGCAGGTTCCTGGGAAATCGAGTATGAAAAAGAGGGGCCCCCTGATTAGGATGTCTCCAAGTGGTGGCCATTCACTGAGAGTTCAGACACGGAGTACAAAAATATATCATTTTATTTTCATATATATTTTTTTCAAAGCTATATTTATACAGAATAGACAATAGTTAAATCACATAAAATTCAATAACGCGCCCCAAGTATCCCATTCATTCTTCAATCTTCATCACCACAACATCCTCCTGCTCTCTCATCACCCATTCAAGCATTCATACCCTATTCATACATCCAGTAAACATCGTATACTAATACACTGGAATTGTCCTGCAACATCAACTCAGCACATCGCTGGGGAGAATGATGGTAGTAATAGCAGGACAGAATGTCACCACGCCAACGCGCATTTCAGTGCTCGGCCCGATGTACAGCCGCACCTTCATCAGGGCATGTATACGATGGGACACACGCAGGGGCAACAACAATTCAGGAGAATGGCCACTCTCAAACAGAGCGGTCGCCGGAAAAACAGTCTGATACGCTTGTGGGGATGATAGTATTTAAGACAATTCGCGTGATTCAATGAGGAACGGTTCCGTCAAGCAGACAGCAGTTCAGAGAGTCGCAATGAATGGGACCTTGTTCTCTGTATAAAATACTGAGGAGCGGGAGCAGCTACTAAGGCGTGGTCTCCGATCAGAATGTAATTTTTTTCTTCTCCTTGATAACCAAAGTTTCTTTGACCCTCAAGTCACCAGCTGACTTATCCCCTTCTGTCTGACATCTTGGGGAGCATCATCTGAGGGTACATTCGGGCACCATCATCCATGTTTTGTTTCAGATGGACCCCGGAAAGTGACCTTCACCTCCCACCGTCTGTCCACAGAGGGCCAATTACACAGTGCCTGTTGCATATGGGGGATCTTGGCCCGAATAGAGAGGTCAAATCCTGACTCCTACAGATGCTTCAGAGTCGTAGTCCTGGAAGTGCTTCTTTGATGTTTACAGGCGGGTGAGGTTAGCCTCAGCCTGTAGCCAGAAGTATATTTTTAGGGGGGCATGGCCCTCAGCTCATAACAAACTTTAAAGCGGTGTTCTAAGTGCACTTTCCCCAAATACTGGTTGTACTACTAAATAGCGACCCATCACCCACCCAGAGTACTGTGATACACGTCGAACAGAATATTGAAAGGTAAATACATATAGGGGCGTATAGGTTCACTATTTCTAACTCCACATCTGCTTGCCTGTTAGATAGTGATATGTTGCGTACGTACATATATATGTGGCGGAAGTATTAGAAAAACTACTCTTACCTGTCGGTATATTTGATTTGAAATTCTGTAATCTATATTCAGTTTTTTGTAATCAGGGTGCGCACAGTGTGAGTCTATGTGAAAGAATATGTGAAGTTTTTGAGGAACATATTAACGCACACTCAGTCAGCTTTTAACAATCCATCATGTAATTCTATCAATTAGATGGGATTTAAAGTAGAAGGATGTAAAGTTGTAAAGTAGGCTGATTGGCAGCTTTGTGTATTTTAAGCATGGAAGCCTGCCATGCGTACTAGAAAAGGAAAATATTTACTTGCAGAGGGATTGTTTGCCCTTACTACAGGTGTAGATTAAAGTCAAGCGTCATGTAGTGAAATAGTTAAGAGATTGTCACAATTAAATGTACACTAGAAAGACAAATCACCTCCTTAACAGAACTTTAACTTTTCAGCAAGTAGGTTGTACTTTTCAGCGACTATATCAGCAAATGTAGTAATATGAATTACAAGAGAAGGTGTCAGCACTTCTCACAAATAACATTGTTAAGCAATTTGCAAAAAGCTATGTGGATCTAGTAATCATGGTTAGACAGTATTAGTATTTTAAAGACCTCTGTACAAGTTGATTTGAGAATCTTACACTAAGAACAATTTTAGAAAATAAAGTGCAGAATTGTGCTTTGAAATCACATTGGGCCAGTTGTTATGGCTACAACATATGCTTTTAAATTCCACTTAAAATCACCAATTACCATTTGTCTACATGTACCTAGCTATCTCTTTGCTCATGTAGCCTCTTTCTTATTTTCTCTGCTTACTCCCACCCTCCCAAACATTGCCCATGCTCCCTCTCAGCCTTTTCCCCGCTAACCCCTACTGTTTGCTGCTGCATCCGTCTTCCCATTCCCATCTGTCCTGTTCTCTCTTGCTTGTTCTATATTGCTTCCTTTCTTTCTCTTAATCTTCTCACCTTTTATAGAACTTCTCCTCTCTATCTTCTCTTCTTTCTTCTTTTTACTTCTTAATATTTTTTATTCTCTCTCTGGCTCTCTTCTGCATAGACCATGTATGGCATCTGAAACTTTCTCTTGGCTGTGCATGGCTATTAGCAGCACCTGCCGCCATTTTTTGACCACTGTGCTTATTACAGTGCCCCCAGTCCCAGAAGCCTACTATCCTGTGGGCCTCCTAGAACTGGAGAAGTCCCCTACGATAATGGAGCAAAGAAGATAATGCAATGTGGCCAGCATATACTCAAAGTTTGTTGCCATTCCTTACTTGGACAGGACATCAGGCTGCGTGAATTTGGTGGGTTTTAACTGCTTTAGGGCAGATGACCTGTTGACATCGCCACATTACTTTCAGTGGGGCGGTCTTCAATGGGTCATACACAGTATGGGAAAAGAACATAGGGGCATATTACCAACAACTAGCGATAATTTTTGTCTCTAACTTGTTTAGAGACAAAAATTATCGCCGCACATCGGCGATTTTTATCGCAGATAAACCTTGCTATTAACAAGGTTTATCGCAAATGCGATAAAAAACGGCCGAAATGCATGAATATCGCTGAAAAGTCAGCGATATTCATGCATTATCGAGCAAATGCTCTTAGCCATGTTATCCACCTCCCATTGGATAACATGGCTAAGAACTGCTCAGGGCAGGTGTTAGCTTTTGGAGATATTCCCGCTTAGCGCGAATATCTCCAAAAGTTGATAATAGGAGATAGCGATGTTAGCGACTGTTTTCAGTCTCTAACATCTTGGCACGCCCACTTTGCATCTCATTAGTGATAAATATCACTGACATGCAAAGTGGGGCCCAAGATGGTCGCTATCTCCTACTAGCTGTCGCTAACTGGTGTTAGCGACAGCTTGGTAATAGGGAGATAATTTTATCTCGGCTTTCTTGGCTTTTAAAGCCAAAAAAGCGGAGATAAACCCTCTTGATAATATGCCCCACATTTCTGGATAAAACACCAGAAACGTTTTATTTTCACAAAATCAGTCGGTATGCGAGGGAAATGCTACCCATGAGTCCATAGTTAAATTTTTGTTTTGCTGTATTGCACAGCCCACTGTATGCACTGATGTTACACAGCAAAATGAAAGTGAAAGCAGCTCATGCGAATGGAACTGTGGGGATTCACAAGTTTCTAACCACCCAGTGTTCCTACATTTCTCTCGATAACAGTAGAGTGGCTCAGCTATCGTCCTGAAATGAAAGGCTCCTTAAGGCCCCTAAGACACATGGAAAGATCAAGATTTTGCCTTGCAAATTGACTGATTCTGGCAATATGGGTAGCTGTTGTATGTAGCACAGGACTAGGTCGGCACCCAGAGAAACCTTCCAAGCTCAAGCATTTTTTTAAACAAGGTAGCTAGGGAAGGCTGTGGTGGTGTCATTTGTGTGAATTATAATACCTTTTCTTACCCAGAAGGACCTTCAAATTCCAAACTTTGGCTAAATCACAGATTTTTGTCATATTTCTGTGAAGGAAAATTGTGGACTCTGTGAAGATTCATAAAATTCCTACCGACAAGCATCCCCACACTTCTACCAATAAAAACACAACCGCAAATGTTCACGTAACATTTTGCATTTAGCCCATTAATTACATTGGAGCTCATAACAATAACTTATCATCTATTACCATAAATTAGATAAACATAATGCATAATTTCAAACTAGTAAATAAAGTTCAAAAAGCAGCTTCATACTACTGAGATCTTAAATTACAATATACAAAATTCAGAAAATGTTAGTTGATGTTCTGCAGTGAAATCTACAGAGGTAAATTATAATACAAAGGCTTTCAGCCTCAAATGCCCGGTTTATGGTGTCCACATTTTTTTGGTTGAAGGAAATGAAACATCCGTGTGTTGATTATGGCAGGGTTATCTAGATATTAAACCATTTTTATAAGATAGTGGCGTAACGGTCAGAGCTGCTAACTTTTGAACTGGGGAACCAAGTTTGAGTCTTGGCGTCCGCACATCAACCTGTGATTCTGGTCAAATTGCTTAACCTCCCCATTCCCAAAGAAAAATGTATCCATCTGTAATGCAACTTCGGGTTGAGTTTGCGCTATATAGTACTGCAAATGATTTTTTAATGATGTGCTTTGGTACATGGCAGGCTATATTGGGTCATTTTAGATTCGCACAACTGCTAGTTAGGGTATTTGCACCCTTGTACAGCAGGTACATTATCCTAACAAACTATGTGGCTCCAGCAAAAATAAAATTAGAATCCGTAGAGTGGATACTATATTTCACAACAGGCCAGTGTAGGCAGGAGCAATGTCAGTCAAATATGGGAAGACATTCTATGGGTGGAGCATGGGCGATCTCATACATCCACCTGCAGAATTTGGTGCATTCCCAGATTTACTAAAGCTAGTAAAACTGACATGTGATGATTCTGCCCGAGCACAATTGGCTCTTCAAGGCACCATGCCATATTGGAATCTGGAGTTTCTTGTTTGAATATTGCTTCTCAATGACTGGTAGGTTTGGGTTTCCTTTTAGCTCCTCACATACAACACTGGGGTGTCCCACAGTGGTCCATCATATCCCCACTGCTATTCTACATCTTCCCCCCTTCCTTACCCAACCTGGTTAAATCATTCAACGTCACCTGTGACAGCTATGTGGATGACACGAAAATCATTTCTAAAAATGGATGGTCTGAAAGATCTGTAATTTAAAACCTGATGACTGCCTTCGGGACATAAACACATGGATGATGAGCAGCCTTCTAAAGCTAATTATGCAAAGACAGAGTTTATGACCTGCGAACAATGACAAAAGCTACCCATCACCATATGGCCTAAGGAACAGGAGTCCCCACGAACAATATCAAGAGAAGTCAGAAACCTAGGGGGTAACCATGGCTTCAGACGCATATAACAACATACAACAGAGTGCCTTCTACTCAATGAAAACACTACGTTGCCCCCTCCCATACCTTGGATACCGACAAAGTGCAAGCCATCCTCACACTGGTAAACTCCAAGCTTGACTATGTCAACAGCCTATACCTTGGCACACAAACATTCACGATACTCAAAATACACCTCATCTAACATACTTATGCAATCATTCTTTTCTGCCTTTACCCAAGTTAACACATTGTTGCAGTCTATCACTCACTCCACTTGCTATCTGTAGCAAGAAAGGCAATGTTCAAGGCACTTCACATTTGTGGCATGTTTCTTCCATGGCCCATTGCCGTTCTCCCCATGTTAGCCTAATTGTGCACGTTGTAGGCCGCTTTTATTTTGCACTTGTTCCTAAATAACATAGATGCCTTTGTGCCACATTGTATTTTCACACAGAACATGCACATGTTTTCGTATTTTTTTCTTTTCCAGGGATTTAGTCTGAACAACCTAGGCAAGGTCAAACAACATTGCCCCTTGTTATTCTCTCCGGTCAGAAACTAGCATCTAGGCATAACAAGAAAATACAGCTACTGTTTGTGAACACCCATATCTTGTCATACAACTGAGGACAAGAGCTCTGAAAAAACACACACTGAGCGAAGGTCCTGAGGCAAGGGTGCTGCTTCAGCTGAGATGTAGAACATCCACCTATGTAAGATAAGGTACGGGGTTCATCACTAAAACCAGAGATCTATAATATACCTTTACTATACTATCCATTAGTAGTGTGGGAGGGTTTAGGCAGATCTGTCCGATAACATGATAAGGCTTTTTATGGTAAGTGGTTTATAAACCATGCTTATGATAGTTTTGACATGTATTTGTTTTCTAGTTTTGGTGCAATTATTGCATCTTAGAGTACAATAGTTTAAATAAATGTTGTAAACTTCATTCCTGTCTTTTTTTTATCTTGTTGTGGACACATATGAGTGAGGAAGCAAAAGGGTGTGTCCTGTTCCCACTATCCCTGAGAGTATTGAGAGTGTTGTATTCTGGTCTGCCAAATCACTTGTTTCTCTGGGAAGATTAGAAAGGCAAGTGAGGCACTATAGCTAGTCAGACTCGGGGTCATAGACATTGAGGAGGTATAGTGACTCAGTCCCTAAATTCTGATGTTCTGTAGTACCAAGCATAGTTATGCTCCTGAGCAGAATCCCTGCAACACATCATTAACAGAGCCTCCAAAGAAAAGACAACTATTCTTACAAGCTAAATTCAAGCAATACAAACAAATCAGGACACTGCACTCCGGCTTGCACCACTTATACCACCTAGTCAGAAGAGATCCGTAGGATGCACTACTTTCTCAGTATGAGCTGCCAAGTTTGGATCACCCTCCCCTGGTTATGGTTAGGGGGTAGGTTACATTTCATATTTGGTCTGTTTCGTCACTGTGAGCCATTACCCCAGACCATTCACATACCTCTATATCATTGTACAGCTTTCCAGTCACAGATTGTCATGCCACTATTACTTATTGATTTTAAAAAAATAGTCAAGGTCCTTAAAGAGTTTTATTTCTGAATTTGTGTGTTTTTTTTCCAATTTCCATAGAAAGTCGCTGCAAAGTGCAAATGTAATGCAAAGTATTCAGCCAGGATTTCTCAGCTGCTTTGTCACTGAGAGAAACCAGGACCTACTTGCAATTAAGCATGGGCGGAAAATCCGTTTCGCTCGCGGATTTTGCGGATTTTCGGTAAATTCGCAATCCGCGAGATTCGCGAATCTCCCGCAAAATCCGCAAATCCGCGAGCAGCGGATTTTGCTCGCACTGCTCGCACTGTTCGCGTGAGTTCGCGGCTTCCCAGTACAACTTCGCGCCCCGCGAATAAGTGCAAAATTGCAGAAATACGATCTTAGCAAAACTGAAACTACTTACCAGGTTCAAAAGTTCAGGCTCATCATTAGTAGCCATTTCCTGTAGAGCTTCCTGAGGGGCCCCTCCAGAGTTCAGTTGCCAGTTGCAACTATTATGTGACCCTGCTCTGAACCTCAGAATAGTTACACATATGCCACAAAGGTCCTGAATTACAGCTAAGGGAGACAAGCAGGAGCCAGGCTGGAAGTTCAAATCCATTAATCAGCCCCTAATTCATTATTGTCAGTTGGGGCAGGGCAGGTGTTGTAACTAATTTTGATACAATGAAAGCACTTAGCAAGTGCAAAAGATCACTAATCAGGAAGCACTAAGGAAGCAGGTGCCAGCTAAAAAAATATTCTGTGACACATTAATCAGCCCCAAATTAATTCAGGTCACTTGAGGCAGGGAAGGTGTGCTTGCGTTGCCACAATAATGTACACTGACTGGACAACCAGAGGGTGCTGTGATGAAACAGAGGGTGGCATGGGTGGGCCAGAGGGTGGCATGAGTAGTCAGAGAGTGGCAGTGGTGACAGAGAGTGGCAGTGATGAAGAAGAGTGTCCCAAACAGGCTGGACACGTAGAAACAACAAGTTCGCGAAACTTGCGACCCGACAGGTAAGTTCGCAATTTGCGAAAGTGTACAAAACCCTCTCAAACTGGCAGAAACCCGCGCAAACACACAAAAAAAATCCGCAAATTCGCGAGAATTCGCGGATTTTGCGGATTGCGAGTTCGCAAATCCGCAAAATTCGCGAACGCGAGATTCGCAAAATTCGCCCATGCTTACTTGCAATGTCCCCACACTTTGTGCCCTCAGGTTGACTACTAGATGTCAGTTTTCTAACTCTGTCTGTGCCCTGCGCTCTGCTAGCCAGACCCAGGGCTTGTGCTCTGATTAAAAGTATATGGTAATTCGGGCTCATTTAATTTTGTACTGACAACCTACTTGTAAGTTCCTAGTATATGGTAGGGAATGTAGGTTTAGAGGTCCAGAAGATTTAATGCATGTAAGTGTGCACTGCTGTGTTGACTGCTGTCATTTAAAAAGTTAGCCCTGTGTTTCAGATTGCTTAAATTGAAATTGTGTAAATTGGACTTTGGATTTAAAGACACTTCCAAAGTATTAAACAACCTTATTTTTACATAAATGTCACCCCTAAGGTCTATTGTACGCACCCCCAGGGTGCCATGTTACCATAAGCAGGCCGGGATTTAAAAAATGTATTATATGCCCTTGTGAGGGAAAAACTGCCAATTTCATTTTGTAGCCTTTTAGCTCAATAGGCTAACATGGGGATACTTTAATAAAGTATAACAATTGACAGGAGTGAGATAAAATATTATTTCAAGGACTTAAAAGAGTGCTAATGAAAAGGCCAGCAACTTGCCACTGTTGAATTTAATGATTAGTATAGAAAACAAGTTATAGAACTTTCTTTTCTGTGAGTCAAAATCCAGCATTCTAGCAGCCTCTCTTGATAGGCCAGTCTTGCCAGGCCGAGCCAAACTGCTTTGGTGAGGTGATAAGTGGCCTGCATAGAGAAAAAAGTTATGTGGTGGGAAAACATCTACAGCTGCAGAGAACAGGCCAGGAATGAGGCTGGATATACAAACTGATCTATAAAAGAGAGCAAGACAGTAAGGCTGCAAGACCGGCCCACCACCTCTTCCTGTACCCCACAGCCAGATGGGAGCTCCAGAAAAGGAATTTGAAGGATTTCTGGAAGGAGAGTGTTAAGGGAAATGAGCCACACCAGTAGGTTTGCTTAGCCATATCTTAACCCCAAGGAGAAAGATTTTCAATTTTGAAATGCAGTGCTTTGTGGGACAAGAGTGTGCCAGCCTTTGGAGGAAGCCGTCATACTTTTGGGAGGCACCCTATAACCCCTCTGCCTGTCACCCCAGAACACTGGATAAACATGGGAGAGCTGCATAGCAACTCATATTTATCTGCCTAAATCTACAAGGATAAGAAGGTCTGCTCTTCTGAAACCCTGGCCTGCACCAAGAGGACTTCATTCTGAATGACTGCACCTGATGTACAATAAAGAACTACAGCCCTAAGACATTTGCCTTGCTTCAAAAAGAGAAGGATTGGACTCCCTGAAAACACCAGCTTAAAAGAGCTCCACCTATATCATCGCCAGCAAGAAGCACCCAGGTGATCACCTTTAGCTAGATTTTAAAGGATTTGGCCAGGTGCATTGTGAGAACTGTAATACCAACGTGTGAGGAGCAACTCAGAGACTCTAGAAACTTGAATTTTGTTGGTGGACACTTGGAACTTGTTAGAACTGGGGTCTCTAGTTGGCAGAGGTAGGTACCTTTGTCCAAATATGGACCCTTGCTTCTAGTCAGGGTAAGGGGGCCACACTCCTAAATACCCCGTGCTCACCCCTTGGTAGCTTGGCACGAGCAGGCAGGTTTATCTCAGAGGCAATGTGTAAAGCATTTGTGAACACATACAGTGAAAACACTACAATGGGACACCACACCAGTTTAGAAAAATAAGTACTCTTTACTAGAATTAACTCAAGACCAAACAACACAAAATCCACAATACTGTAATCAAAAATAGACTTTAAAATGGTAGAAAGTAGCTTAGTTCAATGTAGATGGTAAATGCAACACTTTACTCTCAAAGTACCTTAGATGCGTCACTTAATGCAAACAAAAGGGTTGCAGGGAAGTTGATGCGCCGTTCCTTACACACAGGAGAGTAGAAGCGTTGGTTACTTACTGCTGCACAGGGGAGTTGAGGCTCGCTTCCTTACTGTGTGGGGTGTTGATGCGTCGTTTCTTACTGCAACCCGGTGACGATGCGACAAGATGGTGCCTCGATGCGATGCGACCATCCGGTGTGATGCGACAAAATGGCGTCCTTGATTCGATGCAACAATGTTGGATTTGATGCATGCACGCCCGACGGCTGTACCGCGAACTCTGTATCTTCTGAGCCCCGACAGGCCCTGCAACATGCTTCTCCTGTGATGCGGCGGCGACCTCTGCGGAGGCCACACGCTTAGTCGGTGATGCAATGGCGAACAACTGCGGCAGCGACATGCTTCTCCTTGTTGCGTCGCGCTTCCAGCTCCCAGCAACACGCAGTCTTCTCTGAGGGCCCAAACAACAGTAGGCACCTCTCTGCAGGTAAAATTCCCAGCAAGAGAATATAGGGGAGCTGGTGGTGAAGTCTTGTATCCCTGAGACTTCAGGCAGGAGGCAAGCACACTTCAAGCCCTTGGAGATTCTTCCTCAAGATTATGAAAGTTCACAAAAGTCCTTCTCCCCTTTCATTGGCAATAAATTAACAACTGCAGGCCAACCCCAGAAATAGCAAAACAGCACAGGGGCAGTCTCCCCCTTCAGCCTCCTTGGTTTTTCTCCTTGGTAAAGGTTTATCTCGATTCCCAGAAGTGATCTAAACTTCTGATGTCTGGGTCCCCCATTTTATACACACAAATCCTTTGTCTCTGGATGCAGAGAGTGTCTGTACCAAGTCCAAACCAGTTCTGGGTGCACTGTGTCAGTGCACAACTTCTTCCTTTGTCGGTGTGGGCCAGGGTCATCAGACGCATCACAGGAAGTGGAGCCAGCACTGTGGAAGGTAGACACAGCCCTATTCGGGCCCAGGTGCTAATCCTCCCTTTACTCCTAAAGCAGATAGATCTATTCAGCCCAGTGCTGACTCACCCTGACTCCTGGAGCCACTCCTGCCCCTGTCACTCTCAAACCAGACATGGAATACATAAACCTAACAGAGGCAGGCTGGATGGTTAGGCAAGAAACTACCTACTTTCTAAAAGTGGAATTTTCAAACACAGAATGTTAAAACCAACTTCACTAAAATATGTATTTTATCATTCTGAGTTCAAGTATTGTTCTGAGTTCAGGCATACTAAATTTGATTTTCAACCATATTCTCTGAGTCAGTTAGGATTATAAGATGTTATAATCAAACTGCCTGTTCTGGCCTATGGGAACAGGTAGCCTTGCAATAGTCAAAAACTAAATTGGCTGTGATTCACTATCAGGACATGCCACACACATCAGGGCATTTCCTACCTTTCACATACAATGCACAATGCCCTAAGGCCTTCCCTAGGGGTGGATAACATGCAGAAAAGGGAAGGTTTAGGGACTGGTAAGTGAGTGCACTTACCAAGTCAGCATGGCGGTACTAGACTGCACACAGGCTCTGCAATGGCAGGCCTGGGACACACTTTACAAGCTGCTTCTCTGGGTGGCACAACCAGTGCTGCAAGCCCACCAGCAGCATTTAATTTACAGGCCCTGCCACACATGGTGCACTGTGTGGCCAGGAGAAGTGTGGCTCAGTGGTTAGAGGCGGCAGACCCGGATGCTGGGATCGACCGTGGACCAGGGTTCGATTCCCCGCCTCAGCGGGTCTCGGGCTCAAAATTCCACGGCCTCGACAATTCTCGCTCCGGTGCCTACTCGACTCACGGGGTCTCACTCTGCAACTCTGGGCAATAGCTTGCTTAATCTCCACAACGGCCCCTCGCGGCGGGATGCCTGGCTTTCACCCTGTGGACACCCTGCCGGGGCCTCTCACAGGGGAATACCAGGACGGGTTCCCTAAGCAAGCGCCAGGATGCCCTTTGGGTGACAGGTTGCGCTATATAAGTACACCAACATTTACATTTACATTTACTGTACTAGGGTCTGATAAGTAAATCAAATAAGCCAATCATGGAGTCAGTAATCCATTACAACAATTTAGAGTAGGGAGCCCTTGCACTGTGGCACTGAATAGCAGTGGCAGAGTGCCCAGAGCATCTAGACCAGCAAAAACACAGGAGGCAACATCAAAAAATGGAAGAGAGCACACCAAAATGAACTTCAGGAAGCACCTCCTGAAGTCAGAACTTTTGAGAACTTTTGTGAAAAGGATCCATAAGGTGACCGGACTGACGTCAAGTGTCAAGCTAACTACGTCGAACCACGACCCGGCCTGGATTTGAGGTACGTCCTACTAAAAGCTCAAGAGCTCAAGACTTCCAGGAGTTGACCAGGGGCTCCAGCTGAACCTAGCCAAAAAATCCTTTGAGAATGCAGCCTGCTGGAGAGGCCCATTCGATGTTGAGAGAAAATCCTCCCAAAAAGTTTCAAAGTGCAAAGGTAAAATTTGTACCGAGGTCTCCCGCTTAGTGTATCCAACCAGGGCTCCATCTCAGTCGGCCTCAAACTTTTACTTTGTTTTGGTCAAGCGCAATCATATGGCACTATTGGATTTGAAGGACTAGAAAGTGTTTATTCTTTTAAAATTCATATCTCTGGTTCCCTAGGTTGGATGTTTGCTGTTTTTGTGTCATTTTAATGTTATATTTGTTTTCTATTTTAGTATATTGGTTGTGGATTATTATTGTGGTTTACCTATTTCATGTATTGGCTTTTTTTAAATGCTTTACACACATGTCTCCTAAGTTAAGCCTGCTTGCTAGTTGCCAGCTATCAAGAGGTGAGCAAGGGAATAATTTATTGAGACCTTGTCTGTACCTTATATTGTGTTGGTGGCCCTTTCGCTAGTTGTAGGTGCAAACTTACCCCACTAATAGTCCACCTTCCAGCAGTCAGTGCCTTGGGGGAGTACTTTTATCAATGTACCATATACCATTAATACCTGTGATCATCTCAGTCTTGGATAGATGTTTGCATTGCTAATCTGTGTCCCCTTTTAATTGTAGATTTAAAGCTCCTCTCTATTTTTTCTCAGAACCCAAATTATTTTTTGAAATTGTGCTACTTACATTTATTAATTTTGATTCATTTACTGATTGTATTAGCGTAGATTCTCATTTTGCTTCTGGATTCTCGCACCGCTGTATTTTGAAGCTTTGCAGTCCGGCTGTAAATTTTCATCATTAAAGGGCAGTCTGGCTCTTTGGTGATAAAGTGTACAGGGTAAATTGCCTTAACTATTGGGACATAATTCCTGAGATGAAAGTATTTTTTTTTTAAACATGACTTCTAATTTGGATTTGAAATGAGTGGTTAAAATAATATCCCTCTTTAAAGCTGTTGATTTTAAAGGCAGGCATAGAATACTCACCTGCCAGATACCGTGTACTGGGGAAAATGTAACTCTTTCTAAATGTACTTACTTCCTTAATATGACTTTCTGATAATGCTTTTGCTCTAAGAAATATACGTTTGTAAAGTATTCAAGATAGTATATGATATGGAAATTTCAAGTCATTCATGAGTGTCCCAAATAAGAGAGGTTATATTAGCTTGGTACTTTTTAGAAGGCATACAACACTCCTGTGACGTGTCATATCGGCAGACAAATAAAGATGTACATTTCTATTTTCGGAGTTAGAAAACATGATAAATAGCCCTACTGCAGGAACCAATTCCAATTGGCTTCTGGGCAGCCAATCCAAATGGGTCTGAGGCAAGACTGTCTAACAAGAGGTGAGTGGACTGGTAATCTTGCAATGGTCTATGGCCTACTGTAGGATGCTACTTGATGTTTTCTATGTTTTGCCTTTTCAAGGATGCAGATCTCTATACACTAAGATTCACATTGGTATCCACTAACATATACCATGGGTAGAAAATATGTGCCCATTACTCTTGCATACGATTAGCATTAAACCTTCTCAGGCTAGAGAGTGGAGAAAGAATTTAAACCATTTTTTCTTAGATGCTCATAGCCTGTGACGAGGAATGTGGCATTGCCGAGCTGATGCAGGTAGTTGCAGTAATGACCTGCAACACCCACGACTTGCCTGTTGGGAGGTTTCCCAGTCCCAAAACACATACTGTAATGACCAGGTTTATAGACACAGCGTTGATCCAAGCCAGAAGGCAACCGACCATGTGCTGAAAAAACCTAGGAGGGCTCAAGGTCAGGCAAAGGCTAGCTAGCTGAAATTCAGAAATTGGCTGACTGTGAGGGTACGGTGCTGAGACTGGTGGCTACTAGGGGGTTGTGGTCTGGGAATTGGGCAGAGGCCTGGATGCTAATCCTTGACGACTTACTTCACCTGGTGTAGGAGGATCTAATAGTGTCCAGGACAGATGAGGTAACGGGAATACCCTGATGATTACTGCCGAGGCAAATTTTGCACTATGGATCAATCAATCATGGCATTTAAAAAGCGCACCACTTACCCGTGAGGGTCTCTAGGCGCTGGGGGATGGGGAATGCTGCTACTGCTCAAAGAGCCAAGTCTTTTGGAGTCTTCTGAAGGTCAGCAGGTCTTGGGTCTGGCGTAGGTGTGTAGGGAGGGTGTTCCAGGTCTTGGCGGTGATGTGGGAGAATAATATGCTGCCGGAGGTCGCACTTCGGATGCGGGAGACTGTGGCGAGGGTGAGGTTGGCAGAGCGGTGCTGGCGGATGGGGGTGTAAAAGTTGAGTCATCTGTTAAGTGCCTTGTGTGCGTAGGTGAGGAGCTTAAGGGTTTTCCTCTTGTTGACGGGGAGCCAGTGCAGGTCTCTCAGGTGGGTTGTGATGTGGCTACGGCGAGGGATGTCGAGGATCAGGCATGCAGAGGCGTTCTGGATGCATTGAAGCCTTTTCAGGAGTTTGGCAGAGGCTCCTGCGTAGAGGGCGTTTCCATAGTCCAACCTGCTGCTGACGAGAGCCTGGGTGACCGTTCTTCCCGTTTCTGTGGGGATGCACTTGTAGATCTTGCGGAGCATGCAGAGGGTGTTGAAGCAGGAGGAAGAGACAGCGTTGACCTGCTTAGTCATGGAGAAGGTGGAGTCGAGGATGACCCCTAGGTTAGGTGCATGGTCGTGGGTGTTGGAGCTGTTCCCAGTGTGGTCAGCCACCAGGAGTCCTCCCAGGCCGAGGGGTGGAACCGAGGATGAAGGCCTCCGTCTTATCTGAGTTCAGCTTCAGCCGGCTGTTCCTCATCCATTCGGGGACGGCCTTCATTCCTTCGTGGAGGTTGGTTTTGGCAGTGTGGGGGTCCTTGGTGAGGGAGAGGATCAGCTGGGTGTCATCGGTGGGAGAGATGATGTTGAGGTTGTGCAATCGGGCGACGTGGGCGAGCGGTGCCATGTAGATGTTAAACAGAGTTGGGCTGAGCCATGGGGTACACCGCAGATTATCTCAGTGGCTTCGGAGCGGAAGGGGGGAGGTGGACGCTCTGTGTTCTGCCAGAGAGGAAGGAGGTAGTCCAGAACAGGACCGTCTCTTGGATCCTGGCGTCGTGGAGGCGTGTGCGTAGTGTACGGTGGCAAACCGCATCGAAGGCGGCTGACTGGTCCAGGAGGATGAATGCCGCGGATTTTCTGTTGTCTAGCAGGGTCCCGATGTCATTAGTGACGGCGATGAATGCGGGTTTGGTGCTGTGGTTGCTGTGGAACCCGGACTGGGACGGGTCCAGGATGCTATTTTCCTCGAGGTCAGTTGTTTTTTTGACAGCCTTCTTGATGACCTTTGCCGGGAACGGGAGGAGGGGGATGGGCCGGAAGTTCTTGAGATCATTGGGGTTGTTGTTTATGTTGGTCCAGGCGAGCAGGCGGTTGGTGCGGATGGTGGTCATGGGGGTGGAGGTCTCAGTGGTTGTCATGGCGGTCGTGGCTTTGAAGCTGTTGTGGATGTCTGCGATCTTGCGATGGAAGAAGGAGGTCAGCAAGTCTCATAGGTCTTGCAAAGGTGGGATGTCTTTGGTATTGGAGCTGGGGTTGGAGAGTTCCTTCACAATGTTGAAGAGCTCTTTCCTGTTGTATGCCTTGTTGTCTAGGCGGTCTTTGAAGGAGGCCCTTTTGGCGGATCTGATGAGGTGATGGTGTCTGCGGGCAGCATCCTTGTGGGCTGCGTAGCTGTCCGGTGTTCGTTCACGGTGCCAGTTCTTCTCTAGCTTTTAGCAGGTTTGCTTCGAGGCCTGGAGATCTTCAGTGAACCAGCTGGCTTTCTTGCTGCTGTGGCTGTTGGAGGGTTTCTTGAGTGGGGCGAGAGTGTTGGCGCAGTCGTCGATCCATTGTCTGAGGTTGCAGGCAGCGGAGTCGGTCGGTGGGTTCAGCTCGTGGGCTCTGGGCGAGGGTGGTGTTAAGCTGGTCTTCGGTGACTTTGCTCCAGCAGCGGCGAGGCATCTGTTGGGTGCGGTGGTGCGTGGTGGGTTTCCGTAAGGTGAAGTGGATGGAGCGATGGTCGGTCCAGTGGAGTTCGGTGGTGTGGTTGAATGTGACGTGGGGGCTTGCGGAGAAGATGGGGTCAAGCATGTGGCCGGCGGAGTGGGTGGACGAGTTGTCTGAGCCTGAGGTTGGCGAGGTTGTCGATCAGGGTGGTGGATTTGGTGTTGTTGTTGTTCTTGAGGTGGAAGTTCAGGTCTCGGAGGAGGTAGTCCATGGAGGCGAGGGCGTGTGTGCTTACGAAGTCGGTGATGGAGTTGCTGAACTGTGGTTGGGGTGCGGGGTGTCTGTAGACGAGGGTTCCTCTGAGGGTGATCTTGAGGTAAGTGTGGATCTGGAAGTGCAGGCATTCGGTGGTGTTGAGGGTGTCGTCGGTGTTGGTCGAGACTCTGAGTGTGTTCCTGTGGACTATGGCGATTCCTCCACCTACTCCCTTGTTGCGGTCCCTGCGGGTGATCTTTTTGCCTTCTGGGATGGCCATGCCGATGTCGGGTGCTGAGGAGGGGTTCAGCCAGGTCTCCATCAGGAAGGCGACGTCTGAGGAGGTTCAGTCGAGTAGGTCCTAGAGTTCAACTGCATGTTTGCGGGCAGAGCAGTTGTTGAGAATAATGCATCTGAGGTAATTGGGTTCCTTCCTGGTCAGTGGGTTGGCGGGCCAGATGCTGCTGAAGCTGCAGTTACGGCAGGAGAAAGGTCCTAGGTTGCGCTTCGGGGCGGCCAGGCAGCAAGTGCGTGATTATCGGGCGTTGAGTGTGCGGAGGGTGCTGGAGTCGTAGCGGAGACGGGCGTCGTGGCGTTTGCAGGGGCCAGGGGTTCTGACGCTATACTCAGTCTGGGCGCAGATACGCACAGACGGGCTTGCCTTATACGCACCAGCAGCACGCCAGCGGCGCGGCCGCTTAGCGGCTGCCATGTGAAGGGAGGTGGGAGGGAGGAGCAGCTGGGAGGCGAGAGCGGGACGGCGAATGGGTGAGCAGGGGGCAGGGCCGCAGGGGACGCAGCGGCGGGAAAAAAACGGGAGAGGCGAGGGGTAGCAGAAGGCAAAATGGGCTCACAGGGGGAGAAGTGAGGGGTACAATGGTTGAGGGGAGTACATTACACAGGAATACAGTAACAGACAAAGGAAAATAAATTGAAAAACTAGAGTTAGCAGGTCCTGCCTATTGAGGCAGAGGAGCCTCGAACCTGCGGCCGCGGTGGTGAGCGCAGCAGGGACACACCGTCCCACAGGTGGAGCGAGCGGTGAGGGGGAGCGACCTGCCTGAAGACAGGGTCAATGGACCAGCCGCGGTCCTTAGGGGGTATTTCGGGGCACGATGCTAAGGGGAAATTAAATAAATAATTTCCCCTCTGCATCGTCCCTCGAAATCCCGTCGTACCTAGCCCCATCGCTGTTATCTGCATGGACCGCGCTGTTATGGACTCAGCTCAGGAGACTCATGAGTCTAAAAATTTACAAACCCTCTCACTAAGGGATATCCAATGTTACACCTAATAATGACTTCATTGACATTCCCTTCCTCTCTCAGGGCTAGCTATTGGTAACTCTGTTGTTGTACTCTTTAACAGAATTTTGTGATACAGCCCTTTATTCTCATTATGAGGGCCCCCAAGGCTCTGCTTAACAAAGCTGACTAACAGAATAACATACCTTACAATGGTGCGGTCCCCCCACATAATGAGAATTTGATTATTTTGGACAATATTCAATGGCATATAGTGGAGGGTTAATGTATTGCTGAATGATGTACCTGTTTTAAAAACATTTAATAAAGTACATTAAACATTTTGGGATTGGCGAATACAAGGCTGTGTGGTCTTGATGCCTCCTCATGCGTCTTTCTCTCATCACCAGATACTACTTGCCCCTATATTTCCCTTCTGCAGGTTCTTTTTTATCCCTTTATTCTTCCTTTGTCACAATTTTACATTTTTTAAATCTTTTGTTTACTCCTCTTTTACCCCTTTTGTGTTTTTCTCTTTTTTGCTCTCGGTCAAGGTCTGATGAAGAAAAGTAAGTTTTGGTTCCTGTTAGACCTGGCATCCTTGCCGTGGTTTTCCCCCTAACCTTTTGCCTTCAACTCTCCTGCTTTGCTGGCTTTGATTTTGCTGGCTATAGGGCTCTGCACACTTTACCACTGCTAACTAGTGCTAAAGTGCTTGTGGTCTCTCCTTAAATCATGGTTGAATTGACTTGTACCAAATTTGCTTACTTAATTTACTTGTAAGTCCCCAGTAAAGTGGGACTGACAGAGCCCAGGGCCTGTAAAGTAAATCCTACAAGTGGGCTTTCAAACATAATGAGGTACGATCCTGTAAGGCCTACCAAATAAAGAGGGATAAATATTACAATGCTGAATCTGATCTGCACAGAGCCTCACAAGGCCATTGATTGCTAGTAATCTAAAAAGAACACAACATACACATTAATCTAGTAAGCATGAGTATTTATCTTGCTCTCGAGTAGGGCATGTAATTTTGAGTTTTACATGTCTTGGTAGTGAAAAAGCTCTTAAATCTGTTTTTCACTTCTGCGAGTTCTCCCTCTCCTATTACATAAGAGTGGAGTAACCTTAATACATTTAATAGGCTGCAATGTCCAAATGGGACCAGGTAACCAGCTCATGTTTGTTGTCTTTGGAATTGTAATGAGAAATCCTCTCTTGCAGTAAAGTCGGATTTTAAATTACAATTTTGAAAATGCCACTTTTAGAAAGTTAATATCAGTAGAGCAAAAGTCAGTGGACCATACCTGACCTGTGTTCCAAAGGTACAGTTCTACACAGATATATGAAATTTGTGTGCACACACTACAGGCACCTGATACCAAGGTGCTTGAACCAAACAGGTTACAAACAACAATGGGAATTGTAGAGCTGTATCCCAATGATAACCCAAAATCTGAATATAGTTTTTGTCTTTCTTTTCTTTTCTTTCTCTATCGTCTCCAAGCTCCCTACACTCAGGTGAAGCAGAAGGACATTGGCAGCATCTGCACCTGTTGTAGTGCTGATCAGGGCTTAATGGGCTTATTGGCCCTTTCTCTTGCCATCCCATCGTCGTCATCACCCCACTTGGGAATATACCATGAATACGTTGCTCAACCTGGACAACAGTAACAGATACATTTGTTGTTATTTCAAAGAATCAGAAATACTGATGAAGTGCACTAATGTGGACTTGTCTTTGGATCTATATTGTGATGCTTTTATTTGAACAAATTAATTCTTGTGATTATACTTGAACTGAAGAAGTCCAACTTTTAGAAAGTCGCCATTTTTCTACCTTAGACATTTAGTGCGTACAGCCTGTCCCTGGGTCACATGACTCGGTGTAGCTGACAGTTGTGCTTTGTGTATTCCTCCTAGACAGTCAAACTTAGGTGTGCCTGGATTGTACATCACCTGGCAGGATAGGAGGGTGGTACTGGGCACAATCGGCTAACACTTGAATAGGCTGTGTCCTGCCTTTACACAAGGGGGTGCATAAACCCTGAAGTTAGTCTGGAGCCAGGGCAGGGGCAGGGGAGGCAGGAAACCTGTGCACTTCACAGGGAAACTGCTACAAGTTTCTCCGACTTCAAATAATTCACCTGGTATAAATATTGGATCTCAGGCCCCAACTCTTCAGTACGCTCCTGGACCTGTGGAAACCCTTAGTGTGTCCTCAAGGAGGCTGTATTGAAGTTTTTTGGCTCTTCGCAACTGTGAACAGGTCACTTGATCTCATGTACCATATCACTCACACAGCCCACCAAAGCGAAGTTCCATTAACCAGACAATGCGCTACAGCATCGGCCATTTGCCAAGAGCGCCATTTCGAAGCTCCAGCCCACCCGCTTGCGATGACACCAGATCTTTACGCTATAGCGATGACACTCCATGGTGCCAGGACTGCTCTTCTCTCTATATCGTCAACGGTCCGCAATGCTTCTCTGCTCCTCGTCGCCCCCTCCACCATGAACAGGACTCATGCTTCATTGTAGTCGATCTGAACTCGTTACTTTCTCCGAGTCTTGCATAACCAGGTAGCCACGAGTGAAGCTTTAGGCTTTTGGGCGCATTCGTCACTTAAATCTTTAAAATGTATAGCTCGGTGTCCTACTGATTGGAATTTAGCTGTTTTGGTCTTGATTTTTTTATTGCAGTTTGCTCAAATTTTCTAAATTGGTGTGGGATTTTTCTTGTGTTGTGTTTTCACTTTGTTACTTTTGAAGTGCTCCATAAATACTTTACAAATTGCCTCTAAGTAAGAAGTTAAGCCTGACTGCTCTGTGCCAGTCGACCAGAGGGTTGAGCACAGATAACGTTTGGATTTGCTTGTGCCTCACACTCACAAGGATTGTGGTTGCTGCTTCAGTAGGGTTACACCCCCCTTAACCAGTACCCCAATTTTTCACTGTTCCCAAATGTGAGTGCCTGTGTGCCCCTCCTGCTACCAGCAGTTCAAATTAAGTACTGGAGGTAGGTCCCTTGATGGCAAAGCCTGTTGTGAGATTTACAGGAGACAGAGTGGTACTTACTTTTACCAATGTGATGTGTGTTCTTAAACCGGAAATGGGAAGCTAAAGGAAAGGTAAAAACAGATATGGTAGGTGAGTATGGATGTAAGATGAATAATTGTTTGCACAAGGGTTTGAGTTTGGTGTGAGGCTATTAAGGGAGACTTTGTGAGGATTTCTGATCATTAATGGTTTTAAAGTACATAGAAGTATGAAATCATGATTTCCAGGTTACAACTTTGATTCCTAGTCTTTCCATTTGAATCACATTACTTTTTGGAGTGTTAATCCGTTTGGTGTCACTGAAATGAACAAAGTTAGTAGCCTCAGAAGGCCCTGCGGAAAGCTTGAGATTGGACATGAGTGTTCCAGTGACATGATGTTTGTCATTGAATGACAGAATTCGTCTGGTGAGGTGCATGAGAAAACATTTTTTGAGATCACCTATGGCCTGATGCTTTTACCTATAACCTTGAGTAAAAGCATCAAGACCTTGATTTTAACCGTGTCCTAAACACAGAGCCGGGTACTGATTTACAGGCGGGTGTGATAGGCTCTCGATGCAAAACATTAATGGCCGTCCTCGCTGCCGAATTCTGTGTCACCTGTAACTTTGAGATGTTGATTTAATAAATTACAACAATCCAGCTTTGCACCCACAGTAGTTGTTACTATCTTGTTTGGATCTTAATGAAATGGTTGAGTTCTGTGTAGCAACTCGAGACTGCAGGTACTCGCTGCAAGGTCATCTTGGTCTAGCAATACATACATTTATGACATACCTAAAGTTTTTAATTTAATGCTGGCTTCAACTCTCGAATTGTTTTCTAAATTCCTCTGGCGTGGTCTGTCGCTCTGGTTTTGACAAAATTAGCACATCACCTGTAAAAATTCTGTGAATGCCAAAGATGGATGGAACGATATTTGCAGGACACTAGCTGTGTTCTGTGGAAAATGTGTAGGTCTTTTGAAAATGTCCAATCGATGAAACTGTTTACTGTACTGTGAAAGAGTCCTAGTGTCTTCGGTGGGAGATTGAGGCACATAAAACAACATGGCTTGGATCTGTCGAATGAGTGTGATCAGGTCAGTGGTCAGTGGCTAATTTGTAAAAAAAAAAATTTTTTAAGTGCTGGGCACTCGTGGGGAGGCTGCTTGCACCAGCCCATTTCTCCTGTTAGCGCTGCTTAAAACAGAACCAACTACTAACCATGAATGTGAGGAGAGGATGTGGTGTAATGGCAAGAGCTGCCGACTTCAGAGCTGGTGAATCAGGTTTGAGTCTCTGCGTCAGATCAACATCCTGTGAATCTGGGCATATAATTTAATCTCCCCATAAATGATTGTGTGCTAAACTGGTGCTCTTGAAAAGCGCTGGTGTTGATGATTTAGTGCCAGTGCAGCACCAGAAAACACCGGCTCAAATTAAGCACTGGACAAGGTCAAAGACATCTTAAGAACTAGCTTCAGGCATGTTTGGGGAAGCCAGTGAACATGAATCATGATTTGAAGTATGTGAGGTGACTGTAAAATGGGTGTGCAGCATGTCAGGAGGACCCTGGTAACTTGTTATGGGCTGGAAGGAGCTCACTGTAATCTGTGGACCCTGCTACTATAGTATCTGCTATGTAATGACATGCGTTGTAATGGCATGCATTGTAATGGTATTTGCGTTGTAAAAGTTGCGATGTAATGGTAGTGCGTTGTAAAAGTTGCGTTGTAACGGTGCAATACCCATACTCTACATCTATTCACGTTGTGGAGGAGGGGTTGCGACCCTAATGAAAAGGCCATTCATAAAGCAGACCTCAGGATTTTTTCTAGGAAAATACTTTCATTGAGAGCCTATGCCAACTCAGACCTAATTGATAATGCTGAGGGTAATACTACAACAGCTATTTTTCGAATAGTAAAATCTTTCCTTTCATTCCAGAACCAAACAAAATGTAGAATCAACTCAGGACCTTTGTGATAAACTCTCCGACTTTTTCAGGGGAAGATTTCTAACATTTACTCCAACCTTGCTACTGACAATAATGCCCTTGGTCCTGATTTCTGCCAGGTAGCATCCCCTCCTGTGGGCAGACTTGTACTATCAGAATTTGAGAGTATTTCTTTGGAAAAAACCAAAAAGTCTCTGACTTCAGCGAAATCTAGATCTCCTCTTGACCCTTTCTCCCGTGGTATTTTAATGTTATCACCATCCATCAGTGCTTAGCAAACAAATCATTATGCTATTTAATCAATAACTTAAAATGGGCATCTTCCCTAAATCATGGAAGAAAGAAATGGTCCTCCTTCCTTTGTTAAAAAAAAGCCAATCGGACCCTTTCTGTATGAGTAACTATAGAACAATCTCCCTCCTTCCTATTCTGAGAAAAATGTTAGAACAGTTTGTCCATTTTCACGTTTCCCTTTTTATCTAACACAATGCTTCACTGCATCCCTCCCAATCTGACTTTCTTAAAGGCTTTAGTACAGAGCAGCATTTCTCGAGGTGGCAGACTTTGTCAAATCTAATCTAGATTTAGGTAAACAAGCAGTGATGGTCTTGCTGGACCTCTTGGCCGCATTAAATACAGTTTCTCATGAGAACCTGCTGAACCGGCTGAGATCCGCCAGCATTACCAACATAGCCAATAAGTGGCTCAGATCTTTTTTATCGGACAGGGAGCAAGCTGTTCATCTTCCACAACTCACATAGGACTTTAGGAAAATACGTTGCACAGTACCACAAGGATCGGCTTTAGCCCCACACTATTCAAAATGTATCCAGTACCTTTAGGCAAATGAATGGAGAACTGGGGTTTCAATCTTGTTTCCTATGCTGATGACACCCAGCTGATGATGGGTAGTGCAGTGGTGAAAACACGCAGAGCTGTTTGACTGCCATAGTGACCTGGATAAAGCAAAGTTATTTAAAGTTGAACTCAGATAAATCTGAAATTCTGGTCTTTGGAGCCACATTACTGTGGCTAGATGACCTGAGGTTCCTAAAGTTGAGGTAAGGTACCCAAGTGTAATTTTTGATAACCAGCTATCTTTTAAACCACAGGTGACAAATATCACATCAGCTTGCTTTACCCTTTTTAAATCCTTACAGAAGAGCCTGCTATTTCTACCTGACTGCTGTCACAAAATGGTAATTCATTTTATGATCACGGTGAAGCTGGACTATGCAAATTCTCTGTATCTTGGATTACCAGGCGGACTTCTACATAACAAAGGCGTAACAAAAAGTGAGGGGACCTCCCTGCACGGTACTTAGGGGGGCGCCCTCCGGGCTTAATCAGGAGCTCTCCGGCCAGAGTGCAGGGCCAATGGGGCTCCTTGGAGCTAGGGGTCCCCCAGCACCGCGTGGGCTGCGGGGGCCTGTGTTATGCCCCTGCTACATAAATTACAACTGGTCCAAATTCCACTGCTTTTCTTATCTTGAAATGTCCCAGAAGACAATCCACTGAGCTAAACTTGTAGATTCTACATTGCCTCCTGATCAAACAGAGGGCAATTTTTGAAGCCCTGACCATCACTTACAGGGCCTTACATAAATCTGCTCCTCTCTATTTGCAAATGAGCTTCAAAAAGTATGACCCTATTATGGCTTTACTCCCCTACAACCAAGGGTTGGTGTATAATCCCCAGACAAATAGGATAGGCTGTGGGGTTGTTCCAATGCCTAAATCACAGCAAAAAGCTGGAACATGCTTCCCAAAGCGCTCAGAGACTTGGATAAAGAAAAGGCTTTTGAGGCATCATTAAAAACTCACCTTCGAAGGTATTTTTAAATTGCTGTTCCTGTCTACAGGCTTTTATCGCTGGGATACACCCTGGGAAGGAGCTGTGTGCTTTATAAATGACATCCATTCTCTCTTTCCTATCCATAGTCCCCCATATTCTCTATCGACTTTCTGGCATCTCTGCAGGACCTTCCCCTCACATCCTGTCATGAGAATGAGCGCCCAAGTCATTGAAGCCCAGCAACTAAGTTAAAAATCTTCCCTGCCTCCTCTCCCCACCAGCACCCTATTTTTTACTGCTCCACGCTGAAATATTCCTTCCACTTTTTCATTCCGCTGTTTGGGAACACAGGAGTAGATCGCACCAATGAGATGCTTAGGCGTGTGGGAGACGTTGGAAAAAAAGGAGGGCTCGGTTCATTTGAGGTTGTGTGTGCAAAATGGCAGGTCTTGTGCAAGAGTGGGCAGAACATTTCTTGCGACCACAAATCGGAAAAACTGTGGTGACTTTATGTTGCTCATGTAGAGCGAAGTTCCAGGCCAAATTACGCCAGTCGCCGCGGCATGGTGGATTTTTTTACCCTAAGGCTCCAGAAATGTGAGCGAGATTCGGCGTTCTCAGGGTGATTTTCTAACGCGGGCAGTCGTGTTCAGCGGGCTGCTTCTTGAGCAGATTTTCTGACACTCAAGTAGATTTTCTTCTCAAGCAGCAGCAAAATTAACTTGAATGGCAGCGCGCTCTAGCGCAATGCATGTTGCCTTTCAGGCTGATTCTTTTCAGCTCTGCTTGTGCTCTAGTGGTACCATAGAGAAACATGCATATTTACCGCTTTGGTAGCCTCAGTATAATCTCACACATTTTTTGGGGGGGAGAGTTAGAGTTTTATATAGTGCAAACTAGATCCGAGCGAGACAATAGGTATCCGAGCACTTTACATGATGACCAGTTTCGTTACAGATGCACACATTAATTTTTATTAGGCACAGGGAGATTATGTGATTTGTCCAGAATCACAAGATGTTGAGCGTCCTTGGCGAGACTGGAACTCAGTTCCCCAGGTCCACGGTCGACCAATCTAGCCGTAAAGATACATCCTCTCCCCAAGTTTTATGTAACTCTGCAGAATTCCACAGAGAAAAACTTTACAAGTTCAGACCATCCATAGTCTTGTGGTCTGCAAAATGTGTGACCTTCTTTGCACAATTCACTAGAGTTTTAGCACTGTACACCTGGAGGGCCTGTGCTGTATGTTCATGTGTGTGCACTCATGCAGGCAGAGGTTTTGTTTTCCTTTTACATGCTATATCTGTTGGAGGTATCCGGACCCACTGCCAACATTTAAAAATGATCCAATCTCTGTGGTAAATTTACTTACATCGCTCTCATTCAAGGCAATTTTGCACTGACAATTGCATCTACCAGTCTGTGCATATGTTTTTGCATTATTCGGTTTGTGAAAATGTTGGGGCAAAATAGAAAATAAAATAAAAATCAGTACACAGAACCAGTGTTTTAAATCTGAAAAAGGAAGCAAGCAGTCACCACATTGACTCTGTGGCTAGGGATGGGGCGGGGCGAGATGCAGGGCAGTGTCCAAAGGAGGTATATTTGACTAGTGCCGAGTGATGTGCTGCATAGTGTTGCCCCTTTGCACTGTTTGATATTAATTTAGCTCTGCACAGTCTTGGCCACTGCTGTGTAGTCAAATACTCATGATCTCAGAGTACATTGACACAAGCGCTTCTGCAGTACAAAGATTATTCACTAATAAAAGTTGCCTGGGACGACTCTTGGTGGCCAGAGGCCCTTGGAAAAGCACCCATCCCGACGGACCACGCACGGAACCTGGGCGTCATCCTGGATTCCTCACTCTCGATGAACAGACAAGTCAACGCCGTTTCTTCATCTTGCTTCAACATTCTTCGCATGCTCAAAAAAACATTTCGCTGGATCCCTACCGAAACTAGAAAAACAGTCACCCACGCTCTGGTCACGAGCCGACTGGACTACGGAAACACCCTCTACGCCGGCACCACCGCAAAACTCCAGAAAAAACTACAACGCATCCAGAACGCCTCAGCCAGGCTCATATTAGACATCCCGCGTAAAGAACACATCTCTGATCACCTGAAAAACCTCCACTGGCTCCCCGTCAATAAGAGGATCACTTTCCGGCTCCTAACCCACGCACACAAAGCACTCTACGAAATCGGACCCGAATGCCTCAACACACGACTATCCTTCTACACCCCCTCCCGCCAGCTACGATCCTCCAACCAAGCCCTTGCCACTGTACCTCGCATCAACAAAACCACCATGGGAGGTAGATCCTTCTCCTACCTAGCAGCTACAACTTGGAACTCACTTCCCACTCACCTTCGCCTTACTCAGAACCACCTAGCATTCAGAAAGCAACTCAAAACGTGGAAAGGGGCGACCACTCGGTCCCCCCGAACGTATGGCGGAGTGCCTCGATCCCCCCGGGAAGCCATTTTTGGGCGGGAGGCGCGTCTCGGCTGGTATGCCCGAAGCGGCGTAGCCGGGGCGCGCCTTTTCCCGCCCTAGAGTGGGCTGGCCTAGACACCGACGTAGCCAGCCCCGCCCTAGGGGCAGGCAGGGGCGGGTTCTCGCCCGCCCTGAAGACGGATAAAAGAGACGCAAGACCAGAAGACGTCCTCTTGTTCTTGTGCTCCGAAGCTGCACCTCCTCGCTACCCGTGAGCTCGGGACAGAACGAAGAGCCAATTTTGAGCGTTTTGATCCTTTTCTTTGTCTTCTAGATACTTCCTCGGAGAGATGCCCAAGAAAGGCGCAAAGAGAATGACGACCGACCAGATGGTGCGGGCCCTTTGCAAAGAGGTGTCCGACATAAAGAAACGGTTGGCGGAGCGAGATGGGGAGGAGGGTTCGGGCCCTGCGCCGGCTGGAGGGAGACCTAAGAGGCCGAGAAGGGTTCCAGCCGGTGGGGACGTCCCGGTTCCCTCTGCCCCGCTCGAGGCGCCGACCCCAGTACCGATGGAGGGGAATCCAATCCCCGTTGTCGTCACCCCGACATCCAAGGAAGACATGCCCCCCGAGCTGGCAGCACAGCTAGCAGCATGGTTGGGGGATAGTAGTGATGGCGCCACGGCTGCCGAGGCACAGGCGCTGATAAAAGGGCTTCGTGAGAAGAGAGAGGCAGCTAGAGTGGCTGCGCCGTTGGCGGGGATAGACAAGCCGCAAGCGGCAGAAGCTGCGTCCAGTTCAGGTAAGCGGCCATTGCCGATTGCAAGGGACGAGTCAGCACCCTCTCGTAGAGAGAGATTGGGACAACATGTGCCTTTAGCTATAAAGGAAAAGATCTGGGCGGGGGAGTACGTGAATATTTTTTCCCTGCTTGTTGATCATTATGATGTGGAGCATGTGAAAAGTCAGAAGGACCTAATGCATCCGAGTGTTTGGCGCGCAAAAATGGCCGCCTTTAAGGTAAATGAGAACATTGGCAACTGGGGCAATGCATGGGGTATTTTCACATCGATTTTGGGGGAACGTAGGCCCGAGTTGCTTCCTGAGTTTCCCGTTTATCAATCACGAATTATGGGTTACTCGACAGCGTATCAAGGTAACCATTGGTTTTGTTATGACAATCTGTTCAGGAAAGAAAAGGAGCATAACAAGAGTTTGACTTGGGATTGTTACGATTCTTTAACATGGGATAAAATGAAAGAATCGGGAATGTTAAGAATGCCATTGGTCGGGAGCAATGTTGTTGATTACTCCCGCCAAAATGTGGGGACGCCCTTTCGACCAAGTACGAGCACCGACGACCAGTCGAGGCCCGCAGGCAATACAGGGAGAAAGGGTTTCTGTTTTAATTTCAACAAGGGGAAATGTACCAGACCTCCGGGATCGTGTAAATTCAAACATGAATGTAGTACGTGTGGGTCATCCCATCCTGAGTCATCGTGCAGAGCCAGAACGAGTGAGAATGGGGGTAAGGGAGGCGCCAAACAGGTCTAAGCTAGGCCGAGGGGCGCCTTTACCAACCCCGATTGATACCTTGGCAATGATTCCCTGGCTCAGCGAATACCCGGATCGTACTTCTGCCGGGGTGCTGCGGAACGGTTTTACACATGGTTTCCGCATCCCGGTAGGGGACTTTCAGGGTGTAGGGATGTGCAAAAATCAACTTTCCGTTTTACAACATACATCTGTAGTGCAAGAGAAAATTCAGAAAGAGGTTAGCCGGGGACGGGTCGCCGGCCCGTTTAGGGAACCCCCGGTACCGGGTTTCGTTTGTTCTCCGTTAGGGGTGGTCCCCAAGAAGGACCCGGGTGAGTTTCGTTTGATCCATAATCTGTCTGCTCCACATGGTCTTTCGGTGAACGACGCAATTGATCCAGAAGTTTGTTCGGTGCGATACGCATCTTTTGATGAGGCGGTAGCCATCTTGAATCGCCTGGGGCACGGGACGTTGATGGCGAAATCTGATATCGAGTCAGCGTTCCGGTTGCTCCCGGTACACCCAGACGATCAGCGTCTTCTGGGATTCGGGTTCCAGGGGTCATTTTACATGGATAGGTGTATGCCAATGGGATGCTCTATATCATGTGCTTACTTTGAGCAATTCAGTACTTTCCTGCAATGGGTGTTCACTAAGAAAACGGGTTTCCGAAATGTAATGCACTACCTTGACGACTTTCTGTTCCTTGGCCCCGCCGGTAATCCCGAATGTGCCCAGGCCTTAGCTGAATTCTGTGTGTTAATGGGTCATCTTGGCGTGCCATTGGCACCGGGTAAAACTATGGGTCCCACGACTTGCCTCGAGTTTTTGGGGATCGAGTTGGACTCAAGGGAGGGGTGCTTCCGTTTACCAGCTAGCAAAGTGTCGAAATTCAGGGCAGCCCTCCAAGTATGTTTAAACGTATCCAAAGTTACACTGCATCAGTTGCAACAGTTAGTGGGAAAGTTGAACTTTGCCTTGAGGGTGATACCAATGGCTCGCCCCTTTTCCCGCTCGATTGCCCAAGCGATGGTTGGCCTAAAGGAGGGTCATCATCGCACAAGGTTATCGGCTGAGGTCCGCCAGGACATGCGGATTTGGTTAGCATTCTTGGCGGACTTCAATGGCCGAGTCGTCTGGAACAAGCCAGCCGTGTCCTCCGAAGAACTTGGGCTATGGACAGATTCAGCAGGAAGCGTAGGTTTTGGCGCCATCTTCGGCACAAAATGGTCGGCACAGAAGTGGCCCCTATGGTGGCACGAGAAGGGGCTGACGAGTAACATCGCTTTCCTTGAACTATTTCCCATTCTGGTGGCCCTGAGAACCTGGCCAGAAGGATTCAGAGATCATTCTGTTGTGTTCTGGTCCGACAATATGACCGTGGTAGAATGCATCAATAGTCAGGCAGCCCGTTGTACATTGATTTTGAGGCTGCTCAAAGAAATTGTCTTACTGTGTATGCAACTGAACGTGGTATTCAGAGCAAAACATGTCCCAGGGGTGATGAATCAGGCTGCTGATGCACTGTCTCGTTTTCACATGCAGGCTTTCTCGGGTTTCCTTCCTTCAGCGGACCCGGAGCCGGCACCCTTCCCCGAAGCTCTCTGGTCTCTCGGTGCCCCGAACTTCGTCACCTCGTGGGAGAGAGTCTAGCACCCAGGACAAGGAAGGCATATGAAGGGGCGTTCCAGGCCTATTTAGCCTTTTTGGGGGCAGAGAGAGGGGGACTTTGGGGTCAGGAAGAGTTGGTAGTACTTTTTCTGATGTCCTTACGTAGGGCTGGGAAATCGGTGGCTACGGCTCAAAGGCATCGTGCCGCCATTTCCTTTGTTGCCAGGGCCCATGGCATCCTGGACCCAACAGCGTCTTTCACGGTACAGAAAGCGCTGCGTGGGTGGCAACGCCTAGAGGGTCGCAGAGTAGACGTAAGACGACCGATAGGTCTAGACAGGTTGTCCCAGTTACTGGCCACACTCCCTAACACATGCTCGTCCCCTTTCGAGACCTGTTTGTTCCGGACTGCATTTACGCTGGCATTTCACGGGGCTATGAGAGTTAGTGAGCTAGTTGCAAGGAACAAACAGGATGTGACGGGGGGCTTGTGCAGGGAACATGTTCAGATCAGGGGTGATGCGATGATTGTCTCCTTTCTCAGGTCCAAGACTGACCAAGATGGGAGGGGGGACTGCACGATCATTCGCAGGAACCCCGAGTCATCCATGTGTCCGGTACAGTGCTTAGAAGATTACCTAGCACGAAGGGTGGCATCATGGGGGGGGACATTGTTGAGGCATGCAGACGCCACCCCGCTGACGAGGTATCAGTTTCAGCGGGTGCTTGCAATGGCCATTGCCGCAGCGGGCTTGGACCCGGGCGAATTTGGGACCCATTCCTTTCGAATAGGGGCTGCCACTGAAGCTACAGCCAGGGGTCTTAATGTAGAACAAGTGAAACGTGTGGGGCGCTGGTCCTCCAATTGTTATAAGAGGTACGTGCGATTGCACATGTTGCGAAGCTGTAATCATGTACTCACGCTTCTTGTCTTTTGTTTGTTTTCAGTTGCGCAAGCCTACGCGGCAGGGCGGACTGTGCAGTCGACCCAACACCAGGCCAGCGGTCGCACGTCACCGGCTGTGAGGAAGGAGGTGTGGGTCGTGGGCCACTCATACGTGAGACGGGCCGCAGACGTATTCAAAGCAGGTGACATGATTCACGTACCTGGGGAATACGGGTACAGAGTGTCCTTCTACGGAAGGGGCGGTCTCTGTATTGACCAGTTTCAGGAATTTTTTGAGGGTTTGTTAGAGCGGATGAGGTCACCGCCGTCCATAGTCATAGTGCATTTAGGGGGCAATGATTTGGTCACCACCGGTAGACGACTTCTCCTGGAGGCTATGCTTTCCACGGTAAGTTGGTTAGCAAGGAGAGTTCCGGGGTGCATAATTGCGTGGTCTCACATGATCCCACGAAAAGTGTGGCGGGGGGCTATCTCGATCCCTGCTTTGAATCATTCTGTTAGAAAATTAAATAACAAAGTGAGTAGGTTGTTCCGTTCCAAGACATTGCATTCGATCTCGCATAGTTGTATTAATGATGACAGTATGTATCTGGGGGATGGTGTGCATTTGTCGAGGGTGGGGAATGAGTTACTCATAGGTGACTTCTTAGCTTGGTTAAAATCGTTAAAACATGACCTTTAGGTAGGAGTTTTGTGGGGGGTCCGGATAGCCGGTCAACTATCCGGACCTGTGGCGGTAAGGTCATGATCGGTGAGCACTAATTGGTAGATCCCTATGAGTGGGCGTCACCCAACACGGATGGGAGCGCTCGGGAGAGGTGGCCATTGGCCCCTCAATGGGGAGGCGGTCCCGTCTAAGGGCGGGTCGCCGGAAGTAAAGGAAAGGCGGTCAAGGCCCCTTCCTTTGTAGGAGGGGTTACAGCCCCCTCCTGGGGGAATTTCCCGGGGCCAGTGTCATCTGCGACGGCAGATGCGGTAAGTTGTGTGGGGTGGGGGGAGGTCCACGATACCTTCTAGATACCACACACAAGTCTTCGAACGACCTTTAAATGGCGTCGAGTCTTAAGTGCCCCCGTCAAGTCACGGGAAATTGTTAGTAGTTGCACTTGAGGTAAGCCTCTGTGCTGTCGCCCCTCCCAAGTGGGAGGGGTAAGTCTGGTTAGGGATCTTGACACCGGTTATGACCTTGCCGTTGGCCCTTAAACGTTAGGATGTACAATTTCAGTGTTTCTAGATAATGTTTTGTAGGATGCTAGATCGGCTAGGAGAACCTCTGTATTAGAGAATATGTTAAGGTTAGCCAAACATCGCAATGTGATAATGAAATTGTACATAACATGAAACGTTTAATGTTTTAATTTTTTGTTTTAATAAATACGGCCGGGAGGGTCACTCCCTCCCACATCCAAAAACTTCAAGAACTGTTTCCGGTTTCCCTCCTTTTGGGGATTGTGTTGAGAGGGGGTGGCGGGTATCTCAGCCATATGGAAAGGGGCGACCACTCGGTCCCCCCGAACGTATGGCGGAGTGCCTCGATCCCCCCGGGAAGCCATTTTTGGGCGGGAGGCGCGTCTCGGCTGGTATGCCCGAAGCGGCGTAGCCGGGGCGCGCCTTTTCCCGCCCTAGAGTGGGCTGGCCTAGACACCGACGTAGCCAGCCCCGCCCTAGGGGCAGGCAGGGGCGGGTTCTCGCCCGCCCTGAAGACGGATAAAAGAGACGCAAGACCAGAAGACGTCCTCTTGTTCTTGTGCTCCGAAGCTGCACCTCCTCGCTACCCGTGAGCTCGGGACAGAACGAAGAGCCAATTTTGACCCACCCACCAGCCCCTGAGGACAGCAAGTTGTTGTGCAATAAAGTGAATTTTTATAAGTATGATTTCCGTTTCGTTTACAGGCTGTGAAGGTATCAGTTTGTTGTTGATCATAATAAAGTATGGTGAATATCGTGTAAGTTGTTACGATTAAAATGATTTGATGGAGTGTTGCATTTTAAGCATGTTCTTTCGGTCGTAGCGACCAATGTTTTCTTAGGTTTGAGTAAGAATTGTCGTATTTATTTTTGGTAGGCGGTAAGGTCATGATCGGTGAGCACTAATTGGTAGATCCCTATGAGTGGGCGTCACCCAACACGGATGGGAGCGCTCGGGAGAGGTGGCCATTGGCCCCTCAATGGGGAGGCGGTCCCGTCTAAGGGCGGGTCGCCGGAAGTAAAGGAAAGGCGGTCAAGGCCCCTTCCTTTGTAGGAGGGGTTACAGCCCCCTCCTGGGGGAATTTCCCGGGGCCAGTGTCATCTGCGACGGCAGATGCGGTAAGTTGTGTGGGGTGGGGGGAGGTCCACGATACCTTCTAGATACCACACACAAGTCTTCGAACGACCTTTAAATGGCGTCGAGTCTTAAGTGCCCCCGTCAAGTCAAGGGAAATTGTTAGTAGTTGCACTTGAGGTAAGCCTCTGTGCTGTCGCCCCTCCCAAGTGGGAGGGGTAAGTCTGGTTAGGGATCTTGACACCGGTTATGACCTTGCCGTTGGCCCTTAAACGTTAGGATGTACAATTTCAGTGTTTCTAGAGAATGTTTTGTAGGATGCTAGATCGGCTAGGAGAACCTCTGTATTAGAGAATATGTTAAGGTTAGCCAAACATCGCAATGTGATAATGAAATTGTACATAACATGAAACGTTTAATGTTTTAATTTTTTGTTTTAATAAATACGGCCGGGAGGGTCACTCCCTCCCACATCCAAAAACTTCAAGAACTGTTTCCGGTTTCCCTCCTTTTGGGGATTGTGTTGAGAGGGGGTGGCGGGTATCTCAGCCATATGGATATTCGACAAGTAACTCCCCACCCTTCTTCAAGCGCCTTGAGACCCTCTGGGTATGTAGCGCGCTATACAAATCTTTTGACTTGACTTGACTTGACTTGACTGTGCAATCCCATCAGATACACCAGCGCTGCTACGAATTGACAATCTGATTATGTGCACAATTTCAGTATATTCTTGTATTGTGAACCCCTAACGAGAGAGTTGATATAGCTAACTTTTGTGCACATTTCCTCTCCAATGCACTCTGTGGACACAAATATTAACAGTGAAGGTATCCCCTCGTCATTGAATACTAAGAATACATAGTTAGACAACATTAGCAATTCTTGCAATAGTCGCAGTGGCATTTGTATTCCCAACATGCTGAAGGTTTTAATAATTAGAAACGCATATTCATTAGCTTTGTCAGTAATTGTTCTGGACTCTAGGCTGCAATTAGTAAAGAATAACTTCATTTTCAGAAACTGACTGGTCGCTGAGTTTATATTATGTGTTATTATGTCACCTCATGGCTTGCCTTCCTTCAAAGTTTAAACCAAGACTTTATTGCATGTGAACTGAACATAACACATGTTAGCACTCCTACAACAGTGTTCTGAACATACTAAAAAATGAAACAATGTAATCAATAGCCAACTAAAACATAAAGATACAATTGTTCGTCATTATCAGGGACACTGTAATTGTGCACGTCAGTGGCCGGACGTTTTCTACATAATTATAGATTTGCCACACTTGATACATAAGTATTCATCTGCTACAAAATGTAAGATTTTTCAAAATGAATAGTTTCTAACTCAAACAGATCCAAAGTTATTAAACACGCTACCATGTTGCCATGCAGTGGAAGGACGTCTATAAAGGTTAAATGGTCACCTTTCATTAGCTGATTACTGTAATTATGTGTTCAACTGATACTAATGAGGTGAAACCATTGCTCATACAGGGTTTACATATGTTAAAATAAATAATACTGTCACAAAATGTGTGGCATATTGTCACATAATTTCCCTTTTCTTTCCACGTAATTGCATTCCAGCAGCCCTTGTCATTACTCATGAGTAAATGTATGAACAATAGAGCATGGTAGACATTTTAAAAATGAAGTTGAAATGATATGTGTGATATTTGCTGCCCTAGCGCCCCAATGCCCGCATTTACTTACGCATATATTTCCAGCTTTTAACCAGCGTTGTTTGAAGACCAGTATTTTAGTAGGAGTGGGAAATGGTGGGCACAAAATATACACAAACACAGTGATGGCCAGCACAGATCTGGGGTAATGGGTCCGGGAGCAAGGGGGTAAGGAGGTATAATTGTAAAAAAAAAAGAAAAATCCCTCGCCCCGCTGTCTCAAGTTGTCTCTCCTCCGCAGAGCAGGAAGCAGCCAGGCTCCCCTGAGCCAATCACAGTGCTGCAATGCAATCCTCAGACAGGGACTGGAGGCCTAGGCATGTTCTCCATGCAGGCTGTAATGCCGCCTGCACGGAGAACATGCTAGGGTGCACATGACTGTTTGGCCGGCCCGAGTGCATCATGCGCACTTTAGTGTGCCCACCACTCCGCTCCTGCTCTGTCAGCAGAGTAGGCCCGCCCTCATGCTGCTGCAGCAGGGAACAATAAAATTATAATAACATTGCGTTATCATTTTATTTTCCTTTCTTTTACTGCAGCGCAGCAGCAGTGGGACACCGTCACTGCACAGACATGCTGACAGTGGCACACAAAGACAGCCGTACATACAACATTCAATACCATCATCATATTTACTTTATTCGCATTTGATGGATGCATAAAAGTAGAGAAATTTCACTATGCAAAATGTGCAAATATATAATAATAACACACAGATTCCTTTTAAAATACAGATGTATCGGATCCTAACTGTACATACATTAAAAACCAGAAGCAAAGCATAAAATGATGTATGACAATTCTTGCAGTGATTCATGAGCATTGATTAAAAACAAGCATTGGCATAGTCAATAGGTCTCGCCTTTGGGACCGTATGTGTTTAGTTATGCAGCACAATATAGGAATTATAGCAAGTCTCTTTAAAGTTACATCACCGGCAGTGAATGGTGGCACTGCTGCAGAGTGAAGACTTTTTTTTCACACTGAGGGCAAAAATGGAGAGCCTGCTAGAGACCCGGCTCAGCAGCTCCTTTTTTAGAACCATCGCCGGTGCTGAGCACCAGCAGAACCCGGCCCACTTAAAGCCCTGGGCTCAAAAATACTTTGGTCTGCGTTTGGATATGTCGCTGGTTATAAGGGGTAGAGAAATGTGTGAGTTCTACGAATCACGACACAACGTGCTCGTAACTGTGTGCGGCACATTCTCCTATTCTTCAATCCAATAAAACTGAAAACAGGTTTCCTCCGAGCGTCCTCCACTATGGAAAAACTGCAGAGGTGTAATAAACCAATTTCAAGTTTATTTAGGTCTTTTTATCCTGGGTGTTTTGAAGAGTGCTGTGGTGCTGTCTGCCACTTCTGAGTGCTAAGCCCAATAATAAACAAGTTTAAGGTCCTGCTCGAGTTACAAAGTGCATGTAGTTCAATCGGAATGAAGGGTGTGCCCAAATTCTCTATATAGCCACACCGTTGAGTGCTTGGAAGCCAATATGGAGCGCTGTAAATACCACAAACTTACCACTGACGTCCTAAACATATTTTCTTTCATATATTTGTTGAGAGAAGCAAAGGGAAAACACCAGGTTCTGCTTCAGTTTTTTTTTTTAAAAAGGGTTGTACCTCACAGTGCTGATGTTTTTAAAATATAAGCTCCTTCCTCTGAATTGCTTTCAGGGCTCCTTCGTTCATACATTCAAATATGCCTGACTTCCACATGGTGCCGTGGTCCGCTTAACCCCTTGCACACTAGCGGTTTTCCCGCTGTGTGCTGGATTTTTCAAAAATCCGCGTTACATGACGAGCTCAGCTCGTCATCAGCATACGAGCGCCGTAGCTGATGACGAGCTGAGCTCGTCATCAGCATCGAAGGGGTTAAACAACACAAATAGGGATGGGACGGAAAAGAGAGAGAGGAGACGGAAAACAAACAGCTTTGTGTGGCAGACGAGTCGGATGCTCTGGAATTGCTCAAAAGCGGCAGTGTTTGTTTGACCGGAAAATCTCCGCAAAAAACACAGCTGTCCGAAACTCGCAAGCAGCATGTGACTCGGTAGCTGGTAGCACTTGTTACAAACTGTAGCCCCCGGTCACAGTGTACGCAAGAGTGTATCCTCCCCTAAAATACATGGCTGTATGTGATGCTACAGCATGTAAGGGACATAACGGGGTCACGGGGACTCAGAGTACGATTAAAAGAAGAAACGGCTGCACTCAACTCTACACCTTGTGAGTGTATTCTCTTTATGTCGTTCAGAATCCAATACGAGGGTGACTCAGGCAGGAAAGAGAGAGTAGAGAAATGTAAACTAGCAAATGCGGCCACGCTAATTAGAAACAGATGGCCCCTGCGCCGCTGCTCACTCACGCAATGTGGATGCCACCACACGCACGAGTCTTAGGAAAGTGCAGACTGATACATCTCCTAGAGCAGCGCATGCGCGCTGCGCTAGGCTCAACCTAACTATTAACAATTTGTTATGGCAAACTGAGTGAGACAACACCCTTCGTACACAAACTCTTACAAGTCCCAAAACATGCAATAGATAAATAATAAAAACATTATAACAATTCTTTTGCAATAGTTAATACGATAAGTGCAAATTACTAAGACCGACCAAGTAAGACAACACCTCACTCTGACAAGCTTTTCCTAGTCCTTAAAACTGAGTATAGAAAGTTTGCAGTCATAAAACAAACAAAGAGGGTTTCCGATGTAGTAAATATACAGCAAAGGCTGAGGAGTGTGACCATAGACTCAGTTTTCTTAGCATAGGTATTATACATTTTTTCCTCTCCACTTTATATAATGACCAGAAAAATAAACAAGCATTTGCAATGCAATAGGTCTCGCATTAGGAAAGTTTGAGCTATTGGTATTGTAAATGACACATTTTTTATTTATGTGTCTGTTTTTGAAAATAGCGAAATTAATAGCTTTGTCATTTACAATGCCAATAGTTTTAAGTTTCGCAAATGTGACACCTATAGCATTTGTAATGCAATATTTGTTGTATTTACGTGACTTAGATGTATTGATATTACAAATAAAAATGGCTTTTAATTTTTTTAATAATTAATAATTTAATAAAAATTATTAAAATGTATAATGGCAATAGCTTTTCTAAAAAACTTTTGTGAAGATTATGTTAATTGTATTTTATTGTGACAAATATAAGAATAGAAGTGAAAAATTAACATCTTTTTGTGACATTTGTAATAAAGCTTGAAACATTGAGAGAACATATTTGAACTAGTTGTTGAATGGTTGCACAGATTGATGTTGTGGTGGCGCTGAGTGATGTGGTGGCGACGAGTGATGCTGTGGCGTTCAGTGATGCTGTGGCAGCGCATAGTGATGTTGTGGTGCCCCTGAGTGATGCTGTGGTGGTGCTGAGTGATGCTGTGGTGATGCGATAGATAGAGTGAGGGCGATAGATAGACAGATAGAGTGAGGGCAATAGATAGACAGATGGATAAAGTGTATTTATGTTGCATTGAGTGGAGTGTAAGTATGAGGTGTGTAAGTATGTGGCACTGAGTGGTATTTGGAGTGTATGTTCCATTATCTTATTAGATCTAAGTGCTGCGTTCGACACAGTCAACCATGTCACGCTTTTACAACGCCTGGCGGACATGGTTGTGTCGGGCGCAGCCTTAGAATGGCTGACATCCTTCCTGGCTGACCGCTTCTTTCAGGTCTTCGAGGGCGAGGTGACATCCCCTAAACACCCTCTCAGATGTGGGGTTCCTCAGGGCTCCTCCCTGAGCCCCACTCTGTTTAATGTCTACATGGAGCCCCTAGACAGGATAGTCCATCCCTTTGGTGTGCGTATTGTCACCTACGCAGACGATACCCAACTGGTGGTCTCCTTAGACCACCAGGAGGGATCGTCCAGCACCTTAGGCTCCTGTCTGGAGGCGGTCTCCAGATGGATGCAATCCTCATGTTTAAAACTCAACGGGGAGAAGACAGACGTCATCTTGCTGGGCAATTCCTCTCCCTCGGGTTTTGCATCCTCCTGGCCTCCATGTTTAGGCCCACCCCCCACGCCCAAACCTCAAATAAAAAGCCTAGGGATTTGGCTTGATACCGACCTGAACTTTTCGAAACAAGCTACGAAGACTGCGGCTACCTGTTTTGGGTTGATGAGGATGCTACGGAGGGTGCTCCCTCTGCTCCCATTTCAGGCAAGGAGGATCCTGATCCAGGCCCTTATACTATCTCGCCTGGATTACGGGAATGTCCTCTATATGGGAGCTCCTGCCTATACCATCCACAGGCTCCAAGTCGCCCAAAACAGTGCAGCCCGTCTACTCTACAACCTTCCCCGTTGGCAGTCAGCGAGGAATGCTTTGAGGGAACTTCACTGGCTTCCTATAGCTGGAAGAATACAATTTAAGGCCATGTGTATTTTACACAAGGCCTTCCATCGCACCGGCCCTGCAATTCTTCAGTCCCTGGTCACTCCCTATGCTCCATCTCGTTCTCTTCGGTCCAGCTCCTCTCAGTTGGCCACTCCCATCAGAGTCAAGAAGGCTCGATGGGGTGGCCGCTCCTTCTCACACACTGCGGCAAGGCTATGGAACACCCTCCCTCTGCCTCTGCGGGAAACTTTAAACCATCTCTCCTTTAGGAAAACTTTAAAAACACACTTGTATACTACATTCTGTTGACCTGCCCTGAGCCCTTGCTAACTGAATTTCTGTCACTAGCGCTACGAGGCCTCCGGGTAGATAGCGCTATACAAGTACTGCTTCATTCATTGAGTGCAGTGTAATTATGTGGCACTCAGTGGTATTTGGAGTGTATGTTTCATTGAGTGCAGTGTAATTATGTTGCATATAACTATGTGGTAATGAGTGGTATTTGGAGTGTATGTGGCATTGAGTGCAGTGTAATTATGTGGCACTGAGTGGTATTTGGAGTGTATGTTGCATTGAGTGCAGTGTGATTATGTGGCGTGTAATTATGTGGCACTGATTGGTATTTGGAGTGTATGTTGCATTGGGTGCAGTGTAATTATGTTGCATATAACTATGTGGCAATGAGTGGTATTTGGAGTGTATGTGGCATTGAGTGCAGTGTAATTATGTCACGTGTAATTATGTGGCACCCGCACAAATGTGTGCGTTAGCAGGAGCGACACATTTTAAATTAAAGCGTAGTTGAATGAAACAAGTTTTATAGGAGGAAATAAAAGTGCAAAATAGAGAAAGTTACAACAAAGTCATAGTTGTTGCTTATTTATCTTATGTAACTAACAACCATTGACAAAGCCACCAGTCATGGCTTGTTTAGGTGTAATGTTACTTGTATTATATGTCTGGATGCAAAGACAGAAACATTAAAATACATGGGGGCACACTCTGGTAAGAACAAATTGCTTATTTATCTTATGTAACTAACAACCATTGACAAAGCCACCAGTCATGGCTTGTTTAGGTGTAATGTTACTTGTAGTATATGTCTGGATGCAAAGACAGAAACATTAAAATACATGGGGGCACACTCTGGTAAGAACAAATTAGCTTAGGTGTTTTTAAGCCATGCCCTTAATTATATGGACCACGCACATTTGAGAGACCCCACCCCCAGTTTTTTCATCTCACTTAAAGCGCTGGCTATACCATATGTAGCATTCTAGCGAATAGGTCATCCACGGCAAAATGCTAAATCACAAAAAGCCGTAATGTGGCTCGGTACTGGGGGCAATTTCTGACTACTTTTTCCCCTCATTCAGCTCAGCTGATGACCTGTCGAATATGATTATGTTGGTGATGTCATGGACGAATCCACTGCCATGCCATAAAATGCACAGAAAACCAAAAAAATGGGACACATTGGAGAGCGCTGGACGCATTACTTAGACACACGTAGGTGCAGGATTCAGAATAATGCAGATGTGTTTAAGGACATCGGAAAAGAGGCTCGGGGAGCACACGTGGAGCCTTGCAGCGCTGCGCCGCTTCCAGGCACGCATTAGCGAAGCGCTCCTATAATTATTTCTGACACTCCTCGGTGTCGGAGTGAGCATGCGGGACATGGGGCACTCGCCAGGGGGCTTTAGGGCAGGGGGTTGCGCTGAGGGCTGGAGGGCGGCCCTCGGCCCCACCAATCGTGAAAGCAGCCACAAAGTAAAATGTCACTGGCACATCCATGTCTCAGAACTTCATGCTAAACCGAACATCTTTATTTGAAAAGAATTTTTGGGCGTGATTTAACAATAAATATCAGGTAAAGAACCCCCTAGCCTCCCATGAGAGGATCAGAATGTGGCACAGAGCACCATCAGGGCCAGTGCTTGTCTGAAACATGCCGCCGCGCTGCCCGCGGCGACCCGGAAGCTCTTATCCGGCCGGCCAATCTGCTCGCGGCCGACCGGAAGTCCCGCCTCCCAAGGTCCCCGAGCTGCCGGCGCATGGAGCGCCCTGCCGGTCCGGGGTAGCCCGGGTCCCCAGGAGGGGGCCGGGGAGAAGGAGGAGTGTGGCGCCTGTTGCGGGGCTCCTCTGACCTGAGGGAGCCCCGATTTAGAAGAGGAGACACGCCGCGAGGAGGAGGAGCGGAGCGCGAGAGGAGCCCCCCTGGAAGAGCGCAGTCGGTGAGTGGGGCCCAGGGATGATGTCAAGTCCGTGCGTGCCTGTGTGTATGCCTGTGGGGGAGGGGAGGAGAGGGGAGGGAAGGGGGGGGAGTGTGTGCGCGCGTGTGTGCGTGTGTGCATGTGTGACTGTGTGTGATTGAGAGAGAATGCGAGGCGGGGGATAGTGTGCCGTGTGCCTGTATGTGTGCCGTGTGCCTGCGTGTGCATGCGCGCGCCTGTGTGTGTGTGTGCGTGCGTGCATGCAGAGGGGTGGGGGCTGCCTGTGTCTGTGTGAGAGCAAGGGCTTTGCGCATGCGCAGCTACCAGACGCTCGCTCCCGAGGTGAAATCTGACCTCGTCAAAGCGCGCGTCTGGTAGCTGTCCACATTCCTAAATACGGGCCACAATAGGTCTGAAGCAGACACCTTCAATGCTCACGCATTGAGGGTAGGTCTGCTCGACCTAAAAAGGCAACATATTTTGTAATGAATGATCGTCACAGGGGCATAGTGACAAATGGTTAATTGAATGTGCTTGAGCTGGGTATCCTACCATTAAAGGAAAACCTTCAATCTCATCCTAGTCAAGAAAAAGCGGTGCAAATTGTTGGAGACAAAGGAGATATAAGAAGCATGACTCGTAGCACACTAGGCAGGGTTTGGTAGATTAAAACCATAATTTTACATTGATTGTGTTGCCATCGTTCAAGTTCACACTTGGTGAGGAAAGACTCTTTTAGCTTGGATTTAGGGGTAGAAAAGCAGTTAGAGGGTGATTCGTACATAAATGCTATGCCCAAATCTGAAAAAGACTACTTCGCATAAGCTAGCTACATAATACTGTTAACTCAGTCAAGATTAATAATGTATTTTAATCCTGCTTGATTTATTATGACTGAATCCCTTTTCCAGATTCTGAGCCATAGCAGGAGCCGAGACAGTTTAATAGAGTCATTAAAAAAAGGGAGGTCAAGTTCTTTGTGAGCAACCAGATTTCAACAAGCAGTTTGGACTGACAACTATTTTTTTAGCAAATTTTTCCTCCACAGTCTTAAAGGCACCTACTTGGGCTGTGCCCCATATTTCGGTGTCAGAAGTGGCTAGGGCTACAGATTTTACCAGGTAGATTTCTACTATTTTCCTGATTGGCTTTATGCCCAAATTAGAGGCAAATTTCCACAGAGCTGCTTCTTTTCATCATGTTTGTTTTGATTTGTTACCATTGCAGTCCATTTTAATTTGGAGTCAAAAATAATACCTAGATACATAAAACTCTCTACCCACTCTAGGGGGCCCCGTATGCTTGAAGAGATCTCTGCTTTTTTCTTCTTGACCCAGCTGCCATAACAAATGGTTTTGATTTATTAACAAACAGTCCCAGATCTGCCATATAGTTCGTGTATGAGCCAGTCAGGCACTGTAATGCCAATGGTGTTCTGGCCAGCAGGACCTCATCATGTACGTAGAGCAGAACTGGCAGGCGTAAATCACCTACAGATTTAACGTCCCTAGATTCTGCGGTCAGAACTTCATTGAGGCTATTGGTGTACAATGAAAAAAGAAAGGGGGCTAGGACGCACCCTTTCGGGCCCCCTTTTCAATACCAAACAATGTGATGTTTTCTCCCTATTTACCAAACCAGACAACAGCCCCTGCTTCTCTATACAATTGTCTGATAAAAAGAATTATGGGCTGGTCCAGGCCATCGAGTCCGTGAGGACTCACAATTTAGTGTGGCTCACACAGTCGAAAGCCGTGGACAAGCCCATAAAGGCCATGTAAAGCTGACCCTTTTTAGTGTGCACATATTTAGCTCCAATCAAGGCTAAATATAGGCCCCTCCCCTTTCTAAAACCATATTGAATCTCAGCTAATATATTATTTCCGTGTGTCCAATCCTCTAATCTATTTAAAAGCAATCTCCTCATTAACTTGGCAGTGCAATCCTATAAGGAGATTGGACAGTAATTTGCTGGGTTTGATGGGTCTCCCTTCTTGTGTATAGGAATAATCAATGATTGTTTCCAGGATCCAGAGGCCCCACTTTGACAACAGCATTAAAAACTTGGGTCAGGAGAGGGGCCAAGAAAGTCTTTTGGGCAAGAAAAATATCCAGTGGGAACCCATCTGGACTCACTGACTTTAATGCAGGCGAGTGGGATAGTGTAATCTTAGTTTCCTGCAAGGAGAATTCCAACCCCAGTTGAACCAGCTGTGAATCCTCAGAGTCATTAGTATTCCTATCCTTCTGTGAATGAAAAATATTCTGGAAGTGAGTCAACAAAGTCGGTTTGTCTTTGTGGAGATCTAAAGAAGGGCCGCCTTCCTCCTGCAAAAATGGGATATTCACCACCTTCCAAAAGGCCTTGCTCCTTGAGGCCTCCTGCAAATGTTCCCAAGCTTCCTCTCTCAGCTGTTTCTTTCACAGCTCCCTTGCCAACATATAGTCAGCTTGTAATTTTCTTATTAGATCTTTATCTCTGGGATTATTATTAAGACCAAGAGGAGTTGTTTAGAAGCCTTCGAGCAATTTTCCTTAAACTATCTAGTCAATAGTGAGAAGCTGGGTGTTGCTGAGCATGTGAGATTAAATGTGATAAACATTAGGATTTTACTGAACGTGGCTACGATTTGGGAGCTATTTGAATATCTAGACAGGATTAAATCTCAGGTAGCGTTTCTCTTACAACCTCTGGGAGGAATGAGATGGGATCTATTTTCTCCCACTTTAGTGTAAAACCATTTTTTCTAGTGAGGCTGGGTTTTGGAGCTAATGTAAGGTTATTCATAAGTTTGACCCAATTTTATGAAGTTATAAATGCAGGATTTTGCAAACCAGTGTTGCAGGTGGGTGCTGAAGTTGATGAGGCTTTTCTAGTTTTCTTGAACGGACAATTTGAGGGAGATTTCATAGAGCCTCTTTTCGTTTCACCATAGATGTGGATAGACTTGGTAATAGCAGTGCTGTGTAGTAGGATTAAGTTGGGTCTCCTGCTGACCCTCTTAAACCTGACCAATTCAGGAAGTTGTTGCCAACTATCCTACCCTCTCTGATTAAGGTAATTAATAAATCCCTCAGAACTGCGACACTTCCCAGAGTCTGGAAACAGGCTAAAGTTATTCCATTGCTTAAAACGCCTGCTCTTGATCCAACTAAAGCAGAAAGCTATCAGCACATCTCTCTGCTACCTTGGGCAGCTAAGATTACAGAGGCGTATGTGAACTCCCTCCTGTCGGACTTTCTCACTTTCAACAACATACTGGACCTCTCTCAAAATGGCTTTAGGCCAGGCCACAGCACGGAGTCTGCTCTCCTGGCTGTGACAGAACATCTCTGGTCGTCTTTGGATGTGGGGCAAACATCGGCACTGATTCTGCTGGATTTAAGTGCTGCGTTTGATACGGAATCACATGACATTCTGTTGAGACGCCTGGCGGAGGTGGGATTAACAGGTCAGGCTTTGGAGTGGCTTGCCTCATTCCTTCATGAGAGGTCATTCTCTGTATCAGCCCCCCGTTTATGTCCAGTGAACACTGTATCAAGCAAGAGGTGCCACAGGGTTCCTCCCTCAGTCCCTTACTGTTTAATATTTATGTTCAACCTTTGGCTTGTAGAAATCAAAAATCCACTTCTCAGGGGTCTCACTAAAAACAAAGAAGTTGACACAGAAGCTGGAATATAAAATTACATCTTTATTAAACTCAAATGAGTGAGACTACGTCACACAGAAGCCTTACCAACTGAATGAGGCAGTCTGCTAGAATGGTCTTACTTCACAACTTATATACTCTTTATCCTGCCCCAGGCATGTAAGGGAGTTGTACCAATTGCATTCCTAAACAAATGGAAAATCTGGAGGGTCAGCAGGTGAGTAGCCTTTGGGGTTTTAGCAGGATATCGGCAAAACATTATAATTACATAGTTCACAAAGGTTAATCTGATTTAGATGGCACTGCAGGGCATGGCATGATTACATGTACAGTATCCCAACCCAAAAGTTAATCATTAAGAATGTCCCAAATTCAACCTCCAAAAGCCGGACAAACCTATAATTGAAAGCATAACCCATGTAATGAAGAAGCATAAAAAGAAACAGTAACAGATGATGAACAAGATAAGGCATGTGCAAGGAAACTAAAAGTTAACGATGTCCTGAACATTGATTGGCAATCTCAGACAAAGATCGATCAGGGAAATTAGCTTTGCAAGGTCAGTTTCAGGTGAAGTGGTCAGTTTCTTACTGTTCATTTCAGAGTCAAAAAGAAACCTTAGTTAATGTATACATGAACAAAGAAGGCCAGGCCACTTTATTCGCCAGGCTACCTTCACAGGCCTACGTGAGGGCAACACAAAACGGTGGCACAGAACAAAATAGAGTCAGACTCGAGAATTACAGAACCTCAGGCTCTGTAGCCTTGAGTAGGCATATGCTGACGACACTCAGTTAATGGTGGCACTCTCTAATAACACCGAACAAGATGCCCTTAAGTTCCAGGGCAATCTTGCAGCAGTGGCCGAGTGGATGACTGCTAACTGCCTCCAACTTAATTCCAACAAGTCAGAGGTTTTGGTGGTCGGCAGAGACCATGGTCTGTGGAGTGACCACTGGTGGCCAGCAAGTCTGGGCACGCACCTCCCCCCCCCCCAAGCAAGTGGCAAAGAACTTAGGGGTTTGGTTGGACTCATCTTTAAACTATCCAGTCCAAACCATAAAAATAGCAGGTATTTTCTTTGGACTTTTTCTGGGGCTTAGGCTGTTGATGGGCCTCTTTGATGCCTCTATACGTCAGGTCATTATCCAAGCTATGGTCTTGTCTAGACTTGGCTATGCTTGCTCCCTCTATTTAGGGTCCAATAAAGCAGAGGTTTAGAGGCTGCCAAGGACACAAAATGCAGCAGTGAGAACACTTCTAGGCCTGCGCAAGTCCTGCTTTGTGTCCAGCACCATCCATCGCCTCCAATGGCTTCCGGTGGCCAGGCGCATTGAACTCAAGGCCCTATGCACCTCTTTTAAGTCTTTGAAATCTGCCACCCCGCCTATTTTGGCTAATCTTCTTTCATCATATGTTCTATCGCACACCCTCCGGTCAGAGGGTCAGCATTTGGTGGTGGTAGAGTTCGGGCTGGGGGTCGCTGTAATGGCTGGATTTTCTGTTTAGATGGGATCAGCCCCCAGGGGCCCCTATGACCCAGCCAAAACGTACTCACCTTCCCTCCTCAGATTGTATTCACCATGGATAGATATACAAATATATATACAGATCGCACCTAAGGATGGGGAATGACAATATACATGTATGGATTTTCTACAATATCTTATTCACATCAGTTGGTCTCGCGGCCACCCCGACCCAGACCGTTCTACCCTAGGGCAGATATGACACACAATCCGGCATGTCTACACACGGGCCTGCAGAACCCAATGCTCCCTTTTCCAAACTGTTTGCAATCCTGCAAAGCTACACACTAGTTCGACCTCCTAGTGCTCTCACTTATTCAAGCCACAATCCTGTGGGTATCGGCACTGGTAATCCTCCCCAGTGTTCTCACTAACGCCGTATATCAACGACGACCACATTCCTATGAATAGTCATCAGGATAATATTTCAGTTACCTACTCGGGATAAAACTATAATAATGACTTTGAACACGGTTCCAAATTATATGGTGTACTTTCTGCTCTTGGCATCAAAGGTCCACTCACTCCCTCTTTGTTCGATCACCATTTACCTGATCGGGATTTCACATCCGTTCACATAAACAACTTTCGACTAGGAGATATGTTTACCATTATTGAACAGGAACACAAGGCACACGATAATTCCACAAGAATTAGGGTATTTATTAACAATAGACACGAATCACATTACTATGCAACATAACTTCTGCAAAGAAAAGGTAAAGATTAGAGTGCACGTTCTATTAGAGCTGGTCGGACGTCACCTGATTAATATGAAGTCTGGGCTCGGCAGTCATCTAGGTTCCCTTCTCGTCTCTGTGTCCTGGCTCGCCTTGCAGTCACACCTCAGCCGTCACAAGTACACGTCTGCACCGCTAGGCTCAACCTCGTCTGCTTCCCTCCAGGGCACCGGAACCTTGCTGGTTATTAGCTACCGTATCTCTCTCTCTCTGTATCAGTGCGCTCCGCGCTAATTCTCCTTCAGTCTTTCTCAGAGAGTTTCGGTCTTAAATCTTTCTAGGACTTCAAAGATGGCGACTGTCCGCCATGAGATAATTAATAGCAGAGATGCTAACGGCTAGATGCCGCCTACGGACTAACTGACAAACTGACTAACACCTTCGCTAATATCAAAGCCCGTTCCTTCATGGAAAGTTACGGCCAGTAACCTGCCGCCCACCAAATTCTTGTACCTCCCCGTACCAAGGACACGTTCCCAGCCGGCCGGCCTGAAGTTGTGTCTTCGGTGTGGAGAAAAATACATTCCTTCGATAAGGGTCAGCCTGAACCGGTTCTCTCCAAGCGAACAACAGCTTGAAACTAAAACATTACTCTTCACCTAGAAAGCCTTCTCGAGCTACCGGGCAGAAAGCAAAATGGAGTCTGTCTCGTTTAAGGCCTACGGAGCCCACAATATGCATAGCTCCATGGAAAATATCCCAGCATGTTAGCAAATGAGCAAATCATGACTAATACTTATATATCTATCCCCTAACTTAAATTCATAAGCCCTACTTTAAGGAAAATGACACGAAAATGCCCTAATATATGTAAGACAGGGGCCCTGTCTATAGTCCTAATCCCTATGCTATGGGGGTGATAGGCTGGAGTCACTCTTCATCATTCTCCCTCTCCAAAAAGCCAGCAAAAGGGCAGCCATTACATTACACCCCTTGACTCCAGTCTATTAACCACAAACTAAATGGAGCTAACATCAGTAGAAGAATAATATGAAACAAAATTAACTGATCTATGACCCTTACTAAGTCTAAAAAAATTGGAGCAAGGAAGGGATGCACTGAATAAAGCAACAAATAGCTATCAAGACACAAATAGCGACAATAACCCCCCCTAAAATCTGTTGTAAAGAATGCAAGTCAGGCAGCCAATTAAAAAGCCAGTCAAAGAAACCCTGATCTATATGTTGTCTAATTTCTGCAGTCAAGTCGTGGAGTTTGTCAATATGGGATTGGATAGCTTTAGAATGGTCAGACAAATTAAAACAGCACAGACCTTCAAAATCAGAACATTCATGTCCATGTTTCAGCAGGAGATAATCAATGGTGGCCCTGTTTTGCAAAATAGCTCTACGTTCACCTTGGGCATCTAATAAGAGGTCAGATAAAACAGTGGATGTTTGGTTAATAGACTTAACCATCCAGCAGGCCATTTTGCCGATTGTTTTGGCATTATAAACGGCCAATGCAGGCACTCCAATAATAGAAAAAGCTAAACCAAGGTATTCTGATCTGGAATAGAGGTGAACAGAGGAATCACAATCTTCATGCAATGACATTGAATCACGTACAATACGGGAATGTGAAGTAGGATGTGAGGAAAACATTAGCAAACTCAATCTAGTGATGGCACATGGGCCACCAGAAATATTCGCAGGAATATAGGGCCAAGATGAATTCCCGCAGGAAAATAGCCATCCAGCTGGCAGTAACATTGAACGATAATGGCTAGTGGCTACTAATAAACGTTTACAAGTCATATTGTTTTTCACTGAAAGACATGAAGTCGGAAGTCTCTTTAAACATAGCAATCGTTGATGAGGTGAAAAAGAAGTAGCGGCCTGGAGCTTTAGCTTCAAGCACTCAGTAATAGCCTTAGGGTCACAAGTCATAATGAAACATAGGTCTCCAGGAGTAATATTAAAAGTAGTAATACGGGAATGAATAGCAACATCAAGGTCTGGAAGAGCAGTACATAAGGGGCAAAATTCATGAGCCGCAAAGTCGCCCAAGATAACATTAGGTCGGGCATTTGAGATATTAAAGATGTGTCGCAAAGTCTCGGTAGATGCAGGGACAGCAACCAAACAGGTCGCTAAAATGTCAGTGACAGATTTCATTGGGGTAAGACAAAAATGCGGAGAGTTTGTCACCCGCTTTGCGAGTGTAATCCAGAAGTTGGCAGACGAAGCCCACGCAGACCGCGGGGCTCGGATTATCCCATCAACCGGCGTCGGTGGATCCTCTCCTCTCCCGGCGAAGCAGGCCAAAAGGAGTCCAGCGCCGACACATCCTGCAGCAGCAGTCCAGAGAATGATCTGAAAGAATACAAACACAGACCTTAATCATTCTCGTAAGTAACATTTATCAGCTGGGACAGCTTCCCAGCCATCTTTCCCTGGCTTCATCACCAAAACGGTGTTGTCATGACCGGTCGCAATAATATCAGCCTGTTCAGGAGGATTTTTAGGCGATTGCACCCATATCTTAGCTCCACGGAAGATCAGACGATCCAAATCCTTTTTGTCCTCGCACAGTTAGCAACGTTGGGGCAGAGGCTTTTTTGATCTCACCACTGAAGACAGGCATAATCAGTAACTGAGCAACGCGGTCAGACTTCTTTATAAACAGATCCGTCTCACTGCTATTAAGCAGGAGAACCTTAATCTCTCCCTGATAATCACTGTCAATTACTCCTCCGAGCACTTGTACACCTTTCAGGGCCAGGCCAGATCTAGGGGCAATTAATCCAAAGCTACCGGCAGGTATACAGACACCAATGCCAGTTTCAACAATTATTCGATCCTTTCCTGGAAATTTAGCATCATTTAAAGCATGCAGGTCGAGGCCTGCGGAACCTGGGGTCGCTCTACATGGAGCCAAAGCACCGGGGGTAATTTCCCAATACATGACAGTGTTCGATACAGAATTAGGTTTCGCATCAACATTTGGAGGAAACAAACGCATTAAAGGAGATTCAGCATGTAACAAAGGGCCATTATTTAAAATCAATAAAGCTTGAAGTAAGACATCTCTCCACTGGCTGTAACGGTCATCAGTCAACTTGCGCAACTGTTCTTTCAACAAGCCATTCATCCTCTCAATCAGTCCTGAAGCCTGTGGGTAATATGGAATATGAAACACCCAATCAATATTATTTTCCGCACAGAATTCCTGCACCAATCTTCCACGAAAGTGGGATGCATTATCTGATTGAATTTGGAATGGGACACCATAGTACAAAATAATTAGCTCCAGGGTCTTAATGGTATTCACTTGGGTAGCGTTCTTACAAGGGAAAGCGACCAAAAGGCCACTATAAGTGTCAACCACTGTACAAATATATTGACAATTTCTGCTCATAGGGAGCGGACCAATATAGTCAATCTGCCAAATTTGGGCGGGCAATTTACCTCGATGTAAGTGACCTCGAACAATCTGAGGCACCTCTTTTTTCCTAGAATGCTGACAAACGGGACAATGTAGAATGACATCTTTTATTAAAGAAAAAGGAATATGAATTCCTCTATCGGCAGCCCACCTGCTAGTGGCTTTCTCTCCAAAATGTCCTGCTTTCTGATGGGCCCACTTCGCCAATCCCGCCAAATCAGAATCCTGCATGTCCACCACTGCCTCAGCAATTTTAGACTGTTCATCTGCAATGTTATGGAAAAATTTGTCAAGGGAGTCAATTGGAGTGTGAGCATCCACGTGAAAGATTGTTACAGTACTCTGCGGGAGCAACTCCCAAATTTCCTGCCACAGTTCCTTACCCCATAATTCTTTGGAATGCAATTCCCAATTATGAGAATGCCATGTTGGTAACCATACCGCCAGTCCTTTCGCAGTGGACCAGGAATCAGTGAAAATATGACATGTGCCAGGTAGTTCCTGTTTCAAAACTTGGTAAACTGCATAGAGTTCAGCATATTGGCTACTCTTACCATCTCCAGTTGTGCTCAACAATTTCTGCGTAATCGGGTTGAATGAAACAGCTTTCCAATGTCTTTTGTCACCAATGAACTTCGCAGAACCATCCGTAAACCACACATGTTTTCTATCCTCCACGGACAGATCATCAAATGATTTACCCCACTTCACGGGAGACTTCTGCACCACGGGAACCGAACACTCACTTTCCGTCTCTTTGGAGGGCGCCTGCGCCACTCGCTCATGTAAAACTGCCACACCTTTCGGACCCACACGTGCCCTGTCCTGAATGTACCATTTCCATTTAATCACACTAGCCTCCTGAGCATGTCCAATTCAATGGGACTTCGGTGAACTCAAAACCCATTGCATAATGGGAATTTCAGGCCTTAAAATCACAGCCTGGCCTAGGGTCAATTGCTCGGTATCCAACAGAGCCCAATAACAAGCAAGCAACTGTTTTTCAAAAGGAGAGTAACGCTCACCAGCCTCGGGTAATTTTTTGGTCCAAAAACCTAATGGCACTTTTTGTCTGCCCTGCTTTTGCCACAAACTCCAATTGGCATACAGGCCTTCCACGGACACATTCAAATCCACATCACCTTCACTCACGGGCCACAAATCTAAAGCATACTGAATAGCTTCCTTAGCCAAATTAAAGGCAGTATGTTGAGGTTCACCCCATTCAAACGCATTCTTTTTACGGGTGACTCGATACAGTGGAGCCAAAATCTGACTCAAATGGGGAATATGCTGACGCCAAAATCCAAACAAACCAATAAAGCATTGAGCCTCTTTCCTGTTTCTGGGAACTGCAAAATCAAGTATTTTACGCTTTACTTGTGGGATCACTTCTCTGTGACCCTCATGCCAACTAATACCTAAAAATTTCACATTTTGGGATGGAGTTTGTAATTTGTCGGGATTAATTTCCCAGCCTTTCGCTCGCAAACAGTCAATGATCTGATCTAAATGGGACTGTACCTGGTCTTGCGTTTCACCTTGAATCAAAATGTCGTCAATATAATGATAAACCTGAACTTGTGGATTCGTGGGCACTTCAGACAAATGCTCCGCCACCAGCCGGTGACAGATCGTAGGACTATGTACATAGCCTTGAGGAAGACTCCGGAACGTCATTTGACGTCCATTCCATGTAAAACTGAACTGTTCCTGACATTCGGGAGCAATCGGGATTGAAAAGAATGCATTAGCAATGTCAATAGAAGCATACCATGTACCTGGATGCTTTTGAATTCTTTGAATCAGCGTGACAATGTCAGGCACTGCAACAGTCAATTTAGGTGTGTTTTTATTCAATTCTCGATAATCAACAGTCATGCGCCAAGAATTGTCGCTTTTGCGCACGGGCCAAACGGGATTATTCCAAGCAGATGTGACCGGAGTAATGACTCCCGCGTCAACCAAATCCTGAATAGTAGCAGTAATCTCTTCATGACCACCTGGGATACGATACTGCTTCTGACAAACCACCTTTGTGGCTAAAGGTATTTTAATAGGTGGCATGCGTAAACGGCCAACCCGTACGGGTCTGGTCGAAATGTACTGTCTAGTTCCAAATTGATAACAACCATCATCCAGATGCAAAGTCATTCCTTTCAAAATGTCAATTCCAATTATGAATTCCAAAAGTGGCACAACCAACACAGAGTATTCTCTATGAGGAATTCTACCAATTTTAATTTCGAGTGCAGTTTGAACTGCGGGTGTCTCTTTACCACCCAGACCAGTAATTGTAAAAGACTGTCCATGAAATTTTTTCGACTTACCATGAATTAAAGTGGCCTCCGCCCCAGTATCAACTAATGCTCGGGCCCTTTGGATATTACGATGTTTCCAAAAAGTCTCAATATCTACATAGGGTCTGTAATCTCTGTGAGCCCACTTGCGTACCGGAGCTTGACCTATTTCCTAGTCATTTTTCCTGCGGTCTGTCAACCAAGACAAATCAGGGTAAATGCTTTCAGTTTTCTTTGGTATTAGAATGTCTTGTTCATATCCGTCTCCAGTACGAAACGGATTAGTGTCATGTTCAAAAAGTTGTGAGTTACGATCAGAGAGTCTGTTACGATCCTCTCTCTTTCTCATGTCAGGGGAATAACTCCTTTCATCTCTTCGTCTGTTGGAAACACGATCATCTCTTCCCCTCTCACGATCATCCTCTCTCCCCCTCCCATCATTATGACGAGGGGATCCATCACGTTCATAGCGCCGATCATCACGGCGATCAGAATTCACACGTCGCCTCTCATCACCACTGTCATCCGAACCACGGTCATACTCATTCTTTCGCACACGACGGGCACCCTCCTTCCGATCCAAACCACGCTTACGAAACATGTCCCATAAGCGATTATTAGGCTCACCATCAATGTCTTCCCTTTTGACACCATCAGCAATGAGAGCAAGAAACATGTCACGTCTAGAGAACTTATAGTCCCCACCAGTACGACCCTCAGGTCGAGATTGTCGTTCAGGTTTAAACCATTCACCCAGCTCACCAAGCTGACGAACAGACTCAAGCACAACAGACAAAGGATTGCCAGTTTGGTTAATCAATAATGTCATTATGACCTGCTTGTAAGCAACAGGGGAAGAACGGATAATGCGATTGCGCACAGAAGATGTTAAAAGACCATCCAATAACTTGTCAGCAGTACTAAGAAAGATAGACGTTTTCATGACTTCCTCTTTTAAACGTTGCGACGCATCGCGCAAAGTGTACCACGGTTTCTCATCAGTGGGCCAATCAGATTCAGTTGGATATTTATGATTACAGCCGTCAGACGCAAGCTGGAGCAAGGAAATTTGACCAGCACCATTATAGTTTCGAAAATGATCCTGAATCGTAGAATCAGAACTCAAAGAGCAAAATCGTAAGCAATCAACAGCATCGAGCATAATACCGGCAGCGCCAAGTTCATAAAGACGCACCATCCAGGTAAGCAAGGCCTCACCAGGCCGTTGTCGAAATCGTTGTAAAATGTCACTAACTTCCTGCTGAGTAAAATCTTCAATACAATCAAGAGCTATACCACCCGGATTACCAGGGGCCTGTTGTAATTTTCGTCGAAAAATAGGGTGAGCAGAAACTGCAGGAAGAGCTTCCGAGGAAGCCCGCATCTTAGATTTAGCAGCACAATCAGGGCAAGCTACGTTATCCGTACGGGAAGAACGAGCACGGTCACTGTCAGGACCTAAATCAGTACATGAAGCAGATTTACAATCACGTCCGGAGCGAGAAGACTCGCGCTTGTCACCCTCCTCTGCTGAGGAGTCGGAAGTATGAGAATCCCAGATATTACCGTCCCACTCATCGGGGTTCCAATCCATTCCCGCCTTTGCTACAACCATACGCACTTTACGTGTAGATACACGTCCACGACGATGTTTATACTTATATCGTGCAATACGGACCGCAGCTCTTTCAGCAATGGTCTGATATGTTTCAAGTTTGTCGGCAAGCAATTTATTTTGACAACGCAACAAAGTATGTGCATTTTGCAACTCAACACACTGTCCTTCCATATCTTTAAACTGCTTTTGTAGCTGAACAAACCTCTCATGCAATATCCTGTATGCATTAAGAACAATCCAACCTCTGCCTCCTAAAATAGGAAGCTCATCACCCTTCACTACTGGCGCTTTCTGCAAGCACGACACCACATCGGCAGGCTCCGCCTGCTCCAGGCATGAAGACCAATTTTCACTCAAACCAGTAGAGTCGGCCCACTCATGGGCCAATGCCTCGTAAGGGGTACATTCCCAGCCGGGAATCTGAATCGGTAACTTGAAAACCGACGAAGATTTTTTCGCAAACATAATGACACAACAAAGTTATATATACAATTATAAACAAAATTTTATACGTACAAGCCGAGCGCAAACCAACAAGATTAAAACAATACAATGCACACAGGCTTCGTAAACAGTTCGTGACGCCAGATGTAATGGCTGGATTTTCTGTTTAGATGGGATCAGCCCCCAGGGGCCCCTATGACCCAGCCAAAACGTACTCACCTTCCCTCCTCAGATTGTATTCACCATGGATAGATATACAAATATATATACAGATCGCACCTAAGGATGGGGAATGACAATATACATGTATGGATTTTCTACAATATCTTATTCACATCAGTTGGTCTCGCGGCCACCCCGACCCAGACCGTTCTACCCTAGGGCAGATATGACACACAATCCGGCGTGTCTACACACGGGCCTGCAGAACCCAATGCTCCCTTTTCCAAACTGTTTGCAATCCTGCAAAACTACACACTAGTTCGACCTCCTAGTGCTCTCACTTATTCAAGCCACAATCCTGTGGGTATCGGCACTGGTAATCCTCCCCAGTGTTCTCACTAACGCCGTATATCAACGATGACCACATTCCTATGAATAGTCATCAGGATAATATTTCAGTTACCTACTCGGGATAAAACTATAATAATGACTTTGAACACGGTTCCAAATTATATGGTGTACTTTCTGCTCTTGGCATCAAAGGTCCACTCACTCCCTCTTTGTTCGATCACCATTTACCTGATCGGGATTTCACATCCGTTCACATAAACAACTTTCGACTAGGAGATATGTTTACCATTATTGAACAGGAACACAAGGCACACGATAATTCCACAAGAATTAGGGTATTTATTAACAATAGACACGAATCACATTACTATGCAACATAACTTCTGCAAAGAAAAGGTAAAGATTAGAGTGCACATTCTATTAGAGCTGGTCGGACGTCACCTGATTAATATGAAGTCTGGGCTCGGCAGTCATCTAGGTTCCCTTCTCGTCTCTGTGTCCTGGCTCGCCTTGCAGTCACACCTCAGCCGTCACAAGTACACGTCTGCACCGCTAGGCTCAACCTCGTCTGCTTCCCTCCAGGGCACCGGAACCTTGCTGGTTATTAGCTACCGTATCTCTCTCTCTCTGTATCAGTGCGCTCCGCGCTAATTCTCCTTCAGTCTTTCTCAGAGAGTTTCGGTCTTAAATCTTTCTAGGACTTCAAAGATGGCGACTGTCCGCCATGAGATAATTAATAGCAGAGATGCTAACGGCTAGATGCCGCCTACGGACTAACTGACAAACTGACTAACACCTTCGCTAATATCAAAGCCAGTTCCTTCATGGAAAGTTACGGCCAGTAACCTGCCGCCCACCAAATTCTTGTACCTCCCCGTACCAAGGACACGTTCCCAGCCGGCCGGCCTGAAGTTGTGTCTTCGGTGTGGAGAAAAATACATTCCTTCGATAAGGGTCAGCCTGAACCGGTTCTCTCCAAGCGAACAACAGCTTGAAACTAAAACATTACTCTTCACCTAGAAAGCCTTCTCGAGCTACCGGGCAGAAAGCAAAATGGAGTCTGTCTCGTTTAAGGCCTACGGAGCCCACAATATGCATAGCTCCATGGAAAATATCCCAGCATGTTAGCAAATGAGCAAATCATGACTAATACTTATATATCTATCCCCTAACTTAAATTCATAAGCCCTACTTTAAGGAAAATGACACGAAAATGCCCTAATATATGTAAGACAGGGGCCCTGTCTATAGTCCTAATCCCTATGCTATGGGGATGATAGGCTGGAGTCACTCTTCATCATTCTCCCTCTCCAAAAAGCCAGCAAAAGGGCAGCCATTACAGTCGCTCTTTTCATTCTAGAGCTGGCACGCTATGGAATACACTTCCTGTGCAGATTCGGGGGCCAAGATAACTACCTGGAATTTAGGAAGGCCATCAAGACTCTTCTCTTCCCCACTAACTAGCTGGTGTTATTCTGCGATTTGTCAGTCTTTCTTTCAGCGCCAGGACGCCCTTCTGCTGGGGCAGCTGCTGCGCTATTTAAGACACCCTAACAAAAAAAACCAGTGTCCCGTTAGTTGTAGAAGCGGCTTTTAATTTTTCGGGAAGCAACGGCATGACCTTAGAGAGATCAGGTAGTTTGTCCCCATGTTGCTCCTTTGCCCCCCCCCCCCTTGAATTGGAGAATTATCTGTAATGGTACCCAATCCTGCCACCCCTCCACCTCCCCCCAGTGACCATTGATAATCTCTTTTCAGTGAGGGCAATCTCCTTTTCTAAGGCTGTTGTTGCCTTGGCCAAAAAAGTAAGAAACACAGACACGGGTACCTCCTCCGCAGAAAGCTTCTTTTTCTTCCCCATGTTTATTCCAGAAGTTTTGGTCAATGGTATTAGGGGGAGGCCCAGCCTCCCTCCAGACTCCAAACAGACCCGCCCTTGGCCGCGGAACTATTATGGTGCTTATGGGCGTGCAGGAATCACACTGGGTGACTGGGGAGTCTGGGAGATTGAGTTCTTCCCCTGGCCCGGTCTTCGCTGTGTTGGTAAAAGCTGCATTCTGTGTTTCTTTTCTCTCAGCGAGAGACACTTAGATACACCTATGTGCATGTTCTACTGGAATGATATGCCACGTCTCTACCCCACACCAAAAGTAAAAAGCATTTACAACGTGTGCGTAACAAGATGGGCAGACACTGTCACATCAGTGTGACTGGCCGCACAGGGCGTCAGTGTGAAACTGGCAGGGCCTCCAGCATGGGTGGCCCATCACAGAGCTTCAGTGGTGCTCGGATCTCAGAATGGTGGCAGCCTAATTCTTAGCACAACCAGAGTTTTCAGCTGCTTCTGCTCGAAGTTCATTAATACTGGTACGCTCCCTGGCCAAGAAGTGCAGGTACTCGGGGTAAAAAATACAAAAATGCATCGGTACTCAGTACAACTGTTGAGTAACAGACTATTTAAAGCACTGTACAGAACTCTCTCTGAAGCCCTTAGAGGTGTGGTTGGTGAGAAGATGAGGAAGATTTGAAAATATTTTGCACAGAAAATAGATGCCACACATTCTTGGGCATGCCTGTCAATTGTTTTATTTTACTTTTTTATTCCTGGTTCTCTTTTTTATGTCACACTGTGGTGGCTGCTTACCGTGGCATGAGTAGGGCGGGGAGCGTGGAAAAAAATAAAGAAACACTTACTTGCCATCCAGCCTGCTGGCCGGCTGGCGCCTCTCCTTGGTCCTCTGCATCCTCTCTTCATTCCTTCTGCTTAAGAGGAGGAAGGATCAGGAGCACCCACCCAGGCTCCCTTGACAAATCACAACGCTGCAATGCAGTGTAGTGCTTGGTCTGAGCGCCGTTTTTTGCTGCTCAACCAGGTAATGGGAGACTGGGGCATGCTTGACCCCATCTTCTCAGCAAGCTCCCACGTTTCCATCAACCACACCCTCGAGCTCCACTGGACTGATCACCGCTGCATCCCCTTCACCTTCTGGAAACCCACCACGCACCACCACACCCAACAGATGCCGCGCCACTGCTGGAGCAAAGTCACCGAAGACCAGCTTTCCACCATCCTAGCCCGGAACCCACCCGCAGACCCGACCGACTCTGACACCGCCGCTCGTAACCTCAGACAGTGGATCAAAGACTGCGCCAACACCCTCGCCCCGCTCAAGAAACCCTCCAACACCCACACCAGCAAGAAAGCCAGCTGGTTCACCGTAGACCTCCAGGCCTCCAAGCGAACCTGCCGAAAACTCAAAAAAACGTAATCCGTGAACGAACTCTGGAAAGCTACACAGCCCACAAGAATGCCACCTGCAGACACCACTACCTCATCAGATCCGCCGAAAGGACCTCCTTCAAAGACCGCCTAGACAACAACACACACATCAGCAAAGAGCTTTTCCATATCGTGAAGGAACTCTCCAACCCCAGCTCCAACACCAACAACATCCCACTTTCACAAGACCTGTGCGACTCGCTGGCCACCATTTTCCATCGCAAGATCGCAGACATCCACGACAGCTTCAACACCATCACCACCCCGTCTCAACCACTGAGACCCCCGCTCCCACGACTACCACCCGCACCAACCGCCTCCTCGCCTGGACCGACATCAACAATGACGACACCATCAAGATCATGAACACCGTCCACTACGGATCCCCAGAAGACCCCTGCACACACCACATCTTCAACAAAGCCAGCAGCACCATCGCACCCCATCTCCGGAAAACCATCAACATCTCCTTCGAGACAGTGACCTTCCCGGAGAACTGGAAGCACGCAGAGATCAACACCTTACTCAAGAAACCCAAGGCGGACCTCAAGGACCTCAAGAACTTCCGACCCATCTCCCTGCTTCCGTTCCCGGCAAAAGGTCATCAAAAAGGCCGCCAACAAACAACTGACCAGCTTCCTCGAGGAGAACAGCATCCAGTCAAGGTTCCGCAGCAACCACAGCACCAAAACTGCCCTCATTGCCGCCACTTATGACAACAGGACCCTGCTAGACAACGGAGAACCCGAGGCCCCCATTCTCCTGGACCTGTACGGCCACCTTTGACACGGTCTGCCACCGCACACTACGAACACGCCTCCACAATGCTGGGATCCAAGAGAAGACGACGGACTGGACCACCTCCTTCCTCTCCGGCAGAACACAGAGCGTCCGCCTCCCCCCCTTCCGCTCCGAAGTCACCGGGATAATCTGTAACGTATCCCTAGGCTTATCCCTCAGCCCAAGGTTGTTCAAAGTCTGCATGGCACCTCTTACCCAGATTGCACGACGGCACAACCTCAACATCATCTCCTACGCTGACGACACCCAGCTGATCCTCTCCCTCACCAAGGACCCCAACACTGCCAAAACCAACCTCCACGAAGGAATGAAGGCCATCACCGACTGGATGAGGAACAGCCGACTGAAGCTGAATTCGGACAAGATGGAGTTCCTCATCCTCGGATCCACCCGCTCGGCCTGGGAGGACTCCTGGTGGCCGACTGCACTAGGAACACCCCCAACACCCACCGACCACACACGCAACCTAGGGGTCATCCTTGATATACCCTCTCCATGACAAAGCAGCCCAACGCTGCCTCCTCCTCCTGCTTCAACACCCTCTGCATGCTTTGCAGGATCTTCGAGTGGATTCCCGCTGAAACAAGAAGGACAGTCACCCAGGCCCTCGCCAGCAGTAGACTGGACTACGGAAACGAACTCTATGCAGGAACCCCGGCCAAATTTCTGAAACGGCTCTAACACATCCAGAACGCCTCTGCACGCCTGATCCTCGACATCCCCCACCGGAGCCACATCACATCCCACCTGAAAGACCTGCATTGGCTTCCTGTCAACAAGAGGATAACCTTCAAACTCCTCACCCACGCACACAATACACTCCACAACACCGGACAAGCGTACCTCAACAGCCGACTCAGCCTCTACACCCCCATCCGCCAGCTCTGCTCCACAGACCGCGCCCTCGCCAACGTCCCCCTCATCCGAAGAGTGACTGCCGGGGCCAGATCATTCTGCCACCTCACCGCCAAGACATGGAACACCCTCCCTATCCACATACGGCAGACCAGAGACCTTCTGACCTTCAGAAGACTTCTCAAGCCCTGGCTCTTCGAACGGTAGCAGCCTCCCCCCCCCAGCGCCTTGAGACCCTCATAGGTATGTAGTGCACTTTACAAATGCTATGATTGATTGATTGATTGATTTGTAATGCAGCCTGGATGGAGAACATGCAAAGTTCACATGAGTGTTTGGCAGGTCAAACATTCATGCTCACTCGGAGTGGGCATACCACTCCTCCCCTGTGCCGGCACTGTGAACAGGGCAGCACCAACCCACCCACAAAGCTGCCTGAGCACGGCAAAAATAAAGTGATAAAAACATCGAGTTACTATCATTTTATTATCCCTTTTTTTGCAGTGCTGCAGTCAGTGTGCGACGCTCCTCTGCCTTAGCGGCAGAACCGCCACTGCGCCCCTCACCTGGAAATGATTCGGTAGACTTTGTGGGAGCAACATGTAAAAAATATATATATAAACTGCACCTAATACATTTATATATATTTTTTTGTTCATTAAAATGTAAATAATCTATTCATAAGAAAAAAACGGGATTCACTTTTAAAAAGAAAGTTACTCAAATGTAACATTCTGTTAAAATCTTCAGTTCTATTTAAAAATAATAAAGGCACAATCACACTGCTAGGTAAGATTCAGGGGTCTCCTGATAACCTCCCATCTCTCTGGTATTGGTGGGCAATAGCTTTCTTTCCAATGACCCATTTCTGGGTAATGGTAGAATGTATTCCAAAATGTAAATATTTGTCACATCTTTTAAAATATGTGGAATTTCTCCCCTTGACCTGCCCCACAATGCCTAATTGTGCTCGTATTACATCATTATGCTCCTCTTGTTTTTGTCCCTCTCCACTTCTGAATCAAAGCTTTGTATTTTGTGCATTTGAATGCGCCATAAAAACGGATAAAGAAGTTGAACTAAAAATAATATAACATACTCTCAGTGTAAGCGTTCCTCACATCAGAGAACTCCATGGGGTATAAATTTTTCTTTAAGTTATTTGGTAACCAGTGGCTCGTTGACGTACAAAGTGTTTGACGCAATTTACCGCTAAACCTTGGACCCCCTCTGGTAACTCGCCCTCCAGCTTCCCAACGCACGAGGCTCTTTCGGATTACGGAGCAGCTTCCGCTTGTCCTTCTGGCGGCTGAAGGCTTTTTTCTTCTGTTTTCCATCACCCCCCTCACTGCATCACACGTGAACCTTTCACTTTGTTTAACACCAGCCGTTTACAGAAGCTATTAAGTGAAGTTCCATTAGCGCCGCTGAAGGCGCGCGCCTGACTGGAGGATTATACGGTCGGAAGTGAGAACAAAGAGCGACGCTGAGAGGAGAAAGGGCGGGAGAAAGGACCTGTGCGGCGGGGGCAAGAGGTGGCGCGTGGACACATTGCGCAGAAAGAAGGCTTTATAGAAAAGTTCTGGCTGAGAACAGTGACGGACGCTGAGAGAAGGGAGGCGGAAGTTACGTTGAAAAGGATGGAGATTGCCCCTGAAGGCGGGAAGAAGGAGCACAGGTTGGCGCTGGTCAGTGAAGTAGAAATGGAAAAGAAGGTGGTTTTCTAGTGGGCAATTTTACATTTTCACTTCGCAAAACACTTTGTTCATCTGGGGGCTTATAATACATTGTGCTACTGGACGCTCAACTGGCATGTTTGCCCCTTCTGTGCGCCCCAGGACACAATGGTATTACATACATAAGGGGCATCAGACGCTTGTTCATCCCTTACTGTAATATTGACAGGGTGGTACCAGAGCGATCACATAATTGCCAACTGTGCCACTTTTGCAGGGACAGTCCTGCAAGTTGGAGACTGTCCCGTAATATTGTTCCAGAAACGGTTCCTCTTTATTACACAAACAAGAACTTTTTATCTGCAGCAGCCCCGTTCCGCCAAGTGTCCTGGGAATTTTTTCTCTCCAAATTTGGCAACTATGCTATCATAAGAGGCCGTTCCCTCAATTACATGGCCCCATGCAAAAGAGGAAATCCCTTTCCCTTTATGCCTGTACAGTATTATGGACGCGGGCATTGAGGCAACCTTTAGTAAGTGCACTGAAAGTGTGCCACAAAACAGTGGCACACTTTTAGTGCACCTCCTAAAGGCAGCCCTCTAGAGGGGAAAAAGGAAAATGGACCCCCCAAACATCTCACTGTAGGCGAGTGCAGTGACTCACTTCACCCACCTGTAGGGGGATCTTTCTCCCCTCTTGAAAGTACAATTGTGTTGCTCCTGCACTGTGAAACACAAAGCAGATTATAAACAGCTGCATCATATGTCACTTGAAAGTGCTGGACCGAGGGCTGCGCAGGGGCTGCCTTAGGCATGTGCAAGCTGTGCACCTGAACAGGGCCACCAAACCCCAGGGGCCACCACGCCAATATATATCCTTAATTTAATAATCCTCTGAGGATTGATACATATTTGCGTGGTGGCCCCTGGCAGGGATTTAGCAGCCTACGGCTCTGTTCCACTTCCAAACACCCTGACTCCCCCTTTTTTACTGGCCTCCACGCTCCACCCCGCCCGGATCTCTGTTTCCGGGGCCCCCTACCTACGCTCTCTGCCCAGGGCCGCCATGAGCCTAGAGCCGACCCTGGGCTGCGCGAGTTCACAGCTGACCTGTGTGCAGGCATTCTTTGTAATACACAGACTGTCCCTGTTTTAAAAGGTGCGCCATTGGGCTTACAAGGAAATAATACAGCCCCTGGAGACATATTGCAAATGTGCCCTTATTCAACCGCTATTGTTTTCTGTGCCCGACTGGTACCACTTTTCCGCTGAAGGCATGCCTAAGGCGCCCATCCATGCTTGGACCGCGCCCAGCTCCAGAACCCCTGGCCCCCGCAAACGCCACAATGCCCTACACCGCTACGATGCCAGCACCCTCCACGCACTCAATGCTGAACGATCACGCTCCTGCTGCCTGGCCGCCCTGAAGCGCACCCAAGGACCTTTCTCCTGCCGGAACTGCAGCTTCACCAGCATCCGCCCCGCCAACCAAACCCACGGGGAAAGAACCCAACCACCTCAGATGCATCCTTCTCAACACCCGCTCTGCCTGCAAACACGCCGTTGAACTCTGGGACCTACTCGACTCCACCTCCCCAGACGTCTCCTTCCTGACAGAGACATGACTGAACCCCTCCTCGGCACCTGATATTGCCATAGCCATCCCGGACGGCTACAAGATCTCCCGCAGGGACTGCACCAACGGAGTAGGAGGAGGAATCGCCATCGTCCACAGGAACACTCTCAGAGTCTCGACCAACACCGATGACACTCTCAGCACTGCCGAACACCTGCACTTCCAGATCCACACCGATCCCAACATCACCCTCAGAGGAACTCTCGTCTACAGACCCCCCTGATCGCAGTTCAGAGACTCCATCGGCAACTTCGTCAGTACTCAGGTCCTCTCCTCCACAGACTACATTCTCCTCGGGGACGTGAACTTCCACCTCGAGACAACAACAACACCAACTCCACCTCCCTGATCAACAACCTTGCCAACCTCGGACTCAGACAACTTGTCACAACACCGACCCACTCTGTTGGCCACACGCTTGACCCCATCTTCTCTGCAAGCTCCCACGTCTCGTTCAACCACACCACCGAACTCCACTGGACCGACCATCGCTGCATCCACTTCACCTTCCAGAAACCCACCACGCACCACCGCACTCAACAGATCCACCGCCGCTGCTGGATCAAAGTCACCGAAGACCAGCTAACCACCACCCACGCCCGTAGCCCACCCACCGCCCCCTTCACCGCCACCCGCAAACTCAGACAGTGGATCGACGACTGCGCCAACACCCTCGACCCGATCAAGAAACCCTCCAACAGTCACACCAGCAAGGAAGCCAGCTGGTTCACTGAAGACTTCCAAGCCTCCAAGCAAACCTGCCGAAAGCTTGAGAAGAAGTGGCACCGTGAACGGACACCAGACAGCTACACAATCCACAAGAACGCCTCCCTGAGACACCATCACCTCATCAGATCCGCCAAAAGGGCCTCCTTCAAAGACCGCCTGGACAACAACGCACACAACAGCAAACAGCTCTTCAATATTATGAAGGAACTCTCCAACCCCAGCTCCAACACCAACGACATCCCACCCTCGCAAGACCTCTGCAACTCCCTCGCCACCTCCTTCCATCGCAAGACCGCAGACATCCATGACCGCTTCAACGCCATGACCGACCCGACAACCACCGAGACCTCCGCCCCCATGGCCAGCAGCCGCAACGACCTCCTGCTCTCTTGGACCAACATAAACAACAAAGACACTATCAAAATCATAAACACCATCCACTCCGGTTCTCCGCCAGACCCTTGCCCACATCACGTCTTCAACAAAGCCAGCACCACAATCGCACCCATCTCCAGAAAGCCATCAACATCTCCATCGAGACCGCAACCTTCCCGGAGAGCTGGAAGCACGCCGAGATCAATGCCTTTCTCAAGAGGCCCAAGGCTGACCCCAAGGACCTCAAGAATATCCGGCCCATCTCCCTGCTCCAGTTCCCGGCAAAGGTCATCGAGAAGAACGTCAACAGACAACTGGCCGGCTACCTCGAGGAAAACAGCATCTTGGACCCGTCCCAGTCTGGGTTCCACAGCACCGAAACTGCCCTCATCGCCGCCACCGATGACATCAGAGCCCTGCTAGACAACTGAAAAACCGTGGCCATCATCCTCCTGGACCTGTCAGCCGCCTTCGACACAGTCTGCCACTGCACCCTATGCACATGCCTTCACGACTCCGGGATCCAAGAGAAGGCCCTGGACCGGACCACCTCTTTCCTCTACGGCAGAACCCAGAGCGTCGCCTCCCCGCTTTCCACTCTGAAGCCACCAAGATCATCTGCAGCGCACCCCAGGGCTCGTCCCTCAGCCCCACACTGTTCAACATCTACATGGCACCACTCACCCACGTCGCCCGACTGCACGACCTCAACAACATCTCCTACACCGACACCCAGCTGATCCTCTCCCTCACCAAGGACCCCCACACCGACCAAACCAACCTCCACACCGACCAAACCAACCTCCACGAAGGAATGAAAGCCGTCGCTGAGTGGATGAAGACCAGCCAACTGAAGCTGACCTCGGACAAGATGGAAGTCCTCATCCTCGGATCCACCCCCTCGGCCTGGGATGACTCCTGGTGACCGAATGCACTGGGAACAGCTCCAACACCCACCGACCACGCACGCAACCTAGGGTTCATCCTAGACTCTACCCTCTCCATGACAAAGCAGGTCAACGCCGTCTCGTCCTCCTGCTTCAACACCCTCCGCATGCTCCGCAAGATTTACAGGTGGATCCCCACCGAAACAAGAAGAACAGTCACCTAGGCCTCATCAGCAGCCAGTTGGACTACGGAAACGCCCTCTACGCAGGAGCCTCGGCCAAACTCCTGAAATGACTTCAACGCATTCAGAACACCTCTGCACGCCTGATCCTCGACATCCCTCGCCGCAGCCCATCACACCCCACCTGAGAGACCTGCACTGGCTCCCCGTCAACAAGAGGATCACCTTCAAGCTCCTCACTCACGCACACAAGGTACTCCACAACACCGGACCAGCATACCTTAACAGACAACTCCGCTTCTACACCCCCAACCGCCAGCTCCGCTCCGCCGACCTCGCCCTCGCCACAGTCCCCTGAATCCAAAGAGCGACCTCTGGTGGCAGATCGATCCCCCACCTCGCCGCCAAGACCTGGAACACCCTCCCCATCCCCCTACGGCAGACCCAAGACCTGCTAACCTTCAGGCGACTCCTCAAGACCTGGCTCTTCGAGCAGTAGCAGCACTCCTCCCCACCCCCAGGGCCTTGAGACCCTCACGGGTAAGTAGAGCGCTTTACAAATGTTCTGATTGATTGATTGATTGTGGAGACACATTACTCACGTGGAGACACATTGCACAGGTGAAGATACCTGAAAATATTTATTTGGCAGTGGGGTCTATGAGTCAAGCGGTGCATTTTTAGGCTTTCATTCTAAATTCACCTTGTCTAACTCAGGCCACCTTTAAGGATATATACCTCAGCGGAGATTGAGATTATCAAGTTTGAATTCATTCTGTATTACAGCTGCAATACCTTAACCAACTTCTGGATTAAGTTTTGGATGCTTGCTGTTACAACATTTGAGAGACAATTTTACGAAATGAGCTACCCTGATGTCCAAATGGAAAGAAATCATCTTAAACTTTGGAAGACCAATGATACATATCATCAACAATGCTACTGCCCAGTACTCACATACTGCCACTGAACTTGGTCCAGTAGGTAGGTTACAGCCATGGAACTAGGATAATAGATATGTAATCTCAGCTTCACCTAACTATTCTAGAAATCAACGCTGTATTATAAAATAGGGCTATGCCCACAACAAAAAGGACGGTCCCCTTGGTATTACAATCAGATGTACTGCAATCCCAGTTTTGGTCTAGTGGACTAGTTGTAATGTGCAACTTGGAGTCTCACTTTTTAACCCCTGCATCTCAATTGGCTAATTTTTGTGCTCCTGGGCAATCACTTTTGTCAATATTGGCAATGATTTAGAAACAATGAAAAGCAGCTAGAAATTATATAGGTAAAAATGATAGATTAGATATTAGCTATGATAAAAGAGACGTTACCAGTCTCATGCGATATTCGCTAATATGCAATACTGTGCTAAATGTAATACCTTTGCAATAAGTAGCATTGTGCTGCAGTGTCATGTATCCTACTTTAATACACTGTCACGCTAATTGTATGTTCACTGTGATTTTATCCATTGATCTGACAATATGTAAATACTTTGAAACAGGGTAAACATAAAAAATAAATACTAAGGGCATTCTCTAGTAGAGGATCCCAGCATGGTTTTCATTCACACATTCAGGGCTGTTTATCAGTAGGTGTCAGTAATGCATCTCTATATCAAAAAGTGCTTCTGAAGTTTATATTGTGCAGGACCCCTCCTGTGCTACAGATTCTCCCACCTGGCGAGCAAAGGCACCTCTTGTTCAGCTTATAAAGAGCTGAAACTGGGGAGCTGCTTGTCCTCTGAAAGGTTTAAAAGGGGCAGCAAACCAAAATGCTTGCCAATTGGTGTCCTGCTTATGCCTCTTTGCTGGCAGCGGGACAGTAGCCACGATTGTATGATAAACCTGCAAAATGTGGGGCATTTGGCCACAGTAAAGCTACACAAACAATAAGATTGATGAAGGTATACTAAGGGGAGATAAAGCAGAAAGGAGGTGTGTGTCATGGACAGAGGAAATGTACAAGAAAGAGAAAAAAAACTCATAAAATGTAGTTGAGACCAGGGGCAAGGCTGAAAGTCCAAGGCTTTGGGTGTAAGCAAGTTCAGCTCTACATGTTTCATTTTCTCCTGACTCCTTGTTCATATTCTTCCATTCCACAGGCCCATCAGACAAAGGGTGTGGTGGGGCCAGTGGCACCATTATTTTCCAGTCTGCAATCATTTTGAGGGCCCTGCTGGGGCTGCAACATTTTTTTTTCTAGATTTTAAAGACAAGGTTGTCTTTATTAATTACGAGGCAGTTAACATAGCTAATTCCACTTACTGGCACCAGATTCTGGTACACCGGTTATTCTCTTTCCTTACATGCCATAAAATTTAAAGTTTCAAACTGTTTCTCCTCCTGTGGAGAGCCATTCTTCAATGTGATGGCCGGGACCTTGCAAGACCTTCTAACGTGCCTGTTGAAGTATCTGACTGACCAACACTGTGAGGGTGCCTACTCTGATGCTCACTAGGAGAGTTTGCTACTGGTTGTGAAGACACAAACGAATCAAAAGTCTCCACTCACTTTTTCTCGAGGAAGTAACCTCCCTCAAGGATGATGCTGAGACTGTCAGGTCAGTGGCAGTCCATTGCAACATATACAGCTACATATTTTAGTTATATTGTTAGACTTGGCATCTTTGGCATGGTTTCCCCTGACTTTTTGCCTCTAACTCCTGTATTTTTGATGGCGTTCTGGATTTCGTTTTTGCTGGCTTAGATGCAGTGTCAAAGTGCAAGTGCTCCCTGTGTAAGCTGTTGTTACAATTGGTTCTCCCTGATTGGCATATTTAATTACTTGTAAGTCTCTAGTAAAGAGCACTGAAGTGTGCCAGGGCCTGTAAATCAAATGATACTAGTGGACCTGCAGACCTGATTGTGCCGCCATATGTGTGAAAGCGTAACTCAGATCTGCCACTGAGTGTCTGTGCACAGTTGTTAACTGCCATATCGACTTGGCAAGTGCACCCACTTGCCAGGCCCTAACCATCCATTTTCTACATGTAAGGCACCCCTATGCTAGGCCCAAGGTACCCCTCTGGGGAGGGTGCAGAGTATGTGAAAGGTAGGACATGTACTGGTGTGAGTGACATGTCCTGATAGTCAAATACGGCCAATTTTGTTTTTCACTATTGAAAGGCTATCTTGCCTCATAGGATAGAATGGAAGTTTATTTATAACATCTTATGGACATAACTTCCCATTAGGACAAGATAGAGAAATAAAGTTTAGGCCTCTCGACGAAGCTGCATCGATCGCCGCCACATCCCGGATTTCCACACATCGTACCTGTGTGGTAAGTTTTCCCGACGCATCACCTGCAGAGCAGTACCGTCTTGGAATCGAAGCATCACTTCCCCCTGCAGACCGGATTCGGCGCATCACTTCTCCTGCGTGCAGCAGAACTATTGCATTGTCTCCACAAGGTCTCAGGAACTGATGCATCTCTTTGGTTTTTGACACTTCCCATCTCTGCAGCTGTTCGGCCTTGTGAATTTAGTTGTAACTACAGGTCATTTGAGAGAAATCACGGATCCATAGTTTTCTATGGGCCAAGTTGTTTTAAAGTCATATTCTTATTACATGTATGTTGAATTTTTGTTGGTTTGGACTTGTTGATTTTAAATAAAGATACCTTATTTTTCTAAACTGGTGTGGTGCTTATTTGTGGCATTATCACTGTATTACTGTGTGTTTTGAGTACAAATATTTACACATTGCCTTTGGGATAAGTCTGTCTGCTCGTGTCAAGCTACCTGGGGGAGAGCAGGTGTTATCGAAAGAGTGTATCCCCCTTACCCTGACTAGAAGCAAGGGTCCTTGTTTTGACAAAGGTACCTACCCCTGCCAACTAAAGACCCCCATTTCTAACATATACCCAGCAGCAATGCCTATTAGGTTTTGTAGTTTAAAACATATGCAGTTTCTTATGATGAAACTATATCCTGCCATCACTGTGTGGTAATGTGCTTTAGGCTCAAAAAATGCCTGTAAGACTGATGTGTATCTGCAATACCAATAGATCACCTTTGGGATCAAACCTTTCCCTTCCGACCTACTGCTGGAATTGACAATGTGCATATACAGAGTGGCTTTTCTCTGTCTTGAGATGCTGACCAAAATATATTGTAATTTTTGTTTTAACTGTAGATACCTTTAGTTGTGAGTGGAAGGAAACTACCTAAATTGCTTGTTCTTGCAGGCCAAAGAGTAAGAAATAGCAGTTGTTCCAGATTTTGTTGTGTACTTATCACCATTACCAACCCCTACCATACCTTTTTAGGTCTCACCTATGCAGCGCTTGTACTGTGTCTTAGAGACATGCTGTATCTAGGATATGGGCTTCAAATAACTCCCATCTTTTTCATTGGTTCCTGTTGCTGTTCTTTAGAAAGGCTGACTTATTATTGGTGAATACACTTAGTAGTCCTTCCTTTTGAATATGCTATATCTTACATGTGTTCTTACTTTTTGGTTATTTATACTTAGAGACAACTCTTTTTTAGTTGGCCTGCCTCTTTGCTCATTAACTGTTCTGTTTACTTGTGCAATAAAACTTTGGTTGCTTCATTTGCTTGCCAGACCTTTATCTCCCCCTCACCCCTCACAACTCCCACAACACTGCTTCAGTTGTTTCATGTCCCTTAATCTCCCTGTGCCTCCCCTCCCACAAAACTGCTTGCAGGCCCCACCACCTCTCCGAAGCCACTGGTGTTTTCTTCGTTTTTTGTTTAGTTACTTTATGCATAACTTGCAGTGCCCTCGTTTAATATACCTTTGCCTTCTACCTCATCCCCCTAAACGACTCTGCTTGCCTGCCCCTGAGATCGCTGCATTAAATTCTTATGTTATTTTACATTAGTCGCTTATCACAGGCTGTTGAGCCAACACGAGACTCAAACATTGATCCTCAGCTCACCAGTCGGCACCTCTCATTGATGCACCATATCCTTTCCCTAGCCATGTTGCAGGATGCAGTATGTAGCCAAAAGAAGTAACAAGGGTCACGTAGTTAGAGTCTTTGATACTGCGCCCTCACAACACTGCTTGTTTTACCATGTAACCAGAATTGACATTTACTTTGTTAGTGGAAATTTTAACCGCATGTTGTTAGTGTACGTGGCATTTTTTACTTCTAAACCCAGTACTGTTGTGTTACTTTGGGTCTTGCCTTCCATCGTGATTCTGATTCCAATTGTCGGCCACCTGAACACTTTAATAGGACCCAGCATGCCCCCACACAGCGGACCTGCCAAAGACAAGCCAAAGTCTTCATCCTGACTGGCAGCAGCAAACTTCTAAAATGAGCATGGTAATATCAAGCCAATCCTAATTAAGCAACTTAATAAGGATATCCACTAATGCCATCACATGTATCCTATCATCCTATAAAGTTGAAGTGGCTGAAACTCGGCCTGCAAACCATACCAGCCCTTAATGTAGTTTTTGACAAATCATTATGCAAAAGTGAGGTGCGTTCAAAACCATGTAGATGTGAAGACTGATGATAATAAAATCCAATGGATCAAATGAACCACACTTCAACAGCAAAGTTGGACTTATGGCATACTGGCCCCAACACAGATGATACACTTAAGGAAGCCCAAAAAATTCTCAATGCGATTTGGATAATGGGCACTGAAGTATGACAAAGTAAAAAAACAAAGTTTAAAAATGGCACTTGACGCAATCAGCATCGGCAAAGGAAGCAACAGGACCACAGAGACCGCACACACTTTTTGGAAGAATCCTAAATTAGGGTATAGACTTTGGTGCAACCCCAGAACTTCTGCTAGCTTGCCAGGAGAATCCTCTGACAATTGGCTTATGTAACTGCTATCATGTGGCTGACTCTTGGGTACGGGTTATAGATTCTGTACTCTACTGCGTTATCCTAGCCTCTCACCACTAGCTCGCCTGACACTATTATGGTCCCTTTCAATGCTGCCCCACCCTAACATTGTTCCAAAACAACAGCAATATAGGACACCAACTCAGTTCTGTAAATAGCTGAAGTATTAGGCAACGTTGACAAAAAGCACATACAGTCTCTGCCGTGATGCAAGCTTTCCAGCTCATGCAATGGCTACATACGCTATCATCTGTCTCCATAGACTTATGCTCTTGGTACAGTGTCTATACCTGGCGCTGCTATATTGCTTTCGATTTCACAGCAAGTATTTAAGTTAGTGTTACCTGTATTTTCTTTGGGGACAAGCCAAATCTGCCCTACTGCTCACATTTTAAGCTCTGCCCAATTATGTATTAAACGGCCATGAGAGTTTGCAGCTTGCAAAGCACATGTAAATTGATTGCTTACAAACTGCAACAACTATGGTTTCTTGTTGCAATTAGCAGCTAAATCACAAGGCCCCTCTCACATGTGATCTCATACATATTTTATTAACCTCTTCCTACAGATCTAAAAAATAAGGATATATCAAAAGGACTTAATATTAGCATCTTGAATCATAAAAAGTAACTAGACCTATACTCAACTCGGAGTGCCAGTGACCGTAAACCAGCTTTCCTCAAAGCTATGGTTTTAATACACATTAGCGCAAGTTTTGCAATTTGTCACACATTATTATACACTATAGTTCGTCTTTAGGTCGACCTAAAATTTGAACTCTTTGATGCACGTCCAACACATTTTCAAACACTTGTATCTCAAACTCTACTTAACAGATTTATGCCAAACCAAGGAAAGCAAAGGCATTTCTCCAATTAAAGTTCTACTTTCACCACTAGTTTTGTGTAATCTAATTCAGAGATTTTTGCAGAAAGCAATATTTTCTATGCGAGCTGAAATGAGTAATACATCTGTTTTTACTCATTCCATTCCAAACCTTTTGTTTCCTGCATGGATCTCCACAACATATGGCATACCATCGAGACGTCATCAGTCATGTCATCAATTGCCAGCGTTTCAAGGAGTTCAGGCCAGGCACTCCCATGCTAACCCCACCACCCCTTTCACTCCCGTGGTACGGAAAGACATTAGTTTTTTTTATTTTAAAAAAAAAAATACTGCTTTGCAATTTTTTTTCTCCAAAATATAAAAAAAACAGGTTAAAGGTTTGACAGATGGTATCATCATGATGATGTTGCTGGTGCTGTCCATCAAACTTTTAATACAGTGACAGGAACTGCCATGACAAAGGAGCAATAAGGGATTGTGACCCAAACTTCCAAGACAATGTTTTTGAAAGGAGATGGAATGAATCTGGGAGGGGAGTCGGTATATTTGATATCAGTATAAAATCTATTATTTTTGGGTTGCGTGAGTTCATTGGAAACATTGTTATTTATTTATAAAGTTTTATATAGCGCGAACTTGATCCCGAAGGATATCAGAGTGCTTTACAATTTGAGGCATAGGTAACAAATCAAAACATGAGTCTAATATGGGGAATCTAATAGGTTTTGGATTAACTAGCACAAACATAACAGCTCAATATAAACCTGAGTGCACGAATAGGAATGGGCTATGCGATAGAGCATAGAGAGATAAAGGGAGTACGTACAATAATTATACACAGGAATAATAACCAGTACCCTAAGCAATAATAAAAACAAAAGTCAAATGTGGAGTCTAAAAGGCTTCGAATCAAATGTTGAACATCTAACAGATCATTTACACACCTGGGTGAACGAAGAATATGCTAGACGATGGAGCATAATGACTAAAGGGGAGTAGATTCAATAATCATGTACCGGAATAATAACCAAAACAAAAATAATGATCATATAAAAGAATAATAAACGATATTATTATTATAGTATGTCCGGTTTGCTTAGAGCTAAATATTGACACTCAATTCAATTATCTGGTAACACCAACAGCAACAAAAGTTAATCACCGAGTCTGGTGGCTACCCACACTTGCCTTTTCCTCCTTCCCTCTGATTCTTGTGGCCTCAGTTTCACCATGGGCTGTCAGCCTCTAGGTTTGCGTGTGGCTGGTTACTTCAAGTTTCATTGTGTTTCATTTTGTTGTCAACTTTTATTTCATTCAGGTTTGCTGGGTTGTTGTTCCACTGCAAGGAAGTGGGCAATGAGAGGGCAGGGCGAAGGAGAGGGTTGTCAGTTTTGATACAGTATTAAATTGTTTGCTTCTTGTTGCACATGTTTTTCCATTGACTGTAGCGAATACTGTTAAAGTAAAACAATTCCAGAAGCCAAGAATTGTAAATACAAATAGCGGGCAGCTCAGCAAATAACAAACAGACAATTGTTGTTTCAGTTGACCAGAGCTCTCACCCAAAACAGTCAGTTGGAACATATAAAGCTAGATGCAAGAACATTTGAATGGTTTCTATACCCTCTTCCCTTTACACAAGTCTTTGGAGTGCAAACGTAAAAAAGCATGTTACTTTCAGTGAAACCTATCTAATGAGCAGGTAAGAAAATGCAAGACACCCTTGAAGCAGTTAAAGAACAAAATAATTCACCTGTGACTGTTGGCATGTACCTGGGATACAGTTACTGGGCTGGGGAATTTCTGAAAGCTTCAGTTCATTCATAGGACAGGTGGTGCTTGCCAGCAAAGATTTCATGACCAAGGGATTGCACTTGGGGAAAGTAGAACTATTATTTCTCATTTGAAACTTTATGCCCTTTACTAGCCAATTCAGTGAAAAGGCAGATAGAATTCTCCTTTCCATGGTGTAGAGTAAGAAATGCTAAAAGTGGATATCACATATTGAACTAAATTAGAACCCTAGGGGGAAACCAAGTTGTCTTGATTCTCCAGGGTTTTGGAAAAGTTTAAAGGAGACTCTGTACATGTTCACAGTCCGGCCCAAGAAAAATGAGACCCTCAATATATGAACAAGAAGACATACTGATTCTTATCATGTATGAGGAAGGAGAATAAAGTGGTTTAACCATAGAAAATCATTGGGTGTTTAGGTGGGTGCAAGAAAGGATGGTGGTATGCTTGAGGACCACAGCAAAACTTGGGATAATCACATTAGTAATGGCCCTAAGATCCTATATGGATTTGTAAACATTGGCTTGCTCTGCCTTGCATATCAGGAGAATCCTATATCACAGCGACTGACAATAGGAATTAAAACTCATTGCTTAATAAAATCTGTTGTACAGGGTATATCACTTCCTCTACTTTAGATTTTAACAGGTATTGGAATGTTTTGTGTAGTTTCTTCTGAGGGTCTACCTTCACCTTCACTGATTCCGTTGACTATATGAACCACACATCGTTTGCCCCTGTGGATCCCTATGCGGATTGTACCTGCAAAGAAATTCAGGTAGGTCTGCAGACATGGCACACAATGTTTTTTTGTTGATCAAGTATTCTTTAGAACATGACTTTTGAAAAAATATAGAACACTTTAGCTTGCAAAGACTGTATCTGCCAGCAGATTCGTTAGGGGAGTTAGGCTAAGCAAAAGGAATGTTTCTCACTAATGGGTCTCAGGGAAATATACAAGAGGTCAGAAATATAGTCAGGAACTCGTTAGTTAGAAATACCAACTGCATCTATGGACACACCCAAGAGAGGTAAAGTGTGGAATTGAGATGTTTTGGAGCTCAGTGACTAGCAACTGTGTGAGTGAGAAAGGTAATACACTTACCATTAATGGCACAATCTACATATGGCCCCCTTTGAGTAACCAGGCTTAAGATATTCATGGCAGAGTTGGCACCTCTCAAGCTGTCCTAAAGGTGAGAATAAGCATTTTGAGTAATCTGATTAAACCCAGACTGATCAACAAGTGTTGGTGTCCCTGCCCTTTCCATTTCTTCTGGCAGCTTTCCTCCCTCATTTTCCCTCCCCCTTTGTTCCTCCTTTTGCAGGGCTCTCCAACTGACATCCTCATTGATTCTCTGCATGTTCTGCAACTTCTGAGACATCAGTTTTGATAATACATTCTCTTTGTTTCTCATGTGCGACAATGCACATGAGAAACCAGTTTGCGCACTACTTAGTCTGCCTCCCGATGAAGATAGTAATTAGGTGATTCCTAACATTTTGTGACAACCCTGCACAAAAGCAGCACCTACAGCTTCCCGGACCATCTCCGTGGAATAGGCCATTTCTGAGCATCTTTCAAACACATCCATAAGTCAGTCAAAATAATCATCAAAGGGCTGAACTTTTATTTTCTTATCTTCATACAGGCCTTGGTCCTATCGCGCCTGGGCTATGGCAACTCTCTGTACCTACGTAAAGCAATGATAAGGAAGCTCCATGGTGCGCAGAATTGCGCTGCTAGACCGTTGCTTGGGGTCCTGAAAACTCAGTCAGCCAAACCATCCCTGCAGTCTCTACACTGGCTACCTATTCTGGAAACAATACAATTCAAAGCCCTGTGCATAGCTCATAAGACCATGTTGTGTAAGGGCCCTGATATTAACAGCTCCCTCATTACCTCCTACCACCCCAGAAAATGCCCTAGATCAGCAAATCTTAACTTCGCAGTCATCCCCAAAATCAGGAGGGTAAGGAGTGATGGAGATCTTTTTCCTACAATGTAGCCAGACTTTGGAACACACTGCCCCTACACCTTCGAAAGGAATCCTGCCATCTTTCCTTCAGAAAAGTACTTAAAACCTGGGTATTTCAACATTCCACCCTATAATCCTACCACACCCCCTTCTGTCCAGCCGCTAGTGCTGGGATGCCCTTGGGTAACTATGCGCTCTACAAATGCTGAATAATAATAATAATAATTATTATAGATCTAAATCTTAGTCCAATTGCTTTTCACCTGGCATACATCCGTGGGTGCATTCAACCATGCATCTCAACTCTCCTTCATTCCCAGGGGCATCTCCTGGCAATGGCAACTTTTCCACTAATCTTTCTCTCACTAGCCCCAGCACCACCATTGATCTGCACTGTTAGGTCTGTAGCATTTAAACATACTCTGCAGTTTCTCTCGCAACAGAGTCAGTTTTTTTTAGATGTTAGGAAATGGTTTCTCAAAACTATTTAAATCAGACGGGATCCAAGGGACACGGACCATGATTCAGTTCCCGACTGTAGTGTTAGCGTAGTCCCTCAAGGGAAGAAGTGTGGAAAAGGAAGAGTCCTCGTCATCAGCGTCTCATGAGCAGAAAGAAGGGAAGAACCTTCTAGACAACAGTTATGCAGTCTGTCTCAAAAGTTTGAAGGTAATAGTAGGGCTTCATTCTCTGTGGTCTCTACACCCAAAGGCAGACGATAAATGGGACCCAGACCGATACAGGGTAGTGGAATCAGCCTCTTATCTGTTTGTTCACACCTATTTTCCGTGCACTTTACTGTAAGTCAGTTGTATTGCTATGCTTGCTTGTGCGATACCTCTTTGTGCTCCTGATGCTGACTGTCACTTAGGCGCTTCTCTGGTTCGGTGTGCATCAGTAGTGGTGGCCCATCTCCTTCAGCCGGCCTGTGAAAAACAAACAGCAGATCTTCCTTCCTCAGATCAACACTCTCTTTCTTATTTTTATGCGGCTTAGTGATGTGGGGCAATAAGCATGGAGGAGGAGGTGGAGCAGTTGGAGAACAAACCTTAACTCTGTCTCTTAAAGACACTGAAAGCTTGGGTTTTTCTATTAAAATCAATGCCTCGTTTTCCCTCTCGGGAGGACTTCTATACCGCCCTCCGGGTAATCCTACCTCCTTTCTCAACTCTTTGGATGAGGCCCTCGGAGCGCTCATGCTACAATACCCCAATTTTACCCTCATTGGTGATATAAATCTACATATGGATTCACCTGCCAACCCCCATACCTTTTCCTTCTTACAGTCTTTGAACATTTTTGGACTTTCCCAACGTATCAACACTGCCACTCACAGTGCTGGACATACTATTGATGGCATCTGCTCTAATCTTCCAAACCTCTCCATTTCCCTTCCGCTACCTCAAATTTGGACTGACCATTACTTCATCCCATTTGATATTATGTTACCTCTTTCTACCCTATCCAGCTCCAGGCATACCCATGCCACCTTTACAGTCAATTGGAAGAAGGTGGCCGAACGAATAAAGCTAGAACCAAAACCACTGCTCCCATCCCCTACTCTAATTGGAGATGTCGAAATCGACTCCCGCAACTTCCATATTTGGATGAACCAAATAGTCACGGCTAATACTAAGCCCAAAAACCATCAGGAAAAGGGCTCTAAGAAGAGAAAACCTAATGCCCCCTGGTTCACACAGACCCTAGCAGACACTCACCTTCTATGTCGGAGACTAGAAAGACACTGGAGACAAGCATATGACACGGTGTCCAGAGCATGCTATGTCCAACAGAGGAAATTATACCTCTCCGACATAAAAATAGCAAAAAAGGCAAATTACACTAAGCTCATAACGGAAGCACACCAAAACCAAAAAACCATCTTCACCATAGTCAAGTCATTTACTCATCCGAAAGCCCTCACCACCGAAATACCTCCCTCAGAGAGCCTATGCAATCAAATTGCAATTTTTTTTGTTGACAAAATTGTCAACATCCAGAAAGACTTTTCCCCTCCTCCGACAACGCCCTTAAGGGAATCAGTCAACTACCCTCTTCTCTCCAGTTTTAAATCGGTCTCCCTGCAACAAACCAGTAAGGCAATACGGGCCTGTAAATCAGGAGCGCCTACTGATTCCTGCCCCCCCATTATTCTACATCACCTGATCGACACAGTTAACCCCTACATTAATGCCATTATTAATGAATCCCTTGAATCTGGACATGTACCTGCTGACTGGAAGAAGGCCATCGTAAAACCTCTGTTGAAAAAGCAGAATAAATCATCAACAGATTTGACCAACATGCGTCCCATCTCCTTACTTCCCGTTCTTGGCAAAGTCACGGAGCATCTAGTACATGAGGAGCTTAAAACTTATGTAGAAGCCCATAACATCTTGCACCCTCAGCAATCGGGTTTCCGCTCCGGTCACTCCACTGAAACAGCTTTGATCGAACTTGCTGATTCCATCAAATTCCTGCAGGATGAGGGCAAGCAAGCTGTCCTCATCCTGCTGGATCTTACAGCAGCGTTCGACACCATCTCGCATGCCATCCTGATTAACCGAATGCGAGAGATTGGCGTGACAGACACAGCCCTGGCCTGGATCTCATCATTTCTATCTAATAGGTCTCAGATCGTGTCCTTAGGGCCCCACCTATCCTGCGAAAAACCTATTACATCTGGAGTGCCCCAGGGGTCCATATTAAGCCCTTTATTTTTTAATATTTACATGGCACCCCTCTTAACTGTGATTGAATCACATGGGATTCTTGTCACGTCTTACGCTGACGACACTCAATTGGTCGTCACCATTGACAAACAGCGAACTGACGCAGATCTCCGGTTTAAAAACTGCCTCTCTGATGTCTTCAAGTGGCTCAAAACTAACCATCTTAGATGTAACAGTGCTAAGACGGAAATCATCCCGTTGGGTAAAAATTTGACTTTTTGCCCGAAAGATTGGTGGCCTCTAGGATCAGAGGCCCCTCCAAGTGCAGTACCATCAGCCAGGAATCTAGGCGTGCAATTTGACTCTTCTCTTTCTTTCGATGACCACGTCAAGATTACCGCTGGTCGCTGTTTTGGACTAATAAAATCTTTGAAGAAGTTCTTCGACTTCCTCCCAATTGCAGCTAGAAAGTCAGTCGCGGTAGCCCTTATACTCTCCCGACTTGACTACTGCAATGGCCTTATGGCCGGAGTGAAAAAATCTACCCTTAGAAAGCTGCAGAGCATCCAACATGCTGCAGCCAGGCTGGTTTTACAACTCCCCAGAAGGTCATCAGCGTCGGCAGCATTAAATTCGCTGCACTGGATGCCGCTGCACAAAAGAATCCTGTTTAAACTGCTTCTCACAGTTTTTAAAACCATGCATAATACAGGGCCCCGCTATTTGGCAAATCGTTTCACGCGCTATAATCCCTCGCGTTGCCTGAGATCCTCCGGGACAAATCTGGTTCTAATTCCCAAATTCAAATACAAGACCAAGGGTGGGAAATCCTTCACTGTTCTGGCAGCCAAAGCCTGGAACAATCTACCTGTCAACCTCAGATTCATAGAAAAAGAGAACAACTTCAGAAAACTTCTCAAGACATGGGTCTATCAACAACCAGACTCCTCTGTCTTGGCTGCCATTTAGTTTCTTCCTTTTATCACACTTCATTATTCAGTCATTCTCCGCAGCTTGCCTAGCGCCATGATGCTCCCTTGGGAGCGAACGTTAGCGCTTTACAAATGTACATAAATATCAAATATCAAATATCTTAGGTGACTGATTTGTTATTCTAATTTCTCCTGGTCTTTTCTCATACCTCAGACCAGAATTCATGCCTATGCTTGTGTGTCTCCTTATGCCATTGTAGGAAGAGATGCCATTGTCAGCCTTTGTTATTTTGGGTTTCCTACAGTGTTAGACTTGGTCCTCTGTGCAGGTCATCCCCAAACGTTTTCCCTTAACCCTTTTGTTTCTGAACCTGTTTATGTTGGCTTTTAGGACTCTGCACATTTTACTACTGCTAACTGGTCCCTTTGCCCTCTCCTTTAACCCCTTGCCTGCGGGGCATATTCCCCTTCCGTGCTGGGGAAGGGGGGCGCGCACAGCGCCCCGGTGCTCATGATGAGCTGAGCTCATCATGACCACACCCGTTTCATTTGAACTTTCGCACAGCAGTGGAATTTGCCCAGCGTGCGAGCGTTCTAACGGTCACGATGAGCTCAGCTCGTCATGAGCACACTTGAACCGTGGCTCATGACGAGGTCAGCTCGTCATGAGCGTGGGAGGGGTTAAATATGGTAAAATTGGCTTACCCCCAATTGGTAAATTTAAAGTGCTTGTAAACCCCCAGAAAAATGATACTACATATAGTGTGGGCTGGTAAATTAAATGCTACTAGTGGGTCTGCAAAAAGAACAGACGATGGACGGAATGCTGAACCAATCAAACATTCACCCCCAGTCACAGATCTGGGTTAAATCCATTGGTTTGTTTTGCATAATACTCAATTTCAGTTTAGACCCAGCCATGTTCGCCCTAAGTAGGATGGATATGTTTAGAGCTGGGTCCCTTGCTCTCTGTGCCATCAGATTCAAGTTAGCCTGGCTGATGAGGGATACTACTCCGAAAAAGGTCCTAGGAAGCTTATTTCCAGTCCAGGGAGGACCCGGCTTGGCAGTTCATGCTGGACTGTTACTATGAGGAACAGGGTCAAGACTGATTTTCATATGACTGTGTCCAAACTAGGGTGGTGTAGTGAGCAAAAGGACAATGGTTTTAACCCAGATCCCTTGACTTGGGGTGAATGTTTGATTCATTCAACATTCTGTCCATCATTTGTTGCTGCAACACTAGTGGGTCTCCAGCACTTGTTAAATCACCAACTTAGTAGCCCTTTCAACTACTCTCAGGTCTGCCTGTGTGTGGAGTCTAATCTGCCATTTCGACCTGGCAAAGTAAACCTTTTGCCAGGTCTAAAACTACTTTTTTAATACATTTAAGTCACCCCTAAGGTAGACCCTAAACAGCCACCAGACAGTGTGCAGTCTATTTAAAAAGTTGGGCATGTACTTGTCAGTTTTATATGTCCTGTTCTGGTAGTGAAAAACTCTTACATTCTCTTTTTACTAGTGCAAGACTACATATCCTGTAGGATAACATTGTGTTACCTTATTAAATTTAATAAGTGATAACTTTCAATGGGGAGCAAGTATGAATGTGCCAAGTTTGGTGTCTAAGGGATTGCATTCCAACCCCCTCTTTAATTGTTAAGTTGGATTTTAAGTCACAATTCTGAAAATGCCACTTTTAGAAAGTAGGATTTTTCTTGCCCCAACCATTTGGTGTCAGCAGCCTGTATCACATGGCTAGGTGTAGCAGGAAGTTGGTGTTTGTGTATCGCTCCTAGACCGTGAGACAAAGAGGGACTAGATGTTGTCCTGACGGACCATCTCCGACTCAATAGAGAGCGGAGCTGTCACCAACTACACTTGCACATCACAAATGCTCTGTATCATCATTCTTACAAAGGGGTTCACACTAGTCTTTTTGGGCCCTCATACACTCTGGGGTCAGGGCAGCAAGGCAGGAAATTTGAAACACCTCTGGGGTGGGTGGGGGGGGGGAACCCACTAGAAACTCTCCTAATTTAAAGCTGGCACCATGTATAGATATTGGACCATCAGACCTAACTCCTAAATACACCTCTGGACCTGTGGAAGATTCAGAAGGACTGATGTGCTGCAAGAAGGACTGCTGCCCTGCTACTCTGCTGCCTGAGTGAGAAGAACTTTGCTTTGGTCTCCTCAGATCAGTACGCAAGATACTGCCCCTCATCCCTTTCACATCGAGAAAGCTCCTGATCCAGGGTCTGATTATGTCCAGGCTGGATTTTAATAATGCGATTTACCTTGGGGCCCCTGAAAGCACTTTGAACAGACTCCAACAAGTTCAAAACGCGGCAGCACAAACACTCTATAACATCCCCATGTCCTGCTCTGCTAAACCAGCACTGAGGGCACTACATTGGCTGCCAATACGGGAAAGAGTGAAATTTAAATCCCTATGCCTTGCACACAAAATCTTGCAAGGCAAAGGCCCTCCCATCCTTCAGAAGATGGTGACCCCGTACAAAGCGAGCAGAACTTTACGCTCAGACTGTCAACACCTGTCTGTCATCCCCAGGGTAAAAAAGGCCCGCTCAGGAGGAAGGAGATTTTCAGTCCAATGTTTCTATCCTCCCCATAGGTTTGCACGCGGAACCGTGTCTCTTGCGCTTCCGTAAACAACTTAAGACCCTCCTCTTCTGTTAATTCTTCTTCGTTCCTGCTATTTCTGATGCTGGTTGGTGGCAAAAGCGCAGGGATGCTCCAGGGTAACCGGGCGCTATATAAAACCGATCTAATAATAATAATAATAATAACTTGAACTGCATCTTGAGCCTAAGACCTTCAGAGTGACTCAGGGACCGAAAAAGAAAAAGTCCAACCACCTTGAACCCAGCACCTGGACTCTTATCTGCTGTGAGTCTTTCCCCTCCATCCCTGACAGAGGTATTGCCCCATCCTAGACCCTTGGAAGTGGGCCTGAAGGTGCTCTACCATCTCAGCTGTGGTCTCTTGAGCAGAACCAACGCAGAGTGTTGCATCTCCTTGTGCTCCGCATCAGAACTGCTGCTTGTGACGCATCTCCGAGACAGGTATTCACATCGCAGCATGCAGCTCCTTGGAACCACCACTGCATGATGCGTCCTCATAGCAGGACTTTGCATTGCAAGCCCTGTCAGTAACATCCTTGGAACCTTTGCTGCATGATGCATTCTCCATGCAAGACCTCCCAACGCAGAACGCAGCTCATCTAAACCTCTGCTGCATGACGCATCCGTCCATCACCACCCCCTTTTGTACCGCTTTTGGCCGCCATAAGTGTGGCAGGCTATACTCAGACGTGAGTCCCTTGCTCACTTTGCCACTGGATTCAAGCAAGCCGGGCTGAAGACGGCTGGAATGCCAGAAACCGGTCCTCGGAGGCTTGTTTCCGGTCCAGGGAAGACATGGCTTGGCAGTTCGGGCTGGACTGTTCCCATCAGGCACAGGGTCAGACTGATTTGCATATAGCCATGTCTGAACTGGGGTGGCAGAGTGGGCTAAAGAACGGTGATGGATTAAACCCAGATCTTTTGACTGGGTGTGAGTGTTTGATTGATTCAGATGCTCCGTCCATCACCACCCCCTTTTGTACAGCATGACGCATCCTCAGCACTGGATCTTGCAATGCTCATCAACTTGGACTTAAGGTACTTTGTTCAGTGGGTCTAACTTGGTCTCTGTATCCAGCCTATGCTCCATCATGGGTAGTCTGAACTTGTCCCGGTCCAGCGCGACCAGATATCTACAGTTGGTGTTTTGTTTTTAAGCACTATTTTTACTTAATCTTTAAAATTGCATATCTCCCGTTTTACTAATTGGATTTTTTGTCAATGTGGTGTCAAATAATTTATTAAAATATACTTTATTTTTCTAAGTTTGTGTGAGATTCTTGAGTAGGGTTTTAACCCCCTCGACCATTTACCCAATTTCTTATATTTGGCTTTTACTGAAAGTTTGGAACTATTTTTTTATCAAAGTTACCATGCCAGGGAAATGACTTCATTCCAGCCTTAGTAATGAGCCTCAACTAGGCTCTTAAATACTTGCAACTTCCTTTTTTTGTATTGTGGGTACATAGTTTGGTCTGGACACCCTTTTGGAGTGGGCTCGCAGTTAGATTTTTCGGGCCCCATTCCTGCTGCTTATTGCTCACTTCCACCTACCTAATAATTTCTTCTAACTGGCGTTCTGGATGAAGGAGTGTGAAGATATCACACAATAACACTGAAATATCTGCTTGCGTTCAACAAACCTTCAGTCAACACCTGAAGGGACAAATGAATGGGTTGGGGAGCTAGATTGGAGGGCCTCTTTCCAAAACCCATTCATCTTTCAAGGGTATTCACCTATGATCATGGTGTTCTTGCCTACCTTCCCTGTTACCACACTATTTCAAGAGCACTCGAGCTTTAGACCCTAGTTTCACTCTCCTACACTTTTCTGTTCAATGGACTCTTCCCAATTATAGTGGATGCCAACTATGCGCACCCTTTTTTTAACAACACATTTACAACTAAAAAAGAATACAGACCATGCAAAGCTGGAAAGCAAATAAATATACCATAATCACTGTTAGATATGTTGGTTCGTTCATACTCATGCTTTTAGTCAGTTCTTCAGGCCCAGTGCTGGGCTGTGCTCCACATCAGAGCTCCTGGTGCATCTTGTTCCTTCCTTCTTTTGCTGGGGTTATAGTGTGGAGTACGGTCCAACGCTCACCTATCTACTACTTGTATACTTGTAGAGTTAATTTAATGCCACCAGTGCATCTTTTGTTAAAATAAAGCACAACACATGGAGGAGTCAAGATGTCTAACATGCATTTAACGTACAAATAGCTAGTAGCAGAGTAAATAATAAACAGAAAAATTTAATATTTATATGATCAGAGCTCTCCCCAAAAATTGCCAATTAGAGCATGTAGTGCTAAAATTATGCAAAATCGAACAGTTAATATATTTTCTTCCCTCCATACAAGCCTATGGAGTACACACTTGACAGAAACTAGTTACTTGCAGCGAATCTTATCTGAGGAGCAGTGACATCTCATAGAGAAAATATGAAAAGTTCTGGAAGCAGAGATACAGTATAATAATTCACTGCTGACTTCAATAATTCTGGTTGCCAGTATCAAAAGTGAGGCTACGCTTTACTGTAAGAAGGAAATGTGCAAATGTATTCCTTCAAATAAAAAGGCTTTAAGGGTAGAGACATGACACTTCACATGTGCTGGAGCTGGAATTTCTGGTTAGCTGAGGCAGAGCCCGAGCCAGGCAGAACGTTCCACTACTGTCAGGGTGAGGTGATTACACCCACTGTATTACCTGCATTCACCCTTAGGTAGCTTGGTTCTGAGCAGACAGGCTTCTTACAGAGGCAGTGTGTAAAGCATTGGCATTGCACTCTCACACAATAAAGGCACTGAGTGTCACAAAAGAGACTTCACATGTGGTGTTTGTAACTGAAGAGTGTATTCAACACACACATTAATTAACACAACATGAGCATCATTTCATCTGGGCATACATTGGTCTTGTGAATATTACTAGCAGGACTAGACCCAACAGTGTAAAAATGAGATCAGTAGCATGCACACTTGGGAAACATCCTATTTAACCCTCAGCACCCTTATGCGGTGTGATACGTTGTCCACAGTGGACCCACCCTGGCAAATAACACAACTCAAAACTGAATATTCATTAGGTAATGAAGCAAATCAGTAAAGCAATACTTTTGCTCGGTACAGCTATTAGCATGCTGTTCTCATACAGCACACTCTCCCATACTCACACAGCACTGTAACACTGTGCACAGGATATTGGTAAGTCCGTATGAGGCACGCTCACACACACACACATGCAACCGGCACCGTAACATAGTACAAATGATATCCGGCAGGTCAGTTGATAATATGAATGTGGACCCTGGGCAAAGTCCTACCACAATTCCCAGTTACCCCCTGCTACTACTGGATAGAATCCTTACGATGCGGGTTTCAAGCTGGAGTCACACTTAGTCAGAGGCCCAGGGGAGAAGGCTGGATTAACCAGGCAACGGTCAACAAATGGAGTGTTGGCCACCACTCGGAAAGTTCACCCACCATTTGCTGAGCAGAAACGGGCAAAAGGCTGCCCCAGTTCAATCAAGAGGTCGTTCAATTTGCCTTATGGCACCAGCCCAGTTCTGCAAAGCACAGGGGGGTCACACAGTCTCTCAGCCCACTTCTGATCACTCTCAGAAGTATTCCTCAGCCCAGTCACTTACTCTCTCTACCCAGAGCAGATCTAGGTAATCCTACCTGACAACACAAAGTCATCAGGCCTGGTGAGGAGAGGGCAGTTGATTAATCGCACTGAGGGCAAGACGGAACAATGAATGAACGGGGCATCACCTGTCCCCACACCTCACGGAAAGTGATACACAACATCTGGTGCGCATTGATCGAAGTCACACCAGAAATACTGGTCACAGTGTACTATGAGTCAGGTTCTCCATACCTCCCTGGAAAGGAGGCCCAACGTCTGGTGCATGATGATATGTGTCACACCAGACAATCCAGTCACAATAAACCAAAAGTTGGGTTTGCCGGACCCCCTGGAAATGAGGCACAGAAAGCATCTGGTGCGTGATGATCTGAGTAGCACCAGACAATCCAGTCCCAAACAAACCCGAGTTGGGTTTGCCATACCACTTTGAAAATGAGGCACAAGGTCTGGTGCGTGATGATACGAGTCACACAGGACAATCCAGCCAACCCAGAGTCCAGTTCAGCGTACCTCCCTAGAATGAGGCACAGAGGCTGGTGCGCGATGATATGAGTCACACCAGACAATCCAGTAACAATCAACCTACAGTCAGGTTCGTCGTACCTCCCTGGAAAGAGGCAAAACGTCTGTGTGCGCGATGATTCGAGTCACACCAGATAATCTGGTCTGAAAGACACCGTTTCAAGTTCAGTAACACTGCATGAGGTACAGTGAACGACTACAATTGATGCGCTCTCTTCCCGAGGATTGCAACCTGTGAATCAGACACCACATGAAATGAGCATTCAGTTGGCAAGTCGCACATGAGAGATGCAGCACAGAAGACGAAGCAGGCCACAGTGAGTTCCGTAACTAAGGAATCCACTCACCACTGAGATGCTTATGCGTGCTAAGGCCCCATGATGCTTTGTTCACACTCCTTAGATGTGTACACATTTTGGGGCTCTGCACAAGGCACTCCGCTCTCCAGGCACAATACTTAGTTATACACTCACACCGCGCTGCAATCAGAATCCAGCAGACAAAGTTAGCGTGTGAGACAGCACCACTGTCCAGGTGAAGCACTGACGGTGTAGGTCCCTCACAAGAGGTCTTTGAAGTCCTTGAGACCTCCTCAAAGAATAGGGAGCTAGCCAAAAGGCCCCTGGAGAACACACTTTAGGGCGCCACGCAGCAGGAGGTAGTCGGCCAGTCACTATTCATGCAGGGTCCCTGCCAAGGGCTGTAATTTTCCTTGTGCACAACAGATTCCTCTGGCAGTGTGCACCACGTAGACAAAGATGTCTGGTTCCACGTCCCCCCTACAAGTGCAACTCTGCCCTGCTGAAGTATAGCACCAGTTGCTAATTATTCTGTAGTGTGCCTTTAGAGTTGTGGGTGGTTCGAAGGGCTCCCCTTTAAACGACAAATGTCTCCCCTGAATTTCAGTCCTGTCTGCCATGAGGCCTTGGAATACAGATCTTAATCGTTAGTGGGGGCCATTATCTGGCTTCCCAGAGGCCAAGTGTCAAAACCTCTCTCCCCATTCTATCTAGCCAAGACTTCAAATGGCAGAGGTCTGTCATTTTGGAAGCTAATAAATGTGAAAACAAGCATTGGTTGAATAAAAGATTAGGGTTTCTGTTGTCCATTTTAAAGTGTAAATCTAGCAAGATGAATTATGAGCTGTGTTTTCTGTTTGCATTTATTTTTTTCATTCCACAGCTAGAACCATACTTCTCCAGCAATGACCCTGTGAGCTACTGGTAGCTCTCCTGCTACCTCTAAGTACCTCTCTGTATGCAGTCCGGCCAACTAAATTATATGTTTTTGCTGGATTGATATATGTATATTAAGATTCCGAGTGTGTACTTCAGAGAAAAATATTTGCAAAACTCATAAGCTGATATTCATAGTAAAACAACTCGATTTCTAAAATATATTTAAATCTCATATTCGAATGATAAATCATGTAGCATTGAAGACACTTATTACTAACGGTATTACCATGGTGCCAGGGGCATTGTAGCTATGGCTGTTAAATATTCCTTGTGCAGAGGCACTCCAATTACAAATTGACAAAAACATGTTTGAATTAATGCTGGCAACCCTGCCTATTGCACTAAGGTGATCACTGTTGATAATCCTGCTTGTGATGGGCACAAATGTAACCTTTTCTGATGTGGTCACTATTACAACACTAACAATATTAATAGTTCGGGATGAGTTTCAATGAACGGAAGTAACTCTTATTTCAGAAGAGGTCACGTGACCTCGGATAGACGCTTGGTCTGTATCAATACAATGTTTTTTCTTCTCATCCATCTCTCTCCAAATTTGCTTTGCTGGACTTGATTGTAGTTGGTTCTTGGCAGTAATGACACCACAGTCCTCCCCACTAGGGCCCACATTTCTAAATAAAGCACTCACACTCAGATTCACCTTCAGTGGCATCTTCCTGCAGCCTCTTTCTGTTTTGGGCCTTTTAGAACTAGGTATGACTTAGGACCAGGGCCCCTGACACTCAACCCAGAACTCCTGCCACCATCCCCTTCCCTCTTCCTCCTTCAGTTATCTCCTGCCTAATGCTGAAGTGAGTGCAAGCAATACAGCTGGATTTAACCTCAATATGTAACATTACTCTGGTCTAAATGAGCCTCAGTGGTCTTGGGCCTTCTACTGCTCCCAGGTGACTCCGTGGACTTCTGATCATGCCCCAGTGTCCATTCTCCTGTCGCCCGAGTGACTACTAATATATGGGGTTGTATCTGTCTCTCCCAAAGTCCGGAGTATACCTCTCCCATACCTCTGCTTGGTGGACAAGTGGCATAACGATACCTCAAGAGGTCAGGCTATTTGTATGCCATGATCAACTCACCCATCCCTACTTAAGTGAGTACCACCTCCTGTCCTATCACGCAAACCTTGGATGTCGCCCCAATAAAGATAATGATTGTCAGAGTCACCAGCATTCTAATCACCAACAAAGACTTGGGTGCATATTTACAAGGGCTTTAGCTCTGCTTTTTTGGCTTTAAAAGACAAAAAAGCAGAGATAAAACTATCACCCTATTTACAAGAGGGTGCTAACATGCATAATCGCATGTTAGCATAGTTTTCCCAACGCCTCCCTTTGCATCTCTAATGAGATGATAAGTGGGCGTCACTGGGCGTACCCCAGATGGACAACCTTGCAAATACCGCTGATGTTCACATTGCGATATTTACAAGGCTGCCCCAGCAATTTAGCACACGTTAGTTTTTGGAGAAAACCGCTGTTTTGTCCAAAAACTAACATCTGCTAAAATGCAGATTTACCTATCCCCAACATTGGGGTGGATTATGCTGATACGACCCTGTGGGTCGTATCAGCAAGGTTATTGCCGTTTTGCCGGCAACATCGCTGGAAAACCAGCGATGTTCCCTGCAAAACGGCGATAACCTCGCTATCTCTGAAATTTTTATCGCCCTGGAGAAACGCGTTGATAATAAAGCACTACCAGGGCGATACATTCCATAGATAGCCTAGGATAATAAAAATATCGCTAAGCACGGCCAGCGATAATTATTGCTGGCCATTGATAATATGCACCTTGGTCTCTACTAAAATATGACACAGGTGACCCTCCCACTTTGTATACCACCTCACACAAAGAGTGCTGTAACAGACTGTTTGAAAAGTTTGGAGAACACTTTCAGGGCACTCACACAGGTTGAAAACTCAGCAACCAACATCATTCATCACGTTCATTGGAAGAATGTGCCCTACCTAATCAGTCTCTTGGAGAGTGCTTTTCGTTCTCAACAACAGGTGCTGAAATCTATATAGACATACTAAAGTATAATACAATGCTAATTCATGATTAATGGTGTGGTTGCTTTAAAAGGTTGATAGAGTTGGGTCAGAGCCAATCAGGTCAGGGAATATCTCAGTTACATTGTTTCATGACATGTGGCTGAGTCGGTCCCAGCCCATCCCTACTTTCATGAACACCAAACTGTTATAAAATCTCATTATCTCTTATTGGATTCTAAAATAATGAAGGAAGAATCGAAACTAAAGAAAAATGGGACATTAAATGTAGACAGGAAGAAAAATGAACAAATAATGAAATATTAGGAGGGGAGTAAGAAATTTAAAAGAGATATTAACTACGAAGGAAAAAACAAAACTGTCAAAAAAGAATCCTCCTTGTAATGTAGAAAAAAACACAAGAACAATAAGAAGAGAGAGCTAAACAGTAAGGGAAACAGGTAGAAAGGAGAAATAAGATAACAGAGAACTAAAATAGAAATTAGAAAGAGGCAGAGAGGGAGAAGAGACGAGAGCTAGGTGAGCAGACAAAGGAGGATCCAGACCCAGCCTGGAGGAGAGAGGTGACACCAGAGGCAGCAGAACCGAGAAGGCGAGTGATGAACCGAGAGCAGCCCCTGGTGCAGTCGCCCTTCTCCCCATGGGGCTAAGTGTATAAATTGATGTCGCACTCCTCTAAAAGCCCCCGCTTCCCCTACCTCCATGGTTGCATTTTTAGACAGATTTTCTCACTTCAGCACACTCTGCTGACATGATTCTACAGTGACACCGACCCGTCCACACCTCCCTTCGGTGGTGTCTAAGCCCGGCGTGACGCACTTTGCCAGCAGGGGCGGGAGCGCCCTCCGCGGAAGGGACGGGGAGACAAACCGAGAGCGGCAGGGCTTTGGGCTTCCTCGCTCGTGATGGAGCCTCCATGGAGGAAGGCTTCATGTTGCATCTGCTGATGGTTTCTGACATGGGATGATGGGATGACCAGCTCCCGCGGGCTCCTGCAGGAGATCACAAGCTGCTTGTCATGTTCCTTACATTTGGAATATAGAATGACTTGCGACACGCTACTGAAAATGGCCGCTCAGGTGCTCGAGGAGTTGATGGAAGCAGGAGCTGAAATACTGTGTAAATGTGGCAAAGTTGGCCTCTAGTTCCATCTGGCAAATGACAGTGCTTAATGATGGCGGCCCAATGTAAAATAAGACCAGGGGTGGCCTTAGGCATGTGCAAGCTGTGCACCTGCACAGGGCCACCAAACCCTAGGGGCCACCACGCCAATGTATATCCTTAATATAATAATCCTTTGAGGATGGATACATATTTGCGTGGCGGCCCCTGGCAGGGATTTGGTGGCCTGTGGCTCTGTTCCACTACCAAACACCCTGACCCCCCCTCTTCACTGGCCTCCGCGCTCTGCCCCGCCCGGACCCCCTCTTCCAGGGCCCCCTACCTACGCTCCCTGCCCAGGGCCGCCATGAACCTCGAGCCGCCCCTGATAAAACTTTGGCATGCTTACCTTTTTCCCAGGGTTAAGTCTAGTTGCTCCTGTGTGGTCAGGTGTCCTTTAGTTGTGCGGCTTACGTGGTGTAATGATTGGGGCAGTCTAGTTGTTCCCGGACACCGCCGGAAATGTTGCACCCATGAGCTCTTGTTGGGAGGCAGGGCGCGCAGAATGAAGGAAAGAGGCATGCCCGCTCGGGGGTAGTTGCCACGTACAGCCTACTCTGCAGTGTGTGTCCCGTTTCTCTGTGCGGCGCGCTCCTCCTGCAGAGCTTGCCTCAACCAGCTCTGTAATCATCACACTGGCGACGAGGGGAGCAGAACTCGTGCTCCCAACCCTGCACGTCATCACATGCCGATCAGCAATATTACCCGACCTGACAATTCACCGGCACCACGCCACCTACAGCCACGTGGTCCCTGCCTGAGCAATACGGACCCAGTGAGGGCCCTCAAGCACCAGGCCTGCAGAGAGGCAGTCACTGCACCGCTCCGGAAGGCTGGTAAGGTGCAGCCCCCTGGCCATAACATAAGGCCCACTCACTGCAGCTTATTGCATCCTGCACTGCCCACGTGGGCCCTGAGCAACCTCAGACACACTGCCCAAGCTCCACCACTGCACCTGGGTCACCAGCACTCCAGATCAGCTCCTGCATAGCGATGAATGAGCCCTGGGAGAAGTGATATAAGACACTTACGTTTGGACCACTAGGGCCCGCTCACTTATTGCCGTTACTGCAGCAACGACCCCAGGGGTGGAGAAGAGGATAGTACCTGCCATACCAGGGGTGCGCATAACACACTGGCCATGCAGCACACTGAGGTTAGACATGGGGGACAACCCAGATGGCCAGCTAGCACAGGTCGGCATCGTCACTCAGCACGCGCCCACAGGGGTGCTACCCCCTTCAGCGAAGCAGCTGACCCTACGACGGCGGCGTCCCCATGATGGAGCACATGGCAGGGCTGTCAAGAGAACTACTTTATAGCCACCAGAGAGATGGATAGAGCCATCAAGTGCACGCTCCTACTCCATTATGCTGGGAAAGAGGTGTACCTACTCTTCAAGCACCTACTGGGCACTGGGGGCCCAACGAGTATGACGCAGCACTCAATGCGCACTTCGACCCCCAACTAAATTCGGACTATGAACGATTCAAAGTACGAACAAGCGAGACAACAGGAAGGGGAGTCCATCGACGCCTTCCACACAAGATTGAGGGAGTTAGCGAGCACCCACCTAGTTGACGAGAGGGCTGTGGAGGAGATTCAAGCCCAGCTTATACACGGAGTGCACAGCAAGATCCTGCGTGAACTCATCCTGCGGCAGCCGAACATACTCCTCAATGACATCCTAGTCATGGCCCGGGCCGTGTGAGCGGATGAAATGGACCTAGCGCTGAAGGGCACAACCGAAAAGAGTGCGACCATCAAAACAGAGAGGACCGAAGCCATCACGACTCGAGACAAGAGGAGCAGGCCACGGGACCACCCGCCCCAGACTCCGAGAGGCCAGTGCCTATACTGTGGGCACGAAGAACATCCACCACACAAGTGCCCTGTAGAAGGGAAAACGTGCACCAATTGCGTAATTCCGAACCGTTTCGCATCTATGTGCCGGCGGAAATGCCCGAGGAAGGAAAATAGGGGAGTCAAGCCTGTGCGAAAACTCGTGAGGCATCTGTCGAGCATGTCCCTAGCATCGTCCCAAGGGGGAAGGAAGAACGAACGAACCACGCACCAGGTCGAACACTCATCCACCGAAGAAGCAGAAGGTGAGACGAACCTCGTATCATTCACTCAGGCACTAAAGAAACTGAGAAGGCCTCAGCCCACGGGCACAGTCAAGATCGCCAGGTCATAATTAAGTGTGGTAATTGACACCGGCGTGCCAGTAAATGTCATGGGCATCCAACAATATAATCTGCTGAGGCATAAACCCAAGCTCAAACCATCCAAGACTAAAATATTCACATAAGGAAGCAACTCACCCCTACCCATACGGGGCAAAATGACAGTAACAATATGGTCAAAGGGGAATGAAATCACGGCCGACATTTACTTCATCAACCAAGAGGCGGACACCCTACTAAACAGCCACGCAGCAGAGGATTTGGGGTTAGCCACGCTCGCAAGAAGTGTACAAGCGAACCAAACAAAGGAACTGCTAACACAGTTTACAAACTTATTCCAAGGCCTAGGCCGGATCAAAAAAGCACCCGTCAAGTTGCACAACGACCTGTTGGTCCCACCGATGGCACTACGACATAGGAGGATCCCATTCAACCTCAGACCCTTAGTGGAACAAGAACTACGAAAGCTAGAGGATCAAGGGGTCATTGAAAAGGTCTCGGGACCCATCCCATGGGTATAGCCTATGGTGATCGCCAAGAAGCCCAGAAAGCCAGGGAAGATATGCTCCTCCCCAACAAGGCCATAAAGCATGAACGCCACATCAGAACAATAATGAATGACATAGTAGCCGACGTCAATGGGTCTCACTGGTTTACGAAACTGGACCTGAATGCATGCTATCACTAGCTAGTTCTAGCCAAAGAAAGCCGCTACATAACAGCCCTTCAGCATCCAACTTGGACCCCGGATATACAAGCGCCTCAACTTCAGGATCTCGTACCCACCAGAGGTATTCCAGGAAGCAGTGAGAGACATCCTAACAGGCCTACCAGGAGTACTGAATGTGAGTGATGATAGCCTCATCCACTCCGAGACCGCTGATGAACACTACCGCCACCTGAAGTGCAGCCCTGCAGTGGGTCCAAGACCACGGGGTCACTCTACACAGAGAAAAGTGCCTCTTCTTTCAGAAGCAAATAGAATTCTTCGGATACCTATTCAACCAAGAGGGCATCCAAGTGGACCCGTGGAAGTCCCAAGCAATTTAACCACATCCATGCTGCTGACGAGCTCAGCTCGTCATGGAGTGCAGTGTAGCTGCACTCATGATGAGCTGAGCTCGTCACGGCCGTTGGAACGTTCGCACGTGGGGCTAATTTCCCCCTGTGCTGAACGTTCCAAAAACGGGTGCGGCCGTGACGAGCTCAGCTCATCATGAGGACAGCTCCGCTGTACTCCATGACGAGCTGAGCTCGTCACCAGCATGGGGGTGCTGCGCGCGGCCCCCCTCCCCCCGCACAGGAGGTGAAAAACCCTTGCAGCAAAGGGGTTAAAGACATCCCGGCCCCTGCAACAGTATCCGAAGTATGAAGCTTTCTGGGGATGGCCACTAACTGTGGCCGATTCATTCCAGATTTGGCCACCATTGCGGAGCCCTTTCGCAACCTCACCCGGGATGACGCCATGTGGAAATGGGGAGCCATGGAAGAAACAGCATTCCAGAGGATCAAGACCGCCTTCCTGGACCACACCACTCTGGTGTACTTCGATCAGGCCAAACAGACGTACATCCTTGTCGATGACAGCCCTGTGAGATTAGGGGCTGGACTGACCCAGGAGCAAGAACCTGTCAGGTGGGCTGCCCTGGCCTATGCCAGCAAGGCACTTTCACCCACAGAGAGACGCTACGTGCAAATTGAGAGGGAAGCACTGGCCATCAGGTGGGCGTGCTGCCACTTCCATTTGTACATCTGTGGTCAATCGTTCAGGGTCATCATGACCACCAACCTCTGGTGCCGTTGTTCAGAGGATCAGCACCACACCCTCCCCCGAGGATTGAACGGTGGGCCATCGGGCTCCAACAATACAAGATGGAAGTAGCCTACCGCCCCTGTGCCATGAACTCTGCCGATTTCCTTTCTAGACACCCAGCACCACCAGACGAACCAGGAGACGAAGCAGTCGTCGCCGCCTTGGAGCCTCACGTAAATATGATTTAAATATGATTTCCATGGTAACGTGCCCGAAAGCTTTGACATTGGAAGACATTGCTGTAGCTGCGCAAAGAGACCCCGTACTGGCCAAAGTGCGAACAACCGTCCAAGGAGGACACTGGCACCAATTCCTGCAATCAGTCAATGACTGTGCCGGGCCTGAGAAGGAATGTCTCCTGAAACTGTGGAGAGTCAGAAACGAGCATAACACAAGGAGGGATCCTGCTGAGAGGATCCAGAATAGTGATACCGTCTTCTCTACAACACCGAGCGACCCAGTTGTCCATGGAGGGCACCAGAGAGTCGATAGAATGAAGGCCCGGATGCGAGAGAAGGTGTGGTTTCCGGGGCTTGAAACCCAAGTAGAGGAAGCAGTGAAGAGGTGCCCAGCCTGCCAGTTGACAAGTGCCGCAGAGAGACCAGCACCCGTCCAGATGGAAGAACATGGGAAGACCCCATGGGAGAAGGTGAGCATCTTATTTGGGAGTTTCCCCGATGGTCGAGCGACCGTAGTAATGAATGACATCCCCTACAAATACCCCCTGGTGGAAATAGTCAGCTCCACGGCGTTCTCCCAAGTGGCCCCAATACTTGAAAAAGTGTTCGACATGTTCGGATGCCCGGAGGAAATCAAGAGAGACAATGGGCCTCCTTTTCAAGGAAGGGAGTTCCATGACTTCCTGTAGAAGCACAGCATATGACATTGCCGCATCACCCCCCAATGGTAAAAGCCAACGGGGAGGTGAAGAGATCCATGAGGACCCTCAACAAGGCCTTACAGAACGCTGTAATGGAGAACTCCGACCCTGAACATTATCTGCAACAGTTCCTCCGAGAATACCGGAGCACTCCCCACAGTACTATCAGATGCACTCCGTGGGCGCTAATGTTCAATGGAATATGCCGGGACATGCTTCCTGTCTACCCAGGGTGGACCTTCGCCCCCATACCACGAGGAAGATGTTCTACAGCGGAGGAAGAGGCAAAATCTCGCTGCCAGCAAGACTCGGAGAACAGCCCCCAGAGAACTACGAAGGGGAGACTCAGTCATCATGAAGGACAGGAGACCAGGGAGTCAGTTCCGAACTAGGTACGAACCGGGCCACTTGACTGTGGTCAACGTGAAGGGGACCCTGGTGACTGTGGGTAGAGGAGAAGAGAGAGTAACAAGGAACATCTCCTGGCTCAAGAGATTGCCTGAGCCTCAATTCAGCCAGGAAACTGACTGCGTCCAAGGTCTCGAGGGGCAGGATGGAACAGAACACGAAGAGCCCTTGATGGACACCGTGCCACCATCAACCTCAACAACACACAGCGATGTGCGCCAGGAGGCGGAACCGCCGACCGGTGACACGTGTATGCCAGCAACGATGACCCCTGAGCAACCAGAGTCCAGCGTTGTTGCTAGGGGTGAACACCCCAGATACAGACTAAAAGAAAACCCCAGGCCCAGCTCCCGACTAAGAGACTACGCCTGTTAGATGGTAAAGCAACCATCCTCTGGCCGAAGAAAAAGAGACTGAGTTGGGATGGGCTATAATGATTGGGGCAATCTAGTGGTTACCGGCTGCCGGTGTAAATGTTGCACCCACGTGCTCTCGCCGGTGGGCGGGGTGTGCAGAATAAAGGTAAGAGGCATTCCCGCTCGAGGGCAGTCGCCACGTACAGCCTGATTTGGTGTGGGTGTCCCGTTTCTCAACATGGAGCACACCTCGCACAGCGCTTGCCTCAATCGTACTGTAATCATCACACCTGGGTCAACTGTGGTTGGCTTGGGTTCCCTTCTGCGTATTAATATCAGGTAGGTTTCCATAACACTCTGCATTCTACACATGGACACCTCAGAGAGTGTGTGAAGATTTTTGAGCCGATTTAAGATTGAATTGGACTGACAAGGGGTTAGTTGATTGCTTAAATATGTTGTCCCTGGTACATCCGGGCTGTCTACAATCGAGCTATATTAGCCAGATTTGTCTTCACCATTATTAAGCATGGCTTTCCACACAGCTTAGAGCTCAGCATAGCTTCTGGTGACGCGCTATCCTGCCAGTTAAAGTGCCTACAAAGGATCGGGCGTGTTAAACCTGAAGCATGTTTGAAGCGATGAGTTCCTAAGCAGTACCCAAATACAAGATCAATAAATAACATTTCAAGGAAATACATCCCCAAGAGTCATAAGTAACATTTGTACCATGAAGGTTTATTGCATTCATTTAAAGGGCACCCAGGAGTTAAAAGGTCGGAATTAATCAAAATTGCATATTAAATGAGTATAGGGATTTAGCATACGGCGTGATCAAATGGAGCAGTAAATACATGGAGTCATGGCAAGCTATTCTAAGTTATGAGTTAAATGACCCAATAAGGATTCGGCGTCTGAAGTCAGGGAGTCAGAAGACTGTTTCGCATCCAGATTTTACAGCTTTAACACCATGCGCTCTAGCGGAATTCCGCTCGCACGCTGGGTTTTGCGGAAACGCACTTTACGTGACGAGCTGGGCTCGTCATCAGCGTGCAAGGAGGCTACGCCATGACGAGCCCAGCTCGTCATCAGCGTCGAAGGGGTTAATAGCCATATTTACCATAGACGTCAGTGGAAATCAACATAAGGTGGTCTAATGAATCATTGAACTGGCAATACATAATACAGAATAATGCAATATCATCTATTGTTACCATTCTAACACTAACCTCTAACTGCATATTCATTTATCCTATTCTAACCTGATGTCTTTGGATATGACAGTAAAATCTAGTTACAAATCAATGGAAGTCATACAAGTAAAGGGTTAATAACAGGATGACACCTTGAATTTTACAATAGCTTCTGCCATGTTTCTTCAAGAAGAGTATGTCAACAAAGCATTCCAAGTGTAACCTTTGGTTACAAGTGGTGAACAGAGAAATAAAACACACACATTATGGGCTAGATGTAGGTAATTCCCATTTACAGACTCTTAAATACCGAATTTTACCGAATCGGTATTTAAGAGTCTGTAAAAGGGAAGGGGGCAGATTTAGGTAATTCCGAATTTAGGAATTCGGTATTTACCGATTCGGTAAATACCGAATCGGTATTGCCCATTGATTTCTATGGGCCTTGAAGCCCATAGGAATCAATGGGAAATACCGATTTGGTATTTACCGAATCGGTAAATACCGAATCCTGCAAGGGTGCAGGGGGTGTCACTTTGACACCCTCTAGCACCCCAAGTACAGGCTTGTGTGACATGTGGCACACATACATGCCCTAAGGGCATGTCTGTGTGTCACATGGCACAGGTGTGCATGCACAGATTTGCATGCACACCTGAATTCGGTATTTTACCACACAATAGGATTGTGTGGTAAAATACCGACTCTTAAGGGCCTGTGGCACTCTTAGGAGTGTCAGCTACATATGGCTTTACCAATTCGTTATATATACCGATTCAGTATTTTACCGAATCGGTAAAATTACCGATTCGGTGGGCCCCCTACATCTGAAAAGCCTAATACCGGTCAGAAACGGCCAAAATCGGCCGTTTCCGACCGGTATTAGGGCTCCTACATCTGGCCCTATGATGGCTGCATTAGAAAAGAAAAAAAATAGAGTCAAGGCCTGGTCCGGACCGACTCATGTCAAGCGTAGGAAAATACAGTTCTCTCAAGTGCAGTGTTGTTGTTTTAGTAGAAAAATGTTACATAGATGTTATTAAATCAAACCACTTGCCCTGGTTGAGCTGGATCCAATACAGTTAAGATTACCTTACTGAGGTATAGCTGGGCTTGGCATGGTTGTTCTGCCCATCCATAGTCCATCTTTTCCCCTTTATTGAAGTCAATTGTCTGTAGTTTGGCTTGCTTCATTGGGGGTGTGCTACATTTTCCATGGTTTATCAAGACTTGTCAGCTTTGAGCTTGCTAAACTGTTTTAGCTCTGGTGATAGATAAGGGTGCTTCAAATTATTTCATTTTAGCTGCAGTAAAACTAGGTTGGCTATGATCTCACCTGGCTAGCCATATTGAACTTGGGTGACTAAGGTTAGCTTTGGCGAGTGCCCTGAACTTGCCTTGAATATTGTTCATTCAGGTTGGCTATATTGGAATTGCGTTTGCCAAGAATGATATTGACGAAATCAGACAGCCAAAGTTCATCTGTGTTGGTTGCATATTTAAGTATTCAAAATGATGCACCACATTGGGAAGTGCATTATTATAAGTTAAAATTAAATGTGGTCTTAGTTCAATGGTTAGAATTCCTGAAGTCGGGGGTACTCAATCCTAACTCTTTTCCGAAGGCATCGAAAGGATCCGGTGAGTAGTATAGGTGTTGTGGAGTTTCATTCTGTAAATGGAGTCTCAAATAGATCCTGATTAGTGACAATACCCAGAGCTCTCGAATTTTCCAGTTTTTTCGATGTTTATGCCTTTGCATTTGTTTTCCCCACACACTCTAATTTTTTCCGTGGGAGTGTTAGGTGTCACTAACAATGTGCCCTTTTCACATGAGTTACTTTAAAAACAATTTTCTCTATAATTTTTAAACTTTGAGATGCTGGCAATCATTTTTTACTAGCAACAATTAAAAATGGTTTTGAAAGTCCGGATTTTAAATTGAAAATCCACTTGCGAGTAGCTGTAGAAACTATAGGGAGTGATCATAATATTCATAGGAATTACGGGGCATATTATCAAGAACGGAGTTAAAATTATCGCCGCGTTAGCGGCAGTAAAACGCCGCTAAAGCAGAGATAATGAGCTTGATAATATGCCTTTGTGAAATCTCATAGAAGCCCAGGTTAACACCAGAACCTGGGCTTCTATAGGAATTCACAAGGGCCTATTATCAAGCTCATTATCGCCACTTTAGCGGCGGTTTCCTGCCGCTAAAGCGGCGATAATGTTTACGCCGTTCTTGATAATATGCCCCAATATTTCTTAAGGTTTCAGTCTCCAACTCTAAAGGTAGCATGCCTGAAGCTTTGATTATTAGTCTGTTTGATCTAGTGTGATGTAAGCATTGTGGATGGCACTGAGATGTCAATGGTTCTGAAGTTTGACATGGGTGGTGAAGTAAGGGTGGTAAAAATATATCTCCTGTGGGTATGTGGAGTTGGCCGCCCATGTAAGGTAGTTCTTCATGTCTATAGAAGCAAGTTTTCATATCTCTACTTACACCAGTCAATTTGTGATATTAGGATACTTTCGGGGTGCCTTTGGCTTCTGTTACCCTACAACCAGATTTAGGAAGGACCAGACGGGTAGGACAGATCTGTATGACTGACTTTACAAGCTACATGCCAGACGAGGTGCCATCACCTAATGCCCAAACTGAAATAGTGAAAATCCTGCATGTCAAGATCGACAGACTACTAACTTTACAAACCCAAATAATTTCTGTAGACGGTACATGATTTTGACTGCTGCGCACGGCCAAAAGATTTCTGCAAATTCTCTCCTTGCCAGCTAAGATCACAGTTCTTCTGGCTTTGGTGGAGTCTCAACTGGATTATGATAATGCCCTTTATGTTGGACTCTCATAATATCTACTGCAGAAATTACAACCTGTTTAGAATGCAGGTGCTCGCTCGACCCTAGATGTACCCAAGCAACCTTCTATCGCTTCTCATATGAAGAATCTGCATTGGCTTCCTGTCAGGAGTAGGATTTTGTTTGAGACCTTGACCCTTATGCAACGGGCACTGCAGCAATCTGGTTCAGATTATGTAGTTGAGCTTATATAGCGCACAGCTACCCGCAGTGGGTGTCCCGGCGCTTGCTTAGGGAACCCGTCCTGATATTCCCCTGTGTGATAGCCCCAGCGGGTATCCACAAGGTGAAAGCCAGGCATCCCGCCGCGAGGGGCCGTTGTGGAGATTAAGCAAGCTATTGCCCAGAGTCGCAGAGTATGAACCCGTGAGTCGAGAAGGCACCGGAGCGAGAATTATCGAGTCTGTGGAATTTTTAGCCCAAGACCCGCCGAGGCCGGAAATTGAACCCTGGTCCAGGACCGATCTCAGCTTCCGGGTCTGCCGCCTCTAACCCCTGAGCCACAGTCTCTCTGAGACTATCTGTCCTCTAGAATCCAATGTTACTCTCCCTCTAGATCTTTTCACTCTTCACTTGGTCACTTGGCCAACGTTTTGAGGGTAAAACGAGACCGATCCGGAGACAGATCTTTTTCTCTTTTGGGCCCTCAGCCTGGAAAAAATTGCCCTTTGAACCACGTCAAGTGAACAGTGAACAATCGTTCAGAAAGCAATTTAAGACTTGGCTTTTTACTCTTTAATGAGTTATTTTCCAACCTCCTGAATCTTGTTTCCCAGACAGCACCGGGACACTCCTCAGAGTAGCTTTAGAAATCCCTTCATTCATTCATTAAGAAATGTTCAACTCACCAAAAGTAACCTCGATTCGAAAGCTGGGGCAAGTTTTGTTTTGGCTGTTCGTGGCTAGGTTTTTAATCCACCAGTGGATATGAAACCTCAATAGTTTCAGCACATCACATAGTTACTTTAAGTGACCAGGACACACTCAGACCATGTGGGTCAGTGATCTAGGCTCAGCACAATGCTGAGTGGAGTTGATCCGGTGCTCCGGGTGTCCTGCGGAGGTGTCCTTTCAGAGTAGGGACCTGCAGGACCGTGGCTCCTCAGGGGTTTTTAACATATGATCATCCACTGAAGTTAAGGGAATTACACATAAAACATATTGACATTGGTATAGTGGGGTATGTACACAAACTCTGATAAACTGTTACCAATTGTGGGCAAAAAAATTGATATTTTTAGAAAATTCATGGGCAGCAACAGGTTAAGAAAAACAGTCGAAAAAGAAGTAGCATGAAAGTGCTATTGTTTAAGGCAGAGGGGCTTTCAGCAATTGTCTGCCCCCCCCCCCCCCTCAACAAAACAGAATTATATAATAAAGAAGACAGGCATGGAGTGCAACTGAGGAGCAGGTTCAGGGGATTCAACAGGAAGTGGGTGAGCGAGCTAAAAATCAGAATATGAGTTAAAGCACCATGGGAATGGGGTAGAATCAGACAAGTGAATAAGCATTATGAAGCTCAGAGGAGGCAGGGTGTTTGGTGTGGTGAGAGAGCGCAATTTGAATGAAAAGTATGTCCGTACCATATTTACAAGTCTGTAGCGTAAAGTTAGCACATGTAACTTTAGTAATAAGAAATGTATCTGTATTTACTCTAGAATGTGCATTAGAATTAGAAAGGTCCGTATATAGGTTGGGCTAATATAGAAGTGTGTGAAAATGCTTAAGAACAGTAGAACGTGCTAAACGGAATTCATGTACGTATGTAATTAATTAAACGGAGAAAGAGATGAAATGTAAATTGAAGAAACGTGCAGACTACATAGCACTGTGTAAGAACGAGGGTATAACATTGTATTTTTATGTAACATGGATTCGATTATAATCAATAAGTTACTAATTCGATTATGTATATGTGTGTTAAAAGTCATACCGTATAGAAGAGTTTGTAGGAATTTTAGAATGGTGTGTTCATATGCTATTTTAACCTAACGGACCAAGGGTTCGCAAGAGAGTAGTCCACTGCATATAATTTAGTGGGCTCACATGGATAAGGGGATAGCTTTGATCTGTACGAGCGAGCCAAGAGTCAAAGGTCTCGTTAAATTAAAGTGACAATGCTGGATGAAGTTTTATGGCCTAGTGAGATAACGGACGTTTGGAATTTGGGGTCTTGTTTCGAAGTGTCTGTTATCGAGGTGACAAGGGGGTTACAATCACAATTGTAATGAATAGAGCTCTGTTTGAGGTGATAGACTTTGGTCTGGAGGTGTCAACTGGAATGTCATGGGGTTACCAGCACGACGGAGACGGCGCCTGAGGAACAAGGTCAACTTAACAGACGACTCAAAGAGACGAAACTATAGAAAAAACCAGAAGCAGGACTACGTGAAATGTGTACGTGGTGGGCGTCTCAAGGGGGCGTTCCACCCATACTGTGATTTTGTATTTAGGGACAGCACCCCGGGGAGAAGGCAGAGCAGAAGGAGAGCAGTAGGCAGAGGACCCTTAGAGAGCGGATGGGTAGGCAGAAAGGGTACTGCTTCTCGACATAGGTTTCCATCAGAGATTAAGAGAGTTTGAACTTCTTTGGAAGTCAAACGGCTGACACCTTTTTAGGTAAAGAACTTGTTGAGTAGGGATGTCATCTAGCATAGAGTAGGGACAGATTTAACTTGTTTCATTCTTTTCTGTAAATGACGCATCATATCCATTTTGTGTCTATGCTATTCAATTTGCTGATTTTAGAATTGGTTTTGATTGTTTTCTTTTGTAGACTGAGATTCTTTAGGGAATTTATGTTCCTTTTAGTACCTGTATACTTGTTGAATCTTATATTGAGAGGATTGTATTTGCAAATAACTTTGGGTTTATATTAAACTTTTTAAACTCTACCAGTCGTAAGTGGTTCTTCAGAGTTGCGTCAGTCTATGGGGTTGATTTAACTTATGTGGGTTTGCCTTTTACTCAATGACAGTCAATAATCGATCCAAAAAGGATAAATGAGATAAGTATCTAGGTGATCAGATAAGATATCAAAATCTCATTCCCCGCAGTTGGTAGCAGAGAAAGATGGTTGGCTTCTTGAGGAAGGCAACCTAGGTTAGGTCTAGATTACCCCAAGGCCCCTAGTCATCGACGACCAGAAGAAGAATCCCTGCCGAAGAAGGTGCTGACGGTGCGAGAGAGAAAAGCAGCAGAGTCGGTCGAGAGTGAGTATAAGGGTCATGCGTTGCCAGATTGCGGTTTTGTGTTGTACCTGTGTTGTAATGTCAAGCGGAGTTGAATGCCTGTAGTGTGATTGGGAGAAGGTTGTGAGCGCGCGCAACCGGTGAAAATCTTAAGTCCAGAGAAGGGCTTAAGTGGTTCGGGTGTATCGAACATCCAGAGTAATTGTCTACCATTGTAAAGGGGGTCATGAGGTACCATTGATCGCCCGTTGGACCGAGATAGGGGGAATGTCAGAGTGAGTGTATGAGTAACGGACGCTGGTCGGACGTTTACTGTGTGTAAGTAACCTATCAGTTAAGGCGAGCGTCTGGACGTTAGGGAAAGACGTCTCGTCAGTTGAGGTGACAATTACAGTTAGACTGTGGACGTACAGTCAAGAAAAGTGATCGCTTGGTCGGAAGTAGTCATTTTTCGGTGTATGAATGAGACGCATGCAAGACCGCGAGACGAGCTGAGAAAGGAGGGGAACTGCTGCAGAGGGGACGAGTGACGTCAGCGTAGAGACGCGCTGGGATAGGCTGGTCAGCGAGAGCCGCGCAGGGATTGGTGGTTCGCCATCGGGAAGTAAACAAGGAAGAGAATTAAGGAAAATCGTAGATTCTTGAAAATGAAGTGTTTTAAACGTTTAAGGGCGATCTTTAAGAGAGATAGAGGGAACTCGTATGCGGGGGAAGAAGCCCCACCAGAAGGCACACCAGCTTATTATATGGCTGTGAATGTTGGGTTACACTCAATACTATGGATCTCCGAGTGGAGTAAGCTAACAGAAGGAAACGAGGAACTGACGTTCCCGAGATACGGGACGTTTAGGTTAGAAGCATTGAATCAGCTGAAAGCGGTAATGCTCGCAACGAGACCTCTACCGAGGCCAACACAGTTCGAAGCCCTCAATGCATGGTTCAGGACGGCACACGACAGGAACCTGAATAGGCGCCAAGAAAGAGTGAGACGATCTGTAAGAGCAGTGCAGGATGCTAAATGGGATTATGAAGCTAAAAAGTGGAGGGTGCAAAGAATAGAAGCAGACAAACTGTACCCAATGCTAGAGGCTACGGGAGAAAAGAAACCTCCAGAAGAGGATGAGGAGAGCGAGACGGAGGATAATCTGATAGATAGGCTATTATTGGACAGACCACCTCCGTACAACAGAGAAGCCGAAAGTCCCGAACTACAGCAGGGGGACGGGGCTAGGAAGGGGGAATATAGACCGCTCCCCATAACAGAGTGGGAACCCAAGAAAGGTGAGGAAGTACCTCAATCTAGTCCCGTACAGAGAGTAGTAGGAAGATTTGTGGTACAGAAGAGGCCAGAAACGGAGTGTACAAGGTCGTATCAACTGCCAGATGCTCTACAAGTACCTGTTACCATAGGTCCTATAGTGTCAATCTACAACCCGGAGGGAGCCCAGCAGGAGGAACAGGCACGGTGGGACAGGGAAAGGGCAGAGATGGAAAGTAGGAGCAATACGATCGATTCCCAAAGGCAGTTGCTAGGACCAAGGAGTCGGAGTACCCCATTGAATCCAGTAACGGATCCCTGGGTAGAACAGGGGGGGTCAGAGAGCACAGATGGATCTGAGGGGACCGAAACCGAAATCCTTTAAGGAGTTAAGAGAGTACTTGAAAGAATGGGATGCTGCCGTAGAGACTCAGAATAAAAGAATAGAAACAGAAACTGAATGGAGAGATCAAGATAACAGGATCCTCTCTCACTGCGGAGCTGGCGAAAGCAGTCCGGAGTGGGAGGGAGGGAGTCAAGGAAGCAAAGGAGATACTTGCCATACCATCGGTGGCAATAGACAAATGTGTGAAGACAAGAGTACAGGATGTGGGGGAGTGCCTCGCCCCATCCTTAGTGAGGGAGAACGAAGGACACAGGAGTACCGAGATAGTTACAGGTGCACTCACCATACCCCGGACGAAAATGTGCGACATTGGAGTCACGAGAGTATGGGGAGTCGCGAAAGGTCTCGCCATGCATCCAGTGATCACGGACGGGATCGCGGGAACATGGAGGGCCGTGAGGGACCTTATCGTTTATTGAGTGACACCAGACAGCAAGGGAGTTGCAGTGATTTAGAACAGAACGGAGGATCCTATCTTGCATCTAGAGAGACCGAGCCGAAAAGACAGAATGCAGTGATGGGGAATAGAACATTGTTCCACCATACCCCTAGGGAAGATGGGAAAGCTTGGGACCTAGAGAGGTGGGAACAAAGAGAGGCAAGAAGGACTCCTCATAACTCACCTGTGCCTAGACGAAGGACTCGTAGTGGGGGTGAGAGGGATGTGAACGGACCATCTAGGAGTGAGGTACTGAGGGCTGAGATAAAGGCAAAACGGCTCGATGTAACCAGTTTAAAATCAGATTTGGAGGAAATAATAGACGGCACATTGCCAATGGAAAGGATCGATCTGTATGAACAGGATGAAATACTGTTTATGGCTAAGGATGCTACTCGGAAAGCGAGGTCAGTTCATGAAAAATTATCTGAGTTGGCAACCAGTTATATGATAGACCTATCAAGAACAAAAGCTTTACAGGGTAACCACAGGCTAAATTGCACGGATCAGGATCTAGATGAGCGTAGGACGATCGGGCTGAAAATACACATAAAGGAACTGATCCTGAGTATCAGAATGTGGAGGGATTTGGACAAATGGGAGGAAAGATGGTCCAAGAGGGGAACCGTCAGAAGGAGCATACTTGCGGGGTCCCCGGAGGGAGGGCTAATGCGAATGGAAGCTTTCCCTTTGCGAGAAATCGCGAACGGAAACTACGTGCATGTGCCCTGGAGTAGGGGGGATCTAGCGGCATTTACCAATTCCTTCCCAAAGCTAAGGGAGAATCCCGTAGAATGGTACAAACAGGTAGAGAGGTTCGTGAAGATCTCTAAAGTGCTGTGGGTCGACTTGAACACCCTGTTTGATATTGTAGTACCCGGAGATTTGTGGACGGCATGCAAGCTTAGTGTTGAATGGCCCATTTCCGAACCGGATAGAGATGCCCAGACGAATGGGCCATCAGAGAAAGTCATGGAAAAGTACGAGAGGGTAATGGCATGGTTGAAAGAGAAGGTGCCGTTGCAGGACATAGACTGGGTTAAGATAGATCGAACCACTCAGGAACCTAAAGAGACCGTTCACGAGTACTATGAGAGATTGCTGAAAGCATTCAAACAGTACAGTGGATTGGACGTGATGGATCCTAAAGACATAGGACAGTTTGTGTCGAAGTTCGTCCTGGGATTGAGATCAGACATAAGCCTAATGATTCAACAGCATTTGATCTGTTGGCAAAACAAACCTTTAGATGAGATCCTGAGGTATGCGAGGTACTGTAGCGATGAAATAGATTCGAAAGCAAAGAAACTTAAGGAGAAGCTGATGTTGGTGCAGATGCAGTCAGCTGGAAAGGGTGGACAGCGGCAGCAGGGAACAGGAACCCTAGGGAAGAAACAGCTTAATCAAAGCAGAGATGAGGAGGAAAAACCGAGACCTAGGGTAGATATCGCAACACTGAAAAAGACAACGAGGTGCCATCAGTGTAACGAGGTGGGACATTGGAGACGCGAGTGTCCCTATAATGTCGAGACGGGGGAATTAGAACAGGAGGAGGATGAGGTTCAGAACAGCCTGATAAAGGGAACAGCGGTCCCGAAGGGAAAGTTTATCAAAGGGGGGACTCAGACCCCTCGAGCTCAGTTCCCTCAACCGCCTCGCATTGCAAATGGAGGGAAAACCTATAGGCAACTGCCACTGTTCGTAGGAGGAGAAGAATGCTACTACGTTGATCCCTTTACGGGACAACGAGTGAATAGGGAAGAAGACTGTACCCTAGGGGCAGCCCTGGAGGTAGACCAGAGGGGACCATACGTGGAGGCTGAGGTGGCTGGATGTCCTACGACCTTTTTGGTGGATACGGGGGCCACTCGATCCACTTTGAGATCGGCGGTAGTCCCAGGTCTGCCAATGTCGGGAGAGACAATCCAGGTGGTAGGAGTCGCAAATAGGAGAATGACGAATCCTCTGACAGAACCGGTGTCTGTGAAAATAGGGAAATACAGTGATGAACACCAGTTTGTGATTTGTGATTCAAGCCCTGTGTGTCTGCTAGGAAGAGATCTGTTGTGTAAACTAAACTGCACCATATATTGCACACCTGAAGGAGTAGAAGTGCAGACTAACGAAGATGATGCCGACTTTAAGGTTGTAAACTCACAGGGATGTGTGGAACTATACCCTACCTTAACGGTGGAGGAGCTTCCACAGGACTTGAAGGAGATGGTGTCAGCTGAGGTGTGGGATTTTACTGGAGAAGAAATAGGACTGATCAAAGGGGTAGAACCGGTAAAGATCATGGTAAAACCCAATGCCGACTATCCAAGAACACCACAATATAAGTTGACACCGGAGACGATTGCAGGAATAAAGCCTGTGATCGAATCCATGATTAAACAGGGAATATTGAAGGAGATCGTGGGAAGTCCATGTAACTCCCCGATTATGGGTTTGCAGAAGCCTAGTGGGAAATACAGAATAGTGCAGGATCTTCGAAAGATTAATAATATTGTTGTTTCATGTTGTCCAGTGGTACCGAATCCATCAGTGATATTGTTTCAGATACCGTTCCAAGCTGAATGGTTCACGGTGATAGACCTGTGCCAGGCTTTCTTTTCAATCCTCTTAGATGAGGAAAGCCAATACCTTTTCGCTTTTAAGCTGGAAAATCGCGTTTTAACCTGGTGTCGTATTCCCCAGGGGTATACAGAAAGCCCATCGATTTTTAACCAGCTGCTGAAGAAAAATCTTGAAAGTCTAGTACTGCCCATGAACTCGGTTCTGGTCCAGTACATAGACGACCTACTTGTGGCGTCAGAAACTGAGGAAGCTTGCAAAGTAGACACCATCACCTTACTAAATCACTTGGCCGAGAACGGACACAAGGTGTCTCCAAGTAAATTGCAGTATTGTCTGACAGAAGTGCAATACTTGGGCCACAGGATTGAAAAGGGAAAACGGAAGGTGTCTCCAGACAGGATAGAGGCGATCATGAAAATGAGTGCGCCCAAAACACAAAGAGAAGTCAGGATGTTTCTAGGCATGGTCGGTTATTGTCGGCAGTGGATAGCCAACTTTTCACTGAAGGCAAAACCTTTACAAAAACTGACGCACAAGGGGGTGAGTGATCCGGTACCATGGGACAAAGATTGTTTGATGGCGTTCTTGCAGTTGAGGGAGGACTTGTGTCGTGCCCCGGCTTTGGGAATGCCTGATTACGAGAAACCGTTCTTGCTTTACTGCTGTGAAAGGGAAGGTTGTGCTTTGTCAGTTTTGGCCCAGATACATGGAAATGCCCGTAGACCAGTTGCATACTTTTCGGCTACCTTAGATCCAGTAGCCGCAGCGTTGCCCGGATGTCTCAAATCCGTTGCTGCAACGGGTGTCAGCATTGAAAGGTGTGAAAATGTGGTTATGGGACATCAGTTAGTGGTGTACGTACCGCATTCTGTGGAATTGTTAATGACTAGGACCAAGACTCAGCATCTGACGAATAGCAGGCTCACACGCTATGAGCAAGTCATATTGGCTGCTGAGAATGTGACCCTAAAAAGATGCTCTGTCTTGAATCCTGCTACTTTGATGCCACTTCCTAATGATATTGATGATGAAGTTTGTACAGATCATGACTGCCTTGATGTGACTGAACTATGCACCAAACCAAGACCAGATATCGTAGATGAGCCATTGACCGACCCTGATGAAATATTCTTTGTTGATGGTTCATGCGTAAGAGACGATATCGGTCAGCTGAGAGCAGCATATGCAGTTTGTACCATTACCGGAGTAGTGGAAGCCGCCTGCCTGGAAGGAGTACACTCCGCTCAGGTAGCTGAAATCATTGCTTTGACCCGTGCCTGTTTGGCAGGCAATAAAATTCGAGTCACCATATACACCGATAGCCAGTATGGTTTCGGGGTAGTTCATGACTATGGGCAGTTGTGGTCTCAAAGAGGTTACATGACCTCCTCGGGTTCTCCCATTAGGAATGGAGAATTCGTGAGATTATTGTTAGAGGCATTACAAGGTCCAGCAGCTATAGCGGTTGTTAAATGTACCGCGCACACAAAAAACACAGCTTTTGTGTCGCAAGGTAACCGATATGCAGATGAAGTCGCACGTTACTGTGCGGAACAGGGGTATTCCCTCACCAAGGTAGAAGTGGGGGAAATACAGGAAAGGACTGATTTGACTATGTTGTTAGAAACTGTAGACACGTGGGATGAACTGAAATGCGTCCAGGAGAATGCACCTGATTTTGAGAAAAAGGCATGGGAAACAGCTGGTTGTACCAAAAGTGAGATGGATTTTTGGATCTCTGCAGATGGGAGAGCAGTTTTACCAAACGAACTTGTTAGTCCAATGGCAAGGAGATTGCATGGACCAGCACACATAGGTAGAGATGCCATGGTGAGAGTTTTCAGACAAACGTGGTACAATCCGAAGTTTAGAGTAGCAGCAGAAGCAGTATGTCAGCGTTGTGTGATCTGTCAGCAGCTAAACGTAGGAAAGAGAACACCAGTCACATTGAGCCACATAGGGAGGTCTGGGGGGCCTTTCAATAGAATGCAGCTGGATTTTATTGAAATGCCCAAGTGCAATCGCCTCAGATACATCTTAGTGATTGTCTGTATATTTTCCAGATGGGTTGAGGCTTACCCTACACGTAGGTGCGACACACTTACAGTAGCAAAATTGTTGCTTAGAGAACTGATACCGAGGTTTGGGGTGCCGGCCTCTTTGGAATCGGACAGAGGAACACATTTCAACAGCGAAATAGTGAAGATGCTATGTTCAGCCTTAAGTATAGACCAGAAGCTCCACTGTAGTTATCGACCAGAAGCTTCGGGGATTGTAGAGCAAATCAACAGCACCATTAAATCCAGACTCGCCAAAGTTTGTTCATCGACGTCCTTGAGCTGGCCTGATGCACTTCCACTGGTCCTTATGAGTATACGTAGCACGCCAGATAGAAGGACAGGTCTCTCTCCACACGAGGTGCTAATGGGGAGGGCTATGAGACTACCATCGGTTCCGACTGCAGCACTGTTGAACATCACAGACGATTTGATCCTGGACTATTGCAAGGGACTATCTGACGCCATTCATTCTGTGTCCCTCCAGGTCCAGGCTGCAGAGGTTCCATCAGCTCAAGACCTGTGCCATGACCTGTGTCCGGGGGACTGGGTCCTGGTGAAGAAACATGTCAGGAAGAACTGTCTAGATGTGCGCTGGCGTGGACCATTCCAAGTCATACTAGTTACGAACACAGCAGTAAAGTGTGGAGGCTTGCCCAACTGGATACACGCCTCACACACCCGAAGAGTTCCAGCACCTCTGGAAGAAACAGCTCCTCTCTCGGATGAAAATCCAGCGGAAAGCGGAGAAGCCACAGAGAGGGAAAGTCAAGCTGTAGAGGTGATCGAAGAGGCTGAGCCTGTGTCGGAACAGGCTGATGACGGTCAGGACACCAGTGAGACCGAAGCTGCCTCAGAAGAGGAAGGTAGCTGGGAGTTCGGGTCAGACACCGATCAAGCTGTAAGTGGTCAAGAAACGAGTCCAAGAACAAGGAGTAGGAGGACAAGGAATGGAGAAGCTAGTTGGCCGGAAAGAAGGAGAAGGTCAAGCTTGAGAGCAAATCCAGAGAGAACCCTTGTCCCGATCTCTGAAGATTCAGATCTAGACGAAGGAGCTACGGACTCAGGCTCTGAGAGTCCGAGAAGATCAAGGAGGGTACGTGTGCCCTGCAGAAGATACGCCACCCCTGAGTGGACCTATCTAGCAGCAGATGTCTTGGGGACAGAGATCTGGGAGAGTGAGAGAGGTGCAGGTGACCAATCTCGATCCAATTGTGACGGTGGAGATATGGATGTTGACGCCTGGAATCGAGACTGAGGGGTTACTGACCTTCACACTCCCCGTTCCCCTTTACCTAAGTCGGATCAAGGACCTGGTGCTGAATCGATTAGAGTTTCCAACTTTGGGTCATCCAATACCAGCACAGGAAGAAAAAGTCATTCGTTTAGAACTGTTGGAATATGCCATTAGAGCCGCTGGCACTAGAATCATTGTAGATGCATAAAGACTTTGTGATTAAGCCATAAAGAAGAAGATAACCTAGCACCGAGTGGAAAGAAGAATAAAATTAGGGATTACATCTAGAGGACGGAGAAGGGTTAGGGTTGTCTGTTGCTGAAAATAAAGAGACTTTTTGTTGGTTAAGAGTGCTTCACAGACTAAGAAATCAAATAAAGCAAATAAAGACCTGAAAAAGAAAACTTGTAAAAAAGAAAGAGCCACGTTGTTTGATAACATGGAGACTGGCAACCCAAACCGAAAGGTCAAATGCATAATAGGCACACTAATAGCAGTAGTAATTTCTCTTATCATCACAGTAGTTACCATATCATACATAATAGGACATGCAAGTGTAAAGGAGACAACAGATGTAAAGCCTGTAACGACTTTGAAACCTGCTCTTGTTGGGAAGAAGGAGGAGAGCAATGAAATCTGTGAAAAGACGTTACTGGCAGATGAAGCTCGTAGGTTACACGTAGACGAGTCGCAGGGAAATTTTAGATCAAACGCATATGCCAAGTTATTATACGAGTATATTGATGCCATGGAGGCCAAGGATTGTTATGTTTGCATGCAATTGCCGGCTTCCGTAGATGAAGGCATCAGATATCATCACCTTCCACTGACATATGGGATAACATGTAGTTTATTGCTCAGTATATTTTATGGTCGAGAAGGGTTTGAGTACTACTTTTCAAATTATGATTCGGTACTGCCTGAAGTCCCGAATTATAAACAAATGAATAAGTGGGACTATTACAAAAAGGAAGATAGATTAACAAAATTCTTTCTTCCTTGGGATACATTAGATACTTCATATGCACGCCGAAATAATCTGACTTGCAAAGTGTCAGAGATTGAGAAAAAATTCATTGGACAAGTTGATGACCGCTACAGGAGGCAGAAGATTCTAAAATTGTCAGGACAATGGAAAATAGATTGGACCGAAGAGGAAAAGGCACACAAAAGGAAGGGTAGTAATGGTCCAATAGCTTTGGATAGAACGCAGAAAGGAAAGTTATGTTTGACTCGAAGCAAGACATATTATGAGAGTGTATTTGTAGGTGAAGTTAGTTGCGAACATGCTTTCCGGTTAGAGTACTATACAAAAGATTTCATGAAAGGGATGTAAGCGATTCCTAATGTATATTTTGTATGTGGAAGAAATGCCTATGTAAAATTGCCTGACGATTGGTATGGTTCATGTTATTTGGCAATTGTCTTCCCCAAAATATATCATGCAAAGGATTTAGAGATCATAGAGGGAAAGGCTTCGACAAGAGGGAAAAGGGAAGTAGGAGATGTTGAGACGTATTTGGAGCCATGTTTCCTCTTTTAGGTTTGATACTTAATGATGTTAAGATCAGGAGACTAGCTACAGTTGTGGATAGACTGTCTGCCAGTACTGCAAGGTCATTGATGCTAGTAGAAGGAGAGATGCAGTCGATTAGGGCAATGGTCCTTCAGAACCGTCTTGCTTTAGATGTTCTGCTAGCAAAAGAGGGCGGAGTCTGCAAGGCTCTGAAGGTCCAGGAATGTTGTACTTACATTCCAGACAATTCAAAACCACTTGAGAAGGTTATACAGAACATTACTGAGATACATCAAGAAATCGAAGATTTGACAAAGATAAATGTTTGGGAAAAAGTAGGTCATGGAATGGGAAAGGTTGGAGGTTGGTTTGCCAATCTCGGTAAAAGCATTGTTTGGTACATCTTGAAACCTGTCTTAATAATTTTGATTTGCATAATCATATTGTGGGGTTTAGTGAGACTGTACAAATGGTATAGGTCAAACCGGTTGCAAAGGTCCATGAGAGAGCAAGAAAGGAGATTAGCTGCTTTGCAAGATCAGCAGTATAGAAGTTTGAGAGCTCTCGAGACGATAAAAAGAGGGAGCCTTGCAACTAGTTCTGTGTAAAGTAACATTCAAATTGAAGTATTTGAGATGACCCCTAGAGGTCATCAAAGGGGGGAACTGAGAGAGCGCAATTTGAATGAAAAGTATGTCCGTACCATATTTACAAGTCTGTAGCGTAAAGTTAGCACATGTAACTTTAGTAATAAGAAATGTATCTGTATTTACTCTAGAATGTGCATTAGAATTAGAAAGGTCCGTATATAGGTTGGGCTAATATAGAAGTGTGTGAAAATGCTTAAGAACAGTAGAACGTGCTAAACGGAATTCATGTACGTATGTAATTAATTAAACGGAGAAAGAGATGAAATGTAAATTGAAGAAACGTGCAGACTACATAGCACTGTGTAAGAACGAGGGTATAACATTGTTTTTTTATGTAACATGGATTCGATTATAATCAATAAGTTACTAATTCGATTATGTATATGTGTGTTAAAAGTCATACCGTATAGAAGAGTTTGTAGGAATTTTAGAATGGTGTGTTCATATGCTATTTTAACCTAACGGACCAAGGGTTCGCAAGAGAGTAGTCCACTGCATATAATTTAGTGGGCTCACAGGGATAAGGGGATAGCTTTGATCTGTACGAGCGAGCCAAGAGTCAAAGGTCTCGTTAAATTAAAGTGACAATGCTGGATGAAGTTTTATGGCCTAGTGAGATAACGGACGTTTGGAATTTGGGGTCTTGTTTCGAAGTGTCTGTTTTCGAGGTGACAAGGGGGTTACAATCACAATTGTAATGAATAGAGCTCTGTTTGAGGTGATAGACTTTGGTCTGGAGGTGTCAACTGGAATGTCATGGGGTTACCAGCACGACGGAGATGGCGCCTGAGGAACAAGGTCAACTTAACAGACGACTCGAAGAGACGAAACTATGGAAAAAACCAGAAGCAGGACTACGTGAAATGTGTACGTGGTGGGCGTCTCAAGGGGGCGTTCCACCCATACTGTGATTTTGTATTTAGGGACAGCACCCCGGGGAGAAGGCAGAGCAGAAGGAGAGCAGTAGGCCGAGGACCCTTAGAGAGCGGATGGGTAGGCAGAAAGGGTACTGCTTCTCGACATAGGTTTCCATCAGAGATTAAGAGAGTTTGAACTTCTTTGGAAGTCAAACGGCTGACACCTTTTTAGGTAAAGAACTTGTTGAGTAGGGATGTCATCTAGCATAGAGTAGGGACAGATTTAACTTGTTTCATTCTTTTCTGTAAATGACGCATCATATCCATTTTGTGTCTATGCTATTCAATTTGCTGATTTTAGAATTGGTTTTGATTGTTTTCTTTTGTAGACTGAGATTCTTTAGGGAATTTATGTTCCTTTTAGTACCTGTATACTTGTTGAATCTTATATTGAGAGGATTGTATTTGCAAATAACTTTGGGTTTATATTAAACTTTTTAAACTCTACCAGTCGTAAGTGGTTCTTCAGAGTTGCGTCAGTCTATGGGGTTGATTTAACTTATGTGGGTTTGCCTTTTACTCAATGACAGTCAATAATCGATCCAAAAAGGATAAATGAGATAGGTATCTAGGTGATCAGATAAGATATCAAAATCTCATTCCCCGCAGTGGTGACAAGCACACAAGAGAGTGCTTGCTATACAAGAAGACAGCAACATAACGTTTGGGGAATACACAAGGGAAAAAGCTGGAAAACACATGCACTTTCATGGAGTGTTTAAGCAAATAAGCAAAAAGAAAAAAGTAATTTCCTAAAAGTGAACAGTGGCAAGATAGAAGCCATTCAGTCAGAAAGATGTTAAAGAACCTATGCTTCAGGGAAGGGTCAAATACATGATGGATAAGTAAATATATAGAATTAGAAGCAAGTAAATAAGTGTGACAATAAAGCCCACAAATGGTAAGCAATGGGCAGGCTGTAAGCCCCTCTAAGTTCTTGGCAAACCATCAGCTGGTCTATGCAGCTAGACACTTGCTGTGTGGTAGGATTGACCAAAAAAGGCAAACAGAGGGTGCAAGAGAAAAGAACAAAGCAGTGCAATCCAGGATAGCAGATAATTACTGCTTACTTTTTCGTCGTTACATCCATATTTTTAGAGAGGATATGCCATTTAAGTATGTTTGCAGGTAATAAGATATTTTAGCAATAGATAAGCAACATTTAACTAGAAGGAGTTTGCTGGACTAGATTTCAGGTTGATATACAAGTGCTTAAATATGTTTATTATCGTTGAAACACGTTTATACAGTGTGCTTATTAAGTGCAATACATTGATCATAGCCAGATAGGGTCTATCGGTGATCTATTTTTCAATTACCAGTGCTCCTATCTATGTTTGATTAGTACATGATTTATGTCAATGTTCACTATCTTTCAATCACCTTTATTGTGGTTGAACAGGTATAAACAAGAAGTATGCATTATTTATTTTTGTTTTAAAGGATTTGTGTGAAATTCTAAATGTACATTCCCCAAAATCATATAATTTTCAAATATATAGCAATCTTCGTTGTAAGATTAAATCTGGAAAACCCTAGCTAATGAATGATTACTATGTAGAATTATGTCACATGTATATGGTGACAAAGCAGACATCATGTCACATGTTTTTATCTGTCTCAACTGTGAAAAATAAGTAAGACCTTTTTTGGGGGCGCTCGGCCAATCAGGACCTACTGGGACCAAATTATAACATTTGACTTTGCTTACCTTTGGTTCCCTGGGGCCTGTGCCTAATCTGAGTCACTGGTTACATGTAGGGCCCACCAGCACTAATTTTTGGTGTCTGGCACTTATTTTTCCTCAAGCAACATGCATCCAGAACAAGATGGAGAAAAGCATAAAAGGGGAAAGAAGGAGGAAAAGAAAATGGCAAAACAATAACATAGGACGAAAGCAGAGATTAATGTGAACCTGCAAGAGTGAGATGAAGAGGCAGGGAGTGTCCGGTTGTGGATTTAATTTGGGCCCAAGCACTTACTCTTTTACAAAATTAAGCACTGCCTGGGTGCTATATACTGTTGGCCCAAAGTGGATTATCTGTACATGCCCTGAGATTGTAGCAGGGATTCTGCTCAGGAACAGAACTATGCTTGGGCCATAGACAACAGTATGTAGGGACCATACCACCTCAGTACCCACAAGCCTGAGTCCGACTAGCTATAGTGCCTCACTTACCCTCCTAACCTTACCAAACAAACAAGTGAATTGGCACCCCAGAACACAACACTCTCGACCCACTCAGCAATCGTGGAAACAGGACACACCCTTTCCCTCTCTCCCTTGTAATCATCCACAATAATATAAACAAACAGGAGACACAAAGGAAGTTTAAAATATTTTTTTTAACTATCATGCTCAGAAAAAAATGTTACAGCAAACAAGTGAAGGACGGAATGCTGACAATGCAAACATTCTCCCCAGTCAAAAGATCTGGGTAAATCCATCATTCTTTTGCCCACTACGCCACCCCAGTTTGGACCCAGCCATATGCAAATCAATCTTGACCCTGTGCCTCATGGGAACAGTCCAGGCCGAACTGCCAAGCCAGGTCCTCCTTGGACTGGAAACAAGCATCCTGGGACCGGTTTTAGGGTATGTCACCCTTTTTCAGCCAGGCGAGCTTGAATCCAGTGGTACAGTGAGCAAGGCATACCCATCGCACTTAGGGCGAAAAGTGTTACAGCAAACAAGTGATGGAAAAAAACGATACTAAAAATACTGTTAGAATGGTCAATAAAGCATATGCCATGAAAAGCCCTGTCATTATAACGAACAGAATAATTCACATGCTACTGAAGCTGGGATTAGGGGCAGACGCTCACCTTAGCATACACAGATGGACGTTCTACAGCTCAGTAGACGTAGTGTTCTTGTCTCAGAACTCTCGTTCCATGTGTGCATGAAATACACAACAAGATCTTGACTGTCAGGATAGCCAGCCAAGGATTGCAAGACATAGTAAGACAGGTGATAATAGTTAGACCTTAAGTGCCTTAATGCTCATAAAACAAATCACTATACATGAAGCATTGATACAAAATGAAATAGATCTCTTTGTTGCCTTCTTATGAAGGGTTCTGCTGTTTAAAAATGTTAGTCAAAGACCAGGCTTTCCTTTGCTGTTTGTTGATACTGGAACAGTGGTTGTAAACCGGGAAATGAAAATCCTGACCATGAGCACACAGTTCTTTGTTAAAAGTGGTCAGTAGCCACATGACACAGTCATGGTTCCATCAAAGATGGCTGTATTAATGTATTTCACTGAGCATGGAGTCATGCACTATCACAAAGCTGCTCTGCTGTTAAAGATCTACCTCACAAGAATCTTTTTGTGATCATACAAAACCTGCCTTCCAAACTGGCCATGAGAGTTCACACAGCTGGTTGCAGCACACAAAAGGCGGGGTTAATAGGGCAATGTTCACATGCAGTTATGGAAGTCTGCACACTATGGGGACTAGAGATGATCCCCAGGCAAATAGACTGGTATCTTCTTAATTCAAAGGAAGTTTATGTTCAAGGCATAATATTGCAACAACCACTGTTACTTGCTCCAATTTTCCAGTGCCATTGTGATTTTAGGTCTAAAAGCAGATATCTTCAACATTATGGATTGAATTTTTCCATGACACCCAAATGGATGTCAACGGTTTCTGGTGGCATCTAGGGGCACACAGATTGGGTCAGGGACATAGGGCGCTCACCACAAGACCACATATATTCTGATCCTACCCATGGGCCTCAAACAGCATAGACAGTTCTTTTCCTTGCACATCAGCTTGCATCCTCATACTCTAGTGCATCAAATGCCTCACTATGGTCCCATAGATCCGTGCAAGCAGGTGGGCTGTTTGTCTCTTCTTCTATACAGACTTTTCTCTGCAACCTCAAGCACTCTTCTCCGCAGCATGGAGAGCACTCCTTCCCTTAAGGTAGTCCAGAAGACTAGAAGGGGTTTTTAACCAGGCTCATTCCACAGTAACAGGATGTATTAGGAGGAGCTCATGGTCCATTACCCGGGCTCACATGTGTGTACCAAGCAGGCATCTTTGGAGACATGCACCTCCAAACCTTAATGGTGCTCAAGTCTTCCACTGCAGAAATGGTCAGCAGTGCACCCAGAATTAAGGTACCGCTTGGTGTGAGGGTTCACTAGGGCAATGCCTGCAATACACAAAACATGCAAGAGGAATTAAGATGAGCTAAGTTTCTCTGAGAACCATGGGGCTCTCTCAAGATTTGCATTGGTGGCGCCATCATATATCAATTAAAGAAAAGTTCCTTGTGGTTCAGAGTGTTCCCTGCTTAGCAGGCGCAATATATAGTTGTTGCAACAAGAATATATTATTATGTTATATGTATTATGGATAAAGATAAGAGACCTAAGATTTAGATTTTGATTTACGCTTTAATCCTTTCAAGCTTTACACAATCTATACACCAGAGTCATCCGTTGCAGGATCTATTGCCCTTATTCAGAGGAAAAGCTAGTGAATATTGTATAGACTTTGTTGGTATCACTCGAATCATATATAGTGTTAGGGCATAGCTGGTGATGGGGAAGTGGATGTATATTCCTGAGAGTGAGTACAATACTAATGAACACTTTTTATGTTCCAACTCACTAACCATGTGGACTGATGATCAATCAAACCACCCACAGATATGATTACCAATTCCCTACAGGTAGGTATAGGTTTAAAAACACATATTCGAGTTCACCTTATTTCATACATTATTTTCAAAAGTTATTTATATATTCCATCTCGAGGAACTCATAGATTTATCACCAACCACAGATAATGGGTTATATTGAGATTACGAGGTAGTGTTTCAGATGTCAAAGTAGAAATAGTGAACTGTTATAGCAATGACAAAAATATTAAAATAATGATTTCTTGTTAGATATCAGTACCTCTGCAGTGCAGGTTGACTCTAGCAGTAACAACAGACTAGGTGAGGATATTCCGTCTCTCCATTTCACTCTCTTGTACCATTCCCCTTTCCCCTGGCATACTGCTGACTGGAATAGATATTCTTAGAGTGGTCCTCATTGGGCTTAAGGAAGTGTGTATAACAGCATCATTTTTGTTTGATATGGATTGCTTGGGGTTTGCTTGCTTGTGACTTCATCCTCACAAGAAATGTAGTTGCTGCTTAGGAAGTTCACTCCACTCAACCAGTAACCCAATTTCCAACAAAAGTGGTAAAACAAACATTGAAAGTTAGGATTTATCACTCCTTTTATAAATCAGTTCACATCTTAACAGAAGTTCCCATGTGCTAGGCCTGTTACATGTGCAAACCTTTTAAAATGCTGACCTTATGTGCACAGCAAAAGGCTTGATGCTGTGGGAGGAGTTATCTTTTATCAGCAAAAACAATGTGGACGGACCCACTGAGAAGAAAGTTTTCAGGACTCACTGTTATAAACAGTGCCAAGACACCATTAGGTTTTGTTAGAAGACCCCTCACACACCAACCTAGTTGGTATCATGCTTCATCATGGGGGTCCCAACCGGGCAGCCAAATGCCCCCCGATTGTGCTACATCGCCTGATTACAGCGGAGCTGGTGTGGTGTGCTTGTGAAAGTGGTGTAGTTCTATTTAAAAATATCTCTGGGAATCCTTGCCATTTGTGTTTATTAGTGGCGGCCCAGGATACAGTTAAAATCAAAAGTGCAACTAATGGAGTAATTTACTCCTCGTTGTCAGAAGGAGGTCGATATGTTTCAGTCCAAGGAGAAGGATGAGTGGGCTTTCGCCAGGACCGGATGAAAAGTGCGTGAGTGGCAAAAATGATTAGTGGTGAATTAGTTTAGGGAAATATGAAATTAATTTGCGTGGTGGACATGTTAGTCTAATATTAGGATTTAAAAAGGATAGTGGAGGGATAGAGGAGGGAAGGGTTTGCATTTATACAACGTTTGCTATCCCTGATGCGGTGTTGTAGCACTTTTTGGCGGGTGGAATGCTACTCTGGAAACCCAAACAGGATTCATGGGGAATTAGTATAGGAGAATATGAAATTAATTTGAGCGGTGGACATCTGAGTTTATTTTTATTTAAAAAGGTTAGTGGAGGGATTGAAGAGGGAAAGTTACTTTGCACTCACCGGGATTTAATGTCTAGGTTGAGGAGGAGGCCCCCTTCCTTATCCTACAGCCTATGCATCTCTTAGCCATTCTGTTTTTTGGGGTAGGCAGCAAAGACAAAGAAAACATTCAAACAACTTAAATGGTAAAGTTTTACAACAGATCTATTTGCAATTTTGATACAGCGTACATCCTTATTTGTTCTTTTCTCTGACCATACAGGATGGAACTTCAGGGTACTTTTGACCCCACTAATTGACAGGCAATATCAAAGAGCAGTGAGAGGCCCACGGTGGACACCTAGTGTCCACCGGGAAATCAGAATCTGGACGTAGCACAAGGTGATTAAGGGTGACCAGAAAGGCATGGTTGCTGGATCATACATTTGAAACAGGACTGATTATGGGTAAATTAATCAATGAAAGAGCCATTTTTGAGCTGAAAGCCACCTGACTTTGTGACAAAAGGGAGTGTTATGTGTGTATCTGGGCAAGATGTAAAAGGTTCTGATAAAATATGTAAGCACCTTGTTCAGTGGGAACAGGGAATATTGAGGTCCATATGTGGGTTCAGCTTGTAGCCCATAGCAAGACCAGCAGCTCCACAGCAGGCTTGGAGGTTCAGCAAGATTCCATTATAGTAAATTAGGACTAACTTCAAAATCAGGCCCAGATTTACTACAATTTCATGGAACGCAAAACATCAAAGGAACTTCCTACTCTGCCTTGCTTGAAAGGGATATAGCAGAAATGTGCCATGTTTACGGAGGTATTCTGCACTTCTGGTCTCTCCTTGCGCTAAATGCACTTGTTGCAGCCCTGTAACACCAACATGCGCACCCTTGCACCATGACACAAGGATGCCTGTGTTGTGGTTGGAATAGTTTTTATGCAAAAAGGCATACCTTCCTGCACAAAACATATTCTTAGAGGCTTATTCAGACTGCAGTAAACTTGCAAAGAGTAAGAAATTAGGAGAATTTTGGTGCGAATTTTGATGCAAACCCAGGTTTAACCCCTTGAATGCTGGTGACGGCTCCCGTCCGTCATGGCACACAGTGCTCGTCTGCTGATGACGGCCGGGAGCCGTCACAACCGTGCCCGTGATCAGAATGTGCCACACAGGAGCGGAATTCCGACCGCAGGCAAGGGGTTAAAGACTTAAGTAAACTTGAGTTTACATCAAAGTACATGGGTGGATGTACAAGATCGTCCATGCTTCACCATAAGACGCCCCCTCCTCCACCATGCAGGGTAACGCAGTGCAGCCCAAGGGGCTATGTTGCATTATTATTTTGCTAAAATCTTGATTTGCATGGCTTATTACATTACGAAATATATTTTGAGTCATGGCTGCACCAAAAAGAAGCACAGTCACTATGGTAAAGGTTAGTAGCTCTGGACTAAGGGTGGGTGTAGTTGGCAGAGTACTACTACGCGGAATTCCATGAAGTTGAACAAAAACTCTGTGAATTCCACAGCACCTCCATCAGATTCCCAATTAATAAAACAGAAACCTCATATACTTTTGGTAAAATAACAAGTATCTCTGTCTTTACATGCTGAAATGCATATAGCCAGTTCACAAAAGTGAAAATGAAAATTTAGCAAGCAGTGAGAGAGGTCACGGTGATGATTTTGGGATCCTCCATAACCTAGGGAGAGAACCAAGCAGATGTCTTGAAAACAAAGAGTACATCTTGCTGAATGATTTGGTCAGCGGCGTCACTAGGGGGGTGCGGGGGGTGCGGACCGCACTGGGTGACACCGTAACATGGGGTGACACCAATCTGGTTACGCTCTGCAGCCTCGCCTCCGCTCTTTTTAATCAGGAGGATTAGTGTCTACAAACTGCAAGGAGCAATCAAGGTGGACGGCGAACGGCCTTACGTACAGGTCGAGCACGCCGACCAGGTATTTAGCAACAGTGGCGGTGCGTCCATTGGGGGCGTTGGGGCGTTGCCCCACTAGCCACTAGCCCCCATGGACGACCGTCACGCTGAGGCACTGGCAGGATTAAAAATGTTCATATTGCGCGCACAAAACGGCAGCCGGCAACCCTCAAGCCTCAATTACCGGGACAAGGCTGGCTGACATCGCGGAAGGTGTGGGGGCGGGGCTGCCTGTGGCAGTGATTGACAGCACAGTACAGGAGCAGTGTGCACAAACAGTGCAGTTGCAGTCGCGCGCATGCCAATGTCTGGATACTCGTTTTCTGGACTTGCCCGCGCATGCGCTCTTGGCACTTTACCCTCCCCTCCCTCCCCAACAGCGACTCAGCGTGCTAGGGACCCGTGCCCCCGGGGTCTCATAAGGGCAGACACTAACCCTGCCTCTCAGCCAATCCTGGCGCAGTGGTGCTGCTAATGCAGCGCCAGGATTGGCTGAGACTCCACTGCGCAGCCTGGATGCATTTAAAAAAACGCTCGAGTCTCTGAGGCGGCGGCACGGCGCGCGATTGGGCCCCTGGTGTGGAGAAGGAGCCGAGGACGAGGTCCGACTCTAATCCGGAGGAAGGTAAGTTTTCTCTTTATTTTATTACCCGCCTTCGTCCCCTGTGCATTTTTTCAACACTCCTGCACCTGTTCCCCCCCCCCCCCCACCCGCCCGTATTGCCGGCCGCAATTGTGTCGAGTCCTGGGTATTACAAAAGAGGCCGGGGTCTCCAGCTCACCAGGGACAGGCGAACCCATTACTGGGGTAAAAAATTTGGGTTTGCACAGAGCTCTAGCTCAGGGTGGGTCTGTGCGTGTGTGCCTCTCAGGACGAGTCCGACGGGTGGAAAGATGGAGTGCTGTGTCCCCGTGCCAAGCCATGGAGCAATGCTACCTTACCTCCTAGTGACTAACACGGGAACTAGAAGCTCTGCCATGAGGCCGAATACACATATTTTATAGTCTACTCTAGACTAGAGGCCGGGAGCATTTGGTGAAGGGGGCAGGTAAGCAGCAGCGTGTGAGCACACGGGCTGCAGTGCATACACATGTAGGCCGCCACCAGAGGCCTCGAGTACGCTGGTGAAGGGCCAGGGGGCAGTTAAGCAGCGTGTGATTGTGAGCTCCCACAGGCCGCATTGTCATATAGAGGCCGGGAGCTTTCGGTGAAGGGGGCATGTAAAAGCAGCGTGTGAGTGAGCACACAGGCTGCACACACATGTGCATGCGGTGAAGAGGACAGCCGGTAAGCAGCGTGAAAGCAGTGCACACAGGCCGCATACACATATAGAGGCCTCGAGTATTGCAAAGGGTGCAGGTGAGCAGCGTTTGTGAGCAGTGAGCACTGCTCACACGCTGCTGAGCAGTGACTTTTCTTGCAAGTTGCATCCACCCACCCCCAACCCCCGAAGCCACCTGCTCTGTCCAGCTGTTAGAAACCATTAGCAGAACTTCCTAAAAATGTGAATTTCGGAGGATATTGTACTGCGAACCCCCTGATTATGTGATGCTTGCCTTCATGTTTTGATTGCTTTGTTGATAAATCGAGTGATTTCTCAATCTCACCTCTTTTGTAGACAAATATTCTCTCCTGCAGACCAGTTTGGTATACACAGCGTCAATCACGGCAGTTTTGGCCTTCTGTATGTTATGCTATTTTACCGGGTATTTCTATAGCGCAATTATTTGGCCTCCAGGCGCTTTACGTGAATGTTCCTAAACATTGCTATGGGTTGGTGACTTTGGGGTGTGAGATATGCTCGTGGAGGTGTCCTGTGTGACCTTTCGACCTGACCCCTGTGAATGGTGTGAGTGCCAGTGGTCGGTTGTCTCTCCACGGAGGCCCCCAATAGGAGCTTGGATTTGGGGGTAACTTGTGTCACATAGGGCAGTGTTGTGTGTGCGCTACGGTGCAGTTTGATTATCAGTTTCCGCCCCACCAACTTCAAATGTCACCAGCCGCCACTGTTTAGCAACTCATTCCTACTGGGGCAGCCTTCGGAACAGGCCTGAAATAACAACATATCCGATCAAAACAAAAGTGCTGCAGGCTTAAGTGCGCCGGCGCGCGTCACCCCTCTTGGCCCCTGGACGTCACGTTTATTGACGTCCAGTGTCGCGGCAGCAAGGGGGCGGACTGTCTCTTCAGCACCACGAGGCCCTGTTCCTATGCTCGGAGTGTCGCGGCCCAGCTGTGCAAGAGTCTTTGCAGATTTTCTCAGCAGGGACTGTGGCAAAGGGGTTGAGGGACCCATTACACGTCATTTATGGCTGTCTGTAACTAAAACCAGAGGTAGGAGGTTCGTTTTTTTCTTCTTGCGTGCCTCTCAAACTGCATCTAAAAATCTTCACAGTGACTCAAAGTAAACGTGGTAGGTTATTAACTAGAATGCTTCTGTACTGCTGTTTCCATCCTTGAACGCATGACCTGGCAGTGCCGATGTATGCAGCCCCTGTAAAGTCACTCTGATGTTATCGCCTGCTCCTGCCTGACAATCATTCCAAGCAGTGATGGTGAGGGGAACGGAACCCGTGGTTCCCTTCTGTGCGCGCCGAGGAAGCGCGCGCGGAGCCTCGAGAGAGCAAAAGCATACAGCAGAACATGGATTCTTAACAAGGTGGAGACTGGATTATTTTTTTCCACGAGGTTTCTTGATCTGCTCTTAACGTCGCTAAATTTGTTCGCCTCACTTTCAATGAGGCTGGGCAGGGGCACACGTTGCATGGAGCAACGGACGGTGGATTTAGGGGGAGGGGGCGGGGGCGCTTAGCCAGGATCTATGCTCCGAGGCAGCAGCACCCAGTTCATTTCAGGCATTACATTTTCATTCTCATAAGGGCCCTTAATGCTTCTGGTTATTGCGCTAGTCCCGAAATACGTGCAAATTAAAGCATTCTCCTACAGAGCTGCTTTTGGAATGTATGTTTCCCCCAATATGTTTGAGAAAGTGTGCAGTAAATACAAAACTTTGCTTCTGCTTTTGAAAAAATAAAAGTAATGACTGGGACGCCCCAGCTCTTTTGGAGAGGAACAGACTGGCTCACCTCACTGTTTTACTGCCCTCGTGCAGTGAAGTAAGGGGCTGGCATTAACACATTCGCAAGGGCTGCGTTTATTCCCAGTCAGACAAGGGTCATGGATTTGCGCCCTCTTTCCTATCTGCAAATGTCCAGAAACTCGTATTTTTACTAGTGCGCTGATCTCCCCTATGGAACAAAACAGCACCTGATGAAAGCACTGGATAGTTTGCCACCCAACGCCACCTTTTTGCTTTCTCTGGCTTCCCAAACAAATCTCAGCCTCGTTAGCCACCAGGCCAGGTGGAAGTAGCCAGAACAACTGATATCTGGCCTCTAGGCACCTCTGTGCACCTCTCCTTTCATCCTGCTCTCATTCGCATTTCTATTATCTGCAAAACCTTTGCCCTTTGTATTAAAAGGTCTGAAAGTCTTTGTATCTCAGTCAGCCTCGAACAGTGGCATTGTATTCCTCTTAAGCCATACTCCAATTCCTTCGTTTATCCAAATGTAAGACTCTGAGTACATCTGATTGTTTGAAGACCAGTTTTCATTCATAGTTCACATAACAGCTCTGAGCTGTGGCCAGAATTGGAATGGTAGAAACGGTTGCACTGGTTGAGTTTTCGGGTGTTGCACAGTTTTCTTTTGTCAGTGGATGCCAGGGTATTGCTTAAAGATACATACGAATGCCCCCCTGGTCTTAAACAGTAAATTGAACATTGAACACATATACCAGTTTATAAATATAGGACCTAAATTTACAAACGTTACTAAGAATTATGTATTTGCCAACTGTGTCCACTGACGGACTCAGAGCAGAGAAGGTCCATACGGTAAGTTGTGAGGGGGTGACACCAAGAGTTAATCGCACCGGGTGACACCAAGCCTAGTGACGCCACTGGATTTGGTGGTGGTTCCCATCCTCGTAGGACCATCCCAAGCACAGTTATGGGCAAAAATACAATCTCAACCAAAGGCCCTGCAAACCATTATGGGACAAGATTAGCAGTGGGCAGTGAATATTATAGTATCCAATATTAAAATAATTCTGCAAAGAGCTGCAGTTCAACTAGTCCTTACTAGGTGTCCATCACACGTCAAATGCAAAAGCACTGACATTATTACATCAAGCTGCAGTTCTACTAGTCGTTACTAGATGTCCCTCACAAGTCAAATGCAAAAGCATTGAAACCCTTTCATGAAGCTGCAGTTCCATTAGTTGTTACTAGGTGTCCCTAATGAGTTAAATGCAAAAGCATTTGACTTGAGGGACACCTAGCAACGACTAGTTGAACTGCGGCTTGATGTAATAATTTCAATGCTTTTGCATTTGACCCGTAAGGGACAACTAGTAGCGACTAGTCGAACTACAGCTCTTTGAACATTGCTGTTCTTTTCTATGTTGGTTGTTTTGCAATTAAATACCCAAAACTTTATAGATTAGCCAGCTGATATATGGTAAGGAGACTGAGGCTTGTGAGTATGAATCTCTATAATGTATCCAAATAGTAATGCTGCTGGGACTGTAACACTTAATTAGTGAGTGGGTTTGATAGGCCTCTGGGAGAACTTTACTTTCCTAAAGTACTAACCGACTTCAATTAACTCTGGTTATTATTTCGCAGACATATGAAAGCCTGAAGAACTGTGTTTTCTTTGTGGAGATTACTGATTCACGATGACAGTGTATATTCTAATGAACTCCATCTGTGACTATAAGCGAGCGCTATATCATGCAGAACAGAAATACCCCTACTTGAACAGCACAAGTTTGGTAGTGCTGCTATTAGATATAGGACAGGAGAAAGAAGAGTGACTTGTAGACACAGCTCTGATAATATAATGTTATAGGAACTACTGGTTTTATAAGTACTCTGCAAGAGGGACCGTCCATGTGAAAATGCAGGCTTTCACAAGGCATTTCATCACAAGATCCCCATTTACACTGTATTAGACCTGTCAGGCTTAGGGTGGTCTTCCCCACCAACTTTTTGCCTTACTCTTCTATTTTTTCTGACCTCGTTTTTGCTGACATTAGGACTCTGAGCGCTTTACCACCTCTGACCAGTGCTAAAGGGCATGTTCCCGCTGTCCTCTAAACATGGTAATATTAGCTTATACCGAAGTGGTATATTTAATTGACTGATCAGTCCCTAGTAAAGTGGGATTACAAGTGCCCAGGGCCTGTAAATTAGATGCTATTAGTGGGCCTGCAGAACTGATTGCGCCAGTCACTTAAATAGCCCATTAAACATGTCTCCGGCCTGCCGTTGCAGATTCTGTGTATGCAGTTTAACCTGTCATTTCGACCTGGAAAAATAAACCTTTTGCCGGGCCCAAACTTTCCTTTTTAATACATATCTCTCTGCTGAACGGCCAATCCCCGAACAGAACCAACGCATAGCCACTGCTGCATAGTTTGGATCCATTACAAAGACCTGCATCACCTCCGCAGTCCTCTGAAACCACACGTCGCCAACCAGACATCCCCACTTGGTGCTTTGTACTTTTTGGTGCTATTTTCACAAAAAGCTTTAACATTCAACATGGCTTAGCAGTTCGGTCTGGACTGTTCCCATGAGGCACAGGGTCAAGACTGATTTGCATATGGCCATGTCTGAACTGTGGTGGTGTGGAGTCCAAACAAAATATGAACTTAGGCCCAGATCTCTGTACTGGGGTGAATGTATGAGATTGTTCTGCAGTCTGTCCTACAACTGTTGTTTTTGCATTTGTCACCCCATGTGGGACGGGTATGCTCAGAGGTGAGTCCCGTGCTCTCCACACCACTGGACTCAAGCTATCCTGGCTGAAGACGGCTGATAGCCAGAAACCAGTCCTAGGATGCTTGATTCCGGTCCAGACATGACTTGGCAATTCGGGCTGGACTGTTCCCATGAGGCACCGGGTCAAGACTGATTTGCATATGGTCATGTCTGAACTGGGGTGGCTTGGTGAGCAAAATAACAATGGATTAAACCCAGATCTGTGACTGGGGGTGAATGTTTTGCCATTGTGCAACATTCCTTCCTTCATCTTGTGTGTTTTGCTGTTTATTGTTTATTCCATCACTTGCCTCTCCTTGAAACAGATAGCAACATTCTGTCTACGAGTCATTCAAAGTTTGACTTCCATTCTGGAAATTCCAAAGTCAAAGCTAATCTGCACCCATCGTGGGCCACTCCATCTGTCCACTGGATATCTGGCAGAAAGCAGTTTAGCACAGTATGACTACACTGTCCATGGTGACTTAGCAATATCATTCAGTGTCGACGTTAACTAAATTGGCATCTATTTGCTTGTATTTATTTATTGGATATTGAGCGCGCGATTACCCTAGGTGTAGCCTGTCTCTTAGTTAAGAAATAAATTCTGCATATCAATAAAAATAAAACAGAGTTTTTAAAAATGCAATTACCTTTGTCAAAACATACTGTCTACCAATGACCTTTCTCCTTTATTGTAATCGTGTTATTTCATTTTTAGTGCATGACGACGATGAAAGGGGTGGACCACCATCAGTGCAAAAACTGAAATTGAAGGCCTGTGTTCTTCCCGCATCTTATCAAGGTAAGTGACACTGAGACAGAATAATTATCCACTTATCTGCATATTATACAAGATTGAGAGGCCACCAATGGGATGTTCTACACAGCACTTCATGACACAGTCATCCTATTGGACTCTGCGGAAGTGACCATAAAGAACATTCAGTTCAGTGATTCAGAGTGGGAGTCTACCATAATGAACCTGAATTCCTTAACCTATGGTACTGAGGCTGAAGGCATAAGGCCTGCTTGATTTCAAATTTGGGATAAGGTGCCATTGTGTTTATTGTAGGTTGTACTTTTCTGGCAGAAGGAACTCCACTTTATGAAGGTGAGCAGTCGTTAATGATGTTGTGTATAAGTACAGTACAACGCTGTGCATAAATTACTTTTCTAGATATAAAATTAGATCTGTAGATGGACTGTTCAGTCATACAATAATATGTCTCAAGAAAAGAAAGAGAAAATTGTGAAATAAAGAATCATTCTTGGTTTACTCTAAAAAGCACACATGCTTTAGCAAGGATTGGCAAAGCCAATAGAACTCACCTTTGCAAGAGCTTTTGGCTGTGCCTATGTGTTTTAGACATGTACACCAGCATGGCTAAACGTTAGTGGCAGATAGGCGAATGGCGTGGAGAGTGGTACAATGGAATGAGGAAGAGTTGCATAGAGTGTTGTAGAGTGTAGTGGCAGAGAGTGTTGTATTTGGAGTTGCAGTCGGTGTGGACAAGTAGAGTGGCATCCACTGGAGTATCATAGAGTGCATTGGCGTAGAGTGTTGCAGGATATGCTGTCGTAGAGTGCAGTGACATTTAATTCAGTGGTGTACAATGCAGCATTGAAGAATGTAGTGGCATAGATTAGAGTGGTGCATAGTAGAGTGCAGTGGTGCTAGAGTACCACACCACAGATGATTCCACTCCCTTCATGGAGCACCTCAACTTCCAGATCCGAACAAACCACAAAACCACCATCAGGGGCACCCTCACCTACAGACACCGCCCTGCCTTCTACAACGTCATCCTTGACTTCATCACCCCTGTCACCATGGAATTGAATCTGTGCATCTTCCTAGGAGACTTCAATTTCCACCTTGAGAACACTGACGACTCCAACACGTCCGACCTCCTAGAAAGCATGGCCAACCTCGGACTCAAACAGCTTGTCACAGACCCCACCCACACCACAGGACACACGCTCAACCCTATCTTCTCAGCCAGCAACAGAGTAAAATACACCCACCCCAAGGAGCTCACCTGGAATGACCACCACTGCATCCACTACATCATCTTGATGGAGTGATGGACTGACGTCCACAATTCCTACCTACCCTCCACCACCAAAGACACAAAAGAAGTGCCAGGTAATTTCGTAAACTGGATCATAGCAAGTGCGAAGGAAGTCGCACCCAAGAATTCCACCAACCCCAAGAAACAAACACATCACACCATTTGGTTCACAGCAGAATTGAAAAAACAGAAATATGTCTGCAGACAGTAGGAAAGAAAATGGCATGCTAGCAAGACCCTTCAGGACGGAAAACACTTCAAAGACACCCACAACCAATACTGCCACCTCATGAAGAACACCTAGAAGGTCGCCCTATTCACCCACATGAAGGACAGCTACAACAACAATAGTCTGGGTTTTTGTAAAGTGCGACTAATCAACCATCTGGGTCTCAAGGTGCTGGAAGGCAGGGGGGTCTGTAGATCAGTTGAAGAACCCGTTCTTGAGGTCTTTCTTGAATTGAGGCTGTGACGGTGATTGCCTGAGATGCAGAGGCATGGAGTTCCAGGTCTTTGCGGCGAGGTAGATGAAGGATATTCCTCCAGCCGAGGTCATGCAGATCCATGGTACAGTGGCCAATACCAGTTGGGTGGAGCGGAGATGTCTGGTGGGTGTGTAGAAGGAGAGGCAGTGGTTGAGGTATGCAGGTCCGGATTTGTGGAGGGCTTTATAGGCTTGGAAGAGGAGCTTTAAGTCGATTCTTTTGTTGATCGGGAGCCAGTGAAGGTCTTTCAGGTGGCTGGAGATGTGGCTGCGGCAGGTGATGTCCAGTATAAGTCTGGCAGAGGCGTTCTGGAACTTTTCAACATAGTCAAGGAGTTTACCAACCCTTCGGCAACCGAAAACAACATCACACTGTCACAAGCTCTCTGCGACACCCTCTCTGACTTTTTTCACAACAAGATCAACACCATCTACCAAGACTTCACACCCCAGCCTCCCACCAAGGACAGCATCAACCACATCACACCAACTGACGAACACCTACATCAGTCAATCTCGTGGAACACTCTCACTAAGAAGGAAATGGCGTCCATCATGAGATCCATCCACTCCTGAGCCGCAGCAGACCCTTGCCCACACAATGCTTTCAACCTCAGCACTTAACCCATCAGGAAAGAACTTACCAAGGTCCTCAACTCCTCTGTTACCACAGCCCACTTCCCCCAGAAATGGAAACATGCCAATGTGAAGCCTCTGCTGAAGAAGCCATCTGTATCCTCAAGAGAACCTATGAACTACCGACTGGAGTGGCTTAGACTGGAGTGGTGTATAGTGCAGTGGCGAAGTGTGCAGTGGTGCAGAGTAGAGTGACAAAGAGTGCATTGGCATTGAGTAGAGTAGTAGAGGGTAGAGGAAAGAAGCATAGAGACAAATGGTGTAGAGTGCAGTGGTGCAGAGTGCAGTGGCATGGAATGGAGTATTTGTGGCGTGGTAGCACACTACCATGACAGACATCACATTTTCAATTACATTTGCACAGACAAAAGTTTTACTGATAAAAGTATTCAGCGCACAAACGATAATGTCCACAAATGTAATCACCTAGTGTAATGACTTATTTTGATCATATTAAAGTATTTGTAAAGTATTTGTTTCCAACAAGATTCCAATAATAACAAAAAGGACTCCATTTGTGTTCCTAATTCTGATATATAATGAAATACTTACACTGTTCATTTAAATGTTGTCAAGTGCTAGAAAAAACTATTTTCTATCACCAGTATCCATCAATATTGTGAAATAAACCCTCTCATTTTAAAGTCAGAGATGGAAAAGTAAGCAAATGACCTTGGACGACAGCGCCTGACATTTGACCTCGGTCTTTGAAGAGATAAGTACAAGATTTACTGGCCTGTTTCCAGAAAAGGAGCACTCCTTTTTTTAAAATTTCTAAGTATTTTATTATTTTTTATAAACAGATATATTAGCATTTCTGTTACGACGTTAGCCAAACGTAGTTTGTAGTGCAGTGGTTCTAAGGATCCTCTAAATAAGGCCTGGGTAAGGGAAGGTACGAAATCAAGATGCATAAACTAGAGCAAATGGAAAGCAAGAAAATAAGAGTTACAAACCACAAAGCCAATGGCAAGCAACGAACAAAATGCATTCTTAGGTCAACTTTCTGAATAGTTCCAAGATGTCTTTAGCAAACGAGACAGCTGTGCTGTCTGGTAGGCTGCGACCTAAAAAGAGCTCTGCTGCAAATAATCGAAGAAGGTTCCGACAGGCATTTTAGATGTAGCAGAGAATACCTCATTAGAGAAGACAGATAGGAAAGGCCTTTGAACCTTTGTGGAATTTAAATTCAACCAACGGAATCTAAAAAAATGTACAATGTTGCGCTAAATGAATTTCCTAAATTATTGTTTATTTCCTAATTATACCTCTGTCAAAATTGTTTAATTTTGGCAGAGTAATTGTCCCGCATGAATTCAATGCAGTTTCTTTTCGAGGAAAGTAAGTGTTAAAAAACCTCCTGAGAACATTTCAAATGTTTCCATTTATTTTGTCTCCCATCAACATACTTTTAGTGATTTTTTTTTCCTCCCAGCTATTTATTAATAAGAATCCGTCAATATTTTTCTTTGAAGTTCATTAAAATTGCAAAAGCAAATATCCTCAGACTGCTTCGAATCGACCATATCGTAAAAGTAGACAAAACAAATCTAAACGGGAACATCCTCTAAATGAACAAAAACAGGACGCTAGTCTTTCTGTAAGGAAATTAAAATGTGCTCCACTGAGTAATACTGGGTTCAGCTTTAAAGATGTTCCTTTGGAAGGTTCAGTTGTAACTAACTGAAGAAGCAATTGTGAAAGGTCAGTGTTCTCTTCTGTGTTACCTAACAGATTTAAATGTCTGTGTTAGTTTTGCAAGGGTGTACTAAATATTTTAATAAATGCACTCTAAAACACCTCAAGAAAATCAAAATGTTAATCCCCCCGATGATCTTAATAGTGTAGTACAATCACTTGTTCTCTCGAAACTTGACTATGGCAACGCCATTCACATTCACACTCCGAAAAGTCACCTTGCACCCCTAAGAGCAATTCTCAATGCGGCTGCCAGACCCCTCACAGTAATTAAATGGTTTGATCACACCTAACCCGCCCTCAAGAGTCTCAATTGGCTTCTCATTGAAGGATGATGCATCTTTACACAGCTTGTATCACCCACAAAGCCCTTCATACACACCTCCCCAAATACATAGTAACTAAACTTTCGAGAACAGGAAGAAGCTAGGTTCTGAAAAGCTCCAACTCTCTTCTTCTCATACCTCCTAATCAGTGGCGAATCCTCTGCTAAGGTAGATGAGCGTCGCCTCACTGCTCAATAAGAAAACTAACATTAGAACCTATTGTTATCATTTTAGTTTTCCTATTAGAGTCAGTGGCTCTCGGGGTGGACGGGGCTAGGAAGAGATAGGAGGAGGAGTGCTATGCACTCCCTGGGTGCACAGGACAGTTTGGCCAGCCCAATCGGGCCAGCCAAACAGTCCTGTGCACTTTGCATCTTCCCCACCAGGCTGCATTACTCAGCCTGGTGAGGAACATGCAAAGCCTCCAAGTCCCTGTCTGAGTGCCGATCCATGGTGCTCAGACCAATCTCAATGCTGCACTGCCCGGGAGCTTACTGCTGCTTCCTGCTGCCTACCAAAGCCAGGAAGAAGAGGATGGAGGAGAGATGCAGCCGGCCGTAGCAAGGGAAGTGGATTTTCTATGTATTTATCATTGTGTCCCCCCCCCCCCTCTCCCCTGTTACCCTCGGGCCCCCTCCACCACACCCCACTACCTGGGTCCGGTAGCAGCTGTTACTGCTCCTAATCTGAAGAAGAAATCCTCTCAGGTTTGCTCTTTATCAGGAAATGCTCCCAAAGTTTGGAACTCACTCCTTAAAGATCTCAGCTTCAACCCCTCCTATTCCTGCTTCAAACAGGACCTCAAATCTCTACTGCTTAAAAACTACATTTCCCAAATATCCAACCTCCTCCACATGATCCTTCGATGCGATCAACTGACTCTTTCAGTCTCCAGTCTGGAGCTAATGCCTGATTTTCACATACATTATTTGGGGATTATTCTAACTACCCCAATGCTGTATTGTTTCTTGTTTACCTCTTTGACTGCTTTGACCCACACTAGCCCTGCCATATAATTTGAGAAAACCTTGTGCACAACATGTAAAGCGCTCTGAATACTTCGGGTCTGGCTAGTGCTATTTAAAATTCAAACAAATAAAAATTCTAGAATCCACGTGTGTTGGTTTCCAAACCCACCATATGGAAAGTTGACACATTTATTTCTCAAAACTTTCTTGGTGAAAAACTTAGAAGGACTGGGGTTGACATAGACTTTAACTCACGTCAGGATACTATATACAAACATAGTTGTTGACATAAACATGTCCTAAATGTCATTATCATAAAGCTGTTATTCCATTGGGCATAGATTTTCTATTATTATATATGTAATACATGTTTAGGACACAATGCTTATGTAAAACGATATTGTGACAACAATATTCTGGTTACACACCTGCCAATATATAGTGTGATACATTGCTTTCTCTTGGCAGTGGCATGCAAGGCAGAAGAGTGCACAACCTCTTACAAAACTGACATTCTCTTTAAGCCGCAAAAGATGGCGTGGGGCAAGGAGTCAATATAAATACCCACCTCATGCAGTAGATACTGTTTCCACCTGCACCTCATATGTTGTCATCTTTTAATTTATCCTCTGTGAATACACAGTGCCTGAGTATAATGGTGAGTGGACTGAAGGTGAAGACAGCACCAGCACCTGATATGGCATTAATACTCACAAAAGTACATTACTTGCCAAGGTACTATGACCTGGACACATTCAGTAGCAATGAGTGGGCCTTTCTTTTTTTTTAATTTCTTTTTATTGAGTACAACAAACAACAGTACAGATTTCACGGTCAATGCAGCATTCGACTCACCATAATCATTGACACGGAACACATGGGTACATTTTAATAAGTAGTCCCAGCCCTTTGTTTGGTTGTTCTTGACTTTCCGAATCTTCTGAGGAGGCTTGCGCCGATAATCTGGGCGGTACACATATATCTCCCCTGTAGGCAGTCCATTTACCCCATATTTTTATCCACTTTTTTGGGCACCCCAAGGACACATATACTGTTTTCTCCCTGAACATGCACCAGTCCATATCTTTTCCCCATTCTATAACCGTCTGTACATCCTGTGCCCCCCATTTCCTTGCTATGTTTCTATTAGCGAACACCTCTCCCAGAGACACCCACATTCTCTCTCTACTTCCTAAGTTTGTTGATTCCCACATGTTTAGCAAACATCTTTTAGGCTTTGGTGCTAGTCTCTCTCCTAGTACTTTCCCCATGCACCGGACGACAGCACCTCAGTGCACAGGCATTCCCATATAATATGTAGGAACGTACACTCCCAACCACATTGCCTTCTGCAGTTAGGGTCTTCTCAATATCCCATCTTGACCAGAGCGGGGCCCGTGAGATAAATTCTTTGCAGTATTTTCAGTTACACTAACTTCAATTTTGAGGATATCGCTACCTCCCTTGGCGATGCCAATGCCTCCTGCCACTCCTCCTCCTCCAGTTCCAACAAGTCCTGCTCCCACTTTTCACGGAGTTGCAGAAGGGGATCGGGCAAGTGGTTAATCAATTTTGAATAAGTTAGGGAAATCGCTTTCCGTGGCATATAGCCATTGAGGAGTCTATCCTCAAGAGACGTCTATCCTCAAGAGGCGAGGCCTTTGGAGGGGTCACTACCATCGGGATCACCACCTTCAAGGCATATCATACCTGCAAATATCGGAATCTCTCGGTCTCCACCAATTCATGGTCTTGTTGTAGTGTCACAAAGGGTATCACCTTCCCCTTTTTCCAAAGGTCCCCCACCCAGGATATCCCAATGGTATCCCATTTATCAAAACCCTTTGTTCTCCAGAGTGAGCCCAGTTGTTCCACATCCCACCGCGTGGTGGCCAGTGTTACCGTCTTAGCCCATCCCATACTTCTCTGTACCATATGGGACACCTGCACGGAGTGGTGGGTCCTGTCAGCCCAAATTCTGTGGGTCTGGAATACAATGCCCGCGTATGATTACTCCAGGGCAAGAGTCACATATCCATAGCATAACCTGGATAATGCTGAGGCCGGTATGCTCAATGGTTAAAGGCGGCTAACTGCGCCGCCCAGTAATACTTTTTGATATTTGGCAGCCCAATTCCCCATCAAACCAGCCTTTTACTAAAGTTGAGAATGATATTCGTGGTGGACTATTTCCCCAGAGCAGCGCTTTCTGTGTACTTTCCACTGCTGCAAAATAGGATGCAGGGACGATGTCGGGTGAGTTATGGAGGATGTACAAGAAACAAGGCAGTACCATCATCTTCAAGAGTGCCGCTATACCCAATAACGATAACCGAAGCATCTTTCAATGCTCCACTTTGTGCCTTAGCCTCTGCAGTGGCAGCAGCAAGTTGGAAGCATAATAGAGTTTGGGATCTTTAGCAATGTACAGCCCTGAATACTTAATCCCATCTTTGGCTATAGCCACATTGCAATCCTTGGGGAAGTCTGGCGGATTGCGATGCAATACAAATATTACTGATTTCGTCCAGTTAGTAGTATATCCGGAATAGGCACCAAAATTAGTTAATATATTGGGGAACGCTATGTAGGGATCTCTCTGGAGAGGCCAGGTATAGTAGGATGTCATCTGCTTATAGGGAGATACGGTCTTCCCAGCCCTCTGCCCATCACAGTACCCGAATTATAGGGTCTTTACGGAACCTGTAGGCCAGGGGCTCCAACGGTAATGCAAATAATAGCTGTGACAAGGGGCAACCCTCTTGCATCCCTCTACGGAGTTGAAAAATGGCAGATTTTTTATTATTAAGGGGGTCAGTATATGGCAGCCGTATCCAGCTAATATATTTTGGGCCAAATCCGAGTTCTATAGGACTGCAAAGAGATATGGCCATTCAATAGTATCAAACACCATGGCGGCATCCAAGGACACCACCATTGCATCTTTTCTTATGGTGTCCACCCTTCCCATCACCCCTTGTAGTCGTCGCAAGATTAATGATGTGTTTCTGGACGGCATAAAACCAGATTGGTCCGGGTGGACCAGACCGGAAATTACTCTGGCAAGTCTGGTAGCTAGCAATTTCGCCAGAATTTTGACTTTGTGCATTCAGCAGTGATATAGGTTGGTACGACAAGCATTTATATTTGGGTTTTCCATATTTGTATATCACAACTAGGGTGGCTATCCTCTGGCCTTGTGGAAGATGTCCCTTCTTCAGGCTCTCCTCCTACATCGCCTATAGGTGGAGGGCTATTCTATCTGGGCTCAATTTGATAAGCTCAATCGGGAGACCATTTGGGCCCATCGCCTTCCCTGTCTGGAATTTCCGAATAGCTTGAGCTATTTCTCCCTGGGCGAGGTGTCTATCAAGTAAAGTTCTGTCGTCTTTCGCTAGCAACGGTAGACGGATTTCCGACTGCAGCCCTTTCTCTTCCCTGTCTTGTCTCGTGACCTTGGATGTGTAGAGTGTCTCATAATATCTGGCAAATGCGTTAGCAATGTCCTGCATGTCTGTGAGACTGTCCCTAGCATCCCTTACCAGTTCTAGGACCAGACAATTCACCATTTCTCTCCTGTCTAGCCAGGCCAGTAATTTCCCAGCTTTGTCCCCCTAGTTCATATATGCGCCCTAACTTGTGTAAATCCAGTGTTCTCGCCATGTCTCTCACCACACCCCTATACTCCTCTTGCTTTAGTTTGAGGATGTGCGCACTATCCTGCCCCTCTTGCGCAGTAAGTTCACTTTCTAATTTCAGTATCTCTTCTTCTAGTCGGAGAAGCCCTGCATTCTTTTCCTTCTCTGCACCTGCTATCTGGGACACTTCATGTCCTCATATCACCGTTTTGAAGGACTCCCAGAGGATTTGAGCTGAGTCTACAGACACCTTATTTTCTCTAAAATAATGATCTATTTCCTGGGTAACCTTCAATTTGATATTCGGATTTCGGAGGTGCCATGGATTTATAGGCGCCAGCCTAGTACTGCTGCCTTTCCCAATCTCCACTTGCACCCATATCGGAGAGTAATCTTATATACTTCTCGAAAAGCGCTGTATCTCATGAATGCACCTGAGCTGATCCACCGGGTTAAGTATATGGTCGAATCGAGAGAGACTATTATGGGCCCTAGAGTGAACAGTAAAGTGTAAATCTGTCAGGTGATAAACCCTCGAGGCATCCACTAGTCTCATTGCATCTAGGAAATGTGGGAGTATTAGCTGTGATGGGGCCATATCTAGGGGGGGTAGCGATCTAGCTTCCCTGACGGCACAAAGTCAAGGTCTCTCCCCATAACCCATTTCCCTGTGGGGAACGTTAACATCACTTTCCCTAAGTCCCGGAATGCCGCCTCTTGCAGGCCTGGTGGTAAGTATATCGAAATTATGGTAAGCCTTATGCCTTCCCAAATTCCAGACACTGCTGCATATCTCCCCAAACTGTCAGTGCATACATGATCTATTGCCATGGGAAATTACCTTTTTTCATTATACCCACTCCCCTCGAGCCCATGGTAAACCATGAGTGCGCTACTAGCCAGAGCCTTGCACATATTACTGATTAGGTGAGTTTCCTGCAGCAGTACTATCTCCTGGGCATGTTTAATAAACTGTAGTACAATTCCCCTTTTGAGTTTGTCCTGCAACGCGTTTACATTCCAGGACAGGAGCCAGAATCTCTTCTCACCTGAGGTACCCATGAGTCTGCCGACTATTCATCACCAAATATAGCACACCATCATTCGCCCCATATCTCATGATTCAACGCAAGGTGGGGGGAGCATAAATGCTCAATCAGGTCCGCTAAGCCTATTGCTCCTCCCATTGTCCCCTCTACGTCTCTTACCACGATACGTAAATCTGTAGCACACAAACAAAACAATAACAACAAAACCCCCTATACCCCCTCCCTGCTCCCCTGCACTCTGGGCGTAGAACTGCCCACATCTCCAACTATGCAGAGTGCCTGTCGCCCCATACAGCTATCTAAAAGTAAGACTGGGAGGAGCCCCAGGGCAGACCCCCCGGTTCCCACCCCTCCAATAGATGTGCTCTCATGTCCCAATCATGCTTCAGTTCTGGTGCAAAATAGTCACTTATCGTTCTCTGCTTAACCCAGTCCTGTGGCGACGCCGAATGCATCCGTCTCTCAGCCCTATACTCCATCTCCCTCAGTCTCCTTTGTTGTTGCATCTTGCCGCCCACCGTGGCATAAATATTTAGCGGTCAAGCTGTGATCTTTCCCTTTTCTGGAATTGTGGTCTCTTGCAGGTCTCCATCCCTCCAGCAAGTTTGCCTCTCATTCCGGTGTATCAAAGGACCAGGAACTACCCTCTGCCTCGACTCTGAACTTTGCTGGAAAGAACATTGATTACTTACTCCCTTTTTCTCACAGCTGCCTCTTGACCTCCAAGAAGGTCCTCCTTTTCATCTGTACTGCGATTGTGAAATCAGGGTAGAAGGTCATTTCACTTTTCTCATACTTAATTGGTGGGGCCATGCGGGCAGTTTGTAATACAACGTCTCGGTCCCTGAAATGTAACAGTCTCGCTAGCATGGGCACAGAAGGGTCACCTGGTTTGAGCCTTCCCCCCGGGATCCTGTGTGCTCTCTCTACAGTAAAGAAGGTAGACAAGGTCTTCGGTTTGAGGTAATCATGAATGATGGTTTCTATGAAGAGGTCAGTTGCTGGCCCTTCCATCTTCTCTGGGACCCCAAGTATCCTAATATTATTTCTTCGTGACCTGCCTTCATAATTGTCCAATAGTCTCTCCATTTTTTGGCTGCCAGCCTGAAGATTCTTGGTTTCTTGTTGCATCTTTTTTGCGCCCCGCTGAGCTCTGTTGTGACCACCTCCACTTTCCAGACTTTTTTGCTGATGTTATGCATGTCGGGTCTCATCAAGTTCAAGTTAAGCATTTGTATAGCGCACTACTCACCCAGAGGGTCTCAAGGCGCCAGGGGAAGGGGTTCGTTATTTGTCGAATAGCCAGGTTTTAAGTTCTTTTCTGAAGGAGATGTGGTTCTGAGTAAGGCGGAGGTGGGTGGGGAGTGAGGTCCAGGTCTTGGCAGCCAGGAAGGAGAAGGATCTGCCACCCATGGTGGATTTCCGGATCCGCGGGACTGCGGCGAGGGCTTGATTGGAAGATCTTAGTTGGCGGGAGGGTTTGTAGAAGGACAGTCGAGTGTTGAGGCATTCGGGTCCGAGATTGTAGCGGGCCTTGTGTGCGTTGGTGAGAAGGCGGAAAGTAATTCTTTTGTTGACGGGAAGCCAGTGGAGGTCTTTTAGATGTCCGGTGATGTGATCTCGGCGCGGGATGTCTAATATGAGTCTCGCTGACGCGTTTTGGATGCGCTGGAGTTTTTTCTGTAATTTTGCTGTGATTCCGGCGTATAGTGTGTTACCATAATCCAGTCGATTCGTGACCAGTGCGTGGGTGACAGTCTTTCTTGTCTCGAGGGGGATCCAGCGGAAGATCTTTTTGAGAGTGCGAAGTACGTTGAAGCAGGAGGACGAGGCGGCGTTGACTTGTCTGGACATCGAGAGAGAGGAGTCTAGGATGAAGCCAAGGTTACGTGCATGGTCTGTGGGTGTGGGTGCAGTGCCCAGAGCGGAAGGCCACCAAGAGTCGTCCCAAGCTGAGGGGGAAGATCCTAGGATGAGCACCTCCGTTTTGTCTGAGTTGAGTTTAAGGCGGCTATCTTTCATCCATTCGGCTACTTCTTTCATGCCTGGTTTCCAGCGATGTACATATTCTGACTATGGACTACATAATGTCCTTCAGGGATGGTTCTCCACTGTCCAGACCCTGCCCTGCTTCTTCTACTACCTTTCTGAGAACATCAGGCTAGGTCCGCTTCTGCATGGTAAGTTTATCCAGTTTGGTCAGGAGGGTTCCTTTTGCTCCTTTGCCCCCCGATATTGTGGCCTTCTGGCAGGTGACCTGTTGTGGCCCAGACCCCTATTATATGCTCCCTGTTTGCTCCCTGCAGCTCCTTCCTTGCTCCTTGTATTCCTCCCGCTTCATCAAACTGCGAGTCTTAGCCGCTGTTCTTTGCCAGGATACCTGGTACTGATTCAGCTGGGTTCTATTCGGATGCACCCTGGCCCCTATGCTCAACTATCCCCGCGTGATGTATTCGGCTGCCCCACTAGAGATCTGAGGTTTTTGACCTAGGCTTCTCCTGGTCCTGGCTGATAAATTGGCCAGCTGCCATTGGTCCTCAGACCCATACTATCATGTCTCCCCCTCCGTCGCTGCTCTTGGGAGTAAGCACTGGCTATGCTCCACCACTGTCCCCCCATGTGCTATAGTTGCCACTGAGGTGCAAGCTTGTGGGTCCACTGCCACCTCGCCTCTATGCTGCTTTTCTGTGCTTCCGCCTAACCCACGATGCTTTGAGGCTTCTATATAATTGTTCTCCCACAGCTGAGTGAGGTCCACCGGCATCCCTTTCTGCCCTCGGATGTCCACCCACGGCTCCTCACCCGATCGGCACCATATTTTGCCTCTAGGGTTTTGTTGTTACTGATCTTGTATCTGGCTCTTCCTGGTTCTTCAGACCATGCCCTGGGCGAGACTATCTCTAGTGAGCCCCCTGTCCCCACATGTACTCACCGGGGTGGTGAGTGTGCTCCGGCATCAGCACTTCCACCACATTTCCCCTTATGGCGGCTGTTACTGCCGGGCGTCGCCACATCGATGAGCGTCCGTCTCCTAACTGTGCCACTGGCTGCTCCTCGGTTTCTCAGGACCTGTGTACTCAGAGTACCAGGGACGTAACAAACGCCCCCGCAGGCCCCGCAGTGTGGGAAGGCCCCCCAGGCTTCAGTAAATGAAGGGGCCCCCGGGCCCCCCTCAGCTCTTCGGTGAAGCTGTGAGAGAGGCTTGCGCTGAAGCAAGCCTCTCTCCCTCTGAAGCAGGTGCAGGCTGTCTGCAGCCTGCTCTGAGCCCCTCGCCCCTCTCTGGTTAAGGGTGGGGGCCCCAGAGACAGCATTCCCCACAGGGCTCTGCTCCTCTGAGCTACTCCGACTTCCCACAAGTGCCAGGCACTCATTCTGCCACCAGTGCCAGTCCAGCCTCCCACTCTGCCACCAGTGCCAGTCTCTCACTCTGCAACCAGTGCCAGCCTCTCACTCTGCCACCAGTGCCTGCCGCTCACTCTCTCACCAGTGCCAGCCTCTCACTCTGCCACCAGTGCCAGCCTCTCACACTGCCACCAGTGCCTGCCGCTCACTCTGCCACCAGTGCCTGCCATTCACTCTGCTACCAGTGCCAGCCTCTCACTCTGCCACCAGTGCCTGCCGCTCACTATGCCACCAGTACCTGCTGCTCACTCTGCCACCAGTGCCAGCCTCTCACACTGCCACCAGTGCCTGCCGCTCACTCTGTCACCACTGCCAGCCTCTCACTCTGCCACCAATGCCAGCCTCTCACACTGCCACTAGTTCCTGCCGCTCACTCTGCCACCAGTGCCTGCTGGTCACTCTGCAACCAGTGCCGGCCTCTCACTCTGCCACCAGTGCCAGCCCCTCCCACTTCCCACCAGTGCCAGGCACTCACTCTGCACCAGTGCCAGCCTCTCACACTCCCATCAGTACCAGCCTCTCACTCTGCCACCAGTGCCAGCCTCTCACACTGCCACCAGTGCCTGCCGCTCAGTCTGTCACAGGTGCAAGCCTCTCACACTGCCACCAGTGCATGCCGCTCAGTCTGCCACCAGTGCCAGCTGCTCACTCTGCACCGGTTCCCGCCTCTTACTCTGCCACCAGTGCCAGCCTCTCACACTGCCACCAGTGCCAGCTGCTCACTCTGCACCAGTGCCAGCCTTTCACATTCCCACCAGTGCCTGCCGCTCACTCTGCCACCAGTGCCAGCCTCTCACTCTGCCACCAGTGTCAGCCGCTCACTCTGCCACCAGTGCCAGCCGCTCACTCTGCCACCAGGGCCAGCCTCTCACTCTGCCACCAGGGCCAGCCTCTCATACTGCCACCAGTGCCTGCAGCTCACTCTGCCACCAGTGCCAGCCTCTCACTCTGCCACCAGTGCCAGATCCTCACTCTGCCACCAGTGCTAGCCTCTCACTCTGCCACCAGTGCCAGCCTCTCACTCTGCCACCAGTGCCAGCCTCTCATACTGCCACCAGTGTCAGCCCCTCTCACTTCCCACCAGTGCCAGCCGCTCATTCTGCACCAGTGCCAGCCTCTCACACTCTCACCAGTCCCAGCCTCTCACACTGCCACCAGTGCCTGCCGCTCAGTCTGCCACCAGTGCCAGCCGCTCACACTGCCCATGTTTGCTACACTCCTGCCCAGTGCCAGTTCCTGTACAGTGATGCCACCTATATCACACTGTGCACCAATGCCCAGCAGTGCCAGCTCCGTGCACTGCCCTCATGTGTACGTCAGTCCCCCTCAGGTAGTTGATGGAAAGGTTTAGACTCCTTGGCCAGCACTAATATTTGTTCACTGTCCTGCAGCTTATCTTTTTTTGCCTACGTTTTCACATGAAATCCCCTTAACTCCGTGCCCAGAATGCATTTGAAAAGGTACAGTCAAAGCGCTATAACTTAAGATGCCTACTTCATTCCATAAACTTCTCACTACACAAAAGCCAAAGCAATTATCTCCATTAAGTAGGGTTCGATGAAGCAGTTGGAGCAATTAAGACAATTAGACACGCGGCTGTGAAATTCATTGGGGCCTCTTCGCAAAGGTAAGTTTACACATGTACATTTACTCAGGGCACAAGTCCTAAAAAAAGAAGTGGGGGGGGGGGTTGGGGGAGGGATGCTGTTGTCATGACAGGAAGTGACGTCACGAAACGTGGCTTGCACAATCAGACTGAAGGACCGGGTTTTAGAACCCAGCGGCGTCAGGGAAAACGCCCGATGCCTTCGAGTTCCCCTGCCTTGGCAAACAGAGACATGGGACACTTCTTGATGATGTCAAAGACCAAAGTTTATTGGCTGCAACCAGGAACAGAGGTCTACGAAGCACAACACGGGTGGTTCGCTAGAGACTGCACAAATTCAATGAGCGGAGCATGGCCTTTTATGCCAAAAATTAAGCCTCAGGCAACATTCCAGACTAACATTGATTCGATACAAACTGACCAATAGGAACATGACATTTCAAAAGTAGCGCATGACGACAATCCCACTTTTCCGTTGTCCAGCCCACCAGAAATGACCAAACACATTCCATTATCCTGTTCAGTCAGGCCGGACAAACCCATCATAAAACCCTCAACCCAAATCAGTGATTATTTCGTAAAGGAAGGAGCAGAAACAGATTGGTAGCAAGATAGAAAGGTGGGTGCAGTGTACTATAAACTTCGGCATGTCCTGCTCTTTGATCTTTATCTGGCCAGCTGCTTAGCAAGGAACTGGCTCAGCGGGGTCAGTCTCGGGCAAGGAGTCAGTTCGGCCAGGTCATTCAGAAGTCAGCTAAGGTGTACGTGTCCCAAAGACTCGTTCGGCTGCAGTCATCGGCCTATGTGAGGGAAACCACACAAAATGGCTGCCGTACACAAAATGGAACCCAAAGGTTCAAACGAAATCCCTGAATACATAGTCAGTCCCGATTGCTGATATCGAAACCCTGCCGGTGCTCTGGACGGATCATAGGCTGATCAGGTTTTCCGTGCTGGAGAATGGGCGGCCGGACAACAACGCCCTCACGGTGCCTAGACCAGCCTCGAGAGCGTTGCACAGAGTGACGCCTGATATGTTGGAACAGGCACTCACGGAACATCCCTGCCACCTCTCGGGGGATCTGGAAAGTGATATTGAGGCTCTGCAGCCGTGGCTGACTGATAGGCTGGATGATCTTGCCCCAAAGGTAGCCCCTCGGTCCACGGTTATACGACAATCTGCGCCGTGGTTCACGGAGGCGCTACGTGTGGCTCGCAGCCAATGTAAGGTTGCTGAGTGGGCATGGCGCCTTCAGTACGATGGGGAGGCCAAACTTGCCTACAGGGCGGCTGTGAAGGCCTATCACCGGGACATCTTAGGAGCTAAGAAAGAATATCTTGCCAGGAGGATCGAGGCGTCGGCGAACTCCTGTAAGGAGATCTTCAACGTTGTGAAGGAGTTTACGACCCTTAGCTCCCACTCACCCCCGCCAGTATCATCAGATGCGTGGGCGTGTGATCTCGCTAGTTTTTTAACCAACAAGATCAGGGCGATTCAGGCCTCCTTCTTGGAGAGCTCAGAGGAGGGTGGCTGCGGCCCCGTGACGGGACATGGGTCATCGTCCACGCCGGTCGCAGTGCTGTCAGACTTTCCTGCCGTCTCTAGCGAGGCGTCTCGGGTGCTGCTGGCCAGCCTTAAATCAGGCTCGCCACTCGACCCCTGCCCTGCCAAATGTTTGGCCGGGATGGCGGCGGTGGTGAACCCCCTGGTCAATCCCATCCTCAATGCTTCCTTGAGGGAGGGGAGTGTCCCTCGCACCTGGAAAAGGGCGATGGTAATCCCCCTCCTGAAAAAGCCTGGTCTTGATTCCGAGGTTTTGGCCAACTATAGGCCAATTTCACTTCTCCTGGCCAAGATCACTGAGAAACATGTCCATGGCGTCTTGTCGAGCTTTTTAGAAGACAACAATCTGCTCCATCCATCCCAATCCGGATTCCGTCCTAATTTCAGCACGGAAACGGCGTTGTTGGAGGTCTCGGAGATCATCAGGGAGACCTTGGATGTTGGTGGCAAGGCCATGTTAGTCATGTTGGACCTGTCGGCGGCCTTTGACACCGTCCCCCATGAGGCGCTCCTCGCCAGGCTTTATGACATCGGCATTAGGGGGACGGTGCTCAAATGGTTCACATCCTTCCTTGAAGGCCACCGCCAGACAATCTGGATCTCTCAGAGCTCCGCCGAGATGCCGCCATTGGGAGTCGGGGTTCCACAGGGCTCTGTGTTGAGCCCATAGTTGTTTAACATCTTTTTGTCCCCTCTGGCGGCGGCGGTGGAGGCATATGGGGCCCAGATCGTGTCCTACGCCGATGACACGCAACTCCTCTTCACGTGCGGTAAAGACCAGGCATGGGACGGAGAGAGTATTCGGGGCTGTCTGGGAATGGTCTTCGACTGGTTCCAGCAGAACAGTCTGAAGGCCAACTCCAGTAAGTCAGAGGTCTTATTCTTTGGCTGTGTCACCGATCCCGAGTGGCGGCAATGGTGGCCATCTGACATGTGTCCTCCTGCACAGTCATCACTGATTGCCAAAAACCTTGGTGTCAAGCTGGACAACAAGCTCTCATTGAGAACTCATGTCCTCGGTCTGGTCGGCACCAGTTTCGGCATCTTGAAGATGCTACGCAAGTTCCTTCCATTGCTGTCTGTGGAGCATAGGCGGATTACCGTGCAGGCGCTCATTGGATCCAGGTTGGATTACGCCAATGCCCTCTTTCTTGGCCTCCCTGATTATTTGATCCAGCACCTGCAGGTGGCACAAAACTCTGCTGCCCGCGCCATCTTTGGCCTACATAGGCAAGCACGTGCTTCTGGGTTGTTGCAGACGCTCCACTGGCTGCCCATCCAGAAGCGGATTATATTTAAATCTTTGACGTTGCTGCACAAAGCATTGCATGGCTCAGGCGCTGGGTACCTGCAGCGGAGGCTGGCGTTTTATCGCCCAGCCCGCTCACTGCAGTCTGAATCTCTTTTCACTGCTGTGGTTCCGTGTGTGAGGAAGGCCCGCACTGGGGGGCGCTCTTTCAGCTTCAAGGCACCCCAGCTGTGGAATTCGCTCCCACTGGCGCTGCGCAGTACCTCCAATCTGCTCCAGTTCAGGAAGAGCCTGAAGACTTGGCTTTTTAATCTTTAGTTTTTGTCGGGTGGGCCTTTTCTTTTTCTTGCATCTGCTTTTCATTGTTATGTTGTTATTCACTGAGCTGCTTGTGGAAAGCGCCGGGACCCTCTTTTAGAGTAGCCGTGCGCTATATAAACTTATTATAACATAACATAACATAACATAGTGTTCTCATTGATCGATTAATGCGAAAACACTCGTACATACCGCACTCGTGATTTGCGGTCTGCTGACACCAAAATCGTCTATTTCCGACGACCTTTATTGAACGGGTTCGGAACCACTGAACCACCGACCCTCAAACTACGGAACTACAGACCCTCCTTTTGCCATTACATAGGCAACCAACCCAAACTCATGTTAGTCTGAATCTGGATCTAAATTCATCAGATCATCGATGTGTTGTTGTAGCATCATCGTATTACTTAGTACCTCTCTCTGGACAGGTCTCCTTGCACATGAAGTAGCACAGAGGCCACAAATAGCAGGAGCACACTGTACACAGAGACAAAACAGGAAAAGGATAGCCAAAACCATCCCAATGACCATCAGAATTTTCCAACCCCAAGTGGATATCAATCCCCATAACCATCCCATCAATGACCAATCTCCTTTATCCAAATGGACAGAATCGGAGATCTTATGTAGCTTGGAAATGGCCTGGAAGACTGACGGAGCGTTGTCTGGAATGAAAACGCAGCAGCTCGATTGAATCAATTTACATACTCCACCTCGGTCTGCTAGTATGACATCAAGGGAAACTCTATTTTGAAGTGTCATAAGTCTATCCGACTGGAGCTCAGCAGTCAAGTTACTAAGGGCACCAGCAGTTTCGACTATGGTGAACTCAACCACTCTCGTCAACTGGCGAATATTCCTGCTATTAGCCATTGGTCCCCAGAACTGCAGAAAACCCTTAAAGAAATCTCCCAACTCTTGCCCTGCAGTATCTTCCTGACTAAAGACACCTCTGGCAACTCTCGTCTTATGGTAATCTGCCACAGCTGTAAAAGTGGGGGGCAACAGGAAAGAAACAAAACATGTGCCTGAAAAATCAGGGGGCAACCATGTATACGCTTTGTCATAGCAAACAAAGTAGGTACCCTTAGCAGCTAAAAATGCTGGGGAAGACTGAGACGTAAATACGTAAGTATCAGTACAAACGCTCTTCCCTAGCTGAGCTCTCGGGTTTTTGCCATTACCCTGCAGACAATAGCGGCCCTGATGGGGTACTATCCAAATCAGTGGAGAACTCTTCGCTCGCTGGTTAACACTCAGACTAACTCCATATCCAGTAACATCCCAACCACTATATGGTTGTTTCTCATCTGTCGGAATAGTTTCAACTGCATTAGTTCCTTTAACCATGTCGACTATACCTCTAGCTACAACACTATTCTTCGGATTGTCTTTCGGTGAACGTAAGGGATAGACATTATTGGCATAGATGAACATCGTTCTATAAGCCCAAATAGAACCATTTAAACTAAAAGGCAAAACCAAGTACGGAATACCTTTATCGGTTGTATGGGGCATTAGACCACAAATCCAACAAGTCGTCGTGTTCATCACTAACTGATGTTGGTGCAAAAGTTGAATAAAGGAATTATTGACAAATTCCAATTGTCTAACTACCTCATGTTCAGGCAAAGGATGAAAAGAATGAGAAGAAATAGTGGGTGGAGGTGTAGGTTGCACAGTGGGAATAAACGTCACTTTAAAAGAGAATGTCACATAACCAATTATGAATATCATTAAACTCAATAGCAAAAATACTCATGGTACTAAAAAACTTTTCCTTGATATCAGTTGTATATCTTCTTCTTAAAAGTCATTGTCTTTGCAGGTCTCTCCAACTCAAAGAAATCCATCCTAACTAAATATGCTGCTCGCGATGGTAGGGTGTTCTATGCTAAGGAATGCCTCTGTCAACCCAGGGCAACTCCCTTAGGCCAACCAGAACCTTCGACCTAGTGTCTCAGGCTTGCACTCCAAAGACTTGGCACCGCGACCCTACAACTGAACCCGTATGGCGGTTCGAAAAAAAAAAGACAATGGAACAGAAATCGGATTTGTAACCGGGGCGCCAGAAAAACCTACAGAAACATTCTCAAAGCCAGACAAAGGTCCGCCAGGGAGTTTAGAGCGCATAATAGAACTCTTTGTTGCACCAGTATCTAGCAGAAAAGGCTCTGACACACCTGATGCAATCACTTCAACATAAGGTCCACTCTGATCTACTGGAACTGAAACAACTCCCTCTCTTTGTCCATGGCTGTCCTAACAATCATTACCATCCACTTCCTCACCTTCAACATAGTAATCATCCATATAGTACTGCGCTGTCCTACCAGACAAACCTTGCTGCTGATCAAAACTATTCATTGAATTCTGTGGAGGCAAAGAACGTCCGTTCTGTCTTCGACCTCTACCTCTAGGCACTTGTTGAGCACCCCTACCTCTCACACCAGAAGCACCATTCGTGCTCTGTAACAAAACCGGGCAACTATTCTTGAAATGACCCTCTTCTTTGCAATACGCACACTGATTAGGCCCATACGGAAAACGCTGTTGAGAAAACTCGTTCCTTTGCGAGTTTCTCGAATATTGCTGAGGTTGCTGATAATCGCACTGATTATTAGTACGGGGTGGATAAGCTTGTTGTAGAAGAACTTTAGTCTCCAATTCCTTAGTCTTCTTATCCGCTTTCTCTAACTCATATTTGCGCCTATTTTCATAGTACTGGGCCGTAGCTAAGATCTGCGCTGGCGTAGATACAGCCCAAGCACTCTCGGAATCCTTCAACTTAGTGCATAACTCAGGAAGCAAATTATGTACAAATTTGTCGACGAACAATCTCTGGCCACCCTCAGTAGCCATATCCTGACCAATATAATCTACAAACGTCTCTTCAAACCGCGTGAAAAAGTCAGACACAGTCTCGTCTTTCTTCTGCTTACACGCAGACAACTTATCCCAATTAACACGCACTTCAGGCATTAAAGTCTTCATGTAGTTATTTATCCTAACGGGAAAGTTGAGTAATAAGATCTTCAGGCTTAACACCTCCTACCTGTCTATCATTCGCGGCAACAATGTTAACCCATTTATCACCCAATTCATTATCATGATGCGTATGTCGAATCGTACTCCAGATAGGCTGTGGGACGACATTACCAAACAACATATCTATGTCCGCTAAATTCATGATACACAAACTCACAGTTTGAATGAGCTCTTTATAATATCCCGATTCAGAAAAGGGGGTGGTGATGAACATAGTGTCTGAATTAAGCAGACCACTCTTACCCAGTCCAAAGATCAGGGCTTGATCCATCCCCGTTATTTAGCTCACTGCACCATCCCAGCTCAGAACCTGGCTATATGCAAATTAGTCTGTCCCTGGCCCAGTGCATCATGGGAACAGGGCAGACCAAACTACCAAGCCAATTCTTCACCAGAAAGGAGACAAGCTTCCAGGGACCGGTTTCTGGCATTTCAGCCGTCGTCGGCCCGGCTTGCTTGAATCCTGATGGTGCAGTGAGTAAGGGACTCATGTCTGAGTATACCCTGCCACTCCTATAGTGGCCAAAACGATTCAGAAAAGGGGGTGGTGATGAACAGAGTGTCTGAATTAAGCAGACCACTCATACCCAGTCCAAAGATCAGGGCTTGATCCATCACCGTTATTCAGCTCACTGCACCATCCCAGCTCAGAACCTGGCTATATGCAAATTAGTCTGTCCCTGGCCCAGTGCATCATGGGAACAGGGCAGACCAAACTACCAAGCCAATTCTTCACCAGAAAGGAGACAAGCTTCCAGGGACCGGTTTCTGACATTTCAGCCGTCGTCGGCCCGGCTTGCTTGAATCCTGATGGTGCAGTGAGCAAGGAACTCATGTCTGAGTATACCCTGCCACTCCTATTGTGGCCAAAAACGATTCAGAAAAGGGGGTGGTGATGAACAGAGTGTCTGAATTAAGCAGACCACTCATACCCAGTCCAAAGATCAGGGCTTGATCCATCACCGTTATTTAGCTCACTGCACCATCCCAGCTCAGAACCTGGCTATATGCAAATTAGTCTGTCCCTGGCCCAGTGCATCATGGGAACAGGGCAGACCAAACTACCAAGCCAATTCTTCACCAGAAAGGAGACAAGCTTCCAGGGACCGGTTTCTGACATTTCAGCCGTCGTCGGCCCGGCTTGCTTGAATCCTGATGGTGCAGTGAGCAAGGAACTCATGTCTGAGTATACCCTGCCACTCCTATTGTGGCCAAAAACGATTCAGAAAAGGGGGTGGTGATGAACAGAGTGTCTGAATTAAGCAGACCACTCTTACCCAGTCCAAAGATCAGGGCTTGATCCATCACCGTTATTTATACTATCCCGCCGGATTTTTGCGCGGATCAGGTAAAGACTGCTTAATCGCCAAAACCTCAACACGCTTCCAAGGAACATGTACCCATACTCGCTGGAAATGCGAAAGAGTAGGTGGAACAGCATTAGGATCAGCAGGTCTCCAAACTGGAGGAACCTCACGCATCGGATATTGACGCGCTTTTCTCCTAACTTACGAATAAGGCTCAAACAATCGGTCAGGAGAAGTGGCATTGCGGAAGGACAACAATGTCGCAACTGCTCTCTCAATGTCGAGGAGACTCACAATGGTCCCTTTCGCAAACTCGGAACGTAAACGGTACAACTCATTAGGAGCTTTACCGACTTCGTCAACCCATTGTTCATGGAGGAACACACACATCATTTCAAAGACGTACCGTTGCTTTGGTGCTTTCCATTGACGGAAGACATCCATAATACCCTCAAGATCATACTGGGAGGTATACGTAACCCATCTACGTGCCATATGATCCAAAACTGTACGTTCATCTGTATCGGGCAATTGACTACGTGATTGTCTACGCTCATTAACAGGAGACATACCCAATTGGCCCAACAAAGGAGAAAGGAAACCAGAAAAAGCAGCAGTCACTCTCTGTCTAGTAGAAGGAGAAGATGGAAGAATAAGAGAAGATGGAACAATAGTAGAAGAATCCAAAGTCGGAACAGACGGAGTATTATAGGTAGGCATAGGAGTAGCAGACGAAGAAGGAAGCAAAGTTTGCGGCCCTTGAGAAGAACATAAGAACATCAAAGGGAAAGTTTATGTTGCATCCAAAGGTGCTTCCATTTTGAGTTGGCCACACCAACACTAGTTGGGAATTAAATTGGATCCCAATGCTTCTCCACCTGTTTACCTACTACCTCCTGCTGAGGATGAATTTACTGTTCAAGTTAAAAACAAGTTTCCAGAAAATTTTTCTGACACCTTGGGTGAATTTGTACATTTTAAACATGAAATCATTTTAAAGGAAAGTGCGACACCAGTCCGACATAGAGTTAGGAATGTACCTCTAGCCTACCGTGACAAATTAAAAACCATTTTATTGGATTTAGTAACTCGAGGTATTATTGAACCAACTGAGTCCTCCCCCTGGGTTTCTCCAGTTGTTTTATCAATTAAAAGTAACGGCGAGCTTCGTCCATGTGTTGACCTCCGCAGTCTGAACAGTGAAATTTGGGTGGATAGACATCCGTTACCTAACATCCATGAACTAATTTCTACTCTTTGCATTTTTTCAACCTTAGATTTAGCTAGTGCGTATCACCAGGTTCTACTTCATGAAGATTCAAAGTTTCTCACCACTTTTATAACACCTGAGGGCATGTTCCAGTTCCGTCGCATGCCATTTGGTTTGGCTAGTGCGGCGTCAGTATTTCAAAGACTTATGAAAGAGGTATTGGAGGGTTGTGACAATGCCATAGCCTTCCAAGATGATATTTTAATATATGGGAACATTTTTGAAGACCATGACAGAAACCTGGATAAAGTACTAAGATCGGTTCAGGTAAAAGGTTTGACTTTGAAGTTCTCAAAGTACAAATTTAGACAGAGCACTGTGGAATATTTGGGACATGAAATTTCTGCTCAAGGCATTAAACCTAAACACAATCACGTCCAGAGCATAACTAAGGCCCCAGCCCCTAGTAATAAAGAACAATTGGTGTCTTTTCTGGGTCTTACCGAGTTCTATAGCAAATTTGTATCAGACTATTCCTCTAAGGTTCATGTTTTAAGATTGTTATTAAAAAAAGATGCAAAATTTATTTGGAAAGATGAACAACAGAATGCTTTTGAATTGCTTGAAAAAGAGATTATCAATGCTCCCTTTCTGAGACCTTTTGATTTGGGTAGAGAATGCATTGTGTGTGTAGATGCGAGTAATGTTGGCCTTGGTTCTGTACTGATGCAAAAGAAGTTCGGTGAGGAATATGTAGTTTCTTATGCCTCTCGTACCCTTCGTGGTGCAGAATTTAACTATTCCACCATAGAGAAAGAACTTTTGGCTTGTACTTGGGCGGTGGAACATTTTAGGCAATTTCTTTGGGGAACAAGATACCGTTTGCGAACTGACCATAAACCCTTGATAAACATGTTAGCTGCTGGTGGTGGTCGTACTTTGAAAGCACGTTTAGCACGTTTGGCTGCCAAGCTACAAGAGTTTCAATGTGTAGTGGAATATGTGCCTGGTCGTTTAAATGTCCATGCAGATTGCATGTCTAGATTACCTTGTGTTTCTTCGGAGGTAACAAACACTCCTCGGGATGTTGACGTGGTTTTAACCATTGATGATATTAATGATGCGAAGTGTAATGCCACGTCTAGTGTTATCTCTGAGACTGTTTGGAGGGATGCTATGTGTCAAGATTTTTCCTTGTCTAATGTGGTGGATTTTTTGAAGCAAGGGTGGCCCGAAGAGAGAAAACTTTCTGGCGATGTTTTGTCGTTTAGTAAAATAAAAGAGGAACTCATGTTTGATCAGGGTTTTGTAACCAGAGGTGATAAGATAGTTCCTCCCTGCAGTTTACGAGAAAAAATAATTTCTATGGCGCATGAGGGTCACATGGGGATGTCTAACACTAAAAGACGTATCCGTGAATTTTACTGGTGGCCTTGCATTGATACGATGGTAAACAAGTGGGTTAGCTCATGCTCTCCTTGTGCCAGTAGCGATAAATCTGTCAAACCTTTGGCTGCCAAATCGGATGTTTCTCCCATTGAGTACACCCTGTGCCCTTGGAAAAAACTTGGGATTGATATCATTGGTCCTCTGGATTTATCTGACAATAGATCTGTTTTTATTCTAGTTTTGATTGATCACTTCTCCAAGTGGCCGGAGGTAAAGGTTGTGGACAGAGTTGGTTCTACTCAAGTCATTGAATTCCTTGATGAAATATTCTGCAGGGAGGGGATTCCAACCGAGCTGGTATCGGACAACGGTCCGCAATTTGTCTGTAGTGAGTTTTTGTCGTTTCTTGACAGGTGTGGAGTTGTACATAAAAGGGTGTCTACTTATAACCCTCAAGCCAATGGTCAAACAGAGCGCTTTAACAGGGTCATCAAGGAGTCCATACAACTAGCTGTTAAGAGCAAATTAGATTGGAGGAAAACTCTTTGCGCATCTCTTCTTTCGTACCGTACTTCTCCTAACTCGGTTACGGGTTTTTCTCCTTTTGAGCTGTTGAAAGGTCGTAAACCTGGTTCAAAATTGTTACCTTGGTGGATGAAGATAAAAATTCCTTCTGAGCCTGGTGTTGATCCTTCCTTGGTTAGAGATAAGGTGTTGAAATACCAGGAAAAGATGAGACGTACTTATAGTTGTCCTCTTGCTTTTAGACCTGGGATCAAGGTCGGTGATTTGGTGCGAGTCAAGTTTGGCAAATCTTGTGGTTCTCGATGGAACAAATGGTCGGACCCTTGTAGGGTTACTGAAGTGTTCAGTAAAGCCGTTATAGTGAATGGTGGTAAAGTGTGGAATTTCCGGAGAGTTTCTTTGTGTAAAGCACCTAATTTGGTAATGAATTCTCTACCCTCTTCAATTGTCTCTGGTGATAATTTCTACCCTGCTTTGTTGGATACATTTAGTGGTGATGTCCAAACTTCAGCTAGAGGCAATGATGAAACTGTTTCCATCGTTGTAGTTCCTCCAGGACAGGTTTTTTGTGACAATACTACTCAGCAATGTATTACTAATACTGTTGTTCCCAATTATAATGTACAAGTTACCGATGCTCCTCTAAGGAGGAGTTCTTGTGTCAAATCTACTCCTGTTAAGTTACGTGATTTTGTTCATTATTTTTTTTTTTTTTGTTTTTTTTAAAAAAAATTTAAAGGGGGGAGGTGTGTAGTATCCCTTTTAGATGACATCATTTCATTTCCTTGGAATTGTTATGTTTTCTATGTGTGTTCTATATTCTCTATGTGGGAGTTGCTCAGAGCTTCTGGCATTCCTATCCTGGTGGTTGTTAAGCTGTTTTCCTCCTGTGAATAAAGCTTCACTTCTACAAGAGTCTCCCTCCATTTACTTCAGTTATCTAACCCTCCTTGTCTCTCCTCCTCACGCTCCCTCCCTCGGCTTTCATCCCATTCCTCTCTTCATCTGGACAGCTAAAATGAAACAACAAACGTAACATTTTCTAGAACATGGTAAAAAGTGATTGTGCCTTGGCCGAGCTGTCAGTTTGACAAAACGCAACATGGTGCAGGAAACATCTGAGTGTCCATTGAGATGAGATGATGCCGCACAGGAGGAAACATGAGCATGTGCCCTTGCAGGGCTTTTATTTTCATGCCTGAAAACCAAGCACAATCATCACTACCGCAGACCATTTGCTCCATTTACCTGTGACAGTCACTAACTTAAACACCTGCACAAACTCTCTGCTACCCCCACAAACTGATAAAAAACAGTGCCACTTATACTAGGCCTCAAACTTCACTATTTCCCCAAATCCCTATTACATGAAGTGCCATTGTAGAGAAGTCTGGCTCAATGGTTAGAGCGGCAGATCCTAATACAGTAGTCTGGCCGGGACCAGGGTTCAACTCCCGCCTCGGCGGGTCTCGGGCTCAATTTCCTTGGACCTGATAATTCTCGCTTCGGTGCCTATTCTAATCATGAGTCCCACTCTGCACCTCTGGGCAATAACTTGCTTAATCTCTACAACGGCCCCTACAACGCTGAGGATGCCTGACTTCACCTTGGGGGTGCCCAGGAGTGGGCTCCTCACAGGGAAAGGCCAGGATGGGTTCCTCAGCGGTATTCGTACAAGCGCCGAGATGCCTACAGGTAGTTGTGCGCTATACAAGTGCATAATCATTTCATTCGGTGCTGCCTCCTATGTATGTATATATACATATGCAGTATTGTTTAGCACAAACTTAGCCAAAAAGCAGCATAATGCTGTACAGGGTCAACGGTAAGCATGAAGTCAATGAGTGGTTGGGGAGGTAGCTGGTTTGTGCATTTTTAATGCATTGTAATGTAGTGTTCATTCAAGAAGTGCATCTTCAACTCTTTCCGAATTTGCAACCGCTTTGAGGCGGTCCTCGTGTTGTTCAAAATCCCGTGTGCATAAAAAGAAAAAGCCTGCTGCTTTGTTTTTACTTTTTTATGATTCTAAATTTAGAGTTTGGCAGATGGGTACTTTGTCACAACAGATATCCAGCTCACCTTTTCACTAGTGTCGTAGGGTATAATGTACTTTCAATAGGAGGATGGGATATCTGTCACTCTTGTGATAAGTAACCCATCTGTCAAGCCCTAAATCGGGCCCTTGTCTGTAGTTTGATGGTGTCCCGGTTGCGGGCATGCAGAGAACCACCAGAGGTGGTGAGGTTGTTTGCACGATAAGGGGTGTGCTGTAAGTGATGGATTTGTAAAGGATAAAGCTTGTTTGGAAGATGGTGTGGGCGGATAAAGGGAGCCAATGGAGTTCCATCATGATGGGGTGACGTGATCATACTTCGTCAGACTTGGTATGAGACATGTTGTGACATGAAAGATGCCTTGAAGGTGTGCCAGTGTGAAGTCTGGGAGGCCAGGGAATACGGAGTTGCCACCATCCAAATGCAAGAGTGCAATGACTTGAATATCAGTTTTCTAGTTGTATTCTGGACGAGAATTTCTTTAGAATAGAGAGCTGGTACCAGGCTGTCTTTGTGTTTTTGTCAATGTGTTTGAGGGAGAGGCTGGTGTACAGGGTGAATCTAAGTGACGTCGCAATTAGTGAAAGTTGAGCTTTTAAAATGTAAAGGTCTGGCCATTGAGGCAATTTTGCACTGCTTCTTGTTCATTCTTGTCAAAACACAGGAATTCAGTCTTGGTTGGGTTGAGCTTCTGGTAGGTGCTAGATGTCTAGGTCTGGTTTATGTGCAGCTAGTGTTATAGGTATTGGATGTCTGAAGCAGAGGATACTTCAAAAGTAGAATTGTGTATCATGTGTGCATTAGTAAATCTTGATTCTGGTAACTGCTAGTAGAGCACCAAGGGCCAGATGTACAAAGTTTTTTTTTCTTTTGCAAATGGCCTGATTGCAGAATCAGGGCGTTTGCGAAGGAAAAAAGGCATTTTTCAATGTAGAAAGACCCAATTTGCAACTTGTAATTTAGAAGGGGCATCCCTTCCTAATAGCAGTGGTATGTGTGAATATTTAGCGAGTGAAATGTGGTCTAAAAACATTAGCATTTTACCACCTACTTCAAGTAGGTGGTAACCCATATGCAAATGGGAATTTTTGTAAAACCATTTTTATAGAGCAGGCAGTAGTCCAACGGACCATTGCCTACTCTTAAAAAATTAACAGAAAACTTTTCTTTTTTGAAACGCATCCTGTTTTCCTTAAAGAAAAATGGGCTGCATATTAACAACAAAATTGATTTACTGAAAAGTAGTCACAGACATGGTGGACTGCTGACCCCAGCAGTCATCACATCTGTGATTTATTTTGATTCCCAATGGGTTGGAAATTGAGACTTACCTAATGAATATTAAAGAGGTAGGTCTATTTGCGAATCCACTGATAATCTCAAAATGTATCAAAGACACATTTGTACGTTTGTGTTTGCTATTTCCAAACTAGGAGATAGGGATCATTTGGGACCTGAAAGTGCCCATGTGAAAAAACTGGTATAAGTTGGAAAGGTAGGAGGAGAACCAATGAAGGCCGTTGCTGGTGAATTCCATCCAAGACTCCAGGCTGAGTATGATGGTCAGATGGCCAACTGTGTTGAAGGCAGCTGAGATATAATATTAGGAAGCAGGGGTCACCTTCCTCTGTGGTGAAGATGACGTCATCTAAAATGTGTAATGTTGTATTCTCCATGCTACAACATGATCTTATGCTAGACTGATAGTCGAGTAAAAGATGGTTAGCATTATTGTGACTTTGGATTTGAACATAGAGTGCTTTTTCAATTATGTTGCCAATTTGTCATTTATCTTGCCAAGGAACGATAGGTGAGTGATGGGCAAGTAGTTGGCAAGGTCATAAGGATCTAGTATGTTCTTTAGGAGTGGATTTGGCCTGTTGTGAGAGCTTCTGGGAAAGTCACCTGACTGAGGGAATCATTCACAGTGGTGATTAGGGGAGAGGAAGTTTCCCCAGAGAGATCTTTGATGAGGGACAAGGGTAAGACATCATATTCACAATAAGGAGCAGTGAGAGAGTTAAGTATGCTAGCGAGATCTCGAGAGGTAGGTCTTTGTAGGCTGACCATAGTGGGATTTTATTGGAAGAGATGGGCCTAGGAGATGAAGCAGGTTTTGTGTTGTTGGTGTGCTGTCAGATCTTCTAGATTTTCTCACTTAAGAATAGGTTGATGGCATTGTACTTTCCTGGTGGACCGAGGAATAGGTGGATCTGGCACGAGGGTGATTCAGTGCTTGAATGTGTGAAATGTATTCTATTTCTATTGGTAGGTTAATTGTGTTGGTATAGTCATTTTCTTTGGTTGACTTAATGAGCTGCCTCCGTATTGTACACAGTGATTTCAGAATTTTCAGGTGCTCAGTTGTTATGACTTTCTTCCATTTTATTTCCTGTCTGTGGATGGATCATTTATTTTAAGAAAGGTCTTTACATTACCAGGGTGCTGAAGGCTTTGGCTTGCATTTGCATATTTTGATTGGGGCATGTATATTCACCTAATTTTCCAAAACAGTGTTGACGTTTTTTCGAAGAGGGTTGCTGATGGACATAGAGTTGATTGAGTGAGATATGAGTTCAATTATTAGATCGTCTATTGAGAAGTCTTTGAAGGATCTGAATGTTCTTCTCTGTGGTGTTGGTTTACTACTAGGATCCTGAGGAGTGAGATAGGGATGGTAAAGAGGTCAGTCCAGTCCAGAACTATTACCAGATTGCAAAGCCCTCCTGGTGTTTTCTGATGAGATGATGAGTAACAATTTATATGTTTAGAACGATTTGGTATTCAACAAATAGCACATTCTCAATGTGTTTCACCTTCCTCCTCCTTCCCTCTTTAAATAGCAAACAATCTGTTCTGGATTCACTGTGTTTTTTATAATGTACTGCTGCAAATAGGCCTGGTAATATGGGGGACGTGTTTATGGTACGTTTTTATGTGTCTATAATTAAGGCTCCTGATTTTACAGCGCTTTTTTTATGGGATACTCTGTTTTTCCACTTTAATTTTGTAGCAGCAGCTGAATATTTGTACACTTTCATTTTGGGACTGCTGCACAAGGAGTGGAATCAGGTGTTTGATCATCGTGTTGTACTGCAGAGGGAAACATCACGTCGGTGATATCACTTTAAAAAAAATAAAAGTAATATAAATTATGTACACGGTAAGATTTATAGGGACATCCACATATGAAGGTCATAGAATGCGAGTTTCCACATACAACTTTTGTTTTTCTACCTGTTTTGTTCTAGGTGGAATTGACAGAGAGTCATATTTGATTTCACTGGCATTGGTAACGATGTAATTTCGACAGCAGTCAGAGAGGGCTTTGTGAATGATACTGTCTGACTGTTTCGTGCCATTAGAGCCAGATTATCAATCAATCAATCAATCAATTAATCAATCAATCAAGAGTATTTGTAAAGCGCGCTACTCACCCACTAGGGTCTCAAGGTGCTGGGGAGGGGTGCTGCTACTGCTCGAAAAGCCAGGTCTTGAGTTGCTTCCTGAAGGAGAGATGGTCCTGGGTGAGTCGTAGGTGGGTGTGGAGGGTGTTCCAGGTCTTTGGCGCCAGGTAGGTGAAGGATCTTCCTCCGGTGGTGGTTCTGTGGATCCGTTTGACGGTGGCGAGGGCGAGGCTGGTGGAGTGGAGCTGGTGGATTGGCGTGTAGAACGTTAGGCAGTTTTGAGGTATTCGGGGCCCAAGTCGTGGAGAGCCTTGTGTGCGTGGGTGAGGAGTCTGAACGTGATCCTTTTGCTGACGGCGAGCCAATGCAGGTCCCTCAGGTGGGCGAAGAAGTGGCTGTGTCGGGGGATGCCCAACACGAGTCGTGCTGAGGCGTTCTGGATGCGCTGGAGTCTTTTCTGTAGTTTGGCGGTGGTCCCAGTGTAGAGGGCATTCCCGTAGTCCAGATGGCTGGTGACGAGGGCCTGGGTGACTGTTTTCCTGGTTCCAGTGGGGACTTCCGTCTTGTCTGAGTTCAGTTTCAGGCAGCTGAGCTTCATCCAGTCTGTGATGTTTTTCATTCGTCCTGTTAGTATGTTAGTTAGTATGAATTTTGTAGAGCGCACGTTCACCCTAGGGTTTCTTGGTGCTGTGTACCGCTGGGGAACCCATCCTGGCTTTCCCTGTGAGATGGTCCCTATTGGGCATCCCCAAGGTGAAGCCAGGCATCCCCGGCAGCGAGGGGGCCGTTGTGGAGATTAAGCAAGCTATTGCCCAGAGTTGCAGCATGGGACCCATGGTTAGAGAGGCACAAAGGCGAGATTTATCGAGCCCGCTGACATTGGTTTTGTACCCTGCCGCGTCGGGAATTGAACCCTGGTCCCGGGCCGACATCTGCTTCTGGATCTGCCGCCTCTAACCGGTGAGCCACACTTCTCCACTGGAAGCTGGCTCTGGCGAAGGTGGGGTCGTTGGTGAGTGAGAGGATCAGTTGGGTATTGTCAGCGTAGGAGATGATGTTGAGGTTGTGCTTGCGTGCGATGGCTGCGAGGGGGCTCATGTAGACGTTGAAGAGGGTGGGGCTGAGCGAGGAGCCTTGAGGTACGTCACAGATGATCTTGGTGGCTTCTGCGAGGAAGGGCAGGAGACGGACTCTTTGGGTTCTGTCGGAGAGGAAGGAGGTGATCCATTCCAGGGCCTTTCCTTGGATCCCGGTGTGGCGGAGGCGGGTTGTCAGGGTGCGGTGGCAGACCGTGTCGAACGCAGCCGAAAGGTCGAGCAGGATGAGGGCGGCGGTTTCTCTGTTGTCCAGCAGGGTCCAGATGTCATCGGTGGCTGTGATGAGGGTGGTCTCGGTGCTGTGGTTCGCTCGAAATCCGGACTGCGATGGGTCGAGGGAGCCGTTCGTCTCCAAGAAGGCTGTCAGCTGTTTGTTGACGGTTTTCTCAATGAATTTTGCAGGGAAGGGGAGGAGCGAGATGGGGCGGAGGTTCTTGAAGTCTGAGGGGTCTGCGGTGAGTTTCTTCAGGAGAGCGCTGATCTCTGCGTGCTTTCAGCTCTCCGGGAAGGTGGCAGATATGAAGGAGTTGTTGATGATGTCCTGAAGTTTGGGTGCGATGATGGAGTCGGCTTTGTTAGAGATGTGGTGTGGGCAAGGATCGGCTGGGGAGCCCGAGTGGATGGTGTTCATCGTGTGGGTGGTATCTTCCGTGCTGACCTGAGTCCAGGCGCACATGGTGGTGGTGGGGGGTGTAGGTTCGGTGGTGGGGTATGTGTTCTGAGCGCCAAAGCTGTCGTGTATGTTGATGATCCTATGGTGAAAAAAGGTGGCCAGAGAGTTGCAGAGGTTTTGAGAAGGCGTGATTTCGTTGTTGCTGGCGTTGGGGTTGGAGAGCTCTTTCACGACGTTGAAGAGTTCCTTGCTGTTGTGGGTGTTGTTGTCCAGTCGTTCTCTGAAGGATGACCTTTTGGTGGTGCGTATCAGCTCGTGGTGTTTGCGGGTGGCGTTCTTGAGGGCTGGCATGTTGTCCGTTGACTGGTTGTGACGTCAGGCTTTCTCGAGTTTACGGCAGGATTTCTTGGAGTCTTTGAGATCGTTGGTGAACCACGCAGCTATCTTGCTTTTGAGGTTGCTGGGAGGGTTTTTCAGTGGAGCAAGGGTGTCGGCGCAGTCGGTGATCCACTGTGTGAGGTTGCGGGCTCCTTCGTTGTGGTCCATGGTGTTGGTGGAGGGTTTAGGCGCAAGGAGGTGGTGAGTTGGTCGGTGGTGAACTTGCTCCAGCATCTTCGGGGGGTTTGTTGAGGTCGGTGGTGGGTCGTTGTTTTCCTGAAGTTGAAGTGTACGCAGCTGTGGTTGGCCCAGTGGAGCTTGGTGGTGTGGCTGAAGAAGATGTGGTTGCTGGAGGAGAAGGCAGGGTCGAGCGTGTGGCCGGCATAATGGGTGGGGGTGTTGACCAGTTGCTTGAATCCAAGGTTGGCGAGGTTGTCTAGTAGGGCGGTGGTGTTGTTGTCCTGGTCATTCTCCAGGTGGAAATTGAGGTCTCCTAGGAGGGTGCAGTCGGGGGAGGCGAGGGCGAGTGGGCTGATGAAGTCTGCGATGGCCTCGCTGAAGTGTGAGCGTGGTCCCGGGGGTCTGTAGAAGAGGGTTCCTCTGAGGGTGGTTTTGGGGTCGGTGTGAATCTAGAAGTGCAGGTGCTCTGCAGTGTCGAGAGTGTCGTCGGTGTTGGTCGTGATACGGATAGTGTTTCTGTGGGCGATGGCGATGCCTCCTCCGGTCTGGTTGACGCGGTCCCTCCGGATGATCTTGTAGCCGTCCGGGATGGCAATGGCGATGTCGGGGGCTGAGGAGGCGTTCATCCAGGTTTCCATGAAGGAGCCGACGTCTGGTGCCATTTTGTCCAGGAGGTCCCATAGTTCGACGGTATGCCTGTGGATGGAGCGGGTGTTGAGCAGGATGCACTTAAGGTGGTTGTTGTTGGCTGCTGTTTTGGCTGGCACGGTGCAGGACCGAGTGCAGGTGAAGTAGCAGGCGTGGCAGGTGAAGGCTCCGTGGGTGCGTTTCGGGGTGGCTTGGTAGCAGGCTGGATGTCGGCCGGTGTTGAATGCGTGGAGGGTGGCGGCGTCATAGCTCAGTCGGCTTGGCTGGCTCTGGCGGGGTCCAGGGGTTCTGGCGCTGGGCGCGGTCCAGGCGCAGACGGGCTTGCCTTTGGTACACAATTGGCGCACCCGCTGCGCGTGGCCGCTGCACGTACGCGCGGTCCCCACCATTTATGGCGAATTGTGAGGGAGGAGCAGCTGGGAGGCGGGAGCGGGGCGGCGAATGGGGAGCGGGAGACAGGAGAAGGGGGCGGGGTCGGCTTTGTTGAAGATGTGGTGTGGGCAAGGATCGGCTGGGGAGCCTGAGTGGATGGTATTCATTGTGTGGGTGGTATCTTCCGTGCTGACCTGAGTCCAGGCGCACATGGTGGTGGCGGGGGGTGTAGGTTCGGTGGTGGGGTATGTGTTCTGAGCGCCAAAGCTGTCGTGTATGTTGACGATCCTACGGTGAAAAAAGGTGGCCAGAGAGTTGCAGAGGTCTTGAGAAGGCGTGATGTCGTTGTTGCTGGCATTGGGGTTGGAGAGCTCTTTCACGACGTTGAAGAGTTCTTTGCTGTTGTGGGTGTTGTTGTCCAGTCGTTCTCTGAAGGATGACCTTTTGGTGGTGCGGATCAGCTGGTGGTGTTTGTGGGTGGCGTTCTTGAGGGCTGTCATGTTGTCCGTTGACTGGTTGTGGCGCCAGGCTTTCTCGAGGTCACGGCAGGATTTCTTGGAGTCTTTGAGATCGTTGGTGAACCACGCGGCTTTCTTGCTGTTGAGGTTGCTGGGAGGGTTTTTCAGTGGAGCAAGGGTGTCGTCCCAGTCGGTGATCCACTGTGTGAGGTTGCGGGCTCCTTTGTTGGGGTCCATGGTGTTGGTGGGAGGGTTTAGGCGCAAGGAGGTGGTGAGTTGATCGGTGGTGACCTTGCTCCAGCATCTTCGGGGGGTTTGTTGAGGTCGGTGGTGGGTCGTTGTTTTCCTGAAGTTGAAGTGTACGCAGCTGTGGTCGGTCCAGTGGAGCTCGGTGGTGTGGCTGAAGGAGATGTGGTTGCTGGAGGAGAAGACAGGGTCGAGCGTGTGGCCGGCATAATGGGTGGGGGTGTTGACCAGTTGCTTGAATCCGAGGTTGGTGAGGTTGTCTAGTAGGGCGGTGGTGTTGTTGTCCTGGTCGTTCTCCAGGTGGAAATTGAGGTCTCCTAGGAGAGCAGCGGAGGGGAGCAGAGGGGGGGTTGGAAAGAGCGGGAAAGCGGAGCGGGGGAGAGCGAGGGCAAGCCTGGGCAAACCTGGAGAGTGAGGGCAAGCCTGGGCAAGCCTCGGAAGCGAGGGCAAGCCTGGAGAGTAGGGGCCCTAAGGAGAGGTGGCAGCAAGAGGGCCAAGCAGGCAGCGGCAGCAGACCCCGGGCACACGGGGGCCGTGCGGTAGTAGAGTTTCTGGGTCAAGGGTCACAGCTCACTCCGCGCGGTCCCCGCCATTTATGGGCAAGTGGGAGGGAGGAGCAACTGGGAGGCGGGAGCGGGGCGGCGAATGGGGAGCAGGAGACTGGAGATGGGGGCGGGCCGCAGGAGAGCAGTGTTGGGGAGCAGGGGGGGTTGGAAAGAGCAGAAAGGCGGAGCGGGGGAGAGCGAGGGCAAACCTGGGCAAGCCTGGGGAGCGAGGGCAAGCCTGGAGAGTAGGGGCCCTAAGGAGACGCGGCAGCAAGAGGGCCAAGCAGGCAGCGGCAGCAGAATCTGGGCACACGGGGGCTCTGCGGTAGTAGAGTGACCGGGTCAAGGGTCACAGCTCACTGCCGCACGGTCCCCGCCATTTATGGCCAAGTGGGAGGGAGGAGCAGCTGGGAGGCGGGAGCGGGGCAGCGAATGGGGAGCGGGAGACAGGAGAAGGGGCGGGCCACAGGAGAGCAGCAGCGGGGAGCAGAGGGGGGGTTGGAAAGAGCAGGAAAGGGGAGCGGGGGAGAGTGAGGGCAAACCTGGAGAGCGAGGGCAAGCCTGGGCAAGCCTGGGGAGCGAGGGAAAGCTGGAGAGCAGGGGCCCTAAGGAAAGGCGGCAGCAAGAGGGCCAAGCAGGCAGCGGCAGCAGAATCCGGGTACACGGGGGCCGTGCGGTAGTAGAGTGACCAGGTCAATGTATAATATGCCAGTGCCATGCAAGTTTGCACTGGTGGTAGGTATTTTTGCACCAATTTTGATTGAGGGCACGTTTTGCCCCATCTTCATGTTACAAAGCGCTATTTTCTGTTTTGTCACAAGCGCCGCTGCAGTATTCACCCAGTACTGGCACATTTTTGTAACAAACACATGCAAAGTTGCCTGCACCAGTTTAATATATGTGAATTGACCCATTGTTTTCCCCCCACAGCTTGACCTATAAAGTATTTCATACAAGTGTCTTGAGCACAGAAGGTCTGTGATGGGGTGTGCTCGCCTAGCGGAAAGACAAGACAGGAAACTGACTGGTGGTCTACTATACATGTCTCCCCCACTCTTGTTCCCTTCCAGCACGACGAGTGGAAATCGGAGGATAAAACTTTATTGTTCCCGGTAAACCCCAAACAGGAGGACGGCTCCTTTAACTGGGGGTTTATGCCAGACCTGACCCCGCCAACTTGTGACGTCAGCCTGCACCCGGCGTTATCTGCGGCAACTTCCTGGTTACCGTAGTGTCCAGACAACGGAGGAGAGAAGGAGTGGCGTATTGGAGATGACGAGAGGACCAGCAAGATAAAGTGACGGAGACCACGGACGAGTTCAGCTGAACTCGCAACGAAGCCAGGAGGCCAACGACCCCGCGACTCGCCGTGCCACGCCCACGGAGGAGCGTGGCTCGACCAGGTACAGAGCAAGTTCTTGGGGTGGTAGGGAAGGAAGGAGTGCAATCCGACCACCGATATACCTCCAGCCCCCACCAATTTGTAAATATTCCTTCAGCACATCCAGAAGAGCACAGACCTAACCCCATCCTCGCGGCTAACCTAGTGCACTGTGTGGTGTTTCTCCTCACTCCTTGGCCCCTTACCACCTGGGCTCTGAAAGCAAGAGTCCTGATATTTCTTTTCTTTGTTCCTTCTTTTTTGTTTTCTGTCTGAAACCATTCGCATACCAGATGGATCCTCGAGACCCGGACCCTAAGTGTCAGAACATGTCCAGTCAAGCAAACCTAGTTCCCTGGAGAGAAGGGAGAGAACCACCGCTACCACGGATCCTGACACCTTTACCAAGGAGAGACGGACTCAGAAACAAAAACGAAATTTTGGAAAAATAAAACCCTATCTGACCCGACCTGGCCTACGTCCCATTCTTTCGAACCCGCAACAGTGTCTCATCATGCATTGTCGCAAATCTTTTCTCACATCCAGCACTTTACTTTGATTGATTAATACAGCGTTGATAATGTGCACATACATCAGTGTGCCTGTCTCATAGGATGTTTCTCATCACAGTATCTCAGATTTGAGACATGCTTGACCCACCGTTGATGCGTGGGGCCTGAACTGTGAAATGACTGGTCTGGTGGTTAGTGGACTAATGCCTCCACTGTAGGGGCCAGTGTTTGACCTAATGGTCACAGATTCAAATCCTGGCGGGTTCACTCAGACTTTCATCCTTCTGAGGTCGATAAAATGAATATCATTGAGTTGGGTAAGAATAAACATCTGTTATTCCGCACCAAGATACCCCACTGGGTGAGCGTGCGCCAATTGACTGCCGGGCATACTTGCCGCTGCTATGAGGAAGACCATTACTTCGCCCTTATTGTGGGATCTTCTACTAATATTTTTTATACATTTGGATCTTTTCACCTATAATATTTAGCCCTGATGAAGTTCCTTGAAAGGAACTAAACGCGTTGGCTGTTGTCCTATCATCTGTTTTACAAAAGAAGAATAAAAGATACCGAAAAGACTTTATCCAACAGATGGTGACTTCATTCTTGGTGCTCCCTCCATTATCTTCAATCTATTTATCTGGATTCCACGGAGACCCAATTACGGCGGATCTCAGAGGTGGATTGCCCAGGACTATTATTAAGTGTAGTATTGGGGTTGAGGTGCTGAACCCATGGTCAGCTCCAGTTAGGAGTAATTTTGTGCTATACAGACGTGATAGCTGAACTGGAGGCAATTTTAGGAGGTTAACGAAGCCAGGCCCAACCTTCTCATATTCAGGTGCTAGTTCCCCTTTACCTCTTACCCTCATGCAGATTCAAATATCCCAAAGTGCACTTTTAAGAGTTTTTAGAACATTTATTTTAATTAAGTGCCATGTTGTCCAAAAGCACACATATAGTTTCCAAGTAGCCCAGCTAAGCTTGAGGCAACTAAGACAGGATTTGATAACATTGCTCAGCTCCCATAAGTGACTGACATGCGGATGTCATTCACATCCTAATATGTCCTGTCGTTTTCATCAATACTTTGCTCATTTGCTTCAAGACCGTCGTCATACATCGTGTCCCGCAGCCCACCCACATTGCTGCTCATTTCACACAATGCCTTATGTTGATATTCTTGCAGCTTCAGCAGCTTGGATTATTTCTTTTTACATCGTACTGCTGATGGTGTGATAACAACAGCTCCTGTAGCACAGGTGTTAATATGATTGGTTTCTTTTATGCTCGCCATAGAAGGCTGACGAAGTGCGAATATGGCTAATGTGCTTCATCTCACAGCCGGTGTGACACTAGTGCATCCTACAATGGCAGTTGTTACAGCAGCTCCGCTCCTCGAATTGAGGCAGGATGTCATTCATCTGTGAGTATACCACTTGTCTCCTCAGACCTCATTCCCTCAGATGCTGTGCTCTTTTCTTCCAGTTTCTTGGACTTCTATGTTCTGTGAGATTTCAGGGAATGTATGAGCTGTTAGGAGGCAGAACAGGTCACATGTCGGAGACATGGTGGGTAAGACTCATGAGAGCAACTATATATTTCAGCTATTGCACAGTTCTGAGCCATCATATGAAAAGATATGCTGATCTTAATGTCTTAAAAGGTAATTAGTAATCAGTAATGCGGTATTAAGTGCACATCTAATGTCAGGTAATTCCTATAAACCTATATATGATCGGCACTTTTAGACAAAATAGATTGTGGGATTGGTGTCCAGACTGATTCCAGATACCCCCACTGGGTATGTTCTGTGTTCGCCTGTATACCAGCTAGCTCACAGTGCCACTGTAAACTCCTCTTACCAAGGAGAGAATAGTTCCTGGCAACTATCGAATATGACAACCCTGTCCCATCAGGGATCATGAAAACAGTGCAGTACTTTTCACTCAGTCATGCGTGCTCACTTTGTCTCAGAGAGAAACACAGAGCAAACGGTGGGGGCGTTTTCCATAAGCATTTATTGAACTTGCGTCATTCTAGTGTAAAATAGATGTGCTGAAACAACATAAGACAGAAACAGATATAAATGATTATAAGCACCAATAGGGTAAATGGATGGTAGATTCTTACTGTAGTGCTAAAACCAATTAATACAGGCAGGCATAAAAATACATGACATGACAATAATGATGCAACCTGAACTAGATGTACCTCTCTGTACCTAGCATGTATGTAGATGTAGAGCCAAGAATCCCCCTGGGCTGAAGCCAGGCCCATTACCTGAAGTGAGAGACTGTGGGACCCTGTCTTGGTCTTGAGATGGACACCCTTCGAGGGATGTCTGACCACTGCGAGCTGGAGTGTCTGCGTGCAGGAAACTCAGCGTCTCATGTCAGCATCGAAGTCTTTCTCTTCTCCCTGCCTTGGCAAAGAAATGGTGAATTTATACCCAAAAGGTGTCCTCAGGGGACTCTACCTTGCTGTGTCATGTCGGCCAAGTATGATGGAAGGGATGACCTTTATACAAAGTTATTATGCAGAAGATGATAATCCTGCTGTGATACTGAGACTCTTCATGCATAATTAATGAGGCTAGTTTTCGGGAAAAACCACACAACATTTTAGGCAGCGTTTAACTAGGTAAATGGTCAGTACCAAAACCTGCTATGTAGTCTAATGGTATCATAAATGTAGTTGAAGGGTAAGGAGACTACTCAGGTCTATATAGGGGTACCCTATGAAACATAAGACTAATAATGTTGTGCATATGTGCATCTCCATAGTGTACTAATAAGGCAGTTGTATGGCTTTATTACATGACTTAGACAAAGGGTCTGTTACAGTCACATCTGAAGGTACCATGATGCATTGCACTAGTGGTCATTTGGCAAAACATGAATCTGTGATCAGATTCAGCATTTTAAACTAATCCTTTGAGTGTGTGGTAGTAAAGCATGTGAGCATGGTGTGTTATGTGCCTCTCAATATGTGCTTCTTAACAAAAATGCCGCTGGAAGTGCATACATTTAATTTACATCCTGAACTTGGTGGTGTTGCTGGCAGGGGTGGCTGGGACCACTCACGGATGGGGAAGCGGGCCAGTGGAGGAGTGTGGGGGGCAGGGGCTGCATTTAAAAATGAATAAATAATAAAACCTACCTTGCCACCACTGCCAGGTCCCTCGTCTTCTCTACTGCTCGCCTTTTTCCAACTTCGAATCGAAACAAGAAGCAGTCAGCCGGGCTCCCACCCTTAAGCCAATCACAATGCTGCAATGCAACGTTGTGGTTGGTCTCAGCCAGGGGCAGGAGGGGTCGGCATGTTCTCCATGCAGGCTGTAATGCAGCCTGCATGGAGACAGGGAAGTGCATATGACTGCTTTGGGCGTCCCGAGAGGGCTGACTAAACAGTGATTGCGCACAGGAGTGTTCTACCACTCCTCCCGTGCTCTGCAGCCCCACCCCGGCGTCTCATGTAGACTGCTGCAGCAGAAGACGAAATAAAATGATAATAACATTCCATTATTATCATTTTATTTTATCCTTTCTTTTGCTGGCGGTAAGACGACGCTCCTCCGCCTCAGTGAAGGAGCCGCCTCTGGTTGCTGATCTGACTAGGCTACTTACATCTGTTTCAAACTGTGACCAGAAAGTTGACGCAACAAGTTCCTCAGGCAGTGTGGTTGGTGGATTAGCATTCAGGCCACCTTCTCTAGCTGCAGCTTCTTATCTTCTGGTGGCAGGTTTGTCTTTTGTGCATGAACACAGATATTCCTGTCGTTTGCAAATCTTTTATCCTCCTATTAGTAACACTAATAGCATTGATTCTGTGTTTTATGTGGGACCAAAACTGTCTTTTTGTAACCTCTGACACAGTTAGTGTGGCCTTGCCACATAATTTTCCATTTTCTGCTACACACTCTTCAGTCAAATTTCGAACTCATGATCACTTGAATTCTCTTTTGTACTTTCTGCTAGCATCACCTTTGGGGTTCTGGCTAGCCATGGTGCAGGGTAGGAGAATCTTTAGAAAGTGATTATATCATGTTGCCTTCTGCAATGCCATAGGCTCATTTCCTCATTCAATGATGTTATTAGTATGAATAGAACAACATTCACAAATTGGGAATGAAACAGATTTGTTTAATTATGAAATTGTATTCTCAAAAGTCAAATGCGATGTAAGACCTTGATGTCTGTGCGCATAACATTATGCGATTTCTTATTAGTGGTTTACTATTTTTCAGAAATAAGAAAATCGAATTTTGTATCTCATAAAACACTATCCACCTATCCACATACCTATCACACACTAATTAGGATATATATAATTATATGTAATGGCGACTAAAGAGGAATAAAGAAATCTGCACTACTGTGTCCGTTCCTGGATGAATCCTGTTGTTCAGCGGAGAAACACCTAATATATATATATGTGAGCAAGGACGCATTGTCCGAAACGCGTCTGTTCGGCATTTTCACCCTGCACTTTATAGTTTAATAAAGCAGTGAATAACCAAAAACTGGCTCTGGCGTATTTCTGCGTCTACGCGCTGGGTTCTGTGCTTGCATCTATGGCACGGCTACCGGCTGGATTGTGATATATATATATATATATATATATATATATATATATATAGATATATATTCACTGAAAAAAACATAGGTTATAGACCATATATAGTTAGGGATTAGCATTTACAAAACCTTATTTTACTCACACAAAACCATTGAAATGCGCATATATAGTTGGTTGCACTAACTATATATCGCGCACCCGCAATCCACTGCTGATGATGTCACATATTACATCATTCATGACATGGTCAGTGACATCACTGATGACATCACTGATGACAACTCAAATGACATCACTGATGACATTATCCAATGACTGTATGTTTCTGTAAAGTTAAAATATGTCTTACATATTGAAGAATGAGTGGATGTATAAGTGTCTGGATGAAGGATTTAGTAGGTGCATGACTGACTGTATGAGAGAGTGATTAAATGTGTCTCACTGAGTGCATGGGTTAGTGACTAAACTGTCTTAATTTGTGCATCATTATATCTGTTGTTCTGTAAACTGCTGCATGTGTTGATCAGTACCTATATGAGTAACTATATGGGTTATTGATTGGTTGCCCAAGTATTTGTATGGGAGAGTGAGTGTGTGTGTGTGGGTGGCTGGGAGGTGTGTGACTCTGTGCATAGATGTGTGAACAGTTGATTCACTAGATGTATGGGTTCAAAACTGCATGTGGAAACAGCTGTATGGGTGGTTGACTGTGGTTGACTGTGTGCATGAGTGTATTGGTGAGTGAATGGATATCTCAGTGCTACATGTCAAAGTAAGTACATATGTAAAACACAGTACATGTGAGAGTTAACATATATAAATTACTGTGTATAAAAGCCAGTGAATGTGTGAGTGGCTGCATGGATCATTGAAAACTTGTATCAGTGATTGTATAAGAGAGTAAATATGTGTTAGAATATGTATGATTAAGTAAGGTGTGTATAACTGTATAGTTGAGGAAATGGAGGTGTGATTGATTCTTTGCATGACTGAGTAGGTGTATGAGTAACTCCATGGATGAGTGACAATCTGTGAGTGTCTGTTTACACTGAATGTATCTAATGTTATATTAGAGTCTGAAGAGGTTCATCGTATTATCACATGAATGATGTCATCAGTGATGTTGTCAGTGATGTCATTTGAGTTGTCATCAGTGATGTCATCAGTGATGTCACTGACCATGTCATGATAATGTAATATGTGACATCATCAGCAGTGGATTGCGGGTGGGCGATATATAGTTAGTGCAACTAACTATATATGCAAATTTCAATGGTTTTGTGTGAGTAAAGTAAGGTTTTGTAAATGCTAATCCCTAACTATATATGGTCTATAACCTATGGTTTTTTCAGTGAATTTTCAAGGTTTTGTAAATGCTAATTCCTAACTATATATGGTCTATAACCTATGGTTTGAATTCAATGTTTTTTTATAGCAAATATCAAAATCTGTAAAATGTATTATTCTTTTAAATGAAAAATATATTTTATATGTTTTCAATATAATTTTTTTATGCATCTGCCAAACCCTGACCTCATAATAGTGCACTGTGGAGGAAATGATTTGGGCACTTTGACTGGGGTAGGTCTGGAAATGCTTTTAAAGGACACCTTTGAGCAATTGATGGCACTTTTTCCTCAAAGTGCCTTGGTGTATTCAAATATATGCCAAAGACAGAAACGGAGGTGGTCCAATCAATTTTGTCCACAAATTGAAAAAGCGAGGAAGCATGTAATAAGTCTGTTTCAGCTTACATGAGAGACCATGGAATGGGCTCCATCTATAACAATAACTTGCGTTACTACATGCAAGATATCTACAGAGAAGATGGTGTGCACTTCTCAGATGAGGGAAACAGAGTTTTCATACAAAATTTAAGACTGTGTATTGGTACCTACTTATAAGTACCTAGAACTTACACAGAACCCAAAAGCTCTTTTCAGAGCTACCTTAACTATAATTACTCTTTTATAATTTCGAATGTACCTTTTTTCACTAATTTTCACTTATGTTCGCTTCCCGGTTCGCTACCCGGTTCGCGTACCGGCAGCTAACCGCGCGAAAAATTCAAAAAAAAATTCCCGACATATATGAGCCTCCTCAGCCACCCTCAGAAAACCTAGGGGGTCCGGATACGTCTCCCGTGCCCCCTTATACCCATTTCCCACATTGTTTTTCATCCATCTTGTGATTAAATTCGACCGAAACACAAAATGGCGAACTCCCGTTACGCTACCGGTGAGCTACCCGGTTCGCGTACCGGGTAGCGCTTCTACCGCGAAAAATCGAAACTTTATTTTTTTATATTTTTTGCCCCACGGGACCCTATAATAGCCCCCACATCATTCCTAGGGGGTCAGGAGGGGTCTACCTTGCCCCCTTTCATTAATTTCCCCCTTCGTTTTTCTCCACCTCTTGTCTCTCGATCCTACCGAGAGACAAGATGGCGGCCGTTCCGGACTGTTTAGAATGTTGACAGACACCGGAGAGCCAATCAGCTTCACTTCGTGAAGTTCCGTTACGCGTCAGGTACGCGAACCGGGGCGCTAACCGGAGCGCTGTCACAGATATATCTATTTTTTAAAACGTTAATTTCTCAAAATCCACTGGAGCACATATATTGAGACATAGCAAAGCCACGTCGGGCAAACCATATCTACAATTTTGCCAAGTTTCGTGTAAATCCATTCAGCCGTTCGAGCTAAAAGTGAGTCCAACCGCCCTATGGAAAAATGAATGGGAAAAACGCGTTTTGGGACCCCCCTTTTTTCTCGGCCCCCCCTTGACGAAACCCCCCCAAATTTTCAGGGGCTGCTCAAAAACAAAATGTGCCATATTCCTGAAAATTTCAGCCAATTCCGTCCACAAACGCCAAGTTATTCGACATAGAATTTTCAGAAATCCCATAGGAAAAAAATCCTAACTATATATACCTACTGGCGACCGCCAGTAGGTAATATATATATATATATATATATATATATATATAATATATACACACACACATACACAACTGGGTAAGATATATATTTATTTTGGGGGGATCCGTCAAAGGGGGTTGAGAAAAAAAGAGGGTTCCAAATGCATTTTCCCCATTCATTTTACAATAGGCGCTTTAGACACAGCCTAACCGCTAAACAGATTTACTACTAATTTGGCAGAAAGCTTGACCTAGGTCCAGAAATAGTTGTTTTGATGTAATCCAAATGTGCGTCACATCCTTCGACTATTTGCAGAGGTGGGTTGGCTGCATGCGGGGGTTGGACTGTCCAACCCCCCCCCCTGTTGTGCCCGATCTAAGCACCCGCGCAAGGGGTTGAACAAGGCCCCCACTGCACCTGGCCAAAGGCCATGCGCAGCGTGGAGTTGGCTGCATGCGGGGGGTAACTATAAGTCATGCCCTAAGGTAACTATAACTCACACCCTCAACATACCCTGTTAAATAGCTCACATATTACATCACCCATGACGTCTTGTATGATACCATTGATAATATCACTGTATCATTTGCATTGAAATTATTGACAAGAAAAATTGTGCATGGCTCAGGATCACAGACTCCCGACATATTATCAAGTAGAATTCCAATTACCCTTACCATTTAAATAGGGACGAAGTATTAGCCGTCCATATTGGAGTGTAGGATGCTCTGTAGTGCCATTGCTCCTAAATGAGACGTTCTCTCCCTCTACTTAGATCCTTTGTACCTGTCAAATTATAAACTGTAAAGATCTATGGTGTCACAGGCCGCTCATTCCTTGCAGGATGATCTCTTAATGTTTTTTTTATACCTTTTGATTCATTTTGTTTGATTTCACATTCACAATGGTATTGTGATTTAGCGGCACCCATCACATAAATATTCTTACACATCTAAGTTGGTTGTGTGAGGCTCCTTTTACGGGAATTCCTTACATTTGAATCACGTCTGTCTTTGTGGACTCAATATTAATCGTTACAAATGGAGGGGTACAAAAGTCGCACGCAGTGACACCTCGCTAAACTAGTAAACTGCATTGAATTGGAGCACTGGCCCCAGTAGATCATTGGCATTTGATTATGTTGCTTGATTATCATGCTATTATATAGGATAAATATAAAGTGTGACGTGTATCAGTCCTACACAGGAAATGTTTGTAAATCATTCTCGGATGATATACTCGCCTTTGTCATATCGGAGCTTGAATTTTGCACTGCACGCCACTTTGTAATGGTGTAACAGCGCTAGCGCAATATTTAGCGGCGCAGCAGTATAATTAATACTCTGGACACCATTGAATGGTTGCTGCGTGGCTCCGACTAACTACGTGGGCCACAACCCCTTTATTTTATAGCTGGCACGTGACGACACGCGCCAGCGCAGGCGTGACCTCGTCGGCGCGGGTAGGCTGCACCGCTACCCTTCGCCCGAGGACACTACATACTTTACCTTCATTTGCTTGCCACGTCTATGTTAACCATTTTTGTTAATATTATCTGATAGTTTGAGTCTGTGTATCTTTACATGTCTTAAAATATATTTTGTATGCATCATGTGTGCCAATATGATCGATATGTAGACCCTGTTGCAGTGCTAGTGTTCTGATACGTCATTTGCAGGGTATGGAACTGAGGCCCATCGTTCATGTTGATATATTTGTTTTATTGTTGTAGTAATATATGGCATTTAATCACATAATATGTACAGGCAGCAGGGCCACAAAGTATAATTATACTAGCCGCGTATGGTGAATGTCGATGTACAGATGTCTGTTTTCTATGTTTATAAATCACGTGTTTTGTATAATGTGTAAATAATAAAATATGTTTCACTCCAGGATAAACACCAAAGTTTATTGGTAAGATTTAAGTGGAAATGTGATGCTCAGCCCCTTTTTGATTTATTTAATTTAACTGTGAATGCGGATTTTCCACAGAAGTATATTGTTTGTCTTTTAATGTGCATCCTTTATTTGGCTGATGATGGGGCTAGTCATTAGAACTCAACATAGGTGACGGAGGTAGCTGCAACGTGTACTTCTTGGTTGCAATATAGAATTGGTTGTTGGGACCACGGTGTGCCCCTGTTTTCTACTATTGCATTGGTAAGCTCTATTCAATATTACAAGAGTGAGGAGTATGCCATCGCCGTGGCCCGCATCGTCAGGCGGGAATCAGCTTACTTGCTGCTGCTCTCTTTTGATATATATATATAGATATATATAGTATTGTATTGTAATTGCATTTATATAGCGCTTACTACCCCTGACGAGGCGTTGAAGCACTCTGTCGGCAAGTAGCATGCTACTCCAGAACCCATAAAGGATTAGTGGTGAATTAGAATAGTGAAAATATGAAAGTCATTTGAGTGGTGGATATATTACTCAGTTATTTGGATTGAAAAGGATAGTGGAGGAATAGAAGAAGGAAAAAAGTTTGCATTTATATAGCGCTTGCTACCCTTGATGGGATGGGATTTTGGGATGTTGAAGCGCTTTTTCGTTGAGTAGCGTGCTACTTCGGAACACATACACACATATATATATCCCACACAGCTGCTCTGTTTTGCGGCATTCGGTGCTCTAGGACGGTGCGCATTAGAGACGGTGGAACCCCAGCTGTTAAAATTTTCACCACAGCAATCCGTTACCGAACAAAGTTCCACACGCACTCAGGAGTAAACGTTTCTTGTGCTTTTTGTTTATTTGGCAGCAATCATTATCCGACAAGCAATTGCCCTACGAGTTTCTGTCTGTACTCAGACCTTGCTCACGGGCAACCAGCGCTGGTGTCACCACTTGTATTTAAAATCATACATGCAATTACATCATATCCTGACACCCTCGTCAACAGTTTATAAACACATTTTAAAGACCGTGAATAAATCATAAGGTGATTGTAAAGTGAACATTTTGTTACCATGACTCACATGTTGCCACATTTTGTGTAATTAGGTTTAAACATTTTTTCTCTTTTAACATTTTAATGGCTTTATTTCTTTAATTTGATATAATGTAATTAGGCCTGATTTTGGTATAGTGCCCTCAAGTGGGCCTAATATTTCTGCCCATGTATTTTACGGGTAAAGCCCTTTCCTTTATCCTTTTTGTCTCATCTTTTTGAAAACTGTTTGACCCTCTAGTGGAATTTCTAGTCATGAACCCAATTTATAGATCCAACTCATTGCACATGTGAGACTACTGTTATTAATTCACTGTGCAATTAAATCGTGTGAAAACAATATATGTGAAATTATTTTGATAAAAACTATTTTGACTACTTGAAAAAAGAGAGATATATGAAAATGGAGACAGTAGTTGTACATATTTATTCTTCTATACATTCTCCCGAGCATTGTTTTTAGTGAAACCATTCATGTATTCCATTATTGTAGTGGGATGTTTACAGGTGTGAATACATTACCTCATCCTTATTTAGCCCATAGGGGGCCAGGTTCCTGAACGGCATGATATATGTCTCGATTCTTTCTGTCTTAAAGTTTTTTCCCTATTGCCACCTCTCACATGGCGTGGGACAGTTTCTACTGCATAGAATTTAAGATTCTTCCAATTACTTTTGTGCACTTTCTCCATATGTTCAGCGACTGCGTAACTTCGATCCTTATTAGTTGTAGCATGTACATGTTCGAGAATACGTTGTTTTAGTTCGCATACAGTGCTCCCCACATATTTCAGTTGGCAGGGTCATTCGATAATGTAAATCACATATTGGCTCCTGCACTTTATGAATTCATTAATTCTCCACATTTTTTTTTTTTTGGCATACTGATTTCTTTTGTGTTGTGTGCTATTTGGCATACTTTGCAGGTTACGCATTTGTAGAAACCTTTGATGTCCAGCCATGTTTTTTGTCTGTTGCATTGTAATGACTGTGGACCAAGTCATCTTTGAGATTTTTTGCCCTTCGGTATATTATTTTCGGCTGTTTGCCAACGATTTTGGACATTGTTGGATCGAGTCACAAAATTTTCCAGTTTTTTCTTTGATACTTGTAATTTGTTTTGATTCTGTAGAGAAAGTCGTCATTAGTCTGATCTCATTTTCCTCATTGTTTTGTTCAGGTGTTTTAGCTTTTATTATTTCCGCTCTTATTTGTTTTTCGTTTTTTTCTAAGCATTTTGTCAGCACCTTTTATTGTATTTTCTTTTTTGGAATCTTGATAGCGATTGTTTACTGTGCTTTTTCCATTCATGATCTTCTGAACAGATTCAGCGTATTCGCAATATTTCTCCATATGGTATGTTTTTAATAAGTGGGGCTTGGTGGAAACTCTCTGCATGCAGAGTTGCATTGCTTGCTGTTTCTTTGCGGTGCAGGGTTGTATGTACTTTATTTTCAACAATGTAGATTTCGGTATCTAGGAATACCACCCGCTTCTCGCTGATGACATATGTGAAATGCAGATTTGTATTTGTGTCATTTAGGATATCAAAGTATGTTTTGAATTCTTCTGCAGAGCCGTCCCAAATGATCAGCAGATCATCTATGTATCATAGCCAAGATATTATCTTTTCCACATTATGATCATTATTTGAGTTCCACGCTACCTTCTGCTCCCACCACCCCATTGTAAAACACGTGTAGCTTGGACTAAAAGAAAAGCCCATCGCAGTTCCATCTTTTTGGCGGTAAATTTCATTTCCGAACATAAAAACATTTTGAGTCAAGCACAACTCTATCATTTCCATCACCATGCTGTTGTGGTATGCATATTGGATATTTTGGTCTTTTAGAAAATATTTGCAGGCTGCCATCCCAATTAGATTTTGTATGTTAGTATAAAGTGAGATCACGTCCATTGTGATCAATTTGTAGCTTGGCTCCCAATGCATTTCTTACACTATTCTTAGTAGATCACTGGTGTCTCGTAAATAAGATGTTAATCCCTTTACATAAGGTAACTTATAGCCATCCACAAAGTTAGCCACTGGCTCTAGTAAGGATCCCTTTGCAGAGATAATTGGTCTTCTGGTGGTTTTGTGGGGTGTTTATGGATTTTAGGGGGAAAGTAGATCGTCGCAGTTTGTGGATATTCTGTTGTTAGATATTTCTTTTCATTATGATTGATTAGTTTTTCTTCCCACTACTTTTGTTATTTTTTATCCAGACTCAGTTTGTATTTTGGTGTTGGGTTGTCCTTCATTAAGTTGTCGATGGGATTCCTCAAAATATGATTCTCTGTCTTGGATAACAATATTTCCACCTTTGACAGCCATTTTAATCACAATTTCGTCATCTGCTCTCAATGCCTTTAACGCATTGCATTCATTTGGTGTTAGATTCTTTTTCTTTTTTCTATTGTATTTGAGTTGATAGTGGTCCTTTGTAACAGCTTCCTGAAAAGTGTCTATTTTATTACCAGGAGGTAGGTGTGGGTAATACTTTGAGTTTGGTTTCTTTCCACTTGTGCCTTTTCCTAGCTGAGAGAAATGTTTTTCTAATTTCTCTGATGGTTCACTTATATTTTTGTCTAGCTCCATCAGTGTTACATAGGATTTTTGGTCAACTACTTGTAAACCCATGGTTGGAGTTTCTGGGCCTTTCTCTCGCTCTATCCAGTTAGGATTTTCCTTGAACATTTTAGCAAGTTTTAATTTTCAGACATATTTGTAAATGTCTATCCTCGTTTGTGCCAAATCCATGCCACTTGTAGGGCAGAACGAGAGGCCACGCTTGAGTACTTGTATCTCTGTTTCAGTCATTGTTCAGTTCGATAAATTGACTATTTCTAATTCCTCAGTTTGTACTACATCTTCGTATTCCTCTGTTTCATACTCCTTGTCCACGTTCCTTGTCTTTTGGGGTCTGTTGTTACGTTTGCCTCTTCTTGTGGGTTTGCCTTTGGGCGTCCCCGTCCCCTGCCTCTTCCTCGGTTTGTTCCTGGTTGTGCCCCCATTGATTTTTCCCAGTTCCATTGTTGCAGGGACAACCTAATTTCCCCTAAAAAAATCACATTTTGGACGTGCACCCTCATAGTCTGACTCATTTTCACTTGTTTCATTTGAGGTTACAGACGATAGACTTCCCAAAGCATTTGTAACTAAATCCAATTTGTCTTGTTGTTTTAAGATATCATATTTCCTTACATATGTAAATATGCGCCCTTCCAGGTAATCTTCCTTATCTCATTGGAACTTGGTTTGTTTGCGCAGTTGTACTGATGCTTCATGTTTCTCTATGTAGTGTTCCAACTTTTGTTTAAACTTAGTCATCTCTGTGTTCAATTTGATTTTTTCCAATTCATTTTCCAACTCTTTTAACTGTGCAGTTGTTTTCTCTAACGCAATTGTGAGGTGTTCTATTAAAATCTCCAATTAGGTCCAATGATGACTTCAAAATGAATTCACCCCATTCATGTAGGAGGTCATTACTTGTAACTTGATGATTGGGCATTAGACCTATGCACAGTCCCTGGGGTACCCTTTTTACTTCTAGATATTTTTTTAAGGAGGTGACTTCCCACCACTAGTTTATTTCTTTCTTAGAAAGTCTTTCCCACATACGTAATTTACTTTTAACATCAATGTTTCGTGGGGCAGATTGAGTTTCATCTGAGGAAAAGTGTTGTTCTTGTCTGCATTTATTTTGTGTCAGGACTTCATTATTTTTGCATTGCCATTTCGTGTCAAACACCTCTGCACGACCATGTTGGTCGTTTCAGCTGATGTCTGATGAAATTCTAACTGTCACGACCACCCTGCCCTTCCTGCCCCTTGTGGTTGAGACAATTTAGAAAAAGGGAACAAAGAATTGGCCTCACCACCCTCGGACTGAACTCCTGCACACATCCACCCTGTTTTGAAAGACTTGGTCACGCCACTGTCCCAGAACTTGTTTCTTTCACATATCCTGTTGTTCAAGATCTGTCTGTTCTCTCACGTACATATCCTGTTTTGCAAGACCTGTCCGTAATCTTTTGTACCATCTGTTGCAGCCCCCGTCCTGCCTGACCAAAGAATGGTGTAACTGCATTTTGATTCGGGGGCGCCAAGCCCTCACCCAAGCTCGTTTCTTAAGCTGGGAAATGTGTATATAAGGCCTGTAAGCTGCGGAGTGAAGCAGCAGCCACCTCTGTCTTGTCTCCGACGAGCTTGGGACTCTGTTCCATAGCCCGGGCTATTCGAATAAAACTTTGTTCCTCCTGCAGACGAAGGCTCCTGTGTCTCCTTTTTCTATATAAGGAGGGTATGGAAGACTTGGGCGTTTCCTCCGCCGCAGAGACCCAGTAAGTGGGTATAAACGGTTCTTCAAATGGCGCCCGAATAGGGACTCCACGAGCACGAAGGTCAGGCCCGGTGGATGTGAGGAGGTGCACGGAGAGACTCCGACGGAGGTACCCTACCCGAGGGATTCTTGCAGTCCGGAAGCCGAACAACTCGCCCGCTGTTCTTCCCTACCCGGTCTGGGCCGCATGACTGCGTCCTCGCTGGAGTCCCCTAACAAAGTGATTTCTGGAACAGGACACAGCCCTACATCTGCAGAAGAGAACTACCCAGTCAGGTAAGGTTGGACTGATCACCCACAGAGTCTGTATGATTCTGCTGTTATTGACTTTTGCTAAAGCCAAGCCAGCGAGGTGAGTTTTTTAAACCCGCTGTAGTCTGTTATCTATTTACAAGCATGCCGACTAGTAGTAAGTTTAAGAAATTATGTTGTTGTATGTGTGCGCAGGACTCCCAGCTGGAGGCGGCCTGTCCGCTTCCTACAGAGGGGACCCCTGTCCACACCATATATACTAAACATGGTCCTTCTGCTATAATGTTTTCCTCTTTTTGGACCAAATACACGAAACAAAGTAACTCAACATTACACCTTATGGGTCTTTTGACCGGCAAGTTCTGGCAAATCTAGAGGAACAGCTATTAAAACGGAAGATTTGTACCTCGATGTTTGAGTCTGTCAGGTTGTGGAGGAAGGAAATTGAGGAAAGAGCAAAGAAGGAAAAGGCACTAGAAAGGAAGCAGGAGCGGATGTCAATGGCTGACCATGCTAGGGAGCACTTACAGGACCGAATGGAAAAATCTGTTGAGATAGCTGATAGGGAACATAGGGCACAGGTGCAGAAGTGCTACCCGGCCCGTGAAGAGACAGGAAAAAGCTTTATGGAAGGGGGAGAAGAGGGCGATTCCCTGCTCCCCCTTCCATAAATTCCCATTCCCATGTTGGAAAGTCCTCCTGCTTTGCCCTCATGTACACTGCGCTGACACACCCTGCCCTGCATGCAGCTGCACCAGGCGTGCTACACACTCCTGCCCCCACTGCCCCCCCTACGGTACCCCCGTCACATTGACCCCCCTATTTTGACGCCTATGACACAGACTGCGCACACTACCCCTGTCCTCGCCACGGGAATGACAACGATTCCCCATCCGCCCAATCTCTGCAGCTTTACCCCTGCCCGCCCCTTCCCTTCTTCTCCGTGGTCTACGGTTAAGCAGCATTTATATAAATTATTGAATTCCCCCCGACTGGCTTCCTTGCGCTCTGCAGTCAGCTTTTCATCCCTTCGAGAAGATGACCTGCAAGAACAACAGTGTGAATGTTGGATAAATAGCTGGAAAATGTATCCAATTAAAGAAATATGGTCCACCTTTTCCCAATGGACGATTATGGAGCAGACCACCTCGGCTGAATACATGTGTACCTTGGTTATGCAGAGATTTGGGAATTCATTTATGCAGATACCCACTGGATTAATGGACCTCAGGTCACAAATAAAAAGAGACGATGTGCAGGGACAGGGGAGGTTTGGTGCTATGTCCGCTTTGATAGCTTACCGTGATATGACCGCCTTCCCCAAACCCCCTCTAGAGACAGCTATGCCAATGAGAGAGGAGGCCCCTGTCTTTGTTAACGCACTCACCGATGACCAAAATAATGGCCGAGGGCCTGTTCAAGCCCACTGGCGTAGGTAGGCTATGGGTTCCTGTCCCTTGGAAAAGATCAGAGGTAATGCAGTTGAAAGGGCAGTTACCAGATCCTCAAAAAAATCTGGCCGCCTTTTAAAAAGAATTAGGCCAGATAATATCTTCTGGTACACTTATTCTTGAAGACATCGATTTGCTCTTTGGTACGGTCGTTCCTACTGAAATTTGGGATAAAATTCGACATACTGACCATGAAGTAGAGCTGGGAGGTAAATGGGCTAATCTGAAAGCTATGGAAGACGCAAAGGCAGGGGGGACTAAGCCAGAAGCTGCCTCCTGACTTTGCCCGGTAAAATAATAACACTTATGAAAACATTTTTGCCAGAAACAGTCATTAACTTGGATAAGATAAATGCCTGTAGGAAACGAAAAGATGAAAGTGTTGAAACAGAATACAAGGGACATAGTGGCTTGGTTCCCCGGATCCCAGGCTCTAGCCCAGTATTTGTCGATAAATTTGTCATCAACTTGCTTCCTGAGATTTCTGCCAGGCTCAAGAAGGTTGAGAGTACATGGTCTGCCCAGACTATTGGAAAGGGGCGACCACTCGGTCCCCCCGAACGTATGGATGAGTGCCTCGATCCCCCCGGGAAGCCATTTTTGGGCGGGAGGCGCGTCTCGGCTGGTATGCCCGAAGCGGCGTAGCCGGGGCGCGCCTTTTCCCGCCCTAGAGTGGGCTGGCCTAGACACCGACGCAGCCAGCCACGCCCCCGGGGCGGGCAGGGGCGGGTTTTCGCCCGCCCTGAAGACGGATAAAAGAAGGCGCAAGACCAGAAGACGTCCTCTTGTTCTTGTGCTCCGAAGCTGCACCTCCTCGCTACACGTGAGCTCGGGACGGAACGAAGAGCCAATTTTGAGCGTTTTGATCTTTTTCTTTGTCTTCTAGATACTTCCTCGGAGAGATGCCCAAGAAAGGCGCAAAAAGAATGACGACCGATCAGATGGTGCGGGCCCTTTGCAAAGAAGTGTCCGACATAAAGAAACGGTTGGCGGAGCGAGATGGGGAGGAGGGTTCGGGCACCCCGCCGGCTGGAGGGAGACCTAAGAGGCCGAGAAAGGTTCCAGCCGGTGGGGCCGTCCCGGTTCCCTCTGCCCCGCTCGAGGCGCCGACCCCAGTACCGATGGAGGGGAATCCAATCCCCGTTGTCGTCACCCCGACATCCAAGGAAGACATGCCCCCCGAGCTGGCAGCACAGCTAGCAGCATGGTTGGGGGATAGTAGTGATGGCGCCACGGCTGCCGAAGCACAGGCGCTGATAAAAGGGCTTCGTGAGAAGAAAGAGGCAGCTAGAGTGGCTACGCCGTTGGCGGGGATAGACAAGCCGCAAGCGGCAGAAGCTGCGTCCGGTGCAGGTAAGCGGCCATTGCCGATTGCAAGGGACGAGTCAGCACCCTCTCGTAGAGAGAGATTAGGACAACATGTGCCTTTAGCTATAAAGGAAAAGATCTGGGCGGGGGAGTACGTGAATATTTTTTCCCTGCTTGTTGATCATTATGATGTGGAACATGTAAAAAGTCAGAAGGACTTAATGCATCCGAGTGTTTGGCGCGCAAAGATGGCCGCCTTTAAGGTAAATGAGAACATTGGCAACTGGGGCAATGCATGGGGTATTTTCACATCAATTTTGGGGGAACGTAGGCCCGAGTTGCTTCCTGAGTTTCCCGTTTATCAATCACGAATTATGGGTTACTCGACAGCGTATCAAGGTAACCATTGGTTTTGTTATGACAATTTGTTCAGGAAAGAAAAGGAACATAACAAGGGTTTGACTTGGGATTGTTACGATTCTTTAACATGGGATAAGATGAAAGAATCGGGAATGTTAAGAATGCCATTGGTCGGGAGCACTGTTGTTGATTACTCCCGCCAAAATGTGGGGACGCCCTTTCGACCAAGTACGAGCACCGACGACCAGTCGAGGCCCGCAGGCAATACAGGGAGAAAGGGTTTCTGTTTTAATTTTAACAAGGGGAAGTGTACCAGGCCTCCGGGATCGTGTAAATTCAAACATGAGTGTAGTACGTGTGGGTCGTCCCATCCTGAGTCATCGTGCAGAGCCAGAACGAGTGAGAATGGGGGTAAGGGAGGCGCCAAACAGGTCTAAGCTAGGCCGAGGGGCGCCTTTACCAACCCCGATTGATACCTTGGCAATGATTCCCTGGCTCAGCGAATACCCGGATCGCACTTCTGCCGGGGTGCTGCGGAACGGTTTTACACATGGTTTCCGCATCCCGGTAGGGGACTTTCAGGGTGTAGGGATGTGCAAAAATCAACTTTCCGTTTTACAACATGCATCTGTAGTGCAAGAAAAAATTCAGAAAGAGGTTAGCCGGGGACGGGTCGCCGGCCCGTTCAGTGAGCCCCCGGTACCGGATTTCGTTTGTTCTCCGTTAGGGGTGGTCCCCAAGAAGGACCCGGGTGAGTTTCGTTTAATTCATAATCTATCTTCTCCATATGGTCTTTCGGTGAACGACGCAATTGAGCCAGAAGTTTGTTCGGTGCGATACGCATCTTTTGATGAGGCGGTAGCCATCTTGAATCGCCTGGGGCACGGGACGTTGATGGCGAAATCTGATATCGAGTCAGCGTTCCGGTTGCTTCCGGTACACCCAGACGATCAGCGTCTTCTGGGATTCGGGTTTCAGGGGTCATTTTACATGGATAGGTGTATGCCAATGGGATGCTCTATATCATGTGCTTACTTTGAGCAATTCAGTACTTTCCTGCAATGGGTGTTCACTAAGAAAACGGGTTTCCGAAATGTAATGCACTACCTTGACGATTTTCTGTTCCTTGGCCCCGCCGGTACTTCCGAATGTGCCCGGGCCTTAGCTGAATTCTGTGTGTTAATGGATCATCTTGGCGTGCCATTGGCACCAGGTAAAACTATGGGTCCCACGACTTGCCTCGAGTTTTTGGGGATCGAGTTGGACTCAAGGGAGGGGTGCTTCCGTTTACCAGCTAGCAAAGTGTCGAAATTCAGGGCAGCCCTCCAAGTATGTTTAAAGGCATCCAAAGTTACACTGCATCAGTTGCAACAGTTAGTGGGAAAGTTGAACTTTGCCTTGAGGGTGATACCAATGGCTCGCCCCTTTTCCCGCTCAATTGCCCAAACGATGGTTGGCTTAAAGGAGGGTCATCATCGCACAAGGTTATCGGCCGAGGTCCGCCAGGACATGCGGATTTGGTTAGCATTCTTGGCGGACTTCAATGGCCGGGTCGTCTGGAACAAGCCAGCCGTCTCCTCTGAAGAGCTTGGGCTATGGACAGACTCAGCAGGAAGCGTAGGTTTTGGCGCCATCTTCGGCACAAAATGGTCGGCACAAAAGTGGCCCCTATGGTGGCACGAGAAGGGGCTGACAAGTAACATCGCTTTCCTCGAACTATTTCCCATTCTGGTGGCCCTGAGAACCTGGCCAGAAGGGTTCAGAGATCATTCTGTTGTGTTCTGGTCCGACAATATGACCGTGGTAGAATGCATCAATAGTCAGGCAGCCCGTTGTAAGTTGATTTTGAGGCTCCTCAAAGAAATTGTCTTACTGTGTATGCAACTGAACGTAGTATTCAGAGCAAAACATGTCCCAGGGGTGATGAATCAGGCTGCTGATGCACTGTCTCGTTTTCACATGCAGGCTTTCTCGGGTTTCCTTCCTTCAGCGGACCCGGAGCCGGCACCCTTCCCCGAAGCTCTCTGGTCTCTCGGTGCCCCGAACTTCGTCACCTCGTGGGAGAGAGTCTAGCACCCAGGACAAGGAAGGCATATGAAGGGGCGTTCCAGGCCTATTTAGCCTTTTTGGGGGCAGAGAGAGGAGGACTTTGGGGTCAGGAGGAGTTGGTAGTACTTTTTCTGATGTCCTTACGTAGGGCTGGGAAATCGGTGGCTACGGCCCAAAGGCATCGTGCCGCCATTTCCTTTGTTGCCAGGGCCCATGGCATCCTGGACCCAACAGCGTCTTTCACGGTACAAAAAGCGCTACGTGGGTGGCAACGTCTAGAGGGTCGCAGAGTAGATGTACGACGACCGATAGGTCTAGACAGGTTGTCCCAGTTACTGGTCACGCTCCCGAACACATGCTCGTCCCCGTTCGAGACCTGTTTGTTCCGGACTGCATTTACGCTGGCATTTCACGGGGCTATGAGAGTTAGTGAGCTGGTTGCAAGGAACAAACGGGACGTGACGGGGGGCTTGTGCAGGGAGCATGTCCAGATCAGGGGTGATGCGATGATTGTCTCCTTTCTCAGGTCCAAGACTGACCAAGATGGGAGAGGGGACTGCACGATCATCCGCAGGAACCTCGACTCATCCATGTGTCCGGTACAGTGCTTAGAAGATTACCTAGCACGAAGGGTGGCATCATGGGGAGGGACATTGTTGAGGCATGCAGACGCCACCCCGCTGACGAGGTTTCAGTTTCAACGGGTGCTTGCAATGGCCATTGCTGCAGCGGGCTTGGACCCGGGCGAATTTGGGACCCACTCCTTTCGTATAGGGGCTGCCACTGAAGCTACAGCCAGAGGTCTTAATGTAGAACAAGTGAAACGTGTGGGGCGCTGGTCCTCCAATTGTTATAAGAGGTACGTGCGATTGCACATGTTGTGAAACTGTAATCATGTACTCACGCCTCTTGTTTTTGTTTGTTTTCAGTTGCGCAAGCCTACGCGGCAGGGCAGACTGAGCAGTCGACCCAACACCAGGTCAGCGGTCGCACGTCACCGGCTGTGAGGAAGGAGGTTTGGGTCGTGGGCCACTCATACGTGAGACGGGCTGCAGACGTATTCAAAGCAGGTGACATGGTTCACGTACCTGAGGAATACGGGTACAGAGTGTCCTTCTACGGAAGGGGCGGTCTCTGTATTGACCAGTTTCAGGAATTTTTTGAGGGCTTGTTAGAGCGGATGAGGTCACCGCCGTCCATAGTCATAGTGCATTTGGGGGGCAATGATTTGGTCACCACCGGTAGACGACTTCTCCTGGAGGCTATGCTTTCCACGGTAAGTTGGTTAGCGAGGAGAGTTCCGGGGTGCCTAATCGCATGGTCTCATATGATCCCACGAAAAGTGTGGCGGGGGGCTATCTCGATCCCTGCTTTGAATCATTCGGTTAGAAAATTGAATAACAAAGTGAGTAGGTTGTTCCGTTCCAAGGCATTGCATTCGATCTCGCATAATTGTATTAATGATGACAGTATGTATCTGGGGGATGGTGTGCATTTGTCGAGGGCGGGGAATGAGTTACTCATAGGAGACTTCCTAGCCTGGTTAAAATCTTTGGAACATGACCTTTAGGTAGGAGTTTTGTGGGGGGTCCGGATAGCCGGTCAACTATCCGGACCTGTGGCGGTAAGGTCATGATCGGTGAGCACTAATTGGTAGATCCCTATGAGTGGGCGTCACCCAACACGGATGGGAGCGCTCGGGAGAGGTGGCCATTGGCCCCTCAGTGGGGAGGCGGTCCCGTCTAAGGGCGGGTCGCCGGAAGTAAAGGAAAGGCGGTCAAGGCCCCTTCCTTTGTAGGAGGGGTTACAGCCCCCTCCTGGGGAATTTCCCGGGGCTAGTGTCATCTGCGACGGCAGATGCGGTAAGTTGTGTGGGGTGGGGAGAGGTCAACGATACCTTCTAGATACCACACACAAGTGTTCGAACGACCTTTAAATGGCGTCGAGTCTTAAGTGCCCCCGTCAAGTCAAGGGAAATTGTTAGTAGTTGCACTTGTGGTAAGCCCCTGTGCCATCGCCCCTCCTAAGTGGGAGGGGTAAGTCTGGTTAGGGATCTTGACACCGGTTATGACCTTGCCGTTGGCCCTTAAACGTTAGGATGTACAATTTCAGTATTCTTAGAGAATGTTTTGTAGGATGCTAGTTCGGCTAGGAGAACCTCTGTATTAGAGATTATGTTAAGGTTAGCCAAACATCGTAATGTGATAATGAAATTGTACATAACATGAAAACGTTTAATGTTTTAATCTTTTGTTTTAATAAATACGGCCGGGATGGTCACTCCATCCCACATCCAAAAACTTTAAGAACAGTTTCCGGTTTCCCTTCCTTTTGGGGATTGTGTTGAGAGGGGGTGGCGGGTATCTCGGCCATATGGAAAGGGGCGACCACTCGGTCCCCCCGAACGTATGGATGAGTGCCTCGATCCCCCCGGGAAGCCATTTTTGGGCGGGAGGCGCGTCTCGGCTGGTATGCCCGAAGCGGCGTAGCCGGGGCGCGCCTTTTCCCGCCCTAGAGTGGGCTGGCCTAGACACCGACGCAGCCAGCCACGCCCCCGGGGCGGGCAGGGGCGGGTTTTCGCCCGCCCTGAAGACGGATAAAAGAAGGCGCAAGACCAGAAGACGTCCTCTTGTTCTTGTGCTCCGAAGCTGCACCTCCTCGCTACACGTGAGCTCGGGACGGAACGAAGAGCCAATTTTGACCCACCCACCAGCCCCTGAGGACAGCAAAGTTGTTGTGCAATAAAGTGAATTGATAAGTTTGTTTTTCCGTTTCGTTTACAGGCTATAACAGTAGCAGTTTGTAGTTAATAAAGATGGTGAATATCGTTTAGGTTGTTATGATTAAAGTGATTTGATGTGATGTTGCATTTTTAGCATGTTCCTTCGGTCGTAGCGACCAATGTTTTCATAGGTTGAAGAACTGTCGTATTTATTTTTTGGTAGGCGGTAAGGTCATGATCGGTGAGCACTAATTGGTAGATCCCTATGAGTGGGCGTCACCCAACACGGATGGGAGCGCTCGGGAGAGGTGGCCATTGGCCCCTCAGTGGGGAGGCGGTCCCGTCTAAGGGCGGGTCGCCGGAAGTAAAGGAAAGGCGGTCAAGGCCCCTTCCTTTGTAGGAGGGGTTACAGCCCCCTCCTGGGGAATTTCCCGGGGCTAGTGTCATCTGCGACGGCAGATGCGGTAAGTTGTGTGGGGTGGGGAGAGGTCAACGATACCTTCTAGATACCACACACAAGTGTTCGAACGACCTTTAAATGGCGTCGAGTCTTAAGTGCCCCCGTCAAGTCAAGGGAAATTGTTAGTAGTTGCACTTGTGGTAAGCCCCTGTGCCATCGCCCCTCCTAAGTGGGAGGGGTAAGTCTGGTTAGGGATCTTGACACCGGTTATGACCTTGCCGTTGGCCCTTAAACGTTAGGATGTACAATTTCAGTATTCTTAGAGAATGTTTTGTAGGATGCTAGTTCGGCTAGGAGAACCTCTGTATTAGAGATTATGTTAAGGTTAGCCAAACATCGTAATGTGATAATGAAATTGTACATAACATGAAAACGTTTAATGTTTTAATCTTTTGTTTTAATAAATACGGCCGGGATGGTCACTCCATCCCACATCCAAAAACTTTAAGAACAGTTTCCGGTTTCCCTTCCTTTTGGGGATTGTGTTGAGAGGGGGTGGCGGGTATCTCGGCCATAGACTGGTATCTTGGCTATGGCACAGTATCACGAGAATAGGGAGAATAAAGATAGAGAAAAGGAAAGTAAGAGGGCTAGGGATCTTAAGACTAAGGTACTTCTACAGCAGGCTTACCCTCCCCGGGGTCCCAATGCCCGCTGGAATTTCAAACCGCAGCCCCAACCCCTTCCGATGGCTCGCCAGTCTACCCCCTCCGGCCCTCAACGCACGGAAGCCCTCCAAACTGATCAGTGTCCTTATTGTAAAGGGTACGGCCATTGGATAGATGAGTGTCCCGTATTAGCTGAAAACATCCGAACAGGGATGACTCTGTCTCGTGCTCCTAGGGAGGGGAGGACAACTAGGGACCATGGCCCGCCCCATCCGCAGGACAAAGAGCATAGATCCAGGGATGACACCCCTGTCCGGCAGCGCCCGGCCAATAGGTTTGATGGATACGAAGCAACACGCACTTATTACAATGATGATTGTGATGAAGTTGATGAGACAGGGTTCTATCAAGCATAGGACAGCCAGGAAAGGGGTATTACTAGAGTGCAAATTCCAGTGGATCAAAGGGGCCCGTATGTTCAAATGTCAGTCGTGGGAAACAATCAGAATTTTATTCTGGATACTGGGGCCACCAGGTCTTCTATTGCACGTCTGTCAGTCCCGGAGGTACCCCTTTCTGGCAACATGAATGCCTCTGTGGGTTTTGCAGGAACACCCGTGACCAGCCCTGTCTCTGAACCCCTCCCTCTCGATATTGGCCCCGCACATGTTGACGCTTCCTTGATCCTCACTACAGGTGGCAGTGAAAACTTATTAGGCCTGGATTTACTGAAAGCTCTGTATGCGACCATATCATGTAGTCCCCAAGGTGTATCCCTAGCAATTTCCCCCACCACAGCCTCCTATATGTATCTGTCCGGTCCCCTCCCACCAGAGTTGCAGTCATTACCTTCCTCCCTCTGGGCATAATCAGATGCTGATGCCGGCTGTCTCAATATACCGCCTCATGTGGTACGTATTCAGCCCGGCGCCGTCCTTTCCCGCCTTCGACAGTATCGACTGTCAGCAGGAGGAGAAGCAGCCCTTTTAACAATAATATCTGAATTGATGGACAAGGGCGTAGTGGAGAAGACACGTGGTATTATCTGTAAGAGTCTCATTATTCCGGTTCTTAAAAAGACCAATGGAGATGCTCTCTCCTCTAAAATATACAGATTTGTGATTGGCCTGAGAGCCCTTAACAAAATAACGATCTCCTAATACCCTGTTGTTCCTGACATTACAGCCCTCTTGACGATGGTCCCTTCTGACGCCACGCACTTTTCTGTCATAGACCTGAATAATGCCTTTTTCAGTATTCCTATACATCCTGACAGCAGACATTTTTTTGGTTTCTCCCTTGGTGAGCGGAGCTTAGGATTTTGCCGCACCCCTCAAGGCTTTACCAAGAGCCCCAGTATCTATAGTCTAGCTCTCAAAAGTCAAATAGATTCCTTGGAACTCCCTGATAATTCCACACTTCTGCAGTATGTCGATGACTTCCTCATTACTGCAAATTCCGCCCGACATGTAAAGAGGCTACTCTCTGTTTGTTACGCCACCTTGCCCTCCATAACCACAGGGTCTCTTTAAAAAAGCTTCAATTTTGTCAAGAGAAGGTGACCTATTTAGGTCATCACCGCTGATCGGGTAGCCGTTATCAATGCTATGGCGGCCCCACGGACACAAAAGCAGGTGCGAGCTTTCATAGGTCTAACCTCATACTGCAGACAGTGGATTTCCAATTTTTTGGCCATGGTCAAACCTCTTCTTGCCCTCACCACTAAAGACATATCAGACAGTTCCTTTCCATGGACTAGAAAGCATATGTAGGCCTTCCAGGATTTAAAAAGAGCTGTGTACTGCTCCAATCCTAGGTACTCCTGATTATAACACAAATTTTTTCTTTTTGTAGATGGGACAGACAGCTGTGCCTGCGCTGTCTTGACCCAGATATTCGGAGGTCACCATCGGCCATGTGCCTATTTTTCAGCCACCTTAGATCCTGTTGCGAGGGCTCTCCTAGGATGCCTATGGGCGACAGCTGCGGCCGCACTTATCGTCCGTCAGAGTGCGGGGATCGTCATGAATTCCCTCTTGACTCTGATGGTTCCCCATTTTGTGGATACCCTCCTTAATAACACCAAGACACAGTACCTCACAAGTGTATGACTCACAGGATATGAATTGACACTCTTTTCCAGCCACATTAACATCAAGAGATGCACTGTACCGAATCCCGACACCTTACTCCCAATGGGCACTCAGGATGCTTGTTTAGATCCACATGACTGTATATTGAGGACAGAGGAGGAGACGAAGGGACGGGTTGACTTACAGGCTACCCCGATAGCAGACCCAGAAGGTACACTGTATGTGGATGGATCATGTCTCAGAGGGCCATAGGTAACACATAAGCTGTCTATGCCCTCACGACATTGGAGAAAGTAGTAGAAACAGCTCAGATTCCGCAGTGTTCTGCTCAGGCTGCAGAATTAGTGGTCCTCACTAGAGCATTGGAGCAAGTAGTGGTAACAGCTCAGATTCCGCAGTGTTCTGCTCAGGTTGCAGAATAAGTGGCCCTCACTAGAGCCTGTGAGTTAAGCAAAGGAATAACGGTTAATATCTACACTGACAGTCAGTATGCCTTTGGGGTGGCTCACAACTTTGGGGAGACTGTGGAAAGAAAGGAATTTCCTTACTTCATATGGGACGAAAATAAAACATGGCCCCCTAATTCACGATTATTAGACTCCCTGACATTTCCCAGAAAGGTAGCTATTATAAAATGTAAAGTGCATAAGAAAGTGACGGATGATGTTGGAAAAGGCAATGCCCTGGCTGACCATACAGCCAGACAGACAACTCTTAAGATAAAGGAAGGAATGGATGTGGGAGATCCCGCCAGGTGGGTGGCAGAGGGGGGCTTGGTTGAAGATACAGTACAGAGTGTGATCGATATTCAGTCCCATGCTACCTCTGGAGGAGCCGAGGATGTGGATGGAGCATTTAGCGGTAAAGGAAATAGATGGTTCTTGGGCCCGTATCACTATGGAGAGACAATGGATGTTGCCCAACAGTCATGTGCTACAGGTAGTAATGATGGCCCATGGCGCTGCTCACATTAGCGCGAAAGGGATATGTAAGTTGCTGGAACCCACCTGGTATAACTCCAAGATACCAGCATATGCTGAGAGGATGGTCAAAACATGCATGATTTGCCTTATGTACAACCTGGGAAAAGGTACAGTGACCCCTGGAGGAGGATTCTCCCCCCCCTACCTTTCCTTTCGAAGCCCTCCAGATGGATTTTATCCAGATGGACAGATGTAACAATTTAAAATACGTCCTGGTGTTGGTTTGTACCTTCAGCCGATGGGTGGAGGCCTACCCTGTCAAAGACTGCACCGCTATCACTACAGCGAAAGTCCTATTGCAATGAATACTTCCCACGATTTGGTTTGCCTCGTTTGGTCTGGAGTGACAACGGGACACACTTTACGGCTCAAATAATGGAGTATGTCTGTTCAGCCTTTGTTGACTGATTATCTGTACAGTTTGACTAACACCTTTCGTACTCTTTACTACCAGCTGCATGAGGCCATACCTGATAAAAGCGAGGGCCCAGGACACGTTATCTAACCTGGTGACTGGGTTCTGATTTGCAACTTTCAACGTACCAAGGGCCAGATGTAGGTAGGCTTTTGCCGGTCGGTAACGGCCAAAATCGGCCGTTACCGACCGGTAAAAGCCTTTTCCTATGTAGCGGGCTTTTTTACCGATTCGGTAAATTCCGAATCGGTAAATGTTGATTCGGTTTTTACCGAATCAGTATTTACCGAATCAACATTTACCGATTTGGAATTTACCGAATCGGTAAATGTGATGTAGGAAGCACTTAAAAGAGTGCTTCTGGGCTTTAAGAATTCGTTATTTACCACTAACTATTAGTTGGTGGTAAATAAGGAATTCCTATGTAAATGCATAAATGTTCATTTACACCTGTGCCATGTGACAGACATACATGCCCTTAGGGCATGTATGTATGCCACATGTGCACCCCAGCACTAATCAGGGGTGCAACAGGGTGTCAAAGTGACACCCTGCCACCATTGACTCTTTCCCTCTTTTACCGAATCGCGGTAATTGACATTCATTCCTATGGGCCTCCAGGCATTTTGAAGTTCAAAATTTGGTTAATAGCAAATGTCTATAGCTATGAAATGCAATATTTTTGAAAATGAATGAATCCTATATTTTATTTGTATTTTAAACAATTTTTATTTATTTATTTATTTATTTATTTTTTACCCTGGAGCGCTCCCGGGGCGCGCCCCGGTGAGCGCCCCAGAGAGCGTAGTCGTTTGAAGCGCCCCGGTGCGCGAACCTGGAAGCGTCCCATTAGCGCCAATGTCGCAAACGAAAACATGATCGTATACGCATCACTGGCGGCATGAAGCAGGCAAAAACGGCCAAGTAAGAACAACTGATTTTATTTCAATATGCAGTCCCCGCCCCAGTGGGCGTATACAATGGCATGCTGGTTATCGTAGTCCCATATTTTGCCATCTGTGACTTAAAGTTCATTCACCATTCCTACCTCAAAACAAATATTTAATCCCATTCAGTGGAAATGGGGTGCTCACACTGATCCCTCGCTGCCAAATCTCCAGGCGTGTGATGCTCCCCTTTGTCCTCAAAGCACTCGTGGTTCCGGGTGCTCAGGATCCTCTTTCTCGAGTCGGGGCAATCTCGCGGCCTAGGCTAGCCGCTTAAAATTCAAAAACACAGGTTGCCCACTTGAGATTGCCACACACATTGGGGAAGAAGCACACCATCATGCAAGCGGCAGCGCATTCACAGACTGCTCGCTTTCCTTGTAGCCATACGTGTTTCGAGCTTTCATAAGCTCTTGATCACTGGCGGCATGAAGCAGGCAAAAACGGCCAAGCAAGAACAACTGATTTTATTTCAATATGCAGTCCCCGCCCCAGTGGGCGTATACAATGGCATGCTGGTTGTCGTAGTCCCATATTTTACCATCTGTGACTTAAAGTTCATTCACCAAGTGGATGCCGTTTTCCTACCTCAAAACAAATATTTAATCCCATTCGGTGGAAATGCGGTGCTCGCACTGATCCCTCGCTGCCAAATCTCCAGGCGTGTGAGGCTCCCCTTTGTCCTCAAAGCACTCGTGGTTCCGGGTGCTCAGGATCCTCTTTCTCGAGTTGGGGCAATCTCGCGGCCTAGGCTAGCCGCTTAAAATTCAAAAACACAGGTTGCCCACTTGAGATTGCCACACACATTGGGGAAGAAGCACACCATCACGCAAGCGGCAGGGAGCGCCCGGTACGCGCACCGGGGAGAGTACCACGGGGAAAAAGAATGACAGTTTTAAAAAAAAGTAGCTGTTTTAAAAAAAATTCTTTTTGTTGTTTTTTTTATATATATACATACACATACATATATATAAATGCATATGCATATATATGCATATATGTGTATATGTGTGCGTGTAAAGAGAGGTAGAGAGGTAGAGGTGTAGAGGTAGAGATGTAGAGAGGTAGAGAGGTAGCGGTAGAGAGGTAGAGACTAGTAGAGAGAGAAGTAGAGAGAGGTAGAGAGGTAGAGAGTAGAGAGTGAGTAATAGAGTAGAGAGTGAGTAGTAGAGAGTAGTAGAGAGCAGAAGAGAGAGTAGCAGAGTGAGTAGTAGAGTGAATAGTAGAGTGAGTAGTAGAGAGTAGTAGAGAGTGAGTAGTAGAGAGTGAGTAGTAGAGAGTAAGTAGTAGAGTGAGTAGTAGAGAGCAGTAGAGAGTGAGTAGTAGAGAGTAGTAAAGAGTGAGTAGTAGAGAGTAGTAGAGAGTGAGTAGTAGAGAGTGAGTAGTAGAGAGTAGTAGAGAGTGAGTAGCAGAGAGAATATTAGAGAGTAGTAGAGAGTGAGTAGTAGAGTGAGTAGTAGAGACTAGTAGAGAGAGAGTAGTAGAGAGTGAGTAGTAGAGAGTAGTAGAGAGTTAGTAGTAGAGTGAGTAGTAGAGAGAGAGTAGTAGAGAGTGAGTAGTAGAGAGTGAGAAGTAGAGAGTGAGTACAGTACCCTACAGTTAGAGTTAAAGGGGCAGCTTCCAACACACCAGTATGGACATCTGCTAGATCCAATATTTGCCAACTGGGAGGAAGTCACGGTGGATTCTCCTGTGCCCCTGCCTTGGACCGATCATTTTTTTGTACCATTCTCAATCTATCTTCCTAAACAAAAAGCCACTGACCCCACCCCCCCCCAACTACCCCAGGCGTAAATGGGCTAGGTTCTCCCTGCCAGAGTTCAATAAGGCTCTTACCGCAGGGGGACCCCCTGGAGGTGACGATGCGGACACGGCAAACAAATTGCTTAATGACCGTATCACGGCCGCCTTGGATTGCACGGCCCCATTAGGCCGGTCGAAGGAGGGCGCCCGTAAACAAAGAACTGCACCATGGTTCAACGAGGCACTGCGCTGTGCCAAGAGGGATTGTAAGCATGCAGAAAGACAGTGGAGAGTGGCCTATGATAGCCAGATGAAAGAGAGATACCTCGTCAATAGACGGGCTTATCACAATCAGATTAGGATAGTGAAAGCCGCCCATTATGCTGACAGGATACTGGGTGCAGAGAACTCAGCTAAGGAACTGTTCAGTGTATATAAATCCCTGGCCGTCCCTAAAGCCTCCACAGGAGGGGAAGATCATTCTGCAGCTACCTGCAATCGAATTGCTAATTACTTTGGGGACAAAGTGTCCAAGATCTACTCTGCCTTTCCTGCCCATCCCTCAGTAGGGCACGAATTAAAAGTATCAGTAGGAGAGGAAGCTGGACAAAACATGCTGCTCAACTTTACCACCCCTCCAGCAGAAGACCTAATTAAAATATGCAGTTCAGTGAAATCGGGCTCTCCTCGGGACCCAGCTTCTCCTACACACCTGGGGGATAGCCTGATGACACTCGAACCCTACATTAGGCATCTGCTGGATGTTTCCTTCCGGTCCAGTTCTATGCCTGAGGTATGGAAACAAGCTGTGGTGCTTCCCCTCCGCAAGAAGCCCAATATCAGCTTTGAGAAGCTGGATAATTTGCGCCCCATCTCCCTGCTACCCTATTTTTCTAAAGTGGCGGAAAAGGTGGCCAACGTGCAGCTAATGCAATTTGTGGAGAAGACCAACCTTCTTCATCCCACCCAATTCGGGTTCCGGCCTCGGCATTCGACGGAGTCAGCTCTCCTCATGGCATCCGAAACCATCAGGCAGGGTGCTGACGAGGGCCAGACTATGGCCTTGATCCTTCTGGATCTCAGCGCTGCGTTCGACACTGTAGCACATTCCATCTTGCTACAGTGTCTGAACAAAGGAGGGGTGAGAGGTGCAGCGCTGAAATGTGGCGTATTTGTATAGCGCGAACAGTGACCCGGAGGCATCCCGGCGCTTGTACTCTCCTGGCTTTTCCTTGTGGGGTGTCCACTCCTGGGCATCCCATTGTGAAACCAGGCATCCCTTGTGTATCAGGGGGCCTTTGTGGAGACTAAGCAAGCTATTGCCCAGAGTGGCAGCGTGGGACCCATGCTTAGAATTGGCACTGAGGCGAGAATATCCGGTCAGAGGAATTTAAGCCCGAAACCCGCCGAGGCAGGAATCGAACCCTGGTCCCTGGCCAGCGTTCTGCATCAAGGTCTGCCGCTCTAAGCATTGAGCCACACTTCTCCAATGGATCCAATCATTCCTATCTGGCCGAGGTTTCCAAGTCAGGCAGGGCGACTGCTACTCGGAGCGAGTAGCCTTGGACTAGGGGGTGCCGCAGGGCTCGTCCCTGAGTCCAACTCTTTTCAATCTCTACGTTGCCCCAGTTGCCACCATAGTGGAGAGTCACGGCCTGCGCATGGTGTTGTATGCCGACGACACGCAGCTGGTCATCTCCCTGTCACGTGCGCCCAGTCTCCCGGCGGACATCTTCAGAGCATGCATGCAAGATCTTGCTGCCTGGATGTCTGTTAATTGCCTCAAACTCAACGGAGGCAAGACTGAGGTGCTGGTCGTGGGGGGAGGCCAGGCGGCGTGGACGTCGGCGTGGTGGCCACCATGCCTGGGGCCAGCACCAATCCCCTGCCAGGAGGCGAGGAATTTGGGTATCTGGTTTGATTCAAACCTGACCTTCGGACCCCAGATCAATTGGGTGGTCGGATCATGCTTTGGGACTCTCAAGAGCCTCAGGAAGGTTCTGAAGTTTCTGCCTATCAAAGGACGCCAAACATTAGTGCATGCATTAGTCACATCGAAGATGGACTATGGCAATCTTCTCTATCTAGGGACCTTAGAGAAGAATCTGAGCCGCCTGCAGGTTTTGCAGAATGCTGCTGCCCGACTGGTGCTCAGATTACCTAGAAGAGCAGCCTCCAAAGCGGCGCTCCAGGCCCTACACTGGCTCCCGGTGAGAAGCAGGGTGGAATTTAAAGCACCTGCCAGACACCAGACACCTGCCACCGGATTGTCAATGGTAAGGCGCCCCTTCCACTGCAGGGACTGCTGACACAATACGAGCCTTCCCGTTCCCTAAGATCTTCCGGCACGGGGCGCCTGTCTATTCCCAAGGTGTCTAAAGCTCGGATGGGCGGAAGATCCTTTAGGTATCTGGCTGCGTCAAGCTGGAATAAACTTCCTGTGGCGCTGCGTCTAGAACCATCAGAACTTATCTTCAGAGCCAAGTTAAAAACATTATTATTTACCCGGTAACAGGTTCCCGCCTTAGTACTTTTCCCACAGCACTCGCTCCTTAGCGCGGGGACACGCCGTTGTGCGTCACCAAGCGCTTTATAAAAACCCCTATTATTATTATTATTAGTAGAGAGTAGTAGTGAGTAGTAGAGAGAGAGTAGTAGAGAGAGAGTAGTAGAGAGTGAGTAGTAGAGAGTAGTAGATAGTGAGTAGTAGGGAGTAGTGAGTAGCGAGTAGTAGGGAGTGAGTAGTAGAGAGAGAGTAGTAGAGAATGAGTAGTAGAGAGTGAGTGTTTGAGAGTAGTGGAGTAGGAGAGAGTAAGTAGCAGAGAGTAGTGGAGAATATTCCAAAGTTTGGCACAGCACCACTTGCACAATGAGTCCAATCAAATCATATCACTTAGAGTCCTTATTGAAGCGCTGAATCTTGGTGTATATTCAAATGCTTTTATTTTCCTTAAGTTTATGTACCACAGTCAGCCGAAACGTTTCGTTCTGTACAACAGAACTTCTTCAGGGCGTTCTTATTTCCTTCAAGTTATGTCGGTATCCTGTTGTCATATAACTACATATTTCTTCCAAATGTTAGACGAGACGTAAGTACATTCTTATTCAAAGTGACTAGGTATCAATTTTACCCACACAATTCGGGCAGACTTGAGTAATTTATAGCATCCTCAAAGTCAGTCTTTCAAAAATTCCAAAGTATAGGACATGATAATCCAAATCCAAATGTTTCTCAAGAAAAGTCATTTTCAATCGTTCGGAATATCGATGTTTGGGCAGATATGTCCCAGGGACCCCCAGTATGCAAGGGGAATTAGTCCCCCCTCTGAAAACGCGCCAGTGGCCTGCATTGCAGAGAGGTGTAAAAAGGGTGTGGCCTCATTACACCTCTCTGCAATGCAGCCCCCTGGCGCATACTGGAGGCTCCTGGTGGGCTAGTTGGCCCCCAGGGACCCCCAGTATGCAAGGGGAATTAGTTCACCCTCTGCAAATGCGGCAGGGGGCTGCGTTGCAGAGAGGTGTAACAAGGGGCATAGCCTCATTACACCTCTGCAATGCAGCCCCCTGGTGCATACTGGAGGTTCCAGGTGGGCTAGTTGGCCCCCAGGGGCCCCCAGTATGCAAGGGGAATTAGTTCCCCCTCTTCAAACATGCACGAGGGCTGCGTTGCAGAGAGGTGTAAAAAGGGTTGTGGCTTCATTACACCTCTCTGCAATGCAGTCCCCTGGCGCATACTGGAGATTCCTGGTGGGCTTTCAGGTTTTATATAGTTAGGAATTAGCATTAAAAAAACCTTTGAAATTCACTGAAAAAACCATATGTTTCACACCAGTTATAGTTAGGAATTAGCATTTAAAAAACCTATGAAATTCACTGAACAAACCATAGGTTTCACACCAGTTATAGTTAGGAATTAGCATTTAAAAAACCTATTAAATTCACTGAAAAAACCATAGGTTTCACACCAGTTATAGTTAGCTGGAAATGTTACTGACATAAAACCATTGAAATTCCCACGTTATAGTTAGTTGGACTCACTATAACTTGTGCGCCTGCAATGCACTGCTGATGATGTCACATATTACATCACTCATGACATGGTCAGTGACATCACTCATGACATCACTGATGACACCATCCTTGTGAAAGAGTGACAGACCTCCTTTCAGTGTAATGTAACCCTTGAAAGACATATTCAAAAATAGAAACTAACATTTTCATAAAAATGGAGATACCCATACCAGTTACAACAACCAATTCAGTAATTCCACTATCTAGATACACAACCACTCATTCACCAACAGTTCTATACAGTCACTCATACATATACTCACTCATCATATGTAGTGATACACCTATACATCCTGTTACACACCGACAGTCATCCAAAAGTTACTCACACACATAATCACACATGCGAATAAACTATTGAACATCCATTTATTTGCATATACAGCTATACACACACTACCACCTTACTTCTAAGGAAACTTACACATACTTACTCTCTTAAACAATCACTTATAGAAACACATACTTATTTAAGCAAGAACTCTTTCAATCGCTCACTCTCACATATACTCACTCATATACATCAATACTCACATATACTAGATTAAAACATATGTAGTTACTGATAAAGACACTAGTGAGACAGTAATTCAGTCACTAACACACACATATACACACTCATCCACCCATACAGTCCTGCACATATGCTGTCTTCAAAACACATACAAACAGTGAGTCAGTCACCAACCCATGCAGCCACTTATTCACAAAGTGAAACACTGATACATATATTTAAATATTTAAAAATTACTCGCTAATATATGTATTCACTAAGATACACTTTATAAGCCAGTTAACCAATCAATATTTTATTAAAAATAAACATCCATTTACACACTTATTTAAACATTTATTCATCTATCGACCTTTACAAATACATATATAAAACATATTGATTTTTCAGAAAGACACACATTCACTGGATGGTGTCATCAGTGATGTCATGAGTGATGTCACTGACCATGTCATGAGTGATGTAATATGTGACGTCATCAGCAGTGCATTGCAGGTGCGCAAGTTATAGTGAGTCCAACTAACTATAACGTGGGAATTTCAATGGTTTTATGTCAGTAAAATTTCCAGCTAACTATAACTGGTGTGAAACCTATGGTTTTTTCAGTGAATATGTATATGTATATGTATATATATATATATATATATGTCCCCACAGATTGCTCTGATTTAAGGCCGCACTCCGCATCAGGTATGTCACAGACCTTTATTTTCCAAACATGCAGTTTAAGTCCCGGTTATTAAGTCCTTGGCCTTACGTACGTTTCAAAGCATTTGCGCTTCTCATCAGAGGCCCGAAGCAGAGAGTCCTTTTTCTGCAACCACATCTCCCTCGCATTTCTATATTGTTCATTGGCCTCTGGTGTGCCTCAATTAATATTCTCTATGCATGCTGGTAGGTGTAGTTCATTGATGCTTTTTTTATCCTTCGCTGGATTGATTATCTGCTCATTATTCCAGGATGTCTTTCTTTACAGCCCTCCGGTGGGCCCCAGAAACAAACCCTGCATGTTCCAATTCGTTTCCTGATGTGCCCATACAGAGAGGATTCTTTTTCTCCTTTGCGGACCCTTTTTGAAATGCGAGGGAGATGTGGTTGCAGAAAAAGGACTCTCTGCTTCGGGCCTCTGATGAGAAGCGCAAATGCTTTGAAACGTACGTAAGGCCAAGGACTTAATAACCGGGACTTAAACTGCATGTTTGGAAAATAAAGGTCTGTGACATACCTGATGAGGAGTGCAGCCTTAAATCAGAGCAATCTGTGGGGACATATATATATATATTCACTGAAAAAACCATAGGTTTTACACCAGTTATAGTTAGGAATTAGCATTTAAAAAACCTATTAAATTCACTGAAAAAACCATAGGTTTCACACCAGTTATAGTTAGCTGGAAATTTTACTGACATAAAACCAATGAAATTCCAGGTTATAGTTAGTTGGACTCACTATAACTTGCGCGCCTGCAATGCACTGCTGTTGACGTCACATATTACATCATTCATGACATGGGACTGTAAACGTTGAAGAGGGTGAGACTGAGTGATGATCCTTGTGGTACTCCACAGATGACTTCAGTGGCCTCTGAGTTGAATGGGGGAAGTCGGACTCTTTGAGTTCTCCCGGCAAGGAATGAGATGATCCAGTCCAAGGCTTTTCCTTGTATGCCGATGTTGCTGAGGCGTTGTATAAGGGTGCTGTGGCAGACTGTGTCGAAGGCGGCGGAGAGGTCGAGTAGGATGAGGGCCACTGTTTCTCCGTTGTCCAGTAGCGTTCGGATGTCGTCTGTAGCTGCGATGAGGGCAGTTTCGGTGCTGTGTTTGGCTCGGAAGCCGGACTGTGAGGGGTCGAGGGAGTTGTTGGATTCAAGGAAGGCGGCAAGCTGGCTGTTGACGGCTTTCTCAATGACTTTGGCGGGGAAGGGGAGGAGGGATATGGGTCGGTAGTTTTTAAGTTCAGAGGGGTCTGCTGTGGGTTTCTTCAAGAGGGCGCTGAGTTCGGCGTGTTTCCATCTTTCTGGGAAGGTGGCAGAGCTGAACGAGCAGTTGATGACATCACGGAGATGGGGTGCGATGATGGAGTCGGCTTTGTTGAAGATGTGGTGGGGGCAGGGATCGGTTGGCAAACCAGAGTGGATTGAGTTCATTAGGCGGATGGTGTCTTCGGTGGTGATTGGGTTCCAGGCGCTGAGGTTATTAGTTGGCGGTGTAGGATCTGAGGGGGGTGGGGAGGGTTGTTCGCAAGGAGTGTTCTCGAAGCTGTTGTGAATGTCGGCAATTTTGTTGTAAAAGAAGGAGGATAACGCATCGCAGAGGTCTTGGGAGGGAGTGATGTCGTTAGATGCTGCAGGGGGGTTGGTGAATTCTTTGACGATGTTGAAAAGTTCCTTGCTGTTGTGGGCGTTGTTGTCGAGACGATCCTTGAAAGCTGATTTCTTGGTGGATCGAATCAGTTGGTGGTGTTTGCGGGTGGCTGCCTTGAGGGTGGCCATGTTGTTGGTGGTTGGGTTTTTTCTCCATGTTTTCTCTAGGGTGCGGCATTTTTAAGGTCATCATTGAACCAGGGGGCCTTTTTGCTGCCTGAATTGATCTGGTGCTTTTTCAGGGGTGCTAATTCGTCAGCGCGGTGGGTGATCCATTGCTTGAGGTTGGTGGCCGCTTGGTTTGGGTCCAATGAGAGGGTGGGAGTGTTTTGGTTGAGTGATGTGAGGAGTTGTCGGAGGTGATTTTGTTCCAGTTTCTTCGAGGAATAGGTTGTGGGCGGTTGTGGGTCAAGGTGGCTTTGTAGCTGAAGTGAACACAGCTGTGGTCCGTCCAATGGAGAGCTGTGGTGCGGTCGAAGGAAATGTGCTTGCTGGAGGTGAAGATAGGGTCGAGCGTGTGCCCGGCTACATGGGTGGGGGTGTCCACAAGTTGTTTGAGTCCGAGATTGGCCAGGTTGTCCAGAAGGGAGTTGGTGTTGCTGTCGTGTTTGTTTTCAAGGTGGAAGTTGAGGTCTCCTAATAGAATGTAGTTCTCGGAGGCGAGGGCATGTGGGCTGACGAAGTCAGTGATGTCATCGCTGAATTGAGTGCGGGTACTGGAGGCCTGTAGATGAGGGTGCCTCTAAGTGTGGTCCTAGGGTCGATGTGGATCTGGAAGTGGAGATGTTCGGCGGTTGCAAGATTATCATCGGAGCTGGTCGTGATTTTGATGGTGTTCCTATGGATGATGGCGATGCCTCCTCCTGTTTGGACGGTGCGGTCTTTTCGGATGATCTTGTAAGCGTCCGGTATGGCTATGGCGATGTCGGGTGCTGATGATGTGTTCATCCATGTTTCTGTAAGGAAGGCGATGTCCGGTGACGCAGTGTCAAGTAGGTCCCAGAGTTCAGTGGCGTGTCTGTGGATTGAGCGGTGTTTAGCAGGATGCACTTCAGGTGGTTAGAGTCGGAGCTATGTTTTGAGGAAGTGGATTTGGAGAGGGTCCTGAAGCAGGTGAACTTGCAGGTGTGACAGGCGAATGGGCCGTGGGTACGTCCTGGGGTGGCTTTGCAGCATTGTGGTGTGCGTCCGGGGTTGAGGGCGAGGAGAGTTGCGGCATCATATGTGAATCTAGGGCTGGGTACGGCGGGGGCCAGGGGGTCTGGCGCTGGGCGCGGTCCAGGCGCGGACGGGCGTAGACGGGCTTACCTTTGGCGCACCTTCGGCGCGCATGGGGCGCGTACGCTGCGCGTGAATGCTGCGCGCGGGTGTGACTGTCATAAGAGGATAGTGGGGGGGCGGAGCGAGGGAGGGGCAGCTGGGAGGCGGGAGGCGGGCTGGATGTGCTGGTTCAGGCACAACAAACAAAATGGTGGGGAAATCGAAACTGAGCCTGGGCGCGATTGGGGCACAGGGAGGAGGGACGCTGAGGGCAGTGGCACCGGCACAAACAGAAAATAAATATTCAATCACCAAGCAAACACCAATACAATCTGAGCGCTAGCTGCAAATGCAGAGCCAAATGATTTCAGATGACACGAAGTGCACGATAACAGAATGTAATTTAAAAGACCCAAAGTGCACGTTTTCAAGGCGGCAGCAGTGGCAGGCAAAACAATGCGGCAAAAGCAGGCAGGCATATAGCGCTACGATACCAATTTTCAGCTGAGCAAAGCGCTATGGCAGTCGGGCAGGGACAATGGGAGCGACCGCTTCCTACGGAGTAAGAGAGGTCACAGAGGAACAGCAGGCAAGGCAAGCCTTCTCAGTCCGTGGGAGGGAGGGGCAGCTGGGAGGCGGGAGGCGGGCTGGATGTGCTGGTTCAGGCACAACAAACAAAATGGTGGGGAAATCGAAACTGAGCCTGGGCGCGATTGGGGCACAGGGAGGAGGGACGCTGAGGGCAGTGGCACCGGCACAAACAGAAAATAAATATTCAATCACCAAGCAAACATTGAATTGAATTGAATTGAATATTGATTTATATAGCGCGATTGCTGCCCAATGGGCGTCCAAGCGCTGCGCATGTAGACAGAGCTGGGCAGTGCCGAAGAGGTTAGAACTCGGTGGACCTTGTAAACAGAAGGGTCTTCAGTTGTTTGCGGAAGGAGAGCAGGTTCGAGTTGGACCGGAGTTGTAAAGGAAGTGAGTTCCACAACTTCGAGGCGTTCAGAGAGAACATCCTACCTCCGGTCCTAGCTCTCCTAACTTTTGGTACCACAGCCAAGAAAGCCTCCGCAGAGTGAAGATTTCTACTTGGGTGGTAGTGGGTGACTAAGTTGTCATTGATTGCTGGGCCTGTCTTCCAGAAGGCCCGGTGGGCAATGCATAGTGCCTTGAATGCCACTCTCTGCCTCACTGGCAGCCAATGCAAGCTTTTTAATCCGGATCTGGCTGACTGAGTGCGTGGGATCTGTAGCAAGGTACGGGCTGCACAGTTCTGTACCACCTGCAACTTTCGTAGGGTCATCTCAGGGGCTCCCACGTATAGGGCGTTGTTCGAATCTAGCCGGGACTGAATCAGGCCTTGTACTGCCACTTGTTTGGCTTCCATTGGCAGAAGGGGTAGAACCTTCCTCAGTGTTCTCAGTAGGCCGAAACATGTGGCAGATAGCTTAGTGGCCTGAGTGGTGAAAGATAGACTTTTGTCCAGCCATACTCCTAGGCTTTTTACACTTTCCTTAGGGGTAGGAGGGGTGCCCAGACAGGAAGGCCATAGGGAGATGAGTGGCACTGGTGATACTGGGCCCAGGAGCAAGAGCTCAGTTTTATCTCCATTGAGTTTTAGAGAGGAGAATGTCATCCACTCCTTGACATCCTCTAGACATTTCATCAGGCCTTCCGAGGTTTGCCTGTTGCCCTCTTGAGCCAGAGAAACCACTAGCTGGGTATCGTCGGCATACGATATGATTTTAATACCGTGCGGTTCGACGACCCCAGCCAGTGGTTTCATGTATATGTTGAACAACGCAGGGCTTAAAGAAGAGCCCTGCGGCACCCCACAGCTCAGTGATTTGCTGGCTGACACTATTTCCCCGTCAAAGATCTGAAAAGATCTGTTGGTCAGGAAGGAGTCAAGCCACCTCAGTGCATCGCCTGTTACTCCGATGTTACGTAGACGGTTCAGCAAGGTGGCATAGCTGACCGTATCAAAGGCTGCACTTAGGTCAAGGAGGATCACTGCCACTGATCCTCCTTGATCTAGTATCCTGAGTGATTCTTCGGTAACCGCTAACAAGGCGGTTTCAGTACCGTGCTTAGGTCTGAAGCCTGTCACACAGGCTGCTCCCCTCACACACAGGGAGTCTGGCCACACACTCCTCTGCTCTTGTGAGCTTCTAATTGGTTTTAAAAAAAGCATCGTTTTTATTTTCCTCAACCTTAACTGTGTTCTTATTAGAATTTTACTTTTAGTAATTTGTTCTCTGCTCTTACTTGTGGGGGCTTGGGGGCATCTCAGAGCGGTTCTTGGGGCCTCTGTTGTCACGTCGGGCTGACCACTGGCTTTGCCGACTGCGGCCGCCATCTTGGGTAGGCTTTCAGACGGGTAGCGGTCTAGTGCGAGGGCGTCTCCTGCCCCTCGCGCTATAAATCGGGCTCATTAGTCTGCCCGCGTTACCTACACAGGCTGCTCCCCTCACACACAGGGAGTCTGGCCACACACTCCTCTGCTCTTGTGAGCTTCTAATTGGTTTTAAAAAAAGCATCGTTTTTATTTTCCTCAACCTTAACTGTGTTCTTATTAGAATTTTACTTTTAGTAATTTGTTCTCTGCTCTTACTTGTGGGGGCTTGGGGGCATCTCAGAGCGGTTCTTGGGGCCTCTGTTGTCACGTCGGGCTGACCACTGGCTTTGCCGACTGCGGCCGCCATCTTGGGTAGGCTTTCAGACGGGTAGCGGTCTAGTGCGAGGGCGTCTCCTGCACCTCGCGCTTCATAAATGGCGACCAATCGTCGCCCGCGCAGCGGGCGGGCGCAGCGGGCGCGCCGATGGCGCGCCTGAGGCGCGCCAGAGGCAAGACCGTCTGTGCCCGTCCGGGCCAGGACGGACCTAGGGCCAGAGACCCTGCCCGTGTCTGAAGCCACTCCCATCATATACACGAAGGAGGAATTAGTCCTTTTAAAACCATCAAACTCGCGTTACTGTCATCATGGATTAGGAGCTGATGCTCTTTTTATGCCATGTGTCTATTGTCCATTTAAGGACCAGGCTGGGGGAAACAAAGCTCCTACTAAAAACCCCCTTAGGTTAGGGCTTTTGAATTGTAGGTCCCTGCCTAAACACGCACTACAAATCCTACATTTGATTGTAGACACTAACTTAGACATCCTGTTTCTTACCGAAACATGGACGTCGGCTGACTCTGATTCTGACTTAGTCAGTGTCCTTCCATCTGGCTATCTCATTCAGTCCCTCCATAGACCATTGGGAAAGGGAGGTGGCTTAGCTATAATTCACAGGGAGAAGCTGTCTTGCAGAATAGATAAAGGGCCCATCCAAGATGCAGAAAGCTGTTATTTTCGGATCCAGTCATCGCCGAATCATTCCCTTTCGGGCATTTTGGTCTATCGCCCCCCGGGGACAATAAAACAGTTTTCCACCTCCATTCTAGACCATGTTCCCGTCTTAGCCGCATCCTCTCCCAATTTCATTCTACTGGGGGATCTGAATCTTCATTTTGACCTACAGGAGGATAAAATAGCATCTGACCTGAGATCGGAACTTATGACTGCTAACCTCAGGCTCCACAATCGGGAACCTACACATGTGAAGGGACACTTGTTAGACTGTGTGTTCTCCAATATCTCACATCTTCAGACGAGCCCTCCCCTCCCTATGCCCTGGTCGGATCACTTCCTGGTGCCATTTGAATTGAACTTTATGAGGGAACCTCCTCCTCCCCCCGGTCCTAGGGCACCCCGTACTTTTAAGAGAATTTGGTCACGACTATCAACTGAGAATCTCTCCCTTATTCTTGAACAATCAGTCCCCCCACCTGGATGCGATCCCCTGGTAGCCGATGTTGCTTTCCATGACTGGCTCCGCCAAGCATTAGATATTGAACTACCTCTCAAAGCCATCTCCAATAAAAGAAGCGGCTCCAAGTCCTCCTGGTACACCCCTGAACTGGGATGTATGAGAAAGAAATGTAAAAAGCTGGAGCGAGATTGGCGGAAGAACTGGGCGACCACCAAAAAAGATAACTATCGTGAAGCCATGAGAGCATACAAGGTGGCTTGCAATTTGACCAAAGCCGCCCATTTTGAGGAAAGAATCAGAATGGCAGGTAACTCTTCCAGAGAAACTTATCAGATCCTTAAAGAGCTTCTCACTGTCCCTACTCCCCCGGTAACCCATGAGGTAAATTCTGATAAATGCAATCAACTGGCCCAGTTTTTTTATGTCAAAATACAGAACATCTTAGCCAGCCTTCCTCCGAGTACAGGTAGGGCAGACAAAGCAATTCCAGAGGCTGGAAAGGTGTTTGATAGCTTCCCCTCCATCTCAAAGGAGGCTTTTTGTGAGGAGCTTTCAGCCCTGAAGAGCGGCTCCCCTTCGGACCCCATGCCCATTCGGATCCTCAAGCAATTTACGAACATCATTGCAGGCCCAGCTATCGACCTGCTGAATGCCTCATTCACCCATGGCATTGTCCCACCTAGCTGGAAGCAAGCCATTGTCAAGGCCCTTCTGAAAAAGCCAGGCCTTGATCCGGCCGGTTTGGCGAATTACCGTCCCATCTCGCTTCTGCCCGGGCTGAATAAGATCGCCGAGAAGTTTGCCAATCGCCACCTTTCGCATTTCCTGGAATCTAATGATCTACTGGGTCGTACTCAGACGGGCTTTCGGCCTGGCCAGGGAACCGATTCGGCCTTGATTTCAATGGTGGAGGAAGGCAGATGCATCTTGGATTCGGGAGGATCCGCTGCGGTGGTCCTCCTGGATCTAAGCGCTGCATTTGATACGGTTGATCATAATATCCTGATCAACCGTTTGGGGAAGATTGGAGTGAGAGGGTCGGCCCTCAAATGGCTCGCGTCGTACTTGAGTGGCCGGACTTATCAGGTCTGCGAAGGCAATCTTCGATCTCTGCCTACCCCCCTTCAGTGTGGTGTGCCGCAGGGCTCCTCACTGAGCCCTACGCTTTTTAACATCTACATGGCCCCACTGGAGGCGGTGGTTTCACCCTTCGGGGTGAAAATCGCAACCTACGCAGACGACACTCAATTGATCGTCTCGCTGTCCCTCTCGGAAAGCCAGGGGGAAAAGTTCGCATCATGTCTAGTTAACATCATGTCATGGATGTCGGATTCCCGGCTCAAACTAAATGGGACGAAAACGGAGCTGATGCTTCTTGGGAATCTATGTTCAACACTCCCCAAATCCATGTGGCCGGACAGTCTAGGTGCCCCCCCAGTTCCCAAAGAAGCAATAAAAAGTTTGGGGGTCTGGCTAGAACCTAAACTGTCAATGACCACTCAAGCTAAACGAGTGGCAGGGACCTGCTATGGACTGCTTAGGTCAGTACGGAAGATCCTCCCGCTACTCCCTGAAAACTCCCGGAAACTTCTGGTTCAAGGATTAGTCATGTCAAGGCTGGATTATAGCAATGCCTTATTCCTTGGCTCACCAGAATCCACTCTGAATGTGCTCCAAAGAGCTCAGAATGCGGCTGCACGAATGCTCACTGGTACTGCCAAAAGATCATCAGCTAAGCCTTTTCTCAAGGCCTTGCATTGGCTTCCAATCCGAGCTCGCATAAAATTTAAATCCCTTTGCATTGTGTTCAAAGCTTTGCAAGGATCAGGCCCTCCAATCCTTAGAGACCTGGTGCGCCCTTACAAATGATGGTAATTTTGTGGTGATACCCAGAGCCAAAAAGGTGAAGTCCGGCGGTCGCCGGTTCTCCATTAATGCAGGCCAACTATGGAATGCTCTGCCGACGGCCCTGCGGAAAGAACCCAATCTAGTGCGTTTCCGCAGGGCATTGAAAACTTATCTCTTCCCCCGTTAGGCTTTGCTTCAGCTGTGTTTGGGTGGTGGTCCTGTGTTTTGTTTCAGCGCTGGGACGCTCAAGGGCAGCCATGCGCTTTATAAGTCTCCTTTCATTTCATCATTTCATTCATTTCATTCATTTCATTCATTTCATTTCATTTCATTTCTGGGTCGTGTCCAATAGCAAGTTGTTCTCAAGAAATTGGACTAACTGGGTGTTTATATGCTTCTCCATGACCTTGCTTACCCAGGGGAGTAGTGAAATAGGACGGTAACTGGAGTGATCTTCTGGATCAAGATTGGGTTTTTTTAATAGTGCCCGTACCATGGCTCTCTTCCATACAGTGGGCACTGTACAGGAGGAAATGGAGGAGTTTAATAGATCCAGAATTACGGGACGGGTGGCTTGGCTTGCCTGGAGCAAGATCTCCGGGGGAGCTGGGTCACGAGGAGAGCCAGATTTGACTTGGCGTGCCAATTGATTAAGGGTGTCAAGGTCTAATGGGGGGAAATGTTCAAGATTTGGCTGGTCTGGGGGAGTGGGGTGTCTCGAAGATGTTTGGTCGGCTGCTCCTGGATTTGTGGCTGCTATCGGGAAGGAAGAGTAGATCTGGTTAACTTTATTATGGAAGAATTCCGCTAGCTCATTGCATTGTTCTTGCGTTTTTGCCAAGGGAGGAGCTGTGTTCACTTTAGTGCATTTTTTTACCAAGTGAAAAATTTCCTTGGGTTTGGATTTGGCTTCCATAATTTTGTCCGCGAAGTAGGTGGCCTGGGCCGCCCTAACCCATTACCAATACAATCTGAGCGCTAGCTGCAAATGCAGAGCCAAATGATTTCAGATGACACGAAGTGCACGATAACAGAATGTAATTTAAAAGACCCAAAGTGCACGTTTTCAAGGCGGCAGCAGTGGCAGGCAAAACAATGAGGCAAAAGCAAGCAGGCGTATAGCGCTACGATACCAATTTTCAGCTGAGCAAAGCGCTATGGCAGTCGGGTAGGGGCAATGGGAGCGACCGCTTCCTACGGAGTAAGAGAGGTCACGTCAAACCTAGGGGGTCAGGGGGGGTCTACCCTGCCCCCTTATGGTCATTTCCCCCCTTTTTTTTGCCACCTCTTGTGTCTCGATCCTACCGAGACACAAGATGGCGGCCGCTCTGGACTGTTTCGAATGTTTACAGACACCCGAGAGCCAATCAGCTTTCCGTGCGCACCTCGCGTGGCGCGCCCAAAGCGCTCCCCGGTACGCGTACCGGGGCGCTGCCATAAATATATATATTTTTTTTAACCTAAATTACTCAAAATCCACTGGAGCACATATCTTGAGATATAGCAAAGGCACATCAGGCTACCAGTCCCTACAATTTTGCCAAGTTTGGTGGTAATCCATTCAGCCGTTCGGGCTAAAAGTGAGTTCGACCGCCCTTTGGAAATTAACATGGGGAAAACACGTTTTGGGACCACCCTTTTATCTCGGCCCCCTCTTGACGAATCCCCCCGAAACTTTCAAGGAAGGACCGGAGCTCCGCGAGGCAAATTTGAGGACGTTTTCAGGCAGATTCGTCAACCGGCGCCAAAGTTATTCCAAATAGAATTTTGAGATTTTGCATTGAAAACAATCCTAACTATAACTACCTACTGGCGACCGCCAGTAGGTAATATATATATATATATAATATTTGTTCCTAAATATTGGAATTTTGCACAGGTGGGCCCACATTAGAAAAGTGGTGTGAAATACAATTTAGTGTCACATGGGCGTTTACAATGGTAAGTTGATAGACTATCTTTCACCTCGAATTGCCTCTTGTGGGCACCCATGCAACCATTTGGAGATTCGGCCTCAAGGTTTCTTCAACAGTACCAAACATGGTGTCTCTTATCTCACCATGTCTAACACACAAGAGGCTCCATGCAATGGATGATCTTTAGGGGTCACCAGGGGTCACAGCTGTGATTCCGTGCTTGCCCCATGTGACCCCTTGCACTGCCTTTGTATCCCCTGGCCTCAGAGCAACATCAGTACCAAGAGCACAAGGGCGCCTCCACATTATTCACTATTCGTGCAATAAGAAGTGGAGCACTCCTAGCTAGGATTGGACCTCTGGTGGCAACTATGCAAAGAAAAATGGTTTTACATGTATGCTGCGTATGTGCTTGTGGGTGAAAGTGTGTCTGTGTGTGTCTGTAAGCGTGTGTGTGTGTGTGTCAGTGAGAGTCAGTGACATATACTGTGTGAGATTGAGGCTCAGATTTACTATTCTTTACAAAAGGTAGCCCTGCACAAAAGACGCTGAGCTGCCTTTCGTCAAAGGCAGAGAGAAAAAATTAACCATATCTACTAAGATATGGGGCATTTTCTCTCTTCCTATGTGAGAACGATCTTTTGGCTGCCATGTGCCAACAGCTACTCCTTTGTGCCGCAGTGCAAGGGTGTATGTGTTCTCTAAAGCATAGCTTTTGTGCTGGCAAGGGTGTCTCCCAGTAAGAAAACTATGCATTTCCACTTTGTATGTATGCTGTACAAATCTGGAAAAATATGTAAAAATTAAAATATTTTTCCACGCGTGCCTCGAGGAGGTGTAAATTTTGGTGCTCTTTCCTGTCCACCAATGTTTGTACATGGGGAATTGTGTCAAAACTCATGTAAGGTTCCATGGGGGAACAGCCATGCACCACCTGTGGAAGGTTCCCTCAACACCAAATAATGCAAAGCAGTGCATAGCGCAAGTTTGCATTACTTTGGGTTACCATACAACCGCAAATCCTGATTTTTATTGGATAGTAAATCCCACCCTAACACTTTGTGCCAGGAGTGCACCACAAAGGTGAGGCAAACGGAGCGCAATTTGTTAGTAAACCTAGGCCTGAGTGTCAGTAAATATGACTGAGTGAGAATCAGTGAGATTGGGAGAATGAAAGTGAGTAAGTGAGAATTAATAAGAATGAGTGTAAAGGGGTATAAGAGATTGTGAAGAAGAACAAATGAGTGAGAGAATGAATTTGAGTGGTTGAATATGTGTGAGTGAAAATGTGATTTGATGATTGCGAGTTTGTTGTTGGTCCTGACATACTAAAGGTAATTATTGTCTTGTAGTAATACCCAGGGCAAAACACTGGTGCTGGCATACTTGCAGCAATTACTAGCATGACAGACACCTGTGACAAAATATTGGCACACTGGGGGTAATTTTTTACATAAAGGGTACACGTAGTAAAATACTGGTAATGGCGTATAGGTCAACGAGGGATAAATATTGGAATACTTGAGGAAATTATTGCTATCTGGACACCAGTCGCAGAATGCTGATACTAGCACAATGGAGGTAATTCTTGGTGTAAAGGTGGACAAACTGGAACAAGAGAGAGTGACAGCATGACAAAATGATGGCCCTGATATACTGAGACAACTGTTTACATATGGGTGCACCCTTAACACATTTTGAAAAAACTAGAGCCAACTCTAGGGGACTGTTGGCTTTCGGTGTCTTGGCACACCATGACCGGATTCTAGTAGTGTGCGTGGAGCATTAGCAAACATATGTGGAAAGTTTGCTTTAAAATGCATGATTTCACCCCATACTTTTCAAATTTTTCGGGGGGGTGGGGGGAATTTAGGGTGAGTATGTCCCAGAATTTTCAAAGAACAGGTCAGCACCATAATATTGGTGGTATCTAAAATACCTGCGCTAAACGGATGTATTAATAAAGTAGTTATTATGGTACTTCAGTGATACCCATTGCTGTGATGTTAGGGTCATGTGACACTGTTGTATTTTCATGTATATTATTTGGCTGTGTTTCAGTTCAGTTCAAGAAGTCTTTATTCGATTGATTCATCATAAAAGACATAAATACAATTACACAATGACATATAAAACCAGTATTAAATCATCGACATCGAGTTGACTTCATACAGAACTATACAAAAGATTTAAAAGGTGGCTAGCATGACCATTCTACAACAGTATAAACAAAAGTTTAGACAATCTCCGCTACGTTGTGTTTAATGAACCTGCATCTAATCACCCAAGCCCACCCTAGAAACTTAGCAACCCCCACAACAATAAGCGGATCCAGATTGGTTTTTAACAGTCTCAAGGCTTCAGCAGCCGATCTGGTGCCTAATTGGCTACATACTGGTTTGAGCCACTTGGTTCTTGGGGCTGAATATAGTGGGCACACATACAAAAAGTGAGACAAACTTTCCCCGGTGCCCTGACAGTTAGGACAAAACCCCAAACTATCAGTTCCCCACTTTTTGGTGAAGTCCCCTATGGGAAGTGAGCCACATCTAAGTTGAAAAAAGAGTTTGCGGTCCAGAGGTTTGGTAATGATTTCCCAATACCTTTCTAACCTGGGTGAATCTTTGTAAGCCATAAATAGACCAGAAAGACTGCTCGAGCTCGTTTTTAAGAAAATGTTTTGCGTCACCCAATCCCAGTAACATTTTTTAAGCTCATTTTTAGATGGGAATTTGGCTGTCTCGGGCGATGGCCACAACTCAATGAGGCCCAAAGATAGTAGAGTGGCCTTAAGATCTCTAAGCCATCCGATTTTAGTGGCTCCAGGACTATTTTTTACCTCCAGACAAGCTTCTGCGTAATGATGTAATTCTGGCGTTGTCCACAAGCGTCGCCAGAATGATAAGGGACGGAACTTTGCGTGGTCAACCACCGAGTGGCACCCCAGATCAAATAATAGGGGGATTAAAGGTGTTGACTGGGGCAGACCTGTTACCATCCTTAGAAACTTGTTTTGGGCATGTTTCAAGGATTCCAGGTTACTTCCACCCCATAGCTCAGCGCCATATAGCACCGCTGATAAAACCTTTCCTCCATAGATCTTCATCAGCGGTGACATAGGCTTCGTAAATGACCCTTTGTGTTCCTTAATCAAGCCTCCGCCCAACTGTTGATGTTTTAGGGTCATGAGCTCGATCTGGTGGGTCCAGCTTAAGGTGTCACTGAAGGTAACTCCCAGATAGGTGAAGTGCTTGGTCTGCTCCAGGGGGGTATCCCCCATTGTAACCCTAGCCTTGACCTGTTTGTGCCCCCTCATAACCATAAATTTGGTTTTGGCTACATTCACCTCCAGCTCATGTTCGCTGCAGAAACTCTCAAACCTCGACAGTGCAAGCTGGAGGCCCTGTCTGGTTCGTGAAATCAGGAGAGTGTCGTCAGCGAACATGAGCATGGGGATTTTCATGCCAGCCAGACTAGGTGCATCGGTGGGAAAACCATCAAAGTACTTGATAACTCTATTAATATATAGAGAAAACAGGGTTGGTGCCAAAACACATCCCTGTCTGACACCTTTCGACACAGGGAAGTTCTTAGTCACCTCTCCGGGTTTGCCCCATCTTACAAAAGCGTACGTCTCTGTGGAGGTTAACTATAATGCGGACCAAAGTGGGAGGCATACCCATTTCCAGTAGGCAGTTCCAGAGCCCAGCCCTCGGGACAAGGTCAAACGCAGACCAAAGGTCTACGAATGCCGCAAATAAGTTACCTTTACCCAGGGTGACCGTCTTCCAGTGAAGAAGCATAAAACGGAAGGCCTGATCCAGGGTGCTTACATGGGGTCTAAACCCTGCTTGGAGAGGGGTGAGTACGTTAAATTCCTCAATCCATGCCTGGACCCTAGAAAAGACAAGACGAGATACAATCTTCTGTACCGCATCAATAAGACTGATCGGCCGGTAGTTGGATGGAACCGACCGATCACCCTTCTTAAAGATGGGCAAGATCTCGGCGCCAGCCCATGAGTCAGGTACCTTTGCGCCCCTAGCCAGCGTGTTTGCCAAGTGCAGTAGATATGGTACCCATAGGTCTTGGTCCTGCTGGAAGATATCTGCAGGGAAGCAGTCCGGACCGGGCGCTTTGCCCCTAGGGATGGCGTTCAGAACGTTTTCAACCTCTTTGGCCAAAAACACAAGGGTGTCGAAGGTCAGTGGCCAGCTAATGGGAGCTTCCCCCTCCCTAAGACACCTAAACTGTTCCTCAAAATGGGACACCCATTTTAGTTGATCAACAGAAGCAGGGCAGGGTCGATCATCCTGGGACTTTCCCCATTTGAGTAGATGCCAAAATTGCGTGAGGTTCCTAGAGCCGCAGGCCTCAACAAGGAGAGCCCAGCGTTCATCATCCCAAGCGGCTTTGGCCCGCCGTTTAGCTTCATTGTAAGCCTTCCTGCTAGTTTTGATTAGGGCTGGGTTCCTGGATTTTAGTGCTTTAAACAAATTTGAATGGGATTTGCCACACTCTTCATTAAACCAGTTCGCAGGTTTCCTCGCCTTTCCTAAGCCCTTTTTGGCTACGATTTTAACAAATAGTGTCTTTAGGGATACAAACAGACTGGCATGAATGTCAGTAATTTTGGAGGTTGTCCGGTTCAGGTCGTCACACTCCTCTAGTTTCCTTAGGGATTTAGAAACCAGAGATCTTATTTTACTACGTGCATTCACGTCAACGGCAACCTTTGGCCAACGAACCCTCCTCATATCGTTCGTTAGTACCAGGGCCTCTTGAACGAGATTGGAATGTTGCACAATCGGCCCCGCAAAACTAAAGTCCTTCAGCTCTGCTATGAGTGGTTCGTGATCACTTTCAGGCCGAGGTCTGATTATCATATCCGTTACTAAGGGCCACAAGGTTGCATCGACTAGGATATAATCGATGCGACTACTATGCCTGCCATTGAAGAATGTTGGGTTGCCCAATCTATCCGATCTTGTACGACCGTTTAGGGCACGCAACCCCCAATTCAGACATAGGCCTTTGATGAAAGTGGCGCATTGGGACCACTTAGTAATCGGAGGAAGCTCGAGTTGTGGAATGCCCCACAACATGTCCTCGGCCTCGGTTAGCATCCCATCCTCCCCGCTTAGCGGTTCGAAACAAGTATTAAGATCACCCATTACAACCACGTGACCCACTAGTTGGGTAGAGCCAAGGAATTCATCTAAACATGTTAGGGTGGGTGATACACGACCGCCCGGGGTTCCTCTGGCATAAACATTAAACAACAAGATAACCAGCCCACTGTTAAATTTCAAGCTATCTATAAGGATATCAGGGCAGTCAATATAAATTTCCTTCACAGAGACCCCTGCAGTTTGACGAACCCAAAGAGTGAGGCCCCCCATGGCCCTGCCTCTTTGGCCTCTAACTGCGGGTTTATTAAAACTCAGAAAACCTGGAAGAAAAACTGGAAGGGTTGGCCATGTCTCCTGAAAAGACCAGACATCACCTTGACGGATGAAGTCAGCCCAGTCAGGTATACACATACAGGATTCAATACCCGCCACATTCCAACAACCCAAAATAGTACCCTTTACACAAGCTTGAACACACGGGACTATTGCATCAATAGGAGGGGGATCACAGGGATAGGGGGAAGATTCTTCAGATGGTGGTACCTCAGTGATCAACCCTTCCCTTGTCGTGCTTATTAACCCAACCTGAATTGCTTGCACTGCAGAAGGGCATGTGGGAGAAGCAACCTTAGGTTGCAATGTGTCCGAGGTCGGTGTTAAAATGACCAGTTCACTTGGGTAAACCGAACTTCCCTCCTCGCAACACTGGAGTCAGTCTTTAGGACTTGCAACATTACGTAAGTGGATACGCGGGTCAGCTTCCACACACGGATTAAACAGATCGTCATTACTTTTCTCTCTTGTTTGTCAATCATTAGACGACAGCCCGGAGAGAGGATCATATAAGTTTCTCAGTGGAATGTTCCAAAGGTCTTTGGGATGGGAGGGCCTATTGGAATAAGTATTCACTGGAAAAAAGCTGGGAGGCTGCTGTAACTGTGTGAGGGCTGGTGTTAAGGGAGCCAAGGGATACGGGGGATTATTTGAAACTGGCAGTTCCAAAGGTGTTGGAAAATCAGAGGGCTGGATATATGACTTAACCCAGCCCGGCGTTTGTACTGGGCAGTTGTAGGTAGATTGGATATAAGTGCGATACAGCGCCTCTGGGTTAAAGTGGGGTACATGAAAACTTGGTGTGAAGTTGGACCATTTGAGGAGGTTTTTAGAGTTTTTGTTAGTTCCACCAGGGGGTCGCCTGTTTGAGTTGATCAAAGTTTCGGGGTAGAAATAACTTAGGTTCCTGGTGGAAATCCCTCCCTCGTTGTTTCCCACATACCAGTCTGTAAGGTGGGTTACAACCCTATGGTCCCTGAAGTTAATGATCACAATGTCCCCCTCAATATCCTTAGGGCGCACCCCAACCCACTGACATCTTCTGACCGTGACGATGTCCCCGTTAAGGTTAGGAGGAAGGGGTCTGTTTGTTTTTAGCCAGAAGATGACTTTGTTTTTTAAACTTTCGTCATTTTCTCTATCCCCTTCCTGAACTGGTGGCACACCTGTCATGACAATAACAAAGTTTAAAGAGTCTGGCGGCAAGTCGACATTTCTCTTTGATGGTAAGAGTTTGTTCTTTTTACCGTTTGCGCCACCGGGTTTGCCCATCCCTTTCTTTGTCTGCGGTGCTGCTCCCTTAGCCAGTGATTTACTGACTACCACACTGGGGTTAGCTGCCACGGGGGGTAGTGTTGAAATGGGATTCGCAACCACTGCTTTGTTTGAGATAGTGACTGCTTTAGTGAGATTGGTGGTGAGTTGGCTGGTAGTTTTAGATGGTTTGCCAGCAGCAAGAGATGGACCGGCTAGTTTAGTGGAAGGGCCCTTGTTCTTATCCAGGCCAGTGGTGTGTGTAGATTCAATGGACGCCACAAGGCGATCCAATTTTTCACCCATGGTCCTCACACGTTCAAGCAAGGGAAGCATATAAGATTTAATAAGCTTCTCCAAGATATCAAGGGACACCTCATTTACCCCTAAAGTTGCTAGCTCTGGGGATACATGTTCACGTGTGTCAGTAGGAGGAGGCTCTACTATAGGAAGTGGACCTGGCTCACTATTCGGGTTAGGTGGGGGTAGTGGTGGAGTCTGGACGCTACGCCCTTTCCTTTTTACCCCTCCCTTCCTCCTTTTCTTCCTTGGTGGGGAGTGAACGACCTTTGGAGCAATGTCAGACATGGATCCTGGCTTTAGTCCACTCGTGTCAGGAATGTTATCGCCTGGGTCAATACAAACCAGAGACAAGTTGGACAGCATAGGGGTTGGTTCAACTTCTCTGTTGTGTATCTCGGGGAAGTTTGTTTCAATTATGCTAGAGTGATCGATAGGAGGACAAACAAGCTGAGTACCGCAGGTGGCACTACTACAGGGCGGGGAGATGGCAGGAAACCTAAATATACTAGGGGTAAGGTTGAGATCAGTCGTGTCGGCGTCAATAACGCTCAAACCTTGGGCGGGAAGATCTTTTGTGTTATTAAAAACTGGCAGTGGGTTTTTCTTTAACTGTTCAATTGACTGCTCTTCTTTCGGCAAGAAGTAAGGCCATATCAACTTCTTTTGCAGATTTCTTAAAGAATTTATCTAGGGGACTGTTATGGCAGGGTTTTTGGCTTTATTTAGCAGTGATAATAGATCATTATTCTTGCTCGCATCTAGTATAGGCCTTCTTAGCCTGTGTTGGCCCTTTTAAGCCCTTTTTCCAGACCTAGAAGAGGATAGCTGCTTAATATGCCTTTATTCTTGACTTTAACCTGTCTATTGCCTATTGGCTTTGACATATTAGACATATTGGTATGGTTTATGTAGGTATACAGAGCTAAGGAGCATTTCACCCCTTTCAGGCCTAAAGCTAGAGAGACTCCATCTTGATGGAAGCAGAGAGGCTTTTTAGGGCAAAAGCAATGTTTATAGTTAAGGCTGTTGTGCTCGAGGGAAGATCCAGTTAGGACTGCTTCTTATCCGAGAAATGTGTTTTTCTCTTGGGCCCAGACGTAACAAGCAGATGGCCACTGCGGTTGCGTGAAAGCCTGGGAGCTGGCACAGGAATTCGGTAGGAGACAGCCCTCCGGTGGAAATTTCCATGAGGGGAGAGGAATCCATAATAGCGAGCTACAGGAGAGGAGGAGTGGTCAGTTCAGTTTTGGAAGTCTGCAGCGTGGTGTGCAGTTCAGCGTGGTGCTCAAAACAACTTGGAGCACAGGACTGCTGGGAGCCCAGAACAACTTGGAGCTCTGAATAGCTTGCAGAGAGAGAGAGGATGTCTGCTGGGAGCTGCAGAATAGAGTGCAGTTCTTGAATGGAGAAAGAAGGCAGACGATTGCTGAAGATGAGGAGAGAGAAAAGCAGTGCAGAGAACATCAAAGAAGGCTGTCAGCTGGAGCAACTGAACCAGAGGCGTGGTGATGTGGTGAAGGAGGGAGAGGCAGAGAGAGAGCCCTAATCCCACCAGAGGCAGAGAGAGAAATCTTCCTTCTAATAGGTGAGGTAGTCTGAATAGTTACATTTACACTCTACACTTAATCTTTTCCCTCTTTAGCGGAGTGTTCCTGTTATGTGTAATCCTTCTCTTTCAAGCGGTGTGTTCTACCTATAGTCTTTGTCAGATCTGTGTTGTACTAATAATAAATGACCCCATTAATTAATGAATTAGTGTGCAGGAGTTATTTTATGATAAAGTTATCCTGGCTTCAAGCCAGTTGCTGTTGAGCCACTGATGGATAAGAGGGGGGTAGGAGCGCTTAAATCAGAGAACAACTCTAGCACATAGTGTGTATATCTTTGTCCTCATACAGTAAGAATAATCTTTCCTGGTAAGTATTGCTGTTTGAACAGATGCTACCCCTGATCAGGTAAGTAATAGTGAGGGAGAGAGGAGACTTGCAACCAAGGGACTAAGTTAGTACACCATCCTATAATACAATAACCCCCAGTTTATAACTAACTGGCGTGTAGTCCCTATTCTTGTTCACTAAAGGTAAACGGCGCTTCTAGGTAATTGCCAGGCGCATGAATGGATGAGTAATCCCAATCAGGTGAGTGGTGATCACATAAATAGGGAGTGAGTGGACCTTTGATGCCAAGAACAGGTAATACATTGTAATCTGAAACCATATCCAAAGTCATCATTGTAGTTTCATCCCGAGTAGACAGCTGAGATAATATCCCAATATATATGTATAGGTGTTCATAGGAATGTGGTCGTCGTTGATATGCGGCGTTAATGAGAGCACTGGGGAGGATTACCAGTGTGTAGGGCTGCCGGATTGCAGCCCGTGTGTAAATGAGAGCACTGGGGGGTCGAACCAGTGTGTATGTTTCGCAGGATCGCGAACGATTTGGAAAAGGAGAGCACTGGGGCTGCAGACCCACGTGTGTAGACGCACCAGATTGTGTGTCAGATCTGCCCTAGGGTAGAACGGTCTGGGTCAGGGTGGCCGCGAGACCAACTGATGTGAATAAGTGTGGTGTAGGGTATGGATATCCCTAGTAATCAGTGAGTATTCTTAGTATCCCTATAGATTTAGTGGTGTTCTTAATAATATGAGCTTGTATATTGCGAGTTCCCTATCCTCAGGTAGGTACCAGGTGCCTGGATATAGAGGAGTCCTGAGGACGGAAGGTGAGTACGTTTTGGCTGGGTCACAGGGGCCCCTGGGGGCTGATCCCATCTAAACAGAAAATCCAGCCATTACAGGGACCCAGAACAGAGACACTCACACCAGGCGGAGCAGAGTGGCTCATGGTAAAGGGGGATAAATCAAAATAAAGGCACTTAGTGTAATAGCTATAAACCACTGCTAGCTATCCACAGTGTAAGAATAGTAAGTCACTGCCTACTACGAGCAAAATGTACATAACCTGGCCCAGCCCGGCCTCCTTCGGCCCCGGACGGCCACAGACGGTCCCGTCCTTGTCCCGGGCTTCTCCCGGGCCCTCCCGCGCGCTCCCGCGCAGCGGGAAGCGAACCTTCTTAAGAGGCGAACCAAGAGTCCAGCGGGTGGGCGGGGCCGGCAGGGAGAGCAGCCCAGCTGGTCCTAGGGCACGCAGGGACTCCTGGTCCACGGAGTCCCTGTGAGTGCTCGCAGCCCTGCCGGTCTGGGATGTGCCCCCTTTGACAGCTCAGTTCTGATGTACACGGAGCCGCGCTGCGCTGCGGGACCCGCGAAGCGGGTCCTGCGAGGCGTCGGCTTTGACGAGTACGGCAGCAGCTGGCTCCCTACGCCAGTTAACAGGGTCCTTCAGCTTTGGCCAGCGTGACTACTGGAAAGAACAACAGGAAATCCACCAAGTAGCCTGTGCAGCAGGCTTTTCAGATGTGAGCGGGCCGGCGGGGCCGGCAGGGAGAGCAGCCCAGCTGGTCCTAGGGCGCGCAGGGACTCCTGGTCCACGGAGTCCCTGTGAGTGCTCGCAGCCCTGCCGGTCTGGGATGTGCCCCCTTTGACAGCTCAGTTCTGATGTACACGGAGCCGCGCTGCGCTGCGGGACCCGCGAAGCGGGTCCGGCGAGGCGTCGGCTTTGACGAGTACGGCAGCAGCTGGCTCCCTACGCCAGTTAACAGGGTCCTTCAGCTTTGGCCAGCGTGACTACTGGAAAGAACAACAGGAAATCCACCAAGTAGCCTGTGCAGCAGGCTTTTCAGATGTGAGCGGGCCGGCGGGGCCGGCAGGGAGAGCAGCCCAGCTGGTCCTAGGGCGCGCAGGGACTCCTGGTCCACGGAGTCCCTGTGAGTGCTCGCAGCCCTGCCGGTCTGGGATGTGCCCCCTTTGACAGCTCAGTTCTGATGTACACGGAGCCGCGCTTCGCTGCGGGACCCGCGAAGCGGGTCCGGCGAGGCGTCGGCTTTGACGAGTACGGCAGCAGCTGGCTTCCTACGCCAGTTAACAGGGTCCTTCAGCTTTGGCCAGCGTGACTACTGGAAAGAACAACAGGAAATCCACCAAGTAGCCTGTGCAGCAGGCTTTTCAGATGTGAGCGGGCGGGCGGGGCCGGCAGGGAGAGCAGCCCAGCTGGTCCTAGGGCGTGCAGGGACTCCTGGTCCACGGAGTCCCTGTGAGTGCTCGCAGCCCTGCCGGTCTGGGATGTGCCCCCTTTGACAGCTCAGTTCTGATGTACACGGAGCCGCGCTGCGCTGCGGGACCCGCGAAGCGGGTCCGGCGAGGCGTCGGCTTTGACGAGAACGGCAGCAGCTGGCTCCCTACGCCAGTTAACAGGGTCCTTCAGCTTTGGCCAGCGTGACTACTGGAAAGAACAACAGGAAATCCCTGGCTGTGTTTCGTTAACAGCAGTTCTGCCTGCATTCCTTGCATGAGCTCCTGCGTGAGCCAAAGCAGGAGACATGTGTTTTGAACATGTTCTAGATTCTAGTGATGCTAGTTAGTCAAGCATGGAACTTGGATCATTCAGTGAAGTCTGTTAGTTGTACTGAGTGGACCTATATATCCGTGCTGCAATAAAGAAGACTTTTAACCTGTAAATGTATGTGTTATTTGCAACAGACATGCTTCCTTGAACAAATCAGGGTCACTGGTTGGTATGATGTTACTTCCTGTAATGTCTTTAAAGTCAAAGGGTATGTGATGTCACTTCTGTTACCCCTTGCATTTTCGTGAATCAACGCCCATGCTCCACGTTGGCCTCGCACCAGGAGAATGCCACAGTCTGCCACAGTGCCTTGCGCAGTATCACACATAAATGGTGTTTCATGGCGCTCACATAGACGTCGCCTCCAGACAGTTCTGTGTCTGTTCTAACATGTTATTTCAGACTCGTGGTGTCTCCCATTCTGTCGTGAACGGTTACTCACGCTGTGCTTCGTCCACATGTCGCCTCACACATTTGGCGCCTCCCAGAGTTTTGTCCCAGGTTCAAAGGTTGCATCTTTTGCACCGTACAGCCTCACACACGTTGTGTCTCAGGTGTCGTCTCGAACGCGAGCCGAGCACCGTAGTTCTGTTAGTATGAGCCCGGCCTCTCTGCAAGACGTGGGCGTGAAACGAGGCGGCTTTCCCTTCTTTGAGCCCCATCCTAGACGCTTCACGGGTAATTACACGCTAGCATGTAGTAAGGCCCCAGAAGAGGATTTTTTTCAAAAAAGAGCTTGAACATAAAATGATCTTCCATGAAATATTCAGGCCGCATTGCCATCTCGGCATTGACATTGCGTGGCTGGAGCCGGATTCTTGGAAAGGTTTTGCAAAAGGAGGTGCGTCCACCCCTCCCTCGGGGGCCTGGGTCAGCAGAAGAGGTCGGATCAGGGGGTCTGCTGCTCTTAATTCAAAGGCATGAATAAAGATAAACACGGCGAGGCGCCTGACGCCGGCGTGCTCTTTCTAGCTTCCTTTCCCTGCTCCTCTCGCCCTGTTTGATGCCCTCTTCTGACAGAGGTGTGACACGTGCTGCGACCGGCAACATAACCTGTTGCTGGTTGGAGTGTCACTGGAGATAGCAGAGTACTTTCTGCTCATTCTCCTTAAAGAAACTTACTAAATCCCTGAACAGCCCCCTGTCAAGTTTCTGAGGTAAAGGCGATATGGTTGCAACAGCTCAAGTTTTTTCTATGAATCCTGGGACTTGTAGTCCCAGGGGTTTAAGTGGGATTAAAAAAATGGAGGGTCTCTCAAAGGGGCGTGACAAATGTAATTAAGGGCGTGGCTTAAAAACACTTAAACTAAAAAATCTGTGTTAGTATAGTGTTCCGCCCGACTTGTATTTTGCTCGTTGTCATTGCATCTAGATATAATACAACAAGTAACATCATACCTTCCAGGCCCAGTTCTAGCGGGTGAGTCGGGTGGGCTAGGCCAACCCAAGCAGCGAGGGCTTGAAGGCAGGCCACGATGGCATTAGGCTCAAAGGGATGTCTCTGTGTGAGACAGCACACACAGACGCACACACAGTTTTAGAGATTATCGCAGCCACACCAGAGTACTTCACAGGTCTTTAAAATACCATTTACATGTTAACGAGGCTTTGTTTCTTTTTTCACCCCTTCATCTCCACATGGCAAAGGTGACAAATCCTTTCTATGACAAAGGTAACCTTTGCCTACTGTTCTGCTGCATGGATATTTTTTTTTCTATGCAGCACAGGAGAAAATGTGTTTATTCCTATTCACCTTTCCTGACCCCTGATTTGATTTGATTTGATTTATCAATTTCTAGAGCGCACGAATGCCCGAAGGCGTCTTGGCGCTATGACTTGTCCGTATTCCTAGGCAGGCCTGGAGTTAGTGCAGTTCTTGAAGTTCTTGAAGTTCCTGCAGCAGCTTATCACATTAGGCTGTGACACAAAGTTTGACTAATGGAGTAGGTTAGAGTATGTGTTGCTATTTGTTTTTCTTTTTAAAATCTGCACAGGTCCAGCAGGACACATACTTAGTGTGCACTTAATGTAAACAGTGTTTATCATTATCATGGCCGATGCAGGACAACAATAAGTCAATAAAAAATGCCCAGATAACTCTGGTGATTAATGATCCTGCTGGAGACCAATCATTTGTCTGTGAGTAGTTTTTAAATGCAGATGAACTGTATTTTATGTGGATAGCTCAGTGGGTTACTGCCTTCGTTACAGAGATCCTTGTGTTACTTGCAGTTCAGAAGTTACAATCCTTACACAGGACAGTGACCAATGAACTGCCATCAAAGAGCTGCATACAAACATGAATGGTATACTCGCTATATAAAACTTTATAAATTATAAATAAAGCTTTGCTTTTTTTGTTTTGTGATATAGTTAGAACTTCCAGTGTCTTTCATTATTCTAATGTTGCTAAAATGAGTATGTTTGGGCAGATATACATTTTTATCAGTAAAGCTGACCCCCATGGAATACTCTTTACATCCTAAATTTCTGTTTCCGCAGACCAAACCCTCTTAAAATATACTGCCCACCATTACGGATGACATGTGATTCATACACCTCGTAATCCTCATTCGCTTATGTGACATTCCTTGTAGATTGATTTACATACTTGTATGATTCATTGTCTCTGTATAATGTGTGAGTGGTGTAAAGCACTGACAAACACTACACTGATATGAGAAGCACTATACAACAAAGGAAATGCATATGAGAGAGGGGCTACGTAAAGATGAGGGGCTCTGTTGGAGGATGGCAGCGTGAGAATCCGAGGAAGAGGTCAGGAGGGGATGGGGGGAGATAGGGAGAGTTGTGCACTGGTGGAGGGTGGAAGTGAGGGAGTCTGAGGAGGAGGTTTTAAGGGGGAGGGGCTACAGAGAGATGAGGGGCAATGGTGGAGGGTGGCAGTGAGGGAATCCGAGGGGGAGGTCCTAAGGGGGAGGGGCTATGGGGAGATGAGGGGCACTTGTGGTGTGTGGCAGTGAAGGAATCTGAGAAGGAGGTCAATGGGGGGGCATGGAGGGATGAGGGGCACTTTTGGAAGGTGGTAGTAAAGGTATTTACGGAGAAAGAGGTTATTGGTGCGGCGCTGAAACCGGCCTTCTTTCTGTTTTTGTTTATTTAATTAGCAGTCGGGTCATAAGGGCTACTGTGGAACTTACTTTAAAGTGTGTGCTAATTATATTTACTGCTATATTCAATGTTTTAAGTTTGAAGGTGATTTTACTAATGTTTTAACCTGGAAATATTAAAGTGGAGCCCGATGGTGCCTGATATGGGGCTGGGGCCCTAGGTCAGCTGTGAGATAAGGTGCACTGGAGAGGAGTAGTGGATAATCAAGTCTGTAATGGAGTGCGTTGCAGAGTCTGTGGTCAGTTAGAAGTAGTAATGAAGAGGGATTCTCCCTGAAGGCTCGCCCGAGAAGTGTCACTTGCCTGATACTCCCACCTCAGAAACCTCCTCTTCCCATCAAAGGAACATTACATGGAAAAAACAATCTTTGAGAGTGATAATATTTAGAAATACATTTGGAAAAGAGTGCGTTTTACTGGGCCTTGTAAGAATAAGAAGAGATAAAGGAGGGCCCTGAAGCAGGCCTGCCTAGACATATATGCGAAAAATAGAGCCCGCAGTGGCCCACCCAAATGCACTCTTGGCCCACCCAAATAAAAATTCCTGGAGCTGGGCCTGCCTTCAACAAGTCAGGACTATTGGCTTTGTCAATGGTTGTTAGTTGCATTAGATAAATAAGCAGCAACTATGGCTTGTTGTATATAATATTGAAAATGCTTCCACTTAGAACCCTGGTGACACCAGGCCAGTGTTGCTGCTCCCGAGTTTCAAAAAGAGAAGGGAAATCCAGAGAGAAAATGACTCTCTTTAAAGGATTCCCCTTCCCCCACAACGCTCACCTGGCATGATGTCATGCTGTCATTTCTCCACTAGTGAGAAGAGAGTAGTGTGATCATGCGCACATGATGTGCCTGCTATCAATGCAGTCCGGAAAAAAAACGACTGCAGAGACAGCAGGCAAAAAACAGAGTCCAAAAGAGACCCGTTTCGAGGCCCCATTAAAAAAAACTGCTGGTGCTCAGACCAGGTCACACCTGGCCCACTTAAAGCCCTGCTTGTTTATTTCATGATAAAACCAGGACTAAAAGTCTCAGAATTCAAAGACAAAAGCAGTGGCAGCTGATATGGAACAGAAGTGGTGGAGTAGCGCAGGGGAGTAAAAAAAAAAAGATAACTTACCTGCCGGCCACCGCCTCCCCTCCTTCCTCTTCTGTTCTTGTCAACTCCCACTAGCACACAGGCTTCCAGACTCCCTTAAGCCAATTACAACGCTGCTCCCCTGCTTGTAATGAGAGCAGCTACGTGATTGGTCTGAGCGGCCTGGTTTGCCACTCAGACAGTGCATGGGAGCCCGGGACTGTTCTTCACCTGACTGTGCAATGCGGCCAGGTTGGAGAAATGCTAAGAGCGCATGTCGCTTTGGCCGTCCTAAGACACCCCACCCATGACTGGCTCAGTACTGAAAAATAAAATGATAATAAATGTTGTTATCCTTTTATTTTTGCAATTCTCAGAGAGCAATGAGACGACACTCCTCTGCCTTAATGCAAGAGCTGCCAATGAACATAACCCTGGACTTTGAAGCTGTGCAGCTGTAAAAGAATGGTAGCAGAGTGCATCAGCGGTGAAAACAATCCTGGCATGTGTTTTCATTAGTGATAATAGTGTCCCATGGTGAGACCTTTGAAAGAACTGTAGTGCATCAGGACCTGGTGAAGAATATAGGACATTCTATAGGCTGAAAATGGCTGGACAAAATTTAAATCTCTCTCTAATTTATGTGGTACTCTAAGCCTGAAACAGTATTTTGTGTGTGTGTATATATATATATATTTATCTATATATATATCTATATATATATCTATATATATATATATAGATATATAGATAGATATATATATATTTCACTGGAAAAAACAAAGATTAAAGTAACGTTATAATTAAGTGAATTTGTCATTGACAACATTAAAGTTTTGCATTAGCGGAGCAAACTATAACTTGCGCACCCACCTTGTACAGCTTATGACCTCACATATAAAATGAAATTTTCTATTACATCACTTTTGTCCGGTGAATGTTTTTTATTTTTTTATTTCAAAACGCTTATGCTGTCACTGACATATTCACCTAACTATAACTTAAAAAAACAGATCTTTTTATTACATCCAACTCTAACATTACTTTAACCTCTGTTATTTTTAGTGAATTGCTAGGGTTTTTTAACATAAAGTAATATTGTATTACCATACGTAAAGCCAACCCCACACTGCATACGGCCTTTGCCTGTGCACAGTAGGAAGGTTGGCACCACCCAACCCACCTGGAGCCAGCACTATTGCTTACTACTAACATGGAAAGGGCAGGGCCAAATGGACAGAGTTTGCAAATGATTTGGCGCCTTTGCATACTCAACAGCACTTAAAAGGGAGAACTGTGAACTCTGCCCTCAGACCAGGAGTGTGGTCATGCAATTCTAGAAAAGCACCATGTGCATCAGCCTGGAAAATGGCGGGAACGCAAAGGCACACTACTAACATGGAAGTGGTGAGGCCAAACAGGCAGAGCTTGTAGGTGATTTGGCGCCTCTGCATTTTCAGCAGCAATTAAAAGGGAGAACTGTGGACTCTGCCCTTAGACCAAGAGACAACAAGAAAAAAACAACTCTTCTTGAACAGTCACTACAGATGAGATATTAGTTCTATAAATCAATTACGCATTCAGTTTCATCAAGGATTTTAGATTGTTTTCAATGTGCAATTGTAGAGAAAACCAACTGTCCATCAGCCTGGAAAATGGTGAGATTGCCGTGATTAAGCACATTTAGTTTTAAAGCGTGGGGTCACCACCCTGAACATTTCAAAGTCTTTAAAAGGCCCTGGGAACCACATCACCCAGCAAAGTGTTTTTTTGGTGGGGGAGGGGAGGTCCCCATCCCCCGGGGTTTGCGTTTAATATAGATAGGTGCCTTAGTGCCTACCCAAGGCATCCACCATATATAACACTGGGATTAGCTTGGGGGAGCCCCATGGCCCCTGCCGCTCCAGCAGGCTCCCTGCATGCTGGGGGAGCCAGCATTGCTCCCATCGGCAGGGAGCAGCTATTTATGCTGCTCACTCTGGGCGGGAGCAATCTGTTGATCTATTTCCCTGTCCGCATTAGTGCCAGCAGGGAAACAGATCAAAAGTCTCCTCCCAGCTCGGGAGCCTTTTCAAAGCTCCCACCCACTGGGACCAGACTTTGTGTTTGCTCTTGTTTGGCAGGAGATTCGAGAATGCCCCAGCCAGGCAGAAGTTAACACAAGTTTCCCTGCCTGAATCAGTGTGGACAGGAAAACTACTATATCCCGGGGGTGGGCTCCCAGGGGCACAGCAAGTACTGGCCCCCTAGGGCCATTAATAGGTTAGGGAGGGGGCACACGGGGCCCCCTTCCCATTTTGTTAAAAGTAGTGGCCCTGAGGATAGAGTCCCCACAGCATTTTTTCGTAAGTTTCAGCCCTGGTTGTGGGCACCCCAGGGCCTATATTGGCTCCAAGGTGGGGCCAAACGGCCCCACTCCCTTCAGCTAAATAAATTGGCGCCGGTGGTGGGCTCCCCAGGACCTTTGAAGGCTTGGGAGGGATGCTTTGTGGCTCCCCTCCCTTTTTGTACACATTTCGGAGTGGGCTCCCAGGGCCTAAAATGGCTAAGGGAGGGGTGCCTTGCGCCACTCCTCCACTTATGATGCTCTAAGGGTGGCATCCACTGAGTATACATCGAGGACAGGGTATGCATACTTGGTCCTATAACTGAAGACTGTGATCCATACGTCATATCATGAGTGATGTCACTGACCATATCATGAGTGATGTAATATGTGACGTCATAAGCAGTGCAATGTTGGCGCGCAAGTTCTAGTTAGCTGAACTAACTATAACAGGGGAATTTCAATGGTTTTGTACGAGTGAAATATTCAACTAACTATAACACCCCAGAAACCTACGTTTTTTTCAGTGAATTTCTATGGTTTTTTAAATGCTAATTCCTAACTATAACATGCCTGAAACCTATGTTTTTTTTCAGTGAGTTTCAAAGGTTTTTTAAATGCTAATTTGTAACTATAACATGCCTGAAACCTATGGTTTTTCCAGTGAATTTCTAAGGTTGTTTAAATGCTAGTTTCTACCAATGCTTACAGAGGTAGGACATGTGAAGAAAGAAGACAAAACACACAGAAAGAAACAAATGAAATGCAGAAAGAAGCAACAGAAGTCCTCAAAGACGAAGAAAAGAGCAGGAAGATGAAGACATGCAGAAAGAACAAACAAACTAACAGAAAGAGGCCTTGTTGAAAATCATCCTGCACCCTCAACTTTTTCAGACGGGTACTGGTGGTAATTGACTCTGACTAACCAGTCCTAGAGCCAGTGCTATGCTAAAATACAGAATACAGTTAAAACACCTACATACACTGGGAAACACTATGCTGTGGGGTACCCCTGTGATTACCATGGCCTCCTCTGTAAGCCCCTAGTACATAATAGGGCAGGGGGATTAAAACTACCTCATAAAATGCGCCACAGGGCGAGTTTGCACACTGGTGAAGGGAGTGAGGGCCTGAGTTGACATGTGTGCAAACACACTCTGTGGCCGTTTTAATTTGGGGGATAAAGTCCCCTTGAATCCTGAGTGTCCCTTGGGTCCAACTAGCCCACCAGGTATCTCCAGTTGGCGCCACAGAGCTGCGTTGTAGAGGTGATAAAAGGGGCCCGGCCTGGACCACCTCTCTGCAACGCAGCACAGTGGTGGTTACTGGAAGCACCTGGTGGGCTAGTTGGCCCCCAGGGGCCCTCCAGATTGAAGAGGAATTATTTCCCCAATTTAAAACGCGCCACAGGGTATGTTTGCACACGTCACGTCAGGCCCCATCCCCTCCCTTCACCACTTTGTAAACGGGCCCTGTGGCCGTTTTAAGTTGGGAGATTAAGTCCCCTTGAATCCTGAGGATCCCTAAGGTCCACCTAGCCCACTAGGTACCTCCAGTAAGCACCATAGAGCTATGTTGCAGAGAGGCGTAAAAAGGTGCACTGCCTCGACCACCACTCTGCAACGCAGCGCAGTGCAGTGGCGCTTACTGGAAGCACCTGGTGGGCTACTTAGCCTCCAGGGGCCCTCAGGATTGAAGAGGGAATTATTTCCCCAACTTAAAACACGCCATAGGGCATGTTTGCACACGTCACCTCAGGCCCTGTGCCCTCCCTTCCCCACTGTGTAAACACACCCTGTGGCCGTTTTAAGTTGGGAGATTAAGTCCCCTTGAATCCTGAGGGTCCCTAGGGAAAAAATTAGCCCACTAGGTACCTCTAGTAAGCGCCATTGCAGAGAGGTGTAAAAAGGGGCACAGCCTGCACCACCTCTCTGCAATGTAGTGCAGTGGGGTTACTGGAAGCACCTGGTGGGCTAGTTGGCCCCCAGTGTCCCTCAGGATTGAAGGGGAATTATTTCCCCAACTTAAAACGCGCCACAGGGTGTGTTTGCACACATCACCTCAGGGCCTGCCCCCTCCCTTCACCACTGTGTAAACGCGCCCTGTGGCCGTTCTAAGTTGAGAGATTAAGGCCCAGATGTAGGTAAATCACATTTACCGATTTTGAAATACCGAATTTTACCGATTCGGTATTTCAAAATCGGTAAATGAGATGTAGGTACCAACATCTGGATTTGTTACCGATTCCTTAAAAATTCGGTATTTACCGATTCGGTAAATACCGAATCGATATTTGCTATTGAATCCTATGGGCCTTGAAGCCCATAGGATTCAATTCAAATACTGATTCGGTATTTACCGAATCGGTAAATACCGAATTTGTCAAGGGTGCAGGGGGTGTCACTTCGACACCCTCTAGCACCCCCAAAACGGGCATGTGTGCAATGTGGCACACAGACATGCCCTAAGGGCACGTCTGTCTGTCACATGGCACATGTGTACATGCACAGATGTGCATGTACACAGGAATCGGTATTTTACCATGGATTTGTATTCCATGGTAAAATACCGATTCTGAAAGCCATGTGCCAATGGAAAATTGGCTACCCACATATCAATCTAGCATTTTCGGTAATTTTACCGAATCGGTAAATATTACCGATTCGGTAAAATTACCGATTCGGTAATAATACCGATTCGGTAAAATTACCGAATATGTGCACCTACATCTCCATAGCCCTTTACCGATTGGAAACGGCCGAAAATCGGTATTTTCGGCCGATTCCGATCGGTAAAGGGCTACCTACGTCTGGCCCTAAGTCCCCTTCAATCGTAAGGGTTCCTTGGGTCAAACTAGCCCAGGGGCGGTCCTAGGACTTTTGGTGCCCCGGGCAGAAAGGGAATGTGTGGGGGTCCTTCTACTTTGCACAGTGTGAAATCACAGGAAATAACATTACAGGAAGTCCCATCAATTGACTATTGTTCAGCGGGTTTGCAAGAAGCAATTATCTTGGTGCGCATTACTTTAAAAGAATAAAACATAAATATCAAAACAAGTATACATCTTTTTAAGTTCTATACATGGAAATACATTCTATTAGTCCTGTGGTACAAGTCCTGCCTCCCATTTATTATGTTAGCAAATGCTGGCCACCTCTGCATAGCCGTTGTTCCCAGAGTCATTGCTGTGGCATACCGCTGGGATGGGCTGCCCCAGGCTTACCAGCTAATCTATTTGTTTTGCACCACCTATTGATTATCCTGCTTGCCTACATCAATCCCTTGGCAAGCAAAGAAAGTTGGAAATTTGGCATCCACAGGAGCTTGCAGTATGATCCAGGACAAACATCTAAGATGAAGAACAATCCTGCACACTGCCACTCTGCTTTAGTAGGCCTCAGAGCAATAGACCATGGCTGTGAGGTCCAGGCGAGAGGTGGACTCTCTTGGGCCTTGCAGAACTGGATCATGCTGCGTGGCGCAAGAGAGCTGGAACAGTGGTATAGCAATGCCATGCACCTTTGTGCAAGCAAGGCAAATTGTATCTTTCCACTACCCTCTGGTTACTGACTGGACAGTAAAATACAGTCATAAGTTGTGTGCATTGGGCCCATAACTCTTCTACACCATGGTCCTGTTACACCTGCTACACTAGAGCTAGGGACGCCCTTCAGAGGGCTCCTCTTACCCTTGGCATAGAATCCAGAAACTGTGCTACAAAACCCTAGGCAGCAGACTCCCTCACTTGGGCCTCCCAGCACTGGACTGTGGTGTCGAGACCTAGGGGAGATCAGCCTTGTCTGAACTCCGCAGCTCTGGATCGGGGCTGTGCAGTGCATGGGAGAAGGAACCAGTGGCATAGTAGTAATGTAGCCATCAGCCCTGATGCAAGAAAATGATTCCAGACAGAAAAACAAAGCCATAATTTAGGTGCATTATGTCCCTAACATCCTTGACCCCCTCACAACCATGGTGTCCACTGTTGCCTAGCCCATGGGTGTGTGCCTCCTCCCCTGAGTTTACAGCCATGGCTGCGAGGACTAGGGAATGGAGGGCCTCTTCCAGGCCTCACAGCACTGGAACATGGCTGTAAAGCCCATAAAAGAGAGGGAAGAACCCCAACAATAGTGCCATGGTGCAACGTATAAGGCAATGTCCCTTCACCCTCGTCCACTGGCTGACCAGTACAGTAAAGCCATTATTTGGGAAGATTTGGACATTTTCTATCCCTTCACATGGTGCCACTGCACCTGCTGCACTACCGATCGCTATACCCCTCACATAGACCAACGCACAGGGCCAGGGTAAAATGCTGTGAGACAAATACAATTGGGCCCACAGGTGGGGGTCCCACATGAGCCACCCCCCTCTTCTTGGCCTATCAGTCATGCTGTAGCATTGAGAGAATTAGGAGAGGTAGCCCTCTACCCATGGGTCTGGCAGCACTGAGCCGTGGCTGTCTGGCCCAGGGAAAAGGGGCCCTCCGCAAGGTCTTTCATTGCTCCACCATGGCTATGAGATGTAGGGTAGGGGCCTCCAATCCCTTAGACCTTACAACCACAGTCTAGTGATGCAAGATCAAGGGGAGGAGACCCAGAATAGGGAAGTCCTCTTCCATGTGCCTAGCAGCAATAGTGCAGCACTGTGAGCCCAGGGAATGGGTATTTCCTTCTCTGAACTACTCCACTATGATGCTGAGTGGCGGAGTGCAGGGAAGGTTGGTCCCATCCCCTTGGCTTAACAGCTGTCGTCTAGTGCTGCAAGGCCCATTGGATGTGGCCTACTGCCCTGTGTATCACATCCATGGTCTGGTGCTTCAAGGCCCAGAAGAGGAGGGTCCCCTTCCCTAGGACCCGCAGGCTTGGTCTCCAGACATTGCTGTGAAGGCCAAGTAAGGTGGCCAATTTTCCATTATCACTTCACAGGACAATAGAGGGTGTCCAGTCTCATGGTATAGTCATGTAAATGAAATTCAGTGGTAAATATATCGTCTTTCCCCAAGTTGGAGTGCAATGCAGTCCTGGGTCTACTAATGTAACCAACTGTTTGATCCTCTGCAAATAATTCTTTCTGTGTGCCTCATCCACTGATGTGACAATATGGCAGCACTTTGAAACAGGCTTCATGTATGAAATGGATATTAAGAGCGTACACCCTGGACGGGTCCACTCCTGAGCATGGGTAGAGGAGAGTAGAAAATGGAGCTTGAGGTCAGAGCTACCGACTTTGGAACTGAGGAATCAGACTTGAGTCTGATCTTGACTATACATTCTGTGATCCTGGGCAAATCACTTAGGGTCTCATTTATGAGAAGTGACGCAACACTGCGTGAAAGTAGCGATCCGTCACTTCTCAGTGTGCCCTCTTTGCAACATGATTGATGCGTAATATTTACAGTATGACGCATCATTTCGCAAGGAGTTACAGATACGTCAGTATTTCTGATGTATCTGTATGGCGCAAAAGTGATGCATTGCTGGAGTGTGTCACAAAAGTAACGCAACTCCAGCAATGTGTTCTTTGACATGGGGCAAGTCCCATGTGAAAGGGCTTGCGTCAGTCATACGCCTGCTGCGCAGTGAAATCTGGTAGATTTCACTGCCTCACTTCTACGAGGCTTACTCACATGGGAACACCTCCCCTGCATACATTATACCTGACACAGGTATAATGTAGCGCAGGGGTTTACAAAGTGACGCATCTGCTTAGATGCGTCACTTTGTAAATAGGGTGCAACAGGAGGCATGTTTTATGCCGCTGATATGTCACAAAAAGTGACGCAGTGGAAGAGCAAAACTGTTGCAAGGCCTCATAAATAAGGCCCTTAACATTTCCCTATCTAAATAAGGAATATGTCCTTATGAAATGTAATTAGTGCTCGTGTAAAGCACTCCTGGACCTTTGAGTTGAGTTTGATCTATATAAAAACTTCAGAAAAAAATGGGTTTCATTTACTCGTTCAAGGCTATTTGCATCCAAATAACGGAAGGTGCTCTTGACCCCACAAGAAGCATGACCCCCCCTGTGCTGCAACGCCTTCCTATCTGCCACTGAAGAGCATCTCTTTCACAGCTCATCAGCGGCTGAAAGAGAGTTGCTTGTCTTTTTGAATGGTTAAAACTGCCAGGCGCAAACATGCGTGATAATGAGCATCACGTTAGAAAGTGATCTGGATCTGCATTCACATTCCAAGCTCACCAAATGCAGACGGGCCTCACAGCTATGTCTGGAGCTTCAAGGCCCAGGGGAGAAGGAGCCCCTCCCCAGGGTGTAGCAGCCACAGTGGAAGGGGGCCTCTTCCCCTGTTCCTTGCAGCGCTACACATGCCTGCAAGGCCCTGGGGAGATACATCCCTTCCCTGGGCCTCGCAGTGCTGCACGGTAGGTGCGAGGCCTAAGACGCAGAGACACTTTTGCGAGGCCTCATGTTGGTGGGCTGAGCTCGGGGCCCTGGGATGCTGCTCATGCCTAGCGCCGGCCCTGAACAAGCCCACTAGGTGCCTCCAGTAAGCGCTACAGAGCTGCGTGGCAGAGGTGTAAAAAGTGGCGTGGTCTCTGAACACCTGTCTGCAACGCAGCTCCCTGGTGCATACTGGAGATACCTGTTGGCCCTCAGGGACCCTCAGTATTGAAGGAGAATTAATTCCCCAACTTACAACTCGCCACGGGCCCGTTTGCACAATGGTGAAGGAAGGGGGCGTAGCCTGAGGTGACATGTCTGCAAGCACGCCCTGTCGTGCGTTTTAAGTTGGAGAATTCATTCCTCCTTAATCTTGAGGGTCCCTGGGGCCAAGTAGCCCACCAGGTACCTCCAGTATGCGCCAGAGAGTGCATTGTAGAGAGGTGTTCAGAGGCCAGGCCCCTTTTTACAACACTCTGCAACGCAGTTCTGTGGCGCTTACTGGAGGTACCTGGTGGGCTAGTTGGCCCCCAGGGACCCTCAGGATCTCTTTTGGGACCTTATAAGTATTTGTTTCTGCACCAAGGATATTTCCTTGGTGCAACAACATTGACTGTTTCATGAACCCCCACACAGATTAAATTATTTTTAGAAAAAAGCACTGGGGGGTGGCGGTCCCCGGGGCAACAGGGGTGTGTGCCCCCGCTACACAAGTATTTAATTAAAGCCCCGGGTGGTGGCGGTCCCCGGGGCTTGGGGGGGGCTTGGATGCCCTCCATATTAAAATGTAAATCCCCGGGGTGTGGTGGTTACCGGACTGCATAGGGCTGTGAGCCCCCGCAAATAATTTCTTAAAGCCCCGGGGGGGTGATAGTCCCCGGGGCTTTCACACATTTATTTTCAAAGTCCTGGGGGGTGACGTTCCCCAGGGCTGGGGGGGGCCTGTGAACTCCCGCACATAATTTTATAAAGCTCCGGGGTGGCGGTCCCCGGGGCTGGGGGGCCCCTCTGGGCCCCCCATTACAATTAACATATTGCCCCCGGGACTTGGCCCACCTGGGGGCTAAATAGCAACGAAGCGTGGGAGCCCAAGCTTCGTTGTTTTTTTTTCTCTGCAGGATCCACGCACCGTGTGCGGATTTTGCAGATTTTTAAAAAATAATATAATTTTTTTTGGGCCCTGGGGGTCCTTGTGGGATCCCCTAAGCAGGCCTAGGTGGTCAGGGTGTGTCTACCCTGCCCCCTTTTTGTTTTTTTCGCACTTGTATGACTGATTTCTTGTGCCTCAGTTCTGCTGCCAACAGTTCCTGGTTTGGAGTGTTGATAGCCAATTAGCATACAGCTCATGATCGGGAGGGTGCGCGGACCCTCCACGGCCATAGATATGTATATGTTTTTACCTTTGATTTTCTCAGCAACTACTGAACGGATTTACACCTTTTAAAAAAAAGGGTTCTTTCTGAACCAAAAACTACCTCTGTGCCGAATTTGGTGTAATTCCGTTCAGCAGTTCAGGCTGTAGCCGTGTCTAAAGTTTCCTATTGAAAATTGCATGGGGAAAACACGTTTTGGGACCCACCTTTTTTCTCGGCCCCCGCTTGACGAATCACCCTGAAACTTTCAAGATAGGAGCGGACCGAAGCGTCCCATGAATTTTGAAAATTTCATGAACCTTAGTCAAATGGCGCCAAAGTTATTGGGAATAGAATGTTGCGAATTTCCTATGGAAAGTAGGTACTAACTATAACTATCTACTGGCGACCTCCAGTAGAGAATATATATATATACATATATATATATAATTCGGAGTCCTTCCTCACGGAAGGAAATTGAGGCGCACATTTTTTTTACATATATATATATATATATATACATATAAATATATGGACACATAAATATATCTTTTTTATTTTTTTTCAACAGTCTTCAATTGAAGGAACAATATGTTTAATTCTGAGCCTTCTCAATATTTATTATTGTGGAATCACAAGTGACATGTCAGGATACCAACAACAACCCAACACGTTTCAGCCTGCACGGGCCTTGCTAAAGAGACATTACATTACAATCCACATCAGGTTTAGCAAAACCCCATGCTAAGAACTAGGGGTGGGCGGCCAGCTACGCTCCGTGCACGGAGTGTGCGTAGTGCCGCCTACTCCGCATTTTGCGGAGCTGGCGGAGCCAGGCGGCACTACGCACGCTCCGCAGACGGAGCGTAGCTGGCCGCCACCCGCCTCCCTCCCGCCCTCCCTAAATACTTTAAAATAAAGGAATGCAATAATTTAAAAAGCACTTACCTTGCCGCCGCTGCCCGCCACGTCCCCGGGGCTCGTTATCTTCCGTCTTCCGTCTTTTTCAGTAATGCGCATGCGCGGGCGGCCGCGCATGCGCATTACTGAAGAAGACGGAAGATAGCGAGCCCCGGGGACGCGGCGGGCAGCGGCGGCAAGGTAAGTGCTTTTTAAATTATTGCATTCCTTTATTTTAAAGTATTTAGGGAGGGCGGGAGGGAGGGGGGTGGCGGGGCTGGCGGCCAGTGGTTTTGCGGAGTGGGGCTACGCGGAGTGTGGAGGTGGGCGTAGTTTCTCGCCCACTTCGCGTAGCTCCGCGAAGCCCCACTCCGCCAACTCCGCCCAGGGCTACTAAGAACATCATATCCTGTGAGCGCATCATGGAAATTGTGGTTTGACAAGCGATGTATGCAAACCCTCATGTAAAGTGCCTAGTGCAATACAGATACCACTCATGCACATAGTGTGAAGTGTCCGGTGCAAATTAAAAACGGACATTTGATCCATACATCAATATACAATTCCCATCCTACATTTGCCAGTCATCGAATGCCATTCCTTGGTATTGTGAGATACGTAGTTTGCAGAACCAAAAATACAACCTGATACTTCTAGTAGATTGTTGAGGGTGCAGATCATTGTGCTGAATGTGCAAAACATGCGATAGCCTGCATTTCTAACTATATGCGCTGGTACACAACGTATTTCCATCAAGTAGACCAATGAGACACTAACAGAGGAAGACAAATAAAATATAAAGTCTTAACACTGCCTTAAGGTAAGTACTCAAAATGCCTCGTGCAATATACGAGCGCACTTTTCTCCTAGTGCTAAAAATTACCACAATGTTCAACTAGTGATGTGCAGATGTAGCTAGCACGAAATATATCTTACAGGCTTTATGTACTTTAGCCGAGCTTCCACAGCATCCAGATCCATCAATTCAGAAATAGGGTGTAGAGATGTGGTGTCCAGGGCAGGTGTAGGAGGGCCAAAGCCCTGCCATGTTTGTGGAATAACCATTTCTTATATAAATCCGTCCCAATGATATTGAGTATGGCATGTATCATATTCGACTGGACATATGCTGGACACTCTAGGGTCGAAGCTCGGCTGAGCACAAGGTATAACCTGCAAGAGGTTTTGGACATGTAAAAATTTCCCAGCAATATTCACAAATCAAGATACAAAGAAAGTAGGTATTTAACACTGTAAGGCAGAGGAGAAATCAACAGCTCCAAAACACACTCTCTAATTGTTTCATGAAAGAAAAAAAAGGGAGCAATCTTTAAAATCAAAAGCAAGTGCAGATCAGTTCAAGTATCTCTGTATGTGGTTCCAAATAGCTGTGTGGTGTGGTATGGATGTAATCTAATAGTGTGCCATGCTTCGTCACCCGACTATTTATCTACCCATGGAAAGATCGTGTGGGTGGAGGATCGTTCGCTAACCATGCTCGATGTTGGTGTGGTCCCTAGGTGTAGGGATCATTGTTCTGTCCAGAGCTACTGATATCAATAGCTGTTACTAGTAATGAATGCACCAAAAACTAATTAGAACGATTATAAATGTGTCTGGGTGGACCGATATTTTTACTGAAGTTCCTTGGTCACATGATTAGAAAGTAAACCAGAGGATCTACATTTAGATACTTATGAAGTTACTTTACATGTTTCTGAGCCTACTTGGGGTACCTTGAGTCAAGCGCCTTCATCAGGGCTATCTATATGCCTGGTGCTAGAAATGGGACAGATAGGAAATAACCACTAAGTGTGTGGTCTTTCCATGCAAATGATAAAATCAGTGGTGGCAGGCATGGATCGAGGGTGGTTGGGCGGGAAGGGGGAAAGGTTGTAAAAAATAATTTAAAAAAGAGTACCTCTTCGCCGTGTCTCGCCGCATCTCTCCCACCAGGAACAGGAAGCACATCCAGGCCCTCCTGACCAATCACAATGCTGTCTGAGCTCTGTGGTATGGCGCTCAGCCAGGGAATGGCACTCTGGGCATGTTCTCCACCCAGGCTGTAATGCAGCCTGGGTGGAGAAGCTGCAAAGTACGCATGACTGTAAGGGCCGGCCAATTAATCAATGAGCACTTACAGTGTGTCCACCACTCCTCCCCACTACTCTGAGAGCAGAGCATCCCCACCCCGCAAATATGCTGCAGCTGAAATAAATAAAATGATAATAATTAGTTATTATCATATTATTTTCTCTTTATTTCCACTGCTAAAAGCAGTGGGGCAATGCTCCTGCGCCTTAACAGAGGAGACGCCACTGGATGAAACTCTTCTTCAACTTAGTGAAAATATCATAATGTTAGGTATGGCTCTCACTGAGTACCACTATCGTGAGTACCACAGTGGGACACAAAAGTTGTTTCCCACTGTTGCTTCATCATAAATGAATTCAGGCTGCTCTGAAAGGGCTCTCTCAGAGTCAATCAGTGCAGCAATGGAGAGTGTGGCTTGGGGAGTGGATAGAAGGTGACAGTGAAGGGAAGGCACAGGGGGTGTTTGGTGTGGATGGCAGACATCCAGGTATTGCTTTATTCCTTTGGATCAGGGAGGAGAAACCATGTTTTGTAAGTCTCCTTTATTGCTCCTCTGCCCTGCAGAACAGTCAAAAGCAGGGAATATGATTTTGGGGGCCCTTCTTAAAAGTATCTAGCAGGGTACAAAGCGAACAACGGAGATGTTATCCACAGAGGAGTCATGAGCGACATCAACTTTTTTGCTCCGATTATGTGTTTGAGGTCACTCAGAACTCTGAGAAAAACTTTCCTCTATAATTCTGTATGTCACAGTGTCCGCATTATTTTGCATATCTATTGTTTTTTCCCTTCCCGCTGGAGAAGATAAATGTTTGCAGAGAGAGATTCGCAGGGTGGCATGGGAGTGTCTGAAGGCGCGCTCTGGCTTGATGCATTTGTTTGTAATCGAGTCGCAAAAATACGGAAGTGGCTGCATAGAGGATGGCATAAGTGAGACTCAGCAGTCAAACCTGGCTATGCACAACGAAGGATGTGTAGACTGGCCATTTGTGTGGCACATAGAAAGCGTTAAGACTGAAGAACCACAGAGCCTGCATTCTCAGCTGTCCTTCCTGAGAGTTCGCATAAGCAACCATGTTTGAAATCCTATTAAAGTAATGGAAAAAAGCACGTAGGGTCATGACAAAGGTAGATGTGAAATGTAAAAAAAGTACTACTATTATGACACCAGGAAAACCAAGGATGGTAATAAGTGGAAAGAGCACCAGGTTAATTAAAAGCTGGTGGAAATCAAAAGCTTCACGGTGAATCCAATTGTGTAAAATAAATGCTTTAAAAGGGTTATCAAGCAAACAGTTAACAGAGGAAAACCAGAAATAAATCAGGATTTTTGAAAGTTCTCCAGAGTCCTCCAGGGAGTTGTGGGTCTGGGACTAGATGAGCCCACGGTAGGAGATTCTCAAGCACATTGGCGCAGCTGGGACTTGGTCCCCCGAAGGCTTAAACTGCTGCAGAATGGTCTTTACTGCCACTTCCAACAATACCGGACAGAAGGTGTGAATGGCCTGCAGAAACTGTCATTGGTTGATAAGAGAAAAACAAAAAGAAATTGATGGAATGCTACAATTAATCTAAGCCACCAGTAATTACTCTCGGTCGCATTCCATTCCATAGGTTGTTGCTCCATATGTCATTCCAGACAGAGGCTAGCCACATATCCACATGCAAATCAGTCTTAGTCCTACAAAATAGGAAAAGTTCAGGCCAAACCGCAGTCATGTCCTCTTTAAATGGGACCAAAAGCAAACACAAGTTGTTTTTGAACTTTTTGGGCTCATCAGTCAGGTGTGGCTTGAGTCCAATGACGCAGCATGTACAGAACCCACATCTGAGCATATGCATCACACTTAAGGTTCCTGTCTTGAAAAAACAAAAAAGAGATGGGTGAAATACTTGAACTATTCCTAGACACTAGTAATTACTGTGAGTTGCGGTAAAGTACACCATTTTCTGCCCACTATTTCGCTGTAGGTAGGTATGTAAAGCATAAGAGAAGTAGTAAATCACTTTACCTAAACCAATAAACTCATACTCGTAGTCTCAAGGCATTCTCATTCTTGACATCAATGTCATGCTTCAGACTAGTTACAATCTGTTTCCCTTCATTAGATCTCAATGCCCCTTCAAGGTTGCTAGTGAGGAGTCACAGACATTCACCCTTCTGTTTAACATCACAGACTTCCCATTCCTGAAATGAACTATTCACCACGAAAGCATATTCTCTCAGGGCCCAGATCTTCATAAATCCTATAAACATTACCAAACAAACTAAAAAAACATATGGTATCCTAGTCAACTTCTAAGGTAATGTCTTTAAAGCAAAAACCTGAAGGCTGCTTCATTAGTTGTAGGGACAAAGGTCCTAAATTGTGAGTATCCCTCATCTGCTCCCATAGTTTTTCATTTTTCATCTATGATTCCTTTATTGCTCAGTGTTCAGTTCCTAATCCCTAAAGAACCATAATAGTGCCAACCCTCAGAGCCCAAAGCAACTACTAACGAGAGAGTAGTTTCCACAGCGCTTCCCTTTTCCTCTGAGAAATGTAGCTTGATTAAGTGTCTGCTTGTAATAATTCCTTTGGGGTTGTGCCAGAAATCTGAACCAATGAGGTAAAGACTACCCCTGTTCCCCATGCAAATCCTTGCATTCCTCCCATTAAGAAGACCTGTTCCCCTACAAATGTGTGGATGTCCTAGCAAATTTACAAGATGTATTAAAGGGATTGGCAAATGTAGTTCATTTGGTCTGCTTCTGGGTGATGAGGGTTAGATATGCCCTGCATGTGCATGCTTCTCCTCTAGGCCAAACCTCCCTTCCTAAAACCGCTCCTGAAAAGACAAATATCAAATAAGGAGTTGGTTTCGACATTTTTAATTGCCTTGCCTACACGCACAACATTTTTTTAAAGCTGTTTTCTCTAACATTCCCAGAAGAATCTAATCAAAGATTTACTTAATGATGACTAGTAAGACCCATTCAAATTGGAACACCTTTTCTGATAGGGATCTCTAATTTCCCCACAGCTTTTGCTGCTAGTAATTTTTTTCCCATTCTCTTTAAGCACCAGACTCAAAAGTGCAATCCACACTGACTTAAAAGGAGTAAATTCATTTTGCCATTTCAGGTACATTATTACAGCTTTGGGTTGGTAAAGTACCATACCAGTCAACCAGAATAAGTACAAGGAGTGCTTGACACATGTGTGTTGCCCTTGTTAGAGCTGTGTGCTTTGGGACAAGTAGTCCAGCAGGGTTGGTAATGAGGTCTATTGGGAGTACAGGGCCGGATCTAGATCTTGGTGGGACAGGTTGTTCCATCACAATGGTGATGGATATCCCGTCCACTGAAATTTAAACCCCATAGGATATAATAGGATTTATATTTCGGCAGACAGGATATCCGTCACATTTGTGATGGAAAAGCCCATCTACAAAGATCTAAATCAGGAGTTAAATCTGGGCATTTTTTGTAATCATAGTATTAGAATGTTCAAATGAACAAGAATTAGAGTCGCTTCAAAAACAGGTTAAAACAATGCATACCAAACCTAGCAAAGGCTTAACCAACCTGTATATGGAATTCGGTATCATAATGCCATAAAAAGCCATGAAGGTAAATGCTGTTAATATAGTCCATTTTATTGCATAAAATTATAAAAAATTATTACAAAATGCATTTTGTAAAAATTAAAAACACATGTGTAACTATTAACTATTAGAGTCTGTTGGCCACATGAAGAATAAAATGACGTATATTTCAGTTTGGTGCTATAATTCCCTGTTCGGCATGCTGTAGGAGAGATTGTGCTTTCATCATATATTTAACCCCCCTGCAAGCCAACATAGGAGATGATCCATCTAGCCATCGAATTACAGCTTGCCTACATGTCCGAATGTTCAATTTGTTAAAAATGTCCATTAAAAGCCATCTCCTCAAATCCTTAAGCGCTGAGCAAGCACATAATAAGTGAATTAATGATTCATTTTGATATCCACATAGACGACAGTGAGGGTCAATGTGACTATTTTGCCAGGATGGTAACAAATCTTTTGAAAACTGTAGGCCTAATCGTTGTTTCATATATCTTTGTTTTAGGAACCTATTAAAGTGACTTTCCAGATACGTCTGTGGCTTTATCCCGGAATATGAGTTTATCGCGGTCCACCCGTGTCGTAGTTTTGCGGTACTTGTTTTATCTTCCAGACTAGCAGCCCGTCCCGACCTTGTCCGGGAGCAATCAGGCTTCCCCAACCCCCGCCTGCCCCGACATTGCCCAGCAGCCCGGGCCCCGTTTACGGAGGCAAGCCACAAATTGCACGTTTTAATCCTTTAGTTTTTGTCAGCATTCAGATCTAGAATATGTGACTGTGACAGAGCACATGCACTTCTTTTACTTAAATGCAAGCGAAACAGGAAAGAACTGCTTTAGGGTAGTACGTGCCAGCACTTTCAATTTGCATATCTAGCTCCGGCTCTGACTCACTCCTAGAGGTGCGCATAAATCAGTGACAACAGCGTCATATTAAACATATCGGTAAAAAGACTGACATAGTAATGAGAGTGTCGTTATGACAGTTTCGTTAAAATGACATTGCGTTCCAAAGTCTTCGGGGAAAAATGTTGTTTCCCGTACAGCCTGCCTACAGCCGGGAGAGAGGACAGGTGTGCGCATCTCACTGTTCCAAAATTCAGAGCGAGGGATTTCCATGCTAAAAGAAATAAGGATGGGACTGTTGGCTCACTTCCTGAGGTTACTTCTGCACTGTGAATGGAAATGGAATCAGATCTGGTCGCTGAGCGAAAGGGTCCGAAATTCACACATCACCACACAGGACCATTGCACGTTTTGAAGAAGTTGCGCGCGTGCCCCGGCGCCCGCCTGCCCCGACATTGTCCCCCGGAGCCTTACCTCAGCCGCCGCTCCTCAGTTCACTGCTCCTCGCCGCTCTGCCGGTCCGCTGCTGCTCACCGCCTGTGTGCTGCTCGCCTCGCGCTCCTTGATTCCGCTCCTCCCCGCGGTCCCGACGTCAGCACGCAGGTCGCGGCCGGCGCTACTTCGAGGGGACTACTTTTTTTTAAATGTTATTTTTTTTAAAATAACGTATTTTTTTAATTTATATAGCCTATGTCCATCTGCACACCCTGAGGATTCCAACGATGTATTGGGTGTGTGGATTGGCGCTGTGGTTCCCGAGTTTACCAGCCTCAAAGCCTCAAAGTTCTTCCTTTATAATAGTAGTATAGATAGGATTCCCATTTTAATGCGTTGTTTACGATTTTGTCGAAGGTATTTCTATCTAGCATTAAGTCCCAAGTTTCTTCAATTCCTATACAGATCAAGGATTGGGACAAGAAATCTCCCCAACTGTTTGGCATGTGTTGTTTCTGCTGGGTAGCGATTTCTTCCCAACACAGGTTGTCCAGTGAGCCTTTTTGTGACGTACGTATTTTATGGCAGAGTTTCACAAATGTTCCCATGATGCGAAACTTCTGGTTCAGCAGGCCAAATTCTAGACGAACTTGCGCCGGTGCTGCCGATTTTGGGAGGTTTAGGGCTGCTTTGTATATCTTTGTTTGTAAGCTATTTAATAGCCCCGCTTCTTTGCCACACAAGGTGACCAATGCATATGACAAAGTGAGTAGGGATTGTGCTTTTATCACTTTCAGCAGATGTGTATAGTTTGGGCAGCTTAGTTTTTTTGGTAATTGCTGTTAATATAGGATTTCCAGAAATTCGCCAAAAGGAGCACAGACTGCACAGGGCATTTTCCATGAGGGTGAGGAAACCATTGGATTACTAAATGAATGCAAATAACAGACTATAGAATGACACAGATAATAGTATAGCATTTAGAGAAAGCAAGCAAATGGTGGCAGAGGCTCTTTTTATAAAAAATAGAGTAAAAAAAGTACCAAGATGGATACATGTTTTACTCATAGGAATCTTTGATGATGTGGACGAGGACTTATTGAAGAATGATTGATGCACATTTGTGATTGCTTCATTTAATAAATGTGGATACTAGTAATCTGTGCATAGATAAAAGTAATAAAGCAATCAGAAAATATAGAGGACCTTCACAAGGAGCTGGAAGAAGAAAAGAACACCGAAGATTGCTATGGAAAGAATAATAGACACATTTGAAGAGGAGATCCAAGATAAAAAGCAAACATTCAGTCAAGATGAATTGGATACTTATATGGTAGAATCCATGCTTTTACAAGAATGTGTGAAATACTTACAAATAGAGAATACATGGACAAACCATTCATAGAGAAAAACACCAGGCAGAGAGAAGAGAACATACTCAGTTCCTGCCTCCTCAGAGGAAGAGGCAACTTCATCTAGACTTAGGAGCAAATTTACAAGGAATTAACACAATGCAGCATAAAATGGGGGGAGCAGACTAGCGCCATATCTACGAATACATGGTGCTCATTTTCTCCTTCCCCGCACTGGAGCACTTTAGGCTGTCTTGTGCCACTTCACACACTTTTGCACCATAGTGTAATTGTGATGTGTAGTGTCATGCATAGGATTTGCACTAGGAGATTACCCTTCCAGAACAGACTGCAATTCATTGCAACAGGCTTAACACTTTTATAACTTTATGTGTGCTGTACATTACAGCTCACATGTAAAGTTAAAAAAAATGTTTTGAAAAACCTTTTAATAACCTTTCACCTTCCTCAAGCAGGCATAGATTTGTTGGTGCAAATCTCTGCCTACCATTTCTAGCAGCTAGGTACAGGTCGATGCATTGAGACGCCCATGTAGCATCCATGGTATGTCCCCTTGATGCGAAGTAGCACAAAATGGTAACTTGGTGTTCCTTTCCTGCGCAAATCTTTTTTTTACTCTGGTCTCAAAGACCACTTATGTTTGGGAAACCTAACCATATCTTGTACCCCTGTCATAAGCTGCTTATAACCTTACATATAACATCACTAATGACATTTTAAATTACTCTGAGTCAGAAATCTAACTTGCAAATCCTATGACTTTTGTGTGGCTTTTTAAATATTTCACCTCAAGGGCCATTTTTAGGGTGGTCTCTACACTGGGCAGAGGGCCATAGTGTAGTTTCGTAGTTTGAGGGTCTGTAGTTCGGTGGTTCCGAACCCGTTCAATGAAGGTCGTCGGAAATAGACGATTTTGGTATCAGCGGACCGCAAACCACGAGTGCAGTGTGTACGAGTGTTTTCGTCTTAATCGATAAATGAGAACACTACGTATTCAGGGATTTTGTTTGAACCCTCGGGTTCCATTTTGTGGACGGCAGCCATTTTGTGTGGTTGCCTTCACATAGGCCGATGACTACGGCCGAGCGAGTCCTTGGGACACGTACACCTTAGCTGACTACTGAATGACCTGGCCGAACTGACTCCCTAGCCCGAGGCTGACCTCGCTGAGCCAGTTCCTTGTTAAGCAGCTGGTCAGATAAAGATCAAAGAGCAGGACATTGCTGAGTTTACAGTACACTGCACCCACCTTTCTATCTTGCTTCTCATCTGTTTCTGCTCCTTCCTTTACGACATAATCACTGATTTAAGTTGAGGTTTTATGATGGGATTGTCCAGCCTGATCGAACAGGAAAGTTGGAATTTGCTTAGTCATTTCTGGTGGGCTGGACAATGGAAAATGGGATTGTCGTCATGCGCTACTTTTGAAAAGTCACACTGTCATTGGTTAGTTTGTATGTAATTGATGCTAGCCAGGAATGTGATTTTTGCCATAAAAGACCATGCTCCGCTCATTGAAATTGTGCAGTCTCTAGCGAACCACCTGTGTTGTGCTTCGTAGACCTCTGATCCTGGTTGCAATCAATAACCTTTGGTCTTTGGCGTCATCAAGAAGTGTCCCGTGTCTCTGTTTGCCGAGGCAGGGGAATCCGAAGACATCGAGCGTTATCCCTGGCGCTGCTTGGTTCTAAAACCCGGTTCTTCAGTTGGCGCCCAACGTAGGGCGACTTCAGCGGTACCGGTCCAAGCCTGAAGATCGTGGAGAGCTTCGTGTGGAAATTCTGGAGGAAGGCCTGCCACTTCATCGACCCCTGTATGTCGTCATGGTCTGAAAGTCTTTGCTTCGAGGTTCCCTGCTTTCCGACGGCTACGAAGGACTGCTGCACTGACTGTCGCCCTGTCTTGGAGCCATAGACGATTTGTAGAGCGAGACGATAGACGGGTCTTCTGGTGACGCCATCGACATTTCAGTTAAGTATGAGTGGAGCGTCTCCCAGTCCTTAGTTTGTTTGGGTATCCTTCGGGATCGCTTTGATTTGGTACCTGCAGGCCCCAAAGCCGAGGGACTCGTGTATTCACGAGGCTATCGTTTGAGATTTCCCTTGATGTTTGAAGCTAGAGTAGTGAGCGAAGATGCCTGGTCTTAGCAGATTTGGAAAGTTATTTAGTTGTGGTTGTTCTAGGGATTCCCGGTTGGAGGATTCGTGTCCGGTTTCTCCGATTGGAACTCCGACTCTACGTAAAACATGCAGTGCGCCCCATCGCGTATAATGACATCTGGGTTAAATACACGAGAAAAGACGGTGTCCTACAGTGGCCCCGTTATGGTAGCTATGAAATGGAGATTTTAGACAATCTCGAAGTTAAACTGTTCAAAAAGAAAGCCCGGCCGGCAATGTTTGACTCTTTCCGCATATGGCTAAAAGAAGCCAAACAGAAAGAAATTAAATTAGCGAAGAAGAATAAACGAGAACAAGGTTTGTCAATGGTGCAAGCTGCTAAGGCGTTTAGGGATAATGAGGAAGAGCAAGAGAGCGAACAAATGCTTAGGGTTAGGAGGTTAGAGGTAAATAAGTGCTACCCAGCTTTGCCACCTAAAGATCAAGAAGAAAAGAAAGATCTTGCAAAAGATCCTTTAATGTCGCATCTATTGAGTTCGCCACCCCTTATGCACAGAATGCTACGGCGCCACCGCCACCAGTTGTAGTTGCGCAGATTCCTCCACAGCCAGCTCCTCTTCCGTTGGCTACTATTCGCTTGGTGCAGCCTTCTCAAGGGCCGCCAACTTTGCCTCCTCCTTCGTCTGCTACTCCTACGCCTATCTATAATACTCCTTCTGTTCCGACTTTGGATTCTTCTCGTATTGTTCCATCTTCTCTTATTCTGTCTCCTTCTCCTTCTGCTAGACAGAGAATGACTGCTGCAGTTTCTAGTATCTTTTCTCCTTTGTTGGGATCCTTTGGTATGTCCCCTGTTGTTGAGCGTAGACAATTGCGTAGTCAGTTGCCTGATGCTAATGAACGGACAGTGTTAGATCACATGGCGCGTAAATTGGTTACGTATTCTACACAGTATGATCTTGAGGGTATCATGGATGTTTTCCATCAATGGGAAGCACCAAAGCAACGACATGATGTGTGTGTTCCTTCATGAACAATGGGTTGAAGAAGTAGGACAAGCTCCTTCGGAGTTGTACCGAATATGTTCCGAATTTGCGAAAGGGACCGTTGTGGGTCTTCTCGAGATTGAGAAAGCAGTTGCGACGTTGTTGTCATTCCGTAGTGCAACTCCTTCTGAGCGACTGTTTGAGCCTGATTCGTCAGTTAGGAGAGAAGCGCGCCAATATCTGATGCGTGAGGTTCCTCCAGTTTGGAGACCTGCTGATCCAAATGCTGCTCCACCTTTTGTTGCACACTTTCAGCGTGTCTGGGTACATGTTCCTTGGAAGCGTGTTGAAGTTTTAGCTATTAAGCAGTCTTTGTCTGATCCACGCAAAAATCCGGCAGGATACTATAAAGAGTTGACTCAGACTGTTGGTACATGTATTATGAATCTGGCAGATAGAGATATGTTGTTTGGGAATGTTGTTCCACAGCCTATTTGGGGTAAGATTCGTCACACGGATCATGCGCAGGAATTAGGTGATACATGGAATAATCTTAGTGCTGCGAATGATAGACAAGTAGGTGGCGCTAAGCCTGAAGATATAATTGCTGAACTTCCTGGTAGGAATATTAATTATATAAAGACTTTGATGCCTGAAGTGCGTGTCAATTTGGGACAAATTGTCTGCGTGCAAGCAGAAGAAAGATGAAACCTTGTCCGACTTTTTCACGCGGTTTGAAGAGACCTTTGTAGACCATAGTGGTCAGGACATGGCTACCGGAGGTGGTCAAAGATTGTTCGTCGACAAATTCGTACATAATTTGCTTCCTGAGTTGTGCAATAAGTTGAAAGATTCTGAGAGTGCTTGGGCTGTTTCCACGTCAGCGCACATTTTAGCTACGGCCCAGTACTATGAAAATAGGCACAAAGATGAGGTGGAGAAGATGGATAAGAAGACTAAGGAATTGAAGACTAAAGTTCTTCTACAACAAGCTTATCCACCCGTACTAATAATCAACGCGATTATCAGCAGAATCAACAATATTCAAGAAACTCGCATAGGAACGAGTCTTCTCAACAACGTTTTCCGTATGGGCCTAATCAGTGTGCGTATTGCAAAGAAGAGGGCCATTTTAAAAGTAGTTGTCCGGTTTTGTTACAGCGCACAAATAGTGCTTCTGTTGTAAGAGGTCGAGGTGCTCACAAGCTCTTAGAGGTAGAGGTCGTGGTCAGAACGCGCGCCCTTTGCCTCCACAGAATTCCATGAATAATTTTGATCAGCAGAATGGTGCGTCTGGTAGGACAGCTCAGTATTATACGGACGATTACTACGTTGAAGGTGAGGAAGTGCATGGTAATGATTGCTAGGACAGCCATGGACAAAGAGAGGGAGTTGTTTCAGTTCCAGTAGATCAGAGTGGACCATATGTTGAAGTGATTGCATCAGGTGTGTCAGAGCCTTTTTTGTTGGATACTGGTGCTGCGAAGAGTTCTATTATGCACTCTAAACTCCCTGGCGGGTGGGGCGTGGCCAAGATGGCGGGGTGAGCGGACGCTTCTTCCCGCAGCTCCTCCAGCCCGGCTAGGCACGAGCCCTTTTTCTTCAGCTTTTCTCCCCCCGCTGATGCTCAGCGGTTGAGAGGAGTGTGGCGGAGAACCTGGTGCACGCATTGATGCCGCTTTGGCCCTGATCGCTCCGGTGGAAGCACCTCAAAAGACCGATTGAAGCTCGAGAGACGGCGGAGCACCCGGGAGGCGGAGCGTATCGGAGTGCTGTCCATGCGCCTCGGCTGGGCCTAGTGCTGAAAGTTGGCGATCTGGGTGGAGACCGTCCCGGCGCTCGAAGGAGGGCTACCGGCTGGGGGGCCCGCTACGCGGGGGACTCTGAGTGCGTGCCCTGGTGCTTGGACTTGAGGTGGTGGCCTCCTGCATGGTGAGGGCCCCGGTCCCGGGGTTGGAGGACGATCGACTTGAGACAGGGGCCAGATCTGCCGACTCTTCTAAGTAACCGAGCGGCCCCGGTGTGGAACTTTCCGGATTGCCTAGTTCTGGAGTGGCCCGGTGGTGTCGCAGGGCTCGGGCGATCTGCTTGGCCCCACCCAGCCGCCATTTTGTCCTCGAGGGGTCGGTGTCGTTGGCCTCCTCCGGAGTCCCTTGAGGGCAGTTTCCTGCACCCTCCGCCTCTGCACAGCTATCTCCTTGTGGCGGAGCGTACTGGCCGGGGTCCCCCCAGTATAGGTTCCGGCTGCCATCTCGACTGGGCGCCCACGGCTTGTTGTGCCCGGACCGACCTGCCATTTTGTCGTCTGTGGCGCAGGTCCCCGGTCTTGCCGGGAGCTCCCCATAGCGAGTACTTGCTGGTGGTTGGACATTCCCCGGAGCGGTCGGGCCTGTGCCCGCTCTTCACTTGAGGCGCCTGGAATGTCTGGAAGAGGTGGTTCGAGGAAGGGGGACCGCACCCTGCCGGATATGCTTGGCAGGGCCCAGCAGCAACGGGACAGAGCACAGCCGTCGCCGGGGTCTTCCCGGGCCTCGGCGGACGCGCCCGGGGGAGGACCCCCTGTCACGAGATCTTTCATGGAAGAGTTGTTCAGTTCCCTTAAGGAGGACTTCCAGACGCTGAAGCGGGAAGTGGCGAGTGAGGTCCGTGAGGTCCGCAGAGAGGTGGAGGGCCTCGGTGAACGGGTTGAGACGGTGGAGACGGCGGCCCAACGCCGGGACGACGAGATTGTCCACTTACAACAGGACGTTCTCCGTCTCCGGGAACAATGCGTTGAGCTCCAGGCCCACTCCGAGGACCTTGAGAACAGGTCAAGGAGAAATAACATTCGTGTGCGTGGTGTGCAGTCTGCGGACGAAGGGACTGACCTGGTGGGCTATCTGCAGGACTTGTTCCGGGAGATCCTGGGGGAGGCTGCGGACTTTCCTATCCGCATTGATAGAGCTCACAGAGTTGGACGACAGCGCCAGTCATCGGCGCCCCCGCCGGACATCTTAGCTTTCCTGCCCGACTTTCCGCTGAAGGAGCGCATCATGTCTGAAGCCCGTAGGAAACAGCCACTGACTTTCCGGGAGCGGCCTGTGGCGCTCTATCAGGACCTGTCCGCCATCACGTTGCAGAAGCGCAGGTCCTTCAGGATTGCCACCGACTAATTGCGCGAACATGAGACGCCGTACTCCTGGGGGCACCCCTTTCGCTTGATCTTTCGCTGGAACGGAGTGCTACATCAGCTACGCTCCTTGCAAGACGTTTGCGGTGTCCTGGGGCTCACGGCTACTGAGGAGGATGGAGCCATGCCGTCCTGGAGGCGATCAGAGAGAGGGGGCCGATGGAGGTCAGCGAGGAGATGATCGACGGCGAGCGCTGGGCGTCCCGACTCCCCTACCATCAGGGCGGACATGGCCACTGCTTTGAGGGCGGCGGCAAGGGGCTTGGCCGACTCCAACGGCGTGGCCTTGACGGCCTAGACTCACTCCGGGGGGAGATGAACATAGCTTCTTCGATGCCAGGTTTGGGGCTGGGGGGGTCGGGGGGGAGCGGGTGGAGGTGAGTGGCCGGACGTCCACTTTTCTATTTTCTACGGACTTGCCCGTTTTGGGGCTTGACTGAGACAATGGGTTGTTTGAGTTGGCATTTGGCTAGTTGCCGTGGGTGTGTTTGGGGTGGGGTTGGGTGTTGTTCTAGAGTTGGGGAAGTCCCGTCCGATGCTGTCCATACCCACGCTTGGCCTGCTCTGGCCTGTCCCGCGCGATTGCCCCGCGCCCCCCCCCCCCCTCTGGTTCCTTGCCCGCAGCAAAGCGTTCCTGGTCCCTGGGAGACATGTCGTCCCTGAAGGTGGTGACCCTTAATGTTAAGGGACTGAATAATCCTGTTAAGCGCAGGGCGATTTTGTCTCTGCTTGAGGGGACGCAGGCTGACATCTGCCTTTTGCAGAAGAGCCACTTATTGTCCCGCGACTGCCATAGATTGCGCTCTGCTAAGTTCCCCACCCAGTTTTTCTCCTCTGCAGCGACCAAAACCGCGGGGGTGGCTATTCTCATAGCGAGCTCCTTCAGGGGGGAGGTGCTATATAAATATGCTGAGCAGAAGGGGAGGCTTCTGGCATATCGCCTTCGCCTGGGAGGTATAGCGTTTACAGTTGGCTCTGTCTATTGCCCGAATGACCACCAGGAACGCTTCTTGGACTCAGTACTGGTGGATGTCACTGCCTCTCCTGATCGACATGTTATTCTAGGGGGGGACCTCAATATCGTCTTTGAATCAGTATTGGATAGATCGGCGCAGCGATTTCCACAGACTGGAGAACTTTCCCAGGCTGTGAAGGCCCGGATTGCGGACATGGATTTACACGACCTGTGGCGCTCCATGCACCCCACGGATAGGGACTACTCCTATTTTTCACATGCGCACCGGACCTACGCACGGCTGGACTATCTTTTGGTTAGTGGGCCGATGCGCGCTGCTGCTACGGCGGCGGACGTTGGGGTCCTGACTCTGTCTGACCATGCGCCGGTTACTGGCGCATTTGCGTGGCCGGCGGCCTCCCCCTCTCGGGGGGTGTGGCGCCTTAGGGACACCCTTTTGCACAAGAAAACGGTGGTGAAGCGTATTGAAGAGGTCATACAGGACTATCAGACACACAATAGTAATACAGACACTTCACTGGCGACACAGTGGGCTGCATTGAAGGCGGTTCTTCGGGGGGAGTTTATCTCCATCTCCTCGGCGGAAAATAGGGAGCGGCAACGGAAGAGGGATGAACTGACTACTCAGGTTCGGGAGCTTGAGCAGGTCCACCGCCGTATGGGTGCTCCGAGGGTTTGGAGGCAGCTGAAGGCGGCAAGGAAGCTCCTGTCGGCGCTGGACCTGGATAGAGCGGAATACGCTGCCTTGCGCTTGAAACATGCCTACTACACATGGGGGGACAGGTGCGGCAAGCTTCTGGCGCATCGGCTTCGGGTCGCGCAACAGCGTAATGTAGTGAAGGAACTCTTGAGTACAGACGGAGTGGCCGTTTCCGGGGACGCGGAGGTGGCGGAAACCTTCTGCAGTTTCTATGAGGCGCTGTACGCTGGGGAGCCCTCCTCGCCGCAGGACACCGAGGAATATCTAGAGTCGGTGCCCCTTCCGGCGCTGGATCCCATTCAGGCAGAATATCTGGAGCGGGATATTCACGTTGAGGAGGTGATTTCCGCTATAGCTAGGTTGAAGCACGGAAAGGCCCCGGGCCCGGACGGTTACACGTCCCTGTTTTATAAGACCTTTTGCCCGGTTGTGGCCCCTGTCTTAACTAGGCTATTTAACTGCTTCTCCGACCCGGGAGCCATCCCGCCGGATCTCCTGAGTGCGACGGTCTCGGTGATTCCGAAACCCGGGAAGGACCAGGCTTTATGCGGCTCGTATAGGCCCATCTCGCTCCTAAATGTCGACCTCAAGCTGTACACGGGGATTCTGGCATCCAGGCTGGCCCTGCACCTCCCCGGTTTGGTTGAGGCGGACCAAGCTGGCTTTGTGCCCGGCAGGCAGACGGTCGACAATACCAAGCGGGTGACGCACGTTTTAGAGAAGGCTTCGCGGATCCCAGGGGAGCGGATGTTGCTGGCAGTGGACGCTGAGAAGGCCTTTGATAGAGTTCATTGGCCGTATCTCGAGCTGGTTCTCAGGAAACTGGGAATTGGTGATAAATTCCGCAAAATGGTCTTCAACTGCTATAAGTATCCTTCAGCGTCGGAGCGAGTCAACGGGTGCAGCTCCCGTAGTTTTGCAATCGAGCGCGGCACGAGGCAGGGCTGCCCCCTCTCTCCACTCCTCTTTGCTCTCTACATGAAGCCATTCGCCCAAAGGATCCGCCACAATCCGGATGCTGTTGGGATCAGGATGGGCCAGTATGTCCACACGGCCAGCCTCTATGCGGACGATGTCCTGCTGACCCTGGACGACCCTAGGAGGTCCTTACCCGCCTGCATCCACGAGTTGGATGCCTTTTCACGTGTGGCCGGCTTTAAAATGAACATGAGCAAGTCGGTGGCTTTAGATGTGTCTTTGGCTGCGGACACTAGGAGGGACCTTCAGCGACTCTTCCCTATGCAGTGGTCATCATCCCTTGTACCATACTTAGGGATCCTACTGGCACCCACGTTGCCAGCGATGGTGACGGCCAATTACACTTCTCTCAGTAAAAAGATCAGGGAGGAGCTCGGCCGCTGGGGTAAGGGCCTATTATCCTGGCTGGGAAGGATCGCGGCGGTTAAGATGACGCTATTGCCCCAGATACTATATCTTTTCTGAGCCCTACCTCTCCTGCCTCCAGTGGGCTGGATTAGACAAACGCAGGCCGACATCTCCCTCTTTGTCTGGCAAGGCCGCAAACCGCGGATGAAGAGGGTTCTCTCCACGCATGCCCCGGAAGCGGGGGGCCTTGGTATTCCGGACCTCCGTAAGTACTTTCAGGCGGCGCAGCTACGATACCTTGTGGAGTGGAGCAGGTGGGAGTCCGATAAACATTGGCTTTTTTCAGGACCAGGCGGTGGCGGGCCGCACCCTACAGGAGGTTCCATTCTTGCGCCGTGCTCACCGCCCCCCCAACCTTTACGCCTCTTTCGTTACGCGGGTTCCCTTGAGGGTGTGGGACGCAGTATGCGAGGCCCGGGACCTTACCACTTTCCCTTCACCATTTACACCCATAGTGGATAACCCTGACTTCTCCCCGGGAATGGAGCCGGGCGCTTTCTCCCATTGGAGGACTGCGGGCTGCCGGGTGCTCTTTCAGGTCTATGGGCCGGAAGGCGTGGTTCCCTTTCAGCAGCTTCAGCAGGAGTTCGGCCTGACGGAGTTGGATAGACTATGCTACATGCAGGTCCGACATTGGGCCCTCCAGCCCCAGGTGCGGGACACCGCTGATCATCAAATTACACCGTATGAGTGGTGGCTGGTGACCCGAACCTCTGATGCTAAATTGATTACGGATCTTTATAAGCATCTACAGCCCCCACCGTTCCACTATTATAACCCGGGGAGGGAACGATGGCACAGGGAACTGGGCAGGACACTCAGCCACAAGGAATGGGACCAGATCGCACACCGGGCACGACACTCTGCGTACCATACCGGCCTTACGGAGACGTTTACCAAGGTGTCCACGTACTGGTACTACACCCCAGAGAGACTGTATGAGATGAATAGGCACATTGATAAGGGGTGCTGGAGAGGTTGCGGGCAGGTGGGGACCCTTTCACATATTCTTTGGGATTGTCCCTTGCTGGCCGCCTATTGGAAGGAGATTCTGGATGAGGTGGATAAGCACTTTGAAATTGAGCTTCCGCGCTTTCCGGCGTATGTATTGCTGGGCCTCCCTAATGGCCTAATGTATCCGCTGAAGTCCCGCAGGGGCAGGCAGATCGCCATCGCACTGGGGTCTGCGGTCCAGAATATCCTCATCCATTGGCGCACTACCACTGTCCCCTCCATTACGGGTTGGTTACATAGACTCTGGCACGTGTTGGGAATGGAGAAACTGTCGCTCACGGTGGCGGGGGAGATAGATCAATTTGATGAGCTGTGGCAACCCTTCCTTGCGCTGTTAACCACCAAATTCAGGGAGCTCACCTGCCCGAGGTACCTCAGGCTTCTGAGGCTGACGCCGCCGGCGATTCCGGCAGACTAGAATGAGTGGGGGGCGGGTTCTTAGTGAGGGGGGGTGTGGCTCTGGGGCGGGTAGTATTGGTAATGGGCCATTGGACGGGGGGGTTGGGGGGAGTTGGGGAGTTGGTTTTTTCTTTGGGGCGGGGGTTCTAAAGGGGGATGGGCTGTGCTTTTATGTATCAATTTCATTGCCTTCTTTGATCAGATTTGGGGTGCTAGATATGCGCAGAGTGGAGATATAAATTGCATTTCATTTTTTCATCTGCTATTGCTTCTCCTCTGGCCTAACGAACTGTTCCACGAGCACGCTCCTGATACTACGATTTTTCTCTCATTGTACTGTATGTAACCCTAACCTCCTGTTCCCTCTCCCCATGTTCTTTTGTCTTAATAAAATGCTTTAAACCTAAACTCCCTGGCGCACCTTTGTCTGGCTTAAAGAATGTTTCTGTAGGTTTTTCTGGCGCCCCGGTTACGAATCCAATTTGTACTCCGTTGTCTCTTTCTGTTGGATTTCATAGATTTGAAGCACCTCTCATTCTGACTACAGGTTGCGGTGAGAACTTGTTGGGATTGGACTTGTTAAAGAGATTGTATGCGACGCTGTATTGTTCTCCATCAGGAGTACATCTTATAATGGGCGAGAGAGTGATCTCTCTGATGTATATATTCAAAGATTGACTACCACCTGAATTGTCTTCCCTCCCTGATTCGCTTTGGGCTACTGGTCAGAACGATGTAGGCCTCTTGGAGATTCCGCCATATGTTGTGACACTAAAGGCGAATGCTAAGTTACCGCGTATTTCACAGTATTGTATCTCGAATGATGGTGAGCGAGCACTTTTGGCGATCATTTACGATCTGATCGAAAAGGGTGTGATTGAGGAAAGGAGAGGTAATGTGTGCAATAGTCCCGTTTTGCCTGTTCTGAAGAGAACTGATTCTTCACAGCCTCCTGTATATAGGTTTGTGATCAATCTTCGCGAGGTGAATAAGATCGTTGTTCCACAATTTCCCGTTGTACCTGATATCACCGCTTTGTTGACTTTGATCCCGGCTACAGCCACGTGGTTTTCAGTGATTGACTTGAAGAATGCTTTCTTCAGCATCCCGATTGCCGTGGAGAGTAGAGATATCTTTGGATTCTCTTTAGGAGGATGAAGTTTCCGCTTTAAGCGCGCTCCTCAAGGCTACTGTGAGAGTCCATCGATTTATAGCCAAGGTTTGAAGACACAACTTGATTTGTTGGTTTTACCTGATGGTGCTGCTCTAATTCAATATGTTGACGACTTGTTAGTTGCTGCTGTCAATGAAGAGATTTGTAGAGAGGCTACTTTGTCGCTGTTGTGCCACTTGTCTGATTTTCATCACAAAGTTTCTCTCTCGAAGCTGCAATATTGTCGACAAGAAGTAACTTACTTAGGTCACCTCTTATCGAAAGAGGGAAGGAAACTGACCCAAGAAAGAATTCAAGCTATTGCGAAAATGAGTGTGCCTACGACACAGAGAGTAGTACGTGCGTTTTTGGGTATAACGTCGTACTGTAGACAGTGGATCCCTAATTTCTCGTTGTTAGCGAAGACTTTGATAGCTCTTACTGTTAAGGATACTCCAAATCCTATTCCTTGGACTGAGGAATGTCAGAAGAGCTTCTAAGAATTACACGATGCGTTGTGTTCGGCTCCTGTGTTGGGTACTCCCGACTACAGTAAGCCTTTCACATTGTATGTCCACGAGAGAGGGATGTGCATTATCAGTGTTGACTCAACAGTTTGGTAATAAGCAACATCCATGTGCTTATTTTTCGTCGAACTTAGATCCGGTGGCTAGAGCGTTGCCGAGTTGTTTGAGAGCTACAGCAGCAGCGGCTGTTTCCATTCGACAGTCTGATGGTTTGGTTATGGACAATACACTGATTGTGATAGTTCCACATGCAGTGATACCTTGTTGAATCGTACCAAGACACAGCATTTAACTAGTGCTCGGTTGTCGGGTTACGAATTGACCTTGTTAGCGAGTCATGTGCACATTAAGAGATGCAACATGTTGAATCCAGCCACGTTGTTGCCGATTTCAGCTGAGACAGATAATGTTGAAGAACAGCATGATTGTTTCCTTAGTACTGAGGAAGAAACAAAAGGGAGGATAGACCTTAGGGATACTCCTTTTCTAGAGTGTGATGGTACTTTGTGGGTTGATGGTTCGTGCTTCAAGCTGCCGAATGGTGATACGACTGCGGCATATGCTGTTACGACTTTGCATACGATTGTTGAAGCTGCACGTATCCCGCATAATTTAGCGCAAGCAGCAGAGTTGATTGCATTAACGAGAGCATGTGTGTTGGCGAAAGGCAAACAAGTGAATGTGTACACTGACAGTCAGTATGCGTTTGGTGTGGCTCATAGTTTTGGACGTTTGTGGCTAGAACGTGGGTTCCTGACTTCGCATGGGACGAAGATCCAGCATGGACAGTTGGTGAATGAACTCCTTGAATCACATACTTTGCCATTGCAAGTAGCGATTGTGAAATGCAGTGCCCATAAGAAAGTTACGGATGATGTTGGTCGTGGAAATGCGTTTGAGGATGAAGTTGCGAAAGAAGCTGCGAGAAATGTGATGAGTCGAATGTATGTTGCAGGTCCGGCGAGATGGGTTCCAGATGGAAGTATGTGTGAAGATATGATTGAGAGTGTGAAATCCATCCAAGCTGAAGCTACAGAGAAAGAGTTGAATGAATGGAGAGAAAGTAAGGGTAGATGGGACTCGAATGGTTGTTGGACTGATTTGTCTGAGCATCAAAGATGGTTGCTACCCGACGCATATGTGCTTCCAGTTGTTACAATGGCTCATGGGATGGCACATATCAGCGTAAAAGGGATTTGTAAATTGTTGACCCCGGTTTGGCAGAATGCAGGAATTCCCAAATGTGCAGAGAATTTGGTTAAGAACTGTATGGGGTGTTTGATGTACAATCCTGGTAAGGGAACTCCAACCCCGGCTGGTCATTTTGCTCCTCCAACGTATCCGTTCGAGGCTTTGCAGCTGGATTTCATCCACATGGAGAGGTGCAACAACCTGAAATATGTGTTGGTGGTTGTTTGCTCCTTTTCTAGATGGGTGGAAGCTTACCCTTTGAAGGACAATACTGCCTTGTCCACAGCGAAAGCCCTTATCAAAGAGTTTTTCCCTAGGTTTGGTTTGCCGAGAATGGTCTGGAGTGACAATGGGAGTGAATTTGTGGGTCGAGTGATGAAGAGAGTATGTGAGGGATTAGGAATAAGGCAGAAGTTCCACGCAGCAAATCACCCCCAATCAGCTGGTTTAGTCGAGTGCTATAATGGCACTTTGAAATTAAAATTGTCCAAAATTCAAGCGAGCTCTGGTTTGCAATGGCCAGATGCTTTGCCCCTAGCCCTTCTGTCCACAAGAATGACTGTGCATTCGCGAATGGGTTTTAGTCCGTATGAGGTCGTGTTTGGCCGCCCGGCGAATATTTGGGGCATGCCAAGACCGACAAAGTTCAGTGAGCTTGAACGCCCTGTGTTACTTGATTACTTGTACGAACTGACGGCTAAACTGCGTGTCTTACACCAACAGGTTCACGATAGAATACCACAGGTTTCTGAAGATCCAGGTCACGCCATTGAACCCGGTGCCGGGGTATTTGTGAAGAATTTTCAGCGGAGCAAGAACGAGCAGCCCCGCTGGACAGGACCATACTTGGTTTTACTATCTACACGTTCTGCAGTTCGAGTGCAAGGCAAGAAAAACTGGATCCACAGCGTGCACTGCAAACGGGCTCCTTTGCCCTTAACGTACGACCGGTGGTTCAAGAAGGGACTTCCAGACTCTGAGACTGAAACTGTGCCACGTTTTTTGTCATTCAGCGATGCTCGTTTGATTGGAATGAACACTGAGAAAGAAAGTGACGATCTTCTGCAAGAAGCTGTGCCTTCTTTGAATCGATTGAACACTACCGAGCCTGAACTCCTGTTTAGAGAACAGACATTGCCTGGAAAAGACCGTTATAATTTTCCACCGAGAGTCATGGACAAATAAAAATAAATGAAGTTTTTATGATATTTCTGTTTACAGGTTAACTCTCCTCCGAGGAACTACTCATTTTTGTTTTTGGAACCGCCATCCGGGTTCAGCTGTAGGGTCGCGGTTGACAAGTCTTTGGAGTGCAAGCCTGAGACAATAGGTCAACGGTTCTGGTTGGCCTAAGGGAGTTGCCCTGGGCTGACAGAGGCATTCCTTAACATAGAACACCCTACCACCGCCAGCAGCATATTTACTGAGGATGGAGTTCTTCGAGTTGGAGAGACCTGTTGAGACAATAAGATTTAAGAGCAAGATATACAAACTAATGACTCTGAAAATATTTTTAATATTGTGCTTATTTATGCTACTGAGTTTAATGATATTTATAATTGGTTATGTGATATTCTCTTTTAAAGTGACGTTTACTCCCACTGTGCAACCTACACCTCCTCCTACCATTTCTTCTCATTCTTTTCACCCTCTGCCCGAACATGAAGTAGTTAGAAGATTGGAATTTGTCAATAATTCCTTTATTCAACTTTTGCACCAACACCAGTTAGTTATGAACACGACAAATTGTTGGATTTGTGGCCTAATGCCCCATACGACCGGTAATGGTATTCCGTACTTGGTTTTGCCCTTCAGCCTTAATGGTTCTATTTGGGCATATAGAACGATGTTCATCTATGCCCATAGTGTCTATCCCCTACGTTCACCGAAAGACAATCCGAAGAATAGTGCTATAGCTAGAGGCATAGTCGACATGGTTAAAGGGGATGAGAAACAACCATATAGCGGTTGGGACGTTACTGGATATGGAGTTAGTCTGAGTGTTAACCAGCGAGCGAAAAGTTCTCCACCGATTTGGATAGTGCCCCATCAGGGTCGCTATTGTCTGCAGGGTAATGGCAAGAATCCAAGAGCTCAGTTAGGAAAGAGTGTCTGCACTGAGACTTATGTATTTATGTCTCAGACTTCCCCAGCGTTTTTAGCAGCTAAGGGTACTTATTTTGTTTGCTATGACAAAGCGTATACATGGTTGCCCCCTGACTTTTCAGGCACATGTTTTGTTTCTTTCCTGTTGCCCCCCACTTTCACAGCTGCGGCAGATTACCATAAGACAAGAGTTGCTAGAGGTGTCTTCAGTCAGGAAGGGATTGGTGTCACTACAACGCATGCTTTTACATCGCATGCCTTTACAACGCGGTTTTTACCACGCAGTCCATTACAACGCATAATGCTTTTAGCAGCGACGGCTCGTGGAGGGAGTTACGGTGGGGCAGGAGGGGGAGGGGCAGGGCGGAGGTTGCTAAAAACCGGCATATGGATAATTGCAGGTAAGTAAACAATTTAATTAATAAAACGAATTTCGTAGTGCGCCTTGCATCGAAAAATGCAATGCAGTGCGAGCTACGAAATTCGTTTTATTAATTAAATTGTTTACTTACCTGCAATTATCCATATGCCGGTTTTTAGCAACCTCCGCCCTGCCCCTCCCCCTCCCCGCCCTCCTGCCCCACCGTAACTCCCTCCACGAGCCGTCGCTGGCTTTTAGGCGCTGGATAGTGAATTATTTAATTTACTATTCCAACTCCAGTCCCCGTGGATAGCAGGGAAGGTGTTGGATAGTAAATTAAATATATTCCCTATCCTAGAGCGCCCCCCAGCGCAATGCGTTGTAATGGTATGCGTTGTAATGGTTGCGATGTAATGGTAGTGCGTTGTAAAAAATGCGTTGTAAGTGATGTTCCCCGTCAGGAAGATACCACAGGGCAAGAGTTGGGAGATTTCTTTACGGGTTTTCTGCCGTTCTGGGGACCAATGGCTAACAGCAGGAATATTCACCAGTTGACGAGAGTGGTTGAGTCCACCATAGTCGAAACTGCCTGTGCCCTTAGTAACTTGACTGCTGAGCTTCAGTCAGATCGACTTATGAATAGAGTTGCTCTTGATGTCATACTTGCAGACCGAGGTGGAGTATGTAAACTGATTCAATCGAGCTGCTGCGTTTTCATTCCAGACAATGCTCCGTCAGTCTTTCAGGCCATTTCCAGACTACATAAGATCTCCGATTCTGTACATATAGATAAGGGAGATTGGTCGTTGATGGGATGGTTTTGGGGATTGATATCCACGTGGGGATGGAAGATTCTGATGGTCATTGGGATGGTCTTAGCTATCCTTTTCCTGTTCTGTCTCTGTGTACAGTGTGCTCCTGCTATTTGTGGCCTCTGTGCTACTTCGTGTGTGAGCAGACCTATCCAGAGAGAGGTACTAAGTACTAGGATGATGCTACAGTAACATATCGATGATCTGATATGGACCTAGATATAGACCTAGATTCAGATTGACATGGGTTTGGGTTTATAGCCTATGTAAGGGCAAAAGGAGGGTCTGTAGTTCCGTAGTTTGAGCGTCTGTGGTTCGGTGGTTCCTAACCCGTTCAATGAAGGTCGTCGGAAATAGACGATTTTAGTAACAGCGGACCACAAATCACAAGTGCGGTGTGTACGAGTGTTTTCGTCTTAATCGATCAATGAGAACACTACATATTCAGGGATTTTGTTTGAACCCTCGGGTTCCATTTTGTGGACGGCAGCCATTTTGTGTGGTTGCCCTCACATAGACCGATGACTACGGCCGAGCGAGTCCTTGGGACACGTACACCTTAGCTGACTTCTGTATGACCTGGCCGAACTGACTCCCTTGCCCGAGGCTGACCCCGCTGAGCCAGTTCCTTGTTAAGTAGCTGGTCAGATAAAGATCAAAGAGCAGGACATTGCTGAGTTTACAGTACACTGCACCCACCTTTCTATCTTGCTTCTCATCTGTTTCTGCTCCTTCCTTTACGACATAATCACTGATTTAAGTTGAGGTTTTATGATGGGTTTGTGCGGCCTGATCGAACAGGAAAGTTGGAATTTGCTTAGTCATTTCTGGTGGGCTGGACAATGGAAAATGGGATTGTCGTCATGCGCTACTTTTGAAAAGTCAGACTGTCATTGGTTAGTTTGTATGTAATTGATGCTAGCCAGGAATGTGATTTTTGGCATAAAATACCATGCTCCGCTCATTGAAATTGTGCAGTCTCTAGTGAACCACCTGTGTTGTGCTTCGTAGACATCTGTTCCTGGTTGCAACCAATAAACTTTGGTCTTTGACGTCATCAAGAAGTGTCTCGTGTCTCTGTTTGCCGAGGCAGGGGAATCCGAAGACATCGAGCGTTATCCCTGGCGCTGCTGGGTTCTAAAACCCGGTTCTTCAATAGTGTGTCTACTCTGTCCTCTTATAGGCCTCTTTTTGGTAAACTTCAGGGCACAGGGACTGTGCTCGAGTCCTGCAATGGCTGCTGCAAGAGACATTTTTCTCTTGCTTCAGCCAATCGGATCCCTGGTTACGGTGGCACCCAATTTGGAATTGTGGGTGTGAAAGGGACAACATGAGAAAAGGCTCCCTCTTGAAATCAGATCTCTCTTTTTGTTTTATTTCTGTAAGAATATTTTAAGAATTCCAAATGGCAGAGGCAAACACACGTATGAACCCTTTAAAGCCCACTTGGCATCTTTTATAAACACTAGTTTCTCAAAAGTTAAAGGACAGATTCATACCAAACGAAAACATGCTTTCTGAGAAAAGATCTACTTTTTGGGCTGTAAGCGTGAGCAAAGTTTCCAATAGGAGCGAAAATGGAAAATCACTTAACTTAACTTTTTTCCCTCTGCACAGATCTACACAAAAATCAACATGATAAAGCTTAGATGACTAAGCTAGTAAATTGCCAAATTCAGTGCAAATCTGTCTACGGGTCAAAAGTTATAAGCAATTTACTGTTTAATGGAATATGTATCTGAACCTTCACTACATAATAGTGACTGATACTGCGTCGTAATTATATATAAAAGTGTGTTTGTTACTACAGTATAGCAAAGGTATTTGGCATGCCAAATACACCTCTTACTATCTCTCAGATTGCATGTCAACATTTCTTTCTTCAGGAAAAACTCTCCTAGAGGAGTTCTCATCAATACGCTGTTACCTTACTTCACCCATTTAACACCCTGAATCCTGATTTTCATTGTATATATTTTGCTAAAACAAGTGCAATTGAAAAAATGCCCGGACATAAACCTTTTATGCCGTTGTGCAGAGTATTGTATTACCATTGTTGAGGTAGAGTGACTGCATAATCCTAATCCACTTGTGTCTTCACCTTTATCCATCGGCAGATATTGTGCGTGATTGTGTGCATGTCTGTGTGTGTATAAGTATATACTGATAATGGTTTGCAATATTTGCATAATGTCCTCTTGCGTAATTCTGTGAAATGCCGATCTGTCATTTCATGCCATATTTTAGCTCTAAATACATCCTCTCGTCAAATTTTGATGCAAGGACAAAGTTCTCACTAAAAAGGTGCCAGAACAAAAGCACAGCTAACAGCTGCTCTCATTCTGTTGTTCCTGTGCATTTACAGCAATCTGTTTTACAGCAGGTGCTTATCTAAAAAGAGGTGAAACGGCTTAATTTCAGGATTGTCGCATAACAACCTTAGCACGAAATTTCTAAAATGATGCTGGCTTAATTTAAATATCACCAAGGCCTATATACTAGCACCAACTCTTGAAGCATTGCTCCCTAACAGCTCATTGGATATCATTGCAAGGACCTATGTAACCAGTTTGTGGAAGGGAGGGCGCAGACCACAAGCCACCCTTATGGGGACCAAGGCCAGCCCTGCAGCTCCTCCCTGCAGCAACCACGCAGCAGGGACGGTGACTGGAATGCGCACTTGGATGACAGGCGCAGAGCTCCACTGGCCCCTTGGGCTGGCATTAGGAGAGAGCCTGACCCGCAGCCATCAGCCTGTGTGTTAATGCAGCGCGGGCATCTCCAGCTTCCTGATGGGTTATTTACAGAATCTCCTCCAGTCCCACTGCTCTGTGCGGTCAGAACTTATAGGCATCCTTGTTAGGCGGGCGCTTCCTTTGATTCTCCAAGTAAAAGAAACGAGAACAAAAAGAGGCTGTAATATTGACCCGTGCATTGATATCCCATTCATCTGGGTTATAATTAGTGACATTACCCCTGGCAAGCCACGGCGGCGGATCCCATTGTTTTATGAGCTTATTAATGTCATGGCAGCCGACCGAGCAGGGGAAGCCAGAAGCAGGGAAGGCAGAGGCTGGCAGGGAGGCCAGGGCACAGGAGGGCTGCTGCACATTCTGGCTACCCTAGGCCAGTGGGTGTGAAGAGCAGAGGAGGAGAGAAATGCATGGCCGCTGCAACCAGGAGCGATGGAAGCAGCAGGGGAAATATAGCCTGAGACAGGAAGTCATCAGTGTGGGTTACTAGAGGCAGAAATATATATGTACACATATGCAGCCCAGAGGCGAGCAGTCCTTGCTGTGCCCTGTGTATGAGTAGGGGCCAAAAGGTATCATGAACTCAGACTGGATGAGACACAGTGAGCCAGAAAGGGCACAGAGGTAGATATAAAGGCGAACAAAATGTTACACACGAGTAAGCACTATGCAGAGAAGCCAGAGGGATGAGCGGCGTGGAGAGGCGGTGGGACATATTCTGGCAATACGTCAAAATAAGATGGCCAAAGAGGATTAGAGGAAGCAGAAATAGAGATATTGACTGAAAGAGGGAGACATTCATAAAATGTAAATTGATACTTGTATAGCGCACTACTCACCCACAAGGCGCTTTATACGAATACCGCTGTGGAACCCATCCTGGCTTTCCCTGTTAGGCGTCCACTCCTGGGCACCCGCAAGGTGGAGGCCAGGCATCCTTAGCGTTGTTGGGGCCGTTGTGGAGATTAAGCAAGCTATTGCCCAGAGTTGCAGAGTGGGACTCCATGATTGGAATAGGCACCGAGGCGAGAATTATCAGGTCCATGGAATTTTGAGCCCAAGACCCACCGAGGCAGGGAATTGAACCCTGGTCCCGGGCTAGACCTCTGCATCAGGGTCTGCCGTTCTAATCTTGGTGCAACACTTCTCCACATTCATTGTTGGTTACTAGAGATATACATGCACAGCCTGGATAGAGGTAGACTGCGATGTGTGCTGTGTAAGTGTATCATATGAGATCATGAACACAGACTAGTTCATGTACAGTGAGCCAGAAAGGGATAAGTGCACATGGGCCAGAGGGAAGCACAAAGGAGACACAAAGAAACATGAATACAGACAACTACTTGAAGACATGAGAGAAAACCCGATAGGCGAGGTGCAGTGAGTTGTGCATGCTTTCAAACCGGATACAAGGATGGAATGTAGCGAGAAACCAGGAGAATGGTTCAAGTATGTGTACAATGACGCGATGAACCATGCACAATGAGAGATACAGACAGTCATTAGAATGTAGGGATACAGACAGTTGCAAAGAGGCACACAGCACACAAGGAGAAAGCAACACAGGCAGATGCTGTGAAGTGGCGCATCAGGATGGATGTTATGCTTTCATTCTGATAGCATGTGCAGTGCTGTGCATACATATACATTTCATGAGTGACAGCATAACTACTTGTACACTAAGAAAACTGGAAACCTTGGGGAAATAGAGAAAAAACCAGGAGCTCTATGCTCTAGCCAATAGAGCTGAATTTTTCCAAGTCCTATAGGATTTGGGTCTGGGTACTAAACCAGAGAGAATCAAATTGCTGCCCAATAGACATTCAGCACCGTGCTTCCCTCTACATCTACCAGGGCTGATCTATCATTGGTCTCCAACTAAAATCGGGCATTCATGTCCTCCACACTTTATGTCCTCTCCACTCGCTAACAATCCTATGCCAGTAGTACCTGGGAGAATCTCTTAGGATTTAAGACACTTCTTTTCTACAATAGTTTTATTGGGGCAGGCACATTCGTCCAAGCCTCCAACGAAGCCCCATCATTATTTAGTGTATGTATAACAAAGCATTTGGGTCTCTTTCCCAAATGCCCATAGAAACTAGGTTGAGAGCAACAAGGGCCCTCTTGGGTCCCTTCCTCCATAGTTAGCATTCTTGCTATAATTAGTGTGGCTGATACAAGTTCTTTCACCTGGCAGCCTCTTTTAAAATGTCTCACCTTGTGACATTTGAAGCAAGTTATCACTGTAAGCCTGGGAGAGCATTCGGGTCCCCTTTTTTCTTCATTTGGTCCTGCCTAGGAATCCAAATTCCTTTTTTGCTTCAGCTCCCCCCCACAACCCTCACCCCTCATTCCCCCCAATGGAACCATGGAAATTGCCCTGGCCCTTACCTTCCACTTTGTTTGAACCTGTCTTTGGAGAGTTTCTCTCTCTCTTTGACTTAGAGCCATGCCGCTCCAGTCCATTGTTACCCTTGATGGCTAGCCATTTGTCAGCCAACACTGCACGTTTCTCTGGATTCTTCTCTGTCCGATCTGACAGGTATTACTTAGGCGAGGTAGAGCTCACCTTCATGAGTTGCTCTCTAAATATCAGGTGGTTTAGTGCATGAAAATCTGTAATCTCCTTCCCTCTCACTCACTCATTTCAATTATGCAATGCTCCAGGAACTCAAGTTTTAATCAAAACACCATCTGCTCACTTGATGTGTTTAAACATCTGTAGGTATTGAGCTGGTATCAACTCAAACCTGCTAATCAGATCTTCTTTCATTCAGGCACACACCATTTGCTCAGCCACAGCATCTTTTCAATGATTGCTGTCTCTTTCAGAGGCAACCAACTCATCAGTGTTGCAGTCTTAGACACATCATTCAAAGCCTGAGCTTTACAGGCAATATCAAAATTTACAAACTATTCCAAAATACTTTGCCTTTCCAAATATATGTGTGCAAGTACTTTCTGAACTTCGGCAAGCACACCAGAAGAGTTCTGAGTGGAATCGTTTTTCCCCAGGGGCAACTGCTTCCCTCCTAAGGTTTTTCCTTTCAAGGGCTATCTTCTCCCTCTCCAATTCCTTCTCACTTTCTTTGTCTTAACTTTCTCTCTCCCTCATTTTCTCTGCAAGGGCCAATTCTTCCTCTTTCTCTCTCCTCTTGTCCTTCTGTCCCTGGTAACCAATCTTAGCTTTTCCCTCACTAACTCCCTGGCCTTCTCCCCTTCTTCTGCCTTCGCTGTTTGGAAAGCCAGTTGCCACGCTCAGGGTCTCTGGTTGACCTTTGAAAGGGCATCGTTCCTGAAAAACAGTATCATTTGAACCCTAAAAATCACTTGCAGTCAATCAATCAATCATAGCATTTGTAACGCGCACTACTTACCCGTGAGAGTCTCTAGGCGCTGGGGGAGGGGGGTGCTGCCGTGATTTCCTTAGAAAATTTCTTGTAAGCAAATGTTGGGAAATATGCACAATATCTCTAGGGGAATCTGGATTATGGGGGCTCAGAGACTTTACTTCTCCAAAACTCCTTATCAGGGTTTGCATCAATATAGCTTCCCGGAGTCTACTTCAGTTTCTTCTTTCCCAACCAGTTTTTCTAAATGGGCTTTCACGAAACTCACAAGGATCTTCCTATCCTTGCTTCTGGGAGTGCCCCACCCTCTATCTATAACCAGCTCTAAGGACAGTGTGTCAAGGATTAGTCCCCCAACCTTATATTCCACATACGTGCTTTGTAGGTTTTAAGGAGATTAGGTTGAACTTATTGTACTGCTGTAGTGGCTTGAAAATTGCCTTCGTGGGAACTCACACTGCTTGCAGCGAATTGTTAGGCCCCGTTCAGAGGCCACAGGGCAAGTAGGGGTTACTGGGCCACAACAATGGTGGTTGAGGCCTTTTACCACTGCCAACATGGGGTCTGCACCACTATGGTTCTGTAAACTGGACCAAGAACAACCCCTTCCAAAAGGCATTCTCAGCAGTAGGGAGGGGATCAGTCACAGGCTTCTCGGAACATTAGTGTGCGGGGTACTCAAGTTCAAGAATCAATAACACCCTGTGTCTCCTTGTCCAGCCCAGTGCTTCCCTCTGTATAAAAGACAAGTACTTTCTCACCCAGAAAACGACTTTTACTACACAATCAATAATGCACAAACACCCAGTTCATGATTTGCATCTTTGTGCTGTAGGGGCTTCTGGTGATCATTCCTCCACCACCCCCTAGTGGGTACCTTGTCTTTGGGCTCCACCCTCAGGTTCAGAGTTCAAGGTATATTGGTGGGTGTAACTCCTACTCCCCCACCACCTTGTTCAAGTCTTCACATTCAGTGTCTTGGGCAAAAGCCTGTTTAGTCTCTCACTTACACCCTGACTGACTAAAAAATCATGCACCCCAGCAAGTAAAGCTTCTGAATTGTGTTGTGTGAATGGGAGTGAACCATATCTACTAGAAATATGTCACTGCTCTGCTTTCTTCCTGCTCTTGCACACTTTTGGCTGTCATGCTCCCATCGGAAACCTTTGCACCATAGTACAAGGGTGTTTGCATTGTGCTAAGCATACGTTTTCTAAGTGTCCCTTCCAGTACAAACAGCATACTTTAAGGCATTTTCCACTTTGTATGTGTATTGTAAAATGCAACCCACATGCAAAGATGGAAAAATGAGGAGGAATGAAAACATTTCACTTCATTAAGCCTCCCTCAAGGAGGCACAGGGCTTTGGCGCAAATGCCTGTCCATAATTATTTGTGGCGCAGATATGTGTCAAAACTCATTGGTGGTTGGAGGCAAACCAAAAGCACTAACTATGGAGATCCCATGCGCTTCCCATGGGATGCTCTTTTGGCACAAAATATTGCAAGGCAACATATTGACAGCTTTGTGTTACGTTTAGTAGAAATCCAACACAAATCATGATTTGCACTGGTATGTAAATCCCACCACTGCACTTTGTCAGGTTTGTGTTAAAAAAGCAAAACAAACCTGATTCAAAGTGTTTGTAAATCTGGGCCCAAGTTTCTTAGTAGTAGCACAGGTCTGCTTTCAGCCCTCCTGTGGCACCAGGATCTCACTGGAAGCAGGAGCCTCCAAGCGGCACACTGCAGTGTTCTCAGAAGCTGCCTGACAGCTGGCTGCATGGTGTGTTGCTCAGAGTGAAGCTAGAGGAGCAACTGGGGCCTCTATAGGCTGCAGATTGAGGTGAACTCTGGTGAATATTCCATTAACGACCTAAGTCACTACAACATTTGGGCGAGTTCTTGATGCTTCTTCTAGAGCGTGCAGTCTCCTCTGCAGATGATGAATCTCCAGAATGGGGAACGCCAGGCGATATCTTTGGCACATGGTGCCTCGAGGTGACAACCTTGATTTTTCACAAAGTCCCTCCAGGGAACCTCTTGGGTCACTTAATCTTCCAGGCTGTCTCCAACCCAGTGACACAGTTGGCTGTGCCAAAGTTACTCAGTTCACTTGGTTGGCACATGGGCCACCAGCAGGAGCTTATCATGGCTTCAGGTGGCCTTCCATATGGGCATACCTGTCTAGGTGCCTGCCAGATACAATGGGAATAAATGACGAAGGATACACTGCACAATCCAGCATACTGCTCGTTCTTCAGCACAATTGCTTATTATCAAAGTCCCTTTCATGATCTGCGCAGGGTTGTCATTTCCTTCCCTCGCTCACAGGTAGAGTTTCTTGACACCCAGGATGGTCCAGTAATTGCTTCTTCAGATCTGACTCCAAGTGATGCACCCTTGCCTCTGGAGAGCTGGCTGTCAGTGTGACACCAACTCTTGACTGTGTAGTAGGCTTGGAGTACTCTGCGGAGTACCTCCTTTTGGGTAGAAGAGACCAAAATAATGAACAACCATTGTTCTATAGCTCCTATCGTTATACCGGTTCCACAGATGTAGAATATGTATTCCAGGCCTGCTTCCTTGGAACTTGTTTGAGTCAGTACCCAAATCATGTGTCCTTTCCAGGCCACCTTCCAGGCCTAGCGTTTGCATGCAAGGATGCTCTGCCCAGCAGGACAGTCTATAGGTGGGGGGCCCGCCACAGAAGGACAAAGAGGTGAGAGTATGCTGCATCCAGCTAATAACATTTTTGACCCCTGCTCACAGAGATCTTTCCCTATCAGTATATATATATGGCAGAACTCATCCTGTACCTCCTGCCATCAACTCAATGGCAGCTACAGTCAGAGTCACTTAGAGCCAATGTACCAGGAAAGGCCCTGGCACTTCAAAGGAAAGATTGTCTACTCTCTCCTTACCATAGACTGGTGATCTCCCTCCCATCTAGGAGATGCCAACATTATACATGTGTTGCCTGAAGAAAGCAACCTCTCCTCCATCTTGTACTCTAGTCTAGTCTTAAGACTTCCAAAATGGAACCTGCTGAACTGTACCACTTGGGCATGTCTAGCACACACACACACGCATAAAACGCATGGGATGTCACGTTCAGGATTCTGGGTTTATCGTGAGCAAAGGAACTATATGCGAATGGGTCTGTAAGCATGTATTCATGTCTCACACGTCTGCCAGTGTAATTCGTCAACTATGGTATGCTGCCAACACTGTGCTCCAAACACGAAATCCACGACAGTGACTGTGGTCCCCCGTCACTATGAGGGTGTGCTTGGTGCACCCCTCCCCATTCAGGGCTAGGTCCAGTCCCTGTTGTGAAAAGCCTGTGTGCACATACACAGGCTTTTGCTGACTATCCCTCTGCCTGTCCCTTGGGTGGCACCATTGAACAAAAAAAAGAACAGAATCACAGATATGCAGTTCAGGCACACAGGGCAAGGGGCACGACTGGTCATCATGCGAAGGACATACCCATCCCAACATTGAGTTTAGACTCAGGTAAAGCTAGGACTGCTGAGAGACAAAGTATACATTACACGACACGGAGTCTGGTTCCAGTTCTCTGCATTAGTACCTGATGCTTTAATATTGGCATAAGAGGAAACACCATAAGCATCACCAACACGGCTCATCATCACCGCTGGACTCATCAGCAATGAATGACGGTTTCTCACATAACCTTTCTCTGGCTCCTCTAAAATCAGATGAGCATCTCAGTCAGTCATTTTCCTGAATTGTAAACGATGCTCAAATCTGTATAATACAAAAATATCCAAATGGAGGACTACCCAGAGGTCTGCTTTATCATATTTGAAATCACACCAATGAATGAGTAAACTGCCAGGTATAATCACAGCCGGATGTTCCAGCTAAATAATGATGCCAATCGGAATGTCAGTGATGGATGTGGGCAAATTCTCCAATCACATGAAGATCTCCGAATACATTTTACAAGGTGTAGAATAATGTAAGTGTGCGCCTTGTGCGTAAATGGTGAAAAAACCGAAAGGACTCTTCTAAAAGATGACACAAATTAACTGACGACCTATCCAGTGTTACAAAGAAAATTTATTAACCAAGGCTATGTTATGTTGACATAGATTTGTAGTTCACTGTATTACATTAGTATGGCCTAACAACACCGCTGTATTCAGGTACCGTCATTCCCTGTCCCAAGATGATGTGTTGGGGGACCTTTCTGCCCTGTCAAAAGCCTGTCCCAGACTTCAGCCTGTTTGCTATTTGAGTAGGATCATCAGTAGTGAGGGAAGGATCATCGGTAGTGAGTGAAGGATCATCAGTAGTGAGTGAAGGATCATCGGTACTGAGTGAAGGATCATCGGTGGTGAGTGAAGGATCATCGGTAGTGAGTGAAGGAGCATTAGTAGTGAGTGAAGAATCATTGGTAGTGAGTGAAGGATCATCGGTAGTGAGTGAAGGATCATTGGTAGTGAGTGAAGGATCATTGGTAGTGAGTGAAGGATCATCGGTAGTGAGTGAAGGATCATCAGTAGTGAGTGAAGGATCATCGGTAGTGAGTGAAGGATCATCGGTAGTGAGTGAAGGATCATCGGTAGTGAGTGAAGGATCAACAGTAGTGATTGAAGGATCGTCGGTAGTGAGTAAAGAATCATATGTAGTAAGTGAGGTTATTATTTTGTTTGCACTTTCGGACATGTAACTATTGGTTTTTTATCAAAACAGGTCTAGGCCATCTGAAGGACTGGTATGTGCATTGTGTGGCTTAAAATATTTGTATGCGTTAACGAGTTCTATGTTAACTTGTCGGACTCCACTGTATTCCTTTAAATCAGTCTAGATGTGGGGTGTTGGGTGGGTCTTGGTTTTATGTGGCATGCGGTGTCTTGGAAGGATATATCAGTTTATAAAGAGTGGACTGCTGTTGTGAACTCAGTGAGGTCCATCTATGTGGTGTTTCTGAGCTGTGCGGATGTGTGTACATTGTTCTAACTAATGTGTTCTGTTAGCGGTAGTGGTTGTTTAATATTATGATCAGTACTGCTATGAGCTCAGTTAGGCCTTAGTATTTGCATCAGTGTAAGTGAACTGAGTCTTCTGTCTAAGGCGTTCTGGTGGACATTGTCTGGTACCTTGTAGAGTTTACAGTTGATCAAACAGCTTCTTCTAAGAACCAGTGACATATCCATGGTTCTGTACTCCCATCAGTGGCAACTGCCAGGGAATGGTGGCGGGTACCTTCCGAACTCCGGCCGCCGCCTCTGCTCTGTCCTACTGTCCATGACACATGGAAGAACACAGGCTCCCAGGCTGCCCTAGCCAATCATGGCACTGCTGTTGCCAGCACGACAGCAGCATTGTGATTAGTCTGAGCGCCGTCGGTCGGTGCTCAGACGTGGACTGTGAGCCTGCGCTTGTTCTCCACCCAGGCTGTGCAATACAGTCAGGTGGAGAACATGCTAGAGTGTGCATGACTGTTTGGCCGGTCCAAAATGGCCAAACAAACCGTGCCTGCCACTCCTCCCCCTGCTGGCGGTCACGACAGCCCAGCCCCATCCCGCCCCGTAAAACTGCTTCAGTACCGAAAAACAAAATGATAATTACATTGAGTTATTAACATTTTATTTTTCCTTTTTGCACTGCTCAGACAGCAGTGGGCCTGCGCTCCTCCGCCTTAGCTGAGGAGCCGCCACTGACTTCCACGTGCACCTCTGGGAAGTGTTCACATTTGTGTGTGTTGTTTATAACTGTGTGTACTGCTGTTTGTAGTACCTTGATTCCCAACTATATGGAATTGCTGAGCTGTGTTGGTAGATTGCTCACGGAATTGTCTAATGTGCTGTGCTGATTGCTCAGTCTCGGGGTGTCCGCACAGCCCCTTATTTAATGAAGCCCTTAAGGATGCTCAGTTCCAGCTCCTCAAGCTGAGCAAAGCCCTTCGCTGTTCCATCTGGCACCAGAGAATAAGTGCTTGGGCAGGTTAGACCGCTGCTGTAATGCTCTCCGCGCAGTCCTCTGGAAAAACAAAACAGACTGTAAGTGTAATTAATATAACCCAAGACTGCTCACAACACAAAAAACAGCATGAAACTCCCTGTGTCAGCTCCATGGGAGAGAGAGCGTGCCAGTGTTGTCTACCTTCGCAAACCGTCGATCAGCACAGACATCAGCTGTGACTACACAATCACCCAGTTACTATTTGCAAGAATGATTAATTATAATTTAGTTGAGTAACAATCACTGGCAGCCCTCGCAGGGTAGCACCTGCAGCACGTGCTGCACTTGTCCGACAAAGATCGCACCAAAGCCTTGGCAGTGGCGGCTGCTCGTGTTGCGAAGTGGTGGGGCAGGCGGAGGGGGAACACAAACAAAGAAAGACGGGTTTATGAATATATATTAAATAGCACTTATCTGCTTCAATGGCCACCACCTTGCTCCCGATCCTCGCCTCCTGCCTTTGAACTGCTGCACACTGCTAAGCCTCCCAGCTGTCAATCCTAGGGCTTCTCTCATATTGGGAATACTGTTCCCAGCATGAGAGCTGCGCTGGTATTGGTCTGAGCGCCCTGGTTCGGCGCTCAGACATGGACTGGGAGCCTGTGTTGGTTCTCCGGCCAGCTGTACAACATAGCTCAGGTAGGAGAAATGCTAAGTGTGCATGACAGTTTGGCCGGCCCTAGATGGCTAGCCAAACTGTCATGCACACTTAGCAGTGCCCACCACTCCCCCCTCCTCCCTGGTGCTGCTTCGTCACTATGGATGGCCCCCCACCTCCCTCGGCTTGGCTGGCAGCCTGCAAGACAAAAAATAAAATGATACTAAAATTGTTTTATTATTATTATTTTTTTGTCCTTTGCCGAATTTCAGCAGGGGGGTGACTCTCCTCTGCCATAACGGAGGAGCAGACCCTGGCCCAGAATTTGCTAGGGAGGAGGTGACAGGAAGTTAGTTTTCCTTTCTCCATGCCTCAAGACATTTTACTGCTGTTTTTTTGCCAGCAAGGTCGGACTGGGACATAAAATGGGCCCGCCCACCAAAATAAAAGTGGCATCCATTAGCGAAGCAGGTAGCTAAAAAAAACAAGTGGTCATTTCAGGTAAAACTACTGTAAAAACTCACCCACCTGGCCATAAAACCGTTTCACAACTGCTAAAAAACCGGCCCACACACTGATTGTCAGATCAGCCCATCGGGCACTGCCTGATTGCCCTATATTTCAGTTCGACCTTGTTTGCCAAGGAGGCTACAGTCAGGTCTCTGAATCCTGTGCTTCACGAAATGAGAGAAATGTATTGGTGGATGAATGAGTGAATGTGTGAACTCTGACACCATTCTCATTTAGGTGATTTTCTGAGAGAGCCTCCTGACAGTCCTGCTGCTGTCACTTGGGCACCTGCTGTAGGTGTTGCATGATTTGATAAGCAGCTGTTACCTACTGCGCTATATAAATACAAACCTTTTTTCCTCCTCTATCCCTCTGCTATCATTCTAAATCCAAATAACTGACTAACCTGTCCACCACTTAAAATGTACTTGCATGTTTCACTATACTAATTCAACACTAATCCTCTATGGATCCCGGAGTAGCGTGCTACTCGCCGAAAAAGCGCTTTGACGCCTTGTGAGGGGTAGTAAGCGCTATAGAAATGCAATTACAATACAACACAATACTAGGTCATTGTTATTAAGAGTATTCTGGCCAAAGCCCAAGTAACTATGCTTTAGACAGGCACACTGGTGCCAACTTCTTTGAAAAGGTTTTGAATGTGCATGCCTCAAGGGCTGCTGAATCCCAGCCTCTGTGCTGCACCTGTTCAAAATGTAAAGGGCCACCAGTGGTAATAATAAAAGCTTTGTAGCGCTGAAAAGATATGCCCGACAGACAGCACTGTAGAAAGCACATGATATTAGAGCGCTGAATGGCATTATCTTTGCTAATAATTGTATTTTATTGAGTGCACGCCACTGCAGATGCCCTGACTCTGAAATGCAAGTTCCGCGGTAATGTTGCTCATATTATCCACTTTGGAAGGATGCAGGTCTGATCCAGCACCGGTGGGAATTTAGCCTGATACCTGGAGGTCGTTTTGCCCGCTGATATATCTCTCTTCTAATGCATCCTGCTTGGTATAAAGTATTTATGCCTGTGCAGCAGCACTTTAGTATCCAGTTTATTTACACCATTAAGAAGGTAAGGTTTCTGGGTATAAATTAACAGGGGAGCAGAACTGAATGTAGATGTACTGTGAGGCGCGGTGCCCTTAAAGCATTCCCATCACTGGGGTGGTGTGGGGCATTCATAATGATTACAACCCAAGGTGCATATGACCTTAGCGTGCACTGGAGGCCCGGGGTCTCTCCCAGCCCAGCAGCCGTGCACATTATGTTTTAAAGCCGCAGCACCGCCCCAGGTCACACCTTTGCGCCTGGTTTGTTCCTCTCTGTGTTTCTGAGAAGTGATATGTATTCATGTATGTGTTTACAGCGTGCTGGTCGACACACAGGGGGGTAGGAACAGCATCTAATCACGGCTTTACATAACACCAAAGCCCCGAGCACCACAGGGAAGAAAGGGGGAGCATCAGAGCCGGTCTGCAGGCTGGAGGAGGCCAGGAGTATGCTGGCAACGGAGCAAGCAGCTACAGCATGAACGTAGGCACAGGAGACCTTTACAGGGGGCTTCTGTACTGCGCGTGGCGGGTACGGCCTCTGGACAGAGTACCAGTGCCAGGCGGACTCTATACTGAGATTCACTCTGAAGTGTTGTCTAATCTATGACTCACGCTTTGGGGGTGCCTACACTGCTGACCAGCGCTGGGCGCGGTTTGTACACGTGATCCCTGCTAGGCAGGGTCAGAATTATGTGCCAGCTCCATGTGTTGTCTATGTTGTGAATCTCTTCTAAGTGAGCTGTGCACTACCACTCACAGCATAGTGAGGTCTACACTAAAAAGCACTGCTAAGTGAGTCCTACACCATGAATCAGTGATAAGTGAGATTTACATTGTGAATCACTCTTAGTGAGGTCTACACTAAAAAGCACTGCTAAGTGAGTCCTACACCTTAAATCAGTGATAAGTGAGGTCTACACTATGAATCACTGTAAGTGAGGTCTACACTATGAATCACTGTAAATGAGGTCTACACCATGAATCCCTCTAAGTGAGACCTACACCATGAATCCCTCTAAGTGAGGTCTACACTATGAATCCCTCTAAGTGAGGTCTACACTATGAATCGCTCTAAGTGAGGTCTACACTTTGAATCCCTCTAAGTGAGACCTACACCATGAATCCCTCTAAGTGAGGTCTAAACCATGAATCCCTCTAAGTGAGGTCTACACCATGAATCCCTCTAAGTGAGGCCTACACCATGAATTCCTCTAAGTGAGGTCTACACTATGAATCGCTCTAAGTGAGGTCTACACCATGAATCCCTCTAAATGAGGCCTACACCATGAATCCCTCTAAGTGAGGTCTACACCATGAATCCCTCTAAGTGAGGCCTACACCATGAATCCCTCTAAGTGAGGTCTACACCATGAATCCCTCTAAGTGAGGTCTACACCATGAATCCCTCTAAGTGAGGTCTACACCATGAATCCCTCTAAGGGAGGTCTACACCATGAATCCCTCTAAGTGAGGTCTACACCATGAATCCCTCTAAGTGAGGTCTACACTATGAATCGCTCTAAGTGAGGTCTACACCATGAATCCCTCTAAGTGAGGTCTACACTATGAATCCCTCTAAGTGAGGTCTACACTATGAATCCCTCTTTGTGAGGTCTACACTATGAATCCCTCTAAGTGAGGTCTACACTATGAATCCCTCTTTGTGAGGTCTACACTATGAATCCCTCTAAGTGAGGTCTACACTATGAATCGCTCTAAGTGAGGTCTACACCATGAATCCCTCTAAGTGAGGTCTACACTATGAATCCCTCAAAGTGAATTCTACACTATGAATCGCTCTAAGTGAGGTCTACACCATGAATCCCTCTAAGTGAGGTCTACACTATGAATCCCTCTAAGTGAGGTCTACACTATGAATCCCTCTTTGTGAGGTCTACACTATGAATCCCTCTAAGTAAGGTCTACACTATGAATCCCTCTTTGTGAGGTCTACATTATGAATCCCTCTAAGTGAGGTCTACACTAAAAAGCACTGCTAAGCGAGTCCTACACAGTGAATCAGTGATAAGTGAAGTCTACAATATGAATCCCTCTAAGTGAGGTCTACACTACGAATCCCTCTTTGTGAGGTCTACATTATGAATCCCTCTAAGTGAGGTCTACACTAAAAAGCACTGCTAAGTGAGTCCTACACTATGAATCAGTGATAAGTGAGATTTACATTGTGAATCACTCTAAGTGAGGCCTACACTATGAATCACTCTAAGTGAGGTCTCACTCTAAGTGAGGTCTACACTATGAATCACTGTGAGTGAGGTCTACTCTGCAAATCACACATACAAGCGATGGCTACTAGAAAATTAATCTGCCTTGTATGTTCACAGGAAAGGCAGTGTACACATCAGTGAAGCAGCCCCTGCCATCGCAGGAAGCCTGCATGTTGATGGAATGCCAGTGGTGCCTGTTGTGAAAAAGGTGTACTATGGGATGAGGTGTATGAAGTGCCATGCAGGTGCAGTCAATGACACTTAGCACACAAGGGAACTGGACAAAGGCATAACATTCCCTTGTCACCCTTTGACTTCCGATCCGTCACTTTGGCAGGGGATAAGCGGAACGCGGAACTACCTCACTGGGAAGCACCGATATTGCGAAGCCTTAGGCTCGCCCGACCGCGCCTTATTTGGCGCCGGTATCATTACCCAACACCCCATTGTGGGTTACTCCCAACAATCAAGCGTTACCGGGGATCTTCAATTCAAATCCTCCGGCTCACCACGAGGCGCCTCCAAAATCCAGGAGTCTGCCCAAGAACCGCCGTTCTGCAACCTTTCCTTTTACCATCGACCATAGGAAACACAACCCCCTGCTCTAGCCCAGCATATCACTGGCGCCATCCCTCTACCAAGACCTCAGGGCATTCCTCCCTGACTCTCACAGGCTATTGTGTAAAGCAGTCTTTAGGCATAATACTTTGTGTCCTGATGATGATTCCCTGCATTTTGGTTATGGAATCGAAACGTCGTCGACCCTTTGTCACACCATATATGAATATGTATATTTACTGAGATATGCAATTAATGGTGTCAATGAATTTCTGTCATTTCTTCATCTCACAGAAATCGCTCACTTTCTGCCTAAATATCTTTTTCTTTCCCTATTCTCTCACTTTGCCAATCTGTAAGCGTGAAGGCACAGGCTTGTGTCTCACTCTTTGTTGAATGTAAGAGAATTTTTCCTTGTCTATCTTGTTTACAGTAAAGAATTCTGTGATCACTGTCCCGCTGGACAAATCACTTCAACCAATATAGTTCCATTGCGTCTATATTTTCTACATTCTTCATTCCTACTCTTGCAGAGGACCACTGTTGTTAAATATAAATTATGTTACCCGAGGTCCTGTGCTGACTTATTGGGTGCTCTTGTTGTTCCCCAGTGAGGGGATAAGCTGGGGCACTCTTCTGTTGATGCATTTCTGTACCTTATGTACGCCTCTGAACTGGCTTGCCTGAGACATTTTGTCAGAGGGGGTCCTCTAGAACGATTCTGTAGCCATGAAAGAGAGTGCAGGCAGTATTCTCATTAACAACCGGTTATGTCCCAGACTCACCCAGCAAATGGGAAGCCCCATACACGATGACTTCAGCAACTTCACAGTGGACCAGACCACATCGATCACTTTATCTGACCACGCCCTTATCCACGCTTCCATAAACAAATGAGAATGCTCCACGTTCAACGGCTGCATCATGAAAAGCACCAACAGCCCCAAGAACATTTTTGCCATTGTGAAAGATTTAATCTATCCAGCAGCGAACTCCACCATCATCACCCCTTCACAGGACCTCTGCTCCCAACTGTCCCACTCCTTCAGCAACAAGTTCACTAGCATCTACGACTAAAAGCCCTAACTGGACCCTTCCACCCTTCCTGCTCATCGCAACCAACACCCAGAGGACTACCCTGGCCACCTGACTCCCAATCACTTCTCAGGAAACCACAACAATCATGAAGCCCATTTAATATGGAGCACCCTTGGACTGCGTTCCTCATCATGACTTCATGAAGGGACTGGACTCAATCAGTGCAGCCCTCACCCCGATCCTGAATGAATCAATCAACACAGTAATTTCCTCAAATGCATGGAAACACACTGCAATAATTCCCCTCCTTAAGAAACATTCAGCTTACCTGAAGATGCTAGCCAACTAATGTCTCACCTCCCTACTTTCCTACCCGGTGAAAGTTACGGAAAGATGATAAACAAATGCCTAGCTGCCCATCTCAATGACATCCACCTTTTGAACACCACTCAATTTGGAATCAGGTCCAACCACAGCACAGAGACAGCCCTCATCGCCGCCATGTATGACATCAGACTGATCATGGACAGAAGAAACACCATCACCCTCATCAATTAGACGCATGCACATCATTCAACACCAATCTCCACCCCATCCAAGAACACAAGCTTTAATGGCCTTGCTGCTTCCTTACAGGCCACACCCAGTTGTTCTCTATAGACCAGTGGTTCCCAAACTTTTTTGACCTGTGGCTCCCTTGGACTAATTGGCAGCTGGCTCCCTACCATTTTTTTTTACCATGGGCGGGTGAGGGGGAGGAGGGGTGAGCCTGACCTCGGGAGTACTTCCTGTCGTCTTCCGAAAGTCAAGTAAGAGTAAAGTGAGGTGGGGTGTTTTAGAATCTTAAAGATGTCTGCAAGGTTGTTATTGTTTTCACTGTAGTAACAGAAATGAAAGAATTACATTTCAGCAATAAAAGAAGGGATTTAGAATAGCATGCATCTCTTTAATAAAGGCATGGTCTTCAAAGGTACGTCCACGGACTTAGAAAGGGACGGCTCTTCTGGAAAGGAGTACAATGAACAGGAATCCCCCTGCCTGGGTATTCAGACCGCCCTCGGCTGAGTATTGACGCCGAGGGCTGGGATCTGACTTTGGCCGCCATCTTGGGGGTAGGACTCGCCGCCCTCGCGCTCTAGTAGCGCTATAAAAGGGAATCTGAGCGTTTGCTTAGGGATTACCATCTGCTACAACCTTTTCCCTCCTGAGGCGGAAGCCGGGAGGTCTCCACTCTTTTCTTGCACATTTTACCTGTGTGTTGTGACTTGCCTGTATAGTCATTTTATCTCTGTGCAGTTTAGGCTCGCGCTTCGCGCTTGATTAATAAGCGTTTGCTGTGTTTGTTAGAGACTTCCCAGCGCTCTTAGGCGCTTCGTTTGCTCCCTTCCCCTTGCCTGGGTATTCAGACCGCCCTCGGCCGAGTATTGACGCCGAGGGCTGGGATCTGACTTTGGCCGCCATCTTGGGGGTAGGACTCGCCGCCCTCGCGCTCTAGTAGCGCTATAAAAGGGAATCTGAGCGTTTGCTTAGGGATTACCATCTGCTACAACCTTTTCCCTCCTGAGGCGGAAGCCGGGAGGTCTCCACTCTTTTCTTGCACATTTTACCTGTGTGTTGTGACTTGCCTGTATAGTCATTTTATCTCTGTGCAGTTTAGGCTCACGCTTCGCGCTTGATTAATAAGCGTTTGCTGTGTTTGTTAGAGACTTCCCAGCGCTCTTAGGCGCTTCGTTTGCTCCCTTCCCCTTGCCTGGGTATTCAGACCGCCCTCGGCCGAGTATTGACGCCGAGGGCTGGGATCTGACTTTGGCCGCCATCTTGGGGGTAGGACTCGCCGCCCTCGCGCTCTAGTAGCGCTATAAAAAGCTCCCCTCTTCTTCCGCGTACTGCGGACGCGCCGGACCTCCGCCGGAGTCGCGCCAGAGTCCTGCCCGTCTGCGCCCGTCAGCGTCTCGGAGGCGCACGGAGACGTACGGCGTGGCAGGCTCTCTTCGTTCCAACTCTCCTCTTCCCCATATTATTATGCTATCCTACTCCTCTCAGGTGCTCCACTCCAGGAACAAAGTTGCGGAGTCCTGTCACACAGTTTTTCCTGGTCGCCATAGGGGCAAGCATAAATGCCCAGGTTGTAATTGACATCTTACAAGCGTACATCCTCCCACATCTCACACGAAGGAGCGAAACATTAAACACCTTTGTTTACTCCTCAACACCAGGTCAATGCACAGACATGCTCAGGAGATCTTTGATCTCCTGACCACTGATAAACCTGCTTGTCTGATGCTTACTAAGACATGGCTTAACGAGTCTTCCCATCCTGACATTGCTGCTGCCATTCCCCCTGAGTACAACATCTTTAGACAAGATAGAGATAAGGGTAGAGGGGGAGGAGTAGCTCTCGTGGTGAAAAAAACGCTCACGTGCTCTATCATCCATACGGAGACCATCACGGGCGCCGAATCCCTTGCCTTCTCCCTATCCCTGTCACCCCAACAATCTGTCAAGGGGCTCCTAGTGTATAGACCTCCGGGGCCTGCGGGGTCCTTTTTCGAGGAACTCCAGCAAGTCATGTCCACACTAGTCCTGTGAAGTGAGTGGTGTGTACTGGCCGGAGACTTCAACTTCCATATGGAAGATTGTCATGATCCGGATACTATTAAGATGCTCGATGTTACGTCCTCCCTGGGCTTGCTTCCCTATCTTTCTGGCCCGACCCACGACAAAGGTCACACTTTAGACCAGGTCTTTTCCACCCTACCGGTTGAGGTGACTGCATTGCTGCCGGTATTATGGTCAGCCCACCGACTAGCTCATTTTCTAATACTAGGCACTGAGAAACCAGCAGCCACCGCTATTAGACAGCAGGGATGTGCTTTTAGGGCATACCATTGGGTGACCCCAGACCTGTTAGCCCAGGCCCTTTTGAACCATCCCGTGTCCTATGCCGGCGACCTGGACAATGACCTCGAAACCCTGCAGACCTGGCTCCTAGCAAGACTGAATGACCTTGCCCCTGCACAGCCCCCCCGTACCGCCACCAAACGGGTCTCGGCACCTTGGTTTACTGCGGGGTTGGCCCACTCCCGTGGACAATGTAAAATCGCTGAACGGACATGGAGAGCTCAGTATGATGCCGAGGCAAAATTGACCTATAGATCTATGATTAAAACCTACCATAGACTAGTCCTTCAGGAAAAAAAATGCTACTTTGCTAAAAGAATTGAGGAAGCAGCAAACTCCTGTAAGGAGATTTTCTCGATCGTTAGGGAATTTACTACCCTGCGATCTAACTCAGCACAGGAAGCTCCGGCTGAGACCTGGGCTGATACCATAGCCAATTTCTTTACCACCAAAATTAGGCAGATACAGGATTCTTTTCCCCCGAGCTCGACAGTCGGTCTCCCGACCGTGTCGGAGGAGATAGCCCATTCGCCCACTTCTGGCCCTGTGCTGGCGGTCTTTCCGCCTCTTACGGTATCTTCATCATTAGCACTGATGATGAATCTCAAATCTGGATCGCCATGTGATCCCTGCCCTGCCAAATTTTTAGCCAGAATGGCAGACATTGTAAACCCTCTAGCCAACCCTATCCTGAATCTTTCTTTGAGTCAGGGGGCTCTACCACACTCGTGGAAGCAGGCCATGGTCATCCCTCTTCTTAAAAAGCCAAGCCTTGCCCCAGAAGTCCCTGCCAATTATAGGCCCATCTCGCTCCTTCCGGCACTCACTAAAATCTTGGAGAAACATGTTCACGGCGTGCTCTCCAATTTTTTGGAGTCCAACGAGCTACTGCACGCGTCTCAATCTGGTTTCCGGCCTAATCTAAGTACAGAAACAGCGCTTTTGGAGGTTTCAGAGATTGTTAAGGAGTCGCTGGATGTCGGAGGCAGGGTGATGCTAGTTATGTTAGACCTGTCGGCGGCTTTTGACACCGTCCCCCATGAGGATCTCCTCATTAGACTGCATGACATCGGTCTGAGGGGGACGGTGCTCAGTTGGTTTCGTTCCTTTCTAGCCAACCGTCGACAAACGGTCTGGGCCTCCCCTGGTTCTGCCGAAATGTCGCCTTTGGGAGTCGGAGTTCCTCAGGGCTCAGTATTGAGCCCAACTCTATTTAACATCTTTATGACCCCTCTGGCGACATTGGTGGAGTCCTACGGGGCCCAGATCGTTTCCTACGCTGACGACACCCAGCTTCTCTTCACCTGCCGGAAGGGCAAAGAATTCGATGGCGAAAGTATCCGTGAGTGCCTTGGGGCTGTTTTTAACTGGTTCCAACTGAACAGCCTCAAGTGCAACTCAGATAAATCCGAGATACTTTTCTTTGGATGTCCATCGGAACCGGACTGGCAAGGGTGGTGGCCTGCCGACATGTTCCCTCCAGCTCATTCTTCTGAGTCAGCCAAGAACCTGGGAATTAAAATAGACAGCAGGCTCACGCTCAAATCCCAGGTGCTGACCCTTACAGGAACATGTTTCGGTATCCTCAGGATGCTGCGGAAGTTCTTTCCGCTGCTTTCTGAGGAACATAGGAGAACAATTGTTCAGGCCCTCATCGGATCCAGACTGGATTATGCCAATATCCTATATCTTGGTCTTCCGGAATACCTCCTACAGCGCATGAAGGTGGCTCAGAATGCGGCCGCACGAGCCATCTTCGGCCTGCATCGACGAGCGAGCGCTTCTAATCTATTGCAAACTCTACATTGGCTCCCCATCCGGAAGCGGATAATATTCAAGGCCATGACACTGGCTCACAAAGCTTTGCATGCCACGGGAGCCCAATACTTACAAAAGAGGCTGACTTTCTACCTTCCGGCACGATCTTTAAGATCGGAGTCGCTTGCACTAGCAGTAGTCCCCCTTATAAAGAAAGCCCGCATCGGAGGACTGTCCTTTAGGTTGCTGGCCCCTCAGTTGTGGAACTCTCTACCTTTGTCTTTGCGTTCCACGTCAAACTTACTCGCTTTCAGGAAGAGTTTAAAGACCTGGCTTTTTACTCGCTAGAGTCTCTTAGTCCCATCTTTTGGTTCTGCCTGTTTATCCTTTCATTGTTATGTTTTGCCTGTCCCTTTTCCTAGGTCTGGAGCACAAAGCGCCGGGACACTCCTTTGGAGTAGCTGCACGCTATAGAAGACCTATAATAACATTCTAACATTCTAACAATGGGAGGATAAAAAGAGGGTACATGAGAGGTAATAGTGGGGAGTCCGGGATCATGATGTGCCTATAATTTTCTTAATTAACAAAGCCCTAAAAAGAACCACTGGCAAACCTGGACTACATATGTAAAGAAAAACTTTCATGAGTGTTTTGCAAGGTATGGCCAGGGCCACTGGAATGATGTGACAGGGAAGAACCAAATTAAGTAGCAGAGTTCAGTAAATTATGTGTCAAGAAAAAGCAAATTATGCAGAGTAATGTGGCACATTTTGTAATAGTATTATTCCATTAATTAGTCAATCTTACACTTTTTACCACTGCATGAGTATTGGTTGCACCTCATTAGTACCAGTTTAATATCCAAATGCAGCAATATGCAACAGAAAAGTGGCCAGTTAACTTTTGCAGAGGTCCTTCCACAACGCTGCAAATGTGCTGCTGCGTTTTTATTTTTGAACCATTTGAGCTACAAGCTTTTTTCCACTATATATCTGCAGATTATGCAGCAGATGATGGATTATGTGGCAAATGCATATTTATTCAAAAATCACATAATTCTAGTGTTCCCTGGGTACGACAGACCGCGTACATGTGCGCTTGCTACAAGCAACGTATTTGTAATATCAGGGAAATCAACAAAGAAGAACAGGTCATCAGAACAATAAACTGGCCCACAAACAGCAGATTGCGCTATCGGCCAGTCCAACCCTGCCAACATAACATAGCAGAAAGACCTTAATGATTTCTTAACTATTAAGCTGCAGGGTATTAAAACTTTCAGTTTATTTGTTTGGTCTGAAAGCGTTTTTGTTTTCAAAAATGAGTATATGATCAAACATTTTATCTGCTTTATAAATTTGAAAAGTCATTCTTGGGGGCCTCTTGCTGCACTAAGGTAATTAAAAGGCTAGACTGCTGTAGCCTTATGGTACAGTTCACATGTTGCTCAGAGCATCTGTTGGCAATGTACTTCCATTAAACAAGTGGCAATTCGGCAATATAAAGGAAAGCAAGAGGTTTGCTTTACCGTGTATTTTTGTATTTGTGTTGGGGGGCATAAGAAAGATGCATCAACTGGTTAAAGAAGAGCTCCTTCTATTGCCCCCAGCACTTGCCTTTGTCATGGTGGTTGTGAACGCTCCTGTTCAGAGGCAGAGGCCTCCCTGCTGGGCCCTTAGCCTAGGATTGGAGGAGACTCCCTGCATGCTTTGCCTGCTCAGCCGAACATTGTTGTTCTATATAGAATGACAATGGCCGGCCAAGAGTTTGTGCTAAGTGGGGAGCCTGGCCCATCCCTGAAAAACAGCATCCTACATCTGGCCTCAGGAATCTCTTGTCTGGCACCAGCGAATAACCCAACTTCTAAATCCGACCCTGACTGAAGGCAGGCTAGCAGGTCAAAAGCAGGGCCGGCATATTCCCGTACTCATACTGTTTACTTTACACGATCTTGTCAGCTTCAGTTTCCCACATCGTGTCCGCTGCGCCCCTGGCTTCTCATGGCGGCGCACCGGGGTGCCGCGGAGCACAGTTTGGGAACCACAGCTATAGACCCTTCACAATGAATGACACCAAACTTATCTTTGGAGTCCATCCAAGATCTTCACTCAGCCCCATCCAGTTCAATGACTACCTGGCCCCTCTCACCAGAATCATTGGTGCCCATGGAATCAACATCAGGTCCTACACAGATAAACCCTAGCTGATACTCCCTCTCTGACAAGATGCTGAACACCCAGTGCAACTTCTCCACTTGCATGTCCGAAGTTGCCAGATTGATGAATAACAACTGGCTAAAACTCAACACCGATAAGATACAAGTAGCTATGTTCAGCAAAGAGGCTTCACTCTGGAACTCCACTTGGTAACCTGATGAACTCTGACCCACATCCTACCAAACAACACTTGCAGAAATCCTAAGATTAATAACCGTCAACCAGTCCATCATGACAGGGCAAGTGAATTCAGTCTCTGCCACCTGCTTTCACACACTAAAGATGCTAAAAAAGTTCAAATGGCTGCCCACTAATACTCGCAGAACCCTCATCACCAAAAAGCTGAACAATGCACTCTATGCAAGAATCAATGCTCAACTGACAAAAAGATAACAGACCATACCAAATTTAGCAGTCAGGCTCATGGTTCACTTATCTGCCATATACCCACTTTACCCCATACCTCAAAGAATTCCAATTGCTCCCAGTCAACTAGCGAGCACTTTTTAAACTCCTCACTCACACAACCAAAGCCTAAGACAATATTCTACCTTATATCTCAACATCCATATAAATTTCTGCAAACCAACCAGACACCTCTGCTCAGCCAGGCTGCTATCCACACACATTTCCTGCATACTCGGGATTAGATGAGCTGGTTGTGTCTTCTCCTACCACGCCCCTCGAGCCTGGAACAACCTTACCCTGTACATCAGAGCCAGATCCTCACTTTTTGATTTTCTCAAGAAACTGAAGATCTGGCTTTCATCCAAGTTGACGTCCTTGCTTGGCCTAGGCTACACCCGCTTTCTGAACCAGAATACCCTCCTGATTGAGTCATGAACTCTACAGATACACAGACCATATCATACCATAACATTTAAATAAAGCACAAAACAAAAACATAAAGTAACTTAACCTAACATACGTATAAGATAACCTAACATAACATAGTCTAAGTCTGGGAAAAGGCTGGATAAATCCAGCTCCTTCTCCCAGACAGCAACACAGGATCAGAATAAGATTATGTGAAGAGCAATATCTGACAATGGCAGTTTCAGTTAACGGGCCATACCAAATAAGGGTGATCCTTTGCCTTTATATCCTCTCTTTCCTCCTCCTGGAATGATTGCTCCTACAAGAAGGGGCAAACCTACAAAGTCTATCACCGATATAATACAGGCTGTAAAAGAGATTCATAGCATGGATTTAGGAGGGAATAATTGTGTACACCTTTCTTATGAGTGAATAATGGCGTAGATTTCCATCCGAAGTTCTTTCTTGTGGAGACCTCACATAAGAGTAATTGAAAGTCCAGTCTTCAATTAGGAGCAATTCATAGTGCAGACATCACTCGGAGTAATTCATAGTGTAGACGTCACAAAAAAAGTTAATCCTAGGGCAAACTTTACTTAAGAGCAATTCATAGTGTATACTTTGGTTTGGAACACTTCATAGAGTAGGCTTAATTTAGGAGCTATTCACACTGCAGAAGTCACGTAGAAGTGAATAATAGAGTATAATTGGCTTAGGGCTGATTCATGGTGTAGACCTCATTTAGGAGCTATTCGGAGTGAAAAACTAAGTTAGGATTGAATGATAGGGTAGAAGTCACTAAGGTCTACTTACATTCACAGTGTAGACCTACAGTATGAGTCGCTTATGAGTGATTCATACTGTAGACCCAAGACTGATCCGTTGTATACACCCCACTTAGGAGCAAATTACAGTGCAGTCCCCACTTAGGAGCAAATCATAGAGTAGACCTCACTTAGCAGTGATTCATAGTGTAGACCTCACTTAGAGTGATTCATAGAGTAGACCTCACTTAACAGTATTCACAGAGTAGACCCGCACTTACTGGGAATTGTTCTTTCATGGAAAATAATTGCAGTCCTCAATCTCCATCATGAACGGGGTTCAGCGGGTTACCCACACCTGTCGGGAATAGCTGGACAGTGCATGTGACAACTAAGGTATTCATAGAGCAGTTATTTCTTGATCTCATGTGGCTCAATGTCACTTATCCCTCTAAGAAGTTGAACGCTGACCAGAGGGGATCGCGAAACTAGTTTTAATGGAGGAGTCATTATTGGAATTCACCAAATAGCTCCAACAACTACAAATGTCATGCACCACCACCCTCAGAATCGAGAAAAAAATATCAATCTGTCAATGCTTTCTGTTTCCGGACCGGATGAGGTTTCTGATGTTTAGTTAAATGAAGCTACACATTCCACTCATGATAGTGCCTGTCTGTCAATGTAGTTAAGTTTCAGCTTTGGAACCATATTCCCCTGGAACTCAATGACTTAGGTTTCATGAAAGCTATTCAGCAGGTCAATAATGCCGGATTGCTATAAGCATTGTTTATTCTTGGAACTACAACAGTACCTGATTGTCTTTGATCCTTTGACTTGCATTCTTGATTAATGAAAACATTCTTTGCAAATGTTTTTGCTTTGGTACGATTGCCCCCAGCAGTCTATAATAAAGGCACCAGTTCTGAACCCCACTCCCGCAAAACAGGAGTCTTAGGGCCAGATGTAGGTGGCCGTTTGAGGCCATTTACCGATCGGTAAATGGGTGACAGGTATGTAGGGGGCATTATTTTACCGAATTGGGAAAATTACTGATTCGGTAATTTTACCGATTTGGTAAAATAAAAATTCGGTAATTTTACCGATTCTAAGGCACCCAGATGTAGGTGGGACTCTTCAGAGTCCCAGAGGCCTTACCGAATCGGTATTTTACCATCAAATCCAATTTGATGGGAAAATACCGATTCTGGTGTGCATGCACATGTGTGCATGCACACCTATGCCATGTGACAGGCAGACCTGCCCTTAGGGCATGTATGCCTGCCACATGGCACCCGAGCCTGTTTTGGGGGTGCCAGAGGGTGTCAAAGTGACACCCCCTGCACCCTTGTGAAAATCGGTATTTACCGATTCGGTAAATACCAAATCGGTAATGCCCATTCATTCCTATGGGTTTCAAAGCCCATAGGAATGAATCCGGCATTACCGATTCAGTATTTACCGAATCAGTAAATACCGAATTCTTCCGAATAGGTATTCCAGCACATCTGGAATACCTACATATCCAACCCTTAGATTTACCGATTTTTAATTACCGAATCGGTAAAATTCGGTAATTAAAAATCGGTAAATCTATTTTACCTACATCTGGCCCTTAATCCATTATTCCTACCTCAGGCGACCAGCTAACTTTGGATTTTCTAATATTTTCAAAGTTAACTCTTTGCACCCAGGACACTTAGTCAAGAGCACCGAGGGGGTGCCGATAGGCAAGCCTGGGACAGGTGGTAGCTCAACTTATGGTAGTCAGTTCGATCCCAGGATCTAACTGTTAACTATTTAACTGCAGATCTTTAATATGCATTATTGAAGCTGAAATTATTATAGCTGTTACCACCAGACTTGCCCTCCAATGGATCCTCGTTAAAGGATTTAAAGTCTACTCATTCCAATTACAGGGCCTCAAAAAAATCCTGTATTGTTATGTTTTATTACTACCTGCTTGAGATGGGAGTGGGTAATTGGCGTGTCTGGTGCCTTCGTTGAATGTGTTAGCTGTTTTTCAGGCTCACTATTCAGAATCAAACCCTGATTCTCGTAACCCATAGGCACAAAAAGTACTATTGAAAATTGATAGGGTAGACATCCGAATGTATTGATCGACCCAAGATTATCTAGAGTCACCAAAGTATCCAAAAGAGCCAGGATAGGCCTTGGTCTGTTTTGATAAATGCACAGTTTGTATAAGCTCTAGAATTACCCCAGTTATACAAGTAAATAGAGCGATCATAGGAGCCATTACTGATTCAATGAGCCATTCACAGTGGAGGCAGGGCAGTTACACAGACACTGGTGGACCAGGTCTTCATTGAGATGGAAGGGAGAGGCGGACCAAGCTACACTGTGAGCAAGACACATGGGTGTGAGGGCACTCCATGAACCGGTTGCTTCAAGCTGCTGCGGAAATGTGCTTGGTGGAAAAGGCATGGCATGTGGGGCCAGCACAACCCAAACCCTAACCACCCTAGTCAAACCACTGAAAGAGGGGCACACAAACTACAGAGCTGCTTGCCATTCTCTCTGCTGGGTGGCCTCCACAAATGCCAGACCCTTCAGTTGGATAGGCCAGGTGGGGTGGAAGCTATTTGCACGAAACAGCAATCAAGGCTGGGGTCAAACTGGCTCAGGCCCTCTCAGCACATGGAGAGTACGACTGCACATCAAGGGGGTCCTTTGTACCTTTTCCCTAAAATTCTAGAGGAAGGGCACCTGCCTTTCTTGTAATCTGTGCAAACCAAGTGACAGAGGGAGCCATAGGGGTGATTGCATATGACCTCCTAGAAATCTGACTGAGCTCTGAGAGTCAAATGAGCCTTTTTGCCCATGCATTCCTAAGATGCTACCAGATGCCCAGGGTTGAAGAGACTAGATGGCTGGGCATGAAGGATGGCCTCCTGGTTGCACCATGTTTTATGACAAGGATCCCCCTCACCCAAGCACGGGCTAGGTACTCTGCAGGCCAGGTTCTAGGAGCCCGAACTAGGCCTTAGGTGAGTGGCAGTAAAAAATGTCCCTCGGAGAACTGACCCAGGGCCAAGTCAGAGCTTCTCATTCCTGCAAAGCAGGGGAGTCCTCCCAGTAGGCAGACAGGACAACGGAGTGCAGGGCTGGGGACTTCCAGCCTAGGGCTTTCAACCCCAGGGCCTGCTGGAGCTCGGACCCAGGGCCCTGTCAGAGTTTTCTAACTGAGCAAAGCTGAGGAAACCTCACAAGAACCTATGGGACCTTTCCCATGCACTTTCATGCATGGTGAGCTAGAGAAGGGACCCTAGAACCAGAGTTTTCTACCGCAGGCCCAAGTAGAACTCTGACCTAGGGCCCAGTCAGAGCTTCTAAACACAGACATAGGAGACTTCCCAGGCCTGCAGGACCCCATCCTGGGCTCTAAGTGACATGTCGTGGTGGAGAATAGAGTACAGGGTTAAGAGTTTTTCAACCCTTGACCCAGTGGCAGACAGAGACCTAACATGGAGGCCATTCAGAGCTTCTTAACCTAGACAGCAGAGAAACCTCCCTGTGCAGGATCACAACCCAAGCTCATGTGACCCAGTGGGCTGGAGAACAGAGCCCCGGTCTGGCAGCCTCCACCCCAGGACCTTCAAGCCTATGGCTAGTTGGAGCTCTAACGCGTGGTCCAGTCAGTTAATCTTAACCCGGCCAAGCCTTCCCATGACTCCAGGACCATCCCGACCACTTTTCGACACAGGTGGCTGAATAATTACTCCTAGGACAGCCACTTCTTTTTAAGACAAACCAAAACTCTGGCCCATGGTCAGGTACCAGAAGTCCTCACCCAGGGCCCGACAGAGCACTACCCATTCATGTAATTCATGCACACCAAGTGGCAGAGGGGGACATTCGAGAGAGTTCTGCCTGAGCTTAAAGCCCAAATAAGCCCTCATTGGAACTTCCTGAGCAGCTCGGAATTCTGAACACTGAGGCAGACCAAGGAACTGATTGGATTTGTTTAGTTAATTTAAGTACAAAATCTAAGCAGTTAAATCGACATGGCACGTTTTGCACCATCCATGTAGGCTTGATAAATATCTCCCAAGAGTAGTTTCACCCACCCCTGATTATAATTTCACACAGCTCTACTATCAATGTAGGTATGAATGAAGGACAAATATGGATGAGAGTTTGTAGATTTGGTTTTATAGAGATAGATAGAGAAAATCATAGCTTGCAGGTTTTCCAGGTCCATGCTTAACTAGCTAGGCCAGTGCTAGTTTTCATTATAATTCTGGGACTTCTAGCCTCATTTAACCCGTTATAAAATTATGAACACAAATTCTGATGGGTCTGGTTACCCAGTCACACAGGGTCCCAGTAAACTTTGCAGATATGGAGAGTATGGGGTTTGGGGAGTATGATCTTACCTGGCATTTCATTAGTGTTGTCTTCAAGTGGAACCCCATATAGCGGGTGGGGTGTGGGTGCGTTGTAGAGAGAACATGCTTCTCAAGGGAAGTCGGACACAGGTGGCTCCAGTTAGTCCTCCGGGAAGAACTTTATCGTGCCATTTTTTCTCAATGTCCTGCATGGTCTGGACCTCCTCCCCCAGTGCATTCATAGAGTCTGTGACCTCCTGCCATAAGGCTGGCTTCAGGGTTCCAAGGAGGGAGAATAGAGGCAGCCAATGTAGTTGTTTTTAGTATTTGAACCACAAATTTAACTACAAGGTCTGTCTCCTCCTCAGGGAAATTTCTCTTCTTCTTGACCACATCCTTGAAGCAGAAAGACGAGGTGGTGGCTGCAGGACCCAAAAGCAACAGATCTTATGGCCTGGGCACTATTTAGGTTCTTATAAAGGAATGAGTGTCAAATATGGCTGATTTCTTACAGGTGTATGTTATGTCCCTACTCACTCCCATGTGGAGATCTCCAATTCACTATCATGCAGAGGTCTGCGTCCCATGTGCAGAGATTCCACCATGTATGAGGAGACGCTACTCGCTACCCTCGAGAGTGGGGCTTCTGCCAGACATAAAATTCTGTTGCAAGTTACGTATAGTAATTATACAGTTGTAGATTGGGTTATTCTGACTCGACCCCTTAAATGGAAATACCTGCCCAAATATTACTGAAATATTTTCAGAAATTGTTCTATGTTAGGGCCCTATCTTCCATAAATATAACTCTCACCGGCCATTACATTAGGTCTGAGTGTCACCTGATAGAGAGTTGACTTTGCGGAGTGCCCTTTATTCTTGACATCCTATTGCGTAGGGTGTATCAGGAGTGTTCTGCCAAGGAGCAAGTGAGCACCAATTCATGTTTTAAACGTGTTGGTAGTTCAGTGTGCTCTTGTCTCTGCTACAAACTCTGTTAGGACTTGTAGGTAAAATACCAGTATCACAGTTCAAAGTCTGCTCCATAGCATAACAATGTATACAAATAAATATGTTTCTCTACATCTCCTTTTCTTTTGGCTAAATAAACTCAGTTACAATAATCAAACCTAAAGTGGAAGGTCAAAAGGTCATACAACTTGCACTTACAACATAAAATAAAACTATAAATAAATACATACGATAAATAAACAATAAATTGGTTCTGCTCTGGTGCCTGTGTAACATATAACCCGGACAACTGAAATTATGCGACTGTACGGCACAGTGTTTTCACCTGAATATAGATTTGCTGCATTTGCCACATAATATATCATCTGCAACATAATCTGCAGATTTGAACAAAACCAAATTGTTTCTAGCTCTAACAGATCAAACGTTAGTAAAAATGCAGTGGCCCATGGTGCAGCACAGTGGAAGGGCCTTTGCAAAGTTTGACTGGTCACCTTTCTGTTGCTTATTGCTATATTTGGGTGTTAGACTGGTACTATAAGGTGCAACCAATACCCAGATAGAGTTCACAAGTTTAAAAATGGTGAAATAATGAAGTAATATTATCACAAAAGGTGGCACACTTAACGCCACATAATTTGCCTTTTCTTGCCACATAATGTACCCTGACAAATAATGTGGCTCTCCCTTGCAGCAGACTTTCAGTGGCCCTTCATATACCAAATGCTCTACATCGCTTTTTCTGGATCACTGACAAAATATCCACAGAAAAAATATTCGCTTCACAATTGTAAGTACTAAAATATCAAGAAAAAAACATCGTTGTTAAAAATAACGAAGTTAAAAATATCAGTTTTTTTAAATGTATATTAAATAATGTAAAATAAATAATACATATAACTTATTTTTTATTTATTTTTTATTTATTTTATTTTTTGCATTTGTATGGCGCGCAGCTACCCAACAAGGGTTTCCCGGCGCCGATGACAGGAATTAAGCAAGTTTATGAAGGAAGGTAAGTGATGGTGGATTATTTCTGGAAGAGCCAGGTCTTTAGCTGTTTTCTGAAGATGTTATACCTGTCTTCTTTCCGGATATGGGGGGGGAGTTTGTTCCAAAGTGTGGGCCCTATGACAGCAACTTAAAAAAATATTTAGAATTATTAGAAAATTTTAACAATTCCAAGTAATAATGTAATGTAAAAGTAAAGGAAACATACAGATATAAAATGTAATATATATATATATTTACTTAATAATAATGAATAAATATTTATTTCAATAAATTATAAAATGTTATAAATGTATTAGACGTTATAAATACATATATATATATATATATATATACATACATATATATACGTACATATGAAAAAGTTCATATATATATATTATTTATTAAATTATTAAAATATTCATTACTTTTTTTAGCCCACTTTCACACTACATTAAGTACAACAGTAGGGAAAGTGTTAAATAGCGGTGGTGAATAAATTACTTTTCCCACTCCAGCGAGTGCAACAGTAGGAAAAGTGTTGGATAGCGGAGGGGAATAATTTACTATTCCCACTCCAGTGAGTGCAACAGTAGGGAAAGTGTTGCTTAACAGAGGGGAATACTTTACTGTTCCCACTCCAATTAATACAACAGTAGGGATATTGTTGGATAATGGAGGGAAATAATTTACTATTCCCAGTCCACTGAGTTGAACAGTAAAGAAAGTGTTGGCTAGCGAAGGGGAAAAAATTACTAATCCCACTCCAGAGAATGCAACAGTAGAAAAAGTGTTGGATAGTGGAGCGGAATAATTTACTATTCTCACTCCAATAAGTGCAACAGTAGGGAAAGTGTTAGATAGCACAGGAATAAAAAAATATTATTTACACTCCAGAGAGTGCAACAGTAGGGAAGTGTTGGAAAGCGGAGGGGAATACTTTACTATTCCCACTCCAATGAGTGCAACAGGAGGGAAAGTGATGGATAGCGGAGGGGTAAAACTTAATATTCCCACTCCAATGGGTGTAACAGTAGGGAATGTGTTGGAAAGCGGAGGGGAAAAATTACTATTCCCACTCCAATGAGTACAACAGTAGGGAAGGTGTTGGACAGCAGAGGGAATAAAACCAAAAATTACAGCTATAGAACCGAAATCCCCAAACTAAATAAAAACAAAACAATTACCAACAATATTTTTCAATTAAGCAATAAATATTAATGATCAACTAATGATTAATGTATTTAAATTAAATTACTGTCCACCCTCTACCCCAATAAACACCAAAACATACACCTAAAAATAAGTACACAATTCCCATAATTTATTCTGAGGTTCCGTGATTCTGAACCCGTTTCATAAAGGTCGTCGTATCGTGACGATTTTGGTAACAGCGAATCGCAAATGACTAGTGCGGCATGCACAAGTGTTTTCGTCATGTTCGATTGATGAAATCACTATGTATTCAGGGATTTCGTTCCGAACCTTCGGGTTCCATTTTGTGTACGGCAGCCATTTTGTGGTTGCCCTCACTTAGGCCGATGACTACGGCCGAGCGAGTCTTTGGGACACATACACCTTTAGTTGACTTTTGAATGACCTGAGCGAACATACTCCATTGCCCGAAGCTAACATTGTTGAGCGAGTTCTTGTTCGGCAGCTGGTCAAGATAGAGATCAAAGAGCAGGACATTGCTGAGTTTATGGTACACGCACACCCTTCTATCTTGCTTCTCATCTGTTTCTGTTCCTTCTTTTATGGCCTATTTATGGTTTGAGTTTCTGGTCTTTTATTATGGGTTCTTCAGGCCTGTCTGAGCAAGAATGTTGGGTTTTCCCGTGTAATTGATGGTGGGCTGGACAACTGAAAAGTGGGCTTGTCGTTATGTGATACCTTTTGCAATGTCACTTGTGATTGGATAGTTTGTAAATAATTGTTGTTTGATTTTTGGCATTAAATCCGATGTCTCGCAATACGAAAATTGAGCAGTCTCTGGCAAACCACCCGTGTTGTGCTTCGTAGACTTCTGTTCCTGGTTGCAGCCAATAAATTTGATCTTTGACGTCACCGAGAAATATCCCGTGTCTCTGTATTCTAAGACAGGTGAACCCGAAGACATTGGGCGTGCCCCTGTCGCCGCTGGGTTCTAAAACCCGGTTCTTCAAATCTGCATTGATAAATTAATAACAATTAACAACAAATCATTAATAATTGTAAAAACAAATCTTCCCAACATTTACAACTATTAACCCCACAACTCACACATCAAAATGATTCCACAATTAGCATATGTAATTAATTTATTAATTAAAATTAATTAACAAATAATTATTTAATTATTAATTTACCTCTCACCCTATTCCCCTGTAAATGACACCACCAATGTTGTAAAACAGGACACAATTAACATAATTAAATAACAAGTAATTAATTGGGAACAATTAACCAGCAAAATGAAAATAATTAATAAGAAATTAATTTACACAATTAACACTATACAATAACACTAAATAAATAAATTAAAAATATAAAAAAGTAATAAAATGTAATTACTTGCCTCCCTACTCCCCTATCAACTCACAACCCGCTCCTTAACAAATTACACAATTAACATATTACCAATTAACAACCAATTACATAATTAATAATACAATAATTAGCACAATTAATAATAAAAAATATTAAATACTTAAATAATAATAAATAAAAAGTATGATTCAAATCATTATAATTAAGTTACTACCCACCCTACTCCACTACCAACCCACAACCCACTCCTAAAAAATGTACACAATTAACATTACCAATTAATAATTATTAACCAATTGATACATAATTGATAATTAAGTAATTAGCACAATTAATAATGAAAAATATTAAATACATAACTGTTAATTAATACAAAACATTAATTTGTTAATTAGAAGTAACTACCTCTCACCCTATTCCCCTATAAACCCACAACCCATTACAGAACTAAAACGCAAAATGTAATTTAAATAAAATTAATACCTTCTAAAAATTATGAATACATTTATTATAATTAAATTACCCACTACGCAACTATAACGCAAAACTTATTTAAAATAAAATTAATAACTTCTAGAAATGTAATACATATATTACAAAACAAATGCAATACTTATACAAAAAAAGAGAATACATACTAAAATGCATAACACTATGTAAAAAAACGTTATTTTTAACAACTATATTTTTACTAACGATGTTAATGACCTTTATTTTTTTTAACAATATTAATTACGTTGATATTGTTAAAAACGATATTACATTCCTTAGATGCGATATTCTGTACCATGATATTCTGACAGTCGATATTTTTGTATCCCAGCATTTTTCACTCGATATTAGTGCAAGTCGACAATAAAAACTCGATATTCTCACTGTTTACCGCTTTTTCGTTTGACTCATCTCTGTTGCATTCGTAGTCATAGAAGTAACAGAAAAGACAACAACGCAATATATACATACAAATAAATAAATTAATTGGACCTGCTCTTGTGAAATTCAATCTACTGATTTGTGAGAGCAGTATCAACCACGACAGAAAGAAAAACTTTAAATAAGAGGTTTTACCTGGTGGGCTCAATCAACCAGTTCCTGTGGAGGAGCGGAGCAGACAATGTCATGTTCGCCCGCTTTGTTTAAAAAAAAAATGGGGGCGGGGGAGGGGTTTGCGCACACGCCCAGCCTCCCATCCCCCCATAGATGGCAGCCGCTACAGCCATACTGTATTCCTTTTGTCCTTGCATTTGAATATTTAGTAACTCTTTTCCTGTTGTGCCAACCAGAGAGCTGGTTCGGTCAGAAAGATGTTCTAATTCAGATGCGAAAATCCTTCTATTATCTTCGTGGTGCCACTGACTGCTTTGCTGATACTCAGGTAGCAATACTTCAGTCAGTAGCCAGGAAGTGTAAAACACAGCAGATGTTTGACCAGTCTGCATGTTTAATAAACATTACATGCTTTAACCCTTTCCATGCGGCCGCGATTCACCTGGTGGGCTGTAAACGGGAAACATCATTTACTACGAAGGCATCACCACGCATAACGTTTACCACGGTACACTTACCACGCAAACGTTTTTTCAACTCGGGTGCCTTCCACGACCGTCTTTACCACGTTCTGCGTGGGTTGGGGGAAGACGTGGTATTCCTTCCAGTCGTTCTGCGTGGGGTTGGGGGGGGGGTTTGGGGGGCTGGGGGGGTCTCCCCCCAAAAATAACAAGCAGGTTACTTTAAAAAAAAACGAACATAATTTTAGAAGAAAAAGGAAAGAGCCTCCCCCAAAGACGTGCCGTGTACGTCAAAAAAGCAGTCCTTTTTTTATTTTGGTATACGTGTTTTGACGCTTGTTTCCATGGAGGATGGAAGTAAGGGCTCGTAGAGAAAGACGTGCAGGTAAGACGTTTCTACGCGTAGTAAAATCCTACGTTGTAAATACCAGCGTGGTAAAGCCACTTGCGATGTAAAATTCGCGTGGTAAAGCCATGCGTGGTAATTGAAATCGTGGTATAATCACATATTCGCTGTAAACAGCACGAACAGGGGCGGGCCATGACGAACCCCAGCCGTCATCAGCACACGAGCACCGTAGTGCATGACGGCTGGGGTTTCTTCATCAGCATGGAAGGGGTTAAGCACTCGATATACAAGTATATATGTAAGTAGGTGGCCTCAATCATACTCATTTCATTTTGCTTCTAAGTAGTGATATTGAGATAAAAAAAATAGGTAAATATACTGACTGTCAAAATAAGTGGAAGTTTACTCCTTTGTGCATAAACCCAAAAGCCCGTGCGTCCCAAGGTCTCAATATCAGTTGCTGCTATAAAATAAATTACTACGCTAACGTATTAGTAAACATTTATAAAGTGTTGTAGTTATTAAAAAGCATGCTCAAGGACGCATATCAAGGCCCCTTAGATACATGCTGTCAGTTTTCTTCAGATAAACTATACTTTTTGCCTTTTTCTAATGGGACACTTATGTAGACAGTAGCAATAAATAGTAGTTTGTATATTTAGTTATAGGTCTTCATGTCACACTTAAATGTCTTTAAATAATATATACTATTGGCCACATGTCAGTGTACCAGCATGGGAAGGATGAAAAGCCAAATCTGTCATGCCAGGACACAGGCGTGTCACCTGCAGAGAGTTGAAAGTTTCAGCATATTTTTTTCAGCTCGCTGTGACATCGAAATAATCACTCCAGCTACTGCCAATTTGAAAAGCTTGAAATGAAATGACTGTTTTTTCGAATATAAATACAGCCTATTTAAAAAAAACAAAAAAAGGCTATTTTTTTACTTCATCCAATAACACCAGTCCCTGTTCTGTAGTAACCGAAGCAGAACTGAAAACACATGCCTGGACTAAGTCTGGTTGGCATGACATTACTTCTCCCACAGGACGTTTTTGCTTATGGACAAATTCCCATTAAACAATATGGGCACTTTTAAATGGACGCTTGTTGCACACTTTATTCTAAAATACTACCGAATGAAATGCACCCTATGGTTTTGATTCCACACTGTACCACCTGCACTACAGCAGCACATTACATATTCCCTGAGATAAGCTGCTTCCTCCAAGTTTCAGCCTTTAACAGAACCTTATTGCCATGCAACCACAGCCAGGTTTTTCAGAGGTGGGCAGTAAAGGAACATGACCCTGTCCGGTCCTTGATGTTGCCCATCTATCAGCATTTTGTTATGGAGGTAAAATGTACTTTTATATATAATTGCTGAGCATGAATTAGAGGGGAAAACCACTTTGTGCAAGTGCTTTATATGACTGTTAATAAACTTTATTCTGAACTTTAAAAAAAAAGAGGGGAAAACCACTGGCCACTTTTTAAAGTGACCTGTTGGCTAGTGTCTCAAATTCCCTGGCAGCATCGTTGAGGTTTTGTATATTTCGGTTCCCTTCAGCCCCCACCACTTAGGCGGAGGAGTGGAGAACAAAAGGAAAAATAAAATGATAATGTATTGTTATCATGTTTATTGTTTTCGTTTTCCTATTGCAGTCAGTGGCTCTCGGGTGGGACTGGCTAGAGCAGAGGGAGGAGAGATTCGAATTCCCTAGGTGCGCATGGCAACTAGGCCGGCCATCTTGGTCCGGCCAAACAGTCCTGTACACTTTGCATCTTCCCCGCCATGCTGCATTACACAGCCTGGTAACGAACATGCCCAGCATCCCATTCCCTGCCTGAGGGTGATCCACGGCGTGCAGACCAATCACAATGATACATTGCAGCATTGTGGTTGGCTCAGGGAAGCTTGGGAGCCCAGGTGCTTCCTGCTGCCGGACCAAGCCCGGCCCCCATTCCCTGGTTGAGCGTCGAATCAGGACACTCAAAACCAAGAACAACACTGCATTGAAGCGTTGTGATTGGTCAGGGGAGCCTTTACTGTGCTTCCTGTGCCTAGAGAGCTGGATCAGAGACACATAACTGGCGCGGCAAGGTAAGTGTTTCTTTTAATATTTTATTTACCATTTCCCCTTACCTACCCACTCACGAACAAACCATTTCCCCACACCATCACCCGCCCTGCTACCCGCGCTCATGCCACCTGCTACTGGAAGGCAGGGCAAGAAAGGGGGCTAATACGGTGTAAAGAACATTGATGCTGTATGATAAAGAAGGACTAAAAGTACTTTTACAGGCAAATCAAAGACGAACAGTCAGGGACAAGGACAAGGCAAGAGCAAGAGGAGAAGGGCGCTGCTGTTGGCATAACCTTAATGCACACAGCTCCGTGCGGCCCCCAGAAAAATTGGTGCCCTGGCCCCTGCTCGCCCTTGCTAAAGGCCTGTACTCAGTACCTGTGAGAACCGGCCCATTGAAAGCACTGGTTCCAGCGCCGGGGCTGTATTGATACATATTCAGTATGTGTGCATGCCATTGTCAGAGTCTTTGTGTACATCGTGTAGTGTGTGTCCTATCCCGCTGATTGCCGGGTGAGCAGTGATGGGCAGATCTAACACACAGATCTCCGCTCACAGAATTACCTCTTCGTGCCTTGTCGGCGTGAAATGGAGTTTGCCAATCACGCGCGCGCCTTATCTGTTCTGCATGACCTGTCGGCACTGAGGCATCCAAGGCTGGACGAGCGGGCATGCAAATTCAGGCCGCCTCCTTCATTAGCAGCGAGATGAGCTCCCAGTTGTTTAGAACAGCAGTGCCCCGGGTAAGCCAGGAAGGGGGGGCCCGGGCAGAGCTCGTCTGTGTACACTTTGAAACAACACGCTTTTGTCACCCCCTGACTAGGCCTGGCTGAACAGTTCTGGTGTGAATCCATATCATACAAATTTTTGATAATCTGATTTTCCTCGAATCACACAAAGTGTTATGTTTTTTTTAAAGTTTGATTTAGTAAGGGAAAGAAAAAGGGGGAGGGGAGGGGGTGGAGGGTGAGAAGAGTTACAATAAATGGATCAAGGAAATATACAATGTAAGAACAATAATAATTTCATAAAAAAGTAAGCATTACAAGCATGAAAATTATGAACATATCATTAGAATGGAAGACCATAAGTAAAACATAATACAGTAGGACTTAACGATGATAGGTAATCTAGTAATCAAGTAAAAAGAGCAAAACAGGTAACAAGCAATTCATGGAGGTTTGCGAACTTCAACTGTTTCAGATGCAGGAGAAGGATGAACGGGGGACGAGGAAGAGAGGTATATTACCAAAGGGAGCCAAATCAGGTCACGCTTCACAGCTAGGGAAATGGGGGATACATAATTAGTGTCTAAACGATGATTGAAACAGATTGCATTCCACCAGGACTGATAGGAAATATTTGCAGCTTGTTTCCAGTTAGAAGTAACAATGTGAAAGGCAATAGCAATGAAAAGATCGAGTAGAGGGTAGTGGTTGGGAGATTGAAGGAGGTCTGAGGCAAGAGAGCCGAGAAAAACTAGTGAGGGTGAAAACGGGACCTGAAAATGGAAAATCCTCTGAATCTGCCGCCAAACCAACTGCCAAAAACTGGGAAGTAGGCGGGCATTCAAACAACATATGTTTAAGGTCAGCAGAAGGGCAGGGACAGGACCAGCAGGTAGAAGGGGTGACTGGTGAAAAATGGGACAAAGTCAGTGGAGTGAATAAAGTTCTATGATAAACGAAAAATAAAGTTTGGATGGTGTTAGCAGCTCTAGAGGTCTTATGAAGTTTTGTCCAAATTTTATCCCACAATAGTACAGGCCAGGTCTGAGAAAGATCAAGCTCCCATGCAAGTTCAATGCGAGATTTCAACCTATCAGTAATGAAACGGAAGGAGTTATATAAAGCAGATGCAGAAGGAGATGCTTCTAACAAAAGGGAAGTAGGTCTGCGATCCAAAGGAATATCATTGGAGGAGGAAAGGGATTGGAGATAGGAGAGCAAGACAGGTTGAAGAGAATTATATTGCGAACGGGCAGAAGCAGGTAAAGAGAAAATAGATTGAAGATCCTGGAAGGAGAGAGGCGTATTCTGAGAAAGTAATTGAGAGATCCAACATATTTCTCGAGAGTGCCAAATTTTCCAATAAAAAGTATGATTACGGATTTTAAGATGAGAGTTATTCCAAATTGGTTGCTCATGGGTGGATAGTAGGGAAGGAAAAGATGAAGTTAAGTAAGGAGAAAGAAGAGTGCGAGAATATGAAAGAATAGGCGAGCGAAGACGAATTAAAGAAGATGTGAAGGACAGGAATTCACGGAAGGCGAAAGGAGAGATGAAAGAGGATTCCATGCTGAGCCAGACAGGGGGGTAGTGAGGCAAAGTAGATGAAAACCAGCGAGTTGATTGTTTCATGGAAAAAGCACAGTGATAATGTTTACAAAGTGTTATGTTAATTTGAAATGTTGACTTAGTCTACAGTAAGAGTACTAGACTAGTTCTTGTCAGCAGGGACACCTGGTAGTACTGGAGTCTGAAAAGACATGCTTTTCTTTGCACAGTGTTCATAATTCTAACAAAACCTACGAAAACGCTACAAAGTAAATCAGTTCTATGCAAAAGCTACTTTGTGTTGAAAATCTGGACTTTTGAAAGCATTATTTTATGCAGATCTTCTTTAAGTAAACTAATGATCCAAAGGGAAAATTATTTGATTGAGAAGGAGTAGGAAAAGTGAAAACTTAGTGAACTACAGGAAAGCCAATAAAGCAGTAAGTATAAACTATGCCCACGTAATAATAATTGTACTTTTTCATTATCAAGCAATTGCTGTCCCTTTTTGGATAGGGTGCAAACCACTGCCAACTAGAGACCCCATTTCTAACACCCCCCATCTGATGGAACTCCTTTGGTTACCCTTGCCAGCCTATATCAGTACAAAATAGCTACTTGATGTACAAAGCCATCAAGGCCAGCACTCATATTTATCTTGTAGGTGAGCTCAACCTCTCTGGAGGTTCATGGCACACCTGCAGCCAAGACACCATTAGACGGAATACTAAGAAATGTAAGAAAGAAAAATACAAGAAGGGATCCTATTTCCATCTATGCACCCTGAATCTGAAACAACATCCCTCTATCCATCAGAACTACCCAACACTGCTCCAATTTAGGAAAGAGTTGAAGATGCCCCTCTTTGCAGAACATCACCTCACATTGCAGTAACTTTACACTTTTCACAGATTCCAGCTACCTTTCCTATCACTCAATGACTATATGTTTGCCCTGTGCAGAGCACCACTACAATTTGAATAGGTTTGTACTATACAAATATCACAAGCCTGAATACATACACACACACAATTATCTCATGATTATATATGATATGATATCGTTGTCATGCAATGTAACACATGATATACTGGGGTTATACCAGGAGTGAAGTCCTTGGAGCCAGAGTTGCAAGAGCAGCTGGTGTGCTGTACCCACAGGTTAGATTGTGAGGGAGGTTACCTCCACTGGGCATTTTTCTCTGAGGTCCTCATGGCCTCTCCTGGTGCTTGGTATGGAGCCATGAGTGACTTAAGTAGTGGCCCACAACCTCCCATGTGTCACTGTGCTAGGAGGGGCCAGCCTGAGAGTGTCTGGAATATTTGGCAGCTGGTTTGGTTGGAACATACAGCCGATGAGTGCCAGTGTGTGCCGGTGCCACAAACACAAGATCCAGGCGCAAAGAAAAAAATGTCTGAATTAAAATGTCCCCATTTCCTTGGCTAATGCAAAGCCACTTAGCGATTGTGCCCATAAATTAATTGGTACCCATTTTGGGACACCTGCACTAATGTACTGAGATGAGCCTGTAGGGTGGCTTGGCTTTTCATGCCTTATAAAGTGCATCGGATTTGAAGTCAAAAGTGCTTCCTAATTTGAACTGGCAAACTGTCCATGAACAATGGCTGAAAAGAAGTGAAGGGGCTCTAAATCAGAGATGGGATGTTTGCAAAAGGCATAAGCAATTTGTGAATGAGAGTTTGGAAGTATGTGGCGATCACCTACCCAGAGAGAGGCAGAGCTCTCATCCCTTCTATATGTTTATTTGCCATCCTGCCCCTAATTGTCCTTTTTAACATTGCAATTTCTCATCTTAGTGGCTGGCCTTTCAATGTTTATATTACTGTAAAATATTTTTGTTTCATTTGTCCTACTATTTTCTGTATATTATTATTGATTGTTTTTTCCAATACTGCCTACCTAGCCTACCTATGTTTGATAATGTCAATACAAGTTTTTAAACTTAAAAAAATATCAAAGAGTGACACTGAGGCACCTGCTTACCATTTCAGATTCCTGAGGGTATTCCAGGGTCCAGATGGTCATGCGAATATTCTGAAGTCAACTGGAAGTTCTCAGGTGAATAATTTGCTGGCCAGTTCTTGGGAGATTAACCAGGTCTTGGGAAATTCACCTAGGCCCATCTCAGAACCCCTGATCTCAAGAAACCATGTGGCTGCTCTTTGGAGAGCCGTGACAGCAGCATGAATTGGTAGGTAGGGCTGTGCCATTAAGTACTATAAGTATTTGTCTATAGGGAAAAGGGGACTTTTTGGTGAAGTCTTTGGTCTCATTTTTTGAGTAACGGACCCTGGTCCATCGGATATCTGCTTCCATTTTTTTTAATTTATTGAATCCACTTGGTACACAGTACTCCCGCAGAATCTGTTTTTCCAATGATAGAACGTCACATCACTTGTGCAAGGCGTTAGCTTCCTTTTCGAGGTCCCACAGTACCTAAAAATAACAAGCCACAGTGGGGCTAACAAGTTATAATTAAAGTAAGGTGTGTTGTCAAGAGGTCATATTATTTCAAGTTGAGCATAGGGATTTTCTGACCGACCAAAATGTCTAAGACATTTTGTATTTTTTATTAAAATGCTTGTATGTTTGGGTTTTGTGGTACCGCAAAAGAAAAAAATGTTACCTCTCTACCAATGACTCACGGTAATACCACGTGATTGGTTGGTGTAACTGTAATCATGCATTTTGAAGCAGTTAACGCCTCACTACTCTCATTAGGGATCTCCACTTTACTGTATTGACATCTTTTGCACTCTTCTTTTTCTTCTGAGAGTTTCTCTTATTTGAGGGGTATACATTTCATAACTTTGTATAACATGACATCTGCAGTTGTTCAGAGAGTATCTGAAGACCCTCAGGATGAGAAACAGCAGCTAAGGACCGCTCCGAGTCAATTGTTTGGGAGTTCTTCTCAAACCCATCCTGGGAAAATAAGTTGTCTACAAAACCAGACACCTGCAAATTGTTCTAGAAAGAGTTCAGGAGCAGCACTGGAAAAAGTACTCACTTGTGCTTCTGGTATGTTAAGGCTTCTAAATGCATGGCATAGAGGCTGCTGAATGCTGCAAAGCAGGCACGAGAAGAAGAATGGGTGTGTACTTCTTGTGGTGTGGTGCAGTGTGTGCAACCTGGTGATTCTGTTCCAGGACAAGTCTATGATGCCCAACAACACGACTTGAACCCTTCATATTCAAGCACTGGGTTATGATGTATTCAGTGTTCCAAAATAATATCTTTGGGCGAGCAGACGTAGCGCGTGACAACTAGGTGGGTATCCATCCAGAAAAAAATATACGTACGTCTAAATGCCCTCTTTCGACGTTATTTTTAGGTAAGCCCCCAAAAAAGAAAGAATCCTGGAATAACTGAAATAACTCACATGATATTTGATAATGGATGAACCATGCAACACATCCGGTTTTCTTGTATAGTCTATTTATCCTAGGGAGCAAATATATAGATGTCTTGTTTAGGATGTAAGAAGCTTGAAACTCTGAATTAAAACGAGGATTTGGCTATGACGAAATACTATACACATACCTCGGTATGAATACATTTGGTGCGTTCTCTTCTCGTGTCAAACAAACGTAAGTTTTTAAAATAAGAGGACTTCGAAATACAGGAGTTCAGAATGTGCACTGTACGAAACCCTCTCCAGTGTTTGGTTATAATGCAGTCACATATATTAGTAACCTAGGCCACCCAGAGGGTGCACATGACAACTGAATCGTCTCTTGGTTCACTATTGGCATTGACGTCAGGGAGGGGTGGGAAAACATGAATATTTCAACATTCAGATTCGAAAACTATCACTTAAAACAATACCTCTCAGTGCAGTGGTATGGTAAACGCTTCTCCATGTTAATGAAATACACTTTTTGAATTTTGAAGAAACATAATTCTATTTGTACACATTAGTTACAAGAAGTCTTTAAAAATAAAGTTGTATCCTAAAGTTAAGTGATGCTGGACACCATCTTAGTTACTTCATAACTTCAGTTAACCTACAAATAAATGCTTTTCTCAGAATTTTGAAGCTTAGTAAGTAAGCGGGTGGGGTGGTTGGGGAATTGGGTGACATAAAGGTCAAGAGAGCCTCAAGGGGCCCCTGGCCCTCCTTTGAGTATCATTGAACTATATCATGTAACCTTTGTTTTTGTAAGTGAAAGCATATATTTTGAGCTACATCCGTGAGAATGTTAGCTCAGGGAGACTTGACCAGGGACCTATTTTCATGGCTAAAAACACTGAAGGTTAGACCACACATTTAGAGCTAGCATAGACTACAATGAAGAAAGGACCAATTCTGAATCGATTTCTGTCTAAGAGCCACTTTAAACGACAGAGCTTTGTAGCTTTTACGGTCCCTCTAAGAGCGAAAATGTTAGAATCAAAAGAGTAAACATGCTTCGGACAAATCTCTATTCTAACACTCTGGAATTGTGACTAATCCTTATTTTAGCCTCAGAAAACTTTAACACTTGTTAGATCTCTTAAATGCATATGCCACTATTTGCTTCAGCGTTTTTAGCACGGATAATATTTTGTGCACACAAGTTCTGGTGCATTTTCTGTTCGCATTCACTCTGATGCAGTGTGCGTCTCTTCCAGCCACTGTTCAGGTTTCTGCATGCTGCTTCTAAGAAAAACATGTAATGTTTGTAGAACACTCCAGGCTCTGAAAGCAATTGAAAGAGGAACTAGTAAGAGGGAATAAGAGAACAATTGACAAAACAAAATGGAGCCTAACAGAAGGTATAATCTCACCTGAAACACTGTAACCTCTATAGATGGAGAGATTGTATTTTGTGGCTAGCTGGCTTTATATTTTTGTGATTCGGAGAGGGAGTAGCAGTGAAGGACCAGAAATTAATGAGATTGAGGTAAGAGATAGCAAGAAGGACCTAGAGAGGATAGTAAGAAAAGTTGGAGTGAGCAGTAGAAATGAGGAAAATCATGGTTTGCGATATACTGAGAAATCTTGGCGAGCTCTTTGTGCGATAGCAGAGCAGACCAAAGAGGTCTCCATGGGTGGAGGATACTGAGTCCTCTTTTCAACAATTTCTACAGATGTTTCTCATGCAGCCACTCCATCAGAGATATGTGTAATTCTTGGGCATCAGCTAAGGAATAAGTGAGGGAGAAAGCTGTGGCTAGTAATCTGCAAAGGCATGGGTGCTTCTTGTAGGGTAGGAAGAATCTGGATTGGGAGCCGAGGCCTCTACTGGTACTGAAGTCTTGGCGCTAGTACTGACGCCCTCCTACTATATTGTCTACTTCAATACCTATCACTTGTACCTGTTGATCAGCAGACGGCTGGAGTAGGCACTTGAAAGATACAAAAGGGTGCATGATTCGGACGTTTGCTCATTTTGCTCCTGGTTTTCTTGGGCAAGAGCAAGAGGGTAGAATCGAAATACGTAGATCTCGTGATTTGAGGTCTCTAGACATAAATTGAGAGAGCCCTGCCCTGCACAATTGTTGCAAACTACTCTATACATGTTATCGGTGAGACAAGTTTTGCCAATGAGGAATACTTGGTGAACATTCAAGTAGTACACAAATAACAGGTTATTGCATTGCCAGGTCAAGCTGTCCTCGGTCAAATGTTGCCATGTGTCTTTCCAGTGGCATGATGAGTATCTCTCGACTGCCCACTGACCCAACACAGCCCTTTCTCAGAAATGAAGCTGCTTTACAATAGTTTCAGGACTGCTTTTGGTTTCTAGCTCAAAGGCGGAAACAGTAAGCAGGGCAGATCCGCTCTACCTAGCACCGCCGGGAATTTCAATATAATACTCCTGTTTTCCTCCATTACCTTTCTTTAACCATCAGCTATTGTTAGTGTTGATAATTACAAATCCAAATTTCCTCTTTTATTTTCATAATGAACACCAAGTCCACATGCGGCGGTGGGCACGCCTGACAGTGGGCACAAGTCTGCCTAGATCATGGGTACTCACAAACATTTTCCCAGGAGCTAAAATGCTTTGTCTGTGATGTGACCGAGGGCTGCATTGATGCCAGCAGGGTGGCGATTGGGATAGGGTGTTCCGGGGGTGTGGAGGGGTTTCGCAGGGAGGTGCTGGTAAGGTGGATGTGGAGGAAGCGAAGCACATACATCCAGTGGCTGAATTGCACAATGTGAAACCAGAAGACCTGGGATTAATACCGGCTTCACCACTTTACCAAAGCTGTGTGGCCTTAGACAATTGTTTAATTTCACTTTCCCTCCTTTTTTACATTATCATATACAAAATGATGTTGAATAACATGACTTCTGGATGCGCATTGTACAAAACCTTCTCCTTTGTTTTATTTAGTAAACTATAATGTTTTTTATGTATAATAGAAACCCAACCCTAAGAGTGAACTTTACAACTGACTTGCATCTTAGTTCACTATTGACATTATAGTCAGGGTGGTGGAAAGAATGAATGTTTGTAAATTCATGTTTGAAAACCATTGCTTTTAAAAAAAACTTCTCAGTCCACTGATATAATGTTACAATGTGATGTACTAAGGTGAAACTGTTAATGAAATGCACTTTTTGAATTTTGAAGAGAAATTATCATATTTCTACATTTGAATAACCTAGTTACTTCCTTTCTTTAACTACAATTAACCTTTAAATATAGGCTTGTCTGTTTATTTAACTTATTTCTCAGTTTTAGTGCTGAGTGCTGCTGTTGACCAGGGGACCGCATCTAAAGGTCAGGAGGGCCGCATGCGGCCCCCGGGCCGTATTTTGAGTATCTCTGGCCTAGATGAATGAGGTCCTGTCCTGTCCCTCTCAGGCTCAGTCAGCGGCCATCTCAGAGGAGGTTAGTCTGTCACGTGACGCTCTTCGGCTTCCTTGCCAAGCGCGCTGTGTAAAAACCACCCGACTGGAAAACGTTTAGCAGCGCACAGAGAAATAATTCCAAGCAAAGCCTTCAGATGTTTATTTTTCATGATTAACAAGTTTTATAAGCTGTGGGGCACACCCTGAGGGCTGCCGGAGCAGCGCACAGAGGGCGAACACAAAAACAATAGCTGCTATATTAACACAATATAAGACCATAATAAACAATTGATTCAATCCTGTAAAAACGCGTATAAATCCGCATAATGTCCCAATAGTATCAACACAAAATAACCTGCGCTGCAGGTAAAGCTAACTTTGCGCATCAGATCCTAGCAGCTCTAGTGAGGCCCTCTCCTTGTGTTGAGAACTGGGACTTAAGCAAAGTACTTTAGTGGAGGTTAGTACCGGTGCAACTGCATGCATGCCATTGAGGGCACAGGACACCGTTTGCTCTACAGACCAATTAGCTCTAAGCGGCCCAATGTGAACTAAACACATCTGTGCGAACAACTGAGGCAGGACAGTCCTGTTCTCGACAAGCTTAATATTTAGTTGGGGCTAAAGGTGGGTCAGCCGGCCAGGAACGTAACGCGGATCCCTTCAGCCCCTTTTTGTGTAAAGGGGCCCCCAACCCTACAGGGGGCCCCCTTTAAGCCCAAGACCAATGTATAGCTGTGAGATATGCAAGACTCGGGGGCATCTCATCTCATTCTGCAGGAGGGCCACATCATTTTGCGTTACGCCACTGAGAACCATCTAGAGTTTGAAATAGATACCGCCCGATTTCTCATCGGTCCTTCAGGAGAACTCAGGCCCACAACGAGCTGAGCTTTCACTAGAGACGATGTAGCCTAGAGACAGCACCTGCGAAACATGTATCAACAGGAACTAGGTTTGAGTCCCAATAAATATCCCTGTGCTGAAAAAGAAACTGTAACGTGTTCTGTGTCTATCATGAACCTCTGTTATCTCCTTGTGCAAATGTCACGCTATGTAAAGCTGGCCAAAAAAAAATAAGGATTATACCTGTCACCCACACTCGAAATCTCTGCCTCCAATAATTAAAAATGATGAATTCAATTCAATTAAACTTTATTCGGATTCAAATGTATCCCTAAAAGCACAGGTCAAGAAGATCAATATTAAGATACATAAAATATTTAAGAACACGTAGATATAAAAACGATTAAGGACAAAGCATGAACCTTTGATGTTAGAAAGAGAAAACAATCTCATGGCTCAATTGAACAGTTTGAAAATGGAAAATCTGAGTTCAATCCCAGCTTTATCAACTTGTGTGATCTTCTTATGCAAATACTTTATTTCCAAGAGCCTCCATTTTAATCATTATTACATAACACAACACCTTCAAACATGAGTTTAGGATGTGCGCTGTACCAAAAACGTTGTGTTTGATTTAACAGCGTATAAAAATGCTCTATTTACAATAAAGATCTAAGCAGCATTGAGTTATACATGACAGCTTACTTGTCTGTTAGACAGGAACAAAGTAGGACTTTGAGTCAATTATAGTAAGCCTGCTGCCCTAAACCTAGAAAAACAACCAGAAAATTCCACTGGTCATAAATTAAAGTATACAGTCCAGTTTTTTTTTTCCGGAAGACATGATCTACCAAACATTGATTTAAATCAAATAACTATATACCACAAAATAAATGTTCTTATTTAAATATATCTTTCAAAAACATTTTCTGACATCCATAAAAAAATCTATATTTGGGAAAATATTTCCAAAAGATGTAACAAAGAAAGGAACGAAAATAATTTTTGTGATATGTAGTTATTTGATTTGACTTGTCTCTTAGTTCACTAATAATAACATTCTTATTGGGGTGGGGGCAGGCATGTTTCCAAGTTCATATTTAAAACACTAAGAGGCCCATTAGGATGGTAGGCGGATAGCCACCGCCGGCCTGGCGGGGGCGATCCGCCGGCCATCTGTCCCGGAATGACCCCCACCATATTAGTTTGGCTGGGGGGTCCGCGGCGGATGGAAAGACCGCCTGCCGCTTTTCCACTCCGGTCGCAAGGCGACTGGGGCGGAAAAGGGTTTCTATGGTGGCGGTGTCTATCAGACACCGCCAGCCATATTAGGATGGGACATTTTAGATGCCTTGCCGCCACGGAAAGGCATGCAGAGTCTGCATTGGGGGCAGATGTGGGCCCCCATGGACTCCAGGAGGGTGGGGGTGCACATGGGGGTACCTATGGTACCCCCCAGCAGTTCCATGCACAGCATGGCAGGCACCACGCAGTGCCTGCCATGCTGTGTATGGAAGTGCACTGCATGCCTTCCTGCGATTGTGGCGGGCAGTGCTGAGTGTACTGCCCGCCACAGTGGTAGGAATGCAGGATGCGCCACTGTGGCGGGGGCATCCTAATGTCAGGCACGGGACCCCCGCGCTTATGGCGGGCGGTCCCTGGTACCGTGAGGATGGCGAGCGGGCAAGGTCCGCCCGCCATCCTAATGGGGGCCTAAGTTTTCATAAATACTTTTTGAAAAATCTGATGTACTAAGGTGCAACGTTTCTGTTCGTTAGCGAAATTAACTTTCTTGAATTTTGAAGACACCTTATTGCCCTTATGTTGCATGATTTACAGGCCAAATATTTTCAGGGCTAGGCTGATGCCTGGGCTCTTAGAGCCAGAGCCGATCCTTGGCTCATCTCTGGCTCCACTCTCCCTGCTAGTTTATTGGCTGGCCCAAATAGAGTTGAGGCCCTTTTCTAAAGACTCCAGGCTTCCAAGGCTACCCAAACTCAGAAGCTGAGAAGCCTTGGAAAAAAGCATTTCCATTCCTCACTTTTCCTCTGGGCTTATTATTATGGCCACATTCATACATGACTGCTTGAAATATTATATTTGATACGTGGTTACAGATTGTGTGTCATCTGGTCAATGATTTAACACCTTGGCTGCTTAAGATATTCCCCTGCTGTGCTGGACCATAATAGAAATGGGTGTGGTCGAGCACTGTGCCTCATGACGAGCTGAGCTCGTCATGAGCACCAAAGGGGTTAAGAAGCATCAGGCATCATTTATGACTCCTGTCCATCTTAGAAATCATGAATCTGAAATTTTTCTTATTATGTTCATGATTCCTGGACCATTAAAATGGAAATATTGGTTACTATTAATCTCAAATGTGATTAAAGATAATACATCTCCTGGATGGGATTTGTAATGCATTACTTATATTTCTGATTCTGGGACATGTCAAATGCGACTTTGGTTACAGAATGCCTCAGAGGTTATTTGTCATTACTTTGTGGATACGATGTGTCCCTTGATTACAAGATCTCTCTTAAGTGTTTCTTCATCAATGTTTACCATTCTTCTTAGACATAATTTGTGATTATCAAAAGTCTAAAATAATACTCACTTTTATCAGACTCTTCTAAGATAAGTTTTGAAAATCTTGTTTATAACGTCAAGTTCATAGGCTTCTTAGAGAATGTCTCTATATGCATTCTGCATGTCTCAATTTTTTTTAATTATCCTTAGACATTTACTCAAAAGACACCTGAATGATTATTCTTCAGCCCATCTAGATTTCAGTGTATGCAATACATATTTCCAATATGGTATTTATCTGTTCAATCCAACATTAGAGATTCCCCCCAAATGATTGTTACTTGCTAGATGTCTGAGGTCGTGGCACAAGCTCTAGTTTCCTCAGTCTAGATTTTGCCAACTCTCACTGAACCCCCCCCCCCCCTTTACAATCTGTCAATATTTTAGTTGAAAGTTCATAGGGTTGATGTGCAGGAACTGCGCCATGTGAGTTCATCCATGGGACAGTAACCCCCTTAGAATGAAAGGAAACTTTCACAAGACAGAAGTCAAAGTCAAAATTATAAAGATTTATTCAAATTAAAGAATCATTACAGAAGTCAAAAAGTAATTAGTCAAATTCAAATCAGCATTGATAATGTATGAAATATAAACCTGATTGCAAGAGGTTATAACATAAGGTTGCCCTCATTGGCAAGTAAACTTCCAGAACCAAAAATATATTTTAGCAAAAGACTAGCATAAATCTGAACAGTTCAAGAGTCAATGAATGTCTAAATTTATCTGAGCAAGTGGACTGACATGAAGTCTGCCTCTGGGTAAGAGGTAAAGGCCTAAAAGCACAATAAATAAGCAGCCTAGCTTGGAGTCTGCATGGTTCATAAGGCTAGAAAAAATGTAAGTATAGAGTCAAATTGAACCTGCTCGGTGTGAAAGGCATTGAAAGTCTGGCACACATCCCAGAAAGGGCAAATTTGATAGGTTTCAGGCAGTGAAAAAACACATACTATAGATGATGAGATTCAGCATCATAGGGCTGTACAAACAAAGACATGATGTGAACCAATCAACGCTTGAAAAAGTGTGTTAAATTAAATGAGATTTTAGAAAACACCTACATTATAAATAATTATTGAACCTTACAAGCAAAGGAAATTACAATGCAAACAAAATACAATAGAATGTTTAAGACGTGTAAGAAGTAGAGTTGAAGCCTGAGCAACAGGCCTTAAAAAATCGGTCCATGTGCGGCACATCACCTGAACACAGCTTACATCTTGAGGAACACAAATTAATAGATTTATTTGCCACTTCTACAGCACCGTGAAAATAAAGTCTTATCAATTATCCTTTTGAAATCGAAAATAATATCCTCTTGAGACCTGAACATGAAAGCTCATTCATGAAAAATAAAAGAAACACTTTTTGTCCATGAATGCTAAGTACAAGTCAGTTGAAAAAGCCAGAACCCTAGAATTGTCGACTTGGGCATTGTTAACCGAAAACCGCTAAATAAGCATTATTTCTACTTTATAAAAATGTTCTCACATCAACCAGAAATAAATCCTTTAGAATGTGGCTGCCTGGGCTCTGTTAAAAACTCTTACTCACGATATCATGAAACAATATGGGCAGTCCCTTCATTTGCTTTCAGAACAGAAAGGGGGATTGGAGCACACTGCTTTACATTCCAAGTGTTCGCCCCTTTGCATTATGGTGAATGCAGTTCACAATTAGTGTTCACTTGAATATTAGTAGTAGTATTTCACCAAGTTGGTGCAGGTAGTTCTGTTCATCTTTAGATATGTGTTTCTCGATTTTATCCTTCATCGGTAGAGATCAAAAACTAATTTTTTCAGGGGTTGCTGAAAATACTGCCACAGTCCTCTCATAGGCGCACCAGTGCATCTCCAAAAGTTCACTGGCTCACGGGAGTCTTTTTAAACACAAAGGGGATGAAAGAGTACTGCCTCACATCCCAGCAGAGTTCACCCCTTTACATTCTGGTGAATGTGTTTCACAATTAGTGCTTCCTTGAATATTAGTTGTAGTAGTTCACCAAAGCTGGGTAAAAAGCTGGGGAGAGGATGTAGCCTAATGGCTAGGGCGATCGATCTCAAATCTGAGGAACAGGGTTTGAGCCTCAGCGGGGACGCTCAACATCCTGTGATTCTGGGCAAATCACTTAATCTCCCTGTGCCTAATAAAACAGAATGTGTCCTTGTGTTAGTAACTGGTGCTCATGTAAAGCGCTCTGATACCCGATACCTTTGGTTCAAGTTTGCGCTTTATAAAGCACTGGGAACAAAAATAACTGGTGCTGATAGTGCTGTTCATCTCTAGCCGCATGTGTTTCTGGAGTTTATCCTTCATCAGTGGACATCAAAAATGAATTTTATCAGGGGTTGCTGCCACTGTCCTCTCAGGTCTCACCTCTCACAGACACACAGGTGCATCTCCAAAAGCCCTAAAAGCTTGTCAGCTCCCTGGTTAAAGGGAGCCTTTTTTAGCTGAAGGTGGATGGGAGCACCACTGCCTCACATCCCAGCACGGTTCTCCCCTTTGCATTATGGTGAATGCAGTTCACAATTAGCGCTTACTTGAATATTACTAATAGTATTTCACCAAAGTTGGTGCAGCTAGTTCTGTTCATCTCTAGACAACTGTTTTCTGGATTTTATTCTTCATTAGTACAGATCAAAAACCAATGTTATCAGGGTTTGCTGCCAATACTGCCACAGTCTTCTCAGGTCTCAGTACCTCTCACAGATGCACAGGTGTTTCTCCAAAAGCCCGTCAGCTCACTGGCTCAAGGGAGTCTTTGTAAACAGAAGGGTGATGGGAGCACAACCTGCACCAACTTTGGAGAAAACTACAACAACTTTGAAGTAAGTGTACTGCATTTACCAGAATACCATGGACGGAACTGTGCTGGGATGAGAGGTGGTGTGCTCCCTCCTTGTGTTCAATACAGAAAGGATCGACCCTTAAGGTTCTCTGTGGTACTCATTGAGCACTCAATCATACAGGCTCCTTTCATATCAGACAAAATGTTTGCTCGCATACTTCTTCTCACTCCCTATGTTCCACTAAGCTGCACTTCGTTACTGTGCTGAAACAAATGGCTATGTGAGAGAGGAAGATCTGTCCCCTACCTAGCTTCAAAAGCCTAGGACCTTCTGCTTTTACCCATTAGGCTCATATTTGACCCAATCTCTCTTGAGGAAAAAAAATAAGGCCTGGCTTTTCCAAAATTACCTGTTCCTCTGGAGTCTGAGTCTTAAGTGCCAAGAATGGGCATTTGTGCACTCAAAAAAATTCAGTTCCATTCATTCAGATTGCATTCTTTTCTCCCAGATGTCCTAGGAGTTCTATGCCTTTCCCACATCGGGTGATTAACATCTCTTCATTGATTCTATGGCAGGACCGGAGGCTCACATTATGCTTTTCTTTCTCCTCTATTTATTAAAACACAAAACGCATAGCAGCCCAGAAAAGCTCTTATTGTATTGGAATATCATCATCGGTTACAATAAAGGAAGAAAACATCAAAATAAGCAACAAAGTGCAAATGTCTCAGACTTTCACTTCAAGTCCCAGTACTCCAACTTGTAAGATCCGAGGGTAGTCCTTTCACAGTGTCCATTATCCTTATATAAGCAGACCCTCATTCCATTCTTCCTCTTTCTTCGCTGCTCCCGCAGCCAGTTAAGTGTTTTCTCTTTGATCTTGGGTTATTGCGGGTGCCTCGTTTGGGGTTTCTGGATTGTCTGTCGGGATATGTGTAATCATTGTGCTGTTTTCTCCACAAAGTCCCGATAGCGTCGCGGGGGCAGGTTTTCCGGCCCTTACGCGACCTTGTCCCATTGTGGTTCCGCGGCGTGTATCAGCCGCTAGAGGGCACTGCAGTGTCTCGTTGGTCTTCGCGCAGTTTTCTCTTCAGAGGAGCCGCGCTGAGGAATCCGATGGACGCGGAGCCTTGCCCTCGTGCCCCCTCAGTGACGCTCGGTGTTGCCGGGTCTGTAGCCCCATTTCAGTGACTCTGTCACTTTTACGCCCTGTTGAGGGTCTGTATTTGCGGATTACCGCGTTGCTGCCGGTGTTACCGGTTCGTGCACTCTATAGCCCCTGGTGTGGTAGCGCGCTGTAGGGGGGTGCGGACCTGGTCCCTTGTGGTGGGTCGGCGCGCTGTATTGGGTCTGAGTGCGCCCCGACTGCGGTCAGTTCCTGCCACCCAAAACTGTACGGTCCTCCGGGCTGTTAGAATTCCTTGTACCCCCTGGATTCTGGGGCTGTATTGTGGTGACCGTTAAGGGTCTGTATTTGGTGTGGTCGCCTGTCTGGGTAGCTCCCATCATGGAGGATGACTACTATGAGGAGCCCCATTCCTACTTGAACGATGAGGAGTTCTATCAGTCAGTGGATAGTTCCATCTATAGGTGCGTGACGGAGGTAGTCGGCCCTATGGAGGACCGTCTTTCAGCTTGTATTGTCGAGGAGTGCGCCAAGTTGGCGCATGCTGATCTTCCAGGCCCTTCGGGGGAGGGTCCTCCAGCATCGAAGAAGCCTTGCAGGGAAGGGCCGTCGGAGCGTGCCCATGGGGTGGACTAGGGCGCCTTTGAGCGCCTTCGGGACGCTTTCTTAGCAAAGGCGACCGCGTCCCCCACGGAGCAGCCCGCCGTCCCAGTCCCGGTGACGCCTTCGGAGGTTACACCTTCTTCCCCGGATAGGGATTCCCCAACGACGACGATGAGTCGGAGCGTTCCTGGCGGCCTTCGAGCTCGGCGACGGAGTTGCCTCGGGACAGCTCCGGCATGTTGGACCTGGATGAAATTATTCATCCGCTGTCTGCAGCTTGGGCCCCGGGCGACAAGGTGGCCAAGTTCGTGGCGAGCAGGCTGCGCAAACCTCTGGAGAAGGAGGCCAGAGGGTGTCTGAGGGGGGAATGCCCTAGACCTTCGTTGGAGGGCAAGGTTGCCATGACTCCGGACCTGGATGCCAAGATGGCGACGTTTCTGGCCAAGTTCATGAAGGACCCCCGCAAGGGCATCGACCGTTCTTGGTGGTCCTGCCAGGATAAGCTGTTAGTCTGATCACAAAAATTTTAGACATGGCGGAGGAAGCAAAGGTCTCCGGTGCGACCATTGACCCTGAGGTGCTGTCTAACTGGGCACAACGGGTGATCATTTTTCTGGGTAACGCCAACTGCGCCCTTTCCACAGAGCGCCGCCGGTCCTTTCTGATTAAGTTGGACCCGAAACTGGGAGATCTGGCCTCTTCGGAGGCGGGGGCTCTGGCCCAAGGGGGTCTCTTTGGCGAGCCCTTTATTAAGGAGTTGGGGAAGTTTGTGTCTACCTTTACTTCGCTGGACAAGGCCCAGTCCAGCATCAAGCGTGTTTTCCACCAACGTTTTTCCGCCGGGGCTGGTCGCAACAGGGGCCGTGCGACCGGCCGTGCAGGACAAAATGCCGGTAACAGAGGGCAAGGCTCCGGACGAGGGCAGTACAACACCTCGGCCAACTACACTAACTTCTACCCCACCAGGGGACAACGCTTTGGAGGTCGCGGATTCAAGAAAGGAGCAGGAAACAACTCCAATTCCGGTGAGTGTACTTCCTGCAGATCAAGTTTGTGTTGGCGGCCGGTTAGCGGCCTTTTGGGGGAAGTGGGCATGCCTCACCGCGGACGCATGGGTTTTACAAACCGTCCGCGGTTTCCATATAGAATTCTACGACCAACCCTTTCAGGTGAGTGCCCCTTCTCAGATGCAAAGGGGCCATTCGTCGTTCAACTCGGCATCCCTCGTGGTTCATCAGCAACCTGTTTCTTGTGGACAAGCCTGGTGGCGGGCGTCGCCCTGTTATCAACCTCAAGGAGTTCAATGGGTGGTTGGTGTATCGCCACTTCAAGATGGAGGGCATCCATCTGTTGTGCGACATTCTCCTGTCGCAGGACTGGCTGGTGCGGCTGGATTTGAAGGACGCCTATTTGGTGGTTCCCATTCATCCCCCGCACCGTCGTTTCCTGCAGTTCCTCTGGAAAGGTCAGGTCTTCGAGTTCACGGCCCTTCCTTTCGGTCTGTCTTCCGCTCCGTGGTGCTTCACGAAAGTCCTGCACCCGGTGATAGAATTCTTGCGCGGTCAGGGCGTCAGGCTTATGGTCTACTTGGACGACATTTTACTGCTGGACCAATGTCCTCGGAAGCTGCGCGAACACCTGCAGATGGCGGTGTCGATTCTGCAAGGCTTGGGGTTGTGGTAAATAAAATAAACGAGTCCAAGTCGGTTCTGGTTCTCTCTCAGCGGATAGAGTTCCTGGGTTTCATCATAGACTCTGTCGAGTCCGTCCTCAGTCTTCCGGCACGCAAGTTGTCGAAGATCCGTCATGTGCTGCGGCAGACGGTGGGGAGGTCCCACACCTCGCTGAGGCAGATTGCCAGGGAAGTGGGCCTCTTGTCTTCCTCCATCCAGGCAATTTTCCCAGGGCTGCTGCATTACAGGGCCCTTCAGCACCTCAAAGCATTTCATTTGCGCAGAGGTTTGACGTACGATCAGTTGGTTCCTCTCTCGGGGGAGGTGCAGGAGGAGATGACGTGGTGGCTTTCTCACATGGAAGCCTGGAATGGTCGGGCGATCTTTGGGTCGGTCCCGGATTTAGTGATCGAGTCCGATGCCAGCAGGGCAGGTTGGGGCGCTCGCTGCAGAGAATTTTCCACAGGCGGCGCCTGGTCGCCGGACGAGCAGAAGTTGCATATCAACTGTCTGGAACTCCTGGCGGGGTCCTTTGCGGTTCGGTGCTGGACCAAGGACACAGTGCAGTCGTGTGTCCTTTTGAAGATGGACAACGTCTCAGCCGTTTGGTATGTGAACCATCTGGGAGGTTCGCGGTCCCGTGCGCTAGCGAATCTAGCGAAGGTGTTTTGGGCCTATCGCCTGGACAATCAGGTGTCGGTGCAGGCAGAATACCTGCCGGGACAGTCCAATCAAGTAGCGGATTGGCATTCCAGGTATCTACAGGATTTCAGTCAATGGAAACTGGATGTGTCGGTTTTTCGATGGCTGAAGGACCTCTGGGGTCCTTTTTCGATCGACCTCTTTGCCTCGCGGTTGGATCATCAACTTCCGAGGTTCTTCAGCTGGAGGCCGGATCCGGTGGCGGAAGCCACGGACGCGTTTCTTCAGGACTGGAGTCGGGAGTCGCCTTATGCGTTTCCTCCCTTCTCCATGATAACGAGAACGGCGGCTCAGCTACGCCGGCAGACGGGGGAGCTGGTCCTAGTGACTCCGTTCTGGAGGTCACAAGTGTGGTTTCCAGTTCTACTGGAACTTTCCTGGGATTTTCCAATCCTACTCCCCCAGTTTCCTCACCTGCTTCTCAACCCAGATCAGCAGCCTCATCACCTCCTCGTGCAGGGTTCTCTCTGCCTCATGGTATGGAGGCTTTCATGGGACGCTGGTCGCTCCCAGGCCTTTCGTGACCGGCTGAAGGACTCTTGTCCAAGGCCTGGACTCCCAGTACGTCGAAACGCTACAAGTCCGCTTGGGCTAAATGGGTACGTTGGTGTCTTCGACATGGCCTGGATCCCTTGGTCGCAGGAGTGGTTCCCATCTTAAACTTCCTAACGGAATTGGCTACGGCGGGTTTGGCGTATCGCACTATCAATGCCATGCGGTCAGCGATTTCTGCTGCGCACCTGCCGGTGAACGGTTCCCCGGTGGGGGAACATCCTTTTGTGTGCAGGCTCTTGCGTGGTGTCCGGTTGGCTTTGCCGCCGGAACCGCGGTACTCCGTCCTCTGGGACGTGAATGTGGTTTTGAATCTGTTCCTCTCCTGGCAGGCTAATAGGTATTTGTCTCTGAAGGAGCTTTCGGCCAAATTGGCCATGCTGTTATGCTTGGTGTCTTGTCGCAGAGTGTCTGATGTTCGTGCTCTAGATGTGTCCGCCCTGGTGTTTTCGCCTGATGGCGCCACCTTTACGGTTGGCCGCCGTACCAAGTCTGGCTCTAGAACCATTACATATCCTGCGTTTGTGGATGTCCCAAAATTATGTGTTGTGAACTGTTTGAAAGCGTATGAGGACATGACTTGGGATCTTCGCCCTCCGGGCGAACGTCAGTTGTTGATTGCCTTGCGAAAACCACACCATGCAGTCTCTTCCCCCACAATTGCCAGGTGGGTGCGCCGGGTCATGCAAGAGGCAGGCATCGATACTAAACGTTTTGGGGCACATTCTGCCAGAGGGGCCATGGCCTCCAAGGCGTTTGCAGTAGGTGCACGCTTGGAAGACTTGATGCGTGCAGCGGACTGGTCTTCAGAGTCCACGTTCAAGAAGTTTTACTTCAAACCGGTGGTGGACATTGCCAGGTTGGTGGTGAGTAAGCTTTAAACTAGCATAATCTGAGCTTCCGGTCCTGCCATAGAATCGAAATTTGCCTAGCTAGTGTGACGGTAAGTTTCAATTCTATTAAGGACACGGAGGCGAGGATTATCCCACCCAGTTCGTCCGCGTGTGACGTCCCACCCATATGGCAGTAAGTACGTAGGTTTCCAGTTGATGCTGTTCTTTTCATACCGTTGCTGTCCATTTTGTTTTGCTGACACGCAGTTGGTTGTACAACTCTCACGCAGTTGTGTTTTGTCACTAGGTAATGATGGTGCCAAGCAGGACCAGTGAAGATGTTGCGTAATTCGCGAAGAAAGAGGAAGAATGGAATGAGGGGTCTGCTTATATAAGGATAATGGACACTGTGAAAGGACTACCCTCGGATCTTACAAGTTGGAGTACTGGGACTTGAAGTGAAAGTCTGAGACATTTGCACTATGTTGCTTATTTTGATGTTGTCTTCCTTTATTGTAACCGATGATGATGTTCCAATACAATAAGAGCTTTTCTGGGCTGCTATGCGTTTTGTGTTTTAATAAATAGCGGAGAAAGAAAAGCATAATCCTCGCCTCCGTGTCCTTAAAAGAATTGAAACTTACCGTCACACTAGCTAGGCAAATTTCGATTCCTAGGGTGACTTTATCCTACTTGCCAGATATCTTGAATGTGATTTGTAGTTTCAGCGTGACCGAGGAGCTTTTGTAGGCCTTTCATATCTATTTTTTATAGCCACATTTATCTAATTCCTGCTTCCGAAGTAAAGAACCTAGGGGTATGGCTGGATCCGGCGTTTACCTTCACGGGCCATACGAAGAAGGTCGCAGCCACCTGCTACGGCATCTTGCGAGGTTTAAGACCGATCCTTAAGTTTTTGGATCCCTCCACCCGGCAGCTCGTGGTCCAGGCCTCGGTTCTATCTCGGCTGGACTACGGCAGCGCGCTGCTGCTGGGGATAAACCAGGCTGAGGCATCTAGGCTACAAAGGGTGCAGAATGCTGCGGCGTGGGCCATTGTTGGCCTTCCCAGGCATTGTTCTGGTTCCAGCACTATTTCCGCCCTTCACTGGCTGCCGGTCAGACAAAGAATTAAGTTTAAGTCGCTTTGTCTGGCCTTTAAAATCATGAAGCTCTCTTCGCCGCCTGCACTCGCTAACTTGCTTATCCCCTATGTCCCTTCGAGGTCCCTGAGATCGGAGGCTCTTCATCTCGCGGCCTGCCCCCGTTTTAAACTCAGCAGGATGGGTGGCCGCTCCTACCGAGTGCTTGCCGCTGGTTTGTGGAACTCACTCCCGGTGCACATTTGAGCTCTGGATAATCTGACCGCTTTTAGGCGTGCTATCAAAACCTTCCTGTTCGCTGTACTTGGTTAGCCGTCTTTTTCCTCTTCCTGCATGTTATGTTTTAGTACCTGTTCAAGTGCCAGGACGCCCCTTTGCTGGGGCAGCTGTGCGCTGTATAAATATTATTAACATAACATTAACATAATTAAAAACACCTGTAATTTCACTTATTCTCCTACCAGGACCAATGTATAGCCCTATTTATGGTTCGCATTTCTTTAGTGGAGTTTTATGAGAGCTCATAGAAAACAAGCTGTAAACGAGGCGTCGCAGTGCCCCAGAAATAATCAGGAAAACAGTTACAACAAAGGTCCAACCCTACCTCCCAGTCCCTCCCCATCCTGTGAGCACTCACATCATACGTTTTGGCATCAGGAGGCACTAAGTAAAAACCATGGGTTAGTCTCAATGATTCTAGATAAGGGGTCATCAACTTCTGTCAAGCACAGCAGGTGTAGTTATTTGGGACAGATCAGTTCTCGGAACTCCGTGAAGAGGAGCGCTTTGTAGGGCGCCAAAGGTCTCTGTAGAAGTCTCCTTGGGCAGGTATGACTAAGGTAAGTTTCTCCATTCCCAACACATGCCATACCCGATGGAGCCATACAAAGTGTGTCAGGAGTTTATCTGTGCCCCAATGAGTGAGGATATTCTGGAGGGCCGCTCCCAACGCTAAGCCTATGTGCCGGCCTTGCGTGGTTTGAGTGGGAATGTGAGTATGTTAGGGAGACCTAAGACCATGTATTCAGTGAATCGAGGTAGTTGAGTGTTGAGGTGGGTGTCGATATCATTCAGGACCCCGTCCCAGTACTGTCGGAATTTAGGGCATTCCCACAGCGGATGTACCAGTGTCCCAGCAGACCCACAGTGTTTCCAGCAAACAGCGCTCCACGTAGGCCTGCCCTTATGTGGTCGCACTGATGTGAGATACCAGAACATAGCTATTTTTGTAGCTGTCATAGTGCTGGCAGTGTTACCTGCTTTATGGCAGGCTCTGTAATATTTGTCCTTTCACTCCTTTGCTGTTAACTGCTGCCCCAGCTTTTGTTCCCAGCTTTTCTTCGCCGGGGTTTATGGCACGGGGAGGCATGTTGGAGCCGGCTGTATAGTTCAGAAGTATGGCATTTATCTGTGGTTTTTATGGTTAATAATTTCTCAAATGTAGTGCAAGGCCAATGCACCCCAGGGTGCACTATAGAATGCATTACCTAGTGCTAAACCTGCAGGTATCGCAACCTCTCAGACTTCGGGAGGTTGTAGTCTACCTGGAGTTGTTCAAAGGGGAGATGGCCCCTGCCTTGGAATGCAGCTTGGGTAAGGCCTGGAGTGTAGTTCATGTTTACCGCCACCGTTGTCATCAGGGAGGGTAAAGAAGTCAACCCCTGACGGATAGCTACGCGGTCCCACACATTGAAGATAGCTTTAGTAACTGGGGAGTAAAAAAGTCCCCACGCTCTATGTCAGCAAGACAGGAAGGGGACCTTCTACAGAGAAGTTCGTGATTGGGTCCTATCCATGAACAGCCAAGGGTTATCGGATTTTTTCCTGGACCATTCCACCATATAACGTAGCTGCACTGCTTGATAATATAGCATGAGGTTGGGGATTCCCACCACCCCACCAGATGTTGATTGCTCAACTCTATACTCATGCGAGGTCTCCCCTCTGCTCATACAAAGTGATGCATCTCCCCCTGCTGGGAATGAATCATGCATGTGGGAGCACCTGGAAAAGGAAAAGAATCCTTCGGTAAGCAGTCATCTTCCATGCCGCTTCCCAGCCAAGCCATGAGAGTCGGTCTAGTTGCGTCAGATCTCTCCTGATTTGCTGAAGGATTGTCTCGTAGTTTTGGGTCACAGGCTCCTTAACAGTCAGGGCTACTTGGATTCCCAAGTAAGGGATAGAGATGGATTGCCATTGGATCGGATAGCGTTGGGCCATGACAGACTCCTTTTCTGGTGGAAGAAAGAGGTTCAGGGCCTACGATTTCTGGATGTTTATCCGAAATCCCACTTCTCCACTGAAGGCCTCCATCTCAGCAAGTAAGGCCAGGAGGCCTCTTTGGGGTTGTCTAGTGCTACAATATCATCTGCATAGAGGAATTATGTGCTCCTCCCCAGCAAAGGTAACCCCAGTGAAACGCAGACTATCACACATTTTTGGAGCGAAGGGCTCCATGCACAGAGCAAAGAGTAGAGGTGAAAGTGAACACACTTGTCTTGTCTCTCAGCGGATGGGAAATAGGGCTGAGTTCTGACCATTCACCTGGGCAGTTGCTCTCGGTTGGCCTTGATTACTGAGTACCCAAGTGCAGAACCAGGGCTCAAAACCAAAATGGCCAAGCGTTGTCACCAGGTATATGGTTTGTGCACCTGGTCAAATGCCTATTAGGCATCAATGGCCAGAAGCATGATTTCTCGTTTGGAGCATTTAGCCTTGTTGAGCAGATGTAGGATTCACTTGGTGTTATCACCACATTGTCTATGCGGAACAAATCAACAAGACCCGACATAAAGGGATTTAGGCATGCTACTAAAATACTGGTAAACAATTTAATATCCACATTGAGGAAGGAATTGGGGCAGTAGGACCTGCATTGTTTGTGATCTTTCCCAGGTTTGAGAATGATGACAATGGAAGCATTCATCATGGAGGACGGGACCATTTCAGGACCTGTTATCGTATACAAAAACTGGGTCAGAATTTAAGCCAACGTTGTGCAGAATGTTTTATGAGTTTCTGTCTTGCAATGGCTGAAATCACTTCCTCTAACCAGATTGAGAGGTCTAGCAAGTTGGCTTGGTCTGCTGTCAGCTGCGACATGTGTGCATCTCTTAGATAGAGAGGGTTTGCTTTGAGTAGAGTTCCTCGTAAAAGTCACGGAAGGTAGATGCAATGGGCGCATCTCCCATGATCTCTATGCATTCCGTGACAGATGGGACACCATCCCAGTAGCTTGTTGTTGTGCTCTAGGTCGGCTGGTGTGTCCCACCAGCTGAGCTCTCGCCGCCTCCATCTGTTGCCACATCAACAGAGCCCCAGTTGGCTTTGGTGTTCCCATTTTACAAGTCATATTTTATTGTTCACCGCAGATATTGCTGTTAACTCCCCCCAACTGACTGCTTTTAGAGTCTCTCAAAGGATAGAGATTGGAGTATCTGCTGTGTCGATTATCTCAAGATAATTAGTGAGTGCCTGAGTGACCTGCTTGACCACTTCTAGTCTCTGAAGAAGGATTTCCCTCAATCTCCACAGTCGGGTATAAATTACGAGGGCAGGCGTGCTAGTGTGAGAGAAACTGCTGATGGTCAGAAAGGGAGCGAGGCTCGATCTCAATTGTTGTGAGGGGGACTGTACTTCCCTGGTCCCCAAAAAGTAATCAAGGCAGGCACATGTCTTTTGAATGGGGGAATAAAAGATATAATCCCAAGTCTGGGTGTGATGTTCTCTCCAGAGGTCCCTTAACCCCAGCTCCAGTAGCCATTGTACTCCCTCTTGGGAAAAGGCCCCTGAACCTTCATGTTTGGGTGCTGATCAGGCAAGGTCGCTGTGAAACACAAGGTTCAGACCCCCCCCCCATCAGCACTTTCTTATCAGGAGAGGACATAACGTCTGCCGCTGTCCTTCAGACGAAACATTCTTGGCCATCATTAGGGGCATAGAGTGAATATATGATGAAGATATGATCTCCCATACTCACTCTGTATGTCTGTAGCTTTACCTTAATCTCTGCTACTCTGTCCCCCACCTTACCTCAAAAAGAGTGAGAGACCGAAAGGGCGACTCCTGCTGTCTTGTTGGGCACAGATGAGAATAATTGTGGGAAGGCCCGTGATCTGAGTCTGTGACCATCCTCAGCCACCAGATGGGACTCCTGCAGAAGACCTAAATCTGCACCTGTGCTATTCCAGAAATGATATGATTGCTCAGTGTTTAATCAGATTATTAAGCCCCTTTATGTTGAGGTTGAGGACTTTTAGACTATTGTGTGGTTTGGGAAGTGAAAAACATCCTCTAAGCTGTCACACCATCTAATATCCCAGCCATGCAGTCCCAGATACAGTATCTTACGTAGCAAACTCTTTGTTGGTGAGCACTTATAGTGTAGTGCGCTCTATTAAGGTGCGAGTACCAGGCCCCACAAACTCAAAAACAAACAGTAAAAAAAACTGAAAAACAACACAGTTGAGGTGCGGGGTATGTCCAATATTGTCCCATGGATTGCCTGAGTGTAATGGTACGTGGCTCCTCCTACTCCTTTCAGTTGCAGCAGGCATGGATCGGGGGAGGTGAGGCAGGAGACTGTGGATGATGGGTCGGGATAGCGGGGTTGAAAGGTTGGGGTAGGGGTGTTGAGGTGTAGAAAAGAACTTACCTCTTCGGCCGGCCACGCTGGTACTCCGCTTCCCTTCCGATGAGCCTGGAACGGAAGCAGGAAGCACACAGACTTTCCCTAGCCAATCACTATGAAGCTAATAGCAGTGTCATGATTGCTCGGAGCTCCGTGGTTCGGCGCTCAGACCGCGACTCTGAACCTGTGCATGTTCTCCAACGAGGCTATAATACAGCCTGGTTGGAGAACATGCAAAGTGCGCATTATGGTTTTGCCGGCCTGAGACAACCGGCCAAACCTTCATTCACACTTAAGTGCTGTGAAATGAGTAACCTAGCCCGCTTAACCCTGAAAACTGCCTCAGAGTGCTAGTGTCATTTTCGTTTTGCTTTTTTGCACTGCTGAAAGCAGTGGAGCGACACTCCTCTGCCTTAGTGGAGGAGCTGCAGCTGACTCCTTCCTCTCCTTGGCCACGTCCCTCCACCAGCCTCAATCTCACCGGCATTGTCACTGCATTTGAGTCTCTGCCTCATTCAGGCACACTTTTGTTAGTTTTTTTCTGGATAACATTTCTAACACTACCCGTCTCTCCATGGCCATAGTCTGGGTGAAGACCTCTGAGGGCGGTTGGCCCTTCCTGCCATTGGGGGCGTTTCTGGGCTTTCCTCAATCTAGTAGTCGTTCTTTGGTCGCTTTCTGAGGGCACTTCCATCTGTAGTAGTTTGCACTTCTCTGTCAGTGAGTCAATCTGGTAGAATCTCCCCTCCCAGCCGAAAATGATGCGAAAGTGGTAGGTCACTCCTTTGGCCGGGATATAGGTGACGATAGGGCAGTAGTTGCATGTTTTCTGCAGGATGAGAGCTGACAAGTCTTGATAGAACAGCATCATTTGTTCTCTTAACTACAAGGGGTGTAAGTCTCTAGCTTTACACCTGATGTGCTCTTAAAGCAGGAAATCAGGGACACAGACCAGGATGTCGGTTAGACGGTTGCTCTGCGGTCATGTGGGACCCACCTTATGTACTCTTTCGAACTGTATCTCCTGTTCGAGTGGTGTTTCCAAGTTCTGGTTAAGAAGGCCTGCATTTACGGCTCTGTCCGCTTCCTCCATGTTGGCTAGAGCTCCCTGAATCTATATATTGCTGCGCCTTGACTGGTTCTTGAGGTCTTCCGTATCGCATGCAGGTCGTTATGCTGCTCTTTAAGTTGGTTGATTTTTTGTTGTAGGTACTCAAGCTCATCATCCTGGCTGGATGTGTGGCCCTTCAACATGGAGACTCCGTACCCCACCTCTACCAACTCCCATTGGGCCTCTTTTCGATCATGTGATACGTCTCATAACCATTTTGAGGTTATCCCGAAGGGAAGTGAACAGGGCCTTCAGAAAGGCACGGTTAACCGGGCCCTCATTGTCATCACCCTTGGTGTGCTGTTCCGAGCAGGTGGCGGGAGGTTTGTCTCCTGGCTGGCTCCCGGTCGATTTGGTCAGCATCTCCTTTAGGGAGTGCTTCCTCTTGACCCAGGCAGTGGCCCTGTCCAGCCTTGGCCACACGCCTCCTGGCTAGAGACCAGCTAGTCACTCGTGCTTACTGATGCTCAGAGAAATATACAGAATACTCTGTCAGATGTTTTCAACATATTTATTGAACCGTTATTCGGGTATAGAATACATGTGCTGGGATAATCAGTAGACAGAAGCAGATAAAAGTGATTACTAGCACCAAAAGAGTAAATAGCAGATACAGTTCTACCATGGTGTAAAAGACAGTGTATACATGCACGCATATAAACAAGGCAGTAATTTTGTGTACTCCTATTATGCAAACCTTACTCTGAATGTACCTAGAGTGTGTGTAGGTGTGAAGACAAGAATCCCCCAAAGGACGATCTAACCCCATTACCTGGAGGGAGAGAATGTAGGACCCCCTCCTGGTCACGAACTGGACACCCCTCAAACTGCTGCATGATGAAATCTCAGCAGGCAGGGGCCCTCGGAGTGAGCTGAAGTGCTTCCTCTGCTAATCTTTTGGGATGCTCTTTATATATAATGGAAAGCCGCCTTGAGATGTGCGTATAGATTAGTGTTGATATGGATATTTAGGTAGCCCTGTCCTCCGTGGATGAAGATAGAACGGCAATTATACATAGTGTGTAGTAGGGCCTTGTGCATGATGTTTGAAGCATCATGATAATTAGCGCAGAGACACCCAAGGGTATTTGTGCACTTAATAAATTGCCTAAATAAAATGTTGTGCGATGTTAGATCTGTAAACAAAGTAGTTTCAGAGAAACTAATCCAACATTGTCGTGCACGCAAATATGTGCAAAAGGTCATGACAGAAATGTTATTGTGAAAAATAAGACAATGTAAGAAATGAGCCACTTCGCTACATGGGCCTAACCCAGGCACATAAGACTACTTCCAGCAACGCTCGGCTTGTAGGGCCCCAAAAGGCACCCATGGGTAGCACAGCAGGGTTAAATAGGGGCCCTCTTTCGTGAATGTGCTATACGAGATTGTCCACACTGGTGAACCCGTCCGTGACTGTTATGAAGAGGGAGCAGTCCACAGGGCCTTGCGTTTGGTCACAGGCCACTCTCGGTTCAGTGTGGGCCTCCAAAGCGCCAGCTGGCGCATTGCTCATATATGCAGGGCCCCCCACGCTTACCTCATTCCCTAGCAGGGTAGCAGAAGTACAGAGGGCTTCTCTAATGCCCCTTTCTTGGGTCGCTGCACCCCAGGGATCAGCCAGAATGGGTATGTATGGGTGAGGGGCAAGCAGGGCAGGCCCAACATCCTAGGTAAATCTAGGGTTGTTCAAGTTTCTGCTCCGGGCTCCCTGCAGTTGATATGAGTCTGGAATGCCACCTCATGTCTGTACACAGCACCCCCAGCAGTCGCGAATCAGGCGCCACACTCCTCTGGTTGCCCCCCCAGCATAGCTGCTATTCACTCCAGTTGGCCGCACTCTACGCCCTCACTGCTACGCTATCATTAGGCCCTTGCGGTGGCCACCATCTTGGGGAGTATGGGAGGGCCTTGGTTCTATCACTTTACTGCCGCTATGGTGCCTGGGAGAGGTTTTCCTGCTTCTCCCCCTCATTGCTTTAGAGTTTTGCACCTTGTAGGTAGGAAAGCGCCTGATCACTTCTGCTTTCCTCTGTTAATTTCTACCTCATGGCCGCTGCCATCTTGACTGTCGTAGTCAACCATGGCGCTGTGTGGCTTTGTTCCCGGACCCCGGGGATATCTCTCAATTTTTAATGTTTGCCTAGGTGTCCGGAGAATTTTGGCATGAACGGAGGCTATTAAAGGGCTTTAGACAGGCAAGAGTGCAGGTAGATGACAAGGCCATGTGGAGGTGGGGATGGAGGGGCGAGAGAGTGCACTTACTCACCTGCCATCTTGGCCTTGCCTCCTATATCCCTATTTATGACAAAATAAAAACTGCAAATGTACTTGTGCAGAGGTTGGCAACTGAACGTCCTTGTTTTCTAGGGGACTCCTCATAATTGTGTCACACAATTCCAAATTCTTAATTTATTCCTTGCAAAATGTGGTTTGAGGCTGATGTTAGCCATTCGTGTGCTCCTACGGGCGGAATTTTGATTCATAATTGGTATTCATTAGCAAACTGGCATAAGGGTCCCAGCACAATATTTTTGATGATTGTCTACTTTGAACAAGGGTTTTTAAACCATGAAAACAGAGGATTTAACATGAACGTGACAATGCACTACCCATTACAATACAACATCCAACAAGGGCTACAGAATGCAGGAGGACTGAGCATACATCTTCTATGTGTGTATAAGAGCACACGGGAGCTCTTTATGTGGGTTTAAGAGAGCTTACATATATTGATAAGATGAAGTACTGAGGGAGTACAAAAATATTGAACATAAAGCATCCTTAACATGAATGTTTGTGTCACATACCACCAGTGAGGCGAGGGAGGGTGGCTGCATTTAGAACCGTAAGATTCATTATAGAGTCACCCCGCGCCACCACTGGCTGTGATCCGCTTTAATAGGCCCCTGAACAGTGCTCAGACAGAGTCAGAGCTGGAAATGAAAGGCTGATAAACACCTACAGAGCAGAAGGGAGATGTATGGCGAGGAATATTTCTACCTCCAGGCTCCGACAGACGGCTGAAGAGCAGGAGAAGCAATATCTTACTTGTGACAAGGAGAGATGCAGTGAGAATGAGGCGTGTGTAAGCTGCAATCCAAGGCACAGAGGAGTAGGGGAAGGGAGGGATGAGGACAGAGACAGATGGAGGCAGGGGTGGCTGGTTCCCTTTGAAAGTGGTGGGGTGAGTAAAGTGTCCCACCACTTCCCCAAAAACAAAAATAAACACCCCTCTCTGCAAAACCCCAAAGTAAAACACCCCTCCCTCCAAAAGACCAAAATAAAATACCCCCTTCCTTCAAAATCTCAAAATAAAACCTATCCCTCCAAAAGTGGGAAAAAACGACTAGAATAACATTTTAAATAAATTAAATGAATGGTACTTAACCACGACAGTAAGTCCTCCTCAGTGATCCAATTCTGAATCTGCAGTCAAGCTCCCCTAACCAATCCCGATTCTGCTCTTATGCTGTTAACCAGCATGAGAGAAGTGCCTTGATTTGACAGAGCGGGTTTACAGGACACTACTTCAAACCCTGTAAGCCTGTGCTCGGTCTCCACCCAGCGCAAGACAGCCAGCCAAAGTGACATGCGCACTTGGGAGCATCCAGCCAGCCACTGCTTCTGTCCTCTGCTGCCGGACACACGCTGTATGCCTGTGGGCTCAGGGTAGGCTCGCTACTGTAGGGTGCACGTCAGAAACATAAAATCCCAATGACATTTTTTCTTTGCCATTTAATTTTTTCCTGTGTGGTTCGCAGATGGCGGGTGGGTGGGACGACACTTCACCGCCATTGTGAAGAAACCACCGCCGGATGGAGGCAGGATGAGAGAAGAATGCCGGAAAAAGTATAGGAAACTGAAGGGTAACGAGGGACCTAGTGATGGGATGTTGTGCAAGATTTTAGAACGAAAAGTAATGGAGATGATTTGAAGGCTTATGATGGAGAGTATGAAAGAGTAGATGATAAGGCTATGAAAATGAGGTCAAAAAAAGATCTTACCCATACTATGTAAGTCAATAGCATGTTTGAAAGGGTGTAAGTGAAAACACCATGGTGAACGTGAAACACAAAGTCTGATGAGAGGAATGTAAGTGAGCAGCATAATGGAGAGGATGGAGTAACAAATTATGATAAAGAAAATGATAAAGCAGCATGGAGGAGAGGATCGTGAAAGAGCATACGCTGATTGAAAGGGAGTTCGAGCTTAAGATATTAGAAAGGATATACAGCCTAGGGGTAGGTAAAGTGCAAGGGCTTAGAAATGACAACATTTCCGGTCCAGGGAAGGCATGTTTTGGCAGTTCGGGCTGGACTGTTCCCATGAGGCACAGGGTCAGACTGATTTGCATATGGCCATGTCTGAACTGGGGTGGCAGAGTGGGCTAAAGAACGGTGATGGATTAAACCCAGATCTCTTGACTGGGTGTGAGTGTTTGATTGGTTCAGATGCTCCACCCATCACCACCCCCTTTTGTACCGCAGTATTTGAAAGCATAGCATAATGAAATAATGTAAGAGCATACCATGTAGGAACATAAAGTGACAGAGAATGTACTAACATAACATGGCAGAAATGCATCAAAAACATAACATGTTGAGGAGGGTGTAACAGCTTAGTATACTTCATAGGATGTAGAGTAAAATAGAGGAGATAATATACGAGCACATTTTAATTTCTTTCCTTGTAAAAAAAAGTATATATTTTTCATTTTTAATCCAATGACACACCCAGAAAAAATCAACCCACGTAGCAATTGCTATACTAAGAAACACTGATATTAGTGTCAAATATGCTAGTTGGACCTACAATCGGTGTAAGATGCTACGAATGACAACTTTCAAATCCATTCTCTTGATTTAATTGATGCACACGGTAGGCCTCAATTCTAAGATGCAAGCTCATTGGCACATTACTGTGCACCTGCCTCCACCACCCCACGAAATGCGTTTTCTTCCCAGTGTCATGTAGAAACTCTAGAAGGATGGAAGGTAAAAACGGGAGGAAAAGAGGAGGAGTGCAAATTAAAACAAAAAGAGGCGGAAAGAAGGTGAGCAGAAGGACGCAAGGTCGATATCACCTTGTTAATCCCATCGCCTCATGCATCTATGATCCCTTTTCTGACTGACCTTATAGTTCCCCATCAATCAGCCACATCCCAGTCTCTGGGGACGTCTTATAAAGTGCAGCCTACTTGTGTCCGGCTCAAAGTGCAGCAGGCTTCATTCTGTCTGTGGTGCGAGCCACAGTGTGTCAAGCATCCAACTAGTTCCCCAAATGCTGTCTCTTCCCATCGCGCATCACACTGAACTGCAGCAGATGAAGCATCATCACCTGCAGGTATTTGGGTCCAAATCTGTGCCAGATTAGGGTGAACACTCGCCTTTGGCTCTTTGAGAATTGACACGTTTCAGGGAAGATGCAGACAGGGCCGCCATTCAGCTGTAGTTAGTTTCTATGGCACGCCAGTTCGAGTAGTGGGTCCATATTTTTGTCACCCCTCAGAGCTTCCTTAAGAATAGGCTCAGCGCCTTTGTTTCTCTTTGGTGTGTAGACAGACAGAGCTGTTAACATTAACTCTAGCTGTTTGTGTCTCCTGTACAACTCCTCCACTACCCGGGGTTGACAATAGGCAACCAATGTCTGGTCTTCCTCCTGTTTCAGGAACCCCCATTATTTGCCTAAAGTATTTTGGCAATACCAGAACCATGAGTCTAAAAGTTTACAAGTGTGCCATATGCAAACTGGTATTTGTACCCATATCCTTCTCATTGTTTACTTTTGAGGTACCTTTTGCTCAAATAAATAAGGTTTTTCATCCTTCTTCTGTATCTTTTGGAGAGAATGTGCATCTTGAAGGGCATGTTAACTCAAATTGAAGTCCACAGAGGAAAAGCCAATTGAACTCAATCTCCTCATTCCAACATGGCTAGTGTCCTCTGGAGTCCATTTCATCTCTAGTGCGGCATGCAGTAAGAAGAAAGCTCCACAGTCCATCTTCGGCTCCACAGTCCATCTTCTCCTCCACAGTCCATCTTCTCCTCCTCCTCGTACAATTCGGCCAATCGCTAAACCTCTCACCACATGATTTATTTATTTATTTAATAAAGTTTTATATAGCGCGAACAAGATCCCGAAGGATATCAGAGCGCTTTACAATAACGTTACCCACCGCCTTGCCCAATCACCCTATTGGGATGTCTTTGAAGGTCTCAATATTACCGCATTGGATAATTGAGCTGATGTGCGAATTAAATATGACAGGATGTAAGAGCAAAGCACAGGATGTAAGAAAAATGATCATAGATAGAATCTTGAAAGATTTTGGGGACCTGATAAGTTTTTAGGTCGAGCTTCCGCAGCACATGCGCTGCTCTGCACGTGCTGTATTGGAGTATGGAATAGAAGCCTTGCTGACTCTCCGCCCATATCTGTCATTGGCTCATATCATTGTCCTACGTAAATGCTGGCTTCTGATTCATTATTGGGCTTGTTAGTCCCTCCTTAGTACCACCTTGTCTTCATTTTTATCCTCCCATGAGGACTGGCCCTTTGCTTTGGTTGTTACATAGTACGGCGTCTTTTTTAGTTTGCAATCACTATTTTCTTCAAAGAGTTTCTCCCACTGTAGGGATGGCATGCTTTCCTGCAAGATTCTAGACAACAACCGGTTCTGTCGGGGGGACAACAATTTCTTTGTTAGGTTTCATATTTTAGAAAGATGATTGAAATAAAGATACAAGTGAAAGATGAACACACACAAAGAAAGACTGAGAGTGAATATTATTCTCAACATAAGTCAAATTTTTACTCTATGTTTTTCAATTAGTCATACAGAGGGTTAGAAATTACCACGGCAAAACTATATGCGTAAAAGGCTGTAAGAAAATATGTGAGGGGGTAAAAGTGTGAGTGGAATTAAAGATGGAGTTTATTTGAGCCCATAATTTTTCCCAAAAATTCTGAACAAAATTACATGCGAAGAGCATGTGAGATAGGCCAGCCTGTAGTAACGAACAGGACCAACATAGATCTGGGATATGAGCATGTCGAGCATAAAGTATGAGTGGAGAAAGTAAGAGTCTGTTATAAATAAAAAAGAGTGTTTGTGTGGTATTAGCCGCACTAGAAGATTTACGAATTTTAAGCCAAATTCTACCTCAAAAGTCTATCGGCCAGGAAATTCCAAATTCGGTTTCTCATGCTAATTCTACCTTGGTTTTATCTCTTGACCGAGAGGAAGTAAAAACATGTATATAGAGGATGCCGCGGAAGCACTAAGAACAAGAGTCCTACGTTTATCCGTATGCATAAGCTCATATGAATCAGTTGGTTGGATTAACGCAAATTGTGAGTGGCATTTTTCATAGCTTCCGACAAGAGAGAATATTTGGATTTAAAGGATAGAGGTAAGGTGAACATAGAGCTGGCTTTTTCAAAAGACATGATATGATCTTGATCATAAAGTTGATGAACCCATATTATACCACGCTGTCTCCAAGCTTTCCAAAAGACAGGTTTATTATTAATCAAAATGTTCTTATTATGCCAGATGGGTGAGGTAGAAAATGAGGTCAGAGCCGCAGTTGGGATTATCTTGGAAGTAAATTTGATTTTGGAAGTGGAAATGGATTGTGGTGTACGCGTAAAGGAGAGGTATCCTTGAAATGAGAAAGGTGAAAAAAAATATTTCTCAAGTAAGGGCCATTTAGGGAGACACGTAGCAGAATCAGAGAGCTACTTTGATGCTTGGTGCAAAAGGAATGATTTGTGATAAGTAGGAAGGTCAGGAAAATTCACCCCACCCTCTGACTTTGAACGAATCAGTTTTGAAACAGACATACGTGCTTTTTTAGTGCTCCATAAAAAAGATGAGAAAATGGAAGTAAGCTTATTGAAATGTTTGGATGAAATAGCTAATGGAATATTTGAAATCGTATATAAGACTATGGGCGAGAGCATCATTTTAATGGTATCTAAACGGCCCCACCACGATAAATAAAGAGGGTGCCATTTCGACGTTAAAGATGACAATTTTTGGGTGCAATTTTCCATACAACTGGAGATTGTCTCTGAAACAGTCGGGGAAAAGTGTAAGCCTAAGTATTTAATGTATTGGGGGCTCCAAGTAAAACCTGAAGTAACAAAATCAGCACTGAGAGTAAACTTGGTGAGAGGTACAATCTCACATTTATCCTTGTTTAACTTATAACCAGAGACAAATGCAAAGGATTGAACTTCTTCAAAAAAAGCAGGAAGAGAAGTCTGAGGACGGGATAAAAACATAAGAACATCATCAGCATATGCTGCCATCTTGACCGTAGTATCCTTAAAAGTGAAGCCGTGAATATCAGCGTTTTGGCGAATTCGTAATAAAAAAGGTTCCAAAGCAAGGTTAAAAAGAAAAGGAGAAAGTGGACAACCTTGCCTGACGCCTCTATGTAGGTGAAAGTAAGAAGAAAGGTCAAAATTTGCTGACACGGCTGCCCTAGGATTAGAATATAGAAGAGAGATTAAAGTGATCCTCTTTGGGCCAAAAACAAACCATTGAAGGACACGGAAAAGGTAGGGTCATTCAACTTTGTCGAATGCTTTTTCAGCATCCAACGCTATGGGCCTGTCGAATGCTTTTTCAGCATCCAACTAGAGGATGAGAGGAGTGCGAGGCCTTAGACAAAATATCAAAAAATAAACGGGTGTTGTCTGTGATGAGACGTCCTTTGACAAATCCGGATTGTTCCGCTCTAAACAAATCAGGCAAATGAGATTCTAGCCTTAAAGCTAAAGCTTTTGAGAAAATCTTATAATCAATATTGACTAGGGATATAGGGCCGTAATTTTACAATGTTGTGGATCCTTATCTTCTTTAGGTATAAGACAAATAAGGGAGTCCGCAAATGAGCCAGAAGATTGACCCGACTGCATAAAAGTAGAGATAAGGATACATAATTTAGGGAGGGGTAAAGTTGAAAAGTAAGTAAAGAACTCTACTGTGAACCCATCTGGACCAGGAGCCTTGTAAATGTAAATTGATACTTGTATAGTGCACTACTCACCCGCAAGGGTCTCAAGGCACTTGTACGAATACCGCTGTGGAACCCATCCTGGCTTTCCCTGTGAGGCGTCCACTCCTGGGCACCACCAAGGTGGAGGCCAGGCATCCTTAGCGTTGTGGGGGCCGTTGTGGAGATTAAGCAAGCTATTGCCCAGAGCTGGAATAGGCACTGAGGCGAGAATTATCAGGTCCGTGGAATTTTGAGCCCAAGACTCGCTGAGGTGGGGAATTGAACCCTGGTCCCAGGCTAGAACCTCTGCATCAGGGTCTGCCGCTCTAATCATTGAGCCACACTTCTCCACACTTGTCCTTCTTAAGTGTCTTCAAGGCATCCCAAAGTTCCTTCTGTGAGAGATCAGTTTCTAATGGCAAAAAATCTGAATCAGTAAAAGGGGTATTATATTGTATTAGAGATAGAAATTGAGTTATGTCATGGTCAGAAGATGAAGTTTCAGATGTATAAAGTGATACAAAAAAGTGAAAAAATTCATTCAAGATATCTCCATCTTTAAACTTCAATTGAGTATCTCGACCAAAAACAGATTCAATGTTGAGCTTATTTTGCTTGACATTTAAATAATTGGCAAATAATTTACCTGCTTTATTCTGGCCTCTGTAGTATTTGACACTAGATCTTAGCAAAAAATTGGAGGCATTGTTGGTCGTATCCTGATTGAACTGAAATTTGGCTGTTAAGAAAATTCTTGCTGATAAAAGCCCTTTAAGAAAATGGATCGAGGCGAATGGTCTTGTCAAAAATATGACATTAAGACTATCGGGGACGAGCCCTACGGATCTTGATCCTATTTCAGGTACTCTATGTTGCTCCACCGCACCAGAGATCAACGTACTAAATGAATCATTAAATGTGCCATCAATTGAACAAGAGTCATTGCTTACGTTTTCTGATAATACAAGGTCGCTAATTACATGTGCTACCTCTTCTACTGTCCCAGCCCCAGCCCCAGTGCTACCAGCCACATCTACGACTGATACAAACTCAATTAGGCCCCAGGGACCAGAAGGTGAAGATAAACTAGAGACTGATCCCTCCCAACTGGACATTATATTGCAAATATTAACTAATCAACGTGCAGAAGCGCAAGATCATTATCTATAGCTGAGGGAAGACAACAACAAACTGCAGCCCTCTCTACAAAACTTGACTTCCAATCTTAGTGGGGTCTTGCAGGATATTGAAGAATTGTAGCACCGGGTGGTGGGCGTAGAGGAGGTGACTACACGTATGAAGCAAGCAAACATGACACCCAGCTTCTGTCTCTACAGCTGAAGGTCGAGGACTTGGAAAATCGACAAAGAAGATCAAACCTGAGACTACTTGGGATACCGGAGGGATCTGAAGGCTCCGATCCGAGGGCCTTCCTTGTGGGCTTACTACAAAAAGCTTTCCCGGACTTAGCAGACTGGGATTGGGACTCTCAAATCCAACGTGCACACCATTTTTCTCTAGTTGAAAAGAACAAAAAGAGCAAATTCCCACGTCCTTTTCTTATCTGCTTTGGCAAATTTTTATTGTGACAGGCTGTCTGGCAGAAAGCACGTCCTAACGCTCCTATAGTTATAGGGAATTTTTCTATGTTTGTTTGCTCTGACTTAAGCAAAGCCACTATGGATAGACGGTGGGAGCTTCGTAAATTGATTGACCCAATGAAATCCAGTGGGGGACAGGCTTTTCTCCAGGAACCTGCCCGTCTTAAGGTTATCCCAAATGGTGGCACTTATTTTTTCAGCGACACAAATGAAGCTGTATTCCTATCTAGTATGAGTAAGAGCCAGACCTAAATCAGACGGGTAATAATAGCTAGGGAGACCAAGTCTAGAAAATCTTAGGGTTTCTATCTTTGTGATTTTTTTTCTTTCTTTTTTCTTCTCTCTTAGTTCTCAGGAATAATATTTTTTTTTGATTAAAAAGGAAAAAAAAATTCAGAGGGGGAGGTGGGGTCTCTGCAGGCGCTCTACCGTATGTGCTGCCACTACAGCGGCAGCAGAAGCTGAAGGGTGAGGGAGGTAGGGGGGTGGAGGGAGGGGGTTTGTCATTCTCCGCAGGGTGAGGGGTTTTGGAGGGTAAAAATTTGGAAAAATGTATTTTCAATCTGATGAGGAGACATGCTATTAGGAATACATTTATGTGCGAATATTTATTTTTGTGTGACTTAAGGATAGAAGACTTTCATTTGGTTTTTGGTTTGATGCATATTTTTTCCCCTGAATGCATAAATTAAGATGTCTAGCATGGAATGTTGCAGGGCTAAATAGTAAAAATAAGAGACGCCTTGTGTCGGAAGAATTGAAGATTACATAACCCTCATTTTGAGACAATCTGAAACTCATTTAGCTGGCAAAGATAAAAAACTACTCTGTCAATTAGGATATGATACTGTAGTCTGCTCTACTCAAGGGACTGTCCCAGAGGGATAGCAATCCTTAAGGATAAACGATTTAGGGCAGAAACTCTGCAAACTGCTCATGATAGAGATGGTAGATGGGCTATTTCCCCACTGAGCATTGAAAATAACAAATACGTCTTATGTGTGGTCTATGGTGAGTCCCAGACTCTCCACACCACTGGAGTCAAACTATCCAGGCTGAATGAAGGCTGATAGCCAGAAACCGGTCCTTGGATGCTTGATTCCGGTCTGGGAAAGACATGGCTTGGTAGTTCGGACTGGATTGTTCCCATGAGGCACAGGGTCAGAGCTGATTTGCATATGCCAGTGTCTAACCCAGGGTGGTGTGGAGTGCAAAAAAACGATGGATTTAGGCCCAGACCCTTGTACTGGGGTGAATGTATGACATTGTTCTACATTCTGTCCATCATCTGTGTTTTTTGCAATTTTCACCCCAAGTGGGCTGGGTATGCTCAGACGTGAGTCCCAGGCTCTCCACACCACTGGAGTCAAGCTATCCAGGCTGAATGAAGGCTGATAGCCAGAAACCGGTCCTTGGATGCTTGATTCCGGTCTGGGAAAGACATGGCTTGGTAGTTCGGACTGGACTGTTCCCATGAGGCACAGGGTCAGAGCTGATTTGCATATAGCCAGTGTCTATCCCAGGGTGGTGTGGAGTGCACAAAAACGATGGATTTAGGCCCAGATCCTTGTACTGGGATGAATGTATGACTTTGTTCTACATTCTGTCCATCATCTGTGTTTTTTGCAATTTTCACCCCGAGTGGGCTGGGTATGCTCAGACGTGAGTCCCAGGCTCTCCACACCACTGGAGTCAAGCTATCCAGGCTGAATGAAGGCTGATAGCCAGAAACCGGTCCTTGGATGCTTGATTCCGGTCTGGGAAAGACATGGCTTGGTAGTTCGGACTGGACTGTTCCCATGAGGCACAGGGTCAGAGCTGATTTGCATATAGCCAGTGTCTAACCCAGGGTGGTGTGGAGTGCAAAAAAGCGATGGATTTAGGCCCAGATCCTTGTACTGGGGTGAATGTATGACATTGTTCTACATTCTGTCCATCATCTGTGTTTTTTGCAATTTTCACCCCGAGTGGGCTGGGTATGCTCAGACGTGAGTCCCAGGCTCTCCACACCACTGGAGTCAAGCTATCCAGATTGAATGAAGGCTGATAGCCAGAAACCAGTCCTTGGATGCTTGATTCCGGTCTGGGAAAGACATGGCTTGGTAGTTCGGACTGGACTGTTCCCATGAGGCACAGGGTCAGAGCTGATTTGCATATAGCCAGTGTCTAACCCAGGGTGGTGTGGAGTGCACAAAACCGATGGATTTAGGCCCAGACCCTTGTACTGGGGTGAATGTATGACATTGTTCTACATTCTGTCCATCATCTGTGTGTTTTGCAATTTTCACCCCGAGTGGGCTGGGTATGCTCAGACGTGAGTCCCAGGCTCTCCACACCACTGGAGTCAAGCTATCCAGGCTGAATGAAGGCTGATAGCCAGAAACCGGTCCTTGGATGCTTGATTCCGGTCTGGGAAAGACATGGCTCGGAAGTTCGGACTGGACTGTTCCCATGAGGCACAGGGTGAGAGCTGATTTGCATATAGCCAGTGTCTAACCCAGAGTGGTGTGGAGTGCAAAAAAACGATGGATTTAGGCCTAGATCCTTGTACTGGGGTGAATGAATGACATTGTTCTACATTCTGTCCATCATCTGTGTTTTTTGCAATGGTCTATGGTTCAAACCAGGATGAACCTAGGGTTTTTGACTACCTAAATATAAACCTCTTAGACTGGGGGGGGGAGCTTATAATAATGGGAGACTTTAATTGTATCATGGACTATCAATTAGACACCACCAGGCCTGGGAGTTTTCAGTGGATGCGCAAAACCAGAACTTCTATTTTAGACATATGCAGAATTCATAATATTAAGGATGCTTAGAGGTACTTACATCCCAATATTCCTGGGCACACATATTACTCTGCACCTCATAAACAATGCTCTCGGTTGGACATGGCTTTAGCTAGTGATCATTTACTGAACACTAGTTTAATGGAGGTATGCCCCCGAATTTCTTCGGATCACAACCCTATAGTGTTGATATTTTCCATCTCACACACTCGTATGTGTCCCAAACCATTTTCTTTTCCTAGATTCTTAGTGTCAGATTCTGCTTACTTATCACAGTTAAAAATACACCTTATTGACTTTATAGAAATAAATCAAAATTCTACTATGTGTAACATCTTCTGGGATGCCTGTAAGGCAAGCATTCAGGGGTTTACGCAAGCATACGTGATTAGACAAAATCTTGAACGTCGTAAAATCAGCGAAACTCTGATCTCAAATATTGCTGCTCAAGAAGCACTGCTGGTCTCCACACTACGATCAAATTCACCGATGGTTGCTGAAATAGGGCTCAAACTTGGCCAATTAAAATGTGAAACTAGGGCAAAATTCATTCAAAAAAACAGTGCTAGCATACACAAATATAAGATTGCGCAATATGAGGGCGGGGATAAAATATGAAAAATCTTGGCTTATAAAGTAGCGGAGGACAGAGCTGGTACTCTGATTACTAACATTCGAGGATCTGATAATAAGCTCTATGACCAGCCACACGATATATTAGAACAATCGTGGTTTTTTATAGGTCTTTATACACTCCGGAATTTACACCAAGCTTAGCTGCAGTACGGAATTATTTAGACGAGAACTCAATAAATGTGTGTAACACTTTAGAAATAAACTCACTGTCTGAAAACATAACAGGGCTAGAACTCCGCCTAGCTATTTCTGCATTGCCCGCAGGGAAAGCTGCAGGAGAAGATACTATTCCCCTCGAGATTTACAAAGTTTGCTTAGAAGAACTGGCACCCCTACTATTAAAGGTTATACAATCTATTGAGATAACCGGAAAAGCTCCCAACTCATGGAATAGGGCTAAAATTATTTTTTTTCCTAAAAAAGGCAAACCAAAAGAGGAGAGGGGGTCATACAGACCCATTTCTCTGATTAATACGGACGCAAAAATATTTGCGAAAATATTAGCAACTAGGTTGGCCCCCATCATGCCTCAAATTGTTAATTCGCAACAACACGGGTTTGTAACTGGGAGAGACACCACTGCCCACGTCAATACGGCCATAACAGCATTTGATGTGGCAGAGACGGGAAACGGCCACTACAACGAGGCCGTTTCAACGAAAACCGTAACCACGCATGCATTACAACGCATGCGTGGGGTACAACGACAGCCTTTACCACGCATACGTTTACTACGAGGTACATAGTAAAGGCATGTGTGGTAAAGGGTACAAATAAAAAAAGGAGGTTTGGGGGGGCTCCCCCCCCCAAAAAAACCACTAACCTTTAGACGAGATGTGCAGGCAATCGGCGTTGCAGAGGAAGGAAACGGCCGTTTCTTTTTTCCTACATATGACGTCAGCACAAAAAAATACGTAGAGAAGGATAAGTGTGAAAATAGCATTCCGTAGTAACGCATGCGCGGTAAAGGCATGCGTTACAACGGAGTTCGTTGTAAGAACATACAACCGGCAGAGACAGAGTCCACCCCACTCGGTATGATTCTGCTGGATGCCGAGAAGGCTTTTGACCAAGTGGGGTGGGACTATCTCTGGCACGCTAAGTCGAAAATGGGGTTTGGTGGGTACTTCTTAAAGGGTATACAGGCGTTGTATGATAACCCCTCTGCTTGTATCAGTTATGGGGGGCTGACATCTTCAGACTTTTCTATTTCTCTGGGCACCCGTCAAGGCTGCCCCCTATCACCTTTATTATTTGCCCTTTCATTAGAACGATTTTTGTTTGCCCTACATGCTCAACCGCGAATAGTACCTTTTAGGTCCAGCGTACAGGCATTGAAAATTACGGCATATGCCGACGATATTGCCATCTACTCCTCTGATGTCATCGAGGGACTACAAGGGGTTACTACTGAGGCCTATAAGTTTGGGAAAGTATCAGGCTACAAGCTTAATATAAATAAGACACAAATTATAGCTAATTATACACCAGCTGTAGCGGTCCCCGAGATTTGTAAAGTCGCTACATATTTAGGCGTTAAAATCACATATAAAATACAGGAAATCAACAACATCAACTATAACGAACTAATTAAATCTACCACCTTACTATTAAAAAAATGGCATATATTACCACTGAACTTAATTGGCAGAATTAACTTAATTAAAATGAAGGTACTGCCCACATTTTTATATCTTTTTCGCTCCATCCCACTAGCATTAAACAATTCGTTCTTTAAGCAACTAGATGGAATATTTAGTAGCTTTATATGGGGGTACAAAAAAGCCAGAAGGTCACTGAAACTTTTAAAAAACTAGCACGGATAAGGGTGGTCTCAACTTTCTCGACGTTAAGCTATATTTTTGGTCCTCATTTGTTAAGCGTCTCCGGACTTTACTAAATAAGGAAGACACATTTTTTTCATTTATTTTTGCTAAAAAAAGATTCAAATATGTTCTTGTTTTGAGTAAATGACCCCAATTACTACAAGAGGGTGAAATTTAAGACTGCCAGGGATATAGTTGGGATCTGGACAAAAATATTAGCATTTTGCAAGACTTCTTTCTACCACCCGAAATTGCAGCTGTGGGGTAACCTGGGTCTTCCGGGGATCTTTAATGATGGTATGGCCCTTAGATGGTCTAGGCAGGGAATCAATGTTTTGGGAGACATGTATGGCACACAAGGGTTTTTACATTTTCATACACTTAAAACGCTATACGATCTACCCGAAACAATGAGATTCAAATATCTACAAATACATGATTTCTTGAGCAGGAAAAAACACATTTATGATATCTCTGATTGCGATATTTGGAATTGTCTATACTCAACTAAAAACAAAGCAGTTATAAGCAAAGCTTACAGGCATTTTTGTGCTTTTAAAAGTGATGACTGTTCAAAACTAGCCGAGAAGTGGAGCATCAAGATGGGCTTAAAGATAACACCTAAACAGATAACAAGCTCTTTATCTAACATTAATAACTCGGTACGATCATCTAGTTTAAGGCTGCAACAATTTAGAACTACTTGCATGTTGTACTTCTCACCGGAAAAGATTTCCAAATGGTCCCCTAACAACATTTACAATGAACGAACCAAGTGCCCTAAATGCTCAGCAGAAGCAGCAGATTTGGAACATATGCTGTTTTCTTGTCCCAGCCTTAGGGACTTTTGGGGGGAAGTACACAAAGTCATGAAAATTAAGAAGATCCAGCTGCCTTCTATTACCGCTTTAACAGTACTACTTGACATTCATCCTGCCTTTCTACCTCGGCCTGCGCTGGTGACGATTCTTATATCTTGCGCTAAATTAATACTGGCTAGAGCTTGGATTTGTCCTAACCCGCCTAATATCTGGGAATGGTGGACATTAGTAACTGAGATTCATTCTATGGAGCTCGCCCTGGCAAAACTCAGAGGAGCACGCTCATTAAGGAAATTTGAGGTAATTTTATTATCTGAATCCCTTTGTTTTTTTTTAAGACACTCTGCTTGTGGGTTGATATTGAATCACGCTACAATGTGTTCCAAATGAAAATCATTGAAATAAGCTTTGTTTGGAGAATGATCTAATATTTACTTTTTTTATAAAAAAAAACATGGTTGTTTCATTCTGTGTATATATGTATGTTTTCCTCATCAGTTTGTCAAGTTCAAGTTCAAAATACTTTATTCGGTTAAAAACAGAGAATAACCATAAAAGTAGCATGAAAAGGTACAATTTACAATGGGTCAGGTGATCATAATTTAAAATCTCAGCAAAAGAACATGTAAGAAAACAACAAAAATAGATACATATATACAGAAGAAAAAAAAAGAAATTAATTCATTTGAATGGATTTACGGCACTTAAAAACTGACTTAAAAAATTCAGCGAGTGATGCTACCATAAAAACAGTTTCCATTTTCTGACACTCTAAAAACGCTAAGCGACATCTATATACATTTAAGTCTTTGAGAATGGGAATAATAAGTTTTCTTCGAAAAAAAGTGTAAAATTTACAAAAGAATAAAATGTGAATATCAGATTGTGGGGACACATCATCACATGGGCAGGGACATAAGTCTTTCGACCAACAATTCATCACAGGAAAAGATAATAACCTAAAAACAATGTTAAATCTAAACCGGGTTAAAAGGAAACGTTCATGATTTGACATATATAATGATAGGTATGGCTGTAGTTTCTCTCCACTTATAATTGCCTGATGGGCAGAAACAGTCTTTTTTTTCACTCCTCCGTTTGTCTTTTGTCCCTGAAGTGGGCAATACACAGATTTTTCAGACCTCTTCTTGATATATGTGCCATTGATGACGGGTCCTCAAAGTATTGAGCACAACTTAATTCTTCAAGAAAGTTTCTGACATAGCATATCCATTTAAAATCGTTAATATTGTCCAGTGCTAGAATGTCCTTTAAAATGGCCCGGTTAACCACACATTCATCATTTGTCCAAACGCTGTGCCAGAGAAGGATTGGCTGAATCTTGATTGTATCAGTGACAAACACCACACCCAATTCAGCATGGCATATAAGGGTCGCAGTGCTTTCAGGGACGGACAGAATGTGGCATAAAAACGTATTTTCCATGGCTTGAATTGTACTGACATTTGAGTAGCCCCACATTCCTGAACCATAAGTAGCTACAGCAATGCAAGTAGCATTATAAATAGTTAAAATTTCCTTTATGGGTTTTTTTCCTAGCTTTTTTATAAAACATTGTAAAGCCATAATAGTTTTGGAAAATAACAGGGTTCTAGCATTAATTGCAGTAGACCATAAGCCACTTTCATGAAACAAAATACCCAGGTATGGGAAAGTAGAGGTCTTCTCTAAGGGATTGGAATTTATAAAAATTGGCTTCAAATGCCTGCTTGTTCTTGTCCCACAGTACATAGACAGTGTTTTAGAGCAGTTAATTTTCAAGTCCAAGCTAAGCATGAAACTATTAAAAGATGTAACCAAAGTTTGAAGTGCCCTTGGAGTGCGTGCCATCAGGACTGCATCGTCAGCATACAGCAGGGCAGGGACAGGCCTCCCACCCACCATAGGCATGTCCCTGCCCTCCTGCACGAGGCGATGCTCCAAACCATTTGTATATAACAAAAATAAAAAGGGCGCTAAAACGCATCCTTGGCGTACGCCGCGACCAATCCCAAAGTGTCTGCTACATTCTCCCTCTTTCCCATACCGGACAGTTGCGGTGGCCCCAGAATATAAATCTCTCAGGAAGCATATAATAGCGTTGTCTATCCCCAATTCGGCCATAATTGCCCACAGTTTGTTGTGTGACACGCAGTCAAAAGCCGACGATAAGTCAACAAAAGTGAGGTATAAACGTTGTTTTTTGACCCTTATATACTTCTGTTGCAAGATAAACAAATTTAGTCCTTGCTCTATAGTCCCTAAACCCCTTTGGAACCCATATTGAAGATCACTTAACACCCCTTTTTCTTCTGCCCAGCTTTGCAACTTAACTAAAACCACTCTCCCAAGAATTTTTAACTGCACATGCTATAGGCCAATAAAGAAATTGGCCTATAGCATGTGCAGTTCTGCCTGTCACCTTTCTTAAAGATCGGGACTATAATTGATGTAAACCAGGTAGGGATTAGACCTTTTGCCAAAGCAACATTGAAAAGCTGGACTAGCATTGGCCCCCATAAATCAGTGTTGGCCTTATAGAGGTCGGCTGGTATGCCGTCCGGTCCAGCCACCTTACCCCCCTTAGTTGCCTTCAGGCTCGCAAGAACTTCAGGAAGAGTTACAACCAATGCTTTAGGTAGTTCTAGATTTACCATCGTGGAGTCATAACCTGTATCGGGCACTGATTCAACAGCCCTATAAAGGGAGGAAAAGTGAGCCACCCACTCATCTTCTGTAACGGCGATTTCCATGCGTGCTTTTTTATCATACAGGAGCGGAGTATTTATATCCCTCCAAAAAGCAGCCGGATCCTTTGATTGTGACGCCGAACATAATTCATCCCATGCATCCCTTTTAATCAGGGCCTTCCTGTCCTTCAGTACTGTGTTGTAATCCCTCCACAATTCTCTAATTAGAGTTACATCCCGTGGTCTTTTATGAATCGCGTGTCTAAGTAGTGTTAAGGCTTTAGTGCACTTCTTGTCAAACCATTTCCTGTTAGGTTTTTGGGAATTTTTTCTTGTAACCCACAGAACCTCCTTAATTGTGGTAGCAATAATATTAAAATGAGATAAAATGTCATTACTCTCAGCATATTCATTCAGACAGATCAAAAAGCTATTCATACATTTATTCAACAATTTGGACAAAAAGTCATCCGGGACCACTTTACTCCATTTGAGAGTATAGCCATTTTGGGAACCTAACTTCACATCCTGCGCCATATGCTTAGAACTTACTACATTATCGGATGGGACAAATAGGTTCTCCATTTTTACTACCTGTGGAAAGTGGTCACTCAGAGGTAGGTCCATTATCCTAGAGCTAATCAATCTTCCAGCAGAGCTATTTGTGCACAAACTAAAATCAATAGTGGTCGAGGCCCCCCGACCCACAAAAGTTGGGACAAATGACATTGTGTGGTTGGCTAACTCATTTGTAAACCCAAAGTCAAAATTAAAAATCATCTCATTTAGTGAATCACCAAGTAGGGTATGTTCAAAGTGCGTCAAATTAATATCCTGTTCCAACATCAGGCCACATATACCCTTATGACCCTTTTTACACAGTGTACAGTTAAAATCACCCCCCCATAGTATCATGACTTCACCCCTTTTTTTTATCAATTTCAGACTGCATATCTACAGTTATTGCAGCAAGTAGTTCCTTAATCATTCTACTTAAAAAATTATTATAGAAATTTAACAGGACAATCCTTGGACCCTTCCTTGTATCTATCACTGTTTTCTGATAGTAACTGGATCCAGGAGAAAAGGAGATCTTATCATAAACTAGCAGGTTAGATATATATAGTCAATCCACCCTTGGGTCTTCCATGTGAACCCCCCACCGCAGGAGTAAAATAGGTTTTATAGCCATTTAGGTGTATCGGTGCGGTGGCCCAGGTTTCTTGTAAAGCTAGTATGCCTACACCAATAATTACATCATCCCAAGATGGATTGAGGATTTTTTGTTTTAAACCTGCCACATTCCAAAAGACCACCTTACAGGATTCTTCTATGGGTAACGCTTCTACAGTGACCCCAACTTGGCCACCCTGACTCCCTTGTGTTATCTCGGCCACCGCTCGAATTTCGTGTGTCACCTCATGCCCTGGTAGATTAATCAACCCCAAGTTTACAGGCATAGATGCCTTAGGAACCTCTTTTTTCTCAGGGAGTCAATCCACCATTTCCAGGCAGTCAAACCGGTTATAACACGGAGTAATCGGAGGAAATTGCTGATTACTAAACCATCCTGGGTCATACCTTTGCGGGAGAAAGTGAGGGGTCCTCCCCCTATATTTCACTACATTCCACCCATCTTCATTCCTCCCTCCCCATTGTGTGTTATACTGATTCCTATCAAAATTCGCACCATTTCCGCCTCTTTGATGTCGATTGTCCCTAGTCCAACTCCATCTGTTGTCCGGATGTTCCCCATCAGGGTAGAAATAAGATAAAGCCCTAGCCACAATGGACAGGCCGTGGTTTCTTAAGGCCCTCATTGTGATATATTCGGCAGTGCGTGGGTTCTCAAAAGTTATCACCACACAGTCGCCCTGTACCCTTTTTTATTATACCCAATCCATGGTACCCTTTCAACCATTAGAATATTACTTCTGATGGCTGGCGGGAGAGGGTAATTATTATTCAACCAATGGATAGTCTTATTTACAAGTGCCCCGTTATTTTCAACTGATTGTGCATCTAGTTCAGGCACTCCAGTGAGAACCACGACATACGGTGAAGCTTTTGGGGGTAAGTTTATATTTCTACGCACTTCCCTTTTAGCTGATTGGTCTTTGTCCTGTAGTAAGTTAGAAGTTTGTGGAACTGGAGCTACTTTGTCAGTTGGGACCGGAGTTTTAGGTTTGTCAATAAAAAACAAAAAAAATAAAAGAAATTTGGCTGTAAGAAGATTGGATAAGCAGTCCTTAGATTTAGAGTATTAATAGGAATGTTCCAATGCTTTAATTTTGGTTAAAAGGGCATTGGTGTTATGTCGTGCTTTTCGATGTTTATTGGAAACATATCTGATAATAAAATCTCTAGCTGAAGCTTTAAATGCGTCCCAAACCACATGAATAGGTGTACTGCTTGTTTGATGAAAGAAAAAATATTCATGAAAAAAAATAAGTAAAAGATGATGTAAAAACTGGATCCAAAAGCAGAGAGTTATTAAAACGCCATTTAGGAGTTAATTTAGGATTGCCTAAGACGCCAAGATGCATGGAAACCGGTGTATGGTCAGATATTAAAATGGAGCCATTATCTGCCTTAACAAGAGACTGAGCCACATTATGAGAGATTAAAAAATAATCTAATCTGGACTGAGTATGATGCAACTGGAGTAGAAGGAATATTCCCTTACTGTGGGATTACAAAGTCGCCAAGCGTCTATCAGTTTGTGTTGTTTTACTATTTGTGTGAATAATTTGTGAGATTTGTGAGGGATAAAAGAAGATAAAGAGTGCCGATCAATAAAGGGGTCAAAGATTTCATTACAATCACCTGCAAGAATAAAATTATCATCATAACACTGTGTTATTTGTGATGCTAGAGATTTCCAAAAGGAGGGATCGCCTGCTGTAGGTGCATATATGTTCAGCAAGGAGAGTGGGACATTATCAATCGAAAATTTAACAAATACCCATCTACCTGTTGGGTCAGAGCAATGAGAAAGTACCGTAATGGTAAGGGATTTGCGAAAAAGAATAAGGACACCATTGCGTTTGCCATCACCTGGAGAAAAGAAAACATCGTTTACCCAATTTCTTTTCAACTTTACAGATTCGTCAGCTGACAAATGAGACTCTAGTATACACACAATATCTGTGTCCAGTTTGGCTAAATGAGTTAAAACCCTTTGTCTCTTAATAGGTGAGTGTAAACCCCTGACATTCCATTAAACAATTTTTAAAGGCATATATTAAAACTGTAACAAAATAATGCATACAAAAAGAGGCACATTTTTAAACAAATAGAACCATATTGAGCATTGAACCAATAAAATGTGGAAAGAGATAATGAAAATAAATAAGAAAAGAGAAGGAGTAATAGTGGAGAATCATGTAATGAGGAATATGAGGGTAGGAAAAGGTAAGAACAAATGCTGAGATAGATGAGTAAAGAGACCAAGGAAAGAGGAGAGATAGAAAAGATAAGGAGAACATAATATGCAGAAAAAGAAAAGATAAAAATGCTATGATAAATGAATAGAGAGACCTAGGAAAGAGGAAAGAAAGAAGAGAAAAAAAGAATATAGTATATAGAAAATACATAAAGACAAAAGACTTACAACAAATCCAAGACATACTGAAGGTGGAGGGATGGAAGGCTACAGTGAATAATGACGCGCTAGAGATCCATGAGGAAGGACAGAGAGGAGAACACATAACCAACGAGCTGTAGGAACATAGGGGAATATCGAAGGACGCTGGAATGATCTGTGAATGAAAAAGAAGAAATATCAAACAGATACAGAAGACAGTAAAAAGAAAATAATTTACTGTGCATCTTAAAACTTAATAAGTTATGAATAAAACATGACTATAATACAAGCTTGAGATAAAGAAACATATATTGAATAAAGATACGAATGCAAACGCTTATTTGGAATGTAATTACATAGAGGTTTCCATCGGGTGAGCCTGATATGAGTACAGGAAGCTTTTAAATTGAAGTGGATCCTCATAGGTATTGGTCTTGTTGTTGATGGTCACCTTAAAAAGGAAAGGATGAAAGAGACCACAGCGTGCCCCTATCGAGCGTAACTGAGGCCTTAATGATTGGAATTCCTTACGACGATCTGCCGTTGGTTTGGCATAATCTTGCATAAAAAGTAAGGAATTACCAGACCAAGGGCCGGATGTAGGTAGCCCTTTACCGATCGGAAACGGCCGAAAATACCGATTTTCGGCCGTTTCCGATCGGTAAAGGGCTAGGGAGATGTAGGAGCACATATTCGGTAATTTTACCGAATCGTTAATATTACCGAATCGGTAAATTTACCGATTCGGTAATATTTAACGAATCGGTATAATTATTACCGATTCGGTAATATTTACCGATTCGGTAAAATTACCGAATATGCTATGTGGGTACCCAATTTTACATTGGCAAATGGCTTACAGAATCGGTATTTTACCATGGAATACAAATCCATGGTAAAATACCGATTCCTGTGTACATGCACATCTGTGCATGTACACATGTGCCATGTGACAGACAGACGTGCCCTTAGGGCATGTCTGTGTGCCACATTGCACACATGCCCGTTTTGGGGGTGCTAGAGGGTGTCAAAGTGACACCCCCTGCACCCTTGACAAAATCGGTATTTACCGAATCGTTGAATACCGATTCGGTATTTGAATTGAATCCTATGGGCTTCAAAGGCCCATAGGATTCAATAGCAAATACCGATTCGGTATTTACCGAATCGGTAAATACCGAATTTTAAGGATTCGGAAAAGAATCCAGATGTTGGGACCTACATCCCATTTACCGATTTTGAAATACCGAATCGGTAAAATTCGGTATTTCAAAATCGGTAAATGGGATTTACCTACATCGGGCCCTATGGGCTAGATGTAGGTAGAAAAGATTTACCGAATTTAAATTACCGAATTTTACCGATTCGGTAATTTAAATTCGGTAAATCTATGGGTCCGATATGTAGGTATTCCAGATGTGCTGGAATACCGAATCGGATGAATTCGGTATTTACCAATTCGGTAAATACCGAATCGGTAATGCCCATTCATTCCTATGGGCTTTGAAGCCCATAGGAATGAATGGGCATTACCGATTCGGTATTTACCGAATCGGTAAATACCGAATTCACAAGGGTGCAGGGGGTGTCACATTGACACCCCCTGGCACCCCCAAAACAGGCTTGGGTGCCATGTGGCAGGCATACCTGCCCTAAGGGCAGGTCTGCCTGTCACATGACATAGGTGTGCATGCACACATGTGCATGCACACCGGAATCGGTATTTTACCATGGATTTGTATTCCATGGTAAAATACCGATTCTGTAAGCCATGTGCAGAAAGTACATTGCTTACCTACATTGCATTTTCGGTAATCTTACCGAATCGGTAAATATTACCGAATCGGTAATTATTTTACCGATTCGGTACATATTACCGAATCGGTAAATTTACCGATTCGGTAATGATACCGATTCGGTAAAATTACCGAAAATGTGCCCCTACATCTCGATAGCCCTTTACCGATCGGAATCGGCCGAAAATCGGTATTTTCGGCCGATTCCGATCGGTAAAGGGCTACCTACATCGGGCCCCAAGTGATTCTATTTAGTGCTCTAGCTACAGATAAGACCTTCAGCAAATCAGTGTATTCCAGAAAGTATATAACCAACCCTCTTGGTTTTCTGGCTGAAGATGAGGATGATGGATGTGGTCTTGAACCTAATCGATGAGCCCTTTTAATATTCAGATTAGTGCTGTCCGGAAGTTTAAGAAGTTGCGGAAGAAATTACTTAAAGAAAGTGATAGAGCCTGAACCCTCCATTTCCTCATGCAGACCATAAATGCGAAGGTTATTCCTCCTATTCCTGTTCTCCAAATTTTCCACTTGCTTATGTAGCATTAGTACCTGAGAAGACAGGGACTCCACTTTGGACAAAGAAGAGGACAAGGAGTCAACACTTTTTTCCAACGTGATGACACGCTCCTCCATATTGGACCATTTATCAGTGAGAACCTGGAGCGCTGAGTTGGTCTCTTCAATAAATGAACGTAGAGCTCGTATCTCTTCCAACAGTAAATCCATAGTGACTGAAGAGGTTTGTTTCGGAGCAGAAGGAGGGTCTTTCTTCTGTCTTTTAGTGGATGTCTTCGGAATAGTAGAAGAAGCAGTAGTCGCTGATGACATTGAAGTTTTGGATGAGTTACTGGCAGAGTCATCCATGGCTAGACACTGATAACGTGAACTTGTGTGAACTGTTAACTTACGCTGCACAGGCTTGGGTTGAGATAGACCTTTTAACTGCCTTCCCATATAGAAAGCGAGGTGAGGACCTGAAAGGCAAAAGAGTTAACAGTAGCAAATGTATAGTGTCACATTGTCCTTAAATTGTGTATAACTGTATTTAGGAGGGCACACTAACATGTGATACAGTGTATCGGACATTCTAGAAGGGAACAGAAGCAAATTTATGTAGTACAGATATAGAAGTGTAAAATATGCGCTGCCTGAAGAAAAAGCATTCAACAGTTAAACAAGTAGTCTCCCTTTAAGTCATAAGACCAACTGGTCGCATTGAGACAAAATAATATGAGTTACAGAAAACTACATACATTACACTTTCTGCAAATTCAGGAAGTCATAAAGAGTATAAATATTGATTAAGAAGGATAATATGTAGCGTAAAACACAGTAGCTAAACCAACAACAGGTAAATGTTACATATATTTGTCATGAAAGAAACGTAAATGCCATAGGATAAGAGAACTCAGTCACAATTGCTTGAGACCCAAAGGGAAGGTGGCTGAGAAAGACTCCTCTCAGATTAATAAAGCCATTGTTGGAAAGGTTGAAAATGGTGATAATACAAGTCTGGAGAATGTAGCATGAAATAACGGCTATAATATCCTGAGAAGGTACCCAAACAAACCAGGAGGTAAACAAAGTTGTGAAAGCTATCTGCACCACATGAGGAATATCTGCGCCACAAGAGATGATGTTATTTCAGTCACTTGGGTGAATAGGGGGGAAAATCCATAGCAAATGCAGATGTGAATGGGCATCTGAGGCATGAATTCAATTAAGAGGCACAAGAGTATTATTTAGAGAAAAAACCACATAGGAAATGGTGGCCATCGGCGGTATAACGTGCATGAAGTGACACTGAAGCACAGATTTAAACAAGACCAAAATGCAGCTCATGGGAAGATGAGGCAAACGTTATTATTTATAAAAATGCTGAAGAGTAAAGGGTAAATGCTTCAAATGCAGCGAAGCATATTCTGTAAAAAGGCGGCAAACGTGTGAGGCAGACAACCGCATAGGAGCAAGCTCCTTCGGCGGCGATACAAAATGGCGGGTGGGGCGCCTCCTCAGCTGCGTCGCTACTCATGCAATGCACATATGCTGGAACAGAGATGAAATCAGCTGCAAAAGTCCTCAGTCACAATCCTCCAGTATTCGCACACCTCATCCTTAAATTTGAGGTTTGTGCTGTGGCAGGAGAAGCCGCGGTGAGTCTTTATGCTTCACACAAGCCATCCCCTTAAATGAACTGACATAGGATCCGTTGGTATCACTCCCTTCAGTTCTGCTTCTTACGACGTTTAATTTCTGCAGCTCCCCGATTGGGTGTTTTATTTGTCAGTTCTTAAACTACCAAATCGCTACAACTGCACGAGCAAACATTGCATAAAAAGTTATTATGACTGCAATTGATGCTATGCATTATTAAACAACGGGGTTAAAAGGTGACATATCATGTGTAATTGTTTACATTTTGTTGATTCACTTAGTTAATTAAAATGCTCACAACTGCATGTGATTATTGCCTAGCACGCTTTCAAATGGACATTACCAGCTATCAATTATTGTAATCATTCCAAAAGAGCTCTGCGACTGATATATTTTATCGGTGATGCGATGGCCCCATACATGCGAATTAAGCCAGCCCGTGGACCCCTGGCTGGTCTCTCGTGTCTATTTCTGGATCTCTCTCTCCAGGATCTATCATATTTATGTCCTTGAGTCCCCTCTGTGATGGCCTTTGTGTGACACAACCCCACTACACCTATAAATCGGTTTATATATAAGCGAGGCTAGCAGTGATGTGTTGGTATTAGCAGTCAGCAACTGACCAACCTCTTTTCAATGCTTTTCATACAGTTACAGTGTGAATTAATCATCCCAAACATGCATTTAAAAAGAAAAATATGTAGTCTTTGTACCACGATTTAATTGTGAAATGTAAATATAATTAATTGGAAAAATAAATGCAGACAGGCGCTGTATCTCTACAACCCTGCAACCTACTTTATACTGTTGTTGGGGACAACCCTCACAGAAATAATACCAGAAAACGTTTAATTCAAATTTCCAAGCACTCTGGGTCAAATGTATCAAACATTTTAGCATCCACAAACGGTGCGAATCCGTCATTTCGGACGTTTCCAAATGGAAGATAGCCTTTCAAGATTTTACAAGAATATCTTCCAATTGGGAAGTGATAGAAAATTGGAGTTTGATGTTTCTGGACCCATAATTTAAAAACACAATTTTTAGTGAAGTTGGTTTTTAAATTGCAGGTCTGAAAATGCCACTTTTTGAAAGTTAAAAGAACAGATGATGGACGGAATGCTGAACAATGCAAACATTCACCCCTAGTCACAGATCTGGGTTTAATCCATTGGTTTTTTATTGCTCACCCGCCACCCCACTTTGGCTTCAGCCATATGCAAATCAGACTTGCCCCTGTTCTTCATGGGAACCATCCAGCCCGAACTGCCAGGCCAGCTCCTCCCTGGACTGGAAACAGGCATCTTGGAACCAGGTTCGAGGTATCACCGTTCATCAGCCAGACTAGCTTTAATCCAGATATCTGATACTCTGAAACTGGTCCGAGAATGCTGGTTTCTGGTCCAGGGAGGACCTGACCTGGCAATTCAAGCTGGACTATGCCCTTGGGGAGCAGTGTCAAGACTGATCTGCATATGCCTGGATCCAAACTGGAATGCTTTGGTGAGGAAAAAAACGATCGATTTAGGGCCAGATCTCTGCACTTAGGGTGAATGTTTGACATTGTTCAGCATTCTGTCCATCAATTGCTTTTTCTTTTTTTCTTTTAGAAAGTTGGCATTTTCTTGCTTAACCATGACTCTGCAGTATATTCTAGGGACAGGCAGTGACTCTGCCTGTCCCTAGAATACACGTCTGGGTTGGATGACAGTTGGGGTTTGTGAATTAACTCTAAACAGTCACACACAAAGTGAGCTGAGATGTGCCCTGCATAGCCTAATGGCCCATCACCATACTGATGGTGCTTCCTGAGCAAGAGTGGTGGGAGGAGTTGACACTTGCGTCTGAATAGGACTGTGCTCGACCACTCACAAAGCAGTCTCTAGTTCCCTGTAGTGTGTCTGGAGCTAGGGCCAGAGGGGCAGGGTATTGTGCACTACAAAGATTTTCCTTTGAAGTTTTACTATTTAAAATGCTGAAATGGGTATGAGTACTGGACCTCTGACACCATATACTCAAAACACTTCTGAGTTGAGGACATTCTGCCAGGAAGCGCTGCAAAGCCCTTTTGGGTAGCCATTTGCTTTATAAATTTGCTAATTGAATAGAATAGAATAGAAGAAGAGCTGTGTTAGCGTCAGAAGGGAATGACAATTTGCTGCTTGCTTTGTTGTGCTGGCCTGCTGCTTCTGTCTTGGAAGTGAGAGGACTGAAATTTGCTCACTACATCCTGCTGTTTTTTAAAGGTTCTCCAAGGGCTCGAGTTGAGCTTGCCTCTTGTTGGAAAGACCAGGGCCATCAAATATATCACCTGCAGCATCTGGGCTTTTTCTGCTGATAGCTCTACTCTGCCAAGTGGTACCAAATCCTGTTCCTGGGCCATTCGAAGAGAGTATGCTGTGTTCAACAAGAAACTAGCATATCGACTTTGATCGCGACTTTGGAGCCAGTCCCACTTTACGATTCCAGACCACTGCCTTCATTGGAGCCATGGTCCCCGCCCAACACACTGACCTCGGCGTCCAACAAAGGCCCGACACCACTGCAGCACCTCAGAAGAACTGCCACAGAGGGAGTCCTGAGTGCCGCGTCACCAAAGTCTGTGATGCCCGACTCCGGCTCCACTTCCACAACGGTGGTCCCATGGTATGACATTGACACTGCGAAGTTGAAACTACATGGTTTAACTCAACAATTCATTGACCCTGCACTGCCAGTGGAACTGCCACATCTCTGCCAATGCCGCTGCAACTCCCCTAGGCCTTACAATGTTCAGAGCACAGATGTACCAATGAACTGCATTGCCGGTAAGGAACCGACGCCGCACCAGCACCTGTGACACCTGAACTCCCCCGCTCCTCGCAACGCCTTTGTTTTGTCGCGTTTCCAACGTATTTTAACTAGGGTCGGTACAACTCAGTAGCTGGCCCACACTCCATCACAGTTGGCCCTGAACTTTGGGATTCAACTCCATCAAGCACGTCATTGTAGCCCCGGTTGGAGCTATTGTGTTTCTAAGCACTACAACTGCATTTAATCCTTGAGAATTCATAACTTAAATTGTGAATGTTTGATGTTTATCATTTTGGTCTTGTTTTATTCAGAAATATATTTGCTATTTTTCTAACCTGGTGTGGAGCCCTTTTGTGGTGTTTTCACTGTTACTGTTTGTGTGTACAAATACTTTACACATTTACTCTAAGGGCCAGCATGACTGCTCCTGCCAAAATACTAAGAGGGTGAGCACGGGTTATTCTGAGGGTGTAACTTACTTACCCTAACTAAAGTGACTTCCTAGATTGCTTAGTGTGCAAATAACTGCCAACCAGAGGCTCCATTTTTAACACTATCCTTAACAATATTAATGTTAAGTATCGTTTTTGCGCTGTATACATGAGAATTGATGTAATATATTTAGCCGTTCATTTAAATGGCTTCTATAATATGTGCGCCAACAAGCTTTAAAATACATTAATGAAATGGGACAAGTTGGAGTTTAAAACCATAAACTACATTGAGTGCAGATTTCAAAGTCCTTCTCAAGTGAGAAGGGGCGAGTAACAGATGGATCAATTTTCAGCCCCCCGACAACAGGTGGAATGGACTTTAAAAAATAGCTAAAACCAATGCCATCACCAGATGAAGTCCAAAAATGCAGCACTAGAATAGGGGGCGCTTCCCTGCCGATGGAGGCAGTGTACAGATGGAGTGGGAACTGGGAAAGGCAGACAGATGGAAACAATGGGCAGTGAAAAGCACAAGCAGCCCGACCACAGACTGAGGTGCAACGGGGCGAAGATGGTAAAGCCCAAATCAGTATAATCATTAAAATCTAAATTCAGGGAGTGGTAGCGGCAGAGAATCAAATCTGCTAAACGCTGTGTCTCTCCTGTCTCCCATGATGGAGCCCAAAAGCTGAGGATGAACAGCCTCAGAGATTTGAGAAAGTAACTCATTTAACCCAGTCATGAGAGGAAAGCCTAAAAGCAGATAAGGCCAGATTTCTAATGGCCTAAGGCAACCCGCGCAGAGCAAGTTGCAGAACAAGCAATAGCATTTCAGGGTCTCCTTATGGTTAACCATATCAAGGCCGCCCAGTACATCATCAGTGTCTGTACTAGCGATGTAAGAGAGACACGGGGCATATTTACAAGTTAAGTGGCGAAGCGTGTCATTAAGCCAAAAAGGCTAACGACACGCGCTGTCACTTAAGAAACGCAGGACTGCACCATATTTTTAAGTATATGGTGCAGCACTGCATTTCCCCCTGCACTGGCGCTAAATCTAGCTCCCTAGTGCCAACGCAGGCACCCTTGCACATAGTGCAAGGGTGTCTGCATTGCAGTTTGTTTATGTGCAGAAAGGGGTTTCTTCCTGCACAAAAAACAATCTTTAAATGCTGTTTTGTAACTTCTATGTGTGCTGCTCAATGCAGCACACATAGAAGTTGCAAAACGCAATTTTTAAAAAAATGATTGTTTATGTGCAAGAAGGGACACCTGCCTGCACATAAACAATCATTGGTGTTTTGCTGTTTCCATGTGTGCTGCACAACGCAGCACACATGGAAACAGCAAAAACGAGGAGACAATAAACATTTCTCCTTGTTTTGCCAGGGTAAGACCAGGTTTTCCCTGGTATCAATTTTGGCGCTACCCCATATTTACGCTGCCCTTGTAAATATGGGGCCGCGTCAAAATCATTGGGTGTTGAGGTGGAAAACCCACAGCAATACCCTTTGCCCTCCCCTTTCACACTAAGTGTAGTGCGAAAGGGGTGCATTATTCACAAGGCAGCGTTGAGCCATGTTAAGTGCCTCAATGCTGCCTTGTAAATAAGGTTAACTCCTATCGCCTTTATTTATAAACAAATAGAATCCACCCAATAGAGATTGGCGATGGATGATGATTGATCTTGGGTCAAGTGTGTTTCCTACATAGGTGGAAAACACATTGTGTTTCTTAAATACCTCTCACACACCAAAAGGGCCCTTGGTGTCAGTTTCCTCATAAGCGTCTTCGCACCCATCTACGGAACGCAGCGTGCTACTAATGAGCGAATACGTGGGAGCACTGATGTTACCACTAAGTGTAGTGTATGAGGAGGTGAGTGGTAGGGTCAGGAGTGAATAGTAAGTGAATGTTAAAAAATACCTAGCACTTAAGGAGTAAAAAAATTTAATATGCCTTGGTGCCAGTATTGTTAAAAAATGTGAGGTGGAGGTGTGTTGTATTAATGTACAAGGCCTCCTGCGTGTGTCAACTTGTTTCAAAGAGTGCTGCTTCTTCTTCAGGATGGGTACACAGATCCCCACCCTACTCACAACAACGTCCTGAAAAGTGATGTTGGGGTCGCGGTAGTGACTTGTAAATATGCCCCACAGTGTGTCAGAGGCTGCTTCCGAGTTTAATATTTTCATATGTAAAGCATAAAAGCCTTTTTTATATGCAAAATAATGCACATACATAGTTTCAGAGTAAGCAACCTTAAATTTAGGGGCGCAAAATGATTGACAATTCAAGGATTCTTACTGTGAAACTAACTTCAGGAAAATATATTTAAAAAACTTGACATTTGGGAATCTCTGAAGCAAAATTGAATGTGTTTAGTAAGTTTTGAGAGCAGATTTAAAGTTATGTACAGTGCCTGGATTAGATTTTAGCGATATGTAAACATATTGACTATAAATTATGGACCAGCAAGTGTGTCTCATTGGAGGACAATCGGTGCAAGGATGTATTTATATAAACCTGTGTTATTGCACCTTCTTTGGCACATTATGTGTGAATTTGAATGCTGACTTTCATATGCAAATGGATATCAGCATTGCAGTGATTGAAAGTAGAGCATTAAACTGTTCAGACCCAATAATCGGAAATGACAATAATGTAATAGGAATTTTATGGCCACATTTATTTAAGAACTGAGGTTTCATGTTGGTATATACAGAGGAAGCTAGCCAAAATATATCCCTAGAATTGCAGACTGCCCTTGTGTTTAAGGGTACATATCTGAAAAATAAAATACCATTGTTCACTATGACGGACAGAAATTCTTTATTGCATGATTAATAAAAATCTTTGCAATTGAGCTAAGGATACAGAATAAAGCACCTTTGCAAAGCACATAAAAACTAATTTCATTACAATGACATTAGTTAGAAAGCCATTTAAAAATTGCAATGGTTTTTTTTGTTACTTTTGTGTTAGTACAATTTGCTGCATGTGAAAGTTATAAAAGCTGTTTAAACGACCCTAGATGAAAAAAAAGCCAGGAGTTTCCATATGGCAGACATCAATTTGTACTTTTTCTGCTTACAATATCCTAAGAACACTATGAAGAGCAATTTACTCTGTGTAGTTCACCTGATGTATATTTGAAAAATATTTTGTCCATAAACACAGAGGCAGTTTCTTCAGGAGGGCAGGGGACGTTGCCCTCCCACGATTTAATTTTACTTTTCCAACGTGCAAGCTGCAGCATCCAGCCTACCTGGAGCCCAGAGACATGCGGGTATGTCCACTGCTTCCAATTGGCAGCAAAGGACAGGAGCAGTGGCTGGGTGGATGCTCCAAAGTACATGTCGCTTTGGTTGGCTGTCTTGCACTGGCTAAAGTGACATGCGCACTTTGAAGCTCTCCAACCAGCTGTCTTGGACAGTTGAGGGGAGACCAAGCACAGAGGTCTAGACCTGGACCAGGGTTCAATTCCCCGCCTCGGCGGGTCTTGGGCTCAAAAATTCCCCGGACCTGATAATTCTTGCCTCAGTGCCTATTCCAATCATGGAGTTCCACTCTGCAACTCAGGGCAATAGCTTGCTTAATCTCCACAACAGCCCCCACAACGCTAAGGATGCCTGGCCTCCACCTTGGGGGTGCCCAGGAGTGGACGCCTCACAGGGAAAGCCAGGATGGGTTACACAGCGGTATTCGTACAAGCGCCTTGAGACCCTTGCGGGTGAGTAGTGCGCTATACAAGTATCAATTTACATTTACATCCGGCCATGTTAAAAGCTAGGCTGCAAACGTCAACATTATCGGCGCCATCTTGCCCCCTTTTTGAGCCCATTCGTGCGCGTAAGCGGCAGCCATTTTGAGCACCATGGCCTCCCTGCCCCTCGCTGATAGCCAGCGCGTCTCTCTCTCTCTTAACCTCGCAGGCATCCCCCACACGCTGACAACCCCCGCTCTCACATGCCTTGGGTCATAAACCCCTCCTCAGCGCAGCTCTGCCTCGGAATCCCATCCTGTTCCCAGCGCGACACCTCCCTTCATTCCTTTCATGGTCCCAGGTCCTTTGATACAACCCCTCCTGCCCTTTTTTCCTGTGTGCCCGTTTGTCTTCCTCGTTCCCAGGCCACCACCTGGCCCTGCGGATACTGTTTATTGCCCCCCGTCCAGTAGGAAGCTTCTCCCCCATTAAAGGACCCTCGATTTGATCAAAGCCCCCACCCTATGAGATCCGATCAACCCCACACATTCCATGAATCGGCGGAATGTCCAGCTGCGCGATAATCATCACCTGTTGTGACCGGGGTGGGGACTTCAACTGTAAATGTGTGTGGGAACGGGCCTGAAGGGGAGATTCCGAGGATGTCCTTTCATACTTCAAAGCATTGCAAGAATGTGTTACATGCAATAAAGATCATAAACTTGTGTATAAGAGGCCAGGCCTCAGAGATGCGGTTAGAGCACCTCGAGAAGATACCCTGTTGTCTGATTTGACGTGTTCTGCTCCGTCGGAATAAAACTTCTGTTTCCTGCCTTCCAGTCTCCAGCGCCTGCCTCTTTGTTTGGTAAACTTGAGTGGGTATAGAGGCGGCTAATGCCGGGCAACTTCGGAAAAGGTCTCCTGCCTGTACCTTTTTCAACAATTGGCATCCCAAACGTGGGGCCCATCAGCGACCAGTGGATCCAGTGGGAGAGGTCCTGACGACAGAGTGAACGACTGCAACGATCGGGAGTGCACCTGTCCGATAGACCCTCGTCTGACAGCCGATCATCCGAACTTCACTGGTTCCGAACAGACCTCTCTCGAGTGATCTACGGTCCTGACTGGGAACCATCAGGAGTGCCGCGAGGAATACGAAGAATAGAGGACGATCGGGCGCTGGATTCGGAAGACAAGAAACTGTCCATGTGGTCCGGGTAAGGTCGTGTAAACACGACGAATTGCGAAATGATTGTTTGATTGTTTGGAAAATACTAGTATTACTCTTTGATTGATTTATTTGGAGATTCGCTGTCTGCAAACAGAGAAACAACAGGCTCTCTCTTTGCAAACAGTGAAGGATAGGTAACACAGCCGTCGTGCCTATCTTTCTCCCCCACTGATTAATTGATTGAACCCGAACTACTGTTCGAGGATTGCTTTCTGTAGATTCTCTGTCTACAAACAGGAAAGAACAGGTTCCCTCTTTGCAGGTAGTGAAAGGGTAGGGAACGCAGACCTTTGCGTGCCTATCTATTCTCCCCACTGATTGTTTGATTGACCGAGCATTGACTGTTTGATATTGGTTCTTGAGGTATTCACCGCCTGCAAACAACGTAGAATAGAAATATTCTGTCTAGTCTTTGCACGCAGTGATAAGATAGGTAGTGCTGACTTTTGTCCCCATTGTGATCCGTCATGCCTGTCTTCGCCCCACTGATTGGTAGCCTGTTTAGCCCGGACCGCTTATTAGAGATGAACCATCCGGCTCCACTGGAGGGCACCCCTAATAAGGACATGTTCATGAAACATGGATTGATCGCTATAGCCTATAGCAAGCTGTGGCATAAATATACGAAAAAGGATCGAGAAAGTCAGTGGCCACTGATAGGATCCTTCGATGATGATAAAATGAACGCGCTAGAAACAGCCCTTGGTAAAAACAAGACAACGCCCACTATGCTTGATAGTTTCGGCATGTGGCGCAAAGAAACTAAACAACGTAAAAAGAAAACTGAGAGTAGGTTGGGAAAAGAGCTGCAAAAAGCAGCCCACCTAGCTGCTCAGAAACTAGAAGAAGAGATAAAAGAAAGAGAGGATGCCAAACAGAAACTAGAAATAGAAACATCAAACCAGTGTCCGGTTAGAACGCCCCCTACGCTCTATCCTGAATTACCCTCGAAACAACGAGCCAACGATGATCTGCTGTTAGGTCCTCCGATCATCTACATGCCCCCTCCATATTCCCCTTCCCAACTCTTAGCACAGCACCCACTACCCCCAGGTACAAACAAGAGAAGTGCCACAGCTTCGGCCCCCATGGCCTCTGTGCCGGCCGAACTCCTTGTATTAGATACTACACAAACAACAACGTTAGGCGACCCCGAGACCCGAAGGGCCGGTTCTGCAAGAACAAACGGATTAAGCAAAGATGAGCGAGCAGGGATTGACAAGATAGCAAGGACACTGGTAGAAAGAATTATATCACAGATATGTTTAACTCGTATACAGGAAGTCACAGACGACATTTTACCGTTCGACTGTGTTACCATGTCTTAAACGCATACGAGGACCGATATCGAGACAAAGGTCCCGGGAGCCTAACGACTCTGTACCGGAAGGTCGATATCGGGGATGAGGGCGAGTGTGATGTGACGGACCTCCTTATGCGTACGTTTGAGGTTTTCCGCCACCTCACTGAACAAGAATCGGAAACTAAAACCACGACATCCGTAGTGACCGAACCACAAACTGGGCAATCTAACGCCATGATGCCGATACGAGAAGCTGCCCCTTACTGGGTTCCTCCACGAGGTGAAGGGACTAACGATGATGCAAACCACAAAGATGCAAAAGGAAGGGTAGTGTACAACTGGGTCTACCAGCCATGGGACCGGCAAGAGATTCTGACATTCCGGAAATCTCTGCCTGACGACCACCTTGAGCTGTTTGGACACACCTGGTCACAACTCGATGGCATCCACAAACAACGAGAACCTGGACAAAAGCCTTTGAAATCCATTTTAGACCTACCAGATAAAATCGTCCAGAAATTAAAAACCCTAATTCCAGAAAAGAAAGTGGACTGGTCGATAGTAACGGCCTGTCGCCAGAAACCCCAGGAGGATGTATCGGACTACTTCTCCCGGTTCGAAACGGTGTTCTCCGATTACAGCGGCCAGGACATGACCACTGCAACCGGACACCATCTGTTTGTCCAGAATTATGTTAAGGGTCTGTCACCAGAGGTCTCCCAGAAACTGCAGGCCAGCGAGAGTAGTTGGGCAGCCTCCAAACCTACGGCTATCCTCCAAATGGCCCAATATTACGAACATCAGAAAAATGAAAACGATAGAGCAACAGAGAAAAAGAAGAAAGACTTGAAAGAGAGGGTGATGATCGCACAACTGCAAGGGGTGACTATAGGACGTGACCAATACAGGGGAAACTATCAGATGAACGTCCCTAAGACTGCACCTCCCAAGTATCGTACTTCGACTCCCCACATTGGACGTACAGACATTAGAGAGGACCAGTGCGCTTTCTGTAAAGGAACTGGCCATTGGAAATCCCAATGCCCGATCCTTTTGGAAATAATCAGAAACAAAGACCCCAAGGACATAGCAAGTGGACCGAGAAATAAGGGACAGCAGCGAGGGCCCTCAAATGACACGACTAATGACAGATCAGGCAGACCAAATACATTTGATCGACCCAGACAGAACCAATGCCAGCAATCTGACTATGATGACGCCCACGACTTTGCATAGGACTGCCAAGGGCAAGGGAGGGATCCAGTCGAGCTCTATGTTGACCAGCAAGGCCCTTACGTCACTGCTAAGGTCTTGGGTACAAAGTCTCCATTTCTGGTAGACACTGGCGCAACACGTAGTGCGTTATCTAAACGACTGATTCCAAGGGCACCCTTGTCTGGCTCACTCATATCGACAGGTTTCGATGGAACGCCCTCCACTAACCCTTTGTCCGCCCCGATCCTCTTCGACTTAGAGAACAACTCTACTGACTCCACGTTTTTGCTTTCCTCCAATAGCCCTGACGCCATTATGGGATTTGACTTATTGAAACACTTCCGCGTGACAATTAGATGTTCTCAAGACGGAGTTCGAGTTTTCCTTTACGACAACCCCGTCCTGCTTAGACAGTGCCCTCCCCAACGCATGTTTTCCATCACTGACGCTGACACATCCCTGCTTGACACTCTGCCTCCGCATCTGTGGGCCAAGACGGATTCGGACGTAGGGCGTATGATGATTGACCCAGTGCACATTACTGTCCGACCAGACGCAACACTCCCAAAACTTCCACAATATCGGATATCGCCCGAGGGCGAGAAGGCATTGGTAAAGATTATTCAGTCACTGATAGACGCAGGAGTGGTAGAGGAAGTGGTTAGCAACGTTTGCAACATCCCTATCTTGCCCATCATCAAGAAACAGGGAGAGGGAGATGAGAAAGCATACCGCTTTTTCATTGACCTTCGAGAGATCAACAAAGTGGTGGTACCCCAGTACCCCGTGGTCTCAGACATCACCACCATCCTGACTTTGATTCCTTCTACTGCCACCACCTTCACTGTCATTGACCTCAAAAACGCATTCTTTTCCATTCCCATCCACCCAGACAGCCGATATCTCTTCGGCTTCACCCTAAAAGCCCGCTCATATAGGTTCTGCCGAGCACCCCAGGGCTACACAGAAAGCCCTAGCATCTACAGCCAGGCCCTCAAGAGACAACTGGATCAAGTCCAGTTACCCGATGGAGTGGTGTTAGTGCAATATGTCGATGACATCCTTTTGGCAGCCGACACCACTCCATTAGCAGTTACAGCCACCATTCAACTCCTGCACTTCCTCGCGGAAAACGGCCACAAGGTCTCCAAGAAGAAGTTGCAATTCTGCCAACCCCAGGTCACTTACTTGGGCCACCTTTTGTCCAAAGACGGAAGGAAACTCACTCCCGACCGGATCCAAACCATTCTCGAAACACCTGTCCCTAAGACTCAGAAACAGGTTCGCTCCCTACTAGGCCTCACCTCCTTCTGCCGACAGTGGTTACCAAACTTTAGCCTCATTGTGAAACCGCTGCTTTCTCTGCTAGCCAAAGACGTACCCTTCCCACTCCCTTGGACTCCTGAATGCCAAACCTCCTTCACGGAACTACGATATGCCCTTTGTTCGGCACCTGTCCTAGGTACCCCCGATTACACAAAGCCCTTCTCCCTTTACACTCACGAAAGGGAGGGGTGCGCTTTATCTGTCCTGACCCAGTCCATTGGCCCAAAGCAACGACCGTGCGCTTACTTCTCTGCCACTCTTGACCCTGTAGCCAGAGCCCTGCCTGCCTGCCTTCGAGCTGTAGCTGCCGCTGCAATCTCTATCCGACAGAGTGAGGGGATCGTGCTCTCGAATCCCCTCACGGTACTGGTACCCCATGCAGTTGACACCCTCCTGAACCAAACCAAGACGCAACACCTGACGAGTGCACGACTGACTGGATACGAATTGACTTTGCTTGCACCCCATATCACCCTGAAAAGATGCACCACACTGAACCCGGCAACTCTGTTACCCTTACCAGAGAACGATCCCAACGTGCACCCTGTACATGACTGCGTGACTCTTACGGACGAACAGACTAGAAGTAGGGTTGACCTCAGAGACACGGCTTTTCCTGACCCTGACGGAGAGCTGTGGGTGGACGGTTCTTGCATCAAACTCCCCGATGGCACCACTTCAGCTGCCTATGCGGTCACCACGGCTCGAACTGTAGTCGAGACAGCCCGCATCACGCAACGATCTGCCCAGGCAGCGGAACTGATTGCCCTGACACAAGCCTGCATTCTAGCAGCAGGAACGGCAGCGAACGTTTACACTGACAGCCAGTACGCCTTCGGGGTGGTTCACCATTTTGGGCTCCTTTGGAGAGAAAGGGGATTCTTGACCTCACACGGCACCCCCATCTTGCATGGAGATCTAGTCTCCGCCTTGATCGAAGCTGTCCTTCTCCCCAAGAGGCTTGCGGTCATCAAATGCCAGGCACACAAGAAGGTGACGGACATTATTGGACAGGGAAATGCACTAGCCGACATCACTGCCCGAACGACAGCCGAAAATAGGACGACAACACGTATGTACGTGACTAGGTCACAAGCAGAAAAATGGACTGACGCTAGGGGCACTATTAGAGACATTCAAATGGCTAGCACACAACACGAACTGACTGAGTGGACACGGGTGGGATTAAAAGATGACGAAGGCTGCTGGCGGACAAAAGACACAAACAAATGGTTGCTACCTGACTCGTACCTGATTCCCATACTGACTATGGCACACTCCCCTGCCCACATAGGATCAGCCCCCATGATTGAACTTGTCTCCAGAGTTTGGCACAATGATAAAATCACAGACTCTGCCAAACGTCTGGTCCAACAATGCTTGATATGCCTGCAACACAACCCCGGGAAAGGAACTGTAGTGCCCCGGGGAGGGTTTGGGGTCCCAAATCACCCGTTTGAAGTCCTGCAGATGGACTACATCCAGCTAGACAGATGCCAAGGCCTGAAATACGTACTTGTAGTGGTATGTGCATTTAGCAAGTGGGTGGAAGCATACCCAACCCGTGACAACACTGCTATGGCCACTGCAAAAGTACTATTAAAGGAATTTTTCCCTCGCTACGGCCTTTGTCGAATTTTATGGAGCGACAATGGCCCCCACTTCATAGCCGAAGTCATCCAGCTCATCATAAAGGGGCTGGGCATCAAGCAGAAGTTCCACGCAGTCTTCCACCCCCAGTCTGCGGGTCTCGTTGAGCGACACAATGCCACCCTAAAGCTCAAATTGGCCAAGATAGTGGCTACCACGGGTCTGAAATGGCCAGACGCCCTCCCACTGGCATTGCTATCGATGCGTTCCACCCCCACCAAACACCACTTGACACCTTACGAAGTTGTTTTTGGTCGACCTATGAGTGTCTGGTCTGCACCGAAACCAACTTCCATTCATGACGTCCCGGACGTCCTAATGTCTGATTATCTGTATAAATTGACTGAAACTCTGTCTGTCATTCATCAGCAGGTGCGGCAGGCCATCCCCGATGCTTCCAAGGGTCCGGGTCACGCTATCCAACCTGGAGATTTCGTGCTGATCCGAAATTTTCAGCGAACGAAAAGTCTGGAACCCAGGTGGACGGGCCCCTGGCAAGTGCTGCTCACCACCCGGACAGCTCTTCGTGTGGAGGGGAAACGGCACTGGCTGCACGCGCACCACTGCAAGAAGGTCTCCTCGACCCTGACCACAACAGAAAACATCGACAACCAAGAAGAGCTCCTGAACAAGGACCGACCGTCTTTAGCCTGCTATCCTGATTCCGAAGCCCTTGAACTTGCAAATTTCTCTGATCCTACTGTGCCATCCGGAGAAGGGTATTTCCTGCGACGAAAGGAGGGAGCTTCGGCTAAGTAGACCACGGACTAAGTTAAATCTCAGAACGGTGACCTAAACACCACCAAGGGTCACCCGGAGAGACGCTAAACGAAGTCTGTGGTTCTGCCCGCTACCGAGCACCTTGAAGATGATGGAAGCGCCAAATAAGAAGGTGATGGAAGCAACAGGAAATACCCACTACAGAAACCCGAGAGCAGACAAGCTCCACAGCTCAAAGACAATTGCACTTTTCATCACGATCCTTTTCTGCTTTCTCCTCATGACCACGCCCTGGATTGTGGAAGAAAATGCACCTGCTCACGAAGCATTTCTGACCACTGCTCAGCCTACCACCATGAAGGAACATTACCTGATTTCGCTCTCTCCTCAACTCAGAGAGAGGCGAAAGGAATTTTGGAATAACTCCTTTGTACAGTTGCTGCACCAGCACAATCTTGCCACCAACGCCACCAACTGTTGGATCTGTGGGTTGCTACCTCACGCCACTGGACACTCGATACCATTCATCCCTTCACCCTTCTCAGTTCACGGCTCTTGCCTTGCTTGGCTGATCCTCTTGCAAGAAAGCTATAAGGACAATGCCACCTCCAGCAAAACTGTAACGCATTTCTTCCACGAGGTCTGGCGAAACAAAACAAAGACACAATTCTGCCCGCAGACCTCCAACGACTCAATCCACATGGACATCCCTGCTAAAGAACGAATTTAAATGCAGGTGTTCAACAATCCAACCAGACCCACCTTCTCCTACCTGCGGAAACGAACGGCTGCCACTCTGACTGTGGCCCTGTCAGTCATCAACGTCACAGGCCACCTGTGCATAGAAGGGCTTGGGACACAGCTGGTAGGCCGCAGTGCTTGCCGTTTTACCAGAACTTTGGACTCCACTGATCCACCTTCCTTTGTGTCGTCCCCAAATATGTATTTCGTCTGCGGCACAAAAGCTTACACCTGGCTCCCCAAAGGCTGGGGGGGCACTTGTTTCATCTCCTTCATCCTTCCTCCGACTTATGTGGCTCCAGCGAATCATCATAGACAAAAACGAGCCAAGGACATTGAACAAGCCGACTCAACAGGAGCGCAGTTCCTCGATGCTATGAAGGGACTTGTTCCACTCTGGGACCCGATGGCAAACAGCCGTGCCATCCGACATCTGACTCAGGCAGTTGAGACAACAATGAACATCACAGCTGGTATCCTTGCTAACAACACAGCCGAACTTCAAGCGGTCCGCTTGGTGGCCCTTCAGAACCGCCTTGTCCTAGATGTGGTTCTTGCGGACCGTGGTGGAGCATGCCGCATTATTGGGTCCAGCTGCTGTACATACATACCGGACAACTCACCCTCAGTGTATAAGGCCATCGAACATCTTCACAGACTCTCTTCAGAAGTCCACCAGGAACAGGAAGAATGGTCGCTTGGTGGTTGGTTCTGGAACACCGTTAAGAACTGGGGCTGGAGACTGTTCACCATTATCCTGATTCCTGTAGTTGTAATATGCGGTCTATGCTTAGGAATTCAATGTCTGCCACCTTTGTGTTCATTATGTACAAATTGTATTTGCCCTAAGACTGTGGACTTTGGAAACGAACGCATGGGAGCATTATATGATGCCGAGGTTAGGAATTTGATGAAGATTGACATTGAGTAGGCAAGTTGGCTAGATATGTTGAAAAGGGAGGACTGTTAAAAGCTAGGCTGCAAACGTCAACATTATCGGGGCCATCTTGCCCCCTTTTTGAGCCCATTCGTGCGCGTAAGCGGCAGCCATTTTGAGCACCATGGCCTCCCTGCCCCTCGCTGATAGCCAGCGCGTCTCTCTCTCTCTCTTAACCTCACAGGCATCCCCCACACGCTGACAACCCCCGCTCTCACATGCCTTGGGTCATAAACCCCTCCTCAGCGCAGCTCTGCCTCGGAATCCCATCCTGTTCCCAGCGCGACACCTCCCTTCATTCCTTTCATGGTCCCAGGTCCTTTGATACAACCCCCCCCCCCTTTTTTCCTGTGTGTCCGTTTGTCTTCCTCGTTCCCAGGCCACCACCTGGCTCTGCGGATACTGTTTATTGCCCCCCGTACAGTAGGAAGCTTCTCCCCCATTAAAGGACCCTCGATTTGATCAAAGTCCCCACCCTATGAGATCCGATCAACCCCACACATTCCGTGAATCGGCGGAATGTCCAGCTGCGCAATAATCATCATCTGTTGTGACCGGGGTGGGGACTTCAACTGTGAATGTGTGTGGGAACGGGCCTGAAGGGGAGATTCCGAGGATGTCCTTTCATTCTTCAAAGCATTGCAAGAATGTGTTACATGCAATAAAGATCATAAACTTGTGTATAAGAGGCCAGGCCTCAGAGATGCGGTTAGAGCACCTCGAGAAGATACCCTGTTGTCTGATTTGACGTGTTCTGCTCCGTCGGAATAAAACTTCTGTTTCCTGCCTTCCAGTCTCCAGCGCCTGCCTCTTTGTTTGGTAAACTTGAGTGGGTATAGAGGCGGCTAACGCCGGGCTACTTCGGAAAAGGTCTCCTGCCTGTACCTTTTTCAACAGCCAGCCCGCTCCATCCAATCCGGGCACATCTCTCATGCTGGTTAACAGCATAAGAGTATAATCTGGATTGGTTAGGGGAACTCGAATGCAGATTCAGAAGTGAAACACCGAGAGGACATGTTGCCGTGGGTAAGTACTATTTATTTTATTTATTTGTAATGTTATTCTAGTTGGCTTTTTTTTTTTACTTTTGGAGAGAGGATTTTTATTTTGAGCTTTTGGAGGGAGGGGATTTTTCATTTTAGGCTTTTGGTGGGAGGGGTGTTTTACTTTGGGGTTTTGGAGGGAGTGGGTATTTTAGTTTGTTTCTTTGGAAGTGGTGGGGCACTTCACTAGCCCAACCACTTTGAAAGGATACCGGCCGCCCCTTGCTTAAACAACACAGCATTTTATAAATTGTGATTTGTCAATAGATTTTGCCCTGTTAACCTTATTAGGAGAGCGACACTGTATTTGTTGCTCCCAAATCAAAACTTGTAATTTGCATTCAGTAAATCATGTACTTATGCAATTCTTATGCAATTTCTGAGGGACAATAGAACCACAATTTGAACAGCTAATGAAGATGTAATAAGGCTCTCTATGATATTCCCACATGTATATATAACATATTCACAATGAGGCTTAACTCTAAACTGAAATGCCACAATATCCAGAATATTATAAGAAAAGAAAACTGTAAAGACTCGCCTACAGTGAAGGTTTTATTTTTTCAATTATCTTTTACAGCATACTATAAGAATCTGGAATTATTATTTGGGGTGGGTGACTACTACACACATTGGAATAATCACAACCCTTATCAGGGTGAATCCTTAAAGCCACTAAATTATCTTGAGCTTAACCCCCTGTTAGCTGTGGCGCAGAGCAGAGTGGCTTAACTTAGGGCATTATGTAAAGTATTTATGAAGTATCAAAACAGTAATAAAGTCAAAATGCAACATAATAAAAATCTTAAAATGAATTAGAACAATAAAGTAAATTTAAGAAACAAGATGAAACTAAAATGACAAAAATCCAATAAGGGTAAATCGAGATATGATTTTATGCATTTTTAAGTAGGAATAACAACAAGAAATATAAAATGGCAATTATAATGAATGGTCACTTAGATCAGGACCTAGAAGCAATTTGACGCTGACCGCAAGTGTGGGTCACTGATCCCAACCAGGTTGATCTTGGTCAAATATTTTACCTTCTGACTTTAGTCCTTTAAGTCCCAATCCAGTACGGGAGTACAGATCTAATACCCCTCATGACCACAGAGGAGGCACCCAGAGACACAGAGTAGTAGACAGAGGGCAATAAGAGGGTTCAGGTAAGGTCCAGTTTCTACTGGTCAGCTGGGCAGTAGTGGGAAAATGCCTCTTGTAGCTTGTGCCTTTAACAGGGGGTCAGGTTTTAGACCCTTAGAATCCACTCTTTGTCCAGGATACATGGGTACACGAGAGAGCAGAAACACAAGACTTGCTTTGGCATCCAGTCTCCATTCATTTCAAGTGCGCTACCAGTGATGCATGTAAAGTATTTATGAAGTATCAAAACAGTAATAAAGTCAAAATGCAACATAATAAAAATCTTAAAATGAATTAGAACAATAAAGTAAATTTAAGAAACAAGATGAAACTAAAATGACAAAAATCCAATAAGGGTAAATCGAGATATGATTTTATACATTTTTAAGTAGGAATAACAACAAGAAATATAAAATGGCAAATATAATGAATGGTCACTTAGATCAGGACCTAGAAGCAATTTGACGCTGACCGCAAGTGTGGGTCACTGATCCCAACCAGGTTGATCCTGGTCAAATATTTTACCTTCTGACTTTAGTCCTTTAAGTCCCAATCCAGTACGGGAGTACAGATCTAATTCCCCTCATGACCACAGAGGAGGCACCCAGAGACACAGAGTAGTAGACAGAGGGCAATAAGAGGGTTCAGGTAAGGTCCAGTTTCTACTGGTCAGCTGGGCAGTAGTGGGAAAATGCCTCTTGTAGCTTGTGCCTTTAACAGGTGGTCAGGTTTTAGACCCTTAGAATCCACTCTTTGTCCAGGATACATGGGTACACGAGAGAGCAGAAACACAAGACTTGCTTTGGCATCCAGTCTCCATTCATTTCAAGTGCGCTACCAGTGATGCATGTAAACCCCAGTTGACCTGTCAATGCAGGATTTGACATTGTCAAAAATGTTAAATGGGACAAAGTACCGGCCCGGCCTAGGTGTCAGCTAAAATTTGCCTGTGAAAAGGGAAGCCTCTTTGAAGTTAATTAAGTCCATGGGCCCATCCCCACTGGTTGTCTTGTTAAGGAAAACACAACACCTCCACACCCCAGGCCTTTATTTTTGCTCTAGGGGTAGTTTTCTTACGTCAAATGCTAATTACTGGCTAGCAGAAGTGGAAAAGCAAATGTACATTTAGCCTCCAAGAACTTCTGACAGGAAAAAGGTTCTATTCTAAAAGTTAATTTTCCTTAATATGTATTAAAATCAAACTTCACTTTTGAATTGGATTTTAATATCTATTGGAAATAGCTGTTTAATTATATTTCTATCTAGTCTCATTTCCGCAGTACAGCATTAGAATTTTCAATTTGTACTCTGGTATTGTACATAGGACAGCTATGCCTGCCACCGTGAAAATAAATTTGAGTGTTAGTCACTGTAAGGACAAGTTAATATTACATTTCTACATTCCTACAGCCTCCATGGGGGAGACTTATCAATTCTTAAAAGGGAGGTTTCAAATTCATTTTACCCGGTCAAATTGCATCTTTTACACTGCTACAGTCAGGCTGCTCAGCGTAGGCCTGAAATCATGTTTGTTCTACCACTATAGTGGATAGCACAATAGGTGTGTTAGTCCACTTGTGGCATTTAACTTCCAGTTTATGGGTACACCTGGTATCTTTTTAGGAACTCAAAGGTAAGATAAATATACCAATCAGAAGTATGGCAATTTGACCTTGTTTAAAGAGGGGGAACAGGCACTTTACTAATGTTTAGCAGGTATAAAAGGCACAAAGTTCTAAAACCAGCAAATGCAGGGTCCAGAAAAAGGCAAAACATCTGCAGTGAACACAAAGATTAGGCGAATATCCTGCCGGGAGTGTGAATGAATGAGTGAGTCAGAGAGAGAAGACATGAGGGTGAGTGAGACTGGGGGAATGAGAACATGAGAGTCAGAGTAACAACAAATAAATGTGAGTGCAAATGAGCGAAAATTAGTAAGTGCAAGAGGGTTAGTGAGACTGAGTCAGTTCAAGTGAGTGCAAATGAATAAGTGAGAATGAGTGTGAGTGAATGCAAGAGAGTGGGAGTAAGAATGTGATGCCTGTGAGTCTGCCATTGGCTCTGGCATAATGAAAGTTATTCTTGGCTTATAGACTTTTTGCAATATTGGGCACCTGTAGAAAAGTGTTACTGGCATACAAAGAGTAATTCTTGGCATATGGAGCACAAGTTGAAATATTCTGGTTCATGTGAAAATATGTGTAGCACATTGGAGGTAATTCTTGTAATAAGGAACGTAACCGAGGGCTAATGTGAGGGAGCATTCATGGCAAACCGCTGTGCCTGACATACTTAATTTTGTACGTAAGGATCAGTCATCGTTTACTGATTCCATTAATACAAAATGCTGACATTGGCATACTGTTGGACTAATTGGTATAAGACGCACCCATGACAAAATACTGCCCGTGGCACAATGGAGGTAATATTTGACATATGGAGATTACCAATAACCACTGCCCAGTTCGAAAAATCAAGGATTTATTGCCTTGGGGGGAGTATGAAAGGACTTGAATATTAAATTAGTGCCATTTCGCTGCCTATTTTTTATTAGCAAATTAATGTGAAAATTGTGCTTTTAAATCCAATGTAAACTTATTTTTTTAATGTCGGGGGAAGAGCCTATTCTACCTCCCAAAAACACCCTCTAAGAGGTCTCGCTCACTCCTTTTACATGTTCCCTGCAATTTATTGCAAGTATTAGCCCCACTATTTTCACAGATCATGTCAGCACCTTAAAATAGGGGGTATCTAAAGTAGACATTTGGAAAGGGGCGACCACTCGGTCCCCCCGAACGTATGGTGGAGTACCCCGATCCCCCCGGGAAGCCATCTTGGGCGGGAGGCGAGCCTCGGCTGGTATGCCCAAAGCGGCGTAGCCGGGGCGCGCTTTTTCCCGCCCATGAGTGGGTTGTCCTAGACACTGAAGCCGCCAGCCACGCCCCCGGAGGCGGGCGGAGGCCGGTTTACGCCCGCCCGAAGAAGGATAAAAGGAGCGACAAGCCAAGGAAGCATCCTCTTGTTCCTGTGCTCTGAAGCTGCACCTCCCCGCTGCACGTGAGCTCGAGACGGAACGAAGAGCCAATTTTGAGCGTTGTAATTTTATCTTTGTTCTTTCAGAGAATCTTCGTTCGAGAATGCCGGGCAAGAAGGTCGGAAAGCGGGTCGGTACCGATCAGATGCTCCGCATGCTCGTGAAAGACATGGCCGAAATGAAGAAACAGATGGCGGCAATGAACGGTGTAGGAGGCCCAAAGCGAGTCGTCGGACCAGCATTGCCGGGAGTAGTCCCTAGCGGGAGAGGTAGAAGGTCCAAGAGGGGGGCAACTGGGGGAGAGACCCCGGTTCCCGAGGCGCCGCCGGCGCTCCCCAATACACCGACTGAAGCCCCGATCCCGGTCCCGAAGGAGGGGCAACCAATCCCTGTTGTAGTCACCCCTGTGAACGGGGAGGATATGCCTCCCGAGTTGGCTGCACAGCTGGCAGCGTGGTTGGGGAAAGATAGCGAAGGCACCACGGCGGATAACGCCAGGGCAGTAATGAGGCAGTTGCGGCAGTCAAGAGAGGCCGCAAAGGCATCATGTCCTTTTGTTCCCCCGCAGGCTCCAGTGGGTGAAACCGCGGCGGGCACGAGTTCGGCAGCGACTACGGTTACAGCCTCTAGTTCAGGTAAGCAGCGACTGCCGATTGCGGGGGAGGGGTCTGTACCCTCGAGAAGGGAGAAAGTAGCTCAGCATATTCCGATTGAAATCAAGGAGAGGATATGGGCTGAGAAATATGTGAACATGTTTTCTTTGCTAACTGATCATTATGAGATCGAGCATGTGAAGGGTCAAAAAGAGTTTTTGCACCCGAGTGTTTGGCGCGCCAAGATGGCCGCTTTTAAGGTCGATGAGAACATAGGTAATTGGGGGCAGAGCATTTGGCATTTTCACTTCAATTATGGGGGAACGAAGGCCTGAAATGTTGGCCGAGTTACCCGTGTACCAGACACGTATTATGGAGTATTCTCAGTCATATGAGGGAAATCAGTGGTTTTGTTATGATAATGTTTTTCGGAAGGCCAAGGAGTTCGACACATCTCTGACGTGGGATTGTTACGACTCCATTTCTTGGCAAAAGATGGAGAAATCAGGCATGTTAAAGGCACCATTGGTGGGGGGAAGCGGGGGAGAGTTTTCCCGCCATTCATCTGGGGCGCCCTTTCGGGCAGGTTCAAGTAATGAGCATCACTCGAGATCGAGTGGCAATACAGGCAAAAAAGGCATCTGCTGGAATTTTAACAGAGGAAAGTGTACGAGGCCCCAGGGGTCATGCAAGTTTAGGCACGACTGTGGGGGGTGTGGGCAATCCTCACATCCTGAGACCATGTGCAGAGCCAAAACGGGTGATAACGGAGGTAGGGGAAGCGCCAAACAGGTCTGAAATAGTCCGAGGGGCGCCTTTACCTACCCCGGTTGATACCATGGCAATGATTCCTTGGCTCAATGAATACCCGGATCATGTCTCCGCTGGGGTGTTGCGAGATGGGTTTTCGTATGGTTTCCGCATCCCAGTGGGGAATTTTCAGGGTAAGGCACAGTGTAGGAACCAACTGTCGGTCCTGCAGAATACGGCGGTGGTACAGGCGAAGATTGTGAAAGAGTTGACCCGGGGTCGGGTTGCCGGACCATTCGACACGCCACCAGTTGCTAATTTTGTTTGTTCCCCCTTGGGAGTGGTCCCCAAGAAGGACCCGGGTGAGTTCCGATTAATACATAACTTGTCCGCCCCGAGAGGTCTTTCGGTGAATGATGCGATAGACCCGGAGGTGTGTTCGGTGCGGTACGCATCTTTCGATGAGGCCGTCGCCATGTTGAATCACCTGGGGCCCGGAGCGCTGATGGCCAAATCAGACATCGAGTCAGCGTTCCGGTTGCTCCCGGTACACCCAGACGATCAGCGTCTCCTCGGTTTTATGTTTCAGGGTCGCTATTACATGGATAAATGTATGCCAATGGGATGCTCCATATCTTGTGCTTATTTTGAGAAATTCAGTTGTTTTCTGCAATGGGTATTCACAAGAATGACGGGGTTTCAACATGTTATGCATTATCTTGACGATTTTCTGTTCCTGGGTGCAGCTGGGGATCCAGAATGTGCACAAGCTCTAAATGAATTTTGTGGTCTGATGAATCAGTTTGGTGTGCCACTGGCACCAGGTAAGACGGTGGGGCCATCAACTTCGCTCGAGTTTCTCGGAATAGAGCTCGATTCACTGGAAGGTTGCTTCCGGCTGCCCAAAGAAAAGGTGGGGAGATTCAGGGCCTCCCTTGAGTCATGTATTCGGGAAACCAAGGTGAACTTGCATCAATTGCAGCAAGCTGTGGGTCAGTTGAACTTTGCCCTTAGAGTAATGCCAATGGCCCGCCCTTTCTCCCGCTCGATTGCTCAAGCCATGGTCGGTCTTAAAGAAGGGCACCATCGCACGAGGCTCTCGGCCGAGATTCGCCAGGACATGCGCATTTGGTTGGAATTTCTGGCGGATTTCAATGGTCGGGTGGTCTGGAACAAGCCGGCGGTGTCCTCCGAGGAGTTGGGGCTGTGGACAGATTCGGCGGGGAGTATAGGCTTTGGCGCCATATTCGGTAATCACTGGTCGGCCCAAAAATGGCCGTCATGGTGGCACGAGTGTGGGCTGACGAGCAACATTGCTTTTCTCGAACTGTTCCCTATTCTGGTGGCCTTGAAAACATGGCCTGAGGGGTTTCGGGATCACTCTGTGGTGTTCTGGTCTGATAACATGACCGTGGTCGAGTGTATCAATAGTCAGGCAGCACGATGCAAATGGATTCTGAGATTGCTCAAGGAAATTGTGTTACTATGTATGCAATTGAACGTACTCTTTAGGGCAAGACATGTACCAGGAGTACTGAATCAGGCGGCTGATGCGCTTTCTCGTTTCCGTATGCAGGCCTTCTGGGGTTTTCTGCCCACAGCGGACCCGGTGTCGGCCCCATTCCCCGAAGCTCTCTGGTCTCTCGGTGCCCCGAACTACAAAACCTCGTGGGAGAGAGTTTAGCACCCAGGACGAGGAAGGCATATGAAGGGGCGTTCCGTTCTTATCAGTCCTTTTTGGGTCGGCTAGGGGGGAGCTTTGGGGCCAGGAAGAATATGTCGTAAAGTTTTTGCTGTCGTTACATCAGGCAGGCAAATCGGTAGCCACGGCCCAGAGGCATCGGGCCGCCATTTCCTTCATGGCGCGGGCTCATGGGATCCAGGACCCTACTGCATCTTTCGTAGTACAGAAAGCGCTGCGTGGGTGGCAACGCCTTGAGGGTCGCAGAGTAGATGAAAGGCACCCGATAGGTCTGGAGAGGTTGGCTCTGTTATTCTCCGTTCTCCCTGCGACTTGTTCATCCCTGTCTGAAACAGTGTTATTCAGGGCCGCTTTTGCATTAGCATTCCATGGGGCTATGCGGGTAAGCGAACTGGTGGCGAGGAACAAGCAGGATACGGGGGGGGACTGTGCCGAGAGCACGTTCTAGTTAAGGGGGATACGATGATGGTCTCGTTTCCCAGGTCCAAGACCGGTCAGGGTGCGATCGGGGACAGTATAGTAGTCCATCGGAGTCCCGGATCTCCCATGTGCCCCGTCGTATGCGTTGAGGAATATTTGGCGCAGAGGGCGGCATCGTGGGGGGGGACCCTGTTGAGGCACACTGATGCCACCCCACTGACGAGGTTTCAGTTCCAGCGGGTGCTAGCAATGGCAATTTCGGCCGCGGGCTTGAACCCGGGCGATTTTGGGACCCATTCCTTCCGGATAGGGGCTGCTACAGAGGCTACAGCCAGGGGTCTGAGTGTGGAAAAAGTGAAACAATTGGGGCGTTGGTCCTCGAATTGTTACAAAAGGTATGTGCGGTTGCACATGTTGTGAATCTGTAATCGTGTACTCACGCTTCTTGTTTTTGTTTGGTTTACAGTTTCGCAAGCTTACGAGGCGGGGCGGACTGTGCAGTCGACCCGACACCTGGGAACCAGCGGTCAAAGATCACCGGCTGCGGAAAAAGTGGTGTGGGTCGTGGGCCACTCATACGTGAGGCGTGCCGCGGACGTATTCAAAGCAGGTGACATGATTCACATGGCTGGGGAATACGGGTACAGGGTGACCTTCTACGGAAGGGGCGGGCTCTGTATTGACCAGTTTCAACCTTTTGTTGAGGGTTTGTTAGGGCGGACAAGGTCACCGCCATTTATAATCATAGTGCATCTTGGGGGCAATGATCTGGTGACCACTGGTAGACGACTACTTCTCGAGGCGATACTATCCACAGTAAGTTGGTTGGCGAGAAGGGTTCCAGGGTGCACGATTGCATGGTCCCATATGATTCCACGAAAGGTGTGGCGGGGGGCTAATTCAGTGTCTGCTATAAATCATTCTGTGAAAAAGGTGAATAACAAGCTTGGTAGACTGTTCCGTACAAGTACTTTGCATTCGATTCCTCATGGGTGTATCAGGGGGGACCTTATGTATCTGGAAGATGGGGTCCATTTGTCCCGGGTGGGGAATTCTTTACTCATAGGAGACCTCGTAGCTTGGTTGAAGAGTTTACAGCATGACCTTTAGGTAGGAGTTTTGTGGGGGGTCCGGATAGCCGGTCAACTATCCGGCCTGTGGCGGTAAGGTCATGATCGGTGAGCAGTAATTGGAAGATCCCTAGGGAGGGGCGTCACCCATTACGGATGGGAGCGCCCGTGGGTAGGTGGCCATTGGCCCCTCAAACGGGGAGGCGGTCCCTTCTAAGGATGGGACGCCGAAAGGAAAGGGAAGGCGGTCAAGGCCCCTCCCTGGATAGGAGGGGCTACGGGCCCCTCCTGGGAATTTCCCGGGGCCAGGACATCTGCGACGGCAGATGTGGTAAGTTGTGTGGGGTGGGGAGGGGGGTCTACGCTACCTTCTAGACACCTCACACGAGTCCTCGAACGACCACTAAGATGGCGTCGAGTTAATTGGGGCCCCCGTCAAGAAAAGGGAAATTGGTATGTGCACATGAGGTGCAGTCCTCTGTGCGGCCGCCCCTCACAACTGAGGGGGGAGTTCTGGTTTAGGGATCTGACACCGGTTACGACCTTGCCGTTGGCCCTTAACGTTAGGATGTACAATTTCAATTTGAAAATGCATTTGTAGGATGTTAGTATCGGCTAGGAGAACCTTTGTATTAGAAATGTGTTAAGGTCAGCCAAAACATCGTAATGTGGAAATGAAATTGTACATGATATGAAACTGTTATTTTAATGTTTTAATTTTGTTTCATATTTTAATAAATACGGCCGGGAGGGTAACTCCCTCCCGCCTTCCAAAAGTTCAGAAAATGTTTCCGTATTCCCATTCTTGGGGATTGTGTTGAGAGGGGGTGGCGGGTATCTCAGCCATATGGAAAGGGGCGACCACTCGGTCCCCCCGAACGTATGGTGGAGTACCCCGATCCCCCCGGGAAGCCATCTTGGGCGGGAGGCGAGCCTCGGCTGGTATGCCCAAAGCGGCGTAGCCGGGGCGAGCTTTTTCCCGCCCATGAGTGGGTTGTCCTAGACACTGAAGCCGCCAGCCACGCCCCCGGAGGCGGGCGGAGGCGGGTTTACGCCCGCCCGAAGAAGGATAAAAGGAGCGACAAGCCAAGGAAGCATCCTCTTGTTCCTGTGCTCTGAAGCTGCACCTCCCCGCTGCACGTGAGCTCGAGACGGAACGAAGAGCCAATTTTGACCCACCCACCAGCCCCTGAAGACAGCAAGTTGTTTTGAAATAAAGTTATTTGACGTGGTAATTCACTTTTCTTACAGGTTGTTCTGAATAAAGTTGTGATTCAGTATGCAATAAAGTGGATAATTCTGATAATTCTTTACAGTATGCTTTATCGAATAAAAGTATTTGCGCCAGAGTTGATCATTGATGTTTAGACAGTTCATACTTTGAATATCTTTTTGTTTTTCCTCTTTTAGTAGTTAGTATCTCTAGTTTAGTTTGTCGTATTTATTATTTGGTTGGGGCGGTAAGGTCATGATCGGTGAGCAGTAATTGGAAGATCCCTAGGGGGGGGCGTCACCCATTACGGATGGGAGCGCCCGGGGGGAGGTGGCCATTGGCCCCTCAAACGGGGAGGCGGTCCCTTCTAAGGATGGGACGCCGAAAGGAAAGGGAAGGCGGTCAAGGCCCCTCCCTGGATAGGAGGGGCTACGGGCCCCTCCTGGGAATTTCCCGGGGCCAGGACATCTGCGACGGCAGATGTGGTAAGTTGTGTGGGGTGGGGAGGGGGGTCTACGCTACCTTCTAGACACCTCACACGAGTCCTCGAACGACCACTAAGATGGCGTCGAGTTAATTGGGGCCCCCGTCAGGAAAAGGGAAATTGGTATGTGCACATGAGGTGCAGTCCTCTGTGCGGCCGCCCCTCACAACTGAGGGGGGAGTTCTGGTTTAGGGATCTGACACCGGTTACGACCTTGCCGTTGGCCCTTAACGTTAGGATGTACAATTTCAATTTGAAAATGCATTTGTAGGATGTTAGTATCGGCTAGGAGAACCTTTGTATTAGAAATGTGTTAAGGTCAGCCAAAACATCGTAATGTGGAAATGAAATTGTACATGATATGAAACTGTTATTTTAATGTTTTAATTTTGTTTCATATTTTAATAAATACGGCCGGGAGGGTAACTCCCTCCCGCCTTCCAAAAGTTCAGAAAATGTTTCCGTATTCCCATTCTTGGGGATTGTGTTGAGAGGGGGTGGCGGGTATCTCAGCCATATGTCTATTTGGTGCTGTTATATTGATCAGGCAGTTATTTTGGAACTGCAACAGTGTAATGGATTTTGATTTCATTAGGGTTACGGTCACGTAACTTCACTCCCTGGTATAATTTGGATTATAAATCATATGATTTCACTACCAGAGATATCATTAAAGTCAGAGGGTGTGTGATGTCACTTCTGCTGCCACTGGTATTTTGGTGAATCAACGTCCATGAATGCTAGCAGCTATTGTTCGCATCAAGTACAATGTTGTTCTATTGTTTTACCCAATGTTTAAGGACGCATTTCACACTAAAATATGGTGCAAACTGCGGAACTGGCATTTTGCATAATTTTGTATACATTTTGAACATTTCACATAATTTCCGCAAAGGAAATCAACAGATTACTTCCAGGTTTAGGCAACTTTTTGCCCTGCAAATTTATTGTGCTGATATCTCAAAGAAACACATATATGACCATGCAGCAGATTCATGGGGACAGGAAGAAGTTAGGCACAAGTTAGAGGCGTTTTGTTCTGTCTGATGGCAGACTTTGGAGGGCGTACTTCCATTTCTCCACTAGAATAGATATCACTGCTCGGACTCAGGCAAAGTGTGATATTGTTGGCCGCCCTACTGATTGTTCTGTCCAGTGATTGGGTTTTCCAAAGGTGCCCACAGGGTCCAGGCTGAGATCTGGGAGGCACTGCCTTGACGACCCTTCACTTGGACAATACCACTCGTTAAATTGTGGAATCACCCAACATTAGTACTTCTCATTTGATGCAACCTGTCAATCAGCCGCGGTCCGCGCAGGTACCAGAGGTGGGGCGGTGGGGTCGCGTTGTAGTGGGGGGTTTTGAGGGACGAAGCAGAGGGAAAATTAAACAAATATTTAATTTCCCCTCGCCATCGTCCCTCGAAATCCCCCCCAACGCGGCCCCACCGCTGTTACCTGCACGGGCCACGCCTACTGTCAATGGTCTCATTCCCTAAAGATTGAATTTCAGGGACCACAAGGTTTGAACAGTGGCTGCAGCTTCTCCCTAGTGCTAAAAAAGAAAATACTTTACACAGAAGCAGACATTAAACCAAACTGAAATCCTGATAGATTGTATAACCAATATTACTAGAAATGGTTGGTTTGGCGCCCCTCGAACACATAATTGACTGACACAGCCCACTTGCTAGAGGTCCGCTTTGTTTGCTATATAAAAACACTAATAGCCTGTGTTTCTCATTATGCCGTCTCTTCAGATACGCTATTCCATATTTTGCAGTTTTCCAATTTTTTAACACATTTCTGAGCTTGTTAAAATTTAGTATTGTACGCCAGAACCGTGTTAATATACCTCTCCATTTCCAGTTACTCTATTCTTTGTTACATTGAAATACATTTATTTCACTAAATTACACGAGACAAGTGTGTTCTATTGCAATTTTACGTTATTGTGCAGTGCCATATTTTACACTGTTGGCGTGGTTAATCTTCAAAGTACATCTCATTTATGTGTTTTATATCTTTTGAATCGGTGGTTTGTTCGTGCCTAAGTTGTGACTCATTTGCTAATACATTGGAAAATGCATTGCCAAGTATGCAAGGTTACTACACATCCAAATTATCATTTTGTACCCTTAGATTAGTGACCGTATAGTGCTAAGAAGACAAGTTTTTATTGCAATCAGTGTTAAGTCATCTTACCTAGACATCATTGAACAGTATAATTTAAAACATTGAAGTTTACTGAGCCGCTCTCTTACTGCATGAACTGTTCCTTTACTAAAATGTGACCATCAGATATTGCACAGAAACCAAATTGGCTGTCTGAGAGCAGGACCAGGGCTCGAGTCGGGGTACCACGTGGGTGGACGGCGTCCCCCCACTTATTTTACCGGGAGCTCGATAACTGGAGCAAATGGAGCCACACATTCACTCTTTGGCCTCTCTGGGGTGAGATTGGAGTCCATTCAGAATGCTGCTCATGCGCTGGCTTCTCTGATGCAATCTCATCTAAGGGGTGAGCGAGGGGAGGCAATGAGTCTGATGGTGCAAGCCACCGTCGTCACGTCAGCGTCCCCCCACTCCTTTTTTTAGGACTTGTGCCCTGAGCAGGACCATCCATTGAATACCCGTGAGATGGGTTTGTTCCTTTTGTTGTTCATGGTCAATACCAGGCCTCCTTGAGGAAGACTGCTTGAGGATGACTCTCGAGGAATCAAGAGACGTTTTAAGGCATGGGCAAAGTGGGCAATTACCCAAGATTCCTATCTTCCATGGGGTCCCCCAGGAAAATAAACGTTCTGTCTATGTAGCTCACTTCTGTCTATTTCCATAACCCAAACTCTCTCCTCTCTACCTCCCTCTAATTCTTACACTGTTTCTCTTTGCCCAATGAAATCTTATGGAATTTGTAAGTAATGGAGAGATGTATTTCTGCTGTTTTTGGGTGTAACTTGTATCTGAACGTTTGTGATCATGCAGGCTTGAATCTACAGAAAATGGGTAATAAAACTGAAAGGTGTTACGAACAGGGAGCCCCGAAATTATGTCTTGTCCTGGGCCCCAAAAATTATTAAGAAAACTCTGGAGGGGTCATGGAATGTGCTATCCTTACTTTACTGGTATCCTGGAGTTAATTTGTTATTGCCTTACATAATCTGTACCATTTGGTTTCGCTTTATTGAGCATACTTTGTGATAATGAATATGTACATCGGATAGCTAACACAAGGAATCTTTTTCTGAGCTTCCATTACAATGTAAGTTTATCTTCAAATACATGCCACGGATTCCTACACCACATAATTCAGTAAATGTTGTGTATTTGAATGGCCTGCCTCATTATCTGTCTCTCCTCTTGGACCTGCTATTGTTCGATAAGAAGATCTTGGCCTCATTGATGTTTCTCTTCCACCAGTTTCTGAAACAATGTGTTCATGTTCCAGGTGTATAAAAATGCACATAATTTGCTTGCAAGTAAATATACAAAAATGGAGCAGAATTATGTGAGATTACACAAATCGCAAATCCCTCATATAGGTGAAATGCATCTTTCCTTCACTTTTTGCTGCAAAGATAAATTTTTTGCAAAAAGAGTGCAAAAAAGAAAAAGGGCTGCGAAGAATAGCTGCTCATGTTGTGTTGTTTCCTTGAGTTGATTGTAAATTTCTATCACAAACGGTGCGTACTTGCGTAAAGTGGTTTAATGGCATGATTTGGGGAATTTCGATTAAAAGGCATAACATGAAACTCCTGGAAATACAGAAATTACACTGGCATAATTTACATTTCACCTAGGCCTAGATTATTTTGGTGAGGTTCGGCAATCCCACTTCTGACACCACTTGTGATGAAGATGAAGAGCTTTAGGCCAGGTAATATCAAACTGAGTTTTCTACCGCTGCTGGAGCGCTGCGCGCACATTTTCACACTTTCTAGCGATTTTAAACAAAGCCTGTTATTCTATTTGCTTTATTTTACTTTGTTCTCCCCTGCTTTTAATCCCCTCACTTGCACAATAATCGGTTGCTCACCGCCTCTTGAGCGGGTCCGGTTCTTGGGGTGGGCTGCCGGTTTTGGGCGCCATCCTGGAGTGGGGTGAGTGTTTGCTGTAGACACCATCAGCTGCCTGCGCTTTAGTGCGCAGTAGCCAGCGAGGGACGCCTACTTAAGGTGAGTCCCTCTGTGGCCCGCCCTGACAAGGAGCGTACCGCTGCTGGAGCGCTGCGCGCGCATTTTTGCGCTTTCTAGCGATTTTAAACAAAGCCTGCTATTCTATTTGCTTTATTTTACTTTGTTCTCCCCTGCTTTTAATCCCCTCACTTGCACAATAATCGGTTGCTCACCGCCGCTTGAGCGGGTCCGGTTCTTGGGTTGGGCTGCCGGTTTTGGGCGCCATCTTGGAGTGGGGTGAGTGTTTGCTGTAGACACCATCAGCTGCCTGCGCTTTAGTGCGCAGTAGCCAGCAAGGAACGCCTACTTAAGGCGAGTCCCTCTGTGGCCCGCCCTGACAAGGAGCGTACCGCTGCTGGAGCGCTGCACGCGCATTTTCGCGCTTTCTAGCGGTTTTAAACAAAGCCTGTTATTCTATTTGTTTTATTTTACTTTGTTCTCCCCTGCTTTTAATCCCCTCACTTGCACAATAATCGGTTGCTCACCGCCGCTTGAGCGGGTCCGGTTCTTGGGGTGGGCTGCCGGTTTTGGGCGCCATCTTGGAGTGGGGTGAGTGTTTGCTGTAGACACCATCAGCTGCCTGCGCTTTAGTGCGCAGTAGCCAGCGAGGAACGCCTACTTAAAGCTCCTCCCCTAGCGCAGCGGGATCGCTCAGCGGGCATGCCTTCGCGTGGCCGGAGTCGTGCCAGAGTCCTGCCCGTCTGCGCCCGTCCGCGCACGGTCGCGTTGGTCGGGTAGGACTCTGTTCATCGTTTGATGTTGCACGATGCTTCGTTACACCAGGGAAGCCCTTGTGTCCATCGGCCGGTGCCTGCCATCATGCGATACTGCTCGTGTACATCCTTTGTGTGGTCCACATCAGTGTGCATGCGGTAGGTGGATGCTTGAAGCCCCCGCCTTATTGGGCGATACCGGAGCTAAGTTAGATACTGGTGGCACACTTTCCTCGCATTTCATTACCATCTGGAATCTAAATGTGAGGTCATTGGCTAAACACCACCAGGACGTAGCCGACCTCTTGGGACAGGAACTTCCTGATATCGTCTGTCTGACAGAGACTTGGCTCCAGGACTCTGACACAGCTCTTCTCAATCTGGCCTTTCCTGCTGGCTATTCGATCTCCATGCTCAATCGCCCCTCGAGGGGTGGAGGAATTGCGCTTGCCGTCAAATCCTGCTACCCTTGCGATTGGAGAGTGCAAAGGATCGCGGGCTGTGAAAGTGCCCTGTTTAAGGTTTCTGTTACACCTTTCTTCACTTTTTCAGGCCTGCTAATTTATCGCCCACCCGGCAGCGATGTGGCATTTAGGGAGGCTCTCCCTGATGCTGTAAGCTCGCTGGCAGTGGGGTGTGCCAACTTTTCTATCTTAGGGGACCTGAATCTCCATTTTGACACCTTGGCTTTGGCCTCAGTGGGAGGTCTTGTGGCTGATCTTGAGGCCCTTCAATTGCTCCAACTGGTCTCGGATCCCACCCATGTTGGTGGTCATATCCTGGACCCCTTCTTCTCGAATCTAGCTGAGGTAAAAGTGGCCTCCACTCTTCCTATGTCTTAGACAGATCACTTGTTGGTGACTATCCAATGCCCACTGCCAGAGCCTCCCTTTAAACCCTCGATGCGAGTCTTGCCCAGACGGCGTTGGAGTAAATTAAAACTGAAAGACTTCCACCGTCTTCTCTCCGAGGACCCACTGGGCCTTGAGGAGAATGTGGAATCTGGTTACGACTATTTCTGCAAATGGGTAACCAGAGCCCTCGATTCCCTTATTCCAATGACTGTGAGTAGGTGTGGACCGCGAGACCCAAGCCCCTGGTATAATGGTACACTGCGTGCGCTGAAAAGCTCGTGCAGACGTGCGGAGAGAGACTGGCGGAAAACATATGACAACAGTAAAAAAGCCTTTTATATGGCTACCGTTAAGTCTTATCACCGAGCGGTCTGCAAAGCCCGGGCTGAATTCTATGCCCTGGAATTCCGCAACAGTCCCAATCCATCCAAAACCATTTTTAAAGCTCTTAAGGACCTGGTTGTTAAAAAACCCTCCGCCGACGTCATTGATTCCAACACTCAATGTGAAACGCTGGCGGCCTTCTTCTTGGAGAAGGTCCATTCCATCTATAGAGCTTTTCCCACGGATGTCGGGCTGCCTTATCCCCCCAGACAGGTGGTGTTAGATTCTTTCCCTTGTCTCAAACCAGAGATTTTTAAGACGCTAGCTCTTCGGGTTAAGTCAGGGTCTCCGGCTGATCCGCTCAAGCCAGCACTTTTTAGAGACTTGACACCCTCTAACCCTGTCTGCGATCTGATTAACATCTCGCTCTCGTCTGGCCTAGTACCTTCGAAATGGAAGCAGGCAGTAGTAATGCCCATTTTGAAGAAGCCATCTCTCGACCCTAGTAAACCAGAGAATTATAGGCCAATCTCGCTTCTCCCGTGGCCAGCCAAAGTCGCGGAGGCGCATGTTAACACCGCCCTCTCTAACCATCTCTCGCGCACTAACGTTCTGGATGATACACAGAACGGTTTTCGAGCTGGCCACAGCACGGAGACAGCACTCCTGTTTATGGTTGAGCATCTGCGGGCGGTGCTCGATGCGGGTTAAACGGCGGCGCTTGTTTTATTAGATCTGAGCGCCGCCTTCGACACGTCTCGCATGGGATCCTCCTGCAGCGCCTTGAGGAGGCTGGCGTGACTGGCACCGCTTTGCAGTAGTTCCGATCGTTTCTGGCGGATCGTTCTTTCTGTGTGGCTGCCCCGCCCCACCAGTCCAAATTCCATCCTCTGACACTTGGGGTCCTGCAGGGGTCCTCGCTGAGTCCCACGTTGTTCAACCTATACGTGAGGCCGCTGGCTGAGGTTGTAAAGCACTGCGGTATGACCATGGTGTCATACGCGGATGATACTCAGCTAGCGGTCACGATCAGCGGGGACTCCGGGGCGGAAGCCCCAAGATTCCGAGATGGACTGCGGGCGGTGGCCAGTTGGATGACGTCCAACTGTCTCCAACTGAATGCCAAAAAGACAGAGATTATGGTCTTTGGCAAACAGACGGAACTTTGGGGCGACACCTGGTGGCCCCCTGAGTTGGGCCCCACCCCTACTCCGGTCTTGGAGATTAAAAATCTGGGGGTTTGGATGGACCCTACTCTTAGTTTTGTTGGCCATACTAAAAGAACTGCGGCCTCCTGCTTTGGAATTCTGCGCAACTTGAGACCTGCACTCAAATTCTTTGACGCTGCGACCCATCAACTTGTGGTTCAGGCGGTTTTGGAATCCAGTCCCAACTGCCCGACAAAGGTCCTCTTCAACAAGGAACAGAGATGGGTGCATCGGTTGTCATCCGATAAACAGGGGCTTAACGAAGACATTCCCTGGCACTCATTATAAGTTCTGATGTTCCAAAAATCCCCCCATGAGATTCAGCCACCAGCCACATTCCCGTGCCAAGAGATCTGTCAGATACACAGACCAAAGACCCTTCATGAGTTACTCCCTCCCCCGCCAGCGCCACCACTGACCTACTGACATGGGCACCCCACCATGTGGACACCGGGTCGAACTACACACATAGACCCGATTCTGTCATTGACATATTATGGTACATTTAGGTCATCCCCTAACACCAAGGCCGCCGGGGGACAGCATGACTTTATTTAGTCAACTGCATCCCGATGCTCCGACATTCCCATGGACCCCTTTCACTATGGACGCCATCCATAAATAAGACGGAAGCCCGGTTCTGCATTAATAAGAGGGGCTTAACAAACAGATCGACTTGAACCCCCCCTTTTTCGCCACTCCCTTCTTTGTCCTTCACTATTCAGAGGTCCGAGGCAACCGAGGCACTGTTAATCATTTCTTAACGAGGTCTAACCCGGGGCAGTAGCAACTGCGTTGTATTTACACCTTTACAAGATGGCCACCATCCATAATAAGACAGAAGCCCGGTTTTGCATTAACATGAGGGGCTCAACAAACAGATCGACTTGAAACACCCCCCTTTTTCGCTACTCCCTCCTATGTCCTTCACTATTTAGAGGTCCAAGGCTACTGAGGCACTGTTAATCATTTCCTAAACGAGGTCTAACCCGGGGCAGTATCAACTGCGTTGTATTTACACCTTTACAAGATGGCCGCCACGCACTCGGCTCCGCACACGTGACCTGAACAGGGGGCGGTGACCTAACGCATCAAACAGGTCGTCCGGTGTTGTTTAAATAACCCCCGCCGCCGAGCTCACACATCTACTCGAGCTCGGCGGGAATGGGTAGGTGACAACACTCGGACTCGGAAGTTTCAAGGTGAGTGCGTTTGGCGCTGGGTAGAGGGTGAGCCACGAGGTCCAATCCCGGTCTCTTTGTGTTATGTAGTCCACCTATATTTATGCAGGGAAACACGTTTTCCTGATCGCGTTTTTTCTACCCCTACTTCAGCCACACCTTTAGGGCACAGCTCCGTAGTCCTGCCCTGCCGATCACTCATGTGGCCTCTTATATATGACCAGTAGGTGAGTAGGTTACCTTAAACGTATTACTGCATATGCCTTGATCCGGGTCAGAGTAAAAGTGTGCTGCTTCGCCTATAATGTTGCGAATTGGTGTTAGCATAAGAGACCTGCCCAATACCTGACACGCATAAGACCTGCCCAACACCTAACACACTACAGGCAGGCATTTATATTAAGACTGCTGCATTTTTAACCTAGAAGTTATACTTTAATGTTTTTAAACCTTCACCCTCACTGATCACAGTCCCAGTCACAGTCTCAGTTATGGCGTGTGCTCTTCACCTTTATATTGCACACTCAATACACTTGGCATGCGGTGGATGTGTAAAATCACCTTCAATACCACCAGCATGTAAGTAAATGTATATATTTTTCTCCCTGGCATTGTTGTGACTTGCATTTTTGTTCAATTAATGTTTCCTTATCCTTTTTTATGTATAGGCATAGGAGGATCCACTAAGGTAACATTACAACAGATATGATACTAGCATGTTGTTGTTTTCACTTTGGTCCTGAAGAATCGCGGTTAAGATACCATTAGCGAGAAACATGTTGACCACATGCACTTCTAGTCTCTTCTAGGTTCACACAACATAACTGTTTGACACCTAGGATACTAGCCCCACCTTTTAACTGTAGCCAGGGGACCCCCAGAATAAAGTCGAGTCCGGCACCCCTTGTTACATTTTAACCACCTGATCACAGGAACATACCATCCTGCCCACATACCCCCACTTCACCAAAAGGCTGTTGGAAAAAAGATCTCCGCCAAAGAGCCCCTCTCTGAGGTGTGCCCGTCGGGGATTGCACCGCCTCCCCGACGAGGAGCAACCGCCGATGATGAAGCATGACACTCCTCGGGGTGTGTGAGGCAAATACATCCAACATAATGGATGCCCCAGGGTACCATTGATCACCCTTGGTCACGCCAGGAAAAAAACTCTCCCCACCCCTTCTTCTTTCTCCAGGAACAGTGCAGCAACCCCCCCTTTTGGTTTGAACCTTAGTACTCAGTACGGACACTAAGCTGCTACTGGACCTTCCACTACCTTGAGTGGTTAACAGTGTCCTCTCGCCTCCCCTTTTTTGAAACCTGACGGTGTTGTCTCGGCTGGACTATGCCAGCTCCCTTTTTATAGGGTTAAATCAGGCCGAGCTCACCCGCCTCCAGCGAGTGCAAAATGCAGCCGCCAGAGCAGTAGTAGGCCTTCCTAGGGCTTGTTCTGTCTCTCACACCCTGCGTGCCCTCCATTGGCTGCCTATCAGACAGCGGATTCCTTTTAAAGTGTTGTGTATGTCTTTTAAGATCTTAAAAGGTCCCTCCGCTCAGATACTTCACAATCTTCTGTGTCTCTACATTCCTGGGCGCTCTCTTCGCTCTTCGGATCGCGAACTAGCTGCAGTCCCTCGTTTCAAACGCAGCCGAGCTGGAGGACGCTCTTTCCGGGTGCGGGCGGCTGTGTTATGGAATGCCCTTCCATTTGAAATCCGGTCCCTTGCCGACCTGCTTTCTTTCCGTAGAGCGATCAAGACTTTTTTGTTCCCGTAGTCTGTTTCTTCTCAATTGCTTATTTTTTTCAGTTATGTTGTGTGGCCTCCTTGTCAGGCGCCGGGACGCTCCTTCGCTGGAGCAGCTGTGCGCATAATAAATGCCCTTAACATAACATAACATCCATATATCAGTAGTATTCCTAAAACATAGATCTCTGCTACACAATATTTTGTCTGGGTTCTTGTGGTCAACATGAGGTTAACGTCTTCATCCCAGTCCACTAGATGTTGTGCTTTTTGCAAAAGTCTGTTTAAATTTGGAAGATATTTCCTTTACCAATCACAATCTTCCAAAAGGCTTTCATGACTTTTACATTTCCTGAAGGTAAACTCTTCTGTGATCCAGGGATATTCAACTCTAGTATCTCTTTCTTTTTCAGGATCTCCACTGAACATGTTAGCTTGCCAAGAGAAAGAAGGGAGTTGGACAATTATCTATAATGCCCATGTATCCCCAACTGCTCTGCTAACCAGACATAATGAAGAAAAGCATTTACAATGCAATGGTCTCAGCATTGTTAATGTTAGAGCTATTGGCATTGCTAATGACATTATTTTTATTTATGTTTTTGTTTTTAAAACATATAAATGACATTGTCATTTACAATGCCAATAGCTAAATCTCTCATAAATGCGAGATCTATTGCATTTGCACCCACGCACAGAGCCACACACACAAAGCCACCCACACACACATACAGAGCCACCCACACAGAGCCACCCACACAGAGTCATTCACATAGAGCCACCCACACACACACACAGAGCCACCCATACAGAGCCACCTACACACACACACACATACAGAGCCACCCACACATAGAGCCACCTACAAAAAAGCTACCCACACAGAGCCACACATACACAGACAGAGCCACACACACAAACAGAGCCACACACACACACAGAGCCACACATACAAACAGACAGAGCCACACACACAGACAGACAAAGCCACACACATAGAGACACAGAGCCACACACACAGACACACAGAGCCACACACAAAGAGCCACACACAAAGCCCCACATACACACACAGAGCCTAACACACACACAGAGTCCAACACACACACAGAGCCCAACACACACAGAGCCCAACACACACACACACACACAGAGCCACACACACATAGACATCCCTCAGTCTAGGTCAGCCACACACCCATCTCTGCCCAGTAACGCCCCAGGGAACAGAGGCAAGAAAAAAACAAGCACAAGCAGGTAACAGAGGCAAGAAAACGATCACAAGCATGGAACAGAGGCAACAAAATCGAGCACAAGCAGGGAACAGAGGCAAGAAAACGATCACAAGCATGGAACAGGGGCAAACAAATCGAGCAAGAGCAGGGAACAGAGGCAAGACAATCGAGCACAAGCAGGGAACAGAGGCAAGAAAATCGTGCACACGCTGGGAACAGAGGCAAGAAAATCGAGCACAAGCAGGGAACAGATCTGTACAGCAAGGCCTTCCAGTGTACACCAGTTGTCTCGAATCTCCAGGAGGGCAGACCCAGGCACCAAGCAAAACCCCACAACTCACCTAGTGGCAACAATGTGAGCATCCCGCCACCAGTCCCCCCACCAAGGTGTTCAGCGGGCATGTTCTGGACGAGCCTCTCAACTATTTTCAGTGGCCCAGTACAATCCCCCACCCACCCCCACCACCCGTGGGTGAATCAGCAGCCACCCTCTCCCTCCCTGCACACCAAGACCTTGGTTATCAGTCTCGCTCCCAGAACAGGCTCATGAGACAATAGTTATCCCGCAGAGTAATGTTCATCAACGAGGGTCTTCCTTCTCTTGCGCACACGAGAAGCCACTGTGTTTCCCTTCCTCCCTGTGGGCATGAGCGTATGTTGTACGAGGTCTAAGCCTCACCCCGGATTTCCACTGTCCCGTCAGTGTGCTACTGCCCTTGACCCACCACGCCGCTGTCCTATGGTGGGTCCCCCTCACACACCAGTGTGCTCCCCTTCTCACGCTCGCACACTCACCGCTCTGGTCACGGGACCCAGCCGTACCTGCCATCTGTCTTCAGCACCTGTTCGCTCGGAGACTGAAATTCATTTCACTCCCTCAGGCCGTACTTTTGTGTCGATGCTGTGATTAATGACAGATCCCACTAGTAAGTCTAGCCTGTGGTCTACCAGCCTGTCCCAATGCCTGCGCCAAGCCCCACTATAGACACTTTAGGCACACCCTTCTGGGCACAACCGCAGCTTCTGCGCTCCGTCCCACACATGGCACTCCCTCGTCTCGCTGCCTCGGTCTTCAGCCAGAACTGGCCGCAAGTGATTCCCGGAGGCGGCCCGAGTTGGCCGAACCTTTTCTTGGAAGCAGCGTGCCACCGCCACTATTCACAGCGGGCTAACAGTGCAGGTCACAGCCTCATTCATTTCTTGCCTCACCTCAAAGCGGGCCACACTCCCACCGCCTCCACCGTACGTCCGGGCTGGCGCTGATCCGAGTTGCTCCCGCAACCACGGTCAACTCCTCTGGACGCAGCCCACCCTTTCCGATCATTATCAGGCGGCACTAGGGCACTCTTGAATGCCGCTTTTGTCCACCGTGAGGAAAAGCGATGCGCGTCTGCTTCCCTCTGCTACAGTGCAGTCCCTGCACCGACAACGCCACAGACTCCAGGCCACACCGGGGCCAGACTCTCTCACGCTACGCTTTCACAACTAAGGCCTCGACGTTGTTGCTGCACCCAGGGTGTCCGGAGGGCTCGGCAATATCCCGCGGTGTCTCGCTTCAGATGCCTTAAAAAAACTGAGAAATGTGTCCGATTACAGGGATTAGTGGTGGAGCAGTCTCAAAACGTGTCCGCCATATTGCCCTTGCTGGGCTAAGTAGCGTATAGTAGACAAAGTTTTTGAAAATGCGCAAACAAAAATCTATCAGGCTAAATGCGTATTCAGCTCCACTATGTTAGTGAGATTTGGGGTTACGTAAACGTAGATAAGATTTTACCAGTCGGCGAAGCTCATCATGTTTCTCCGAGGCCAAGCAGAAATGCCTCGGAGAAACGCAGCGTCATTTTCAGATTCGGGGCCGTGTTTTTCTTTCTCTCCTCTTCCCATTGGCTCGAATGTAAAATTCCAGCCAATGGGAAGAGGAGAGAAAAAACATGAAAAAACACGCCCCCGAATCCCCAAAAGACAGGGCTTAAACGGACAGATGCCCGTCTTCTCCAATGGCTGGCCTCCATTTTTCAAGCCCCACTACTGAAAACATAAAATCTCGGCAGCAAGACTGCGCAAGCGCAGCCTACGCAGGCCGAGACCTAAAAAACGAATCCTCCAAGTCCCTCCTGCTCTTAAAAGCAATAGGATTGGTGTATATTATGTGTGGGACATATCTTTTCCCTGTTTCTGAATTCCTACTGGGATTCTGATCTTTACATGAGAGAAGTTGCATCCTTTTCTCCAGAACTCTAGCCTGCATGGCTGACATAGTTATCCTGGAAAACACCTCTTTATTTTTATTGCTGATGTTTTGGAACTTTAATACAACATCTATTCTCAGCCTCAAGAACCGTAGCTGACAAGTCTTTAGTTGGTTCTTTATTGTGAGGTAGAACTAGGGCTTGTACCATAGACAGGCTTTCATACTGCAGTTTCTGAGAGGCCCTAAATGTCATTAGTGGCCAGCTTTTCTCCCAAAGGAAACATCCTATGAACTGTTGGGTTACCTTCTTTGCGGGACATTCTTATGCCCTTGAAGAAAGACTTGTCCTCTATGGATACCCATTAAGGATATGGTGTGGGCCAATACAGGAACAGCGTCTGAGCCTGCCCATTACCAAGACCCCAAATATACAATGGGAAGGTCATCAAAACCTTCAAAATAGAGTACTGAGGCTCAGCTCACTATAGTTTTATTGATCATTGGAAGAAGAACGAACATTCACTGTCTATTTTAACAAACTCTTTCTCCCACTTGGTCTATGGATTTTATTTACATATCACCCAGCATGGGTATTGAGATGATGTAGTACTGTTTTTTCTATATGTTCCGATTTCTTTGTCCAATGCCCCTTCATTAATGTTATATTATGTTATGTTAAAATCATTTGTACCGCGCAGGGTCACCCAACGGTTTCATGGCGCACAAACAAATACGGGAAACAGGTGCAGGAGTTACTCAAAGGCTTGCTGAAAGAGGAGAGTTTTAAGTGTTTTGCAGAAACAGTCATAGCTAGAGCAGAGTCGAAAGGATATCGGGAGGGAATTCCAGAACTTGGGAGCTAAGAAATAAAAACACAGCCCGCCGTGCTTTTTCCGTTTGAATTTAGGGACAACCAGTAGGTTGTACGAAGTGAAGCGGAGATCTCTCTGAGGCACATAGCACTTCAGGCTAGAAGAGATAAAGGCAGGAGCTTGGCCAGACAGGGCCTAGAAGATCGTACAACCAAGTTTGAACATGCAGCGCTTAGCCACAGGGAGCCAATGAAGGCTCCTAAGCAGCGGCGGGACATGTTGATGTTTAGGCTGGTGAAAAACCAGTCAGGCTGCCTGGTTTTGCACCAGCTGCAGGCGGTGAAGATGGTAGGCAGGGATCCCAACATAAAGAGTGTTGGCGTAGTCAATACGGGACGTGATGAGAGCCATGATAACAAGAATAAGCGCATCCGTGGTGAGAAACCTACTGATTTTACGAATCCTGCGAAGGTGGAAAAAGCAGGATGACGTGACTGCATTAATTTGAGGCCTCATAGACAGATTTCTGGATATAATTATACCAAGGCTCTTTACCGAATTGACAGGGCTAGGCGGGGACCCAAAAGATGGGGGACAAAAGTTGGAATTCCAGGGGTTAGCCAGCCCGCCTATCAGTACTAGTTTGGTCTTGGTTGGATTTAGTTTCAACTTGCTGTGGTACATCCACTCCGAGATGTCAAGCATGGCACATTGAAAATTGACACAAGAGGAGAGGGAAGAGTCAATGGGGAAGATCAACTGCAAATCATCGGCGCAATTATAGATGGTAACTGGGGTATTACAGAGGGAAACTATGAGAGGTTGCATATACAAATTAAATAAAAGTGGCGACAGGGCGGGACTCCGTAGGATAAAGGGGAGTAAGACGTAGAAAAGGTGGACAAGTGCACAGCCTGAGACCGCCGATGTAATGTATGTACAGGCATTTATATAGCGCACTACTTACCCGTAGGGTCCCAAGGCGCTTCGGGCCAAGCCTTGAATGCCTGCATTGTTGACACGGTCGATCAATATCGCATGATCGACCGTGTCAAAGGCCGCCGACAAATCCAGCAGGACAAGTGCCTGGGATATGTTCTAGTCTGCACCTTTCCTCAATGTGTCCATCACATCCGCAATGACCGCCTCAGTTGAGGGGGCTGGCCTAAAGCCAGCTTGCTGATCATCCAAAAAGGACGAGCTCTCAATGAACGCACTCAGGCAACGAGTGACATGTCTCCAGAATTTTCCCTAAATAAGGTAAAAGGGAGATTGGCCTAAAATTACTCAAGATCGTGGGGTCGGCATTAGTTTTTTTCAGTATAGGGACCACGACCGCCTGTTTAAAGAAATCTGGGACTATGCCGGTAGCGAGGGAGTTATTAAGCAATGCTAGCGGAGGATCAGGGCAGGCCATGAAAGCATCTTTAAGAATTTGGAGAGGACAGCAATCATTGGGAGAACCAGAGCTCACCCTATGTAGCAGAGAGATGAACTCCTTGGGAGAGATGGGAGGAGAGGCATCCAGGCGGCAAGGGTTCATGAGGGGTAATGATGGGGAGTAAGGGAAGAGGGGGAAGGGATATTGTTTTTAATGGTAATAATTTTATCAATGAAATAAGAGTTAAGGGAATCACACAATGACAATGTTTTGTCATTAGCACTTCCTGAGAGTTATCTAAGGTTTGAGAAGATGTATTGACAAAGCACTAAGTCAGCCTCTATCTTTATGAATGTAGTTTACTAGAATTTGAAAGTGGGATTCTGCAGTACTAATCCAAAAAGTGCTGCTGCATTCGGATTTCTTTGAAGCAGGTGAAAGAGAGACAGTTGGAAAGAATATTCGAGTATTGGTCATCCATAGCTCAGACGTTTTTAAGGTATATGGAGGATTAGGTCATCCAGTCCAAATATTTTCCTTGGGCAATGTAGTAAAAAATTAGGTCTAAAAGAAAACACAATTGGATGATAGGGTTCTGTATAAATCTGAGAAACTAAAGCTCTCTCTCTCACAAGAGTAACTACTGAACAGCTGTAGACTGTTAGACAGGCTCCTAGTGCTTGTTTAAGTGTCGGTGCTGCATCACGAGCACCACATCAGACATGTCACAGGAATGGATGCATGGTGGCACCATCAGCCTTGATGCAAGTCACTTCTCTCACTGTGGCCCATGGCTACGCAGAGCTCCAGCATGACCATAGACTTTTCACTGTGTCTATGGTACTACCGGGCCAATTATGCAGCCCGGGGTTACACCAGCTGCTGCTTGCCAGGCAATGAAGTCTTGGCATCCTAGCTGTCGTTAATAAACACTAGTATGCTGATGGCTAGTAAACACAGTGAGGGAGACAAAAAACAGCCAGGAAATTGAGTATTCAAAAAAGGGGACAAGGGGAAAAATTCCAAATCCAAGGGAAACCGATAAGGAACCAAAACAAAAGGTGAGGGGCACATGCACAGGCACAAACTATGCTGGCAGGATAAATTCCCAACAAAAAGCACAAATAACAGATGCTTAACTGTAATTCACATGGTGCTATATACTCCTTTGCCATATTTACTGCCAAAGTGCTCTGCACAACCTGAAAATTGTGCTTCCAGAACTACAGCGTCTTTCTCCTATCAATACCCCTACCCTGTCCTCCAAATGCACCATTCTGGCCCCAAGACACAATGAACTATTTCTCCTGAACCATTTCCTACATCTGTATGTCCTTGCTGAAGAGTTTGTGCGCTCTTATACCTCAGAGTACTGACATTCTATTACCCCACAGGTGCCATCTTTCTTTTGCTCCTATTAGGGACCTCGTGTCCTTTGTCATCCACTTGTTAGAATTTTGGTGCAGTCAGGTGGGACTGGCAATTAAAAGGCTCAAGTTGTTTTCTCTTTTTGTTTTGTGTTTTTCTATATAAAGCTGCGTAATGTATTCTTTAACTGCTGTACCTGGCACCAGTACAAGTGAATTGAATTCTATTGCTCTCCAGCCTTCCTTCCTTGCTCACATCTTGTTTTTAAAGAAAGGTAGATTTCTCTCTGTGGGCTTACATTGTATTGCCTCTTTCTCATCGATGAGTCATTTCGTGCACAAGGGGTACATGCCCCCACTCTTAAAAATTAAGAATATGTTCAGTTGTACAAATCAGAAATGTGGTGTGTGCGTCTCTGAGAACAAAATTTGCACTCTTCATTTTCAAGGCAAAGAACGACTCTGCTGAGGTATATATGAGCAGGCAAAGGGGCAAGTTGTATGGCAAAAGGCTGGCAAAACATGATAAAGGGAGAACAGTGCTTGTACAACTACTCATATTTTTGAGTTATAGGTACTTTAGTCTTAAAACAGTATGTGTTAACTGATGTAAAGTATGTGTTAACTGACATTTTCACCTAACTATAACAGGTGCTCCTCAGTAGGTAGTGCTAGTTAGGACCTTGTTTCTATAGGAAAAGCGTTTTTTCTTTTGCCATATTCTTTGGCGTTGTTTGATGAATCTTTGCAAATTTTTCAAAACTAATGGGGTGGGGGGAGGAGCCAAGATGGCGGACGGGATGGACGTCTGAGCTCCCGGCTCCGTAAGCCGTCCACCTTTGGCGGAATATCCTGACTTTACTCCTGTCTCACACCGTGTTTAAATGCCGAAACGAATGCGCAGAAGCCGATTGCCTTCCATTAAGACCTCTGCAGTCTGAATTGGTGCAGGATTCACTGATTTCGTCGATCTCCGGAGCTGCCCGGGTAGCTGTGCTGATCGCTACCGCTGGACGCCATGGGACCGAGCTGGTGAGACGAGCGGGGGAGGTGCCGTTGCCTACGGGAGTGTTGCGATCTCGGCACTGGACTTTTCATTTCTCTCCCGATGCAGAGTGCCTCACCTTGGCCGAGGTGGGTCTTTATGTGACTGGAGCCCCTGCGCGGCGCTTCCCCCCGCTCTGCTGCTTCTCGCCTGGGCATTCCCCATTTTGGGGCGAATCTCGGCTGCAGGACACTCGTATTGGTGAGAAGGGCAAGGTGATTTTCGTACTGTGCAACCCCTTGCTGTGGGCTGCATTATCACCGGAGGTTTAACGCCGGCTTCCCCGGACAGTGAGATCGGCCCCCCCCCTCTCGTCCTTGCGGCTTTCCTGAGTGGCGGCAATGGCGCCTGCCTTTCATGACAAAGCGACGGCTGCTCCACCATCTCTGTCGCGCGCCGCCCTGCCTGTTACTGGGCTGGAGGCGGACCCGGGGCATCGCCGCTCGCTGCGGATCGGCTGCTGACTCAGGACACCCTGACTTATGGGGATATTCTGCTCGCCCTTGCGGACTTGGGGACAACATGGCGGCGTAACGTCCAGGAACTGACGGAGAAGATCGAGGGTGCTTCCTCTTATATAACGCGACCGGGGCTGGCTGACCCCCTGCCACCTCTGACACTGTCTGGAACTGATACAAGGTTGCAATATGTGAGGGCGGAGATGTGCAGTGTCCCTGACAACAATGTTGCTGGTCCTCTCCTTGGTGAGGCTTTGGCTACAATGTTACCCCCCACATTGGGAACTGTGACTCTTTCCCCACAATGGCTCTGTTCATCGGCCTCCCAGTGCCTGATTCCCCCTAAGGTCTTTGCCTCTGGAGCCGTCTTTCTACAGTGGTGGGGACTGTGCTGTCCGGTGGCGGAGGGGGTGCTCAACGAAATGGATGCTGGAACTGGTGGTGACCGGGGACGCTCCTCTCCGCCTCCTGTGTTTCTTCATCGTTTGGAGCGGCCATCTTGCTCCTTTGTTCTACCCAGGGAGTGCTCGCAGCGCTGGCCGGCCCTGGCTGGAATTCGCCGTTCAGGCCAGGGCTGATGTTCTTTCTCGTGACTTTGCTCGGACGGATGGCGGAGACCCGGACTGACCTATTTTGATTGGCTGACTGCACAGAATGTACTCCTTTTTTCCCGCTTTGATTCAGCATCTCTATGTCCCGCTCTTTATTCTGGTTGTGGGGGTTGTGATTAATGTGTTGACCTGTGACTCTAGATATGGATGTTTAGATTCTCTCTTGGCGGAATGTCCTTTGAATTTATTGGAACACGGTGTGGGAGCTGTACGGGGCTGTGTGAGTTCGGGGGCCGGATTCTGGAAGGAAATTGTGGCCCTCCCCCGGGGTTAGGTTTCCTGGGAGGTTTAGATTAGAATTGTCTTTTCTGGCTCCCTATATCAATGGTGACATTATATCTTTCTTTTTCTTTCTTTACTACCTCTACTATATTTCGGGTTTATGGGGCGACAGACGCGCTGCTGGGGGGGGGTAGGCCGTAGCCTTTGCATGCGTGTAGGGTGGGGTTTGGGGGATGGGTATTTTGTTTCTTTTTTGTTCCTATGGCGCCTTGTTTTTTCTTCTAATTTATTTCTCCTTCTTTCTGTCTTGGGTGCGTGTCGACGTTCTTGCCGGGTGGGTGGCGGCGAATGCTGATAGGGCCTTGGGTCTGATATCCTGGTAACGTACATCCTGACCTCCATTCTGCCTGGTGGGTTTTGTTCCCTTAGTTGTTGGGCTGTGTATATCTGCGTTGATATCCCTATCTTACGTCTTCACGGACCCTGTTCTTTCATTTCGTTTATGTTCCTTTTTATTGAAACGAAATAGTCGGACATTATTGCTTGCAATTAAAACTTTAAAAATTAACCTTCAGAACTCCTGAGACGCGTCAGCAAGGGCTCTACAGTGTAACTGCTGAATGCTTACTGATCATACTGCTGTGCTGTCGCGTCACCGTATTGCCTGTACAAGTGCTCAACCGTATTTGTGGCCGGCCTGGAGGTTGTAGGCCACTATTTGTAATTTTCTAGATGCACTAATAAAGGTTTTCAAAAATTAAAAAAAAAAAAAAAAACTAATGGGGTGGTCAGGTCAGCTACAGTGTTGAACATTTCAGATTGATCCATCAAGCAGGGGCAGAGAAAGAAAACGCTTTTCCTCCATGTTAATTTCCATAGGAAACTGTTGACGCAGCTACAGCCCAAGCTGCTGAACGGAATTACACCAAATTTGGCAGAAAGCTAGCACTTGGTCCAGAGAGCATTCTTTCTGGTAAATTGTGTAAATCCGTTCAGTAGTTTCTCAGATATACAACTGTGGCTGCGGTGGGTAAGCAAACCCTGCCTATCTTGTGCCTGAGATCTGATTGGCTGTGAAACACTTCAAACCAGGAAGAGTTGGCAGCCATCTTGTGACTAGGGTGAACCAAGTCACAAGAAAAAGGCTAAAAAACAAGAAAATTTGTCAGGGTAGAAACACCCTGCCGCCCCCTAGGCCTGTTCAGGGGGTCCCACAGGGACCCTCAAGGCCAAAAAAAGATACATTTTTTTCTTCTCTGCCGGAGTCGCATTGGATCCGCAAGCCCCGCTGAAATTTTGTTAGAAAATGAAGCAATTCTGTTAAAAAATTAAGCGTGGTCTCCCGCGGTTTGTTTAATTAGGCCCCGGGGCGGGCCAGGTTCCAGGGGATAATGAATCAATGTAACTTAAAAAAATGGCCGTGTTCCGGGGAATGGGGTCCCCGGGGCCGAAATCAGCCTTGATAGAGGCCGTGCGGCCCCCCTCCCTTTAAAAAAAAAATTGGCTGGAACTCAGTATACATGTCCATAGCCTTTCTCAAAGAAAATTCAATTAAATCTTCGCAGCGCTGGTCAGTCAGGTCCAGCTTGAAGGGTAGTGTTATTACTTCCAAATCATCTAACGGAGAGTTCTCCCTCCATAATCTTTGAACGCCGTCAATCGCTGACGATTGACGTTCAAAGATTGAATTTTCTTTGAGAAACGCTGTGGACTTGTATACTGAGTCCCTTCTGAAGAACCACTGCATCTATCCCTATTGGACATCTGGTTGGATCATAATAAGAAACAAACAGAAGTGAATTGATATTAGACCATTGATATATGTGAATTTTACTTAGTCCTATGCACAATCTGATGACGAGACCTTTATAAAACTTCTTTGCCCTGAGGAAGTCATTGGGCGTCTTATCTGCCCAGGACGAAACACGTGTTGGCTGTTTGGCTACATTGGATGATACCAAGTCGAGAGGATCATCCCTCAGAATCGATGTTTGATTTATTCACATAAAGAAAAGAAAATAACTTTTTGTGTAAAGGCATTATCTGGAGGACTCATTTGGACTGAAATCTTGAAATTAATTTTCTCTTACTGCTGTAACTTGTTGCTCGGGACCAATTACTGTTTGCATTTGTAACCTCCCATAGGGATTTGACTTTTTACTTGTGTTGTTACATTGTCTGTGTTAGCCAGTCTGTGGGCATATTTTTTTTTAATGATTTTCCCCTATTCCACTCACAACATGCTTTCCTACAAGGCAGCACGACACCCCCTTTTATATTTTAAATAAGTAAGGCAATCCACAATAACTACAGCAGCTGCCCTTCTTTTTTTATTTAGTTTGACAGCACGGTCCGCTTCAAGTATAGTGGCTGTGCTTCTTTATTTATTTAATTTGACAGCGTGGTCTGCAGTTACGGCTGCACTTCTTTATTTATTGTATTTGTCAGCGTGGTCCGCTTTAACTTTAGCAGCCTTGCTACGAAACCATTTTGCTTTTCCAGGGAGAGCGCCCTGTAACATGCTCTCAATTTAATAGTGGCCACGCCCCTTTCTTTAAACACTGTTCACCGCATTCAGGTTACACCGAGCCTTGTCTAAACAAAGGATTGCTGCCACCATTTAACTGAAAGCACAGCATGAAGTGCTTTTACAAAAAAAACACATTTGTTTGTGAATTTCACAAATGTTTTTCTTTGTAAAAGCCCCCCATGCCGTGCTTTCACTTTAATGGCGAGTATGCCCCTTTTTTTTAGATGCGGCTCGCTGTTACCTGAATACGGTGAGCAGTGTCTAAAGAAAGGGGCGAGGCCACCATTAAAGTGGTCTTGCATTTGCAAGACTTTGAGCTATTGCCATTAGAAATGACAATGCCTTTTACATATGTGCTGGTTTGCTAAACACATAAATTAAAAGGCATTGTCATTTGCAATGCCAATTGCTTGAACGCTTGCAAATGCGAGGTCTATTGCATTGCAAATGCTTGTTTTAGCTAGTAGTTGTGTTTGCCAAGTTGAAGAGAATGGGGGCAGGGCTTCTGATCCACTCTCATTAGTCCCCTGTATGGGACTTACTGGAGGTACCAGGAGGGCTTCTTTGCCCCCAAGCAGCATCCAAGAGTACTTCATCCCCCAACCAGTAGTGTGCCAGGAGGCGCATTTGCAGAGTGGTGAGAAAGGGGAGTGGCCTCTGAAGAACTCTCTGCAATCCTGCTGGGTGTGACTTACTGAAGGTAACAGGGGAGCTTGTTGGCCCCCAAGGACCCTCTGGAACCAAGGGGACTTAATCTCCAACCAGCAGTGCTCCAGGAAGCATGTTTGCAGAGTGGAAGAAAAAGTGGGTGTGTCCTCCAAAGTCCTCTCAGCAGTTCCACTGTTTGGGACTTACTGAAAGTAACAGGATGGCTTATTGAACCCCCAAGGACCCTCTGCAGCCAAGGGGATGTTATCCCCCAGCCAGTTCTGTGCCAGGAGGTACGTTTACAGAGTGTTGGTAAAAGGGAGCAGGCATCCAGCGACTTGACGGCCATTTTTTTCTACATTTATTTTTATTTCTTAAGGGAGGGGGCCAAGCTTTCCTGGACCAATTTCAGCCCGGGGACTCTATTCTCCCAGGGCCTAGCCTTTTAAAAAAATATATATATTTGGGGGAGAAGACTCCATACCCTGGGCCTGACCTTTTTATTATTTTTTAAACTTTTAGGGAGGGGACCGCATGGCCCTCCTCCTCGGGCCGATTTCAGCCCCGGGGACCCCATCTCCCGGTACCCAACCATTTACAGGTGGGGCAGCGGGCTACAAGGCATCCCTCCCCAGACTGAATTAGGCCGTGGGGACCCCATCCCCCAGGGCCTGCCTATCTTTAAGTGGGTTCTCCCTGGGCACCCACTCTCTATTGGGACCGCCGGGTGAGTCTGAAGGCCCGCTGTCCCTGCCGGCTCCCCGCTTTCTGCTTCTAGACATAGGGAGCTGCTGCAAATGCCACTCCCTGTGTATAAAAGTAGTTGAGCATTTTTTATGTTCTTGCTTGCTAGAAGCTGAGCATTTGCTATGGCTTAGCGGGGGCAGTAAAGCTTCCGCCAACCCATAGCAAACAACTACGTCCAGTGAGTGGCAACCTTGGGACATAGCAGGGGCCGACCCTGGGGGGTGGGTGTCCCCAGGGCCATCTAGGCTCCATGAAGGGAGCCATACACCCTCCTCCTTTCTTTCAATTTGCCCCGGGGAGGTGGTTGTCCCTGGCGGTAAACCACCCCACCCCCTGCATTCGATAGAACAAAAGCCCCGGGGAGGTGCTGAACTCCCTGTTCTAATTCATGAAACAATTGAAAACAAAGCATTGACCTTTGGTGTTAAATGGAAGAAAAAGGGACGTTATTCTACAGTAGCTAAATTGCACAATTTGTCACCAGGAAACCTGGACTTAAACACAAGCTTGGCCAAATTTAGTGCTCCAAGGTGCATCGTTTTACTACACTATGTACCATTTTTTTTTATAATAAACCAATTTGATTGCCCATAGTAACAGCTAAATTCAGTCTCTGCACTAGACAATGCCTGAGTTTTGCATATAGTTAATATAAAATAGTCTTGATTCTCATTGTATCTCAATATAGGCCATAGAGAGAGAGAATGACAAACTGGTGTCTTGGGGATTCTTGAATGCTTCACATATAAAAAAAAATATTACTTTCAATAAAAGCTACTAAAGCAGTGATATAATCATATGTATTTTTATTGCGCCACTTAGAGATGTTGAAAAAACACATATCATAATCATTTAAGTGAGTCTTTGTTCTATCTTTGTGCCATCTGGTGCCTGAATGACATGCTGAATCTTTGGATGGCTTGGCTCGTGGCTGGTGGCTCACAGAGCGAAGCCAGACCCCTGCCTTGGCCCTGGCTATCTCTTTGAACCGTCTGTCTCGCCCACCTCTTTTGAGAAAGAGCCAGCCACTCTCAGGAGGTGGCACTGACTGACACTCGCGGGGTTCTACCTGACCGACAGATGCATCAGCCTGTCAGGATTCACCCAGATAGGTCTGCCCGCCCCCGGGTCGTCCCGTCACTGGTCTCGGGTGTCCACGGTTCCTCGCGCCCGTCGCCCACGCCGTCAGAGGCCGAGGCCGGTTTGCGTCCTCTTGAGGGGGCGGGATCAGAGATGCGTTCGGTTTCCAGGCCGAGGCTTTATTCCTCGGTGCCGAATCTGCTCAGTCAGGCGGAATATTACAAAGGACAAAAATCAATATTTCTCAGACAGCGCAGCGCTGCTGAAGTTGGGCCTATAGCTCTGTGTGTGTGGTTTGCACGTGACCGTGTCCTAAGTCTGTATACACTGAAGAGAGGGAGAGAAAGCCAATGTTTACTGAGATGTTATTGGTTTTCCTTAGTTATGGTTCAGTATCGCGTGATGGCTGCGTTAAACTGTAAACCACCAGCCACCGCGCTCCTCGCCTTTCCCTGATGTAGACCCTCTCGGTCGGTACCCTCCTTCTCCAGCCACCGTATTCCTGCGCAGCGTTTTCCACTTTCTCTCTTTCTCTTTCTCTCTCTCTCTATCTCTTTCTGTTTCTATTTTCTTTTTATTCCATGTCGAATTCTCTTGCTGTTTTTCACATTTCTTATCCTCTTCTTGGGTCCTTTCTCCCCTCCTTCTTCGTCTATTTTCCTATGCCTTCCTTGTTCCTTTCTCCCACCTTCCTTACACTCCTGTTTATATATGTTCTTCTCTTCTTCACTTTCTGTGTTTTGTCTTTTCCTATTGCCTGTCTCTCTTTGTCTCCATATATATTTCATTTGTCAGTCTTTAACACTCTTTACTTCTAGTTCTTTGGCATCTCTTGTTCTCTTTCTCTCGATTTTATTTTCGTTTTCTCTTCTTGTTCTTTCTCGCTTTTGACCGTTTGCTTTCCACTTTCTCCCTACCCCTTTATAGTCTTTAAAAAAATGTGATCTTTGTCATTTTCAGTTCCCTCAATACTCTCACTGTCCCACTCTGTTTCTTCTGCCCTCTGCAAATGTAAAATTACCATTTAAGATAGCAAGCAATAAACATTTTAAAGAATGCTGGTATAGAATAGATACTAGAATTTGTCCCACTCTTTTAGGCAATGTTTGGTCCCAGTAAGACTGCTTTCAGCTGCAGCCAGGCATATATCTGGGTCTGCACATATGCCCCCCACCCCCCCGCCCCCAACCTAGAAAGATAGTATTGGCATCAAGTTTAGAGCCACTAATTGTGTGAACTGGTCCCTTACAGCAAAACTTCGGAAGCAGGGAAGTGATGTAATGCGTTCTTTGATTCATGATAATATCTGGAAAATGATGTCACGTGCCACAAAAGACAAAAGATTTTAATAATTCCACAGTCTTTTAAAAAACATGCTTCTTCTGAATAAATGGGACACTGAAAATCAAGCTGCTAAAAATCGCAAAGTCGAATTGTTTTTCTGTTTCAAAAGTGTATTTGTGATTGTATTGGGATGTAAGTGAAATTATTTATCGCTTACTACCCTTGATGAGGCGTTGAAGTGCTTTGTGCCGGGCAGCAGGCAGCCCAAGGTTAGTGAGTAATCCAGAGGTATTCGTTATGGGAACTAGTCTTGTACTTGCAAGAACATTGTTGATGGCATTTACTTGGGTTTCTATAAGGTGGATTAAATTAATAGGAGTTAGGGGTGATCATTATTGGTGGTGGGTTGTATGTGAGTTCAAGCAGATGATTGGTGGTTAATAGAAGAGAATGGCATTGTTAGGTTAAAAATGTGAGTTACAAAGGAGAAGTTATGATTTTTGGGGAATTTTGTAATGAAATGCCAGCGCCGGGACACCCATGTTGGGGGTAGCCGTGCGCTCTATAAATGATAATAATAATAATAAAAAATAATTTGCTGAATACAGTAACAAAAATTAAGGCAAAAAGGCATGCAACTTAAAGTAGCCTGTGCTCAGAGAGGATCGATGTAGATGATGATAAGAATGAGCAGGGTCTTTTGAAGTTTGAGTGGAATTTTACCTGCACGGTGCAGAGCAGTGGCATTTCCTCCACTAAGACGGAGGACCGTTGCCCCACAGCGCAAAAAAGAAAAAGAAAATGACAATAACTATCGTTATTATTATTTTAATTTTTCTATTGCGTGCAGTCAGTGGAATTGTTCAATGTGGGGCGGAGCTGGCTAGAGCAGGGGAGGAGTAGTTTGCACTCCCTAAGTGCGCATGAACTGTTTGGGCGTTCCTCTTGGGCCGACGAAACAGTTCATGCGCACTTTGCATATTCCCCACCAGGCTCAGTTAAACAGCCTGGTGAGGAACATGCACAGTTTCTGTGTTCCCATTTGAGAACCGAACCATTGCGCTCAGACGAATCATAATGCTGTATTGCAGCGTTGTGATTGGCTCAGGGGATCCTGTGAGCTGGGTGCTTCCTGGTGGCCAGCTGGACTGGAGAAAGGAAGAGGACGCAGGGGAGGCGCCGGCTGGCCATTACAAGGTAAGTGTGTTTTTTTCTTCAAAATTACACCTCCCTCGCCCCCCATCGCCCCACCACCCCTGTCCGGTAGCCGCAGCTACTGGCACAGAGTAGGCTTTTAGAGATAGAAGGTATTCTAAGAATGTAAAACTGTATGATGAAACACTATTTGTATGTGAGATAGTGCTTTATCGGGTACTTTAACAGGCACTAGAATTGGGACACACTATCTGCTAAGATGCTTCTTCTAGCCCACTGCTTCAGCAAGGACAGCTAATAAGCTCAGGGATTGGAAGAGTAATGTACAGGCTGGGAACATAAATAGGGAAATACTGAGAGATGTAGGCTGCACTTGAGGGAATGTCTTCTGATGTTCATCCTTAAAGTTTGACTCACAGAAATTATTAGAAGGGCAAACTGGGATCTATTTAGATACCCCTGATTTGGCCGGGAACAAAATGGTGGTGAAGATAAATTCCAAAGATAGTGGAAGCATATTGCCAGCACCATATGGCTTCAGGGTAAAGACCCAGATACTGAAGTGAGGAGCTTGGGGAAGAGTCTCCTTTAGAAATGTCATGAAGACATTTCTCAAGTGGCCGATGATTTTTGTTTCTTGTGAGGGTAGAACTGGGGGAGGGACTGTGGTTTGCATTGTTGAAGGTGAGGATGTTTCTGGCAATGGTCTGGTCTTTGTCTATCCATTACTGTTTCTTCAGGAAGGTGATGACAGCCAGGTGTAGAGAATGTGTATCATTTAGGAATCACAGGGGGTCACAGCTGTGACTCCTGGCCTGGCCTTAGTCACCTAGGAAACTGTTTTATCGCCCCCTAGCCTCAGAGGTGGCAGAATCAGTGCCAAGAACGCATGGGCCTCATACATGGACCAGCTCTCCTTGATTTCTGCCCCTTCTTTCATCGTACCAATAATAAATAATAGTCTATTATTCACTCTTACTGTGATAAACAAATTCGAATAACAAGAACTGGAGCAAGACCTTCACTGAAAAGTAAAAAACAGGTTTTCAAATGTATGTTGTATGCATGCTTGTAGGTGAGAATGTGTTTGTGTGAATCAGACAGCATGCAAATGTGTGAGAATGTGTCTGTGTGTGGCCATGTGCATGAGTGAAAGTGAATGAGAGTGATAGGCAGTGACTGAGAATGTCAGTGAGTGACAGTAACTTTAAGTGCGTGAGAATGAATAAGAGGGAATGTGAAGGAGTGCTAGAGAATGTGAGGCAGAATGAGTATGAATAAGAATGAGAGGAAAAGACAATGAATGAGTGTAACTGTGAATGAGAAATAGTGAGTCAAAGTGAGCGATAAGTGAGAGTGGGTCCAAATGAATGTGAGTTTGAATGGGTGGCAGTAAAAGTGAATGGGAGAGCGCGTGTGAATGAATGAATGAGAATGTGTGATAAGAAGTGAGAGTGGATGAGAATGGGTGAGTAAGAGTGAGCGCAAATGAGCGAGTACGAATATATGAGAGTCAATATGTGAGAGTCAAAGTTAAAATAATTCAGTGAGTGTAAATGAGCATGGATGAGGAAGAGTATGTGCAAGAGTGTGAGGGAATGAGAATTAATGCGATGGAGTGCAAATTAGTGAGTGGGGGTTATTACAAATGTGGCGCTATGCTTATGAGTATGCCATTGGCCCTTTCATAATCAAAGTAATTCTTGGCTCATAGAGGCACAGAGGGGAAGATAGTGGTGTTTCATACTGGAGGCAATTCTTAGCATGGCAGGCACTTGTCACAAAATACTGGCACTGGCATACAGGAGATCATTGTGGGCATTATAGGCACCTGTAAAACATAAATGATACTAACATACAAGAGGTAATTCTTGGCACACCGGGCACACAGAGTAAAATTCTGGAAACTCTTGGCATAGGGGGCATAACTTTGTCATGTGGGAAGAGGAAATCATGACAAAATGCTGGCCCAGACATACTGGACTTAAGAGTCAGTTATTGTATATGGACAGCATTAATGGCCAAATCCTGGCACTGGCTTATTGTATGCAGTTTATGGCATATGCTGCACCCATGGCTTAAGATCGGCACTCGTGACTAAATGCTGGCCCTGGCAGAATGGAGGTAATGTTAACATATGTGGGTGCCCATAGCACATTTTGAAAAAATGGGGTCAACTCCTGGGGTGCGTCAGGTTTCCTTGGCTTGGCACACCTTATAGGTACTTAATTATTTAATGAGTGTTTTTTCACAGTTTGTGTTTATTAAGCAAACAAGTGAAAATTGCACATTCAAACGAACTAAGATCCATTTTTTTCAAAATAACTTTGTAGAAAGAGTTCTGCCCCCCAGTGTGATTTCACATCTACATCCTGAGATCTCACCTTTCATCATCTCCCACGTAATCTGCCTTATACTTTCTTAAAGGCCACCCTTTGGCTTTCCTTAAAAGGAAGATCACTGTTGTGGTTTGTTATCTGTATAATTGTTGTGGAATTTGTTGTGAGACAAAATGTGCATAGTGTACCATCTCAGGAGGTTGACAAGGCTTGAATATTGGTGTATGATTGAGAAAGTTTTCCTAGTCTATCGATACAGTGGGCTATGGAATAAAGGCGTCTGTATAGCATGCTAGGGCTGGAAATTATAATATGCAGTAATAGCGTGGCTGTCCATGAGGGTTGTCCTGACATAGAACCACTGTCATGTGAGAGGTTAGCTTGGTGAATGTTCTGTGACTGTGTCAAAGATAGTCTGAGTGTTGTATTTCTGTACATTAGCAGCTTGCCGGGCTGACTGTTGTATAGCATGTTAGGCTCTATACAATATGTTGCTTTCATGTAACTTTTATATAGCAGTATGGCATATGTGACTTCAAAGTGAGTTGAGAAGACTCAAATGGTAGACTTGAGCGCTTGGCGCTGGTGTACGATCATTGGAGCTGGAGCTAATATCACTATAGCCTTATAGCCCGCCGTAGAGGGCTATACCGGCTATTAAAGGCCCTCTCCAGTGTTAAAGGCCCCGAGCCGAAGGCGAGGGCCTTTAACAAGGGAGAGGGACTTTAATAGCAGTATAGCCCATCTACGAAGGGCTATAAGGCTATTAGAACATTCTGTCACTAGAAGACAGAATGTTCTAACAAAAAAAACAAAGCCTTTTGGAAGCGTGAGGGGATTGGAATCCCATCAGGTTCCCTGAAGCCTTTGTTCACAGCCAAGGCTGTGAACAAAGAAACATTGGAATGTTGGAGCTCCAGGCTTATACCAGCCATTATAGGCCCAGAGCACTCCATTGTTTTCAATGGAGCTCCCAACATTCCAATGTTCTAATAGTGAAGAAGACATAAGGTTTTGGAAGATCTCCTGGAGTTTGAGGCGATCATTTGACAACATGGATCCTTGTATAGCATGTTTGGAGTTTGAGTGATGGTTGTAGGATGAGCAGTACCTGACAACATGGCTCTAGTGTACAAATAATATGCTCTGAGAGGGAAGACCTTGATTGTTGTAATATGAAACGATAATGCTGTTACTAGATCACTTGGTTTGGGAGAAAGCCCTTGAGTGTTATTGTCTGGAGAATGTATTTGAAACAGTTGTTTTATCGTGTGATTACTGAAATTTGTCATGATGCTGGGATCAGTTTAGCTTATTTTAGAATAGGTTTTTTCTACCAGTATTATTTTTAATGCATTCATATTGCTACATGCATACGTGTTTCAGGCTCAAAGAATTGACTACCACTTGTTCGTAGATGATACACAGATACAAATAAATGTCAAAATAATTTACATGTCTATCACAGATATCTCATGCAAAAGAACAAATGATGGACGTAATGCTGAACAATGTCAATCACTCCTCATCAGTCATAGATCTGGGTCTAAAGCCATCATTTGCTCATCACGCTATTTCAATATGGACCCAGCCATATGTAAACCAGTCTTGACCCTGCTCCCCATGGGAACAGACCAGCCCGAACGGTCAGGCCAGGTCCTCCCTGGACCTGAAACAAGCATCCATGGACCGGTTTCAGGGTACCGGATAGCTCAGTAAGTCAGAAACAACTTGGGGCACTGATGAAAATAAATAGTCTAATTTTAGTAGTGCAGAGGCAGAAATCCATCTTTTTATTCGTAACAAACAAAGTGACCCTTTCGTGTTCAACTGGTCATCTCAGTGGAATATTCTCTCCTCTTGTTACATACAGCTTGGACTTTCGGGTCCTATTTTCCTCAAACCTCTCCTTTGGTCATTCTATTGGCCGTGTCATCATCGAACATTCCCTCTCAGTGAAGTAGTACACGTGCCCTTCTCCCGCCCTTCCTGTAGAAAGACATATTATCAGTGCAATCGCTGAATTTAAATTAGGCTATTGTAATTCACTCTACTTAATAATGCACAAAGGGCTGATTAACAAACTTCAATTAGTACAGAACCTGGCTGCTAAAATCATCATCTGCAAGAAAAAGATAACACATCACCTATTTGTTTAAATAACAATTAGCTATGCATGTTTAAGAGAACTGACTTCAAAGGCCCCTGTTTAAAGCTTTCTTGAAATCATGCGTATTGTACCTCCACTATCCCATGGCCCCAGAGAAAGATGATGACGTTTCACTCAAGATAGCACTGTTGCATCAAACATCTGAGACAAGAAGAGACACAACAGACCCAAAATTACCTTTTGCCTTTCTGAGACTGATCAACGAGTTCATTGACTTAAGCTAGCGTGACCAATATAATGCATTTGCAAGGCACAACAGAGAATGTGGGGTGAGTTTGTTGACATATTCGTCCTGTTTGGGAGATTGACTCTCATGGCTATTGGTTCCTAATTGGGTTTTCAGGTGTCGGATGGTTTGTTTTGTGTACCCGAATCTGGTAACCAAAGATAGTGTGCTTATTTGTACTATCCACATTCTCCACTTTGGGTAACTTAGTGCTATTAAATGATGTATATATTGTCACTCATTATGACAGTCAGTGCTTAATTTGTCCAAAAAAATAAGTACCAGGGCTCTGGTCAGGAGGCCAGTGGAGCTTGCACCACACATTGCCCCTCTCAGTGCTGCCTATGATAGTAACAACACAACTATTAACCATCACAATCCTACAAGTGTGACAATTAAGACTATTCAGGCCCCCAAAGTTATAAGAATGGCTTGTGCCGCTCGTAATAGTAATTTTTAATGTAGATTGAATTATTAATTAACTATTGTTGTGATCATATCTAAATTAGCCTAACAACGCCATCTTGTGACAGACTGTCAAATGCCGGTGTTAAAAAGTGCCTGTGCGGAGTACCGGAAACCACTGGCTCAAATCAAGCACTGATTGACAGTGGATATTCTATTGATGTCAGACTAAGGCTTTGTGAAAACACTAATATTTTTATCTTTCCAACAGAGACCTCTGCAGCAGAAACATCAGTCCACTCAGTCACGTCAATTAAGCATAATTGGATTTCTTCAGAGGAAACCATAAAAGCAGAATAGATATAATAATCAGTTGAGATTTACAAGACTAAACATCGTATATAAACTAGTTAAATATACAGCATTATTGATTAGAAATTCATTTCTTTCGGCAGCAATCGCTAACATTAAACAGAATTTATCATAAAATACAGACACTTTAACATCACCAAAAATATATAATCTAATGGCCTTTCTACAATTGATTTAAAAACCTTACCATAGACACTCAGTCACCAAAGCCAGATAACTCTGAGACCAGATTACTTTTGTTTAGAAAGTGATTTGAATGCCAAATTGTCCCTCTTTGTGCCACTGTCAGACTCCTGATATTTCAGAAGGGCACTGCTAAATTCATGTGGCATAACTATGGTGCTAGGTCCCCATGGTAAGAACATGGACCTGGTGTCAGGTTACTTGTTTTTAGGACGTATCGATTATGCCAAGCACTCTGTAAAATATGATGATCCTGGAGTCAAGGTTCACTTGTCTGAGTAGTTTTCTCTAGAGTCGGATTTCTATATTTGAGAAACGGTGTTAGATTTCTTGTGCCTAAGAAGGAATCTCTTGGGTTTGAAAAGGTGTGACTCGATTAGCAGGCTGCTTTATGAAGTTACGTTAGTGAAAGTCGCTCAAAAATGTAACAGTAACAACCTAGCGCAACCTCTAGAACACGCCAGTTGGATAGGACACAAATTACTTCCGGAATAATGACTAGGAGAAAGAACTTGGTATTGTTACTTTTATCAGAATTACTTCATTCAATGAAATGCACAGTAAACAAAAACAAACGCTGTCAACATAAGGTATTTAAATGGATACAGGGTGAATAAAGTGACAATGGGGCTTCAGTGCTCAACGGGTGTACAATATATACAGTGTGGTCTTGATTGGCTATGTTCAAGTTTGGATCACTGAAGCACCATTGTCACTTTATTCACCCTGTATCCATTTAAATACCTTATGTAAGTAATTTGTGTTCTATCCCACTGGCATGTTGTAGAGGTTGCTAGGTTGTTACTGTTACATTTTTGAGCGACTTTTAGTAACGTATTTTCTACCCGACATAACCACTTTTGTTCAATTGAAACTTACCCAGGTTCTGAGGGACACAGGGTTACCCCATTATTACCTATTTGCTTTATGAAGTTGGTGTGGACCCTGGGAGTGTGAAATTCAAATTATGCTGAGAAAGTCGTGCAACACTGTCAGCTTTGCTCTTCACGAAGGTGCAAAGTTGTCACTTTCATACAAATTTGCCTGCAGGAGAAAAAAACACTTCTGTGGGAATATTTTGTAAAATCCATTTTAGTGGAAGGTTTCCGCCAAGGAAGTTTTTTTCTATTGTTAAACAGGGTTTCAGCCTATTTTTTTAATTTTATTTTTATTTTTCAAACTTCTTCAAGGTTGCAAAACTTTTAGAAAACCTTCTCAAATGGTATAATAAAAAATACTACAATTTTGCACTACCTTCGATTGGAGCAGAGCAGGCCAGTCTTCAGAAAATGCCCCTGATATTCCTCCTTCAAGGAAATCCTTTGAAAAAGAAATTGAACCCTATACCCTGGCACTCCTCGATGTAGGATTTTCGAGTTTGAGAAGCTGCTGCTGGTCAGTGATGTTGGTAGAGTTTGAAGGGTTAAACTCTTATTTGACAATATGTCTTAGAAGGAGACTGTGTTATTTGACACTGGCCTTTAGAACGTCACATTATACGTCTCCTGCAATAGAACCAGTTCCTTTCTACGAAATGTAAATTTTGAGGGGTAAGCTTTAGAGCTGAAGTAACTTTGCCTCGTTTAAATTAATAATGTATGTCTTCTAAATATTTCCTTGTAAAATGAATTGTAGATACATATCACAATTCTACTATTAAATGGTGAGGGAAAGTGTATATTTCAGCATAGAACAGCAAAGGATGAACATTACTGTGAAAGGCTTTTAACCTTTCTCAGGGCTTGAAGTGGGATGAAAAAACTGGGGCGGGGGGTTCTCAAAGGGACGTGGCCAGTGTAATTAAGGGCATGGCTTAAAAACACGTAACTTAAAAATCTGTGCTTAGCATAGTGTGTCACCCGACTTTTATTTTGCTGTTTATGTCATTGTATCCAGATATATGATACAAGAAGTAACATCATACCTACAACAAGTCAGGACTGTTGGCGTTGTCAATGGTTGTTAGTTGCATAAGATAAATAAGCTGCAACTATGGCTTTAATATAATTTTGAAAAAGCTTTGACTTAAAGGCCTGGTGACACCAAAACAATGTTGCTGCTCCTTAGTTTTTAAAAAGAGAAGGGAAACCCTGAGAGAAAATGACGCTCTTTAAAGGATTTCCCTTCCCTTACAACCCTCACGTGGCATGATGTCATCCCGTAACTTCTCCACTAGTGAGAAGTGCACACACGCTCAATGTGGTGCCTGCTGCCACTGCAGTCCGGAATAAAAACAGAACGCCTGTGCCAGGGAACAAAACAGAGCCCGATAGAGACCTGTTTCAAGGCCCCCCTTTAAAAAAGTGCCGGTGCTCAGACCCGGTGAGACCAGGCCCACTTAAAGCCCTTACCTTTGTGTTGTGGTTGACATCTGCGTTAGATTATTCCTAGAACCTGTTATCAGATAGGGACCATGTACAAATCAAAATGGTAGCATTGCATTTGCTCCTTACTGGCCTGTGTGAATATAGAGATTACACACTATTGGACTGATGTACGAAAAGTTTTTCCGGTTGCAAACATTCTGAATGAGTGTTTGTAACCGCAAAAGTGTTTTACTATGTGATAAAGCCGTTTTAGGAGTCAGTACATTTTCACCTTAGATAGCTGTGTGATTCCATACTGAATCGCTATTTGGAAGGGGCATTATGTAATCATTACTTACAAAGTGCCATTTGGTATGAGGTATATCAAAGTTTTGTGAGAAAATCTGTCCCAATACATTGGAAAATGACTGACTCCCAAGTTGAGGTTGTAATGCATTCCTCTTTGTGAATGTTAAAAAAAAATGTTTGTTAGAGCATACACACAAGTGTAGGATACCAATGCCAACTCTCAAACAAACCTTTTACTAAAAGAAAGATTTTTTTGAAACAGCATTGTTTCCTTTAAGAAAATGGACAACTTTTTTTTATATCTACATTTTTTTTATAAGGCAATCACAGACTTGGTGGACCAAAATCTCTGTGATGGGCACCGATCGGAGTGAAATTCAGTTTGCAACTGTAAGAAATGTGGTTGTTGGTTGCATGGGGTGTGAGCCCTGGTCAAGCAGCAAGCACAATCCTTGTCAGGGTAAGGCACAAGCAAACCCCAAATTAACTTGTTCTCAACCCCCTTTTAGCTTGGCACAGAGCAGTCAGGCTTAACTTAGAGGCAATATGTAGAGTATTTGTGCAACACTTCAAACAGTAAAACAGTGACAATAGCCCACTAAAAAAAGATCTCACAACAGGTTCGAAAAATGTAATTTTAATTTAATAAATACAACAAGACTAAAACGACAACAAATCCAATGTGTAGAACTGGAGGCATTAACTACAACAGCAAAGGTGCACCACCACATTTAGCATTCAATATTAAAGATTCACCAAGAGTGGTATTCCTCAATTGGATATTCTTTATTTCAAAAACACGGTTGAAGCACCATACAGCCGACGCATTTCGTCCCAACAGGGGGACTTCTTCAGGGCTGTTAAACACAAATACACAAAATGGATAATATATAAGATCTTGTGTTTCACAAACTACATAAATACATATAAATGAACACTACAAATTTGTAAACACTTGCATATAAACAGATAAAATATGTTAAAAATGTCTTTTTTTTTTAAGTAGAAGACATTATGAGTTTTTCTCTTCATTGTGTTTCCAAATAACTGTTTCACAATGAGTTCGCTCAATATTTTAATTTAAGCATAAACATTTCATGACAGACAGCATTGGAACAGAGTTTGACAAACGCCTGTGGTCTATAAACCAATAGTCTATAAATCACAGTTTGAGCATTCTTATCTGAATGTTCTCATGGTTGGCAGCCCCATATATCTAATAAAATGATGTCTATTCACAAGTTTAAGGGGTAGAACAGATATGAGAAAGAGGAGAAGGGAGGGGAGAGGATAAAAGAGGGAGAAACCGAACTAAGTGAGCTAAGTCAAAAAAAGGTTACTAGACTTGAGATTCTAAATATATGTACATATATGTACCTTTTGCGAATGATGTTGAAATCAACAAATGTTGGGAACACCGGGATGAAAGGTATGGCCCATAGTTGGCATCCGTTTGCCTCCTTGTCTGCAGGCCACAAATGACAAGGTCAAAGTGTTAATTGCAAGTCAACTACCCAAAGGTGTCGATAAAGTTGGATCTGACAACCAAGGTGAAAAAGTAGAGGTAATATTCCAAGACTCTCTAGGGAAGAATCCCATGGATTTAAACAAGCACAACTATCCTTAAGATTAGACTCTAGTTGTATTCAAGTCGAATTGTATCCGATAATATTTGTAAAGGTCTGTGACAGTGAAGATTCGAGTCAGTGGGTTGATTTTCCTATTAAACAAATAATGATAATGCATATGATTACAGGGTGTGATGAAATCTTAGATCTCTGTTGATAGAAATGATTGATTAGATAGGGAACAATGTTTTTAACATTTCAATTGAATACGGTCGATTGATGCTGCTGGGAATACCGACATCCACAACAAAGAAAAAATATATAAATATAGTTCAAAATCTCACTTCTAGTGGTGTACGTCAGACTTAAGATCAATGTCTAAATGACACCCCTAAAGCAAGAAGGAATTAAAAGATCAATGAAAAGTTAGCTTCAAAGTATGTAAAAAGATGCCTCAAGAAGTTTGTATGATGCGATGAACACATTTCTTCCTGTGCCCATATTTCACGTTTATATATAATAATATCTATTTAGAACAAGACGATTATTTTCAAAATTTAATAGCAAATACATACGCTCCTCGAATCAATTGTAATGAGATAGTCCAAAATATTTCCAAGAAACTGAAGAGGGGTAGGCAGATAATGCCGCTATCTGTAAGAGATGTAATAGGACGGCACATTAAACTTTGTATCAACCGATAATAGACAGTAAGTGGTGTACTGATTGGCCATATGCCAAGAATAACCACCCATCGCTAATATTAATGACCTAGTAATATCTGGGTCACCAATGTCCAGCATTGCTGGCCGGAGTAAGAACATAGATCTTAACTTTACGAAAAGAGAGGTAACCTCAATTATAATTAACACACAAACGGAGATACAATGGACAAAGATGTATCAAACTGCCTCTATTGTTGCCTGTTAGAAATGGCTTCCAAAAGGACATACCCTCTACCAAAAGATTATTAAGAGTATTAGACAATTTGCATCGGGGTAAGAGAGCCTTCAATCCCATCATAGTGACTGATCTAAGACATGCAGTTCTACCATTTACCCCTGTAAGGTCCAAACGAGCAAGGCCACAATAACCCAACGGGCGACTTACCGGTCTATAATAGGACCGCAGAGCAAACCTCCAAAGTTACCGTCCGCGATGCGTCCTTCTGCAACATTAAAGGACTTTGGATTCACGCTTCTTATATACATAGTTTTAACGAGTCAGATTAGCAACACCTGTGTATCCCGCGGGCCAAGGGTTGCATTTACTCCGATCTGAGTAAAAGAAAATGCTGCAGCCATCTTTTAATGTCCAATGTTGGATACTTCTAATAGAGAGAGGGTTTTACTGTGGCAATACAGAAAGTTAAATTGCCATGACAAGTGAAAACTACTTTTTATATCTAACTAATGGTAATTATAGTATTATCAGCGGAATTACGAATTTAGGAGCCAAAATTGTCCATATTCAAATAGAAACGAGTAGATTGATTCTAAAAATTCACAGGCACGTTTGAATAGGCGTGCACTAATTTGGAGGCTAAGAAATAAGTGAAATTTAAGATTTAGAAACCGAGTAACGTGAACCCAAATAAAAAATGAAAATAAGGTCCGTGTATATAAGGCGCAAGAGTAGCGGCCATCTTAGATAGGTCGAGTAATCTGAAACTTCCTTTATAGCCAAAAAGCTGAACGGTAAGAAGAAGTTGGAGGAGGAAACAGAGGATGGCGGAGCACATAAAACAATTGTCAAGAAATGATTCGAGTGCACACAGATCATTAACTTTCATTAGGATGCACTTTTTCTCACTGGTTGCTCCCATGTGTGTTATTTTCAACTAACACCAAAACTAATTGAAATACACACAGAACATTAGCTTTTCATTAGGATACGCATATTCTCACTGGTGGATCCTTTGTGTGTTATTTATGTAGTATGTGTCTGGGGTTAACCGTTACAGTGTCAAAACTGGAACCCCCCTATAATCTATTTCTTTTTCTTCCAAGAAGAAAGTATATGAAATATTGAATCAACTATATACGAGTTTGCTATACCTTGGTTGCTCCCCTCCTGATCATTAGAATGCTATGAGTAGACTTAGAGAGCAAGGGGCAACCCTATGGTCTCCTTAATACTCTAGTTGTCTGGAGAATGCATATGTATACTTCTTTATGTTAGAATGATCAGTGCTTTAGGTTATTCAAGAAAATAATGTAATTCGTCCTCAGTGTTGTGCCCCAGTTCAACGCATCGTTATCTACATATCCAGCCTGCCTCCTTCTGTCTCAGGGCCAATTCCCTGTTGCCACCTCGAGGGTGCAAAGGTTCATGATCAATGCCTAGAAACCAGAGATTGTCTTCTATCATATGGTTTTCTTGAATGTGATATGTCAATGGGTATTTTAGATCCCAATTGCGTCTTGCCCGAACATGCTCCTGGATTCGAATTTTCAGGGGTCTCTTTGTGCTACCCACGTAAATCTTGTTGCAAGGGCAACCCAAGATGTACGTGACGTATTTTGAATTATAGTTGATTAGATGATCTATTGTGTATTTTCTTTTTTATTGAAACTGAAATCTTTCGTTTTGTTTTTTCCAAATGTACACGTTGCATCTGTTACACGTGTAAAAACCTTTTGTTGTTGGCGTAAGCCAACCCGGTTGCTTAGGGGTTACAACATAACTGGGACATAAGGGCCCAGATGTAGGTAAATCACCTTTACCGATTTTGAAATACCGAATTTTACCGATTCGGTATTTCAAAATCGGTAAATGGGATGTAGGTACCAACATCTGGATTTGTTACTGATTCCTTAAAAATTCAGTGTTTACCGATTCGGTAAATACCGAATCGGTATTTGCTATTGAATCCTATGGGCCTTGAAGCCCATAGGATTCAATTCAAATACCGATTCGGTATTTACTGAATCGGTAAATACCGAATTTGTCAAGGGTGCAGGGGGTTTCACTTTGACACCCTCTAGCACCCCCAAAACGGGCATGTGTGCAATGTGGCACACAGATATGCCCTAAGGGCACGTCTGTCTGTCACATGGCACATGTGTACATGCACAGATGTGCATGTACACAGGAATCGGTATTTTACCATGGATTTGTATTCCATGGTAAAATACCGATTCTGAAAGCCATGTGCCAATGGAAAATTGGCTACCCACATATCAATCTAGCATTTTCGGTAATTTTACTGAATCGGTAAATATTATCGATTCGGTAAAATTACCGATTCGGTAATAATACCGATTCGGAAAAATTACCGAATATGTGCACCTACATCTCCATAGCCCTTTACTGATCGGAAACGGCCGAAATCGGTATTTTCGGCCGATTCCGATCGGTAAAGGTCTACCTACATCTGGCCCAAGATGTTTCAAAGGTTTTTGCCCCTTCTATAAAAGATTTTTGGTTTTGGTGCCACAATGCCTTGTAGGCTCGGTATGTTTACAAGCAGGTGCGAATGCTTTCTCAAGACATTATACACTTTACTGCTGCGATCAGTGAACTGTGTGCCGAAGGCTACACTCCTGTCTTTGTTATTTTTTCTCATAGCAGGTACAAGAGTAGTCTTTCTCATTACTTTCATCACTTTGTTGTTTGCCTTTTTGAGGGTATCCCTCGGATATCCTCTATCAAAGAAGCGTGTCTCTGATTCCTTTATGATTATACGGAATGTTTCATCCGGACTACAATTGCGGCGTATCCAAATCATTTCCCCATAGGGGATGTTATCAATAACATGTTGGGGGTGAGCTCTTTCATAATGTAAGATGCTGTTGCGTGAGGTGATTTTGCGATGTGTACAACTATGTATACAATTCTCCTGAATGTTACATCCAAGTAGTCAATGGATTGCCTATTGTATTCAATCGTGAAGCGTACATTGAATGGATTATCATTTAAATATGTGAAGTATGACATCAACTCTGGGGCAGGCCCATCCCAGATAATGATCACAGAACCGGAGGCATTGAATTTTAAAGTTTTAGGTAAAGAAAGCACCAAAAGGTGTAAATCACCAACTGTGGATATCTGGTTGCGCCGAGCTGTGACAAAGTCATAAGTTCAAACTAACCGCCGCCATGGAGTGCATGCCGGCTACAGCAACTCAGTTAGGCTTGCTGAGCAAAAGTCCCTTCTATCCTGGTTTGCGGAGCATTGCGTTGATCTGCGTTGAAGATGCATTGTGCAGCCAAGGCAATGCATCTGTTCCAGGATGCAGCGAGGCTGCAGTGCAAGGCCCTGTTTCATCGACATTGAGGATCCCGTTGGTTAGACTTGAGATGCGAAGTCCTGTGTCTGGGATGAAACGTGCAGTCAGGGTGATGCTTTGGCTCCGAAGAGGTGAGAGGCTATGATTAAGAGTCTGTCGTTGTCATCGGGGCTACCGTTAATGAGAGATGGGAGGGCCTGCACTAGGAAAGCATTGCACAGCGGCAGTTCCAAGGGCAATGCCATTGGCGTCAATGATTCAAGTCTTTGCACTAGGTCCAATCCACACAGTGGTGGCGATGCATCGACTCTGCTTGGGGTTGCGCTGCAACAGAGGAGATGCATCAGTTCTGCTGGATCCACTGGATTACATATCAACTTAGGCCCACTTCCAGGGGTCCAGGACTGGGACAGCACCACTTAGCAGGGCAGAGTCACAGACGACAGAATCCATGTGCAGATGCAAGGTTGTTGAAAGCCTGTTATGTCCCTGAGGCTTCAGATCAGGAGGCCAGCCAGCAAGCCCTTGGAATCACTCTGGGTTCTGGGTTCAAGAGATGCAGATCAAATCTTTCTCACCCAGGGAAGAGGGTAGCAGGCAGCAGATTAGCACAGCAAAGCAGGAGTCCAGCAGTGTGCAGTCCAGAGAGTGGCAGTTCTTCAGCAGCACAGCAGTCCTTTGAAGAGTAGCCACAGGTCCAGAAGTGTACTGAAGTGGTGATGTCTGAGGTCCATCTTTTATACTTAGTGCCCTAGTTCTGGAAGGTGGGAGAAGTTTCCAGTCAGTGGCTTGGAAGTGCAAGAAATTCCTGAACTCCCGTTCCTGGCTCCAATCTGGCTGCAGTGACAATGCAGAGTTGATAGGCCCTTTGTGTGTGGACAGGACACAGCTTATTCAAAGGATAGTGAGTCTGTGTCAAGCTCCTCCCTCCCATCCTGCCATTGATGGTCCACCTTGGCTTTCCAGGAGGAATACACAAATTTCAGCTGCCAGCTACCCAGTTATGTGACCAGAGACAGGTTGCATGCACCAAATTGCTAAGACAAGAAAATTCCAACTTTGTAAAAGTGACCTTTTCAGAATTGCAAATTCAAATCTGACTTTCCCATAGGTTAGGGTTTTAAATTGTGTTTCCAGAGACACCAAACATGAACCAGTTATCTCTTTCAATTTGGAAATAACACTGCAAGAAGGAAATTCCAATGTTGCCCAATGAGAGAGATATGCCTTGCAGTGGAGACTTTTTGAGAGTTTCGGATTTGAGAGCTTTTTACATCCAGAACATGTAAAAACTTTAAAGTACATGTGCTACCTTTTATATACACTGCACCCTGTCCTCTGGGCTGTCTAGGGCGTACCCAATGGGTGACATATAATATGTAAAAGAAGGGAATATTTTGGCCTGGCAAAAGGTTTACTATGCTGGGTCGAAATGGCAGGTTGAAACTGCACACACAGGCTCTGCAATGGCAGGCCTGAAACACGTTTAAAGGGTTACTTGGGTGGGTGGCACAATCAATGGTGCAGGCCCAGGCACAGGTAGTGACACTTTACTGGGGACTTATAAGTAAATCCAATATGCCAATTGGAGATAAGCCAATATTGCCATGTTGTAGAGGAGACTGGACTTTAGCAGTGGGTAGCAGTGTTAAAGTGTGCAAAGTCCTAATACCAGGAAAAACGAAGTCAGTAAAAAATGGAGGATGAGGTCTAAAATGTGTGGGGGAGACCACCCTAAAGCTGACAAGACCAACATCGACCTACCTCATGTATATTCAATATATTCATGCAGTAGGTCATATTGTGATCCACTCCGAGTCAGACTTTAGCAAACTGACCTATTAGTACAAAGTTAGGTTGGTTAAATTGTTTACTGGTAACAGAACTGGTCTGTGCGACATTCGCATTGATAGCTTTTGGATAATTGCATTACATGAAATTCAATCCATCATTCAATCCATCATTTAGCTCTATATTTTACCTTAAATGCTTCCTCGAATACATTTTTAATGCAATTACTCATTTTGTGTAAAAAAAAATGGTGTTAAAAGCACAGTGTCGCTAGCAACAGCCTCTCACATTCTAGCCATTTGTGTTATTCCTGGGCACTTGCTGCAAAATTTTACAATCAACAGTGCATAATTACTTAATATGATTTAATAGCATAGTTTCTGGAATTTTGTGGAACAAGTCCAACATGAAATCCCTGAAATTACGTAATTACTCAAACGTAAATTCAAATTTGCCTGGGCCTAGTTGCAAATTGCAACCAGATTTTTGTGAATAGTAATTACTAGATCAGGCACTATGTTGTTTGCTTACCTCACTCATGATAGCAACGTCAAAAGTTTAATCCTAAGACCTGAAGGAGCTTGGCACCAGAAACACTATAAAAGTTTCCACCAAAGTTGACAGGTGCGAATGTTTAGTTAGGGGTAATTCTAAGGGTGGGCGGTGAACTCCGCTCTGCCAGCGTAGTTTGCAGCATTTTTCCAACTCTGTCCTCTACTAGGAGCGTGGAGTTCGGCAAAAACTCTGATTCCACCCATGCCTTTTAGTGACCATGGCACAGCGGAAGCACACACTGTTTAATGTTGTTGAACACCCAAGGACGGCATTCCATGGAGCTCAGCGAGCTACAGGCTAGCAGCATGCAATTATTTTCTGACTATGTTGATGACATCACTTTTCCTATAAAATTTGAAACGAGTGGTGCAGTTTTGAGCATCTTGTTTGAACTCATGCCCAACCTTAGCCATTTCAGTAGCTAGCTCGAGAGTGGCTCTTCCCGTGCCCCCCTTCGCCCCCCCCCCCCCCGTTGCCCCGACCGCCTGACCCGGCCATCTTTGCCTTTGACACAGTAATGAAAACACTGTCTGCCACTTCACCTTTTAGCAATATCTCTAATTGCCAGTATCAGTGGACAGACAAGAGCCCAATCCACATTTCAACAAAGGCGTTCATTGGGGCTCCGCCTGCAAGAGGTGGTTGAGCAGAGCTGGGGTGCTGGCACTGCAGGGCCTAGAGCAAACATGAGTTTGAGCGAGGGACTTGAGGGTGCCATGTGGCAAGCTGGCTGGCCTCATTCACGCCAAGGCTGCACTTGGGCGTGTGCGTACCTGAATGTGCCAAACATCGCCTTGACTTTCTTCCGTGCAGCACAGGTATTCAACAAACATCAGGGTGTTGCCTTCCTGTGCGCTCTCCTTGGCAATTACTAATGTCTTTCTCCTTCTGGCTACTTTAGTTCTCGACTATCAGTATGTGCAGGCCATGTCAGAGGGTCCTGAATATGGGTATGGATGGTGTGAGAGAGGAGGCGAAGGCGGCTGTGAGCTAGGGCGGAGTGTAACTTAGTGGAATTCCAAGGAGTTTTTATGCACCTCTGCAGAATTTCGCGTCGTGCAAGTCTGCAAACTCCGCCCACCTCATGTAATTATTTAGAAAACTAAGGGCAGATATATGAAAAATCCATTTGAAAAAAGTGGTTGCAAATTGCATACCTGCATGTGAATAGATTCTGATGTTGAGAACTGACCTAGGTACTAATAGGTTGATTCACAAAATCACCTTTTGTAGTGGGTCACAATTCGACCTACCTCATCAATATTCATAAGGTAGGACGCAAGTTATTCTGTTGGATCCCATCGTAGGCATGGGAGACTACTGGGGTCAGCAGACCTGTGTCTGTGATTACATTTAAATTATCTGTTTTTAATGCAGCTTGTGCTCCTTAAAAATAACGGATCTACATATGAGAAAAAAAGGGTACTTTTTTAACGCCTGTTAAAATGTTGGCAGTGGTCTCATGGACCACGGCTCACTCACTCCCAAATAAACCTTTTTTAGATTCACAAAAGGGAAAAGGTCTGATCTTGCCCCTTCACCTTTACAAATGGTTTGCCACCTCGTTGAGGATTCAGTAATCTATTAATGGTTGTGTCAAACCATTGAGGCATAGCATTCCGAATCGCAGTTTGAAAGGGATGCCTAAACATTGTCATCCCAAATTGCAATTCGTTTTGCACTTCTAAACCCATTTTGCTATTTGGCAAGCGCTTATCGAATTGCAAAAAGATTTAGTACATTTTTAAAAAAGCCATATCGTGCCATCAAACCCTGTGATTTAGTGAATCTCAGGCTTTGCGACCAGTGGTCTAGCTAAACCTACTGCCACCAGGGGTGGACTCTAGGTTTTCCGTTTGGTGCAGTTAAGAGCTGGGGGATGGCGCCCGATGGGCAGACTTGTTCAGTAGGGGTCTGGCGGCGGATGGACGACTTGTTCTCGGGGAAGTTGGGGCATGCGGACAATGGTAATCATCAGACACGACTTGCTCACCTCCGTTGCCCCTAAAAACAGTACTGCAACCCTCCCCCCCCCCATAACTACGCCACTGTTTTCAACTTCTAAATGACTTTGTACACCTGGCTCTAAGGTCTAAGTGAAGGCTCACCTTAGCGGAAAAAAGGACACGCAGGGGGTGCCTTCAGTCAAAATGGCCAGTCTCTCCAAGCTCAGCTCTATCACACTACTACTTATACTCACAACATCCAGGCACACTTTGCAGAAATTCTCTCATTCGCTCCATGTTAGTCATTTCAGATCAAAGGTTTTCTTGTGCTCTCCTTTTACAGATAATTCTGTTCTGGAGTGTTACTCTTTAGCCTTAGCTGCCGCTGCCAGTATTAAATGGTGCATCAGTCTTGGTGAGCCAAGATGCGGCAGCATAAACATCCAACTTTAATAGGAGCAGTAGAAGTCCTCTGCCCTAAACACAGTAACCAGTATGAGTGCCCTTAACACTAAGGGTTAATACTAGTCATGATAAATATTATTTTGGAACCCTGGCCCAGCTGTGGCCTGAGTCACAGGGGATGTATGTCAGTACAACACGATCAAAATGATCGCAGTACTTTACGATGCAGCCATTACAACGCAAGTCGTTACAACGACTTGCGTTGGAGGGCGCTGGATTGTGGATTAGTTTAATTTTCTATTCCAACTCCAGCCCACGTAACAGTACGGAAGGCGTTGGAATAGAAAATCAAACGATTCCTTTATCAATAGCGCCCTCCAGCGCAAGTCGTAGTAACAACTTGCGTTGTAATGGCTGCGTAGTAAAGGACGCGCGTTGTAAACACCACATCCTAAAGGATGTTTACCGTCACAGGAGATCTCAGAAGATGTGAAAAATAAGGCAGGGTAAAAACTCAAAAATATGCAGACGAGCTGTACTGATCTCACAACACAAGATTTGTGAGTCTCATTTAGAGCTGTGAAGCAGCGTTACCCAGATAACATCAGTATTAAATGCAAGCTAAAAAGTGTGCTTAATGGAAACTCTCAGTCTTTTACTGGCCTGATAATGAGGGTTGATCGTTTAGCCATGAATGGGCCTTTCAGGGAAGGGTTAGGCTGGTTTGTTTGTGGTTAGTGCCTTTCTGTAAAGGTTTAATAATCTAGAGAAAATGTTGGCATGCTCTCTAAAGACATACTAGCAATAGCGTCAGGAATTTGGAGGAATTAGGTGAATCCGTTCCATTGCTCTTGAGTGATGCCCTGGGAAGGGGCAACATTGGAAACAGAACAAGTGAAAATGGCACAAGTTGCAAAGTAAGGTAGTTGAGAGTAGAGGAACAAATTGGTATTAGTTACAGGTTAAGGGTGAAACAAATCCTCAGGACTAAGCACAGTCCATGCTGCATCAGAAGGGAAGCAGTGAAACTGTATGCATGTGTTGGCCCTTACATCTCGCCAATGTATAAGTATATGTGAGATGGCCAGCCAGTGAGCATGCCTGACTCATGCATATTTATTAGTTGTACCACCAATCCCCTCCTAGGCTGAAGACACCCTGGAGGAAAGGAGGGATCTGCTCTTGTGTTGTGTTAACATATTGAAAAGACCCTTACTTGAACCATTATTGTGCTCTTTATAATTCCGGATCTCTGATTGGCCAAACATCAAATAAATAAACATCAAATATTTAATATGGCAGCCTTCAACTATGGATTTATTGTTGCAGGTTAGAGGCGCTCATCCTTTGTACCATATCTATTGGTATATTTGCTTAAATGCGTAATTTCCACATATTGCTGATAGTTTTTCCAGAAGTGCAGGACAAAAGAAAATAGTACTTTGTTTGCAACATTTACATTTCAGCATTTGTAGTTTCAAATTTTACCGTATAGATATTCATATCCTATGGGAACGTTAATCACGCTGCTGCCATGACTCTACTTTCCTCCACAAATTTCAAATATACCTAAACCCCACAGCACTGTATAGAATGAACGGATACTGATAGGTATTAGGTGAGACGGTTGATGCAGAATAAGGCAGGAAATTGGGGCTGTGTCTCTTAACTGCATCTGCAGTGAGCCTTGCTCAAAGATTGTGTGGGTACATCAGAGGCTGGTGGGTGTTTGGGGGCCATAAATGTCATAATACCTGTAATAAACTTCTTAATATTAGCAGTCAGTGCCTTAAAGAGCCTAGTATAGTTTACAACAGTATTTCTGGGTGCTGCCGGCTATTTTATGCCAGCCTGGGCTGCCTCGAACCCCAGTCCCTCAGGCCTTTCAGAGGCAGTAACTCGTTATGATATCGCGATGTTTCCCTCCAGGCCTTCCACTGCTGGGTTAAAGCGTGGGCGCGAGCGCTGGCCGCGCGGTCAGGTTAGCTGACAGTCTCGGAGATTCCCGGCGGACTTCCGGCTCTGCGAAGACGCTGCGGCTTTGCCGTGTGCGCCGGCAGATGAGCTGTCGGATGAGATCTCTGCATCTCAATAACCGGCGCTCTCAGGGCGGACTGCGAGCAAATATTTGACATGGAAAGGCTGTTCTGCAATCATTTCTCCTCTGGCATCTTCTTCCCTGCCTCTCACGGAAGCCGCTGCTCCGGCGCCTCACAAGCCGCACTTCTTCCCCTGCGATTAGTCTCGGCCTTTGCAATTCAAGCGCTGATGATCCGGAGCCCAGTCTTGGCACCGGAGGACTGGTCTACTGGGAAATCACCAGCTTGCAGGCTGGCTGACACTGCCCCAGCCCTACTGCGCAATGAGTTCTGCGGGGCTTTTCGAATCTCCAGTCTGGGTCTATGTTGTAGTGCCCAGTAGCTCTTTACAGTATCTGGATTCTTAGAGGTTGTCGTCAGGTAATCCACGTATGCTATACCACCATCACAACCCCCCCCCCCCCCCCCCCCCCCAAAAAAAAAAAACAATTGCGTTCAACAGAAAAGAAGGATTCGACTGGAACCAACAGAGCCGAGGTTCATGAGATGTTTCCCTCTTGGTTCCTTCGACTAGAGGGGCAACTGGTCTGGCCGACTAGAGGGGCAACTGGTCTGGCCGCATTGCCAATCACTTATCTGTTCAGGCCTGTGGGGGTCTTTTGATCCCAATTACCATCTTTTCACCTCACTAAAGACAGGCCAGCATCATTTGTGTTAATTGTAACCTTTATGGGAACTCTCTTCACAGCCCCAGTACATGTGGACAAAAAGTAAGAATTAATCTTGCACCGGCACGTGTCTGTCCCTCCATAGCTTTGGTAGTATTGTACTGTAATTATATATATATTTACAGCATATCATACAACTAATGAGGCGCTGAAGTGCACTGTGGGTGATGCCTATTGTCTTTGCTTAGTCTGAAGCCTGTAGGTTTGTAGTGAGGCCCTTGGAGAATGTGTTCCGATATGTGTGGTTTTACCAGATCTTTCATCTTTATGTTATTATATGTCAATGAGATTTGATATGGAAGGTAGTAAATATAAGGCATTTATATGTTGGGTTGAAAGGGCGGGGATGTACGCTGTGACCTATATGGGGAGTATTTTGGGGTTGTGTGTGATTGGCTGTTCATATTGTGTCACATCACTCTTTTAGCAGCACTTGTGCATTAAGTGGAGCAAAGGAGAGCGAGAGATAGCTGTGCGCCACTCATGCCCACCTTCAATAGATTTGGCTCTCGTTCTTGCATATATATGAATCTCAGTCTGTGGTGTCCATGCCATCCTTGCGAAGGAAGTTCTGTCTGCTGCAGCATCACTCTGCCACCTTTCGGAATTCCAGAAGGTCTTAGATGTTTCTTGCCTTTTGCAGGAGGACGTTAAATAGTTTCCCTACCTGTACAAAGAAGGAGTTACCACTGATGCAATTCTTCTGGCAGTGGGAGAACGATATTCAAAGATTCTAGTCTAGAGCAGGGGGTTCCAGTGTGTGAGTATCTTTGCAATTTAAACTGGATGAAGGTTGTGCTTTGTCATGGATGGCCCTGTGGACAACGTAGAGTGCCTTCCCGGTGTAACGCCTGGTGAGTAGCCATTTGAGTGCTTGAAGAATTGGTGTTATGTGATCCCATTGGCAAAGATGTGAAGGTGTCTTGCTGCCACATTTTGGATTCTTTGTAGTTTTTAGAGTAATGACAACAGGGCTCGTAGGGTAGCATCCATTTGTGTAGTGAAGATGAGACATGGCAAGGGCACTGGTAGCCTGGAATTCTGTATGATCTCTTTTGAAGATTAATGTTGTGAACAGTTAATATGGTTTAAACCATGCTTCTTGGGATTTGGTACACATTATAGGAATAAAGAAAGGTTGGGGTGTATGGTCAGACCTAGATATTTTTAAGTTGATGTGACTTGTGGCAGGCTATCAATTGATCTTAGGGAAGCAGTACTTCCATTCTCCAAAGGTTAGTATCTCTGACTTGGAAGAGTTTGGTTTGAGATGGTTGCTCAACATTCATTGTGTGAAAATTCAGAGGCAACGTTCTGGTCCAGAGTAGCTTAGGTCCCTCAGTTTTTCCAGCTTTCGGATACTTTGTGGGTCATTGGCTTTGTTGTATTAGGTTAGGTTGAAAGCTCCAATGAGATGTGGTAGACCGTGCTGAATAGATATGATGTCATCAGCAGTGAGATGATGGTAAATCTGGCAGTTGTCCACCACCAGGGTGGTCATGCAGTTTATTCCATCAGACATTCCCCCCATATGCTAGATCCCTTCAAGGCTGGGTTTGAAACCTGAGGGCTGCTCCCTGTCACTTTTCCCAGCTCTCTGATGATAATTGCAGCAGGCACCTGGAGGCTTCAAGAGAGAGAAACGGGGAATGTAGAGAGAAAGTGATCAGAGAGGTAGAAGAAAGAGAGGAGGAGAAGATAGAGAGAGAATAGATGGCTAGAAAGACCGCTATATAAATAATCGTTAACAAAAGAGGGAAGGAGAGGGAATAGTGGATTCTGTCTCCCCTAGCAATTATCATAAACAAAATGGAATCCACTAGGTAATTCCATTTTGTTTATGATAGAAAGAACGCTAAAACGCGAGGAAAGGACGGGAGCAGGACTGGTTTAAGCCCTTTTGTAAGGGCTGCATTTGGGTCCCCAGTCCAGCCTTATATCAGGTTCGTTCTATTGATGGTTGCTTCAGCATTGCAGCAGGCACCTGGAGGCTTCAAGGGAGAGAAAGGGGGAATGTAGAGAGAAAGTGATTCGAGAGGTAGAAGAAAGAGAGGAGGAGAAGATAGAGAGAGAATAGATGGCTAGAAAGACAGCTATAACGCGAGGAGAGGACGGGAGCAGGACTGGTTTAAGCCCTTTTGCAAGGGCTGCGTTTGGGTCCCCAGTCCAGCCTTATATCAGGTTCGTTCTATTGATGGTTGCTTCAGCATGCAACATATCTCAGTTCTGGGCACTCAGGCACTCCTCTGCAACAGATTGCTAAATACCTTTCAGGGCAACTAAACATTTGTGTGGCCCGAAGACTGAAAGCCTGTGTCTAAAAAGGGCAGTGGGAGCACAACTCAACTTTGTTTGTTTGTTAAGATTATTGATCTGCAACCATGCAGGAGATTTTAACTTAGTCGCTGCGAAATGGCACCTCCCAGACCAAAAATTGGGTTTGTTTCATAGATGGAGAGCTAAAAAAATTCTCCCTATCTTTGTACAACAAATGAACTATCCTTACTTTGAAATGCTTTTACTGAAGGCACTGGCGTTTCCCATATCTGACTATTGATATGAAGGCCAACTGATTTAATAAAAAAATAATGACTCATGTGCAAGGTAATCGACTTAAATTAGATTTTTATCTGTTTTTGGTTCTTAGAATTCATCTCATCTTTTTCAACTTGTCTATATCAGTAACATACATATTTGCACATAATTAAAAACTGACAGGTTATAAATAAAAAATAAAAACATGATTGAAACATAAAGTGACAATGCTGACAAATTAGAAATACAAAAGTAAATGAAATGTTGGTTAAAACATAAACTGACTACATTTACTACTTTCTTGTGCAATGCGTCGTGACTTACTACATTGCACGCATCCAACACAATAAGTCCTAATCATGTGTGCTGTTTCAATGTTACATACTTTAGTGTCCAACTACAACTTGATAATGAGACCTGATGCCCTTCTGCCCTTGTACACTTTTGTGGTACTATGTGGTCCTATGGAGGTCAGAGCATGAGTTTGTAGACCTTAATTGCACTTTTGTTATTGGAGCCTTTTGTGCTCCCGAAAGTTCATGTTGGCTCTTGGCATCTCTGGTTGTAATGTGCCTGGTGATTTTTTTTATCCTAGTCACTTCATATGAAGTTCCAAATGTTTTCCTCTTCAAACTTTATTAAGTTGTTTTCAACATTTCACAAGTTTTGTTACCTCTGCATAAGCATTGAAGTTTAGGAAAAAATCTCAAAGAAAGTCCTGGCAAGGTAGCTTTTGTGAAAAGATAAACAAATTCCCCCAGGGATTTCGCTCTGGACCACTCCTAAGGAGGGCTAAGCACAATACTTATTTGAAGCAGAGTTTCCACCTCACTGTTGCACTATTCTTAGTCGCCTTGACTATTGTAATGCTCTTTTACTCGAATCTCCAGCTGTTCTACTGGACAGACTCCAAAGAGTCCAGTCAGCTGCAGCCAAACTGGCCCTTGGTTGGACCAGGAGATCCTCGGCCACAGCAGCCTTAGCCGAGCTACATTGGCTCCCTCTGAAGCAACGAATTGCTTTTAAAGCACTCTGCCTCGTCTTCAAGGCACTACACGGAACGGGCCCCAGATCCCTACAAAAAATGTTTTCCTGGTACACCCCCACCAGAACTCTCCGATCCACCTCAGCTTGCCATGTCTCGGTACCCAGATTTAACAAGGTAAGGACCGGGGGAAGATCCTTTAAAGTGGCCGCAGCCAAACTTTGGAACAGTTTACCGGTCGACATTCGCCAAATTCCAAAACTCCTGCTCTTCAGAAAGCAAATCAAAACCTGGCTCTTCCCCAAACCCGTTCACTACTAACTCCCTAATTAGCCTCCCGTCTCTTTCCATCCTAAGGAGTGAGCCTCAGCGCCAGGATACCTGTCAGGTGACAGTGCGCTATATAAGTGTTTTAAATAAATAAATAAAGAGTATGAAGTTAAGCAGGATTTGGATATTGGTTCCGCCCAAGAGCACTAGGGCGAAATCTCGAGGGAAATCATTCCCAGTAATTGGAGTTCTCTGCCGAACTCCCTGTCATAGTATAAGCCTTGCCAAAAGCATCTTTTTATGAAAGCTCAAAAGAGCCATGTGTTTAAGTAACTCCAGTGACATACTTTTCAGAGCGGGCGCCTAGACACTCACTTTGGTTTTTGGCGCTCTATAAGTATTAGTTTAAGTTGACTTCATTCTGGCCCACCTTTAGTTACAATTATTTGATTTTAGCAGCAAGCCCAGATCTGGGTCCCGGCAGGAAAGCTGGGTTGCATCCCTGTCCAGGCCGAGCACTCTATCCTTCTTAAAGCCATTCTGTAATCCACCGTGTCCTAGATTTGAGCGCCAGCTACATTTATTTTATGATTTCATCTTTTTTTCCCCTTTGGCTGTCTCTAAACACAAGTCCTTCCTTGAACCTTTCCAGGCCGGTGTGTGGGGAGGCTGTCACGGGCATAAAACGTGATCCCGCTCTCAAGGCCAGATTCAATCTTGCTCACACAAATTGCATTTTCTTAGCAGTCTTCCAAAACCTGTGAATAAAATACACGAAAGGCCACTCTTCGTCCGGGGCGCCGGACGCGAAATTGAACGTCGAGGTGCGAGTGCGCAGCATGTGGGTGGGGGGAGCTGTGGGGCAGGGGGGCGTCTAACTGCCCGCTTGAACGACCAATCTTCTTCCACAAGAGCCACGAGCCACCACAGGCCGCGACCTCTAAGAGGACAGACTCGTATTTCTCCTATTTTCAGCCATCTACAGGAATGCAGGAAAATGGAGGCGAACAAACAAGGACATTCGCGTGAATTTATGGGGGAATGTTGCTCGACTGACAGAAAGCTTTTGGCGTGTCTATATTATTTGTTTTATTTGCCAAGCCTGCCTTGCAGACAGAAGCAATCCCGCCGAGCTTTGCAATGGGGCATGCGCGTTCAAGCAGACGATGGTGGGGTTAACTAACACACGAGGTAAATTAAATTAGCCTTAGGTACGGTTAGATTACAGGGTATGACTTTCAGAGAAGGAGAGCTTGCGATCTTTGGACTGAAGTATGGGGCATTTGCAGGAATACAAAAATAGAGGCTAAGGCAAACATAAATGTGGCTCACATTAGGCTGTGCTCAGAGACAAAAAGCATGCAAAGAAGGAACGTAGGGGAGAGCCATTGCTAATAAATAGAAATGACTTCGGTCCAGGTCAGTTTTCGTGCAGATTTTTAAGAGTAGAGGAGAGACGTTTTGAGATGAGCAGTCAGAGGATGCAAACTAGTAGAAATAAACATTACTTGTGAGGCAGCCTTATAATATATACTTTCTAGGCATTTGAAACAGGCTAACAGTTCATTGCTGGGCTACCGCTAGAATACCACTTTGCAAGGACAGCGTATGAGCTCACGAGTTGGAAAAGTAAAGTATACGGGGTAAATGTGAAAAATCAAAGAAGGTTCTGCAAATACTGGAATGGATATCTTCTGATTATCACCTTTGAAGTTTGGCTCAATTATAAAAAAAAAAAAGTGCAATCCCTTTGACTGCCCCTGGTTTAACATTGCAGGAAATGGGGGTGAAGACAGTTTTTCCAGACAGTGGAAGTGAATTGCCTGCAACTCTGTGACTGGAAAAAGAGGAACCAGACACGAGTGAGGGAGCGGAGGCAGGCCTGCTTTTCAAAGTTCAATAAGTCCTTTTGGTAATATGTCAGGAGAATTTAGAGAATACAAACAGCTGCAGTAAAGTCTGTGCACACCACTTTGCACTGAAAATAACCTTTTTTGAAATGTTGATTGTATTGACTTGATATATTTTCCAGATAAACTTTTAATTGGATAACCTTGAGCTTTGAGGTTTGTGCCCACCCAAGTTGTGGTATCTTACTACATTATACATTATGCTTGTGTTGTATGGTGTATGATATATGAATTCTGTAGCGATACCATTGATGACATTGCCCACTTTTAAATCCTCTAAGATGCAATGATTAATTTTAGTTGTTTTTACCACTGTTCATATTGACTTGTAGATCAACCCATTAGTCAAATTATGTATACTGTGTTGCTTTTGCTTTTATGACAAGGGCAAGACAATGACTATGACCTGTGGAAAGAAAATGAAGAAAAACAAGACATTCTTTTTAGATGGGGATAAACTTGAGGCTGTCCAATATTTCTGCTATTTAGGTATCACCTTTTCAGGAGATGGGAGATGGGTAAACGAGCAATCCTGTGTTGATCTGAAGATGACTAGAAATGTAAATTGCATCTTCAGATTTGCCTCTAAACTGGGGGGCCGTAGAATCCGAGAGATGATCTCCATCTATAATTCAAGGTGTATGTCCTCTGCCCTGTATGGAGCAGTGATATGGGGATATAATCCTCAGATTGCCCTGTCCATCCAGCAGGAGGAAAACAAGTACCTAAAACAACTATTATGCCTCCCTGTTTCCGCCTCAAACGAGATTACTCACAGAGAGTCAGGCATAAATTATGTTACAGATCTGATTGCATTACGTCCCCTGTCCCTATGGCGATCCATATGGGCCAAAGAAGAAACTAGGTTCACCCAGGAAGTAATCATGGATTGTATTAAACTTGACCGTCACTTGAAAATCCCCTGGCTAAAACATATTCAATCCTGGTATAAGACCCTCTTTGGTCAGGACATTTTTAAAGATATATTAACAGAATCCGTTTTAACAAAGCGTGACCTCAAATCCACTTACTTGGACCATGTAAAAGGGACCAGAATGAAGGAGTATGCATTGCAAAGTACGTTCAAATTATACATGGAGTACAACCTCAGTACAGGTCACCCCTCCTATCTTACATTTGTCAGCATTAATTCCCATCGCTTTGTTTTAGCTCGCCTGAGGCTCGGAATAGTTCACCATTTAGTGGCTTTCCCTACAGTAAAAAAACCCGGGTTATGTCTGTGTCCATGTGACGGGAAATCCAAACAGAGCATCTGCCACTTTTTACTCTTTTGTAATTTTTATACTGGTTTTAGAAAGTTTTATCTGAAGCAATTATTTTTAGAACATAACATGTGCAATACAAGAGCCGCAATGCAATTGTTGTTTAACTTGGCTTCCCCGGATGTGTGTTATCGCGTGGCCACTTACATCTTAAAATGTATCTGGCATAGGAAATCAATTATCATATGACTCCTTTCCCCCCGTTTACCCCTTGGCTGTTACATTTCATGTCACGAATGTGTCTTATTCTATCCAATGACTTATCATTTGAGTTACATTGTTTACTCGTGTATTTATTTATATGTACTTTATATTTATTCTGCATATTTGCACCTACCAAAAGTACCTTATGTTAATGACTGTCTTCCGGTTTTTGCATTTTTGCACTGGCGTTTTGCACAAACCTTTATTGTAAACAAATTGCTGCTATAATGTTTAAAGCGATCAAACAGACGTTGCACTTTATCTTTAATACTGCATATTTGCACATGTCAATAGCACTTTATGCATATAACAGGTCTTTCCGATTTTGCACTTTAGATTGGCATTTTTTTGCACTAACTTTTTGCTATAACAACTGCTGCTAAAACGTATATAATGACCAAATCTAACTTGTACTCAAATGAGACATACCTTATTGAACTAAAACAAGATTGCATGGATATCGATGTAATTTTAATTGTTTCATTATCTAACTTACATAAATATGATTTGAAACTGTACTTATGTATGTTGCTATATGGTTGTACTTGTACAAACCGAATAAAGCATTTTGAAACTTGTATACTGTGTTGCTTTTGCTTTTATGACAATACTGTCGAAATAAAGCTTTATGAAGTGAAGTGAAGTGAAAAACATACTGTTGCTGTCACTTTTGTCCCTTGATGATGGAAAGCTCTCTGATACCACCGGTAACAGTAATGCTCACACAAATCACAATAAAAAAACTTCAACTATATCGGGAAACATTAGTTAATGCAATGGTATAGGTTTTTATCAACCTCACAAGGGTGATTTTTCTAAAGATCAGAAGGATGAAAGTCTGAGCCTGTTCTGCAGACTACATACATCTCAGAGTAGGTGGTGAACCTGATGTGGCATGTTAAGGATTAAACATCAAGAACATTGTAATCCAGGGGCTCCTCGAGTTCTTATTAGCATTTTATGAGGCTGGTGTACCTGAAATCAAAGATTAACAGGCAGGAAATATTTTTATACTGCTTGACTTTAACTGTATTAGTATTTTCTTCAACAAAAAAGAGCTTTTATGCTACCCAGCCATGCGTGCACCATATAAAATTGCACAAGCCACACAAAGAGTAAACAAAATGGATACCATACCTCGGTTTGGAGGGGCCCATGCTGCCTGGTAGGGTGTTTGTTAACTAGCCGAACTGAGCACAAAGGGCTAAATCCACCCAGTAGTATACAGTCACATTGCTAACCAGCAAACATTTATACAGGAGCAAGCAACAACCACAACTCTTGCCAGGGTGAACCACGAAAGACACTAAATGAACATGTACTTAGCCCTCTGGTAGCTTGGCACAAAGCAGTCAAGATAACTTAGAGGCTATGTGTGAAGTATTTATGCAGCACTTAAACAGTAATAATGTGAAAATACAACACAAGAAAAATCCCACACTAATTTAGAAAAATAGAGTACATGTAATAAATTATTTGACACCAAAATGACAAAAAGCCAATAAGTAGAACAGGAGATATGCAATTTTAAAGGTTTAGGTAAAAATAGTGCTTAAAAGCACAAAGTAACAACTGTGGTTATCTGGTTGCACCAGACCAGGATAAAATCACAAGTTCAGACCGACCACAATGGAGCACAGCAGAGATACAGGGACCAGGTTTGACCTGCTGAGAAGTGTACCTTATGTCCTTCATGGAGCATTGCGCCTTTGTTGATTGTTGTGCTAAAGCACAGAATTTCTCTTGGGTTGGGAACAGAAGTCTGATCCGAGGAGCAGAATGGGCCACACTACTTTTTTGGCCATGGTAGTACTGTCTGCCTACTGGGATGCATTTGTGAGCAAGTTAAGGTAAGGTGCTTCACAGATCGGGTCCACAAGTGAGAAGGATTAACGATGGGTCAGTCCAGTGGCTCAGGAGAGTGAAGACAGAGGGATCCAACAGAGTTCAGAGAGGCATAGAACTGACAAGGGCCTCTGCATTAGAAGTACTCCAATTTGAACTTGACCTGCTGCAGTTTGAGCTCCTCTGGGTAAAGAGCATTGGAAGATACACTGTTCTTTGCCCTGACAATGAATGGGCTTTACTCCTGGGAGTGAGTTGTCCTCCTCCATTGAGTGCCGCAGCTCAAGACCTGCACCCAGGTCCTCCTCTTGCTTACCCATCTCCTTATCCTCTGATGTGCCCAACAACTGGTGAGTCTCCTTCTAAACCCCAAGAGACTCTTAGAGCTTCTTTTCTTTGGAAGACCCTTCTCCTTACAGAATCTTATAAGCTCAGCTGCAGTGTAGCTCTACAGGTTGCTTAGCTTAAGCTCCGTCCATGAACGCAGGGACACAGGCACAGAGAGTCAGTTAGAATTGAATTCGGTTTGGAAAAAACAAACATATCCAATGAAGGAGAATTTAAAATGAGGTTTGAATCTGGTATCAAATAATTTATATGGGATTTTTGTGTTACACAAATCCCTGAATGTCACTGCACAAACAGTGGTACTGTGTAACACCACTGAGCATCAATGTAAGAAGTTGGGTTGTTAGTTGAGGTGGGTGAAACTCTATTCAAGAAGCACCCACAACCCTTATCAGGGTCAACCACAAAAAATCACTAAAGTAACCAGTGCTTAACCCTCTTGTAGCTTGGCACAAAAACAGAGGTTTACCTTAGAGGCAATGTGTAAAGTATTTATGCAGGACTCAAACAGTAGTAAAGTGAAAACACAATCCAAGAAAAGTCCTACATCAATTCAGAAAAATAGAGTCAAATTTAATAAATTATTTGACTCCAAAACGAAAAACTCGAATTAGTAAAAACAGGGATATGTAAGTTTAAAGATTTAAGTATAAGTAGTGCTTAAAAGCACAAAGCACCAACTGTGGTCACCTGGTCAAACCAGACTGGGACAAAGTCACAGGTTCAGGCCAACCCCAGTGGATTGAATGCTGGATACAAGAACCAGGTTAGGTCCTTTGAGATTTGTATCTTATGTGGGGCATTCCACTGAGCAACGGAGGTTCCGGGAAGTGATGCAGGGTCCTGAGTCAAGTTGCAATCCCGCTGCATCAGTTCTGATGATGGGCTGCAAGAGCTGGGATGTGAGGTCCATGTTGAGTTGCATGGCACTGCATTCGTTCAGTTGAGGAGCTTCAGTGGCTGTGCCGGGTTTGGTGGTGCTACGTGCTACGTCAGTTCTGATGGGAACAACAGCTGGGCTGGCAGATCACGTTTATCCAGATTTCGATCCCAGGATGCTTGTTTCTGGTCAAGGGAAGACCTGGCCTGGCAGTTCGGGCTGGACTGTTTCCACGAGTAACAGGGTCAGGACTGATTTGCATACAGTTGAGTCTGAACTCGGGTGGTGAAGTGAGCTAAAGAACGATGATGGATTCAACCCAGATCTGTGATGGGGGATGAGTGTATATAAAGTTTCAGCGTTCCATCTATCATCTCCTTATGTTTTCTTTGTTTGCCCAAGTTGGCAGGGTATGCCCAGACATGGGTCCCTTGCTCACCTTGCCACTGGATTCAAGCTAGCCTGGCTGATGAGGGGTGTTACCCCGATACAGGTCCCTGGATGCTTGTTTCTGGTCCAGGGAAGACCTGGCTTAGCAGTTTGGGTTGGACTGTTCCGATTAGGAACAGGGTCAAGACTGATTTGCATATGGCTGGGTCTCAACTGGGGTGATGAAGTGAGCTAAAGAACGATGATGGATTCAGCCCAGATCTGTCATGGGGGTGAGTGTCTGAAAAGTGTCATCGCTCCGTCCATCATCTCCTTGTGTTTGCTTGGATAACCTTTATCTCCACTACAAAGGGTCCAGGACTGGGGAGGCACCACTTGGGGTTTAGGACTCACATCAGGCAGAATCCAAGTGCAGGCATCAAGGGTGATAGAGCTTGTTGTGTCCCTGTAGCGCAGAACAGGAGGCCATCCAACTAGTCCTTGCAGTCACTTAAGTAGTCCTGGCTTTAAGGAGCAGGTCCATTCCTTGTTCCTCAGGTAGCCGGACAGCAGAGCAGTCCCTCTTGCAGCATGGCGGTAGAGCAGCTGCAGTCCTTGGTGCAGCAGGGCAGCATAGCAGTCCTTCTTCTGAGTCTTCCACAAATGTAGAACTGATCTGAAGAGTCAGTCTGGGGGTCCTCTTTTTATACCTGGTACCCACTTTGATGTGGGAGACATTTCTGGGGTTTCCCCCCCAACAGATGTGCCTGGAATTCCATACCTCCCTACCCTGGTCCCAGTCTGCCTGGGTGCAGAATAGACTAGTGTGAAGTTGCTTGTGTTTGAGCTGGGCTTGTTCTGTTGAAGTGCACGTGTGGTAGGTAACAGCAATTTCTTCAGTCCCTCCATTAATTGAGGATGGCCCAGCTTCTCGACACTCAGATGCTCTATTGTGTGACTGTCTGTGAGGAATACCCAACTGCCAACTACACTTAGTCATGTGACCCGGGACACGGGCTGCAAGCCCCAAATGGTTCTGGCAAGAAAATGCCAACTTTCTAAAAGTGCTGTTTTAAAAAATGTTTCATCATTCCCGACTTTACTATTAAAGAGGGTTTTAAATTACAATTCATCAGACACTAAACATGACATTCCTACCTGCTCCCACACAAAAGTGATCACTCATTAAATGTAATAAGGGAATTCAGTAAGGGTTGGCCTCACAGTAAAGAAAAATTCACAGTTTTTCACTGCCAGGATATGTAAAACATAAAAGTACTATCCAACTTTTTATTACCAATGCACCCTGCTCCATGGGCTGTCTAGTGTACTTTAGGGGTCACTTACATGAATATAAAAAAGGAGTTTTAGGCTTGGCGTGCGCAATATTTGGCCTAATTGAATTGCAGGGTAAAACTGCATACATACGCTGCAATATCAGGGCTGAGCCAGGTTTAAAAGTCTACTTTACTAGATGGCGCAGTCAGTGCTACAAGCCACTAGTAGCTTTGAATTTACAGGTCCTAGTTACATATATTACCACTTTACTTGGGACTTACAAGTAAATTAAATATGCCAATTGGATTTAAGTCAATTTCTTCATTTTTAAAGGCGAAATCACAAGCCCTTTAGCACTGGTTAGCAGTGGTAAAATACACAGAGAGTCCCAATAGCCAGCAGAAACACATTCAGAAAACAAGCCGGTTAAGGCAAAAAGTTTGGGGATGACCCTAAAGAGAAGGCAAAATTCAACACTAATGTACACCTATTTTTCTATTATTTACTGTAAAAGTGAGGATTTTATAAACTGGCTGTGGAAGTCAGTAGATGACCAGGTTTCTCACCTGGACGCTAGGGTTTCTCACCTGGAAGCTATGCTGACACGGCCCTCCTTCCTTTCCTGAGGACAGCATCTGAACCACTGCAACGCCTCGCCGGACCCGCTCCGCGGGTCCCGCAGCGCGGTGTTAACCGCTGTTTCATTAGTCTTAAAGGAGCAGTATCTTTGAAACCGGCAGGGCTGCGAGCACAAGCAGGGACTCCGAGGACCAGGAGTCCCTGCACGCCCCATCGAGACCAGCTGGGCTGCTCTCCCTGCCGGCCCCGCCCGCCCGTCAACAGGGTTAAAAGGCTGTTTCCAAAGCGAGTGAGTGGGTTTCTCACCTGGACGCTACGCTGACACGGCCCACCTTCCTTTCCTGACGACAGCATCTGAACCACTACAACGCCTCGCCGGACCCGCTCCGCGGGTCCCACAGCGCGGTGTTAACCGCTGTTTCATTAGTCTTAAAGGGGTAGTATCTTTCAAACCGGCAGGGCTGCGAGCACTAGCAGGGGCTTCCGAGGACCAGGAGTCCCTGCGCGCCCCATCGAGACCAGCTGGGCTGCTCTCCCTGCCGGCCCCGCCCGCATGCCAACAGGGTTAAAAGGCTGTTTCCAAAGCGAGTGAGTGGGTTTCTCACCTGGACGCTACGCTGACACGGCCCACCTTCCTTTCCTGAGGACAGCAGCTGAACCACTGCAACGCCTCGCCGGACCCGCTCCGCGGGTCCCGCAGCGCGGGTCCCGCAGTGCGGTGTTAACTGCTGTTTCATTAGTCTTAAAGGGGCAGTATCTTTCAAACCGGCAGGGCTGCGAGCACTAGCAGGGACTCCGAGGACCAGGAGTCCCTGCGCGCCCCATCGAGACCAGCTGGGCTGCTCTCCCTGCCGGCCCCGCCCGCCTGCCAACATGGTTAAAAGGCTGTTTCCAAAGCGAGTAAGTGGGTTTCTCACCTGGACGCTACGCTGACACGGCCCACTTTCCTTTCCTGAGGACAGTATCTGAACCACTGCAACGCCTCGCCGGACCTGCCCTGCGGGTCCCGCAGCACGGTGTTAACCGCTGTTTCATTAGTCTTAAAGGGGCAGTATCTTTCAAACCAGCAGGGCTGCGAGCACTAGCAGGGACTCCGAGGACCAGGAGTCCCTGCGCGCCCCATCGAGACCAGCTGGGCTGCTCTCCCTGCCGGCCCCGCCCGCCCGCCAACAAGGTTAAAAGGCTGTTTCCAAAGCGAGTGAGTGGGTTTCTCACCTGGACGCTACGCTGACACGGCCCACCTTCCTTTCCTGAGGACAGCATCTGAACCGCTGCAACGCCTCGCCGGACCTGCTCCGCGGGTCCCGCAGCGCGGTGTTAACCGCTGTTTCATTAGTCTTAAAGGGGCAGTATCTTTCAAACCGGCAGGGCTGCGAGCACTAGCAGGGACTCCGAGGACCAGGAGTCCCTGCGCGCCCCATCGAGACCAGCTGGGCTGCTCTCCCTGCCGGCCCCGCCCGCCCGCCAACAGGGTTAAAAGGCTGTTTCCAAAGCGAGCGAGTGGGTTTCTCACCTGGACGCTACGCTGACACGGCCCACCTTCCTTTCTTGAGGACAGCATCTGAACCACTGCAACGCCTCGCCGGACCCGCTCCGCGGGTCCCGCAGCGCGGTGTTAACCGCTGTTTCATTAGTCTTAAAGGGGCAGTATCTTTCAAACCGGCAGGGCTGCGAGCACTAGCAGGGACTCCGAGGACCTGGAGTCCCTGCGCGCCCCATCGAGACCAGCTAGGCTGCTCTCCCTGCCGGCCTCGCCCGCCCGCCAACAGGGTTAAAAGGCTGTTTCCAAAGCGAGTGAGTGGGTTTCTCACCTGGACGCTACGCTGACATGGCCCACCTTCCTTTCCTGAGGACAGCATCTGAACCACTGCAACGCCTCGCCGGACCCGCTCCGTGGGTCCCGCAGCGCGGTGTTAACCGCTGTTTCATTAGTCTTAAAGGGGCAGTATCTTTCAAACCGGCAGGGCTGCGAGCACTAGCAGGGACTCCGAGGACCAGGAGTCCCTGCCGCCCCATCGAGACCAGCTGGGCTGCTCTCCCTGCCGACCCGCTCGCCCGCCAACAGGGTTAAAAGGCTGTTTCCAAAGCGAGTGAGTGGGTTTCTCACCTGGACGCTACGCTGACACGGCCCACCTCCCTTTCCTGAGGACAGCATCTGAACCACTGCAACGCCTCGCCGGACCCGCTCCGCTGGTCCCGCAGCGCGGTGTTAACCGCTGTTTCATTAGTCTTAAAGGGGCAGTATCTTTCAAACCGGCAGGGCTGCGAGCACTAGCAGGGACTCCGAGGACCAGGAGTCCCTGCGCGCCCCATCGAGACCAGCTGGGCTGCTCTCCCTGCCAGCCCCGCCCGCCCGCCAACAGGGTTAAAAGGCTGTTTCCAAAGCGAGTGAGTGGGTTTCTCACCTGGACGCTATGCTGACACGGCCCACCTTCCTTTCCTGAGGACAGCATCTGAACCACTGCAACGCCTCGCCGGACCCGGTCCGCGGGTCCCGCAGCGCGGTGTTAACCGCTGTTTCATTAGTCTTAAAGGGGCAGTATCTTTCAAACCGGCAGGGCTGCGAGCACTAGCAGGGACTCCGAGGACCAGGAGTCCCTGCGCGCCCCATCGAGACCAGCTGGGCTGCTCTCCCTGCTGGCCCCGCCCGCCCGCCTATTAGATTTGTTGTTATATAAAGGCAGACGCCAGGTGAAGCCTGGGACAAGGGCGGGACCGTCCAAGGCCGTCAGAGGCCGGATTAGGCCGGGCTGGGCCCACCCTCTTTAGCTTGATATTTGAACACTGGTTTACATTCCTGTCATAGTTCCCTTTAGCCCTGTACCCATCAAGGTTAATTATGCCTTCGACGGTTAGGGAGGGCACTCCTATGAAGCTGGGAGGGGCAAAAAACAGGACTCTAGATAATTATTTTCCCCGGGCTGCGGGAGAAGGGGATAAGGAAAGCACCCTGATTAAGCTCAGGGCGGAGCGTAGACGCTCTATAGAACATTTGAAAAATAGACCCCTCGGTGAAAACTCCACTTCACTCAGTGAGGAGCCAACCTCAATGGATGATGTTCCCCTTCTGCTGAGGGACTGTATCAATAACTTATCGGACCCAACCATTAGTTTAACTCCCGCTAACAACCCGACTAGGGTGACTATTGATCTAATTTCCCAGCCCCCACCGGCTACTAAAGCCAGGAAAGCCAAACCTAAGTTAACTTCTGCGCAAGGGGTATATGGGCCCCCACCGAATAAACGCAGTAGGAAGTCGAGGGGTGGTCAGGGTAAAACTAAAACAAAAATCCCCCACTCTGAGTTTGGGAAGACAACAAAACCCCTTCCACCTACTGAGAGGTTAGTGAAAGAGGCACATTCAACACCCCCTGAAAAGGCTGACACTGTCACCGTCTTGACAGAGGCCACGGAAAATAATGTTACCAACGTCCCTCTTTCTGTTGTCCCGCTAGGAAATTTAGAATTTTCGCTCAGGTCCCTGCTACTTCCAATTAGCGAGAGTATCAAAAAGGTTGAGATCAGACTCACCATTTTGGAGGCTACACTAAGTAGCATGAAAACAACGGCCGGCCCCCAGGGCAGATCCCCAAAGGATACTTCCTCTTCCATGGCTCCCCAGAAGCCCCCCAATAGGGCAGTTAGTTCAGCCCCCCCCCATGTCGCCACTGTTGCTGCCCCTCCACAACCCCCCATGATTAACCTAATCCCAGCCCATTCACCTAATTCCAAGAGGCCTCCTCCGCCTGCAGGCCCAGCTCCCTCTACACAAACTACTGATAGCACAGCCCCCCACCTCCAATGAAGCCCCCCCCCTAGGCCACGCAGGCCCAATCTCCCCCCAGAGGCAAATTATTTCACGGTAGTCATGGCTGGTGTTCCCCCACTTGAAACTGGCGAAACTGAGAACTTTTGCTCATTGAAAAGTAAGATAATCAAGTGGTTGAATGTGAACAGACCCCTCCCGGTACATCTCAATAACGAAATTATTATGGTGAGAAGGGTGCCTTGGGTGGGCAAAACAAACAAATCCATAATAGGGGATTGCATATTGGTGAGTTTTAGAGACGCTGGGACTGTTATGCATATATGTCAAGGGAAGAACAGGTCATTGGAAACAACAATTCAAACCCTTCATGTGTCTTTCTTTTTCCCCCCTATCCCTATACACCCTCATCAAACTTATGACAACTGGACGAGGGTTGTTCGGAGGGGAAGACATCATGACTTTAATACTCGGCCACTATTCTATCGCCCGGAGTTACCCTTCCACAGCTTTAACCGATTTAGTTGCCTAAATGGACTTGAGGGGGTAGATTGACACACGGGCAGATTTTTCAACACAACGGGAACTGTGTCTCCAGGAGATGTAAAAACAGGGGTCCCAACACGGGAAGTGGAGCAGCAAAGCCCCCATGTACAACTAATTTCACCCTGCAGGGTTAGGAGGGCGTTGGTAGACGTGTCCACGACTACAGCCATTGAACTAACAGGGGGAAGTAACGGGCTGGAAATGGGATGGGAGGAGACTGTGGAACAAACTGTGCCTCACGGGGAAATAGAGCAGGTCAACGAGGCACTGAGAATTATCTCCTGGAATATAGCAGGTTTGACAGCCAAATTTAACAACAAAGAATGGCGTGATTACATCAGTAAATTTCATGTAATCATCCTACAGAGGACATGGGCCCTTGATAACAGTAAGTTCCATATGCAGGGGTATAAATGTTTTTTTGTCCCGGCGAAAAAAACTAGATCGGGGAGAGCCATGGGAGGATTATCTATGTATGTAGATCTAAACCTTCCGGGCAGCTGGACTACCCCAGACTGGAATTCCCATGCTATACAAGCTGCACGGTTTACCGGGAAGGGGCTAAGACTCACTGTTTTCAATATTTACAACAATGGGGCTGGGGGAGACCACACCTCATTCATAGGAGAATTGGAAGACAGACTTGGACAGGAAATTTTAGCTCAGAAAAAGGGGCAGGTTCATGCTCTGCTGGTCATGGGAGACTTTAACTGCCATCTATGCTCAGCACTGGTCCCAATTGATGCAGAATGGTCTCACTGCCCTGTAGAGAAAGGGCCGCATTTCTCCCATACGCCGGATGGGTTAGCTTTTAGTAAGCTCCGGCTTAATCACGACCTAGAGCACACTATCAATATGGTGGATGTGCAGGGGGATGGCACCCTCCCACCTACATTCAAGGGCAGAGGATGCTAATCTATTATTGATTATATCTTGGTTTCTAGACTCTTAATAAACAGAATCATTAGTGTAGGGATTGAATGGAGCAGTTTTAGCGATCACAACCCCCTTGTTCTGGGGTTGATGTATCGGGTGGGCCTAAAAAGTAGACACCAAGGCATAATCATGGAGAAGGTAACAGACCAGAGCAGGAGATTAAGGTGGTCCAAAATAAACGGGGAAACCTTTTATAAATCCCTGATGGACTCTGGCAAACCCGCCATTGATGATTGCCTAGATATGGACGTTCAAGGCCCAAGGTTACTTGAAGCATTCGGCCAGATTGCTGACCTTATAGATGGGTTATTAAAAACCAGCGCGCCCACAAGGAACCACTGTAACCCACGATGGTTCGACAGAGACTGCTCAAAGGCTTTGAGGGAGCTTAAAAATAGCCTTAAAAATAAACCTAGGGACACCCAACAAATCATGGTGTGCAGGAAGAAATACAAGAGGGAAATCAAGAGGAGGAAATTTGCCCTACAGGGAGAAGCGTGGGCAGATCTAAGAGAAGCAGGGGAAAAGGGATATGTCCGGGTTCTGGAGAATCATTAATCAACCCACTTCCAAGGAAAATAACACCCCGGAGATAGGGTCCAATATCCTTCCAGAACAGTGGGTCTCTCATTACAGGGGACTGTATAATTATGAGCCTGGAACTACTGAAGAGCACCCCGAGATCTCACATCAGGACTCTACAGTAATATTTACCATCAAGGAGATCACGGCTGGAATAGAGTGATTGACAAAAAATAAAGCCCCTGGCCCTGACGGAATCCCCCCTGACTTGTTCCTGAGCTGTGTAGAACTCTGGGCTCCCATAATGACCAGGGTCATAAATACCGCCATCATTTGTGGCCTACCACCGTCTTGGTCTAAGGCCATAATCGTCCCTATCTTCAAGAAGGGCAACAGGGATGACCCTAAGTGCTATCGCCCTATTTCCCTGATCGACGTATCTGCCAAACTCGTGGGAAGGGCGATCCTTAATAGACTGTCCGAGTGGTCCGAAGAAAATAACATCTTCTCGGACACTCAATATGGATTCAGGACGGGGAGGTCAACCAGTGATCAATGCCTGAACCTCTACATGCTGACAGCCAAATACACCATGGCCAGCAATGAATCCATCTATATGGGGTTCATGGATTTGGCAGCGGCATTCGATCATGTTAATAGGGAGAAACTCTGGGTCATGATGTCCCTCATGGGGATAGAGGGTGGCCTAATTAACATCCTAAGGGAACTTCACAGTGACACCTCGGCTAAGGTTCGCTTCAACAGGGAGGGGGGGTTGACTGACTCATTCTCCTGCAAGTGGAGTGGAGTTCGGCAAGGTTGCATTCTTGCCCCTTTTTTGTTCTCCCTTTATATAAATAATTTGGAGCAGTTTTTGTTAAATCTAAAGACAGATTGCCCAAGGGTAGGGTTGCGTCACATCCCCGTTCTGCTTTACGCAGATGACGCTGTCCTGCTCGCACGTACACCTAGGAGCTTACAGATTCTGATTGACGGATTTGTTAAATTTATGGGCTCCCTAGATCTTTTTGTTAATTTGGGCAAATCATACGTGCTTCTGGCTGGTAATAAACCCTGCACTAAATTTACGTATACAATAGGAAACCACATAATAGAAGAGGTTAAAACATTTCCCTATCTAGGAGTAATTTTGACGGCGCTTTACAATTTAACTCCCTGGTTGAGGAGCACTGTAGCAAAATGATTGCTACCAATGGGGCAATAGCAAGTTATGGTAGGAGGTTAGGTAGATGGAGCCCTGAGCAGGTGATGAACCTGTACAGCTCCATATGTTGCTCCAAAGTGATCTATGGGGCTGAGGTATGGGGCTTTGTTAGCACCGCAAAAATCCAACGGGAGGAGAATAAATACCTAAGAACCATCCTGAGGGTACCCCCAAGCACTGCGGGTTTTATAGCACACAGGGAACTAGGGAGGCCCCACCTAGAAGATCTGGTCAAATTAAGGCCAATTATGGCCTGGTTAAAAATCTGGGTCAACCCTGATGCGTCTCTAAGCAGAGAAATTCTAAATGACTGCTTAGAAAGGGACAAATGTATGAGAATACCATGGCTCAACTATGTAAAGAGTACCTTAGAGGACCTAGGTTATAGGAACCTTTTCACTAACCCTGTAGCAATTGAAGCCCAGGACAAGATGTCAGTAAAGAAAGCCTTTTTAGAGCAAAAATTACACCAGAGAGCTGAGGCGGAGGGGCTTAAAAAGACTGTGAGGGCTCACAACCTGGTCAAGAGTGTCGAGGGAATGGAGCCATATTTGTACCTCATGCACAACGCTCCAGATAGATTTTTGATGTGTCGCTTTAGATTAAATTTACTTCCATATTTATTGGCATCGCCAGCAGGTTTCTCAACAACAATTGAGCAGAAGGGATCCTGCGGCTGCGACAATAGGTCTCCGCAGGACTCCCTTCACTTTGTACTACTTTGCCCTTTTTTCACCATGCCTAGGCGCAGATTTCTAGTGGAAATTTTAAAACAGGCCAATCTGGAACATGCTAAAGAGGCACTAACTTATCTACAAAAAGCATCTGACCCATTAACACTGTGCTGTATAATGAATTTTATTAAAGTGGCGGTCCGTTTAAGGGTAACCAGAGGAGAAGAATAATGTCTAAAAATTGTTATTAATCTTTTTTAATGTGTCATATTCCCTTTTTCCCTTTTTGTATCATGTTAACAGTTACTACTATAACCGGGATTTGAAAATGATTTAATGAATTTTTAACTATGTATATATGTATGTGCTTTTATGGTGATTTTTAATCATCGAATAAAGAATCCTTGAAGTCAGTAGATGAAGTACGGTATCCTTTGGGAGGATGCAGTGTTCTCTCCCTAATCTGCAACCACCTGCAGCTGATGCTACATGCTGCCCCTCATCATTTCATCATTTCCTCCGGTGGGTAGAGCCATTTGGGAATCAAACAACTGTAAGGCACTCTTTCTCCTTGCAGCCCCTTCCTATGTGCAAATCGTAGGCTGGGGCAGGAATTATCGGTCATTACCTGCTTTTGAAGCGGGAAGGGAGTTTCCATCTATTACTGCCCCTGTTGCTGTGTGTTCATGCTCTGTCTCGAGCAAATGTATTTCTTCACATGATAGAGATGGAGGGGGGTATTATACTCACTGCTTTCCCTATCCACTTCTGACCCACAGTACACATCCCCAGCACTGGAAATGTTGGAGAGACATGAGTTTCAGATGAACTCTGGTTACTTTAGCCTGCCTAGATGAGTCACACATGTTTCTGTTACCAAGGACTGCAGAAACATGTCGACCTAGATAAAGACCTCAGTAGTTATTTGTTAACACTACTTGGCACTGTTTTTTAACCTTGGGTGTGGGTAGGACGCTATTAAAATTCTTTTTTCCACTCCCACAACCCAATATTAATTTCACTTTATCACACGCTACAGAGAGCACTTTCTGCACTGCTAATTTTTTGCCCCCTAATACCACCACATAGTCTTCCTTTATACATCACCAATTCCTTCATATGAGATTAGGACACAATCTACCTAATCTACAGTGGATTCAATTCCACTTCCTTCGGGTGAAGGATCCCAAATGATATAGGGTGGCACAGGATGGGTATCTGATGGGAACAATTTTTCATCAGGAATACCTTGGATTCAGGGATTGTGTCCTATTAATACACACACAGTTTGCTTGATAGTTACATTATTTTTCTTCTGACCCGTTGTTATATCTGTTTTTTCAACTTCATAGTATGTACATAGGTGATGGTTTTCATGCCAGTTGGAGTGGGCCCACTTCGGGGGTTTTCCAGCGTCTTACCCCCATATTCCGGTGTCTCCTCTTTACCCATATGCTTCTCCCTGACTCTCCACACGTTGCTTCCTCTCCCCTGTGCTTCTCCCTGCCAACACCATGTTGCATTCTTTCGCCTGTTTGCTTCTCCACAGGACTTCATATTGCTCTCTATTGGTTACTTCCCCCTACAACGCCCTCCATGTTAATTCCTCTCAGCTGTGCCCGTGTTGCTTCTGCCCCAGTCACCCATGCTGCTTCTGCTCCCAGTTGCATCAGTCTTCCCTCTGTGTTGGTTTCCTCCACCTGCTTTAAAAAAAGATGCTTTTGCTTTTAGTTAACAATCCAACTCAGATCGATAGCAGAAAAGAATTAAAATCCGGCCTTGTCATTTTTGTAGGCATGAGCACCATTCGTGTACAAGTTGACTTAACCATGCTGCCACTTTTTTTTTTTAACCTTTTTTGGTGCGTCAAAAGGTTTTATTTTCTTTAATTCATTAGTCATGCCGCATAGCATTGACTATGGCTAAAATAGCTATGGTTATAAACCATTGGCGAATCCAATCGGTCCCAAAAGTAAGACGAATTGGCTTTGCCGGTGCTTGTCGCTTCTTGTTTCTGTGTACCCTCTCTCACTTTCAGTGTTTCAGCCTTAGTCTTTCTATTATATGTGCCTCTCTTACTTCTGCTTTTTCCCTTAACATCATATTTAAAATTATGCTTTAAAGAAGTTATTGTTAAAAACCATTAGGTTTATTACAATATTTATGCAAATAATGGCAAAACGGATTCAATCCAAATAACAATTTAAAAAACAACTAGGGTCATGCACCAGCCATCAAGTCACTTCAAGGTGGTCTGACTGATTTTGGACATCCTACCAGACTATTGTACGTTGTCAATGGAACTGAAAAGACGGTAGATTTTTAGGTCCAGGCTTAATGAAGACTGCAGAAATTTCCCCTTAACGTCAGGAAATTATTTTTCGAATCCCAGGTATACAGACACCGTTCCTGTCTTGATATTTATTTTCATTTTATTTCAATGTAGTTCTTTCGCTTTACCATGGACAGAAAAAACAAATACTGCACAGAAATAACATGCATCTGAATTTTAGTTTGAAACAAATCTGAAAGGGATGTGTAACTCAGATTTTGTACAAGAAGAAAGAGGGGGAATCGAGCAGGAACTGTGAGGCTGTGTGGAGATCACAGCACTGGGTATATCTGAAACAATAATGAGAGCGGGCAAAGAAAGGAGGCGACGAGTGCATGTAATCTTGTAAAGAGAATACACTGAAAAGGAAAATTGATAGAAAGAGTAAAGGGAAACCCGCAGTGAGAAACCACTGGGAGGGGGTGAACTAAGACGTGAGAGCTAGGTGGAAAAGAACTGGAGTATAGGATTTAAAAAAAAAGACTGAAGGGAAACAAGAGAGTTTGAGGGAAGCCAAAGGCCCGGATTACAAGATGAATGTAGCAAATTTCCGTTGGATTTCTGCCCGCCTCAAATTTAAGTGGGCTGTTTTCCCACACATGTTTTCCAAGGGGATTTGCCATCCAGAAAATCCAGTTGGTAAAAATCCAATTCCTTGTAGCCTAACGCACCCATTTACAACCTGTTCTGGAGAGGTGGGTACTCTGGGGAGGAGGCTGTGTTGAAGGGTAGGGGAGCAGGGTAAGAAGCATGATTAAGGGAAAGGGATGATGCTGCCACCTGGGGGAGCTTCGTATGTTCCCTGGGCATTTTTTGAAAGTCGAGTGAGCCTTTTGCAATAAAATTTCCATGCAGAATTCCACCTGGTAAATCCGAGTGTGCACAGCAGCTCTCAATTCCATGGGGTTTAGGTCGAAAACTAAGCTGTAACATATATGAGAGAAAATAATGGTAGAGATTAGAATTGTATTTCTGTTGAAAGTGGGAAATACTGAATATTACTCATACAGAGATGGAAGCAAGGTATGCGCAATGTCAGCGATATGAACACAGAAGAAAGATAGATCCACGGGTTCTGAGCACAGAAGAAAACATGGCGATTGAAGTTCCTTCTTGCAAATATTATGTTGAATCTTGCTTTGTGATCCTGACCTTACTCTCAGGAAATAAGCTGCATATTTTGAAGTTGGGATCATAGCTTGCCATCTCTTGATCCCTAGAAACCTGCTGTATTACACCACCGTCATGGGGCACAATGGGCGTTTCCGCCTGATTTATGTGCCCCCGGGGCAATTTGGTATTACAGAAGGCGCAGCAGATGCTTGTGTGGCCCCTTTTGTGATACAGATAATGCTGGTGCACGTACAGCACCAAAGCTATCATTAGAGGGCGTCCCGTCATTTGCATGGACCCACCCAGATGTCCGCTTCAGGCGGGTGCAGCCACTCACAACACCTGCCTGCAAGGGGATCTTTAATCCCTTTTAAAAGTGCTGTCGGGTTCATGGACGTCAATTGACCAAAATGCCAGGAGTAGCAGAAGTTACATCACACACCCTTAGGTCTTAATGACATCACATTAGGAGATGGCATGTGACCTTTGATAGGATTCTTCCCAGGGAGTGATGTCGCATGAACCTTATTCTCACGACATCACAATAAAGGATATCGATGAAGCTCCTTAATAATCATATTAATACTATAACAACACTGCAAAAACAATTGTTAATTTTAAACAGTGCCTGTCCTAGGGTGCTAGCATTGTATGGCAGGGGAACTGCACATGTTTTGCTTTGCTTTATATGAAATATGATGAAAGTGTCCAAAGAATATATATTGCCATAAAATAGCCCTATGTGGGAACCTAAATTATTTTTACCACAAAAAAGGTATGATTTAATAGCTTAACTAGTGAATGTCACAACAAAATATGGATTGATAAGTGACAGAAAGAGGAAAAAAAATGTTTTAAAATATTAGTAATGTCCACATAAATTAACTGGCATTGACCAGACATATGGAATTGTAATTATGTTATTGCTTTAAAGCATTCCTTATTGTTAAAACATTTTCATTTATGATTCATTTGCAAGGCACACTCACTCCCTGCGAAGCACAGAGATGAAGATTTTATTCCACAAAATCATTTTTCATGTATTCACAATGATGAAGCAATGGTAGAACTTGTATAGAACATATTTTAGTCATGTTTTATTTAATCAGATGTGTTTGCATTGCACTGCTGAATTTATTTATTTACAAAACCCAAAGCGGAATGTCCCTCTGGAATCTGAAGATAGTAAACAGAGTTCATTGAAACACTTTTTAGCTGCTGTTTTCCCAGTGACGGCTTATGAGCTTAGAAAGTGGTTGGGCGTAATGCCCGCCCTGAATGTGTTATGAGAGAGTGAAGCAAGGCAGCTCGACTTCTTCTAAGATCAAATAGTGCATCTTAAATCACAACTTTCACATACATTTACTAAAAGCCATAGGGTCTGTATTCTCCGAAAGATCGCCTATTAAATATTCAAGTCTTTCATGGGGTTCCAGGCCAGTTCAACCGATGCTCTCCGTGACTTAACCCAATTGTTTAAACTAATAGGCAATGAGTGTTCTCATATGTCAAAAATATCCTAAATTGTGTGAGAGCCAGCAATTTTTGATGGGCATTGCCAAAATGCTCAGGGTACCTCTTTTGGCCAAACATGCTGGTGCCACAATTTTGACGTCAATGCCATTCATATACCATGGGAAACCCTTATGTCAAAGATTACCTCTAACAATGTTAGGGCCAGCATTCTGTCATGGTTGCCCCCGAGCCATACTTGTCCTCCCTTCTGTCAAGAATTAACTCCAGTGTGCCGGCACCAGCCTGCATTTTACAGAATTTCCTCCAGTATGCTAGTGCCAGCATTTTTCCCCGGGTGTCTCATACCAAATATTACATCTAGCATACAGTGCTAGTATTTTGGCACAGATGCCTGCTAATGCCACCTATATGCCAGCACTAGCTTTTTGCCATCTGTGCCTTTATAAACCAAGAATTGTATGCCTGGGCCAAAGGTAGACACGCAAGTTTAACACCATATTCTAACTCACGTTCACACTCACTCAGACTCATTCTCACACAAAGTAACCCATTCAGTCCCCTTAACCCCTTCAATGCTCATGACGAGCTCAGCTCATCATGAGGTATACCTCTCGTGTGCTCATGACAGCTGAGCTGGTCATGACCACACCCATTTGCATTAGGGCCCAGCACAGGAGAAGGATACCATCAGCAGCGATGGTGTTAAGACTGATTAGAGTGCTTCCAAAGTTGCAACTTTTACTTTTCCTAAAAGAAATTGGGGAGCGTGGCTAGCAGCCAACGAGAATGTCAGCTGCCTAGCGAAGCTCCCGTTCCCCGCAATACTATCCGGCCCTATCCGACGCCATCCACGGCTAGAACTCAACACAAATGTCCTGACACCTTTTTTACCTCCCCTCGGGAGGATTCGACGGTCCAGCAGCATGTGAGAGGATTCCTACCCCCTTTCTCGTGACTCCGAATGGAGCAGCAATGGCGACGCTTTGAGGGCGAGCAAGGACGGCAGAGCGGAGGCGCCAGTAAACCGTGAACTCCAGTGGGAGCCCGGTGGAGCCCCGTACATAAAGAAGGCGCTGGAGGTACCTGGGGGAGGCCGAGCGGTGTTGCCCCCTTTAACAGCTGTTCGAGCTGAGTAGTGAGAGCGAGTGCGGAAGACAGGTGGTTGCGGCCGGAGGCCTTGAGATGCAACCCGGGCAGTGCGGCGTGCGGAGAAGAAAGCGCAAGACTAACGGGCACGAAGGCGACGGAGCCCGGCTGGACGCTCTTCACTGGTGCTGCAGGGGAGTGGGACCCGACCCGAGAGCTCGGCCAGCATACCCAACTGTCGGAGAAGGTAGGCGGGAGGGGTTGCGAAGGCCAGGCGATGGTAGTGGGCGGCGCCACGCCACGAATTGAGGCCCCGGCTTTGTGGCCAACCGCATCTCCCGCGGAACGGTGAGGCAACGAGGAAGACAGTAGGCAAGGAGGCGATTTGGGCACTGCACGAGGGGCACCTAAAATCAAGGCAGCACGCTGCAGATTGCTTGCAAGGATAGCTGCCACAGTCTAATGCTGCAAATAGTGATGTTTACTGCCCAGGGTGCCTGATCCCACAAAGTGGCCGGGACTGGATGGGTGCAAGGGGGGCCCAAATACATGAGGAGGCAGATAATGGTGGCACTGGGCGCTTCCGGCTGAAGATAAATAGCCTCAACTACCCCCGACACCTGGACCGCAGTGGAGCAGTGGGTTAAAGCTATCTCCTACGGGGACACAGCATTGGTAATGCTAAAGTGACATCGTTGATGTTAAACTGGGGCACCAAGATTCCTGACATCTCCCCAACGGATTGAGGACAGGCTGCTGCTACGGGAACTGAGGCTAGGGCTCGAGAGACGTTCTCAACTTGGGCGGACCAGTTAGAAAGAGGTGCTGAAAGCTCCGGCCCGAGTGAGATATTCTACTGCGAAGAGCCGCAAATACAGCATGATGAAGTTTCCTAAGGAGAGATGGTGTAGGCAACTAAATAATACTGACAGACGTTGCGACGAGCGCAGAAGCCTAGCTTGGATTAACTGTAATTTGGGGCCTGGGGACCGGACGGACACTATGGGAGTGATATCCACGAACGTAGTCACTCTCACCGGTCACCTGCAGCTGATCCTCAGGCGCCACCTCGTGTTCTCATCTAGTGGGTCATCTACTAAAGCAGAATCATGGCGAAAGGTGGAAAGGGACCGAAGGCGAATGCCCAAAAGCAGCTGGCCAAATTCGCATGGTCCAGAGTAGGAGAAAAAGGTAACTCGCCACAGTCGGAGAAGGAGGGAGGGGCGGCTGCCTCTAAACAAGGGCCGGAGCCAACCCTGCATGATGTAATGGAGGCTATTAACGGAGTGTGTGCCTTGGTGGACACGGTCACGGTGGAGGTCTCTCTAATTAGGGCTGACTTCCGGAAGATGGACGAAAAGGTCAAGGAACTCAAGATAGTCGCCAGCGCCCTGCAGACGGACACGTCGGAACTTCAGACGCAGATGCTCGAAATGCAGAAGAAGCAGGAGAGGATGGCACAGCAGCTCGATGACTACGAAGGCCGGGCCCACCGCAACAACATTTGTATCCTAGGAGTTCCGGAAAGAACGGAGGGGCCGGCGGCAGACTTATATGTTGAAGACCTCATCACAAGGCACCTAAAACCTAAGACTCTGTCTAGTTACTTTTCCATTGAAAGGGCCCACCCTGTACCAGGAGGTAGGCCAATGCCGGGAGCACTGCAGAGGCCCATAATTGCTCGAGTGTTCAAATATCGCGTTAGGGACTTCATCCTGCAGACAGTGAGATCTACTCCCCTGCTAAAATAGATAACTACGAGGTTGCCTTCTTTCTGGATTTCACTGCCAAGGTTAAAGCCCAACGTCGCAGCTTTCAGGTGGTAAAGAGGGAACTGCAAGACCAAGAGGTAAAGTAAACAATGCTCTTTCCTGCACGGCTCAGGGTGGAGTCGGATGGAAAGTCGTGTTTTTTTAACTCACCTGAGGCAGTCTGGGAATGGATGGAAGGATGGAACATGATGGGGAGCCAAAGACGAGAACTCTCGGAAAGGACTAACCAACACAGAGAAGGCAGTGCGGATGCTTTTAAAAATGGCCCAATGGAGGTAGAAGGTCGGTTGAAGGAGCAGGAGTGAGGACCCTTGATTTTACTGATGGAGAGCCGGCGCCCAACTAAAAGTGCAAGTAGGGGAGGAATGGGTGAGGGACTGATATACCCACCAGGTACGAGACTTACAGAAAGGGACTTAATGTAATGACTAACACTAATGGGTTTAAATGATGTGATCTGAGTGAGACTAATCAATACAAATAGTGGATGGCTACAGTACAAGTTAATTGTGATGTGAACGGGCGGGGATGGGAGTTAAATACCCCGTGCATTTTTAGCATTTCAGGGGGGGTGAGAGGCACTCTGCCATGTTTGGGAGTGGGTAGTTCTAAATCCACGGGCAGGGAGTTGAAGGGTTGGAGATGGAAGGTGGAGTTTGACATTGGACAAGGGGGCAAGGAGGGGGGTAATCAGAGGATCTGGAAGTTGGGGATGTTTCATTCTTGACAGTTTTATTGGTAGGCACATTGATTGAAAAGTGTAAAGTAGCTATATTGAACTTGAGACGGCAATTGTTGAGTGGGCAGGTTCAAGTTTTCTCTCAATTTGCGATGATCTGAGTACTTGGAAATTGTGTAATGCGTGGATATGAGGGTGTTTATCATTTTACTGGTGCAATGTGTGGTTTTGAGACCTTATTATGCAAAAGAGCCATGCTGGAACTTAAACGAACAAAGATGGGTGGGATGCTGAAACTTTCTTCTCTGGCTGAACTGATCTGTACGTTAGAGACCGGGGTTACAAATGGATATGAGGAGTGATAGAGACAGGGTACTTTCTGTATTATACAAAATCAAGGGAGAGGTAGGGAGGAAGAAAGTGGGTACGTTCCTTCCCCAAATCAGTACAAGACTTAAACAGTATGGATGAACCCATTATGTGCATGCAATTAAATCACTGTGGATAGTAAGAACATGGACCTATTAGGTGTTCTTATAAGACCCCTCACACACCCACCTGGTTGGTGCCATGCTTCATCATAGGTGTCCCAACCAGAGGGCCAAGTGCCTCCCAGTTGTGCTACGACGCCTGACTATAGCAGAGCTGGTGTGGTGCATAGATGTGATGTGAGGTGAGGTATTTACAATTAATAATATCTCTGAGAATCCTTGCCAATAACTTTAATTGTGGCGTCTCAGGCATATAGTTAAAAAAGAGAGATACTATGTGTCGGGCAACTATAGCAGTGGCAGAAGAGGGATTTTGATACTTGGGATCTATGTCACCTCGGATCCAGCTTGCTTTTATAGTTCTAATTTAGCCCCCAATTGGCTTGATTGCTTGCAGATGTGAAGCATTGGAGGTCCCTACCTCTCTCGCTGATGGGCCGTGCCGCACTTTTCAAGATGCTGGCCCTCCCTCAATTCCTCTACATTCTCCATAATTGCCCGCACAAAGTCCCCGACTCGTATTTTAGAGCGGTAAAAGGGTTAATTCGTACGCTGCAGTGGGATGGGAGGGCTCCTAGTGTGGCACTTAAGAAACTTACGAAAAGCTGGTACGACAGAAGTATAGCGTTACCTGACCTGCAGCTTTACTATTGGGCAGCACAATTGATGACAGTCAACCATTGGATATATCACCCTCCTGATGACCCAACATACGCTCTTGACCGTTATCAGACAGATCGCTCCGGCTATCTAAGGGCCTTGTATACCAGCGACAAAAGAAACAAGCAGAGTTTTTTTTGGGCCTACCCAACACACGTTAGAAATTTGGCGTACTGTACAATCAGGTTTGGGTTGGGCGGGCATCCTTTCAAAGGTGGCGCCTCTGTGGTACACACAGAAACTGGGTATGTTGTACTACAGCCAGGGTTTGATAAGTGGGACCTAATAGGTATTTTGGCAGTGCAGGACCTGGTCAAGAAGGAGGCTCTACTTACATTTGGAGAGCTTCAGAGCGAATATCACCTGGCTCAGGGAGAAATGTACAGATATGTGCAAATTATACACGTGATCCTGGCGGCTTTTCCGTCCCTTTGGGATATACCGGAGGCGTTCCTTAACTTATTTTCTCACCCACCTTTTCACATGAGCTGAGCCTTGGTCTGCAGAGTTGCAGACAGAAGAGGCGCATCAAGACCTTCATCCCTGATGTAGTTCCTAAAGCAAGGGGTGGGATTGGGTGGGGGAGGGTCACCATGCCCCTGCACATAGTCAATCTGAAAACTAGAAGTCATCAGCCATGCATGATGCGCAGTGCCAGGACGTAAGGTGACTGTGACATGGTGTTGTTTCCAGGGCTTTAATAGGTGTAAAAAACTGGGGGGTCTCTTCAAAGGGGGTGTTTAATGTAATTAAGGGTGTGGTTTAAAACACCTAGGCTACAGATCTGTTCTTAGCATAGTGTTTCGCACGACTGGTATTATGTTGTTTCTGTCATTGCATCCAGATATATAATACAGCAAGTATCATTACACAAACAACAAGCTAGGACTATTGGCTTTTTCAATGGTTATTTGCTTAAAATAAAAAAGCAGTAACCATGGCTTTGTTGAATATAATATTTAAAATACTTCAGTTCTAAAATGATGAGATAGTGAAAGAACATAACCTGTTCTTTTTAACTTGTTTCACAGGCTTCTTTATCTAAACAGTTTTCTAACATTGCAGCATGGGCGTTTTACCTTTTATCTAACAGAATGCCCTGCTGTACAATGAGGCAGGAGGAGGCCACCACATGCTGTCACACCCCAGACTGCCCCATTGACATTCTGTATGTGGCAATTAGCCGGCATACAGAATGACAATGGGCGGGGTGCGGCTGCTCTTGTGCTGGAGGAGGAGTGCGAGGCACCAGCATCAAGGAGCTAAGGCTTCTCACAGGGGAGCAGGGCTGCTCCCTGTAATGGCCAAAATTACGGACAAAAAGCGTCCATAAAAGGGATCCTCACGGACAATGGACGTGAGGTCCCAATTATGGACAGTCCGTGAAATTTTTGGATGATTGGTCACCCTACCCCCATGGCAGCACGGGTTCGCGGCTGCCCCAGTGGCAGCGTGTTCTTTCTGACAGGCGCACTTTTCCCGCATGCACCTGCTTTAAGGTGAGCTTTGGTGCAAACATGGAAAGTGCCCCCTCTCTTTAAAACTGGCCATGGTGTTCACTCTAAATTGCACATGAAACACTTAAAAGGTGATGGGAGGAATGCTGCAGTTTGTCTAACCACTGGCAGTCACTCGGGTAGCATCCCAACCCATCCTTTTTTGTTCATCATGCCACCTCAGTTTGGACCAGCTATATGCAAATCAGTCTTGGCCCTGCTCCTCTTGGGAACAGTCCAGCCCGAGCTGCCAGATCACATTCTCTCTGATCAGAACACAAGCAACCCAGGACCACTTGCCTCTAAATGTTAGACAAACAATACAGAGCGCAATCTGCAAGGTTGGAAGGTTGGTTCAACTGGTGTGAGAAAAATCCCAGGACGTCTAAAAGTACAGTGTGAACAATCGGGATAGGTCAGTGGTCAAGAAGGAAAAATCAAAGAATTAACAATGTCTATATAAAATATATATTTTTAATGAGTATTTGTTTAAAAAAAAACACAACATATAATGTATGGACACGAGGTCAAACCATATGATACGGGTAAAAGATGCTTCAATTACATACAATTCTAATATTCATACAACATAAAACATAACATAAAATTCATAATCAATACATGAAATTTATACACAAAAATACATGTAGTAAATCAAATAGTAAAAAAGAGCATAAAAACTCGACGCGCGTTTCGGCAGTGAACCGCCTTCTTCAGGAGACATAGAATAAATCCTGAAAATACATATATGAAAGAAAAATGTATATTAAAATATAATCCATATATCAACACATCAAACACGACATTCCTTACTGTCTAACTGACCCTCCATTACAATTTGTTCACTCAGTGGCAATGATTAGCAGAAAAGTGTCTAACGATTGTACAGTATCTGCCTAACAGGAACTGATCATAGATTGATCATTTATAACAGGTCCCAACCTTTATCATAGAAGAACATAACTGATAACCTCTTCATAGACAGCTATATGTTTGCTATATTTCAAACTTTACATTTTATCACCCCATTGGTGGAGGTTGTAAGTATGAGGTGAATCGACTCCTCATATATTTTTAAATAAAATGCAGACAAAAAAATGCTTACAATACATGAAAAATTACTTACAACATTGGACGCTCTATCCATGCAGTAACAATGATGGAAGGTAAAATCCTTTGCAATTTTGATAGGATTAGTATAGATTCAAGGTGGAGATAGTCCTGGTAATTTAAGAGGGGACATAACTGAGATAGGAACAAAACCTAAGATATAATTATTAAAAGCTGCGACAGAATGGGTCAAATGTACTGCGCAAGACATGTGGATAGCCCTATAGTTTTGGAGAATTGGATACTAATACTGGAGACAAGGAAGGGATAGGAGAAGGGGAATTTCAGAATGAAGGAGCCTGTAGGTTGTAGCATATTCGGTTACTAACTATTCTTATAGAAGGCCGCGGATAAATATTTACTTGATCTCCACAGTAGTAGGTGGCAATCGATACTAGGGGTAGACGATGTCTTGTCCAGATGTGGCTTTATACGGTTTCCTAGTACACTCACATAACTGGTAGAATAGCAGAAGCGGATGATATGGAAAAAAAGGGGGAGGAGAATATCGGACGATAACTAGTCAGCATTATAATTGTATTTATATATATGGTAGATAGTACGTGTTATTTAGACCCTAACACAGTTCTACTATTATGTACGAGTGTGCAACATAAATACCTGGGTATTTCCAATAGAGCTGGCAATGTACGTAGCGCAGATGTAGACAGTTCTAAAAACGATGATCACAATATTGCTGGTAGGACAAAATAAAAGCGTGTATAAAAAGCAATATTATTGGCAGTGATACATAGACTTGATAGTTGCTAGAATTGTCGTAATTATTGTGGACTTTATCTATTGGTAGAACTTATATAACTGGAAAATTGCTAAGCGTCTAAGTTACCTTGGATATTCACGCGATATAAAAGATTGCAGTTCCGGAGGGTGTTGCCCGGTATTAGTTGACTCGAAGAATGGTAAAAGAAGTTTCTGTGAATAGAGTCATGAATGCGGGTCAATAACGGTTTAAACCGCAATCCGTTTTTTTTAAACAAATACTCATTAAAAATATATATTTTATATAGACATTGTTAATTCTTTGATTTTTCCTTCTTGACCACTGACCTATCCCGATTGTTCACACTGTACTTTTAGACGTCCTGGGATTTTTCTCATACCAGTTGTTACCCTGCCCTAGGAGTCTATATACTACCCAGGGGGTCCTTGTTGTCTTCACTTGAAAGGTTGGTTCATACAGGCCGAGAGACGTGCAGCCATTTTAAGCCTCCAAATAAGGCCCTCATGGTTTGATTGGTGTAAATGAGATTTGAAATGACGCCCCTCTGCAAGATAATAAGGAAGATGGAGAAAGTAATTGCTTGTTTACTCCCTGTTTCCTTTTTTAGACCCTTCTAATGATGTGATATCACTGCCAGTCTCCCGTCCCCGTGTCCTCACTGCTGCAGCTCACTGCAGACACAGAAGACAGACCAATAAAAGCAGCATCCCACAGACATCTTTTCACCTTCGGAAATGATGATTCCCTGTCTTGGGAAGTGGTTCAAATCTAAAAGACATAGTACTCACTGTCCTGGCCCCATGAGTGACCTTGGTGTGAAGGTTGAGGGCAGGACCTAGCGATGGATTATTTGTAAGGCCTGTTCCATGGGTTACTATTATGTAGTCCCATTTCATTTGAGTGGGTAATTCATACTAATCACTCCTTTTTTGGTGTCAGTATACTACATTCAGTTAAACCTCTCTGCTAAGTAATCAATGATCTGCTGGCCACGAGTTCGAGTCCTGGCATGGCCACCCGGCCTTTAATTCTTCAGTGGTGGGCAAATTAAGCACCATAAAAAGAACTGGATTATATTAACACCTGGTGCTTACCGTGCTTCAAAACGTGCAAGTGTCGCCTGCAGTGCTTTTAAAACAAAAATATTATTCATTTTGTAATGTAAATGAGAATGCTTTTCGGCATGACACAATCCACTGTACCCTATTTCACCTTGGCACCCCACACTACCTGCTTTTTATAGTGAGTGGCCACACTGCATTAAAACATTACCCACTGTGCATTTTGTAAAGCTTGCTGGTTTACTGCATTAGGATATAATGCTGCAAACGAAGAATAACTTAGACCATGAATAGCACTGCCATTTACCCCCATGTCATCAGCTTTGGATGCATTATCCTCTGGTGCAGCGAATGGAAAACCTTCCATAGCAGAGTATAATAGCAGAGATAAGTGCCACATGGCCCACTAACGGCAGACTGTGTGCAATAGAGATGTCAACAAAATAACACAAAATAGATTAGGCAATGTGTTGACTTAGCCATCACTACTTCTTCCTGTCCTCTAGGCTCGTCGAGATATGCTTATGGGGGCAACTCAAGCCTTAAGACCAATAGGCAGCGTGTTTTAAGCTACCCCCCCGAAGGTCAAATGTGCTGCACTCACCCCTGGGGTCAGCCAGCCACCCACATACACGGTTTACTAAACCGACTTGCACTTGGTACTTCTGGAGGGTTCCAACAGCAGGAGCCTCTGGCAGGGGCGGCTCTAGGCTCATGGCGGCCCTGGGCAGGGAGCGTAGGTAGGGGGGCCCAGAAGAGGGGGTTCGGGTGGGGCGGAGCGCAGAGGCCAGAGAAGAGGGGGCGATCAGGGAGTTTGTAAGTGGAACAGAGCCCAGGGGCCGCCACACAACTATGTATCCATCCTCAGAGGATTATTATATTAAGGATATATATTGGTGTGGTGGCCCCTGGGGTTTGGTGGCCCTGTGCAGGTGCACAGCTTGCACATGCCTAAGGCCGCCCCTGCCTCTGGAGAAGGGTCGATTGAGAAGAGGAGAGAGGGGCACAGGAGGTGAGAGACGGACTGTAGAAGGATGCAGAGTATTGCCAAAGGTTTGAGAAAAAGGGATGAAAGAGAGAGGTACGTGATTGTGGGAATATCCCGAGGGAACTGGTTTGCCGGTGATTAGGGAGCTGGGAATTGCCTTGACTTCTAGGAGAAGGCACGCGCTCGCACTGGCAGCCATCTCGCCGCGCGCGCGCACTGACGGCCATGAGGCATCTCGCCGCGCGCGCACACTGGCAGCCATGAGCTATCTCGCCCAGCGCGCACCGTAGCAGCCATCTCGCCGGCCCTGGTAGAGAAGCTTGACAAGGCTGACTCTTCTTGTTAGGAGCCCAGTGGTCCTCGGGGGATCATTCATGCTGATGTCATACCATTTTGCCGCTGGCCAAACGCTGCAGCTGGATCTGCGAAGGGAAACCCCGCGCTGAGGGAAGAGATGTTCGACTAGCATTAAAGCATTTATTTTTCATATCCTCTGTCTTGAAGACGATGTTTCAGTGAGTTTACAAATGCTTGATTTTATCTGACAGCCACCAGGAAGGAGAGTGCCGGAAGTGCAGACCTTGTCATGGCAGGAGATGGAGGCGGTTGCTGGACACACCATGCACCTGGAGAAAAACTAAGTGCATGCGTCGATCACCCATTCCACCTGAACCCCCTGCTGATATGCCTCGTGTAGAAAGGATACGGGAAGGGAGCAGATTTTAAGCAGTATTTGCTCTCGCAGAGACTTACTGATGATCCCTTCCAGGCGTGACCTTATGGCTTTTTTTGCCTGTGCGCGTTCTCCACTTCCCAATCTGCCTTGATAGCCCCCGCTGGAGTACAGGAGACCTATCCACGAATCCCAGGAGAGGCTGGCAAGCACACATCTTTGATTGACAGCTAGTCGCTAATAAACTAATTAATTAATGCAATGGAATGTGTTGTGCGAGAGGGCAGAAACTCCGCAGGTTTGCTAAGCTACACAATTTATTAAAAAAGCCTTGCATCGGGTGGCGCATTGAGAAGTGTATGGTTTGCAAGTGGAGTCCCCCCCCCCCTCCCACCCCCCACCCACTCTCTCTGTACAGACCGAGCTTTCGTAATCTATCTTCCCTCGCTTGGAAGCGTGTTCCTGCTGGTGTGGGGCTTCCCTTCTAACTCTAGCCATTGGAGACATCGCCATCCATAATTAGGATTCATATTACCCCCAGCTGCTGCAATCCCCTCCTCGGCCACTTCTTTCTTATGAGGTTTCCTCATCTACCCCTACTACCCTGATCACATGTATTGCGCGGGCATGCCAAGGATCAGCGTGTAGTCCCCTACATCGGTATACACCTGTTACAACGCATTTGTTACAACGCAATACTGTTACAACGCGACTTTTACAACGCATACCATTACAACGCATTGCGCTGGGGGGCGCTCTAGGATAGGGAATAAGTATAATTTACTATCCAACACCTTCCCTAGGGTCCACGGGGACTGGAGTTAGAATAGTAAATTATACTTACCACTATCCAGCACCTCAAAGCGCTATGCGTTGTAATGGTATGCGTTGTAATGGTCGCGTTGTAACAGTAGGTAGTTGTAATGGTATGCGTTGTAACATGGTACATCCCCTACATCGAGTGATTCTCCAAATTTGCCCCAGACAAATCCTACTTTCTATTTTCAAGGACTATAGCTCCTATTCTGTTTACACAAATCCCACATCTCTTACTCTCTCTATACAAGGCCCATATTTCCAAGTCTCTGTATGCGAGGCCCATACCCCCTACTGCAGGGCTTTAAGTGGGATGAAAAAACGAGGGGGGGGGGGGTCTCTCAAAGGAGGGTGGCCGATGTCATTAAGGACGTGACTAAAAAAAATGTAAGCTAAAAATCTGTGATTAACGTAGTGTACTGCCCGACTTGTACTTTGCTGTTTCTGTCATTGCATCCAGATATATGATACAACAAGTAACCTCATACCTACACCAAGTCAGAACTACTGGCTTTGTCAATGGTTGTTAGTTGCATAAGATAAATTAGCAGCAACTATGGCTTGTATATAATATTGAAAAAGCTTCCACTTTAAAAAAAACTACTGTTACACTACACCCCTTCTCTACCTATACTACCTTCGATCTACTGTCACACTACACCCCTTCTCTACCTATACTACCTTTGATTTGCTGTTACTATACACCCCATCTTTACCTATACCACATTAGATCTAACATTAACATTACACTACACCCCTTCTCTACCTATACTACCTTCGATCTGCTGTTACTATACACCCCATCTTTACCTATACCACATTAGATCTAACATTAACATTACACTACACCCCTTCTCTACCTATACTACCTTCGATATACTGTTACACTACACCCCTTCTTTACCTATACTACCTTCGATATACTGTTACACTACACCCCTTCTTTACCTATACTACCTTTGATCTGCTGTTACACTACACCCCTTCTTTACCTATACTATGTTAGATCTACTGTTACACTACACCCCTTCTCTACCTATACTACCTTCTGCTGTTACACCACACCCATTCTTTGCCTATACTACTTTCTACTGTTACACTACACCCCTTCTCTACATGTACTACCTTCGATCTGCTGTTACACTACACCCCTTCTCTACCTATACTACCTTCGATCTGCTGTTACACTACAGCCCTTCTGTACATCTACATACCATGGATTTCCCTCTATAACTAGACTTATCCTCTACGCCCGCTGTAAATCCACAAGGGTGGTATAACGTGCTCTACTCCAGTATAAAATACATTTACTCATATCTCCTTAAATTACCCAAAATTTGTGATGGATATGGCCCTTTTAACCTGTCAGTAGTATCTATCCAGACTAAGTGCCAGATGTAGGTGGCCATTTACCGGCCGGTAATGGCCGATTTCGGCCGTTACCGACCGGTAAATGGGTTTTTGGGATGTAGGGGGCCAATTTTACCGATTCTGTAAATTTACCGAATCAGTATTTTTACCGATTCGGTAACTTCTAGATGTAGGTGGGACTCTTCTGAGTCCCAAAGGCCTTTCAGATTCGGTAGTTTACCACCCAATCCAATTGGGTGGTAAAATACCGAATCTAGGTGTGCATGCACATGTGTGCATGGACACCTATGCCATGTGACAGACAGACAGGCCCTTAGGGCATGTCTGTGTGCCACATGGCACAAATGCCTGTATTTGGGGTGCTAGAGGGTGTAAAAGTGACACCCCCTGCACCCTTGCTGGAATCGGTATTTACCGAATCGGTAAATACCGATTTGGTAATGCCCATTGATTCCTATGGGCTTCAATGCCCATAGGAATCAATGGGCATTACCGAATCGGTATTTACAGAATCGGTAAATACTGAATCATAACGATTCAGTATTTACCGATTCTGTAATACCTACATCCCCCCCCTCTATTTTACCACTTCTTAAATACCGAATCGGTAAAATTCGGTATTTAAGAAGTGGTAAAATAAAATTACCTACATCTAGGCCTAAGTTTTCTAAATTCTGTCTCTTAAGCGTGTGCCCAAGCATGATGCCTCTCCGCACATTCCACCCCCCAGGATTCCACCGCACTTCCACCTGTCCACTCCACTCACTCCCACCAGCCTCTATTTCTTTGTGCACATACTCTCACCTGCTCTGCTCAGCTCCCTCGTCTGGCCCTCTCCCTGCAGAAGTTAAGGTTTCCTTTTTACTCTAATTATTTTTCCAGTGGCTGTTTTTGTATACATCAATCTTTAGAGATACTGCTTTGCCATACGTCGTTAAATTCGAACTAATGCCTATGTGTGGAGCTGGGGAGTGTGGTTTGGAACTGAGCAGAAAACTCCCTGTTCTGAGAGTGTTGCATACATCACTGGTTTTCCATTTGAAGAACGACGACTGCTGCCAGCTTTCTGTTTTGCTCTTTTCTTCACCATACAGTTAAAGCACCATCCTTTCCAATCTTAGGGGAACAAGGATTATCTGTAGATGGGTTCATGTGCAACCAAAATGTGTCAATGTGCAGGGGCGGCCTTAGGCATGTGTAAGCTGTGCACCTGCACAGGGCCACCAAACCCCAGGGGCCGCCACGCCAATATATATCCTTAATATAATAATCCTCTGAGGATGGATACATATTTGCGTGGCGGCCCCTGGCAGGGATTTGGCGGCCTCCGGCTCTGTTCCACTTCCAAACACCCTGACCCTCCCCTCTTCACTCGCCTCCGCGCCTTCATCCCTGATTGGCTTCTTTTTTTCCCTACCCACTGCTGGCCCGCTGGTACAAGCGTAAATAGCATTGCAAACAAAATGAAGAGAATTAGAGTACACAAATCTGGTTATTCGAAACAAAAGAGAAAGGCGGCTCAGCAGGCTTTCGTAGCATCACAGGAAGGAGCAATCTGGCTCCTCCTCCTAAATGTTATCGTTCTGAGACGAATTCGGAAGGGCTGGAGCAGCCGCAGGTACTGGTCATCTAATGCCTTTTCTGGACGTTTTATTAAAACACCTTCTTGAGCTCCGGGGGGCTCTGCCTCGCCCGGACCCCCTCTTCCGGGGACCCCTTTCTACGCTCCCTGCCCAGGGCCGCCATATGCCTAGAGCCGCCCCTGTAATGTCTAAAGTGGTGGATACATTCTGGCACCTGTCCCTGAGAGAGAGAGTGGCAAGATGGGAGAAATAGTGAGGGCATGCGGTAAATGAGTATGGAAGCAGGAGGGAAGGACAGGCATAGATTCGACCTCATGCCTCCCTTCTCCACAATATTACACCTTGGTCACAGTCAGACCTGTTCCACATACATATTTATAAAGTAAATGAGAGAAAAGTGGGCGCCGGCAACCCCTGCTCTTATCTTCGAAAAACAGGAACGGCCTACCATCCGATAGAGTTGACAAAGCCAGATATTTGCAGACAGTCTTTAAGGATTTGCCATTAAAATCCGCGAAAAGTCTGCTCGCACATACAAAATACCCAAGCTGTGGTGAAACTTAAGATAGGAACAGATACGTATCCGTATTTCAGTATGAGATTAGACTACAGAATAATCAAAATCGTTTTTTAAACTTTTTTTTAGATCAGATGGTGTCGTCCTTTCACTCCTCTTATAAATTGGTAATAAATTGTAATTTCACTATGCTGTGTGCAAAGCTGTTTCTTAATGGAAACAGATGTTTTCCATAGGCTTCTGTAGTGCTTCATTTGCATTGGGCACGTTCCTATCCAAATGAGGCCACACCCCCTAATGGTAGTGCTAAGGTTTAAAGTGTGCCAGCTCTATCGGTATTACCAAGGGTCGAGTCGGAGTACCACACGGGTGGACGGCGTCCCCCCACTTATTTACCCGGGAGCTTGATAACTGGAGAAAATGGAGCCACACATTCACTCTTTGGCCTCTCTGGGGCGAGATCAGAGCTCATTCAGAACGCTGCTCACGCGCTGGCTTCTCTGATGCAATCGCATCTAAGGGGTGAGCGAGGGGAGGCAATGAGTTTGATGGTGCAAACCACCTTTCGTGACATCACTTCCTGTCGTGACGCCAGCGCCCCCCACTTCCTTTTTTTAGGACTTTTGCCCTGGGTATTACTGAAGGGGACGTACAAGTGTTGGCGCCCCCTTCTGTAATACCAATGTCTCCGTTGCGCCCCGAGGTACTTACTGTAATATAGCCCCAGGTGGCCGCATCATTTGCTTTTACTTGCTTTACTCTTTACATTTTCTTGCCACATAATTTAGAATCCCCTGCCTCATTACCAACCCTGCCGCATAAACCGGTGCTCTAGTGCCACATGATACCACCTGGCCTGCGCTCGTCCATCCTAGTTCTCTTATCCTAAAAGTAAATTACACATATCTCTAAATTAGCTGTCCCTTTAGCCTCACTGTAACTACTTTCTGGAGGCCATTACCAGAGATGAAGTACTGAGCACATGTATCCTTACAGAGTCAGCCCTCGGTTAGATTAAAGTTACAGTACAGACTTCAGGCACAACCACATATCTTAGGAAAAGCCGAAGCCCTAACATTTGCGGGGTGATTCATTTTTAATCATCTTGATGTATAGAATTTATTCATTACAGATAATCTTAATGACAGTTGAAAAAATATAATTAAACCTCGAATGACATATTTAGTGCGGGGGGTAAACGGAAGAGTAATGGGGCTTTCTGGGAAAATATGCAAACGAGTGATAATAGGCAGCGTTTATTGAGTTCAGCAGTTCAGAACCAATGGGGCTTGTCAACTGGTTCTGTGCCTGGGGCTGCAATCACTGGACACGGCAGCGGGGAGGGGAGGTTATTTGTGAGGTCTACCCGCACCAAAATAGACTTGTAGCAGAGGGCGGGAATCTGCCCGCCCGTCGAAAGAGCAGCTCGTTAGCTCGCGCCTCACAGCGCGTGGACGGCGCGAGGAACGTCTGTGGCAGCCAGGAAGGGGGGAGGACGTCTCTTGATTCCACTGCCACGAAGAACATCTCAGAGATGTAGAGAGATGATTCCTTGACAGTGTGGGTGTCACTCTCTTGGGACGGGTCACCTCATCGTAAAAGTATCTTTCTACCTGGTCTGGCTTGACAGTGGACCTGTCGCCATATATTTAAGTGATCATCTCTAGAGGTGGGCACTCGTTCTCCCCAGGGCTCGAGTCGGGTTACCACGCAGGTGGACGGCGTTCCCCCACTTATTTTACCGGAGGGACACCATCCCCCCTGCCAAACAGCTGGACTTCACTCTTTGGCCTCTCTGGGACGAGGAGCTCGGCACCTTTCGTGACGTCACTTCCTGTTGTGGCGTCACTTCCGGTGACAGTGTCCCCCCACTTCTTTTTTTACGACTTGTGCCCTGGTTCTCCCCAAATGTTGGGAATCAGGAGTACATGTTTCGATTGAGCAGAAGTTGCATGCTTTCACAAAAAAAGTATTGCGCTCAACACAGTTGTGATCATTTTGTTTATTAGTCCAGTTTCCTGAGCTTGAACTTTCAAGGGCATAGGCATAACATAGTAATGCAATTAAAATGTCTTAGAAAAGTAGATCATGGATGCTGTTTTCTCTGGGAGCAGCACAGATGGGAGGGGGCAGTCATTTATCTACATATATGTTAAGGCTTGATTTGACAGTGCAACTCCTACCTGACCTTTTAACATACACCATTATTATTCTACTGTTCTTTGCTTCCACACAAATACATATCCATTCCCATGCTATTTACTGGTGATGCTTCACATTTACCTACAACATTCCTTTTGCATTGCCAATTCATGTTTTACCTCTTGGTGTGTGCCAGGAAGAGTATCATGTAGAATATAAGGAATCTGCTTTTCTTTTTGCTTGCTTTGAGGGGATCAGCAGGGAGCTATTTAGAGAATATTATTGCCGTAGCAGATGCATCTTGTCTATGAGGTGTTGTATCTACAACAATATGGTATTTGGGATGCAATATTTGATTGAGAGGCTCATGATAGGATAGAGCTGGGACAGAACAGAGTATTATTGTTGTTTTTAAGGTTTTATTTAAATGGTATACAGACAGAGAATGTGATTTGTCTAGGAGGATCATATGATTTTTAGGTCTCGGCTAGAAGCGAGCGAAGCTCGCTCTCGCCAGAGACCTTATTGTTAGCGGCTCAGCTTCCCAGGAGGACAGCACTGGCCGCGCGCAGTGATTTGTTAAGGCCACGCGCACGAGAACGCGCTCGCGGCCAGGTGCTGTCCTCCTCGAAAGCTGCATACTTTCCCCATGCAGGGCGGGCCGCCGCGCTGCCTGCGGCGACCCGGAAGCATTGCCGGCCAAACCGGAAGTAGGTGCTGTCCTGCAGAGCACCACTTTTCAACTCTCTGCTCCTCATTGCCGGAGACGGCTTTTCAAGCTCCTCGTCGCTAAGTGAGTAGCTGTACTACCTTTTCATTCATTGTCATGCACTTGTTGACTATTTCATTCACGTGTTGCTAATTGTTACTAGAATGCAAATGTCGTTGCATTTTTCTTTTCATGAGAGGGGGATCATGGGGTGCAAGTCGGCGTAGCCAGGAAGGTTTTCAGTTTTCAATTAGAGGTGAATAATTGCCCGTGTCCCCCGCCGGGCCCCCATGCAGCCTTGTTCACGGAATGGATTGTGCCTTGCTGACTGAGGCGCCACATCGACATCTGGAGTGGGGGATGCCGAGTGCGGGGTGGAGGTAGCGGGAGGGCGCCTGCACCCAACTTGGAAGCACAGAGCCGAATTTGCTCTTCTCCCTCAGCCTAATCCTGCCCAGCCCCCGCCCCCATGTGCCCGCCAACTGCTTTGTTATTCACTTCACACGTCTATTGTCCCCTCAAGCTCCTCCCGGCAGCCAAGGCCTCTTCCTTAGAGGCCTCCGTGAATGGGTTAAACAGGGATTTGGGCCATTTCGATGATTTGATTAACCAGTGATGGACTTCGATGCAGCACGTGACACTGCCGTCCTGATGGGCTTTGTTAAAAGTGCACATCTGGCATTTGCAGTTGGTCGGCGATTATGCGTATTTTTATTGTTGTAAGGAGTACGTATTTCTTAATTGCTATTTTTTTTGCACAATGAACACCTTTACTCGTTCCTTTTTTTATACATTCTGAGTGTTTCTGTGTACATGAGTGCTCTTGTGTGAAATATAGTTGTATCTAAAGAGTTCTGAGGAACGCAGCTCTCTTTGTTGTTTTGAGGTCAAGGCACCCAGTTTGCTGGGCCCATGTTGATTGTTCAAAGGAGTAGAACTGAAGCTGCTGAAACGGAATTTTAAAGTGACATGTAAAATAGTTTGAGTTGGAGGTCTTTGTGCCCGTCTGTGTGCTGTGCCTTGACTACATGTGCAACCTGGGGTGTGTGTGGCGCTGAGTGTGTGTGTTGGGGCGTGGAGTAGAACTGAAGCTGCTGAAACGGAATTTTAAAGTGACATGTAAAATAGTTTGAGTTGGAGGTCTTTGTGCCCGTCTGTGTGCTGTGCTTTGACTACATGTGCAGCCTGGGGTGTGTGTGGCGCTGAGTGTGTGTGTTGGGGCGTGGATTGTTTCCAGTGGGAATCGCCACCTATTGCAGCCCTCCACTAAATGCCTGAACTCGTGACCACCTGTGTCAAAATGCTCATGGCCCGTTGTCAACAAGCCCGGTGTGATAGCTGATTGTACAGCTGCGTCTCTTTTTATCCACGCTGGGTGGGGGCGCTGGCCATTCAAATATTCATCGGTGTAGGTGTGAGAAGCGCACGTAGTGATCCCGGCTGAGTCATCTTTGACGTACTTTTATCCCTAAGTTGTCAGAGTAGTGAGTGCAGAGAGTGGTGAGTGCAGAGAGTGGTGAGTGCGCAGAGTGGTGAGTGCGCAGAGTGGTGAGTGCGCAGAGTGGTGAGTGCGCAGAGTGGTGAGTGCGCAGAGTGGTGAGTGCGCAGAGTGGTGAGTGCGCAGAGTGGTGAGTGCCAGAGTGGTGAGTGCAGGTGCAGAGCAGTGAGTGCGCAGAGTGGTGAGTGCAGGTGCAGAGTGGTGAGTGCGCAGAGCAGTGAGTGCGCAGAGCAGTGAGTGCAGGTGCAGAGCGGTGAGTGCGCAGAGCAGTGAGTGCGAGTGCAGAGCGGTGTGTGCTGTTGAGTGCAGAGCGGTGTGTGCTTTTGAGTGCAGAGCGGTGTGTGCTGTTGAGTGCAGAGTGCTGTGTGCTGGCAATGTAAATGACAATGCCATTTATTTATGATTTAAAGAAAAAAAAGAAATGTCATGAGCAATGCCAATAGCTCTACCTTTAATGATGCCGAGACCATTGCATTGTAAATGCTTGTTTAGTCCAGTAATGAAGTCATGGTTAGAATCCAGGCTTCCAGTTTCCAAGATTTGCACGTTCTCCTAATGTCCATACCCACTCCTTCGTTAGTAGAGGGCTAAATGTCTTGCAGTGTAAGCCATTTATAAATAGAGAATGTTACTGCCCGAGCTTCTGACTTTGGAACTGAGGAACCAGGTTTGAGTCTCGGCGTCGGCTCAACATCCTGTAATTATGGGCAAATTACTTAGTCTCCCTGTGGCTTGAAAAAAAATGAACGTGTCCTTGTGTAATATAAATGGTGATCATTTAAATTACTCCAATACTTTTGGGTCGAGTTATAAAAATGCAAAACAAAATAGTGACAAAAGACACACAATTGATGGACGGAATGCAGAACAAATAAAAAAATTCACCCCCGGTCAAGAGATCTGGGTTAAGTCCATCAGTCTTTTGCTCACAATGCCACCCCAGTTTAGACCTGGCTATATGCAAATCAGTCTTGACCCCGTGCCTCATGGGAACAGTCCAGCCCAAACTGCCAACCCAGGTCCTCCCTGGACCAGAAACAAGCATCCTAGGACCGGTTTCGGGGGTTTTAACCGTCTTCAGCCAGGATAGGTTGGTTCCAGTGGTGCAGTGAGCCCAGGGCCCATGTCTGGGCACACCTGGCGCACTTTAGAGCGAGAAAGCAAAGGACACATAATTGATGGACAGAATTCAGAACAAATCGAAACATTCACCCCCAGTCAAGAGATCTGTGTTAAGTCCATTATTCTTTTGCTCACCATGCCACCCCAGTTTAGACCTGGCCATATGCAAATCAGTTTTGACCCTGTGCCTCATGGGAACAGTCCAGCCCGAACTGCCAAACCAGGTCCTCCCTGGACCAGAAACAAACATCCTAGGACCGGTTTCGGGGTTTCACCCCGCTTCAAAGTTAAAGTTAAAAGTTTTATAAAGCGCTCGTAGACCAGACGGTTTCTTGGCGCTGAGGACTGAAGTACGTGGGGAGTAGGGAGGCAGCCTACTCAGCAAAAGCTTGCAAGAAGAGCCAGGTCTTCAGAGCCCTGCGGAAGTCCATGTAAGAAGCAGTGATCCTAATGCTAAGGGGTAGAGAATTCCAAAAGGAGGGGGCCAAGAAGGAGAAACTCATACCGCCATGTTTCTTCCTTCTACAACGGGGGATGCACAGAAGGTATTTAGAAGAAGACCGAAGGTCACGGGTGGGGACGTAAGCCTTATGTTTGGCGGCTGTAAAGGCAGGAGCTGTTCCGGCTAAAGCCTTAATTAGCTTCCCACCCTGTACCCCTGCAAACTTCATAAACCGCTACAACACCATAAATTACTATTAACAATAACATTAAAAATTATAAATAACGGGCGCAGTTTGGCTTACCTTTGCCACGCCTTCATGCTTCACGGCATGCCAGTTGTACATCCGAGCATTGCCCGCTTTTTTTGATCGATAGGGTACTTAGGAGGCAGCATATGGTGGCCACTACTAACTATCCCTGTACAACGGACTAGCTAGTACTAGCAAACTAGTTTTGTGCAATTCTTTCTAGTTTAACACCTTGGCTGCTAGTGGTTTTCCCCTCCTGTGCTGCATATGCATGATCCCCATTGTTCATGACGAGCTCAGCTCGTCATAAGAACACGACCAGCGTACTGCATGACGAGCTGAGCTCGTCATGAGCAGCGAAGGGGTTAAAGATCAAACAGCCGATTTTGAAAAGAGAGCGTTTAGAAAGAGGTAACCAATGTAATGCTTTTAAAAGTGGGGTAACATGGTAGTGTTTGGGGAATTTGTAGACTAACCTGGCAGCCTGGTTCTGGATTCGTTGGAGACAGCGAAGCTCGTATGCCGGAATACCGACGTACAGAGCATTTCTGTAATTCAGACGTGATATGACCATGGCTAGCAATATTAGTGTCAGTGCCGCATTAGAAAAGAAACGAGAGATTTTACGTATGATACGTAAATTAAGAAAGCAAGATGAAACCACCGCACTGATTTGAGAGTGCATGGAGAGATCGCTACTGACTCTAATACCAAGACTTTTGACAGAAGCTGAAGGAGAGGGAGGGAGACCAAGAGAAGAGGACCAAAAAGAAAAGCACCAGGGACTGGAGGCACCACCAGTAAGCACTAGCTCGGTCTTGTCAGGATTGAGCTTAAGGTGGTTGAAATTCATCCAGTCGCTGACGAAAGTCATAGCTGATTGAAAGTTGAGAACAGAAGAAGAAGAAGACATATTGAAAATAAGTTGGAGGTCATCAGCGTAATTAAACACTGTGACATCCAATTTTTGAAAAGCAGAGATGAGAGGAAGAATGTACAGATTGAAAAGAAGGGGAGAAAGAGAAGAACCTTGGGGGACACCGCAAGTGATATGGCGGGCAGCAGCAGAGAAGCCGGTCAGCTGAACGGCCTGTTGGCGATTCTCCAAGAACGAGGAGATCCAAGCCAGAGAGGGTCCCCGAAGGCCAGCGCCTTTGAATTGATCGATCAGGATGGTGTGATTGACCATGTCAAAGGCGGCTGACAGGTCCAGGAGGACCAAGGCCTGAGAAGAGTTGGCTTTGACTCTGCATCTAAGTTCATCCAACACAGAGAGGATGACAGGCTCTGTGGAATGTGCAGGACGAAAGCCTGCCTCTTCAGCTAGGATAGCTTGATTCCAGTGGCACCCGTCCTAGGATGCTTGTTTCCAGTCCAGGGAGGACCTGATCTGGCCTGCCAGTTTGGGCTGGACTGTTCCTATTGGGCGCAGGGCAAAACTGATTTGCATATGGCTGGGCATATGGCTGGGTCCAAACTGGAATGGCATGGTGAGCAAAAAAAGATGGATTTAGGCCCAGATCTCTGTACTGGGATGAATGTATGACATTGTTCTGCATTCTGTCCATCAATAGTTCTTTTTGCATTTGTCACCCCGAGTGGGACGGGTATGCTCAGACATGAGTCCCGTGCTCTCCATGCCACTGGAATCAAGATATCCTGGCTGAAGAGGGGTGAAACCCTGAAACCGGTCCTAAGATGCTTGTTTCCAGTCCAGGGAGGACCTGGCCTGGCAGTTCGGGCTGGACTGTTCCCAATGGGCGTAGGGTCAAGACTGATTTGCATATGGCTGGGCCCAAACTGGAATGGCATGGTGAGCAAAAAAACGATGGATTTATGCCCAGATCTCTGTGCTGGGGTGAATGTATGACATTGTTCTGCAGTCTGTCCGTCAATAGTTATTTAAACAAAATAGTGACTGCATACAATAGTCAAGAGCCTATCTTGAATCCCCTGTCTGTTGTAGTTTCCAGCAATGGAACCCCCATTCCCTCAGCAGTAATACAGTGATAGTATACTAGTGAATGACTATCAGTTGGGGTCAGGACTGAGGTGTCTCAGCAGAGTTCTGATAAGTAAGACACCATTCATGAGCTACTGGGTGGCATGCAAATACTTTTTATTAACGTTTTGCATTTTTTCACATTAGTGAAATATGAAAACTTTGAAAGTGCATACTTCTCCTACATAAGTACACCAATGTAGATGGATGATTTCTTGACAGTGTCACTCTCTTGGAACAGACTACCTCATCTTAAAAGTGTCTATTTATTGTCTGGCTTGACAACGCAGCTGTTGCCAATCAATTATGTGTGCATCACTAGAGACTGGCTTTGGCTTCCCCCAAATGTTGGGAGTCAGGAGTGCATATTTTGATTAGGATAGGATAGTCATTTTTAAAGCGCTCGAATGCCGTGGTGTCTTGGCGTTCGGTGTGCTCGGAGGGATACTGTGCCATAACAGCCAATAGTTTAATTTGAGGGAAACAGTCAGGACTTCAGTGTTTTCCTAAAAATCTGCTGGCTAGGTTGAAGTTAGAAAGCAATTGATTCCATAACTTGGCTGCTCAGAGTGAAATACTCTGACCCCCCCCATCTCGCTCTATGAATTTTGGGGGTATAGATAAGACCCGTTTTAGTAGATCTCAGAGTTCTGGTGGGGGTATACCATGAGAGCATTTTCTGGATCTCCACCGCACCTCCTCCATAGAGTGCCTTGTGCACCAGGCAGAGGGCCTTAAATTCGACTCATTGCTGGACAGCGAGCCAGTCAAGTGCCCTATGCCTGCCAAGGTGGAATGACCTTTGGGAATATTTTGTAACAATCGTGCTGCAGCGTTTTGCAGTGATTGTAATTTCAACCTCTGAGACTTGTCGATGCCCATGAAAAGAGATTTGAGGTAGTCTAATTTTGAAAGAAAAAGAGCACTTCTACATTTTTACGAAGCTCCAGGGGAATGAAAGGGAAGATCTTCTGTAAGCTCTTCAGTAAGAAGAAGCAGGAGGGAGTCAAATGATTAACCTGGGCAGAGAAATCGAGCTGATCATCAAATATCACACCTAGGTTCTTAACCTTAGCAGTAGGGCAGGGGCATTCACCTGCCTCTGGCGGCTACCAAGTATGGTTCCACAATGATTGGCCCTTGCTGAACTCCAGCACCTCTGTCTTGTCTGTGTTTATCTCAAGGAAGTTTTGGCTCATCCAGCTCCTATTCTCGGTTAGACAGGCATGAAAACCACTGGCAACGATCTCTGTTTTTTGGGCACCGATATAAGGAGCTTGGAATCGTCAGTGTACTAGACCAGGGTAAAACCGTGTTTTATAATAAGTCTGGCCAACGGAGTGACATATATGTTAAAAGGCGTCGGTGACAAGGCTGATCCCTGCGGCACTCCGCACTGGAGATGAAAAGTGTCAAATTTTAGGCTGTCCCAGTGTATGTTCTGTTCTCGTGCTGTAAGAAAGGAGGAGAGAAGGACCAGGGCTGTACCCTCAATTCCCCCGTCCTTCAGCCGCTGCACTAACACTGTGTGGTTCACGGTGTCAAAAGCTGCCGATAGGTCAAAGAGGATAAGAACAGCTCTGCCTCACAAGTCCATCACTTTGCAGATCTCCTCCGTTTGAGCAGAAGGTTTGTGCTTCCACATACAATCTGCTTGCACTCCACATAGCTATGATCATTCTGTTTATCCAATTTCCTGAGCTTGAATTTCATTTCATGGGCACAGACATAACATTGTATTAAAGTGTCTTAGAAAACAAGATAATTTATGCTGTTTTTCTCTGGCAGCAGCACAGACGGGAGGGGGGCAGTCATTAACCTACATGGATGTTTAGGTCTAGTTTCACAGTGCAACTGTCACCTGGCCTTTTAATATACACCAATATTATCCTGCTGTTCTTTGCTGCCATACAAATACATAACCATTCCCATGCTATTTACTGGTAATGCTTCACATTTTCATACAATATTCCTTGAAAACCAGGCCTATTGCATTGCCCATTAAATGTGATACGGAGAAAGAATGTGATTTGTCCAGGATCACATGACTTTTCTTTAGTCGGTTTATGAAGTAATGGTTAAAATCCAGGTCCCAAGATTTGCACCTTATCTTAAAGCCCACACCACCTTCCTTGTCAGTAGGGTGCTAAATGTCTTGCAATATATGTAATGTATAAATGTGGGGTTATGGCCAAAGCTGCTGACTTTGGAACTGGGGAATTGGGGTTGAGTCTCAGCATCTGCAGAACATCCTGTACCCCTGGGCAAATCACGTAATCTTCCTATGGCTTAAAACAAAATGAATGTGGCCATGTGTAATGTAACTGGTGCTCTTGCAAACCACTCCATAACCTTTCGGTCCAGTTATAAAATCTGCCCAAAAAAATAAATAATAATAATAATAATAATAATAATAATAATAATAATGGCTTCCAAGGGCGAAGGCCCTATCTTGTTTCCCCTGGCTGGTGTAGTTTCCAGCAATTGAACCGTCCCATCCCCCAGCAGTAATACAGTATTAGCATTCTGCAGGCCCCATCTCTAAAGTAAACAGGCCTAGCTGGGGCACAATATGTGTGTTCTCTGAAGAGCTATGAACTGCTTTGGATGGGGTGCAGAGAATGACGTGTACAGGGCAGCGCCCAAATATATGACATCTGGGGTTCTGCACAAGTGTTCATTTAGATAATGTATGATTCGTTTTTTCTGCCATTAAAGTTTTTCCCACTTACCAGTGTTTGTCCTCTGTGAAGTTTGCAAACCTTCCCGGTTTTCATTCAGCAGCTCAAAGTTTTTCTGGACTTTGTAAGATACATTTTTACCCCATTGGGAGAATATTATTTTTACTCTGATCAAACCCCGCCTCGGTTGCAATCTAGAATATGGGATAGGGATTATCATTCTACCAACATATTGCAGCCAAAATATCAAGAATAAAAATACTGAGAGGAAAATGCATATAGAAAAGTATAGATACATTATTCTGAACCCCACCTCTATTTCCCTAGAATATACAAATATCATCAAGTTGCATATTTGTGGAATTAAGTATAAAAAATCTATACTTATTTATTGGTCGATATTTTGGCTACAATATTAAGACATAGCAATATTTCCAAATCAATATTCAGGGCCCAAGACAAAGTGGAAAATCATATATAGACTTTTTTTCTAGATAAATTTACCTTTAGCATACCTTTTCTGCGGATGACCCCAAAGTATGGAGAATGTTTTACCAATATTTCTACATATACGGTTGCAAAGATCATAATTTTCACACAAATTAAGCAAACCAGGAAAATCTGAAACTGCCTGGTTGTAAACTTTCCATTCAGATTTGTGAAAGTTGAAAAAAAACTTTGCAAGCCTGCACTACCCTAGTCACATTGTTCCCAGGGTTAAAACTGTCATTTCTGGATCTCACAAAGGTTCATAGGTTCACTGAAGTGACACGTTCGAGTCTAAATGGGGTGTACAGCAAAGGAGCGTGAAAACAGCGAAACCTGCAGGTTTGGATAGGAGTAGATAAAATGTGTTGCTTCATAGCACCGGACAGCAGTATAGGCAGGGCTTTAAGTGGGATGAAAAAACTAGATACGTTCTCTCAAAAGGGCGTGGCCAATGTAATTAAGGGTGTGGCTTAAAAACTATAATCTAAAAATTTGTGCTTGGCATAGTGTGCCGCCCCACTTGTATTTTGCTGTTTCTGTCATTGCATCCAGATATATGATACAACAAGTAACATCATACCTACAACAAGCCAGGACTTTTGGCTTTGTCAGTAGTTGTTAGTTGCATAAGATAAATAAGCAGCAACGATGGCTTGTTGTATATAATATTGAAAAAGCTTCCACTTACAGCCCTGGTGACACCACAACCATATTGCTGCTCCTGAGTTTTAAAAAGAGAAGGGAAATCCAGAGAGAAAATGTCTCTCGTTAAAGGATTTCTCTTCCTCTACAAGTTTCACCTGGCATGACATGCCGTAACTTCTCCACTAGTGAGAAGTGAGCAGTGTGAGCAGGGCACATCGTTTCCCCTGCTGTCTGGAAACAAATGGACCGTCTGTTCCAGGGCACAAAATAGAGCCCGATAGAGACCCGTTTCGAGGCCTCCTTAAAAAAAACTGTTGGTGCTCAGCACCGGTGAGACCCGGCCCACTTAAAGCCCTGGGTATATGACTAGTAGGCAATGTGGGACTGCCTTTAGGTCCAGTGTAACATTAGAGCAGTTGCCTTAATGGACCATCATCTGATGCCACCAACTGCACAAAATACCTCAAAATGTCCTTTTTGCAAGGGAAGAGTAAGTACCCAAGTGATAAATTGTCATTCTGCCCTGGGCTACAACAGAGCAGCCAGTAATTGGAGTTGAGTGTGGCTCAGTAGCAAGGCACAGTGTGCTGAACCAGGCTGTGGCAAGTTTTTATTGGCGCCACAAAATTCAACACATTATGAATTTTGCATAACGTGAATTAAAACTATTTATTAAAACCATAATGTTAATGTTCTCTCTGGAAATTGATTCAAGCAGGAAGTATCTTGCGGGAAACATTTTCTTCTCAAAAGAGTCCCCTTGCTGGTGTCTTGTGTGACGTCTGAATGCAGGTATACACGTTTGATGTTCATGCTAGAAACAGTCTAGATCGTTTTGCAAGATTTCTCAACCATACCATGAAATTTCATGATACACCATTTTTTGAATTTGAGAACCTTTTGCGGAGATTTCAAGTGGCTCCGGCGGTCGGATTTGAGATGCTTTAGAGAGCCATTGTAGCTCTGGAATGGGAGGGTTGATTGGACATCACATTTTACGGAATGATGCATCTTAGCAGAGCTGTGTGCGCGCGCCGGTGCTTCACGCCGAGACTGAGAGGCACAGGTGGGGTTCCCGGAGCTGGGTTCGTTGGCACCAGTTCTGTGCTGCAGGTCTGCACTCAGGTGCACTGGCACAGGTTTGTGTGGCAGGTGCCAGTCTGTGACTGGCAGCGGGAGCTGCAGGTCAGCGACGAGAGAGGCGCTAGCAGGGCTGTTCATTGAGGTCTGCCCATGCCAGTCCCGACTGCGCTCAGCACCGCGAATCCTCTGACTTCATTCACAAGGTCATAATTCCACCACATTAAACAAATCACAATGTCCCTCCCGCCCAGCTGGCGCGCGCGGGTGTGTTTCCTCGCAGGAGAGCCCTGGTCGCCGTCTGATGCACGGTCCGCTGGCAGCAGAGGTGACTTCAGGGGACACGTCATTGGTTCCTGAATGTGGGCCATCTGCTTCCCACTCTGATTATGGTAACACGAGCAGAAGGTGGGGTCCCCCCCGTGACAGAAGCGACGCCAGCCACAAGTGGCTGGAAAAAGCAAGCACGGCGCTCGGGAATAAAGAATGGGACTTGTGGGAGCTGTCTCTCAGGAGCTTGGCACAGGGTTCAAAGGTCATTCCGTCATTAGACTTCGCCACTTGGGTAAACTCTGTATTAGAAAGTCACCATCAGGTGTTTAGTATTCTTTTTGTAATGCGTTAACATGTCGTGAGTCTCAGCCCAGTTTCTTCCAAGATGGTGGTATTTCAACCAAAAAAATTACAAATGGCTTTTTAGTGTTAAAAAAAATGGGTGAAACAAGTTTGGCAACTTCATTCTTCTCTATAGACTGTACAGGCTAACCAGAGAGAAACCAATGAATGAATGGGCCGGAAGAATGTAGGGCACCCTACCACAATGAACGAACAGGCAGAAAGAGTGTAGGGCACCCTACCGTCGTGGGTGAGCTTGGATATAATAGGCCCGCTGAGGTATACAGGATGACGCCGATAAGGATACGCTGCACACTATTACTGGTTGTTACGTGCACAGCCCTCAAGCGCTCAGAGCACCCCGGCCATCGGCATGCCTGTTGGCAACATTGTGGGGTAGCAGCAGGATGGCTCACTACATCCATCATAACCTGTGAGCGCTTAACTGTGGTGGCAATTCCGCTGCGGTGCTGCGGTTTAGCGCAGGGGGCGGGCCGTGTCGGCCAATGGACGTGCGCAGCACTACGGAGGTAGTGGCCCGCGACGGTCGTTGGCCGACAAATGCACGGAAGGGGTTATAAAGAAAAAGAAGCAATGTATGTTACAGATAGCAGTAAACCAAAAACGCTTAGCGACCAGCATGCATAGTCTCTCAGACGCTGGCTGGTCCGGGGATTGGCTCACAGATGGGAAGGATGACCTCACTGGCCCTAAGTCGATTGCGGGGTCGTTGGAGGCTCTCCTTCTGCGGGTGACAAGACCACTTCTCCAGGACCACCCGAGCCCCGGCCCTAGGAGTGTCTTCACTTGAGCTCCCTGGCTCTCCTTCGGGAACTCCCACCTTGAGTTCTTTCAGCCCAGGCTCCTCTGGAGCCTCAACCTCCCTCTAAGTGGTTTTCTTGAACCATGAAATGTTTCTCAAGACTTCCAGGGTTCCTTTCATGGCAGTGATTATTGTCCCCGCACACCCATGACCTCCCAGATCGCATTGTCAAAGGGGGGTGCATACTTACATCCCGGATGTCAATCTTTTGTGACCACTTTGTCCCCCATGCCAATGCATGGTTCAGATGCTCTCGTTCTACAACTGGCCATGTCATGGTAGGTCCTTCGTCTTGCTTGGGCGGCCATCACATCCACTACCCCCGGCTTCCACGAAGGCCCAGCTGGAACCACATCCCGGCCATGACTCTTCATGAGGAGATCACTGGGTGATAGGCTCTTAGAAATGACTAATTCTAGGTCTTCCCCATTTTCTATGCCAATCCTGAGTGCTTTGTTCAATGTTCTCATAAATCTCTCTACTTTGCCGTTCGCCTGAGGCCATTGTGGCATGATCCTTCTATGTTGTATGTTGAGCCTGTGAAGGTAATCCTGATTGTGTAAAGGAGGGCCAATGTCTAGCTTGCCCTCGTATGGTAGCCCTAATAATGCAAAAACACAGCCCAAAGCCAGTTACGCACGCTCAAAACATGTCAACCTGCCCAGCTCCACCACTGGAAACTTTGAGTGATGGTCCATCATTACCCGCGATGATCTGGAAAGCTCCCATAATCTGTGCTTAGAGTGGTGCTGGGAGGTTCAGTGATCACAGGTACTAACACCAGTTCACCACTGGTTAGAATGCAGGATCGACAGCTCTTCACCCACTCTACCACTTGCCCGTCCATTCCTGGGAACCATACTTTGCTTCTCAAATGGGCTTCCATTTTGGCCACACCCTGATGCCCCTGAGCGAGTTCAATGGTGTGGGCCCACAGCATGCGAGAAATGATGATCAGGTGTCCTCAGAGAATGAGCCCTTCCTCACTCTTGCTCAGTTCATCCTGAAACCTCCATAAATCGTCATCTCGTTTGGTGATGGCACCTATGACCACGGGATTGCGAGCCAAGTTATCAGCTGGGTTCTTCGGCCCTGGCCGGTATGCAACATCAGACGAGTGCTGCTAAAGGAGGATGGCCCATCTCTCTATCCTCAGTGATCCATTGCTAGCCATACCGCACACAGTGGCACCAGGGGTTTGTGATCGGTTATCACCTTAAACTTCTGGCCGCAGAGGTAGAGATGAAAATGTTTGCAGGCCCAACGAATTGGCAATGCCTCTCTCCATTTGAGCATACCTGGTCTACTACACCACAGTGTGCGCCCTGCTGGCGTACGCTATCAGTATCTATTCGCCTCTCTCCTAGCCACACCGGGCTAGTGTCCATCAGTCGGTTCGGTGGAGCTAGTGGGACTGAAGTACACCATGGTGGTGTTATGGAGTAGAGCTTTCTTGATCTCCTAAAAAACATGCGCAGCTTTGCTGTCCCATTCCCTTGAAGAGTCCTTCCATGTCAGTGCTTGGAGTGGAGTCAGACAAAGTGGCCAGGTTGGGGATAAACCGGCCTCAATAGTTGGCCATCCCAAGGTAGCTGAGAACTTCCAACTGGTTCCTCGGCACCGCCACCGATCCGATGGCCTCCATCGTCTTGGGGTCTACCTGTAGAATCTCTTTAGAGCACCTGTATCCTAGGAACTCCACCTTACTGGGGTAGAAAGCACATTTCTGCCAGTGCAAGGTGAGTCCGCTCTCCACCAACTGGCTCAGAGCAGCTCGTAATTGGGCATGATATTCCTCAGAGTGTTGTAGAATATGAGGAGAATACTCAGAATCATGACAGCTCTTCTCGTATTGCCTTTTGAAACACCTCAGCCGCAGAAGAGACCCCTAAATTGAGTCTTTTGAAGCAGCGGAGCCTCACATCAGTGGAGAAGGTTGTGATGTAGCGGGAGTATTCTTCCAGCACTAATTGTGGGTACCTGGAGTTAGGGTCAACTTTTGAAAACCAATGGGCTCCATTCATGTCAGCCAAAATTTCAATGAGCGTGTACGGTATGTGCCCCCCCTCTAAAATCACCTATTTCGGTAGTCGCATGTCCACACATAGTACACACATAGTCTTATTGCCCCCCAGCTGCTTCGATTTTGGGGCAACCACCAATGTCAAAACCCAAGGAGTTATATCCATTCCAAAGAGGAAAACTTAGAATCCCAAGGGGGTTAAATTGCAACTGTGCTGTAACAGTATTTGCCTCCAGAATATTTTCTGACCTATTCGCTTGTGAGAATTAGAGTCAGGGGCTGATACTATACTCCCATATCACCATAACAGAAAGGGCAAGGACAGAATATACATTAAGGGTGCCTTTATCATAAAATAGGTGAGTGACCTTTACTATAGATCCTATGGACAGAGTAAAGTTCCTCTTGAACTCAACTAGAGGAGAGGCTGCAATCCAAGTATTATCGATAATCCATCATCTCATGTTTTGCCTACCGATTCTGCGTCCTGGATGAGTCCAGTGATGGAGTGAGACAGACTGCAGTAACTACTATAGAGTATGTCAGTACTTGCACTGATTTCTGTTCAGCTGGCTGTATAGTAAGTCACCCCATTGGGCAGACGACCATCTGAAATCCACTGAGAGAGTCGAATAGTCATGTGTTTATTTGACTCTCTAAAATTCTTTGAGTACTTTTACATTGTGGTTGTAATTATTTATACTAATTTCCTTTAAAATAAGTTTTCCAATGTGAGCTCATTTCTTTTTTGCTTTTTGATAAATACTTTCCTTATTTACATATATTTTCTCATACGAGGGACCATCAAGGCAACACCCTCTCCCTCCTCTGCATCTCATGTGCTGCTTTATCAGTTAGATTGCATTAAACCTGAATTGGGGCAACTCGACCTGCAAGTAACCAATTGTCATCACCACTTTTTCTCATTGACTGCAATGCAAAAGCTCTGATGATAAGACCCCTCTGCCGTACCCTGCCAGCTTCCATTTACCTTTTGCTTACCCCCTGAGGCATTAAATACTTATGGTTGTGTCACACGGGTCTGTGGATGACTATCCCGAAGAGGTCAGAGTCTACTGCTCCCATGTCTCCTACAATGGCATGGGCAGGCATCTCCCCAGTCCCGCCACCGCCCAGCTCATACTCCTCCCATGCCTGTCTCATGTTTCGCTCGGTGTGCACCCAAAATATTGATGAGACACAATATAGAGGGCGAAATATAAAAAATAAAATATAATCAGGTAAGTTAGTGTACTTTTTCTACACCTACCTCCCTCCACACATATATATCTTGCCAATATATATCTTCAAGGTGCAAAGATATGGAATCAGGAATAGTAAATCTATATCCCGCTATGTGCACTTACCTTTCGATATTTCGCTTCTCATATATTCTTGTACCATGATATTTTTGGGGTCGATATTCAGTAGTTCAACTGTTTCATCCCTTACATTACTAATGGTCCACCCTCTCCGCTGTTCTCTACAGAACAGGTATGGCAGCAGCTGCTGAGATCTCTTCAGTATAATCTTTTTCCAGCAATGTCCCACATTAATAATAATGTCATACTTATTTTTTCCAAACATATTGCTGACGCAAGGATAACAAAACATATTTGAGAACAATTTTTAGAGCAAGCATGTCATCAAAGGACCTTGAAGCTCTGTGTCGGTGTTTTGGAGGCGATCATCCCCATCAACACGATCAGGATATCCTGGCTATCTGGATCCTAGTTCTTTCAATGCTCCCCCCACATTATGTCTCCTAAACATCTACTTGCATTCCTGTCATTTAATGGGTAGTAAAAGCCCTCTTAGAACACTGCCCATAAGCTCAGACTGCAGGGACACGGGTGTGCTGGCAATTTGAGGCTCTACCTTTTTTCAGGAAATATAACTGGATGAACTTCTGCAAACTGTAGGAAAGTTGCCATTTAGCATGGTCTATCCCGCCTCCCTAAACATTTTTTGCTCCAATGCTGATGGTTATGACTCTGAAAGTGCACTGGATTCTGCTGCCCCAGCCCCGGTGCTCTCTCTTTAAAACTGTTATGTGTACATTGGCAATCCCAACTAACAAGATCTTTATCCTCCTTATAAGTCCCTAGTGTACAGTACCAGTGGTTACCAGGGCATGTGTGGTAAAGGAGTCCCCTGGGCTTCCAGCACGGATTGTGCCAACTCTGAGTGACCCAAGTCAACTAACGACATGAGGCCTGCCACTACAGACTGTAGAAACAGTGTAAACTTCTCTATTTCGACTTTGCCCTCACCATATGTGGCAAAGTCAATGCTCTGCTTTTAATATATTTCAGCCGCCTCTGAGGAAGGCCTCTTGAGCCCAGTAGGCAGAGTGCCTTATTTTAAGGTGTGGACATGTAACTGCAAGTTTATATGTCCCTATAATGACCTTTGCTGTTAAAGTACACTATAAGTAATAGGCGGGCCATCGAAAACCATAGGCTACCACTCGGGCAGACCCAGGGTCGCTAGCTCCATTATGGTGCTCTGGCTTAAAGCCTGTGTTTGCTGTCGCCAAGAGAGGATTATGACTTCCTGCTAGGCTGTGTGAACACTCAAAGGGGTCAGAAACAGAGGCCTGTGCAGGAAGGAGGTCACACCTCCTGCCTTTCAGGATGGCTGGTGAACTGGCACATCAAGGAGGTGAGCTTCAAAGGCTACAACGCCTCTGATATGCATCAGGGCTGCCTCCCAAAGGAGAAAACAGCCCTCCTCCTTCCCCAGGGATATTTGCTACTGGACAGGCTGGAAATTAGGTATGCATGAGGTGTACACCCCTAGAAGTCTAGCCACACCTCTAGGGTGGGCTTCCTGGTCTGTAGAGTTAAGGAAGGCTTATGCTATTTTTAAAAGTCGTACAAATAGTGGGTTCTAGTTAGAAAAGGTGACCAACAACCCTGGATCTGGTGACCTCAAGGGAGAATTAGCTGTTGAGACAAGTAGCCCATTGGCCACTTGTACCAAAATCCTTAACATCACTAAATATCTGAACTATGGGCTACTCCTGACACCAGAACCTCAGTTTTGAATCAACTTGCATCGAAGAGGATGAAGAGACCAGTGTTTGCGACAACATAATTTGCACAGACCTGTAAGAGGGATACTCTCCACCCACGGCAACACTCCTGGAACTGCCGGATCGAGACTTGTTCTAGACTAACTCTCAGTTCCCCCAGACAGAGGGATTCCTGTGAAAACCTGAAGCACCCTCAGACTCCTCTGGAATTCTGGCTCTAGTCTCTTGGGAACTACAGGCAAAGCAATGCTCCAGATTCAAAGAAAAGCTGGACATCAGGCCTACCGAGGGACCCCCCAATTCCTGATCATCTAGTTTAATGCCAGGTCAATGCGGCAATAAACTGAGCACGCATGCCCTGCCGTGGCAGACCTGAGTCAGGTTTGAAAGCTTCTGTGGTTGATGCAAGGAGTGCCGCATGCCCATTAGTAGCATTTCATTTACAGGCCTTAGGTATATGGAATACCACTGTGCAAAGGACTTAAAAGTAAATCATACCCTGTTTAAAGGAGAGAGCACATGCACTTTAGCTCTAATTAGCAGTGGTAAAGTCAGTGAGTCCTAAAGCCCACAAAAGAGGGTCAGAAAAATAAGAGGAAGAAGGCAAAATGTTTGGGGATAACCCTGCAAAAAGAGCCAGGTCCAACAGAGAAAAAGACAGACAAAATGGAGAAGAGGCAGATAGTTAGCTGGAAAGATCCTAAAACGTGTAGATCCTAAAATGGGTACATTTTGAGATGGAAGGATGTACACCTTCCTATCTACCTATAAAAGCATCCAAACTGTAACAATAAAAAGAGCTTAAACTAGACTGTGTTCACTCACGTTGGACCCGGCATATATCAGTCAGACGGTTATGTGTTTGTCTCACCAAATAAAGTGTGATGAATTGTACACCAGGTGAAAATATAATGACGAATGGCATTTTAATGAAGCATACTTTCTAATGTTCTTTGCATTTTTGATTAAAAAAATTTTGTAAAGTTTTTCTTAACCATGTACCCTGTTTAGGTTGATTTAAAAAAAAAATAACTATTTTCCGGGCATAAATATTTTACTACAAATTGGGAAATAAGGGGAAGGGTACTTTGATGGATCTTCATCTCCCCCATCCTGCTCTCTTTTGTCCCTACTAGAGTTTTGCAAGTGGCCCTTGAATACTCCAGAGTGGTGAAGGACCTGTCTTTTCCTGCACTGCGCAAGACTATACTCGCAATTAAAAAAACCTTGGGGAGGGGGTCTCCCTCCAATGCTGTAGAAGCATTTTATGCAGGAATGTAATGCAAGCTGACTACCCTGTTGGCAAGCATGGTTATCATTCGTCTTGACTCGCACGGAGTTTTCTCCATTTGTAAAGGGTCACTGATGTCTTTCGTTCCTTGGCCACCATCCTGTGCTTGGCAGTCCCCGGAAGACAAATTGTACATCGGAGGACTCACCCTAAAAAACAGACCTTCTGACCCATTCCCCCCAGTTGCCTTGTGGCAAAAGGGACCCTGGGGAGAGGTTTGGCACCGCAGCTCCAGCTGAGGCGCCACTGTCATAAACTTGGCAGAGCCCACACCTGAAGGAGGAGGGTGGACGGCACATTTGGCAATTCTTTCATTCTTCCAATCTCCTAAAGATGGGTTGGGGTATCAATGGCCACAATTTAGTCTTTGGGAATAACATACAAAAGTCTAAGCCGCACGTGATCCTGGTTCCAATGTAAGTGTGGATTGTCTATATCTAAGTCTATTTTACTGTTTGATATGGGTCATTTAAAGTTTGGTAGGAAAAAGGCGGTTCCCCAAGCTCATTGGAAATTGGAAACATCACTAGATGGTTGGTACCAAAGCCTCAGAGACCTTTGCCATTGGAAACCTGGTGCCGTCACCCTGTATGGCACAGTTGCTGGAGTCTGCCCAGTAAAAGACATGCACTATTTAAGTCACATCCTCCAACACACAATTTCTAGACCGGGACCAAAATGTAAGACATAGTAGGTCCTGGAAGTAAAAATCGCCAGTAACCATAGGGTCAGTAAGAGACTCTCCGGCATTGTTTATTTTTTATGTATTTCTTAAACAAACCCCTAATTTGGAGTTTTGATTCTGAAATACAAAAACCTGACTGGGGGCCATGATGGCCACGTGGCAAAAGATCTCCCACCGTGCCGGCCGGGATCTCTTTATTTTGCTGACAGTATAGTGTTCGGTGGCAGAAATTGGACCCCTACAGGTCCGGAGGATTCACAAATCTTTAGAGAAACTGTCAGGGAAGGCCCTTGCTTTCAACTGTATCCTAATTTTGGAATTCCCTTTGAACAATATCCAAACTCTCTCTATTCCTTTCTCAGGTTACATTTGCTTATCCTCCAGAGTCACAACAATACAAGTTCACATCCTCTGACACCCCCCCCCCCCCCCTCCCTAAATCACCTGCAGAAAATTGAACGGAGCAGAGACGCATGTGCACTAAGTTATTTAGCAGTGGCAACCCTTTTAATCACCAATTTTCAGGATTAGCTATTATTAAATCTCTTTTTCCTAATTACGAACTCCATTTGGGATTTAAAAAAGTTTTTCCAAATCACAAAATGGGTTTAGAAATTACTGCTGATTTGCAATTTAAAAAGAGCATGTTTTAGGGGCTACTTCCAAATTCTGGTCACAAAATGCAGGTACCAAATTGAGACCACTTTTTGTAACCAGTAGTTTGGTACACTGGCTCAGAGTGCCCAGCCCTTGTTTAGGCTGCTCCCAGCTTGATGTGAAAATTTTGTTTGGGAAGCAGGGCACAAGTCGGAGGTACATCCGGGTGGACGGCGTCCACCCACTATTTTCACTGGGTGGACGTCATCCACCCTGCAAAGAAGTTGGGACCTACTGTAAAATGTGCTAACTCGTCCTGGTATAATTTTCAAACACCGGGACATATTCAACTGGCGCCTAGACGTGGACTCCTTTTGTTCCGAGCAGCAATGTAAAGGCGGGGAGGGGGCTTTGTTATTTCAGACACCATCAGGGCGATAACAAAGGCCAAATTTAAGGGGTCATCAGGACTCCTTTTGTTCTAGTCTACTGACTGGGAGCAATCAGGAGCCTCACTTCTAGTGTCAAAAGCTGCAGAGGGGAACAAAGGCTCACACCTGTTAGCACTTCACACATACTTAGGAGAAGTTTTCACTTTGTTCAGTCCCTGTTTACGAGATATACATGCACTGTAAGAATGTCAGATGTGTTGGCCTTTCCCAGTATTTACACAAAATAACTTGCATTTTTATAGCGCTTACTATGCCTGAGGAGGCGTAGAAATAATTTAAATACCACCATTTTTTCTTGTATAGCACTTCTCATCTCAATGCAGGGTGTCAGAGTGCTTTACATCAAATGTACATATTATATATACAATAAATCATACAAAATTGTAAATCAGTGTACCGGATGTGTTACATAAAACTGGGGAGTTACAAGGTGCAGAATCAACATATCATCTTTCATAGCTCACTCTGCTATATTCAAAGGATTACAATGCCACTGCACCCCCCCATGTTGCGCTTTCACGTTAATGATAACCACGCCCCTTTCTTTAGGCCTGGCTTGTCTAAAGAAAAGGGTGCATCCTCCATTATAGTGAAAGCACGGTATGGGGCACTTTTACTGAAAAGCATTTGTTGGTCAAGTTGACAAAAGCTTTTTTTGTAAAAGTGCCCCAGTTCATGGTTTTTCTTTAAATGCGGCCGCACACCTTTCTTTAGACAAGCCTTGTCTGAAGAAAGGGGCGTGGCTGACACTAAAGTGAAAGCTCCGTATGGGGTGCTTGTAAACCAAAAACTGAATAAATAAGAAAAACATGCGTTTGCGCCGCAAACAACAAACTAAAGGCACAGCCACCACTGTATCAGTGTGGCGTGCCATGCTAGGAAAAAAAAGTGTTGGGGAAAGCATGTCAAACCATTTAACAAAATAGTGCTTGGAGGCTGTAATTAAAGCTGACCGAGTAACAACACATGTAACAGGGGGTGTCCAGATGGGAGGATACAAAATGAGACAAGGTGGTACTAAGGAGGGACTACTAAGCCGATTGACCAATGAAAAGCCTCAGTTTGCAAAGGACAATGGCACAAGCCAATGAAAAACTATTGGTGAAGATAGGGTGAAGCTTTAACCCCTTCGCTGCGGGGGTAATTCCCCCGCTGTGCTGGGGGCACGCACAGCGCCCGCATGCTCATGACGAGCTCAGCTTGTCATGAGGTACGGCTCTTCTGTGCTCATGACGAGCTGAGCTTACCACAGGTGCACCGGCTCCCGTGGAACGCTTAGCACAGCAGGGGAATTCTCCCGGCACCTGAGCGTTTCACGGCTCATGACGAGCTCAGCTCGTCATGAGCACCGGAGCACCGTGCCTCATGACGAGCTCAGCTCGTCAAGAGCATGGAAAAGGTTAAGTTCATACCTGAATACAGCAGGCGTTGCAGAGCAGAGCATGCGCTGCCCAGGCATGACCTAAAAAAATACACAAGGCAGCACATTGCCCTGCCTTGCGTTACCTTACATCAGGCAGGCATTACATGGGTGGTGCTAGGGAGTAACTGTGCATCCATCGATGTATTCTGAATCAAACCCATATTTACAAAGACTTGTATACAAAGGATTGCAGCCAACTGGTGAGTCTAAGTGAGGCTTGCGTAACACCGAGAAAAATATCAATTTCTCCTCGTTATTTCCTCTTTCCATGTATGCTGCATTCTGCAGCACACATACAATGAGGAAATAGCCTCATAGGATAGTTTTTGCATGGCTTTGGGGGGAGAAAAATATGCAAGGCAGCACATTGCCCTGCCTTGCATTACCTTAAGTCAGGTAGGCATAACATGGGCGGTGCTAGGGCGTTCTTGTGCATCAATGAATGTATTTTGATGCAAACCCATATTTACAAATACTTATAAACATAGGTTTGCACACAACTGATGAGTCTACCTGAGGCTGCTGGAACAAGGAGAAATATATCCATTTCTCCTCATTATGTCCTCTTTGCAAGTATGCTGCATTCTGCAACACACATAAAAGAGGAAATAGCCTCATAGGATAGTTTTTGCATGGCTTTGGGCAAAAATAAATTACGCAAGGCAGCCCATTGTGCTGCCTTGCGTTACTATGCGTCAGGTAGGTTTTACATGGGTGGTGCATTGGTGATCCCCTACATCCACCCATGTTTTTTGTGTGCATAATATACTCTTCTAAAGGCAGGCACACTAGCTTTCCTTGGATAAGCTCTCGAGTTCGAATTCCCTGTAAATGGATCTAGGTTATTACTATTTATATGAGGCAGCATTCCAGCTAGGCCCTGTTAGTGAGTTCTAGTCCTTGAAGTTCAATGATGGTTTGAGAAACTCAAAATGCCTCTGCGCTTTAGCGAGTCAGTCATAGCAAGCCCAGTAGTGTTGGCCCAGTATTCAGTCCTACTTGCTTTCGCAGTAGTGGAGGGTCTGAGCGCTCACTCATGCCCCGTGGTGAGCAGAAGACTCGATGAAAAGGTAGAGGCTGCAGGCGTCCACACGCTCTTCCGCCTATGTGGTAAGCCTTCCTGAATCTTGGGGCAGGTCTTGGGTCCTCCTGGATTGTTGGGAATGTTGAATCATTGCTCTTCTTCCGCAAATAATGTCTTGCATCTCTTTCAATGCTGCATGCTGCTCCAGAGCTACAGCCCTCTCACTTCACCATGGGGCATACGGGGTTTGAGACAGCACACACAGGAAAATGTTCCCTTCAGGTCACAACATAGCACATTGCGATGGCCCTGTTCTCGATAGATGAATGCACCAATCAATCATCACCGCAGCCACCACCTGGCATACGGAGGTCATGGGCAGCACATAGGTTTTCTGCATTCACTTTGTGCAATTCACCCATTAAACAGACATCTCTTTATTTGTCCTATTTCACATCATAGGTCAATGTTTTGTCTTTAACTCTTGGTGCATGAGATTAGAATGTGGCTGGCAGGTAGAAGCCACATGAAAGTCAAGTGTCAAATCCATTATGTACGTAGCTTAGATTCTAATTACTATATTTCAAGGAGTGAGTGAGAAGTGTGTACACGTACGTTATCGCATATGCACTAATGGTTAGAACATTGGACAAAGAACACTGTATATGCCCTGTGGTTGGTTTGATATTTCTCCTTGGCAATTACCCTTCTGTAACAGCCATTTGGCCCTTGTTTAGATACCTAGAAAGATTACAACCAGGAACTGTACAGGGTGCTGTCCTAAAGGTACTACTATATGATGTTGGGTGCTCTGGAGGCCCTGTTTCTAGGCAAAAAAACCTGGGGGCTTAAATGCAATTTCAATGCTGACATAGCCAGAAAGGAACCATGTAATTACCTTATCCTGTTAAGCCTATATCCTCACTCACCAGCCTTAAATTAACTTGACTACTAACAATCATGAGAAAAGAAAATATTTATCTATGTGTTGTGTAACTTTTATACCCTGTATGGTAGGAGGACATTCACTTATGCTCATTTCATGTTGTCCTTCCTTATTATTTTTTGTATACCTCTTTTTTAGTGTGTGACTACAAAGGCCACCACCCCTCCTTCTGACAGAATCTATGGTATCAGCTATAATTTAGGGTAAGGAGTAGGTGCTTTAACTTTGATAATTAATAACCTTAGTGGAAACAGTTTACTATGCCGGATATAGAATTCCTAGAATTCTGGTAAGGTGAGTCCATAGTAAAATAGGCATTGGACATACTGGTAGAATTGTTTCCACCAGAGCTAAAATTAGTTAAGATTACCCTTTCTTGATCATAGTGTTTTCTTGTTTCATTACCCACTCAGATTCATGAGATATGTTGTATCTTTTGCACATGTTGGGTGATTATGATAAGCATTTGGGAGACTTTTGGCTATAGTCATGTGATTCACCAAGGTGTGTGTTGGGATAAAAATAATTGTGACTGGCACACCTTTGCAAGGTATCTTTTCTGTGACTTGCGTCTTTGTATTATTCTTTCCCTTTGCAGGTACATGATGAGTTACGCATGAGAGTATACCAGGTAGGATTCACTTGGGCACACTGTAGGTGTACTCCCCCACTTTAGCTGTGGGATATAGCTAACACCTTATTCTGTTCTTTTAAGGATCCAACAGCCCTGATGACAGCCCCAGACCTTTTTGGCTCTTTGTGTGGACAGAAACATATTGTGGGATGTATAATATACATTACTCCTTTTAGGGTCCATCGATGTATTTGGTGTTAACATACCTCAGGTCCTCACTAATAAAAGTGATAACCGAGGCACCTGAAGGTATTTTTAATGAAATTGGTTCCTATTTTTTGTCCTGTAAGTTTTATGTAAGAACTCTCTCCTTTCGCCAAAAGTCTTCCCAGAGGTTGCGTCTGCCCTGTTAGTACCATCTTACCAGGGTAGGGAGAGGATGCATATGATGAAGCATGACACAATATTGTGTCTGAGGCATCCTCTTCCACTAAGGAGGGCCTTTTATATCTACTGAGACTTCACATGGCTCGCAAGATTTAAATCTCCACAATCAACCACATTTTTGTTGTTTATTGCATTAATATTGGTAACCTACTTCTTTTGTGGTTATTGTGAGTGAGAAATGATACAGGGTTTGCTCACCTTCCCAAACACCTAACCATAGAAAAACAACAGGAGTGAACCCCTGCCATGCTTAGCCTTTCTCTCCATACCAGTGCAAGAGGATCATCCTATGGTATTAAAAGGGCTCTCACACACTGGAATTCCACTTGTCATGCTTCATCATAGAGTCCTCGTCCAGATACCTAATGTATCTGGGCGGGCTCAACCTTTAGTGCCAAGGGTACCTTTTGGTTATTGGGTGGGTTCCTAGATTTAAAATAGTCTAGGGTGTCTTGAGAGTTAATTTTATTTTCAAAGGGCACCCTGACAGAGTTAAAAATAGGCGGGATGCACTAAGGAAACTAGTATCCTGTGTAACCCTGGGTCAACATGTTTCAGCCATCATACCAATGCTTCACGGACTAGTGGCTTTTAAAAAAAACTTTATTTACCAGTTTTACATTCATCACATTGTCATTACCAGCTCACTGTAAACATAAATATGACCTTACACAGTTTCTAACATATTCATACATTTCACATGTGGAATGGTTCAAACTTTCTGCTCACCTTTGTGTCCAACATTATTACAGTTTCACCATACGTTAACTCTACAATTCACCATCTTACCAGCACATTTATGAACCATACATGAAATCACATGAAATCTGCAAACACCCAATTGAAATGTCTAAGTTGCGAATTCAGAGATCAGTGTTTCAAAATCAACCAATGCCAACGGGCACTATTCTGCTATTTGGTCGCGTGTCAGATTGTGATTGGAGCGCCGCCGTGTATCGTTTAAATGGGCCTCAAATATCCCGAGGGCGAGATGAACTGGGCAACATGGTAGCATACAGGTCATAGTTTATATTGCAGTGTGTTAGAATGTGTAGCCAATCCTTGCACCTCGGAACCACTTTTTGCCCCCATTTGAGTGCAATCTCCCTTTTCGCCAGCAGCAACTACAATGCGGTGAACTTCCGAACCAAATTTGGTATGTTATTTACATATCACAAGAAAGCTATGGCCGGTGTAGGATCTATATCAAAACCAATTACGTGCCCCAGGGTATGAAAGACGTTGGTCCAGAATCTACTTTTTGTGGGACAAGTCCAAGCCAGGTGTGCAAAGTCAGAATGCAGGGCCGTGCATTTAAGACAACAGTGGGACCTGTATGGATCTATTTTGTGGGACATCTCAGGGGTGATGTAAATGTGGCGTAACCTTTTGAAATGGATAAGCTTGTGTCGGCTGTTCAATGACACCTCCTTAGTTTGCATGCAGCATGCAGCCCACTGCTCATCTGTTATACAGTGACCCAGACTTGCCTCCCACGCAGCCCGTATCTTGTTGTCATGAACTGGGATTGTCTTCACATAGGCCCTGTACAGTTTAGAATCCAAGTGTTCTCCCGTGTTGCCTTCAATGGTGAGGGACAGAGGTGGGAATGCGTCCGGTTCAACCTAGCTTTTATTGCCACCTGCATGCGGGTGAGTATGAATTTGTCCATAAATGATGTGTCTAAAAATTTGGCCCCGTCAGAGACTGAGAAGATTTGACCTTCAATTTCCAACAGTTCTCCTATTTTGGTCACAGCAAACCTAGCAAGTGTGCGCTGCACTATCTTTTCTCCAGTTATTGGTTTCCAGCGTGGATTTGGAAGCGTTAAGCTCAGGGAATACATAATCGGAGATCCCAGCAACCTAAGCAGCTTTTGCCAAGCCCAACTTGTGGTAGAGACAGTTTGAATGTCTAGAGGGATCCAGGGATATTCCGGAGGCACTATCATACTCAAGGTGTCTGGCAGTACCAAATCTGCTTCAGGCCTTAAGTAGGGGATCCAGGCGTCCGGGTGACACCAGGAATGGGCATAACTGCATTGCACAATTAAGTATTATAACTGAAAGTTGGGAACTCCAAATGCCTCCCCTATGGTATGGCAGGGTCATAACCTCCCAGCGGACTCTTGGACGCCTGCCCCCCCCAAGCCAGCCGTATAAGGTGCGTGTTAATCGATTTGCAGAAACGGTTCGGCAGCGGGATAGGAAGATTGTTAAATAGGTATAAGAACTTGGGAAAGACAACCATTTTAATCAATGCTATTCTCCCCGCTAAGGAAAGTAGATGGCAAAGCCATCTCTCCACCTGCTGCTCACAGTTGCTTATCGCCGTTCCATAGTTCAACAATAGAAGTTTGTCAGTATGTAAGTGTATCTTGATCCCCAGATATTTGGCCGATTCATAGCACCAGGCTAATAGATATTCACACTCCCATCTGACCGTGGCCGAGGTGAGAGGGAATATAACCGATTTATGCCAATTGATACCAAGGCCAGAGTAGCTGCCAATTTGAATTATCTCTCTGATCAAGGGAGGCAAGTTATTTTGAGGGTGCCTTACATACAATATAACGTTATCTGCGCATAGTGACACCAATAGTGGTCCAGTGTTAAATTGAGCACCCTGTAGAGGTGAAGTTCCTGGAAATGTCTAACAAGCGGATCTATTGACAAAATAAAAAGTAATGGAGGCAGGGGGCATCCCTGTCTAGTACCTCGGGAAGATGTGAAGGAGTGAGAGAGTGTACCGGTTAAGCGTAATCTAGCAGTGGGAGCTGAGTATAGTAGTGCAGTAACATTAATGAATCCAATCGGCATGCCTAACCTGTGTATAACCGTCCATATAAATGACCATTCCAGCGAGTCAAATGCTTTTTCCACATCTAGCAGCACTGCTGCTGCCGGAGTAGATGGATTTATGCGGTGCAAGACTGCAAATAGGCTGCGTAAGTTTAGGGAGGTTGATCTGTGGGGAACAAATCCTGACTGGACTGATGAAATTATCTTGTCCAGTAATAGGGCCAAGCACACTGAAATTGTCTTCGCCACAATTTTATAATCAAAATTCATAAGCGATAGCGGACGATACGATCCGCACTGTAAAGGGTCCCTACCAGGCTTAGGTAATATTATTATCACCGCTTCCCTCATTGTGGGTGGCAATTGGTTCCCCTCTAAGGATTCATGATAAACTTCCAGGAGTTTAGGGGTTAGTATATCTTTGTATTGCTTATAAAAAGCACCCGTGAAGCCGGCAAGGCTAGGAGCACAGGCGCCATTTAAGGCGTCAATTGCGTACAATATTTCTTCCTTAGAGAATGGTTCGCCAAGAAAGTCCTGCATATATTTGTCAATATATACCATTGCTATTTCTGCATAGTATTCATCTCGCTCCGCAGAGGAGTGCGTTAGCTTGGACGTGTAGGGGTCAGTGCAGTAACCGAAGCATGCATCTCTAATGTCAGATGTTTCCGTTAAAGTAATCCTGGACTCGAACCGGAGAGCTGTGATGTACGCATTAGAATATGGTGGTCTCAGTAATTGCGCTAGTGTGTGACCTGCTCACTTGCCCTTGCCATATTTACGAGCTACTACGTATTTGCTGAGGAATTGTGTTTCTCTTTCCGCAACTTCACGAAATTGTAATAGTGACGCCAACCGGCGTCTTTCATCTTCAACGGCTTCTGGGGAATCCACCATAGAGAGTTCCAGAGTGGTGAGCTGCAATTCTATGTCAGCTATAGTTTTCCTCAAGTCCCTCAGGACACCTGCGTGTTTTGAAATGACAATGCCCCTGATATAAGCTTTGAAAGCCTCCAAGAGAGTCGCCCACATGTCTACCGACCCCGTGTTTATAGCAAAATAGTCCTCTATAGCTTCTCCCACTTCATTTACAAATATTTCATCCTGCAATGCCCTACCTGGGAATCGCCACTGGCGCTCCTATTCCTCTGGTCTAGGGATACAAAGTTTTAATAGGACCGGAGAGTGATCTGAATAAATATGTGGGAGTACGACAAGAGAGGTATACCAAGTGTGTGGGATCGGGGCTAGAAGTCAAAAATCTAGTCTGGTCCAGGTGTTGTGTTGAGCTGCGTAGTGGGTGTAACCCGGGCTTCTCGGATTTCGGACCCTCCAAATATCTATAAGTTGGTATGTCCCACATATGTTCAGCCCAGGGTTTGGAATCTGCCACCCGGTAATGCCCAGCAGTATAAAAAACTGTGAAAAATAACTCTAGTCATGCTGTCTCAAGTATTATGAAAACCTAGGCACATCATGTGGACAATACTATTCAGCTTAGTTACAGAGCAAAAATCAAAATATATCAAATGACATTCACAAGAGAAGAGTTCAACGCTGGCAACAGATCGACTGTGTGAAGAGGAAGAGTCAGGACCACTGTCTTTCCGCTGCTGATCTGTAGCTTTGTAGGTTTTACAAAAGGCCTGAACGTCTGTGGGGTTGTCGTAATTGCAAAATCTGTCGTTGACATCGACCCGCAGTCGTGCTGGGTATAGCATGCCATATCTGAGACCCAGATTTTGCAGCGCGGCCTTGACACCTGTAAATTTGCAGTGAGCCTCCTGGACCATCTCTGTAAAGTCCAGGAAGCAGGACACCACAGAGCCCTGCCATGTGATTGCACCATGCTCCCTAGCTTGGCGCAAGGCTGTGTCCCTGTCCCTGAAGTTCATTATGCGGGCGATAATTGAAAGAGGCGGACAGCCAGGGTTGGGGCACGAGCCCAAAGATCGATGTGCCCTCTTCACTACGAAACCAGGGGTGAACACCTCCTTCCCAAAAATGTCAACTAGCAACGATTCCACAAAGGTGTCCATTCTGCCTGTATCTGTTGACTCAGGGACCCCAAGTATACGAAGGTTGTTGCGACGACTTCGTGCCTCCAAATCTTCGTTCTTCATGGCGATATCTTTCAACATTTTTTCCATTCGGTCCAGTTGTTTTGTCGATTGAGCAGCACCATCTTCGAGATCTTATATTCGACCTTCTGTTCTGTCAAGCCGCCGATCATGTCTATTTTGGCCCCAAGAGAGTCCAAGCGCTTGTTCAGAGTGTCATATCTGGTGTTAATCGATTTAAAACCAGCCTGGAGCTCCGCCAATTGAACTGCGTGGGAGGAGGTAGCCCTTGGTGCCGCCGCCGAGCCTGTGCACCCTCTGCCATCTCGTCACTACTTTCTTGTGCTTTGTCCGAGGCGACGGGGAAGGATAATACTCTCTGCTTGGGGTCCTTCCTGCCCATTCCTGTGCGCCCGCAGCTAGAGGAGTTGTTCGCTGCTACTCACCACAGCAACGTCAGAAGCAGATAAGTGCCAGCTGCTGTAGTGCCAATTCTAAGGGACGGAATGGTTGCAGCGCTGAATAGGGACTTGCCCGTGGCGGGCTCGCAGGACAGGCACCCGATTCCGCAGCTTGCTCTGTGTGGATCCGGTAGTCCCAGGGTGTGCCAGCCCTCAAGTATGCACCTGAGCCAGTGGGGATAAGTGATGAAGCAGGGTTCGCCCAGGATGGGCAGGATATAGACTGGGTGCATGCATTGCTCTTCAAGGGACCGTCTCGTCCCGGAATTAGTGGGGGTAGCCTCTTCCGGAGCAACTGCCCGAAGCACTCTTCTGGCCAGGCCACCACCCGCTGGTTCCCAACTGAAGTCTGTGGTGCAAATATGCAGCGTCTCCGACTCTCCGCGCAGGCAAGGCCAAGGAGTGTGCTTGATACAGTGACCAGGGCATCACCTCCCTTCCATGCGATTGTTCCGCAGTTATGTGCTCTGTGCCGCGTGTAGCCCCCCTCTCAATCCATAGCACAACCGAGTGGCTGTCTTCCTGCTCCTCCCAAGGACCCTATCACCCCGGGAGGCCTACGGAAGCGGAGTGTATCAGCGCGCGGCCGCGCTTCCTCTCTGAAGTGGGGAGGCGAGTTGGCCCGGCCGCTAGATGGGGATTTAGAATATGGGGGTTGCTGAAGATGCACTCACCACAGCCTGAAATCCACGGCCGGGCTAGTCGAGAACTGCCAGCGGGCGCACACACAGGCCGCAGTCCAGTGGCTACGGTAAAACGAAGATGTAGGCTGTGTTAGGCCCCACCTCCCTTGACGCCGGAGCTGTTTTCTGTGTGTTGCAGACCGTATTTTGGGACGGAAATGTCGTTGCTGCCTCTCCTGCATGTAAGGATGGAATGCTCAGTGTTTTCTGATCTTTAACTGGCCATTTCCTCTTAGACAGCTGGATCGCTGCTGGGTCACCGCTCAGAGCTTCAGTGCCATGCGGCCATCTTGGTCCACGGCTTGGCTTCACCCCCTGGCCTAGTGGCAAACATCAGGATCTTACAAGGACCCCGTTAGTATCCTATTTGTTTGCATTCAGTTGTGAAACTTCCATTGACCATACTTATACATGCAATTCATGCCGACCCATTTGGTCGCTATGTTAGTATTTCTTTAGTGTAGTACTATTTAGAGCTCCATGAGGGTTAGAAGGCAGGTGGACCTTGTAGTCAAACTTTCATCAAACGTCACTTCCTGGCTGTGAATCTATTTGGTTCCTCCTTTCCCCGCATCCTAGATTCTTATTATACATGGTCCAACATTACAGCTTATTAAATAAACACAAGGCAGACTTGCCTTGAATCACAGAGTTTGGTCAAGCTGGGAAGCCGGGATTGATCCCAAGTTTTCTGTTTTCACATTGTTTATTTTAGCAATTGGATGGACATGCCTTTATTTCTCCTGTTTTACATCTATAGCTAATGCTTTGTCTTTAATTCTTGAGACATGGGGTTGCAGCGTGGGTGGTGGGCAGATGCCGCAACTGTTCACTTTTCACTTTAAATAAGGACTGCCTTGCATAATCCTGCTTGCTCCACCATGACCTAAATATTTCAGTATTCTGCAGAAGTATCTAAATCCGTCACTCCACAACAAAACATGATTTCCAAACATTTGAATTTGCGTAATTATTTACCAGTTCCAATCTCTAAATGTTGAAAAGCTTTATCTTTGTAACTCTGTAAATTCGAGAGTGCTGGATATGGCTTTGTCAAATTTTGCCAAGTTTTTACCCTGCCGAGGTATAGGTGGGTTTGTTTTTTGCCCTTCTCACACCTACCCACTGCAGCAATGTTGCAAAGTTTGCAATGTACTGAATTAAAACACAATGATGCAGATTAGCTTTGTTGTTATGATACTCTTGAAAGATCATGTGTGCTTACCTAAGGCTAGCTCCTTCAGGATGAGTTTGCAATGAATAGTTGAGCCCCCGGGTCAGTGTTACTTTAAACAAGTAGGTCAAGAAGGCCGTCTCTGGTGCACCATGTTGGCAGTGTAACATGCCAAGAATACACAGAGGTCTCATTAGCGAACATAGTCTAGTGTAGATTCTGATTACTGGCAATAGTTTGTGGTGTCTTTGGCTGTTCCTACATCTCTCCACTAGGGTAGCCTATCTATGCAAACTAGTCATATTTTCTCAAAAGTGGTAGTTGGGACTGGAATTGCATGTGCCTTTTTCTTTGTCAGCATTACTGTTTCATCCTTGGATACTGTGCAGCTTACACTTATTTTGATGTGGAGCTGATGCCTCTTACTTTTAAATTTATGGGCCATTCTGTGTCTGGGAATTCTGGTGGTACTGATTTGAGAGTGAGCTGTCAGGTTGCATTGGTAAATGTGAGGGGGTTTAGATATCGTTATGCCAACAATAAGAACATGAGAGATGTCTGCTGCTAAATGTGGAGGTGACATTTTGGGGGGGTAGTGTGTAATTTGTAAAAACAAATGCAGAGCCCCAAACCTTTTCTTAGGGTCTTATTGCTGAGTGCCAAGGTTGCCATGACCTTTTCTTTCACTACCCTAAAACTGCTTGCAGGTTGTTTTTTCTTCCCATTTTCTCCCTTCATCATTGTTTTATCTCTTAATTTTCTTCCGTTTCTGTATTTCTCTCTTGCTTTGGGTCATGGTCTGTTGGTGAAAAATGAGCCCCAATTCCCTAAAATGAATGCAGGTGGGTAAGGCTGAGTAAGACTATTTTACATGGGAGAGTGGTCTCAACTCTGGAGAGCGCAGGCAGCTACAGCAATCGCATCTACATGGAAATGTACTGCACATGGAATATTATGCCTGGTGGAGATGACTGGCGGTAGAGTCAGTTTGTGCAATCCTTGGGTAAAGGAAGCTTTAAGCTGACAAAAGGGAACATTGTTTTATGTGTAGATTATAAAAGTGTGAATGTTCTGCCTAAATCAGGAGGGCTTACATGTATACTCGAAATGCACTCAAACGTATTCATGCTAGACCTCTAAACATTTCTGCGAGGGCTTAAGATCTGATGTCACCTCTTGTGATCCCACTTCCTGTAGTGTCAAATCTTGTGATGCCACGTAGGATATCACGCGCCGTGATGTTTCTCACCGTGATGTCACGCCATGTGACATCCCTTGCATACTGCTTAACTAGGTTAGTCCCCCCACTTCTTTTTTAGGTCGAGGACTCTGTGGCACTGCGTAAACAGTGGGCAGATCTCAGAAGATTTTATGTTTCTTGGTGTAGGGGGCTTGAACCCGCCCCTCTTCTCCATTGGCTGGCCTCGTAAATGCTGGCCAGCCATTTGAGAAGAGGGACGTCTCTCCCTTTAAGCCCCATCTTTTTCGGATTCGGGAGCGTGTTCTTTAGGTTCTTTCTATCTGTGAGGTCACCCGTCACTCAAACCTAAAAACACGCCTGATTCAGAAAATTTCAGAGCTTGGCGGCAGTCATTTCTGCCCCACCGCATCCGCCCCTTGCATCCCAGATGTGTGCATGGCGTCCCCCGAGTCGTGTGCATGGAGTCCCCTGAGTCGGTAAGTTTTCTTCCCTAGCTGTGCTCGTTATCTTTTACGGGGAATAAGGCTTCAGCTTTTGTTTTGTACGGTGGGGAAAGTCGAGTAGGGGCCTGCACGCCATTTGGGGACTGTGCCGGGGCATGGCGGGGACGTGATTTAAAGATGGCCGAGGGTTCAATTCCAGGCCAGGGATTCAATTGCGCAACCAAACCCCCCCTACCATGAGCGATTGAATCCACGAGCCGCTTCTCCACCTGCGCAGCCTCGCGGCATGTATCCTGCCTCCCTGTGCTGCCATGACTGGGGGTTCGATGCCCCTGTGCCTTGGTGCTGCCTCGTGTCTGTTGGTGCTCCTCGTTTATCATCCCGGTCACAGCGAGTGTGGGGGAAGGCTGGCGCATTTAGGGGGGGGTAGTGGCATGAGCGACCAGTCAATCGGCGGGCAGTGTAGCTAACGTCGGTACCGAAAGCTTTGCCGACCTTGTCATACCGGGCTTTTACCCGCATTGGGCGCGGGGATCCTGTGCATCAGTGAGCTTGGATTGTGCCGGTCTCCAATGCTCTCTTGGGGTGGTGTCCCACCCTCCCAATCCTCCGGCCGTGAGCCAGCGCCGCTGCGATGAGTCTCCTGTGGGCCCGGGGCGGGGGCCATGGGGTGCGGCGCTGGTTCACCGGGTGCGGGTCCGCCGCATAGGGTTGATCCGTCCTCCCGGGCGTTGTGATGCAGTCTGTCCCCTGTGCCGATCCTCCACCCCGGTTGCGGGGCAATGGGGCAAGGAGAGGTTTCCTTTTTGTCTGTCCCTCACGAGCCTGGCGTGAAGCCCAAACTTCCTGTGATTATGGACAAATATCTTGGACAATGAAAAGGGCAGCCCAATGGAGCACGATCTTGCACAACCCCCACCCCCCACCTCAACTTGATCTGGTTCGATGCCTTTCAAGGGGCTTTAGCTATTTGCCGGGCACGGGTAGGGTGGGGACGGACAGTCATGCGGGCCTAACCAGCCACTCGGGCATCCCGTGCTGCGGAGCAATAGAGGGTTTGTTAGCAGTAGGGAACGGTGAGCAGCATGGTGCCCGCACCCCAGCGAGAGAACGAGTCCCCAGTGGTTGGGGGAGCTGAGCGGCATTGCCGCCGTGAGTTTATGCGCCTCCATAACGGGGTACCGTGTTGTTACCACCCTCGCATTTCCAATTCGTGCAGCAGCTGCGTCAGGATCCGCATTCAGGGCACACAGAGGCGCACCTGAATAACTCGTGCCTGCTGGTGACCCCAGCGTGTCAGCCTGGAAGCGGGTACAGTGTTTAGGGGGGCAGGTTCGAGGTCCCCGGTTTGATCCTGGTTGGGGCCATGGTGGGGAAGACTTTTCTCCTGCGAGCCCTTACTGGTTAACAGGGCCCGGACAGGATCGCGGGGGAGTGCTCACATGTTTTTTCCTCATTCCCTAGCAGGAGACTATTAAGGCAGAGTACAGCTGTGTCGCAAAAGTTTTCCTGGAGGTAACTGCTGAATGCTGATAACGTGTACTGTTTTGCCATCCGCAGAATAACATATAGGAGAGGGGGAGCAGGTGCTCACCCGGAAACAAAGCAAGCAGCTGGACAACGCAACAGAGTGGCAGGGGTACTTAAAAGGGGATATCATCGTGGAATACACAATGGTGAGAAGGGGCTCGTGGGCATGGGCTAACCTACAGCAAGGAAGTACTAGGGGCCCCAGTGCAGGCGACAACTAACAATTGTCATCACCATTTCTCTGCCACCACGTAACAAAGTTAGCTGCGGCGAAACGAGTGGCAGGAGTGACGGGGTCCCGGCTCGCACTGTGCAGAAGCAGTAAGGGTGCAAGGAGGCAGGGCTAACGCAATGGGGAGGAGGGGCAGGGCAGGGTGCCTGGGGTTTACCAAGCCGCCTGTGCATGTGACGTGCTAATCGTTCCTCTTTTAAAACAGGCAAACAGCCGATAAAAGACAGAGGTGCAGTGGTGTGCAAGTCATGGTGGATTCTGGAAGGTAACAGAATTGTCTCAGGTCAACACCCTCTCCCTCCTCTCAGGTAACAGGACCTCACCATATGTCCTCGGATGGTTCGCTTTAGGGCTTAACATCGTTGTATCACAGGGGCAACCTAATTTCTCACTTTCTCACCAAGGTTCTGACGACCCAAGAATCGCCGGCAGGAGGTCCATCAGGAACATGTCACCATGAGCTGTGAGTGGTGGGGCCCTGCTCTGCAGTGGTGGCTATTGGTATTGGTATTGGTATTTATATTTATAGAGTGCAATTATCACCTGCAGGTCTCTCTAAGCACTGTAGAAGGAGAGAAAAATGGAACCTAGCCTCCCAGCACAGGGACAGAGATTAATCCGACCCCCATGCCTCTTGGCAAAGAGCCATTTTCAACTTCTTCCTGAATGGAAGAAGAGCAAGCTCTTTGCGCACAATCTCTGGTAGTTTGTTCCATAAAGGGGCAATGGCAGTTGAAAAAGCTCTGCCCCCTTTGGTAGCCAGCCTAAAACGCTGACACTTCAACAGGCAAGCCTCTGAGGACCGTAGAGTCTGAATGGGAGTGTAGAGAGCTAGACGATCTTTTACATACTGTGGGGCATGGCCGTGAATGTCTTATGGGCAATGCAAAGGCCCTTAAACTTGTCTCTCTGCCTTACCGGGAGCCAGTGCAGGTGCTGCAAGAGAGGGGTGGCATGTGCTTTCCTGGGCAATTTAAAAATCGTCCTGGCCGCGTCGTTCATGGTAACCTGGAGCCGACTCAGTAACTTCTCCGGAAGGCCGATGTAAAGGGCGTTACCATAGTCCAGGCGAGAAATTATCATAGCTGACACGATCAGTCTAAGAGTGGAGAAACTCAAAAGGGGGGCAAGCTTGCGGAACTGTCTCATCAGGCCTGTGCAGGCTCCCACTACTGCAGACACCTGCTGGGACATAGACAGATCAGCATCTATTTTAATTCCAAGGCTCTTCACGACCAAGGCTGGGACTGGGCTAACGCCCAGATCCTGCGGCCAGAAAAGGTTACTCCACGGATTGAGCGCGGTGGCAATGGCCAAGACCTCAGTCTTATGCGGATTGATTTTCAGAAAGTTAGACGTCATCCAGTTGGTAATGAATTTGAGGATGTTTTGGGTCTTCACTTGGGCAGCTGATGAATTATCAATCTGGATGATAAGCTGTGTATCATCCGCGTAGTTGTAGATCTGGTAGTCCATGGAGTTGAGAGCACCTATCAGTGGCTGTAAATAGGCATTAAAGAGAAGAAGGGACAAGGCTGATCCCTGCAGGACACCACAAGAGGGACTACCCAAGGTCGATGTATGGGATGCCAACTGCACTCTGGATCCTACCGCTAAGGAAAGATGTAAGCCATTTGAATGCCGTGCCCTGGACTCCAAGATCATATATCCGCGACAAAAGAGATATTGTGGTTGACCGTATCAAATGCCGCAGATAAATCCAGTAGAACCAGGGCACACGGCCTCTTCTTGTCCGCTTGAAGCCTCAGCCCTTGCGGGGAGGGGTTAGGAAAGAAGCAGTTTTGTAAGACCTCAATAATAGTTATTCTTTTTAGGAAGTAGTGGAGAACGCTGCCGGACATTTTACAGAGATGTGAACAGGGTAGAAGGGATGCGTCTGAGGTAGACACCGGTGCTTGTTCTCCTGCCCCCTGGCTGTGCTTGCTCCCCTGCCGCCTCGCTGTGCTTGCTTCCCTGCCGCCTCGCTGTGCTTGCTCTCCTGTGTGTGTGTGTGTAGCTCTGGGTGTGTGTGTGTGGCTCTGTGTGTGGCTCTGGGTGTGTGTGTGGCACTGGGTGTGTGTGTGTGGCTCAGGGTGTGTGTGTGGCTCTGGGTGTGTGTGTGTGGCTCTGTGTGTGTGTGTGGCTCTGGGTGTGTGTGTGTGGCTCTGGGTGTGTGTGTGGTTTTGGGTGTGTGTGTGGCTATGGGTGTGTGTGTGTAGCTCTGTGTGTGTGTGTGTAGCTTTATGTGTGTGTGGGGGGCTCTGTGTGTGTGTGTGGGGGGCTCTGTGCGTGTGTGTGTGTGTGTGTGTGGCTCTGTGTGGGGGGGCTCTGTGTGTGTGTGTGTGTGGAGGGCTCTGTGTGTGTGGGGGGGCTATGTGTGTGGGTATGGGCTCTGTGTGTGTGTGTGGGGGGGCTCTGTGTGTGTGTGGGGGGGCTCTGTGTGTGTGGGGTTGTGTGTGTAGCTGTGTGTGTGGCTCTGTGTGTGTGTCTGTGGCTCTGTGTGGGTGGCTCTGTATGTGTGTGGGGGTGGCTTTGTGTGGGTGGCTCTGTATGTGTATGTGGGTCACCTTGTGTGTGTGGCTCTGTGTGGGTATAAATGCAATAGGTCATGCATTTGCGAGCTATTAAGCTATTGGCATTGTAAATGACAATGCCATTTATTTAACGATTAAGCTATTGGCAATGTAAATGACAATGCCATTTATTTATGATTTTTTTTAAAAAATGTCATGAGCAATGCCAATAGCTCTACCTTTAATAATGCTGAGACCATTGCATTGTAAATGCTTGTTTAGGACTTGTGCCCTGGAGAGAAGGAATTGTGGACCGTATTGTGATGTGAATCTTGATGTAAACAGCCCTGGGCCTGGTGGGTATGACCGTGTGTGGAGGGCAGGAGCTTGGTAAGCGTGCACGCAGGCCTGACGAGACACAGGTGGTAACTAACCTGCACGGATGACTTTCCTGATAACGCTCGCGCACAAAGCGCAGGAATGCTGCGTGGAGCTCCCCTGCGGAATGAATATTTCATCCAGGCCAGGCCGATGAATTGACGATGAGCGGGGAGCACGCTACCTGGAGCGGATATTTCTCTGCTGCTGTGGGCGGTGGTGCACGGACACCCCAGCGGAGCCGCGCGCAAGCCTTGAGTGGAAGGAGCCGTGGGATGGAATACATTCCAGGATCAGACCAGCAGAAAGAAAAGCAAGTCAAGCACAAGGACGATGCTTCAGGGCTTCCGGTCTGAAAACAAAGGAGGGAACTTCATCTGCAAACTCGGCTAACAAAAAACTGATCTGGAATAAAACCTGGCAGGTCTTGTGATGGAGGAAGCGAAATTCCCTAAAACTTTCACGAAAATACACGTTTATGGCGAAATGTAGCTTGACGTGTGACCGACTTGAAGAGGAAATGCCTCTGTATGAGATATTTTGTATGTAAACAAATTGTGTGTGGGTACCAAGCTCCTGCCCTCCACACACGGTCATACCCACCAGGCCCAGGGCTGTTTACATCAAGATTCACATCACAATACGGTGCACAATTCCTTCTCTCCAGGGCACAAGTCCTAAACAAGCATTTACAATGCAATGGTCTCAGCATTATTAAAGGTAGAGCTATTGGCATTGCTCATGACATTTTTTTAAAAAAATCATAAATAAATGGCATTGTCATTTACATTGCCAATAGCTTAATCGTTAAATAAATGGCATTGTCATTTACAATGCCAATAGCTTAATAGCTCGCAAATGCATGACCTATTGCATTTATACCCACACAGAGCCACACACACAAGGTGACCCACACACACATACAGCGCCTCTCATGCATGCCAACAATTGCACAAATATCTTAATGCTGATTTAGTGCATTTCACACAACATGAAGCATATTTAAAATGCCATCATGGTCTTGTTTTAATGTCGAACACAATTCGGATAGCAAGCTTGATTTTCGGGGCCAAGATATGGAGTAGCTCTCTAAAAACATTTCTTATATACATTGTTTCTCAACTTTTAAAAATAGAAGACTTGTCTTCATTTGAAAGAGAAATGAATTGTCGTGTTCCTCTGAATGAAATTAGGGTGGAAGTGTTTTAAATGACTATTGAATTTATGTTTCGTTCCTATTTGTCTATGATGTTTTACTGTTTTATCTCATGTGTATTCTGTTGTTGGAAAGTTTAGTTTTGTTCTGCTAATTGTATGAGCGTCTTGAGGCGTGTTGCCATTTGCATTGTTGTGCTGTATAAATAATGAATTCATTAAAGCAAACTTTATTGACGAAAACATTTGGTTGGTGGGATTTCTCGTGAGATGGGACTCGTATAAGTGAGAGAACTTAAATATTAATCAGACTTCAGCCAATGGAGGCGGTCCTGGTTTGGAACTGTTGGAAAAATTATAATTGATGACAGCATTTGGGTAGGCGTAGAAAGTTCTAATCTTGATTAGAACAAATGTATGGGAAAGTCTGGAACATACTTAGCCATCAATAGTTCAGCATGCATAGTGGTATAGGACCCCAGGGGTCAGTCGACCTTTTCATCATCTAATGATGGCTGTATTTGAGTACCTAATGGAGGACTTTGCTTGCATTAGGGCCCTTGGCAGCCTTGCTATGCTACTCGAGAGAGCGATTAATGGATAAAAAGGCTTAGGTTAGTGACTTAGATGGTGTTGTTGTGAGCTATCGTGATAGGTATTATTGCAGTATATCTGGTCTGTGCTGGATATATGAACTTCCCTCTGATAGTGTTTTCTGTTGGTTATTTCTGTGTGTTGTTTCCTTGCAGATAGTGCTGATGGAAGCGTTATGGTAGCTAAATATCAGCGTATGTCGGCAGTGCTGGATGTATGTGGTAAGTTCTGTCTTATATAGTCTGTTGAACGTTGGAGTGTCCTTGTGCAACAATAGACACTTGATCCCAAATGCTTTTACCAATGCATTGAGGAACCAGAGAAGGTAGCAACTGTCTATCGAATGAATCGTGATTTTTTTTAGCCTCTGAGACAGGCATTGCAAAGCCTCGGATTGACTTGGATCTTATGTGGAGAGAGGCCCTCTGGATTTGGATTTCCAAAAACGCTGCTTTTGCTTATCAAGTGGTAGTGAGTAGGACTAGGAGAAGGTTTTGATTCTACCAAGAACATCGAGCATACTCTGTGACCCTTCCTTTGGTGGAACGAGGGGGTAGTTTTCTGACTTAAGGCATAGTTAAAGCCTGGCGGCCTACTGGAACACCAAAAATAACTGCACAGGAGGTCCCCTGGAAGGGACACAGTAAACACAAGGAGTTGATGGATGCAGCGCTGAAACTTTTCAGACACTCAACCCCAGTCACAGATCTGGGTTGAATCCATCATCATTCTTTAGCTCACTCTGCCACCCCAGTTTAGAGCCAGCCATATGCAAGTCAGTCTTGACCTTGTTCCTCATGGGATCAGTCCAGCCCAAAATGCCAAGCCATGTCTACCCTGGACCGGAAAGAAGCATCCTGGGACCGGTTTTGGGCTAGCAGCCCTCATCAGACAGGCTCGCTTGAATCCAGTGGCAAAGTGAGCAAGGGACCCACGTCTGGGCATACTCTGCCAACTTATGGCAAATAAAGCAAAACACAAGGAGATGATGAATGGAGCGCTGAAACATTTCAGACAATCACCCCCAGTCACAGATCTGGGTTGAATACATCATCGTTCTTTGGCTCACTTAGTCAACCCAGTTCAGACCCAGCCATATGCAAGTAAGCCTTGACCCTGTTCCTCATGGGAACAGTCCAGATCGAACTGCCAAGCCGGGTCTTCCCTGGACCGGGATAACATCTTGTATGATGTTGCAAAAATTGACTTCTGGCAACCTCACATAGTTTTAAAAAACGTTGCCAGCTTTGCAAAGCATATAGCTGACAATGTGTTTTTTAAAAACAAAATTTGAAATGAAGGATCCTGCCTGAACGCAGGAACTTTCTCACAGCAGAGCAAGCAGTCCAGTGGCTTGTCTTTGCACTTGGTTGTGCCACACCCCATCTTATTACTCCACAGCTATGCCCTTCAGCATGGTACCTCAAGGAATCGAAAAGCAAAATGGCACAACACAAGAGTGGCCATTGGATTTTCCAGCTGTCACTCACGGGACTGTCAGGAAATACGAATCTCAGGACCCTGATGTTAGGCAGGATTTTAGTTCTCTACCCTTTGGCAAACTGGAAATTCTGTTTTTGACTTCTTTGTAAAATATGAAATTCTCCAAATGTACCCAACTACGCAAGAGTTAATTGTCTTCACCCAGCTCCTCGTTGAGTCAGCGGGTCACACTGTTACAAGGGAAGACAGACGCGAATTGAAATGAAAACACTTTCTTGCAAATTTAGCACTGCATTAAAGTTCTTTGTAGTACAGAGTGAATCCTGAGGCAGCAGTCGGCTTCATTTGCTGTTGCTGCAAGCAACAGGCAATATATTAATGTTTCTGAAATATAAACACTTTCCGTGATATTAAATTTTGATATCTCAAGGTCCAAATAATCTCTTTTTCCAGTGGAATGTCTTGCTATTACAGTTTTGGGCATCTTCGGGGACTAAACACAGCAATGATTGGAATCTAGAAATAATTATTTTTTTCCAATAGCTGTGTGTGGGTTTTTTTTGGTACATTATGGTCAGGATTAATGACAACTGACAACTTAACATCCAACAGCATTATATTTGAATTTCTGGTACATGTGGTATCATGGGCCTCTGACAAGTCAGTACTTACTTACTGATTCTTACTGCCCCTCCTGGGGTATAGGCAGTGCTTAATTTGAGCCAGTGCTTGGTAATTGTCAACACCGACGCTTATGACAGTCTGCCACAAGATGGCAGTGTCTGGCTAATTTAGAGATGACCACAACAACAGTTAATTATTAATTCAATTTACATTCAAAATGACTAATACTGCCACCCAAGCCATTCCTATAGCTACGGGGTCCTGCAATAGTCTGAATTGTCACACTTTTAGATGTGTTATGGTTAGTAGTTATGTTGTTACTATCATTGGCAGCATGGTAGGGCAATATGTGGTGCAAGCTGCAGTGGCCTCCTGACGGGAGCCCTGGCACTTATTTTGTACAAATTAAGCACTGGATAGGCTATCAACCAGGACTGTCCAACCATCTTTGTCCTGGAAGTTTCTTTCACTCTGACTCCAAGTCCTTGCAGTCAGCATTGAGACATCAGCACCAGGTATTTCTTGGCCTTCCTCTTTTTCTTCTCCCTTGAGGGTTTTAGTTCAGTCCTTGCTTGGTGGTGTTTGATGCAGTCTTGCAGAGGATATGACCTATCCAGCTCTAGCGTCTTTTCATTATTTCTTCATGAGAAGGGCATTGGAAATCTGTTGCCATAGGTTGTTGTTGCTGATGGTGCTTGGTCAGCCGATTTGGAGAGTTTTCTTCAGACAGGTGTCGATGAAGGTCTGGAAGTTGTTGGTGGTGTTCACTGTTGTTCTCCAAGTTTCTGCTCCATACAGAAGAACTGATTTCACATTGGTGTTAAAAAGCCTGATTTTTGTTTGCAGCGTTAGGTCTTTGGAGCTCCAGATCTTATTTAGCTGAATGCAGGCAGCCGATGCTTTGCAGATTCTTGTCTTGAGATTGGTGTCTGTGCCACCGCGGCTCTGGGCTATGGCGCCCGGTGGTTAGAATTAGTGGTAGTGAATAGGCTCACCGATCAATATGTCAGGATTACGCAATCGGTGGAGATTGTTTTTCACTGGGTACCACCCAACACTGTGGTCAATCTATTAGATGTTAGAAGGCTTAAGGGGCAGAGTGTCTGGAATTTCATAAACCAAGTCCATCTTCATGATCAGTGGATATGGTACAAGAGGCAATCTGTTTCTCGACCTCAATGAAATGCTGGATGGAGGTTGAAGGAAAGGGTAAGTGTCTCACTACAGTGTGGTGGTTAGGGTGGTGCTCTCGACCCTGGCTACATATATTATTATATAGAATTTTTATGTTGCTAGAAACTGGGCATCAAGAGGACATTGTACAGACGTGTTGGTGTGGAGAAAGGTTACCTCATAGGAACAGTCCCCAATCAAGGTGCGTCCCTGCACTTGGAATCATCTTCTGATTTCCCAAGTCATTGAGGAGAAAGGCACTCGGAGTCAAGGGTGATGTTGATCTGTTCCTCGTGCTAGGAGAGGCCCCTGAGGCACAATCATTTAAGGCACGCAGGAAGCAATTTTAGGCCAAGGCCCATTCATCACCTCTCTCTAGCATGGTTCAAGCAAGAGGAGAGTGTGGAGCATGCATGTCCAATATCCCAGAACTACTTTTCAAGCCATTACACATATTTAATGAGATCATTTTTCCAAATTGCTGGTTGCAGGGTCTGGTAACCAGGGGAGCTGGTAAGGGGTTCCATTCCATTGCAGCCTGGGTTACACTGTTAGAAAATGGATTCAGTCGATTGACAAATGTCAAAAAGCACCTACTCATATGATCATACATTTAGGGAGATCAAGGAAGGAAGACAAGCACGCCCACACTGCTGGTTCTCCAATGGAAAATCAGAAAATAGCAACTAACCATCCAGTAGGGGTGCTCTGCATACATTACACACTAATACCACATTTTAAAGTGGCCCAGTAATGGAGAAGTGAGTGACTTTTACCCGGAGAGTGTGGAAGACAGCATTTCTGCTCTACAATTCAGCAACTTCTCTGGATTACTGTTGTCAGTCAGTTGAAATTCTGTGCCCTTGTTTTGATCAGAATAGGCTAAACAAATGTGGGTCTATTCTAAAATTCCAGCTACCATAGTGTACCCTATGATCGCATGGCAGAGGATGAATGCTGTCTGCTAAAACCAATAGGAAAAGATTGGGAGATTGATTGGCATAAATCACCGTAAATCAGTGATGATACCATCTCTCAATGCAGCTGAGACTGTATACTTGGCTAGATTAGTTTAGGAACGGGTTAAGACCCTATTTGTGTTAGGACATGACCAAAAGACTAGTCCTTGTGTTCAGTTCTAGAATTATGCTAACATTTCTGGAAAACATGCGGAACTCAGAGCTAATGTCATCATGTTATTCCTGCTTTCTGAAGTGGAAACTCATAATGGCCTGGTAAAGACACAAACATTTTGAGATATAAATGGAAATAATGCATACACTATCATCCTGCCTTATTAGTGGACTACATATATTGAGGCCTTAAAGGCATTTAGTGGATTTCTAGGATCTGGGAAAAAAGTTCCAGCTAATGATGCACTGGCAAAGAATATCCGCCTCCAGATCTGTGGAACTCTTTTATGTCTATCAGTTGACAAAACCCTAACTAGACTCTCAACATCTGAACCAAATCAAAGACCAGGAAGGCTTGAAGTCTGATGTCAGCGCTGCACATACAGGATGAGAAGTTCCTGTGCGCCCTTCCCACATTCTTCTCATAGGTTAACCAAGCTGATCTAAAACCCGGAAATAGCTTCAACCCCCTGGCCTGCCGTGAATTCATGTGCCCATCTATATTGGTCAAAATAGGAAGTTACCATTTTAGCACCTTTTGTGGACATTGTAAATTGGTCCCTTAAGTTTAACGAGATACCACTAGCTCTAAAAGAGGCTTGGACGACAACTTTATTGCTAAAAAAAAGTTCTTAGACCTTTACAGCCCTAAAACTTTTCGCCCCATCATAATTTTTTCTCTTCTTCTGAATATCATTGAAAAAAACAACTACAAACCAATTTTGTCTGTTTATCTTAACAGGTAATCCTGCATGCTCTTGGCACTCAGATTTAGGCTTGGCAGGGACACTGAATGTGTTTTGATTGATGAATAGGATATCTTGGAGAAACCAGGCTCTGCTTAGATGAAGCTTTTTGGCCTTTCCATGGCCTTTAACCACGGCATCTTGGCTCAGAAACTGCAGGAGGTGGTGGGCCTCTCCGAATCAGTAACTAACAGTTCTATTTTTTTTTTTTTTTTTAAATATATTTTTATTGCAGAGTTATAAACCACAGGATACAGTTAATCAGCCAGTTCACTCGTGACATCCCCCCCGTCCAATAAGAAATCCAAATCGTACACAGCCATTCAGCCCGCATCCCGGAGGCCGGGCGGCATATCTCTTCATTCAATAGGAAAACATCACGGTGCATGTCCCATAGGGACCATGGTTGAAATATCGTTTTGCGTATCTGCTTTTACCCCCCCGCCCACAACATCATTCCCGTCCGCCATCCCAGTTATAATCAGTGGTACCGCCCTTGTCGGGACCTGCCCTAGGCGCTATGGGTCTGTCAGGCCCGGCCGCTCCCCCCAGCCACTCCACACTCCACACAGTACCCACCATCCTGGTAGATCCAAGGTGCCCTAGCGGGCCACCATCTAATGGCTTCCGGCCCACCCCAAACTCCCATTAACCAGACCCCCCAAAACCCCCCCTCCCCTGGCAACTGCTAAGGTGTATGCCTCGTCCTGTCGAGCTAAATGGATCCACTACAGTGCAAGGTATAGAACTCTTGTGTTCGCCCCGCGGTGTCCACCGGCTTAGTTCTCACCATCCTCATCCTCTACCAAAGAATCACGCAACGCCTGTACCACTAACTCCCATGCACGCGCCGCTTCCAATGCCTTCTCATTCCCCATCTTGACAGCCTGCTTCATCCGGAGCACACTCTCACAGTCAGACCACCGCAGCAATTCATTCTTCCATCTACGCAGTGAGTGTCCCCCCCTGGACTTCCAATGCCACGTTATTTCCCTCTGCGCCAATATCAGACCCAGGTCGATTATTTTGCTCGTCACCTTGGTGTGTTTGGTATGCGGGAACCAGAGCAGCAGGCACGCCGCCATATCGAATTCCACCTCTCTGTCAGTCACTTCGTTCAGGAGTTCCCCTACCTCCGCCCAATAGGTCCCCAAGTGTGAGCACCCCCAAAACAAATAGTCCATGTCCGCTCCCAGAGACGAACACCGTGGGCATCGGGCATCCGGTACCTGGAAGTACCGCTGTAATTTCTCAGGAGTTAGATAAGCCCTATGAACCACATAGAAATGTACTTGCTGAAAGCGCGCATTTCTCGTGCCCTTCCACGTGCGCCGCAGGATGTGGCCCCATGCCGTATCCGGTATAGGCCGGCCCACGCTCTCCTCCCATTTAGCCTTGAGCCCTCGGAGCGGTTCCAGTCCCTCGTTCAGCATCCTGTTATGGAGGCACGTCACAGCTTTGAACGTACCTGCTGCCATCACCATATATTGGCACGCCATAGTCGTTGTTGGTTCCATGAGCCCCCCTTTCCAGTGCTTCTGCATGGCAGCCACCACTGCCGCGTGTAGGAGGAACCCCCCATCGGGCAGCCCGAACTGGTCCCGGAGCGCTTCGAACGGCGCCAAAGCCCCGTCTATGTATAAGTCGCCAACCACCTGCAGTCCCGCCTCTTCCCAATCCAGCAACGGGGACCAGTCACCCCCGTACGGCAAGGCCGTCAGCATTCCAATCGGGATCTCCGGTGCATAAGGCCGCGACGCCTTCGCTCTCCGAAGGCTCCTCTGCCAGCACAGCCGGAGCGTCCGCTCCTCCATGGTGAGGGCCCGCAACTCGAGCCTCTGTTGCATGATGATATAGGACAGCACGTGGCGTTGAATCCCGCGGTCCCGGTCCTCCTCTGGACCCCGAAACACCCTAGCTACGTTCTGTGTAAGGACCTGCAACTGCGCCGCTAGATAATACAGCTCGAAGTCGGGCACAGCCATGCCCCCTTCTAGCTTGGGGCGAAGTAGCGTGCTCAGGGCCACTCTACGGCGGCCGTGCCCCCATAGGAAGCCAATAATCATGGACCTCAGGTCTCTAAAGATCCCCTGGGGAATCCAGACAGGCAGCGTTCGGAAATAATAGAGGAAGCGGGGGAGCGCCACCATTTTCAAAAGTGCAATCCTACCCAGAACCGTCAGCGGGAGGGTCGACCAGAAAGACAGGCTGCCCCTCAGTGCCCGGACACAGCGACCAATGTTGCCCTCCAATAAGTCCGCAGTCGCGTGGTAGATGCGAACACCCAGATAGGTGAAGCAAGAGGGCTCCCACACCACGCCCAAGTCGCCGCCAGGGTCAGGCGATCCCGCTCGCAGCGGGAACACACAAGTCTTCGCCCAATTGACCTTAAGGCCCGACAGCCGGCCAAACTCAGACAGTAGATCCATCGCTCCGACCAATGCCCGCGAGGTGTCAGCGAGGTACAGGAGCAAGTCGTCTGCGTATAGCGATATGTAATGCCACTGCCCGCCGCTGGCTATCCCCGCGTACCTGTCACCTGACCTCGCATGGACCGCCAAGGGTTCCATCGCCAGAGCAAACAATAGGGGGGACAGAGAACAACCCTGTCGTGTGCCCCTGCCCACCGGGTACGCCGCAGACACCAGGCCGCCCAAACGCACTCTCGCCGTCGCCGAGGTATACAAGACCCTCGTCCACCTACGGAACCCCTCGCCCATGCCAAACCTCTCTAACACTCCATCCAGGAAAGACCATTCCAAACTATCAAAGGCCTTCTCGACGTCTACGGACAGGACCGCCGGAGCTCCCTCCCCGTCCAAGATGGCGTCCATTATTCCCACTAGGCGGCGGATATTCAGCGCCGTGCTCCTCGTGGGTATAAACCCGGCCTGGTCCCTGTGTACCAGGCCCGTCATATGTGGGGCCAGCCTGGTGGCTAGGATTCGGCTCAGAATCTTATAATCTACCGTCAGCATGGATAGCGGGCGATAAGACCTCACATCCGCGGCATCCCTGCCAGGCTTTAGGAGCAGCACAATCAAGGCCTCCCGCATGGACCCAGGCAATACCCCAGCCTCGAAAGCTTCCGTATACACCACCAGCAGCCTGGGAGCCAAGCTATCCACGTACTGTTGATAAAATTCAATCGGCAGTCCGTCCACCCCGGGCGTTTTGTTGCGGGCCATATGTTTGATGGCCACTCGTATTTCTGTGAGCGTGATCGGGCTACCCAGCTCCTTCGCGTCCTCCTCGTCCAGGACCGGAAGCTGCCTCTCCCCCAGGTACTCCACAATGTCCTGAACCTCCACTCCCAGCTGACTCTGGTACAATTCCTCATAATACCCCCTAAAACGTTCCAACAAGGCTGCCTGGGAGTACACCATATCTCCCTGCGCATTACTAATGCTGAGGATCGGGCATCCCCTAAGTTCCGGGTTAGCTAGTCTGGCCAAGAGGGTACCCACCTTGTCCCTTTCTGCATGTGCCCTAATGATATACTGCCTGTAGTCATAGCACCTCAAACGTTCCGTCTCGATGGCAACCACTTCCTTCGCTTCCAATAACTGGGTCTGCAAATCTGGCCTAGCCGGCCTGCGGCGTTCCAAGTCCCTCAAAGTTTCTTCCGCTTTCGTGAGTTCGTTCAACACAGTCGTGCGAGCATTCGAGAACCTACCCAAACACACCCCTCTCACCACCACTTTCATCGGATCCCATTCAGTGGACCTACTCGTGGCCGTGCCCTCATTCACTCCGAAATAACTATCAATGCCTTGCCGAACCGCGTCACTGAACACAGAATCCTCAAGCGTCTCCGGCCGAAGCCGCCATGTTGGTATCACTGAGCGCTCTCTCTGCCACTGAATGTGTACCAATAGGGGGTTATGATCAGAGATAGTCCTAGCCAGGTACTCCGCATGGGAAACCAATGGGGCAAGGGATCCACCACAGAGCACCGAATCAATCCTGACATGCAGATCATGGAGAGCAGAATAAAAGGAATAATCCCTGGCTCCCCTGTGCCGCTCCCTCCAGACATCCAGCAAGCCCCATCTATCCTGCCAGTCCTTCCTGTGCGCAGCCAACCTATGCACCGGGGAGTCCACCAGGGGGGGATGGGACCTATCTAGAGCCACATCCGTGATCGAATTGAAGTCCCCCCCTAACACTATTGGGCCCGCCAGGAAAGAGGCCAAGGACCCCGAGAGGCTATCAAAGTATCGAGCTTGATCAGTATTCGGTGCATGTACACAGCAGAGAACCACATCCCGTCCATACAACCTTCCCTCCACCGCCACAAACCGGCCATCCGGATCCACTACTTGATTCAGCACTTGAAAGGGTATCCCCTCCCTCACCCAGATCAACACCCCCCTGGCATACGCTGAGTAAGTGGTGCCGAACACCTGGCCCCGCCATCTTTTCTGCAGGGCAGCGCACTCTTTTTTAGTGAGATGAGTCTCCTGGAGCATAGCAATCTGAACCCCCCTGCGTACTAGATAGGCATGGACTTTGTGACGTTTCACCATAGTTCGCAGCCCCCGGACATTCCACGTCAGGCATTTCAAATTAGGTAATGTCCCCATTCCAGCTTCGTACAGTCCGATTCAAATAACGATGGTTCATAGCCCCCCCAATGCAGTTGCCCCCCCCCGAACATACCCAAAACAGAAAAACTTCCCAAACCCCACTCCCCAGGACAGAGCACACGAACCCAATGTCCGCCCCCATCCAAACCTTGAACCAATGTCTCGCACTCTTACCCTGTGGTCTACACCACAGTCGGCCTTAAGGGCCCAAGGGGGGTGAGTCTCCGCCGACCCCAGCAAGCGGAGCCCGCGCCCCGCGCCTTCATCCCCTCCTAAGCACACAGCTCCTCTACCCGGCATCCCGCCCTCCATCAACAGGATACCACCCTACCATGAAGTCTCGATCCAGTCCCAAATCAATCTCAGCCGCAGAAGATACCATCCGATGTCTGTGGGGTCACTATCGGCCCCTTCGAACTTTCCGCCTCTGAGAGTTCCTCTCCCGTCCTGCTACCTTCCCCTCCCGAGTCCGTTTCTGCCCGTTCACTGTTCTGTTGCGACCCTGTAATGGCCGCCGTCGCTGCAAGCGCATCCCTCTTCTCCGCCGCTATTTGAGCCTCCCGTTTCTCCCGCTGGCGCCTGTTGCGGGATCTGATGCATTGTGATTGCCTCACCCGGGGCTGCTTGGGTTGGTCTCGCCTACTTTTATGCGATCTGTCCGTCCCCGCTCTATACGACTCCAGCCATTGCCAAACTTCATCCGGAGTCTGAAAAAAGTGCGTAGAGCCATCCATAATGATCCGCAGCTTAGCCGGGTAGAGCAAGGAGTACTGGATGCCTTCCTCCCTGAGCTCCTTCTTCACCGCTAGGAACGATGCCCTGTTCTTCTGGACCGCTTGAGTATAGTCCGGGAAGATTGTAACCTTACTGTTCTCCACCTCATACGGGCCCGACATCCTGGCCCGCTGGATGAGGAGACGCACCACCATCGGTCGGGGGGGGCGGCCAAGCCCCGGCGGGCGAGCAGGTACCCGGTGAGCTCGCTCCAGAGTGAAAAACGGAGTAAGCCCCTCCGGCGCTACCACAGTGCGGAACCAGTTCTCCATATAGGCCACCGCATCCTCCCCCTCAATCCGTTCCGGCAGGCCTACGACTCGCACGTTGTTCCGTCTTATGCGGCCTTCGGCATCCTCCGCCCTCCGCTCCAGCGAGTCCAGCCGGGCCAATATGTCCGTGATCCTGTGCTCTGCGGTCACCACCGAGGGCTTCAGGTCCAGCAACAGTTGGTCATGGTCCTTGACCCTGTCCGCTAGCTTCGCATGATCCGCGCGTAGCAGCCCCAGGCCCGTGGCCACTTGGGCAATGTCTTGATGCAACGCTTCCTTAGTTGAGGTGATCGCATCAAGTATGGCATCCAAACGCCGGTTCAGCCGCTGTTCTTGGTCGAGCTCCGGGGAGGGACTCTCGCCCAGCCGAGTTGATGTCGCCGAGTCCCCCTCAGCTCGTCTCTCGGCCACCGGCCCTCCGATCGCCACCATCCCAGGGTGCTGCGTCACAGGTCCAGGAGCCCGTTTTACGTTGGCGCCCGTAGTTCCGTGCCAGTCTCTGGGCACCGGGCCGTGCAATGTCCCCACCGACGCTCTCAGGAGCAATGACCAGTTAGACGAGCTCCGTTCCGCCGCCCCCCTCGGAAGCCTGAGGGGGGAAGGATGAGTCCTAGGGCGGTGGCCAACGAGGGTCCCCAAGCTCCGGGCGAATCAAGTCAGCGTCCCCTGGTCCCAGGACACAGCACCGCCGATCCTAGTGCCTCGATCAGCCGATTGCAGGATCTCTTGCCAGTCGGCGACAACTTGGCTCAGGGCTGAAGTTCGGGGCCGTCCGACCTCCTCGCCGCCATTTTCTTCGCACCCTCGGCAACACCTCGGCCGCCTCCTCAACACGGTCTTCTCGGGGCCAGCAGTCCCCCGGCGACTCTCTGATTGTGCCCAGCTGTCCCCTTACACTTCAGAGGACAGGAGCGTCGTCTCCGGGTCGCCTAGGGTTCCGAAAACAGGAGAATTAGCGGGATTCCGCGCGGAGCTGCGAGCTCACGCCGCCATCCCGATCGGCGTCCAAGCCACGCCCCCCAGTAACTAACAGTTCTAGTCGTTCTTTAACAATGGTGTTGTCAAGTCTTGGGTGAGTAGCATCTCATATCCTCCCAAGAAGATACTTTGGAGATCCCAGGGGCTCCATCCTAGCTCCAATATTGATTAACATCTAGGCTGAGCCCTTACGTAGTACTCTGTTTGCTCAAAATTGTTATTTCCATAACAATGTTTATGGCACTTCAATATTGTTTAACTTTACAAATAGAAGAAGACACTTGAGTGAGTAAGTATCTAAAGTATTGCGCCTGGTGCCGGAGCCTTTAAGGCCTAGTGAAGAATAAATTGACGTTCTGGTGACTGATTCTCTAACCAGAACAAATCAAACCTAGAGTTGTCTCCCCTTTTCATTGGGCACCTAAGGAAAAGGACAAATTTCTGGGGGTAATGTTTGACAGAATAGTCTCACCAGACTCTCAACTTAATAGAGCAATTTCTTTTGTCAGCTCGCTCATCCAGTTGCTCAGACACCGCGAACCGCTCCTAGGGGAGAATTATTGAGCATCAATTGCCAGTGAAAGAATTGGTTCTAAGATAAATATCTGTAGTGCCCCATACTTTTGCAGAATACCTCAGGATACTGAAGGACATCCCACCGTGATATCACATTAGCACTGCGAAGAGAGAACTGCGCTGACTCCTGTTAACTTCCCACTAATGCAGCCTGAATCCCTGACGGTGGCACAATACTCACTAGAGCGAGGTAGAGTGGCCACCCTTGAAAGAGGGTGCAGGTCCACCAGCCGGAAAGAGATGGCCAATCTAGAGATAAGCTGCTTTTAGCTGAAACAGAGGGTCATGGGCGAGCAAGGGGGTGGAGCTTGCAGAACAGAGTAGACACCATATGGAGTAATCTGCCTACCTGGTATCGACTCTGTGGTGATTTAAAGCCAGGAAAAGATTAAAAACGCATCTCTGCTAATTAATTCTCACAGATATGGGCCGTTGCACGGTCGCCTCGTGCTATGAAGTGATTTATATGTTTATTTATTGCGATTTTATATAGCGCAAACATTACCTGAAGGTGTCAGAGCGCTTTACAAAAAAAAAAAACACGTTACATAAGGACTTTGGATTACATGAGTTACATAAGAGAATCAAACAGAAAAAATTGCAAATCTACAAGTTGTAAAGTCAGTCAAGGAAAAGAGGCAAATAGAAAAAATTGCAAATGTACAAGTTGTAAAGTCACTCAAGTAAAAGATGCAAACGGATAAACTCTAAAATCACATAGAAATGGTAGATGGTATGGATGATGAATACACGGTCATGGAGAGATAAATTCCGCAGTGTACCATTGCGGAGAGACCAATGGGCATGAATTTGCTAAATAACTCAGTCTGAGGCCACAGGGCATTGGCGTTGCCTTCCACCCCCTAAGGAGTGGGCCCTTCCTGCAGCGCGACCCCCCTTGAAGGTTTGGGTGGGGAGCGGATACTGTGACAGACCTCCCGCAGCGGCGGCTGGGTGAATCCAAGCGTTCCCTTGCAGTGTGGTAAGTAATAACCCAGGGCTGACACATTGAATTAAGCCTTTTTCCAGTTGCCCGCCTTATTGATCAAGGGAAGAGACTGCTGCGCACTTAAAGTCACAGCGGAGCGGTGTCCCGCGGGCGCAGAGGGGACTGAACGAGGCCGGGCTCCGAGGAGAAGGGAATCCACTCTGGCAGGGAAGGCGCTCGGGATTGCCCGTCTCCCTTTGCCTGCCTGGGGTTCTTATTCGTTTGTGTGTTTTCGCTGTGAAAGGCCCAGCACTTAGCTGCATTTTCCTGTTGCTAGCGGGCAATCCTGGGCAAAATCCAAGCACGCATAATATTGGTGCTATTCATATTAAAGAGGGTCTTGGATGCCAGCTTCACTGTATCACGGCAAGGACTGCCTTGGTACCACAGATCTGGTGTTAATAGCGGGATGATCCTTATTGTGGTGTGGGTGGTCGTTAGTGGTGTAGGGTCTTAGCTATTCATGTATGTGCTTTAGGATGTTGGCGCTGTGTCAATAGTATAGTTTGTAACATGTGGTGTAGTTGGCATAGGATGTAGGTGGTGTCTGTGGTATGAAATGCATGTGCTACAAGGTGTGGATGTAGGTGTGTGGTGTAGGTAAGTTACTCAGGTCTTAAATGTTGGTATAAGTAGTTGTGTAGGTTGGTACAAGGCATACATGGCGAAGGTGGTGTATGGTGGTTGCAGTTGATGTATCTGTAGGCTGCAAGTGGTGTAGAGTTTATATATGTCATGTTATGTTATAGATTGTTTGTAAAGCACACGTACACCAGATTGGTTTCATGGCGCTACTCTAAGGGGTGCTTTAGTCCTGGGATGTTACTCGTATGCCTGTCGTGCAAGTTTATGGCGATGATGTGGTGTAGTTGGCATAGGATATAGGGGGTGTCTGTGGTATGGAATGCATGTGCTACAAGGTGTGGATGTTGGTGTGTGGTGTAGGCAAGTTACTCAGGTCTTAAATGTTGGTATAAGTAGTTGTGTAGGTTTGTACAAGGCATACATGGCGAAGGTGGTGTATGGTGGTTGCAGTTGATGTATCTGTAGGCTGCTAGAGGTGTAGAGTTTATATATGTCATGTTATGTTATAGATTGTTTGTAAAACGTGCGTACACCAGATTGGTTTCATGGCGCTACTCTAAGGGGTGCTTTAGTCCTGGGATGTTACTCGTATGCCTGTCGTGCAAGTTTAAGGCCATGATGTAGGATGTGGTGTAGTTATAGTGAATGGGTGTTGTGTGTGAGGTATAGTTGGTGTGGTTGTGAGGAATAGGGGGGAATGTGGTACAACGCAGGGAAGCATCATGCACAATGAGAAAGAGGACAAAAACAGTGACATCCTGCTGAGGGCTTGGATGGATGAAGAGGAGGCGCGGTATAAGGGTCAGTGTAATTGCTGATGAAGAAAGTGTTGGCGTAGAAGACATAGGGAGCATCATGTATAGAGTGTTTGGGACTAAGCATAAACATGGTGTTTAGTGAAGGTAATATAAGTGGTATTGAGTGGAGTGTGGTGTAAGGTATAAGAAGTGTAGGGTTTATGGTGAAAGTGGTGCGGTGTGTAAATGCAAAGTGTAAGTGATAGTGTAGCACATGCATGGAATATATGGTGTGGGGGAAATATGGATTGGGAATAACGTGTCAAATGTGAAGCATGAGAAACAAAGATTCACATCGTAGATCTACAATGCCATCACAGCATAAAAAATTATGGTTATGCTGAAAAGGTTACAAAATAACGGAAGTGACTTGCCATATCCTTAAAATGTAAGGCAGAGGTTACAATATGCTGTATAAAAATGTCTTGATCCAAAATGTGAAAACTTCTTGACTAAAGTCATAAGGTCTTGAGGGGAAGTTTCCCTGATGACATGTGTGTCAATGGAGCAGGCAGGGATGCCAGATTTGTGCAACTTTGCAGTGAGGAAGTTGGCTATTTCTTCGCAGTGTTCTTTGGTGGCTGTTGTATCGTGTCAAGAGGTAAGGTAAGTGTGTTATCTGACTATGCTGAAGAGATCCCTTGGTCTGTTCTTCGCATCGTCAAGTTGATTGCGAAAGAATCTGTCTCTTTCCCTGAAGATGTGTTACTTGTAGGAGAGCCGCTCGGATCTTAAGAGGGAGAGTTGTGCGAGTGAGGGGTTCTGTCTCCATAACCTTTCAGTCTGTCTTAGTTTTCTCCTCTCGTTATTAAGGTATACATTGAACCAGGATATAGGTTGGATTTTTCTGGATGGCTTTAGTTTGATCAGGCACATCTGTCATCGCTGAGCTACAGTGGGCAATAAGGTCATCTAAGGTGTGAAGGAGAGTTTGAGAATGTAATTAGGAGTTGATCCTGAATTCCAGTTACATTATTGGGATTTACTTTATGTTCCTTGCCTGGTGCATGGGTTTGTTGGAAGGGGCTGGGTAGGATATGGGGTAAGTTTTGAGATTGACAAGTAAACAACAGAGGGTCCCTGAAAGCTCAATGGGGATGAAGAGAGCAGGGGAGAGGCACAAGCTAAACAACAAAATCTTCCTCCTGTGACTATAATATTATGGGTGATTCATCCACATAAAGTTTATAGTTGTCCCTAAGTTTTGAGATTGATCAGTATTAGATGGTGATCCGACCAGTCAATGGGTATGATGGAACGAAGGGATACAAGTTCACTGTTAGTAATTATCGCATCTAGAGTTGAGTCTTTATTGTGGGTCGGTTTGTTACCGAGTTGCTTGAGGTCGTTGATTTCATGAAAGTTTATTAAGTTACAGACTGTCATCTTTGGTGTAATTCCAGTGCAGGTTCAGGTTACATAGGAACATGTCATTGGTGTCAGTTAGGGAGAACTGTGTTATTAGGTCGGTTACTTCTTCGGTGAAGTGTGTGCGATCACCAGGTGGACGATAGAATTTGATGCGAGTGGAGCCTTTAGCTTTCATTTCTACTACGTTATTCGAAGGTCTAGTAGTCAGTGGTCTCTAGTTGGTTGAGATGGGTTTGTTTGTGGCTGATCCTGGTCTGCCCAATCCAATGATGGAATAGCCAGGTGGAGTGAGCAAGCCTAGTATAGGGGTTGAGTGTTTGTTAAGCCAGGTTTCTGATAGGAATGCAATGTCAATTCCTTCAGCAAGTATAGTTAAAGCTATTTTTTAAGCTGTTACATTGCAGATCTGTAGTGAAGGAGCATGCAGGTTAGGGAGCAAAGACTATTTTTAGTAGAGTGCAGTGTCGGGATGGTGGTGAATTGAGCGGGAGATTTGGCCAATATGTTAGACCGAGGGATTCTATTAGTGCCAATAATCACTCGGATTACTGGGGTCTAATTGTGGGGTTTGAGTGGTGTATGATTCGCTGAGTGCTTCCACTCCCATAGAGGATAGGGACTGGGAGTCTGATAGGGTCTGTGGAGCAGGCGCCTCAAAGGAATGGAGTTCTGGCTGGTTCTATGGTTGTCTCTACGAGATCCTATTTGGGGAGTCAATTTCTCTATTTTCGTGGTGTAATTTAGTGTCAACTTGGCTTGGATCGCGAGGTCCTTTTTAACGTGGGACAGGTCTTTGGCTAGAGAATGAAGCTTTTATTCTATCAGGCTCACGTAGAAAGGTAAGAATGTCAGGGAGGTTACTTGATTTGTCTGTGGGTGGACAGGCGGTGGTCCACAAGGCTAAAAAATTTGAGTGCTCTTGAACGGTGAGGTGGCAAGTGTTATTGAGGTATTGAGGTGTTTGGGTTGAATGGGTTAGGTGGTTTCTACAGTGGAAGTCCCGGGTTGTATTTGAAGAGGGGATCAGCGGTGAGCAATCATGAATTTGGACTAGTGAGGTTCCGTGTCAATTGTAAGTGGTGTTTTCGACTCGCCCGAATATGGTCGAGTCTGGTATCTACGAACCGCAAATGACAAGTTTAGTGGGTGTACGCGTTTTCGCTGTGCTAGCCTAAACCGTTCGTTTGTTTCGTGGGTTTCTTCATCTGAACCCACGGGTTCCATTTTAGATATGGCATCCATTTTGTTTCTTGCCCTCAAGTACCCAGTAAACGGACAGTGTCCGCTTCGTGACCCTGGGATTCCCAAACTCTTGCGGAAGACACGTGTTCCTTTGAGGGTGTCTCTATGATGAGGGGGATGACACTGTAAGGCAGATGGCCCCGCTCGAGGCTCATCTTGCCAGGCTGGTCTATTGTCTCAGTTGCGCATTCATTAGGCACGTCTCCTTTGATCCCTGCAATCGTGTTTCCTGGTACCACCCCCTTTACACTCTTTTCGATCTGTTTGCTATCTTCGTCTTCCTCTGCACCTGTTTCTGACTCTTCCTTGATTCGTTTACAGCCGAACGGAATGCACTAATGGTGAGAAGATGTACTTTTACAGTTGGGAACCGACAAATGCTACTGTAATTATGTTCCGGGCCCTGAATACAAGAAAGCGACCCCCTATGAAATTTACTGTGGGAACCGGGTTGTAACCTTTTGTCTGTCATGTTATCATATGTCGAAAAACTGTATAAAAGGAGCGATCCACAGATACAAGTCGAAGCAGTCTCCGTGAACCTACATGTTATGTACTTCTCGTGACTTCTGTGTTCCCTGCAGTAAATAAACCTCGAATCTTTGACGCCGAAGGAAGTGTCCCGTGTCTCTGTCATTTGTACGCCGGAACAGGTAACCCACGAAGGTTTCAGGTGTTGTCCCCTGGCACCGCTGGGTCTTAGAATAGCCCAGTCCTTCAGTTGGCGCCCAACGTCGGCCTGCATCAGTGGTACCGGTCCAAAGCCCGACGATCGTGAGGAACTTCGTGTGAAATCTCCGAGGGAAGGTGCACCCCGCTTCATCGATCTTGTTGTCGAAACAAGTGGCCCGAAGACTTTTCCCGCGAAGATCCCCGCCTCCTGACGGCTGCGACTGACTGCTGCCCTGACTGTAGACCTGTTTTGGCGCCTGGCGTAGACCTTGGTACAGCGAGACGTTTGACGGGCCTTCCTGGTGACGCCATTGTTCTTTGAGTTAAGTATTTGTGGGTCGCTCCCAAAATCCTTTGTTGTTGTGGGTGCTTAGTTGTTGCATGGTTCCACTGCATTTGTGGTTCTTCGTATTTTGTTCTTAGTTATTCTATTTGACGTCTGCAGTCGCCAAAAACCGAGGGTTTTTGCACTTTTGCAGGGACATTGTATTCCAATAACCCTTGACGTTTGTGAAACTCGGTTAGTGTGCACGATGCCTGGCCGTAGTACTTTGCTCAGTTGCTTTAGAGGTTGTGGTTCGGATTCCCGTTTGGAGGACTCGTGTCCGATACCTCCGGTCGGAACTCCAATTTACGAATTATATAGTCGACATGGTGTGGGTCCTATCACATTCAATGATTGTTGGGTTTGCTACACCAAAGATGACGGTGTCCTTAGTTGGCCACCTCATGGTAGTTTTGAGACCCCGATTCTAGATAATCTTAAAGCTAAATTGTTCCAAAGAAAAGCAAGGCCGGCCATGTTTGATTCCTTTCGGTTATGGCGTAAGGAAGCCAAGCAGAAAGAAATCAAGCAGCTTAAACGTAATAAGAGAGAAGGTATCGTTACAATGATGAGAAATGCAGAGCAGTTTCAGCGAGACAAAGAAGAGAAGGAAAAGGAAATTTTTGATAGATTGCAGCGTATGACAGTGGATAAATGTTATCCCGCTTTACCGACAGGTACGGAAAAGAAGGGAGAGGAAGCAGTAGAGGATCCCTTGTTGTCCTATCTACTGAAGTCGCCACCTCCGTATGCACAGGACACCACAGCTCCTGTGGTTCCTCCTGTTCCTCAACCTGTTGTTCCGGCGGCTGTTAATCAGCCTGTCGTTGGTCCTGCTGTTGCGAATCCTCTTGTTCCCATTCCTCTACCTGCTCCTGTTCCTACTGCTCCTCCGTCTATACCTTCTCAATCTACTGTTCCCGCTACTTCCACTCTTGTGGCTACTCCTGCTGCTCCTGTTCCTCCTGTTTTTGGTCCTCCTATTGTTACCCCTTTACTTCTCTCTTCTTCCCCGTCTGTTCGGCGACGTATTCCTAATATTGTTGCCAACTTTTACTCTCCTCTTGGACCGATTCTTGGGTCTGCTGAACCTGATGCTCCCCAAAGACGAAGTCAGCTTCCTGGTGGTAGGGAACGTGACACGCTATATAAAATGGCGAAAAATTGGATTAGGTACCCCCTTAAGAATCCTCCACGTATAGTTGTTGACACTTTCTCTCAATTCAATGAGCCGACACAAAGGTTTGTGTTTGAAGAAATGTGCAAACTCTTACGCGATGAGATATCAGTTGATGCGGCAGATGATGTACTGGCTGCTCTGACTGAACTTCAGCTTCAGTTTTCGAGTGGTGTACTTGTGGGTAGCAATGTTCGATTTGCAGTCGAGCACCTACTATCTTTTCGTCCCACTATAATGCCTCGTGCATTATTTAAAGATGAGCATGAGGAATGGATGTCCACGCCTGGTCAGTATCCTATGCGTGAAGTTCCACCAGTGTGGATGCCAGGTGATGCGCAGGCCGTTCCTATTATTCCGCCACATTTCCAGAGAGTGTGGATACATCTCCCGTGGAAACGATCAGAAGTCTTGCAGGTTAAGCAGACTTTGCCCGATCCTCGCAAAAATCCTGCAGGGTACTATAAAGAATCTCAGCTAGTGGATGCTACGATCATGAACCTTGCCGACATCGATATGTTGTTCGGAAATGTCGTACCGCAACCTGTGTGGGCGAAAATATGTAACGAAGACCATGCAGCTGAATTAGGTGGTGATTGGGCTGCGCTTACCGCGGCTGATGTACGACAAGTCGGTGGGGCTAAGCCTGAACAGCTCATTACCGATCTTCCTCAGAGAATAATTACCCTTATGAAAACGCTTATGCCAGCTATGAAAGTTAACTGGGACAAATTGTCTGCTTGCAAGCAGAAGAAAGACAAGAGTGTCTCCGATTTCTTTACGAGATTTGAGGAGGCATTCATCGATCACAGTGGTCAAGATATGGGCACTGAGGGAGGCCAGAGATTGTTTGTGGACAAATTTGTGTCGAATTTGTTGCCTGACCTTAGTAATAAATTGAAAAATTCAGAGAGTGCGTGGGCTGTTTCTACTTCTGCCCAGATATTGGCTATGGCTCAATATTATGAAAATAGGGAGAAAGAGGAAAAAGATTGTGCAGACAAAAAGACGAAAGAGCTCAAAACGAAAGTTTTGTTGCAGCAAGCATATCCTCCGCGCTCAAATCAGAATGATTCTCAGCAGCGGAATAGATCGCAGTCCCAGCCTGCTAGGTCACAATCGCGAAATGACTCTCCTTCGCAGAGATCTACGCTTGGGTACAATCAGTGTGCCTACTGTAGAGGCGAGGGTCATTTGAAATTCGATTGTCCAGTTTTGCGTGATCGAAATAGTGGAAATTCATCTAGAGGAGGCCGTAGTGGTCCTCAGCAGGCTTCACGAGGTAGAGGTCGTGGTGTTACGCAGAATCAAAATGATCGTTCTAATAATTCCTCTGATTCTAATAATTGTTTTGATCAGCGTGGGTCATCATCAGGTAGATCCGCACAGTACAATGTGGACGATTATTACGTCGATCAGGGTACTGACGACGGTAATTACTAGGACAGCCATAGACAAGGAGAGGGAGTAGTATCAGTTCCGGTCGATCAGAGAGGGCCTTACGTCGCAGTTGCCACCTCGGGCCTAGTTGAGCCTTTTCTGTTGGACACAGGTGCAGCGAAAAGTTCCATCATGCATTCGAAACTCCCTGGCGCACCTTTGTCTGGCTTAACAAATGTTTCCGTTGGTTTCTCCGGCGCCCCTGTTAGCAATCCGGTTTCTCGCCCTTTGCCCCTTACAATTGGGCCTCGTGAGCTGAAAGCTCCTTTGATTTTGACTACTGGTTGTGGTGAAAATCTTTTGGGCCTGGATTTGCTGAAACGTCTGTATGCGACTTTGTATTGTTCTCCTGCGGGAGTAAAGCTTACATTGGGTGAGAGAGTAATCTCTCCTATGTACTTGTCCATCGATCAGCTCCCACCGGAATTGAGTTCTCTTCCTGCATCTTTGTGGGCAACAGGTCCCAATGACGTGGGCCTGCTTGACATCTCCCCTTATGTTGTTCAACTGAAATCGAATGTGCGATTACCACGTATTCCCCAGTATCGTATCTCCCTTGATGGTGAGCGAGCGTTGTTAGCGATCATCTATGATTTGATCGAGAAAGATGTTATTGAGGAGACTCGGGGAAACGTGTGTAACAGCCCTGTGCTGCCCATTTTGAAATGCACTGATCCATCTAAGCCTCCTGTTTATCGTTTTGTCATTGATTTACGGGAGGTGAACAAAATTGTGATTCCTCAGTTCCCTGTGGTGCCTGACATTACGGCTTTACTGACTCTGATTCCAGCATCTGCGTCCTGGTTCTCAGTGATCGATCTGAAGAATGCTTTCTTTAGCATTCCAATTGCTGAGGAGAGCAGGGACCTTTTTGGTTTCTCTTTAGGTGGCCGCAGCTTTAGGTTTAAACGCGCTCCTCAGGGCTACTGTGAGAGTCCATCGATATACAGCCAAACCTTGAAGAGTCAACTTGACGCGTTTGTGTTGCCGGCTGGTGCGGCCTTGATCCAATATGTCAATGATTTGTTGGTGGCTGCGGACACACAAGAGATTTGCAAACTTACTACGGTGTCGTTGTTGCAGCATCTCTGTGACTTACATCATAAGGTGTCACCTTCTAAACTGCAATATTGTTGCCAAGAAGTAACATATCTAGGTCACTTATTGTCAAAGGAGGGAAGAAGGTGGACCCCAGAGAGAATTGCAGCGATCGCTCGAATGACTGTGCCAACAACTCAGAGAAATGTGCGTGCCTTTCTAGGTATCACGTCATACTGCAGGCAATGGATTCCGAATTTTTCGTTGCTAGCGAAACCATTGGTAGCTCTTACGTGCAAGGATGTTCCAACTCCTTTGCCATGGACGGAAGAATGTCAGAAAAGTTTTTCTGAACTGCGTGATGCGTTGTGTTCGGCCCCTGTGTTAGGTACTCCTGACTACAGTAAGCCGTTTACACTATACGTTCACGAGAGGGAAGGTTGTGCGTTGAGTGTTTTGACGCAACAATTTGGCGGTAAGCAGCGTCCATGTGCATATTTTTCCTCGACCTTGGACCCAGTAGCTAGAGCATTGCCGAGTTGTTTGAGAGCAACAGCGGAAGCTGCGGTGTCCATCCGACAATCTGCAGGATTGGTCATGGATAATATGCTTACGGTGATGGTTCCGCATGAAGTTGACACTCTCTTGAATCGTACGAAAACCCAACACTTGACGAGTGCAAGGTTGTCTGGTTATGAGTTGATGCTCCTGGCAAGTCACATTCAAATAAAGCGCTGCAATGTCCTAAACCCGGCGACTCTGTTGCCAACTAATATGGAATCAGATGAGGTATCACCACACAATTGTTACTTACGAACTGAGGAGGAAACGAAGGGTCGTGTTGACCTAAAAAACACTCCATTGGAAGAACCCGATGGTACTTTGTAGGTGGATGGTTCGTGTTTTAAGTTGCCGAATGGTGATGTGACGACTGCTTATGCTGTGGTGACGTTGAGTACGGTTGTGGAAACTGCAAGATTGAACCAGAACTCTGCACAGGCGGCAGAGCTGATTGCCTTAACCAGAGCGTGTGTGTTGTCGAAAGGGAAACGGGTGAATGTGTTTACTGACAGTCAGTATGCGTTTGGTGTTGCACATAGTTTTGGATGATTGTGGAGAGAGAGAGGTTTTATGACATCGCATGGTACGAAGATCCAGCATGGACAGCTGGTGAATGATCTTTTAGATGCACTTACATTGCCCAAGCAGGTGGCGATTATTAAGTGTAGTGCACACCGTAAGGTGACGGATGATGTTGGTCGTGGCAATGCATTTGCTGATGAGATTGCTAAAGAGACTGCGAGAAACCTTACAACTAGAATGTATGTGACAAGTTCGGTAAGGTGGCCTGCAGAAACTGGTATGTGTGAAGATACTATTGAAAGTGTGAAAGCGATTCAGAATGAGGCCACCGAGACTGAAAAGACGAAGTGGAAAGAGAGTACGGGGAAGCTGGATGCGAATGGCTGTTGGATTGATTTGTCGGAGAATAAAAGGTGGATGTTGCCGGATGCATATGTGCTAGCTGTTGTGACTATGGCACACGGTTTGTCACATATTAGTGCGAAAGGTATTTGCAAGTTGTTGTTCCCCGTATGGAAGAATGATGGTATCACTAAGTGTGCTGAGAGATTGGTCAAAAATTGCATGATATGTATGATGTACAATCCTGGTAAGGGAACTCCTACACCCCCTGGCCACTTTGTTCCTCCTTCATGTCCCTTTGAAGTGATTCAGCTGGATTTCATCCATATGGAGCGATGCAATAACCTAAAATATGTTTTGGTTGTGGTTTGCGCATTCTCCCGATGGATCGAAGCCTACCCTCTCAAAGACAATACTGCCCTGTCCACAGCGAAAGTCCTGCTGAAGGAATACTTTCCTCGGTATGGAATGCCACGTATTGTATGGTCTGATAACGGAAGTGAGTTTGTGGGGAGTGTGATGAAGAGTGTGTGTAAGGGCCTTGGAATTACACAAAAATTCCACAGCGCCAACCATCCCCAGTCAGCAGGTTTGGTTGATGGGTACAATGGTACTCTCAAACTAAAACTCGCAAAGATTCAGGCTACGACTGGTCTCTCGTGGCCTGACGCTTTGCCCCTGGCTCTTCTGTCAACTAGGGCGACTGTACAATCTCGAGTAGGGCTCAGCCCATATGAGATTGTGTTCGGCCGTCCTGCAAATATTTGGGGGGTTCCTAGACCCAGTGCGTTTACTGATCTTGAGTATCCAATGCTGATCGATTACCTTCATGATCTGACTGCTAAACTGAGGTTAATTCATCAACAGGTCTTTGAAGCACTGCCGGCGCAGACGGAGGGTCCAGGCCACCAGCTCCAACCCGGAGACTGGGTGGTTACGAGGAACTTTGGCCGGAAACGAAATCTTGATCCGAGGTTCATCGGGCCCTTTCAGGTGCTCCTTGCCACGAGAACTGCTGTTCGTTTGGAGGGCCGCAAGCATTGGGTGCATGCCACCCACACCAAGAAGGTACCAATACCTTTGCCAGCGGACTCGTGGTTGAGGAAGGGCATCGCCTCATCTGAAACGGAGGTTTTGCCGAACTTTGTGCCATTCAGTGACGCTCAGCCTGTGGGAGAGACTTCAGTGCAGCCAGACAATACTGTTGAACCTTTGACATTGGAGAATTCAAGATCGGAACTATTGTCTGATCGACAGGACTCTGTTTCACCATCCGACCAACTGTTTGAAGAGCAGACTCGTCCTGGGAGAAGCAGATATTTTCTCCGTTCCAACACTAGAGACTAATAAAGAAAATTACTTTTTGCTTTTTCCCTTGACATTCACGTTACCCCATTATCACTCTGAACATTTTTGAATAACTGTAATTTTTGTATGAATTCTGAGTTCTTTTCCGTATTTGTGTATTTGTTTCCACAGCTAGGAGATTTTGTATATATATTGTTTAATTAAAAAAAAAGAACCTTACATCCGGGTGGACCGTAGGGCCGTGCGGGTACTTCCTTCTGTTTAGTAGGTCCTGACACTAGGTTGGAGACCGTCGATTCCTAGGAACCCCTGGGGATTGACTATTGCTACACAGAACGAAGTACGTCAAGAACGTTGCGGACGGTTTTAGAGGATGGCTTTCTCGAAGCTGTCGGAGTTGGAGAAGACTCAATCACAAAGATTCGAATTGCATAAGATTGTACGTACTAAATGCTTCATGTTTCAGGTGTTCCTTCTGTTCCTAACTGTTTCCTCGTTATTGGTGGGTGGAGTGTATTATACGATACAGTCATTATTGCCTTCTGCTTCACCTACCCCTTCTTCTGAACCTAAATCTACTTCCACTGTTTCTCCTCATTCCTTCCACATCTTACCCCAACACGAGCAGGTTAGACGTGCGGAATTTATGAACAATTCCTTCTTTCAGCTCCTTCATCAGCATCAGTTGGTGATGAACACTACCAATTGTTGGGTGTGGGGGTTAATGCCGAATACCACTGATAGGGGAATTCCATACTTGGTCCTTCCTTACAGTTCCCAGGGTTCAGCTCGAGCATTCCAAACAATGTTTCGTAGCGCACTAGATTCCTACCCCCATCGAGAGCCACACACTGCAGATCATGGTCCTGGCCCGTACCACAAGCCTTTGGCAAGGGCGATTGCCGATTTAGATAGGGATATCTTTGACGCATCACTTATCCCAGAGGAAGAGGTGCGAGCATACCGAGATCTGAGTGAGGCTGAGTATAGCATGTCAGTGGGTGATCGGCAGCTTAAAAGCTCGTCTCCGATCTGGATCGTACCCCATCTTGGTAATTTCTGTCTGAAAGGCATAGGCCGAAGCCTGCGTGCTCAGCTTGGGAGGAGTGCCTGTACCAACACTTATGTTATGCCAATGCTCTCTTCCCCGATTTTTCTGACTGCCGAGGGTACTTATTTTGTTTGTTACGACCGCGCATATACATGGCTGCCTCGTGACTTCTCAGGCACATGTTATATTGCGAATTTGTTGCCGCCGACCTTTACTGTTGGGTCGGATTATCACAAGACCAGAGTTGTGAGAGGGTTAATTAGCGAAGAGGACACTGCCGGTCAAGAGGCAGGAGACTTCTTTAAGGGTTTCTTGCCGTTTTGGGGGACGTATGATCAATAGCAGGAACCTGAGACAGTTGACTCGAGTGGTGGAATCGACCGCTAATATCATTGCGAGCGCCCTTGGCAATATCACAGCAGAGCTTCAGGCGGACAGGCTTATGACGTTACAAAATCGTATGGTTTTAGATGTTGTCCTTGCAGATAGAGGTGGAGTATGTAAGGTGATCCATTCGAGTTGCTGCATTTTCATTCCTGACAACGCTCCAACTGTCTATCAAGCCATATCGAAGTTGCATAAGATCTCCGAGTCCATACACGTGGACGTAGGGGATTGGACGCTACTAGGGTGGTTTTGGGGCTTGCTGTCGACATGGGGTTGGAAGATTCTGATGATCATTGGGGTTGTTGTAGCATTTCTGTTCACGTGTTGTCTTTGTGTGCAGTGTGGTCCTGCCTTATGTGGCCTCTGTGCTACGACCTGTATAAGACGGCCACCTGTTACCAAGGAAGCACTGATGGATAGAATAATGTTGCAGCAACATCTGGATGGTCTGATGAATATTGAGATCGATTCTGATTCTGACTAGTGCTTGCCTACATGAGGGCAAAAGGAGCGTCTGAGGTTCCGTGACAATTGTAAGTGGTGTTTTCGACTCGCCCGAATATGGTCGAGTCTGGTATCTACGAACCGCAAATGACGAGTTTAGTGGGTGTACGCGTTTTCGCTGTGCTAGCCTAAACCGTTCGTTTGTTTCGTGGGTTTCTTCATCTGAACCCACGGGTTCCATTTTAGATATGGCATCCATTTTGTTTCTTGCCCTCAAGTAGCCAGCGTACGGACACTGTCCGATTCGTGACCCTGGGATTCCCAAACTCTTGCGGAAGACACGTGTTCCTTTGAGGGTGTCTCTATGATGAGGGGGATGACACTGTAAGGCAGATGGCCCCGCTCGAGGCTCATCTTGCCGTGCTGGTCTATTGTCTCAGTTGCGCATTCATTAGGCACGTCTCCTTTGATCCCTGCAATCGTGTTTCCTGGTACCACCCCCTTTACACTCTTTTCGATCTGTTTGCTATCTTCGTCTTCCTCTGCACCTGTTTCTGACTCTTCCTTGATTCGTTTACAGCCGAACGGAATGCACTAATGGTGAGAAGATGTACTTTTACAGTTGGGAACCGACAAATGCTACTGTAATTATGTTCCGGGCCCTGAATACATGAAAGCGACCCCCTATGAAATTTACTGTGGGAACCGGGTTGTAACCTTTTGTCTGTCATGTTATCATATGTCGAAAAACTGTATAAAAGGAGCGATCCACAGATACAAGTCGAAGCAGTCTCCGTGAACCTACATGTTATGTACTTCTCATGACTTCTGTGTTCCCTGCAGTAAATAAACCTCGAATATTTGACGCCGAAGGAAGTGTCCCGTGTCTCTGTCATTTGTACGCCGGAACAGGTAACCCACGAAGGTTTCAGGTGTTGTCCCCTGGCACCGCTGGGTCTTAGAATAGCCCAGTCCTTCACTAGCACTATCGTGCCCAGTGTGTGCGCAAAGGGATTATGTTTTTTTGTGGCCACTAGATAGGGCGGGTGTAGTGGAGACTGAGCAAGAGCTTTCTTTAATAAGGCCAGAGTCGGGGTGGCAAAGGTGCTTGGTATCACGGTGAAGTCCTGCAGACGACGTTCTGGGTGAACCGACAGGGGTAGAGAGGAGGGGGGTGGGTGGGAAATAGGAATATTTTGTGGTAATAAGGCAAAGAGTGACGAGAATTGTCATCAAAGATGGTGAGGTGATGGTCTGCCACATGAATTATTATGTTCCCCGTTCTGAATATAGATATGCAGATCTCCCCTCTGAAGTTTTGGGAGGGGATAGTGGTGAGTTTAGTTCCATTGGGAATCTTGATTGTTTTTGTGACTTGCTGGTGGAGAAGGAAGATTTTTCTGAATTTTGCCAGGCGTTTTGTGTAGAAAATTAAGTCAATTTTCGTGTTGCCATTGCACATGCTGTAGTAGGTATCGACTATTAGTATTTCCGGTTGTTGTTTATGTTTTTTTAATGCTTTGTTTTTGCATTATGTGAGAGATGTTTGGGAAATTGTGTTCTATGAGTTGGGGCTGCATCTCTCTAGTGATAGGCTTTAGGGTAGAGGCAGGTCATCACGGTTGTTCCTTGCAAATGAGTCTCTGTTTGGAAGTGGCAGAGCGCAGTGTATTATATGTAAATGATTGTGTTAAGGTTTAGCGTTCTGGATGTCCTGGGTAAGCGGGTTAAGAGCAAATCAGTCGATGATTGTCCAGTTGGTAGTTTATATCTGGGGAGACTTATTTGTTTCCATTATCCATCCCAGGTTTTGTTTGGAGTGGGGCAGGATCAAGTTGTGTAGATTACAGCTGCTTGTTGGCAGTGTTGTCATCTGGATGTGATTGTGATAGTTAGCCAGTTAGAAAGAGTATAAAATCCTACCTAGGGAGAACAAACAGTTGACCCATGTAGACCCTCATGATCCTACGTTGGTTGCTATTATTGTAAGGTGGGAACCTTCACAATAAGATGGCTGCCCCTTGATTAGTCCTATTTTTATTTCACTCTGAATTTGATGTGTTAGCCTACAAGGTAGTCCTCTTTTTCTGTCAACGTATGCAAGTCCTCTTTTGTTCTCTAATCCTTAGCGTAGGAAGGGGGAAGTGCAAATCTCGATGTTTCAACATGTCTCCTGAGCCAAGATCTTGTCATTTCATTAATGTTCAGGGGGCTTCATCCTTAATTCTCAAAGTACTGTAGTGAAAGAGCGATCACCTGTCTCTCAGTCTCCATGGGTATAAAACCACATACAGGGGACTGGGACTGAGTGTTTGAGGGGTTCTGGGAAAGTGCTCTGTTGGAGGAGAGGGCTTTCACATTCAGACCCCAAGTGGTTATGCAGTGCTGCAGTTGTGCTCCTGTGCTCTAGTAGGGCTACCACTTTCGGGGACTGGGATTACAATGCAGCGCTGGAGAAGCTCTGTGAATTGCTGTATGGGGCAATTCGGGTGCCTCGCAGCCATTGACAAGGTCTAAGTATCTCTCTTCACTAGGCGGCCTTGGGTGCTTGGGACGGCATTGGCTGGAGTAGACAACAGCTGTTTCAACGCAGTGGCGTAACGAAACTTGAGGGGGGCCCCCACTCCACCGGTGGTCTGGTCCACCACCTACTACTTTGCCCTACCACCCAGAAATAATCTAGAATATTTTGATTTGAAGTCCCTGCACCATTTAATATAAAGAGCAGAGCCTCATAGGCTTTATATAGCGCCTACTTGACCCAAGAGGGTATCAGAGCGCTTTATATTTAGGATTGTTGCATTAAAAGTTACATCAGTTACAAGAGCATAGGAAGGTACAGTACACAAAAACAATGTTGCAAGAATTCGTAGGAGGGAGGGGAGGAAGGAGTCATAGCGGGGGACGAGGAAGAACTGTGCCCAATGTCTGGCTGGGTAGGTGACTGTCGTGTGTCCAGAAGAGGGTCTATGATATCCAGGTAAACACTACATAATCTATCCATGAGATCATGCAATGCAAAAACTTTATGGAAGGGAAGCAACTCATTTGAAACAATTTTAAACAGAAGCCAATTTCAGCTGTATTATCGATTCAAGTATCATCAAAAACCTGGGGATCTACTTAAACTACTATATGCTCTACTAAAAGTAAAAGGCTTGAACATGGATCAAGCCCCTCTGTATGCCAAGACATGTTGTTCTCCTCGCTGTTCCCATAGACATGATCACCAGTTTTGTTCCAGTGAGCTTGAGATTGTTTGCTGCCTTCCTTTGGGCAATTCCTTTATTTCTAGTTGGGGACACTTTGTCTTCACTTTAGTGACTGTAGCTTCAGCTTAAAAACTATTCACATCCTTTTAGTATAAATATACAACAATGTGCCAGAGCTAATCAATTCAAGCAAGGATAGCAGATATAGAGAACAAAATAATTGTATTGATTACTCTAGGGCCCAAAATTGAAAGGCAACACAGCAGGAGGTGAATAGAGGCATTCACGTCAGACTGACTCCATTTTACAAACACTGCTGAGTTTCAGGACACATGCTGCAGAGTACCAGATGTAAAAATCCAACCATGTCAGGGTAAAAGACATTGGGTGTCACATTCAAGGAACACACCTGTTTGCCTATAGAATACGGGTTTACAGAGACCATTGCTAAGGCAGTGGAGTGTCTGTCATATTTAACAATGTGTCACTGCTAAGGACACTTCACGTTTGAAACTTGGCCAGGACAGTCTATACTGGGTATCGTGTTTAACCCCTTCACTGCGGCGGCTATTCCGCCGCAGTGCTAAGGGGGCGGGGTACGCGCGGCGGGCGCATGCTGGTGATGGAACTGCTCCGTCACCAGCCGCAGTTGCGTTGTGCTCATGATGGAGCGGTTCCGTCACGGCCCCGCCCGCTCAATGGAACGTTCAGTGCAGGCGCGGAATCCGCGCCGCGCAGGCGTTCCGAGCGGACCGTGACGGAACCGCTCCGCCATCAGCACAGCGCGAGCGCGGCTGATGACGGAGTGGTTCCGTCATCAGCAGGGGAGGGGTTAAAGAAGCATTTATGTCAGAGAAAAGGATACTTACTGGCTGTCACATATCTACGTGGCTACTGTTTAATGTCGTGCTTGACGACCAGAGTTGTGAACTCAGTGTTTGTTGCTACACCTAGGAGAGAAGTTGCAAAAGAGGTGTGAGGGTAGGGATATGAATTTGAACAGGACTATTGATGGGGACAGTTAGTGAGAAAGAGAGCATATACGCGCAGGCTGTGGCTTGCGTGGTGTTTTTGCCACATGTGTGCATGGCAAAGAAAGCTCAACCTGTGTGGCCACTAGCGTGGAGCTGCGCATACACAATGTTTGAGAAACGTGTGACAATAGGCACAGTCACGCAACCCTAGTCAGGACGTATGATACTAACACATTAACCCTCTGCCAGTACAGAAATTTCAGATGTCACGTTTAGACGGCTAGTAGTGTTCAAAGCAATGGGTGTTTAACAGAGTTTTTATATAGCGCAAACTTGACCCGGTATAGGGTATCAGAGCTCTTTACATAGCACCAGTTGCGTTATATGAGGACATATTCATTTTTGTTAGACACGGGGAAATTAAGTGATTTGCCCAGAATCACAGGATGTTCAGCTTCATTGCTGAGACTCCAACCCGGTTCCCCAGATTCTACAACGTTAATGATAGTGCCAGCAAACAGGGCAATGACAAAGTGCATGGTGACTGGATCTCTGTTTCAAGCAATCTGAGAGCATTTGAGGAGGTTTTATTAGGGGTCCACACACAATCTAGGAACACTTTCCGCCCAGCATCCACCAAAGCAGTGCAAATGTGAAAGGCATACAAATGTCGCAACTGGAGCTGTTGCCAATCCACAGCGCTGAGATACGGGTAGCTCACTGTAGTTGTGTATGCCACGTTCCAGGTCCAGTGGCGTTAAACAAAATGATGGGGACCCCCTGCTGAATGTGATAAGTGACGCCTGAGTCACCCATATCTCACAGATATGCATTTGTCTTAGCTCAATTGGTGCGCCAAAATATGATTCCAAATGTGAGTGCAGAAATAGAAGGGCCATAAGATAATGGATTAAATAAATATGTATATCAGAAGAAATTTTAATTTCTCATCAGTAGCACACAGTGAACGACTTCCACCGCACTCAAGTCAAGTCACGTCAAGTCAGAATTTATATAGCGCACTACATACCCAGAGGGTCTCAAGGCACTTGAGGAAGGGGGGGAAGGTTTACTTATCGAATATCCAGGTTTTAAGCTGTTTTCTGAAGGCTAGGTGGTTTTGAGTAAGGTGGAGGTGGATGGGAAGGGAATTCCAGGTTTTGGCCGCTAAGTAGGAGAAGGATCTTCCCCCCATGGAGGCTTTGTGGATGCGCGGAACAGCGGCGAGGGCTTGGTTGGACGAACGCAGCTGGCGGGTGGGGGTGTAGAAGGATAGGCGTGTGTTGAGATAATCAGGTCCAAGTTCGTATAGGGCTTTGTGTGCGTGGGTGAGGAGGCGGAACGTTATCCTCTTGTTGACGGGGAGCCAGTGAAAGTCTTTCAGGTGAACGGAAATGTGGTCTGTGCGGGGGATGTCTAGTATGAGTCTGGCTGAAGCATTTTGGATGCGTCGGAGTTTTTTCTGCAGTTTTGCGGTGGTACCGGCGTAAAGGGTGTTTCCGTAGTCCAGACGGCTTGTAACCAGTGCGTGGGTGACCGTTTTTCTTGTGTCGGTGGGGATCCAGCGAAATGTTTTTTTGAGCATGCGTAGGATGTTGAAGCATGATGAAGAGACGGCTTTGACTTGTCTGGTCATCGAGAGTGAGGAGTCCAGGATGATGCCCAGGTTCCGTGCGTGGTCCGTCGGTATGGGAGCTTTTCCTAGGGCCGTTGGCCACCAAGAGTCGTCCCAGGCGGAAGGGGATGCACCTAGGATGAGGACTTCCGTTTTGTCCGAGTTCAGTTTCAGACGGCTGTGTTTCATCCACTCGGCTACTTCTTTCATCCCTTCATGTAGGTTGGTTTTGGCGATGATTGGGTCTTTGGTGAGTGAGAGGATCAGCTGAGTGTCATCGGCGTAGGAGATGATGTTGAGGTTGTGTTGACGTGCGATGGCTGTGAGGGGGCTCGTGTAGACGTTGAAGAGGGTGGGGCTGAGTGATGATCCTTGCGGGACGCCGCAGATAACTTCGGTGGCCTCTGACTTAAAAGGGGGGAGGCGGACTCTCTGAGTTCTTCCTGCGAGGAACGAGATGATCCATTCCAATGCTTTTCCTTGAATTCCGATGTTTCTGAGGCGTTGTATCAGGGTGCTATGACAGACTGTGTCGAAGGCTGCAGAGAGGTCAAGGAGGATGAGGGCGACTGTGTCTACGTTGTCCAGAAGTGTTCGAATGTCGTCTGTTGCTGCGATGAGGGCGGTTTCGGTGCTGTGTTTGGCTCGGAAGCCGGACTGTGAGGAGTCGAGGGATTTGTTGGTTTCGAGGAAGGCGGCGAGCTGATTGTTGACGGCTTTCTCAATGACTTTGGCCGGGAATGGGAGGAGCGAGATGGGGCGGTAGTTTTTGAGTTCGGTGGGGTCAGCTGTGGGTTTCTTCAGAAGGGCGCTGAGTTCGGTGTGTTTCCAGCTTTCTGGGAATGTGGCGGAGTTGAGGGAGCAGTTGATGACATCTCGGAGATGGGGTGCGATAATGGAGTCTGCTTTGTTGAAGATGTGATGGGGGCATGGGTCTGTAGGGGATCCAGAGTGGATGGAGTTCATCAGGCGAATGGTGTCTTCTGTGGAGATTGGGTTCCAGTCGAGAAGGTTATTCGAAGGAGGTACAGGTTCGGAAGTGAGTGGGGTGGACTGGTTTACGGGTTGGTTGTCAAAGCTGTTATGAATGTTGGCGATTTTGTCATGGAAGAATGAGGCGAGGGAGTCGCAGAGGACTTGAGAGGGGGTGATGTCGTTGTAGCTGGCGGTGGGGTTGGTGAATTCTTTGATGATGTTGAAAAGTTCCTTGCTGTTGTGGGCGTTGTTGTCTAGTCGGTCTTTGAGTGCTGATTTCTTGGCTGTTCGGATTAGTTGATGGTGTTTGCGGGTGGCGTTTTTGAAGGCTTGGGTGATAGTGTTTGGGTCTTTTTTCCAAGTTTTCTCAAGGGAACAACAGAGCTTCTAGGATTTCTTAAGGTCATTGTTGAACCAGGGGGCGTTCTTGCTTCCTTGCTTGATTTGATGTTTTTTCAAGGGTGCTAGTTTGTCGGCGCTTTGGGTTAACTATTGTGTGAGGTTGATGACGGCTTGGTTAGGGTTCGTTGAATAGGCAGGGGGTTTTTGAAGAAGCGATGTGGAGATCTGGTCGATGGTGATTTTGTTCCAATTTCTTCGCAGAGTTGGTTGAGGGTGGTTGTGGATTGTGGTCTTATTGTAAATGAAGTGGATGCAACTGTGGTCCGTCCAGTGGAGGGGTGTGGTGTGAGTGAAGGAGAAATGCTTGCTGGTGGTGAAGATAGGGTCGAGTGTGTGTCCTGCGTAGTGTGTGAGGGTGTTAACAAGTTGTTTGAGTCCGAGATTGGCGAGATTGTCCAGAAGGGTGGTAGTGTTACTGTCGTTGCTCTTTTCCAGATGGAAATTGAGGTCTCCCAGTAGAATGTATTCTTCCGAGGGGAGGGCGTGTGGGGTGATGAAGTCAGTGATGTCTTCGCTGAATTTAGTACGGGGTCCTGGTGGCCTGTAGAGGAGGGTGCCTCTGAGTGTGGTCTTGGGGTCGGTGTGGATTTGGAAGTGAAGGTGTACGGCGATAGCGAGGTTGTCTTCTGAGCTGGTTGAGACGCGGATGGTGTTCTTGTGGACGATGGCGATGCCTCCTCCCGTTTGGTTGGTGCGGTTCTTATGGATGATCTTGTAGCCGTCCGGGATGGCTATAGTGATGTCTGGAGCTGATGAGGCATTCATCCAGGTTTCTGTTAGGTCCAAGAGGCCCTGTCCTCAAGGAAAGTCCAAGTGGCCCTGTCCTCAAGGAAAGTGGGACGTGTGTGCCTCAAAGCCCATCAACAGGCAAAGCTGAACACAGAAACTGTTTGTTGAACCGGGGCTGAGGCAGTGCGCCCTATAAGGCCTCGGAAATAGAAATCCATTGTAAAGTCACAATGGAGGCCTGGTGAACATACCCCGCCTTGCGGGTACACTGTGCTCGTGGCCCGGGGCAGCAAGAAAGAGTGTGTTAAAACTCTCCTATACCACGTAACACGCGTGGTGACAGTGACATGTTTAACACACACTGCTTTACATGGCACACCTTCTACCCTGCCCATGCCTGCAACAAACCCACACAATACCTAATTAGGGATTATTATGTTAGCATCCATATTTTTACAAGAGTGTTAACGAAAATATTTCAAAAGAGCGTCATCGCCTCTTCACCCACCAGCCTTCACCATACTGTATTGAACCCTCGAGGTGAATCACATTGGCACACAGCCATTGTCTTCCAAAGTGGGTGTTATATTTAATATGGTCTTGAAGGCACAGGAAACTATGTCAAGCTGAACACCCCTCTTAGGTCCGAGATCATTTATTAGTCTTATCATACAAAAGGGCGCCGGGTTCTGCCTTTAACAGCCCTGTAGGGAAAGAAGACACCAAGGACCACATGTAACAGTCCTGCCAGGGAAGGAGTGGCTTGTGTCCACATTTCATAACGTCTGGATAGAAGAAAAAAATCTTTCTCCCTTTCCCGACTTGTCAGGTCACAGGATGACAGGCTAAAGTATTATAAAGTGCTGTAAGGAGGTGAAGCCAAGAGTGTTCCGGGGAAGCGGGTCGCAGACCTCACTTTTATTGGCACTTTACAGTCACCACGACTATCACTGCTCCCTTTCATTCTCGCTCCTTACCTGCCAACTGCCTCCGCAGCAGCAGTGCTGATTGAGGCTCGGTCATGCTTCACTTGGGAAAGGGGAAGCGAGCAGGCTTCGGTAGCGGGAACTCTGGGCAGCAAGTTCCCCAGATAACACCTCTAAGAGAGTGATATGAAGAAGAGGCTCAGAGGCCCAGCCGGGCCCGCACATGCGCAGTTGTGCACCATTCAAACAATGAAGAGCGGGCTACTGTAGCACTGGGCGGGCCAGCCGGGCGACGGAGCCTGCACACCATTTCATTAAAGACGAGCCTCTGAGTCCCGGCAGGGGCCCAGGCGTGCGTGCACCATTTAATTTATTAAGAGGGCGGGAGCGCTATTAAAATTCATGATGAAGGCAAGTGAGGGGGCCCCTGGAGTGTGGGGCCCCCCCCAAAACGCGTGGGCTGCGGGGGCCTGTGTTACGCCCCTGTTTCGACGCAAGCAATGCCGACGTGCTTAAGTCCAGAAATACAGGCATCCTTGTGTGACCCTGATTAGGGTGACCAGGTGTCCTGGATTTGCCAGGATGGTCCTCGTTTTTCACCAGCTGTCTGGGCAGATTTCGAGAAAGTTAGCTCATGTCCCGGGTTTTGGAAAGGGTCGACTAAAAACTGTGGTAGGTGTTTGTTTGAGTTTTACAAAGCGGGGATAGTTAGCAGTTGTTCCAAGAAAGCAATTTAATTCACAGGCAAGCTACTGGATTTAATAATAACAGCTTATGTATGTTCTTACTGCCTGTTTTGTAATTCTCTGCTGATGAGCTGTGCGCTCGCCTGACGTAAAATTATAATCCTTCTTCTATTTTTGTGAAATGTTCAGTTTTTTGCTTTAAAATTCTGTCACCCTATCCCTGATTCACATGAGGGTAGGAATTCTTATGTTTCAGTAATATTCAAAGGGACTAAAGTTTAAAAACAGAGGCGTCATCAGTGCCTCAGGTCCGACACTATGGAAGCGGTCGCTGCTGATGTGAGAGTGTCTCAACACAGGGTGTCTGACTTCGGGTGTATCTGGAGGTATCGGTGGCCCTATCCGTTCTCATGGCTTGGGTGAGATATAGCATTGGGTAATTCCGAATATCATGGGGACCACAATTGTTAGCAATTTATCATCCAGTCAGACTCTGATCTGATCACTGTTGTTGTGCAGGTCAGGAGCATAAGGTGTCGCTCACCTGTCTTGTATGGTCGGTTCCAGCTCCACCATCATTGGGAGCATGGTTTACATGGGCAATGGTGTCTGGGGTGTACCAGGGACTACCTTTTGGAGCAGTCAGGTGCAGATTGTGCAGTAACCTTAGATGGCCGAATCATCAGTTGTTTTTTTCAGATGGTAGTATCAGCGGTTAGCTTGTTCAATTTTGGTAGGTTATAGTTACCACCTATTTTTTCTGTGTTCTTTCCACAAAATGATGGCAGGACCCTACTGCGGATTTGCAAGTGATTTTGTTACCTGGCCAGAATCTTCTTCAGTGAGCTCCTCTCAGTCTTCCATCTTAACTATGTTCAAGATGGCAACTCTTATCAAACTGTTGAACTGTTAATGTTAAACTGTGTGGGTGGTTCATTGCACACATGTAGAAAATTCTCTAAGGTGAGTTCATAGACAAACTAATACAATTGAGTTGACTTTTCTATAACCTTCTCAGCTCAATTCACAATGAAAGTTTGACCTTCAGATTTTTTTTATACCTGTTGGACTTAGTCGTTTGTGCAGGGTAATTCCCAAACTTTTTCCTTTCACCCTCCTGTTTCAGAACCTGTTTTTATTGGCTTTTAGGACAATGTGCACTTTGCTACTGCTAACTAGTGCTAATGTGCTTCTACTCACTCCATAAAATATGGTAGAATTGGCTTGCACCCAATTGACCTATTTAATTTACTTGTACGTCCCTAGTAAAGTGGTACTATATGTGCCCAAGGCCTGTAAATTAAATGCTGCTAGTGGGGATGCAGCACTGATTGTGCCACCCACTTAGGTAGCCCTTTAAACGTATCTCAAGCCTGCCATTGCAGCCTGTTTGGGCAGTTGTAAACTGTCAGGTTGACCAGGCAAGGTAAGTCTCTTGCCAAGCCCAAACTTCCCTTTTCATATAAGTTACCCCTTTGGTAGGCCCGACACAGCTCAAAGGGCTGAATTCAGTGTATTTAAAAAGTAGGACATGTACCTTTAAGTTTTATATGTTCTTATAGTGAAAAAGGCTTAAATTAGTTGTTCACTACTGTGGGGCCTACCTATCCTACAGATAAACATTAGGTTAAATTATTACAATTATTAAGTGATAACTTTCAATTAGGTGCAGGTGGACTGATTGAGTTTGGTGTCGAAAAAGTGCAATTAAAAGCCCTCTTTAATGGTAAAGTCAGATTTGTTAATTTTGGAAAAGGTGATGGACAGAGTTTCTGAATGATGCAGAATACTCCTACCCAGTCAAAAGATCGGGGCTTGATCCATCACCGTTTTTTAGCTCACTGCACCATCCCAGCTCAGAACCTGGCTATATGCAAATTAGTCTGTTCCTGTCCCAGTGCATGATGGGAACAGGGCAAACCAAACTACCAAGCCAATTCTTTACTGGAAAGGAGACAAGCTTCCGGGGACCGGTTTCTGGCATTTCAGCCGTCGTCGGCCCGGCTTGCTTGAATCCTGATGGTGCAATGAGCAAGGGACTCACGTCTGAGTATACCCTCCCACACTTAGTGTGGATAAAATCAATTTTGGAAAAGGTGATGGACAGAGTTTCTGAATGATGCAGAATACTCCTACCCAGTCAAAAGATCGGGGCTTGATCCATCACCGTTTTTTAGCTCACTGCACCATCCCAGCTCAGAACCTGGCTATATGCAAATTCGTCTGTTCCTGTCCCAGTGCATGATGGGAACAGGGCAAACCAAACTACCAAGCCAATTCTTTACTGGAAAGGAGACAAGCTTCCGGGGACCGGTTTCTGGCATTTCAGCCGTCGTCGGCCCGGCTTGCTTGAATCCTGATGGTGCAATGAGCAAGGGACTCACGTCTGAGTATACCCTCCCACACTTAGTGTGGATAAAATCAATTTTGGAAAAGGTGATGGACAGAGTTTCTGAATGATGCAGAATACTCCTACCCAGTCAAAAGATCGGGGCTTGATCCATCACCGTTTTTTAGCTCACTGCACCATCCCAGCTCAGAACCTGGCTATATGCAAATTAGTCTGTTCCTGTCCCAGTGCATGATGGGAACAGGGCAAACCAAACTACCAAGCCAATTCTTTACTGGAAAGGAGACAAGCTTCCGGGGACCGGTTTCTGGCATTTCAGCCGTCGTCGGCCCGGCTTGCTTGAATCCTGATGGTGCAATGAGCAAGGGACTCACGTCTGAGTATACCCTCCCACACTTAGTGTGGATAAAATCAATTTTGGAAAAGGTGATGGACAGAGTTTCTGAATGATGCAGAATACTCCTACCCAGTCAAAACATCGGGGCTTGATCCATCACCGTTTTTTAGCTCACTGCACCATCCCAGCTCAGAACCTGGCTATATGCAAATTAGTCTGTTCCTGTCCCAGTGCATGATGGGAACAGGACAAACCAAACTACCAAGCCAATTCTTTACTGGAAAGGAGACAAGCTTCCGGGGACCGGTTTCTGGCATTTCAGCCGTCGTCGGCCCGGCTTGCTTGAATCCTGATGGTGCAATGAGCAAGGGACTCACGTCTGAGTATACCCTCCCACACTTAGTGTGGATAAAATCAATTTTGGAAAAGGTGATGGACAGAGTTTCTGAATGATGCAGAATACTCCTACCCAGTCAAAAGATCGGGGCTTGATCCATCACCGTTTTTTAGCTCACTGCACCATCCCAGCTCAGAACCTGGCTATATGCAAATTAGTCTGTTCCTGTCCCAGTGCATGATGGGAACAGGGCAAACCAAACTACCAAGCCAATTCTTTACTGGAAAGGAGACAAGCTTCCGGGGACCGGTTTCTGGCATTTCAGCCGTCGTCGGCCCGGCTTGCTTGAATCCTGATGGTGCAATGAGCAAGGGACTCACGTCTGAGTATAGTCAGATTTGTTGTCACAATTATGAAGATGCTACTTTTAGAAAGTTGGCATTTTCTTGTCCAAATCATTTAGTACCTGAAATGACTCCAAGTACAGTGGATTTGTAGATTCAAAATAGTAGTTTATTCACAGCAACAACCCCAGGGAGATCCAAGTACCAAGTCACTCAGGAACTGTTCATCTGTGTACTGCTCCGTTGTTTGGGTTTAGACCATTTAGAGGAACCAGGTCTCCGATTTCCCATTAATTGCGAACGTACCCAATCACCAGCCTTAAAAGTTCTACTACTGCAGTTGATTTTAGAATTATGACTATGAACATATTTGTTCTGATATTGTCGAACTTTACTTGCTACAATCTCACCATCCATTACTTTTGAACTATTTCTAGACATCCATGCAGGTTTGACTTTCGATCCAGCCGTACGCCCTTTTAATAAAGAAAATGGAGAGACTCCAGTAGCTGTATGGGGAGTATTCCTATAACACCACAACATTTCCTTAACAGCATCTTTACAATCATCGTTATTATTGCTGGCAAGTTGAATGCATTCTTTCAATACTCGGTTGAATCTTTCTATCAAACCATTCTCTCTTGGATTATACACAGAAGTAGTAATGTGTTTTATACCCACTTTGTTAAGGTACACTGAAAATTCCTCTGCTATAAATTGAGGACCATTATCAGATAAGATGGTACTGGGATAGCCCTCTCTGCGAAAAATACCTTCACAGAACTCAATAATATTGGAAGCCTTAATATCTCTAACAAAAGCCACTTCAGGCCATTTAGAATGAAAATCCATTAAAACAATTGCAAACTTGTCCTCAATACCCTTCACATGAAATGGACCACAGATATCAATAGCCACTTTGTCCCAAGGTTTGTCAGGAAAAGGAGTAGCAGAGATAGTAGTTTCTTGGGATTTATGAGATTTGTCACTAGACATACATGCCAGACAATTCCTAACACATCTGTCTATGTCTTTGTCCATTCCAATCCACCAAAAATCATTTCTAGCCCTCCTTTTCATGCTAGTCATTCCACTGTGTCCTTCATGTAGCAAATTCAATAATTTGTCACGCAAAACCGCAGGTACAACTAATCTGTCACCTCTCCTAAGAATGCCATCATGAAACGATAGTTCCGGCCAAATCATCTTATAATCAGCCAAAATGGACTTGTCCAGAGAAGACAGATCTACACCGACATGTAGGTTATTAATGATTTGTTGCAACAAAGTGTCATCGGTCACAGCCTGAACCCATTCCTGTTCACTAAATGCATTGTTGCAAGACTCTTCAATACTGGCAACTAACCACTCATCATTATCCCCAGTTGTATCGTTTTTGACACACGGCAAAGGAAGACGGGATAAGCAGTCTGCGCTTATATTTTTATGACCAGGAACATAGTTTATTTGAAAATTTTATCCCTGTAATCTGTACAACCACTTAGCTATTCTAGGTGTAGCTCTTGCAGCACCTTTAGTAGTAAAAATATTAATAAGAGGTCGATGGTCAGTTCTTAATTCAAATGGGGTCCCCCAAATAAACGTCTTGAAATGGTCTACACCCCACCAACATGCTAATGCCTCCTTTTTAATTACAGAATACGAAGGTTCAGCACCCTTAAGAGTACGAGACGCAAACGCAATGATTCGTTCAATTCCTTCGTGCTTCTGCATAAGAACAGCACCTAGACCATAAGCGCTGGAATCCACAACAATTATGGAAAGATGATTAGGATCATACGGTTTAAGAGCTACAGCTTTAGTGATGTCATTTTTGATATTCTCGAAGGCTTGTTGACACAAAGTTGACCACACAAAAGAAGTACCTTTTTTCATTAATAATCTTAAACTATACACTTTGTCAGCAAAGTTTGGTACAAATTTAGAGTAATACTCTGCAAGTCCCAAGAATGACCGTAGCTGATCCTTATTAATGGGGTGAGGTGCTTTCTCAATCGCATCCAATAATTTCATTTTCGGTTTAGCACCTTCATTAGCGATGGTATGACCAAGATAATCTATTTCTTTCGCTCCAAACTTGCATTTCTCACCACAAACAGTCAAACCAGCGTCTTGTAACTTCTGCAACACATTGTGTACAGCCTGATCATGAGAAATTAGATCTTTACCCCAAATAAGAACATCATCTTGAAATATCCTTACATACAATTCATCTTTCAAAATACTGCACATGACTCTCTGAAAAACTGAGGATGCAGATGCCAAACCGAATGGCATTCTGAGGTATTGAAAAGCGCCCTCAGGCGTAATGAAAGATGTTAGATGTCTAGAATCAGCATGTAGTTTGATTTGGTGGTACGCATTTGACAAATCAATAGATGAAAAATACATGGCATCTTTAATACTAGAAATCATTTCATTAATATGTGGAAGAGGATATCTATCCACCCAAATATTTTTATTTAGATCTCTTAGGTCCACACACATCCTAATTTTTCCATTGGGTTTGCGAGCCAAAACGATGGGACTAAGCCAATCTGAAGCTTCAATGGGTTCTATTACTTTGGCATCACATAATCTATTTAATTCTTCTTTCAGAGGATTCCGTAGAGCAAAAGATACATTCCTTACTTTATGAACAGATGGAGTGTTGTCGGCCTTTAATATAATTTTATGTTCAAATTTGACCAGACATCCTAAATCTTTGCTAAATAATTTGGGAAAGATAGCTTCCCATCTCGAAGATGAATCCTCATTGGTTAATAAAACTTGATCAAGATAGTCATTCGCTAAAACCACTTGATCAGGATGATTTGGGTTCAGTACTAACCCCATCTTTCTGAGATCCTTCCAACTCAATAAAGCTCGTCCCCGTTCAACAACATATACCTTTGTTGAACAAGATCTTCCTTTGAAAATTACCTTGGCATTAAAATAACCTATAACAGGTAACTTAATGCCACAATAGCCTTTAGGTCGTGCATCAGGAGTTACCAAGGTGTCTTTGTTCCCATTTTCCCACATGTTTCTATCAATGATGGTATATGGTGAACATGAATCCGCCCACAGCATCATGTGCACATCATTTATCAACACATCACATTTAGGCGGACAATAGTCATCATCATCAAAAATGTCATTAACAGAATCATCTTGCAGCATCATTACTTCAATATCATTATCATTGTTTTCAACTACTTCTTCATCACTCTCAACATAAGATTCCACACAGTTAACTGAACGCTTCCAATTACTATTATCACCTGTTCTACACCACTTAGCAAAATGACCAATCTTTTTGCATTTAATGCACGTGACCTTACTAGCAGGACATTTGGTGAAATCAGCAGTGTGTTTTTGACTACCACATCTGAAGCACACCCTTTTTGTGAAAAGTGGTTTGTTTTTAAAATTGGGTTTAATGTCTTTGCTGTCACTTCTAAAATCAGACTTTTTATGGCTGGAAGATAAGGCATTCACATTAGAGGATTCATCTTTAGAACCTAACTCTTTAACGTAATGAGAAGTATTCTCCATTTTTCTAGCTGTATCAAGGGTCTTTTGTAAAGATGGATTCTTGAGTTCAAGTAAGCGTTCTTGAATTTTAATGTTTTTAATTCTATTTATAAATTGATCTCTAATTATCTCTTCATGTAAGTCTTTAAACTTACATGTGATGGCTAAAGTTCTTAAGCATGCTACATATTGTTGCACATTTTCACTGGGCAACTGCGCTCTAGAGAAAAATTTGTGCCTTTCAACTACTATGCTAGTTTTTTTTCCGTAATTTTCTTCTAGGGCTTTTAATGCATCAGAATATACATCTATGGACGTATCATTTGCACTTGTTTCACTGGTTTCACTACTTTCATCATTGTCAACAACAGTTGAAACAACACGATTGATAGTAGGTAAAGTTTTTAAGACTTTCCTCCCCTCAACTCCTAAATTGTGTTTTAATAAGGCTAACTTCCTGGATGGCAAAAATACATCCCCACCAATTGCCTCTAAGTAAGTCTCGAAAGATTCAGACCAATCTTCCCAGTTCATTGATGGAGGACCAGGAGATTGCAAAAATTTAGGAGGAGCAATCACAGAAGATGAGACATCCATAATACTTACTAACGTTATAACAAACAAGTAATAATATCAAGAAGCAAATGGATAAAAAAAAATAACTAAAATAATTAAAGTAGTCACCGTTGTCACAGGAATGTAAAATAATAAATTAACACAAATAATGTAGTCACCGTTGTCTGCGAGGAAATATGTAGCTGAAGAGATTGTTGTCAATGTTGTTTTCGTTTTATATTGAGCGTACAGCAAAGCGTTAATAAAGTATAGATGCAGTGTATAAACGCGGCGTGTAAACACGCGTGTAAACGAAGAAATTGCAAACAAGTCGTGAAGCTGTAGAGATCGGTGGCATCAGGTTGTCAAGGAGACTGAAAATGGCCATCACGCATACGTCGTAGCGTAATGATACGCGATGACGCGGTGCATTGATGTTTACTGAAATAGACGCGTTGCGTTGCTGCGTGGAGATGCTTGTTGCGTTGCTGCGTGGAGACGCTTAGAGCTGAAACTGACGTGTCGCGTTGGTGCGTAGAGACGCTTGAAATCCAAACAATGGAGATGTCGGGTGCACGCGAGGAGTTGAAATTGAATCAACACAGCATTTTTCAAGTAAGAGACGTTGAAAGTTCACGAATGTATTTTAGGGCGAAAACACGCTTCAGTGAAAAGTAGAAATAGCGCGCCCAAATAGAAACATCCAAATTGCGCGAATACAACACTGGAGTAGTGATGATCACACGGTTATAGGTTTATCAACCAAGTTCAAATTCAAGCGCAAATTAGGAAGGTGTAAGTAAAAAAATCAGATACCTTGGAAATCCATCGAAATGTTCTGTTAATCTGGGGCTGTTGCATTCATCAAATTCATCAGTAATATATTTTTTCATAAGCTTTTAGTTCATCAGTTGATCATCAGTTGATTTCTTCATAGGATTTGTAGATTCAAAATAGTAGTTTATTCACAGCAACAACCCCAGGGAGATCCAAGTACCAAGTCACTCAGGAACTGTTCATCTGTGTACTGCTCCCTGGATTCCACACTCTGGAATCCAGTGAGCATAGAGACCATGGAACATTACATCATTGTAAGGATACAACAGTACCTACACCTGATTCTGGTGAATTAGTGTATCTGGCACTTTGGTTTTGTGTATTGCTTCCAGACAGAGAGACAAAGGGAAGCTGGATTCTAGCAGAATGGGACACTCTGAGTTGATGAGAGGGAGGAGCTGTCACCTACCACACTTGCCCCTCACAATGGCTCTGACTGAGCACTCTCACAAAGGGATTTGTCACTCTTTTGTCATCCAAGACACACTGGGGCCAGGACAAGGAGGAAGGGGATGCCTAAAATCTCAAGGGGATGAAAACCTCTAGATGCTTCCTCTACTTCAAAGAGCGTACCAGGTATAAATATTGCACCCTTAGACCCAACTTTTCAGTACACTTCTGGACCTGTGTGGACATTGTGCCAGGAAGAAGGAACACTGTGTTGCTGAAATGGCTGCAACTGTGCTGGACTGCTGCCTGGAAGGACTACTGGCCTACTGTGCTGGCCTGCTGACCTCTTTTCAGGGTGAGAAGGGCTGGGCCTGCAACTCTAAACCTAGGACTCCAGAGTGACTCCAAGGGCTAGTTGGCTGGCCTCCTGATCAGAAGTCTCGGAGACAGAACACATCTTCCAAGAACCTTGACCTAGCACCTGGACTTTGCCATCTGCTGGATCTGCCTTCCCAAGTGATGCTACCCTAGACCTGGACCCTTGGAAGTGGGCCTGTAGGGGCTCTGCCAGCTCATCTCTGGTCTCAGAAGAACTGATGCATCCCCTCTGCTGTGAAGTGCAGCTCCCACAGAACCAGGGCATTGCCTCTGCTGCCAGGCGATTCACCCTCGGAACTGACGCTTTGCCTCTCCGGTGCAGACTTCCCAGAAGCAAGGACTTTGCATTGCCTACCACAGCCCATTGGAACCGCCTCAGCGTGACACATCTCCACGCAATGACATTGCCTGGCCCAATGCAGTCCATCAGAACCGCTGCTGTGCAATGCATCTCCTCGCAGGAACATTGCTCTTCACAAAGCAGCCCTTGGGAACCACCGCAGCATGATGCATCACTTCATCAAGCGCAGCACATCGGAACCACCGTTGTGGGCCGCACCTCTCTGCAAGGGCATCGCCTCACCCAATGCAGCCTATTGGAACCATGACCAAGCGACGCATCTCCTCGCACGGACCTCACATCGCCTTTGATGCACGATACATACTCAACACTGGGCCCGCATCTCTTTTCAACCAGGATTTAAGCTACTCTTGTTCAGATGGCCCTCATAGCCAGCCGATGTTCCATCGAGTTTAGCCTAAACTTGTGACTTAGTCCCAGTCCAGCACGACCAGATATCCCCAGTGGGCAAATTGTGCTTCTTGGTGCTATTTTTACTGAAATGTTAAAATCCACATATCTCTGGTTTTACTGATTGGATTTTTGGTCTTGATTTATTTATAAAAAAAAATTGTCTATATTTCTAAATCTGGTGTGGGATCCTTTTGTAGTGTGTTTTCACTGTGGTGATGTTTGAAGAATTGCACAAATACTTTACACATTGCATCTGCGATAAGCCTGAGTGCTTTGTGCCAAACTACCGGAGGGTTGAGCGCAGTTTAATTTAGGGTCTGCTTGTGACTTCAACCTAACAAGGATTGTGGTTCTTGCTTCAGTTGGGTTTCACCCCACCCCCAACCAGTAAACCAATTTCTTGCAATGTCATTTAAAAAAATAGTCATGGAATTTCATTAAATTTTGCAAGAAAATATATGATTTCTACGAGCCCTATTTTTTTTTATCTTCCTACCAGTCTCACTCCATTCTGTCTGTCTGACAGTCAATTGTTTTGATCGATAACATTTGATATCTGTCTAAAGGCTGTTTTTAGGAATTGGCAATAATTAATAGGGTCAGTATGGTCATGCTCCTGTTTCTTTAGAATGGAGTTCATGTATGCTGTGCCCAGTTCATTTGAAAAGTCATTAGTTGATAGGGAAGTACTGATGATTCTCACCGGTGTGGAGGCAGAGCAGTCAAGAAGGGGTGATTCAAGGATGGTTGGTGGGAAAAGATTCACTAGTACCTTCCATATTTGTAGTTTTAATTAGGTCAGATGTTTATTTTTATGTTAGACGGTTGAATTAGCTTAGTATAGGTTAAGATCCTAGGGTGGCCTGATCTGGTGAGGACGTGATTGAGAGAGAAAGTAGGCTTTGATGTTGGTGTCATTCTTAATGTAGTAGTTGATAAGCTATCTCACACTTCCTGACACTGTTTAGTCTTTACTGAAGTGCTGGGAGGGTTGGAAAATTAATTCACAATGATGATGTTAGCTCCTTGGTTGTGCATGTAGCCTCTGAAATGTGTTGAGCAGAGTGGGGCATCGTGGGCCTTTCAAGGAAGACTATAAATTGCCTTTAAACATTCTTTTTATCGTAAGTGTTGCGTGGGGTGGTAAAAAGTAAAAATAAAAGATCACTTACCTGTGGCACCGCCGTCGCCTTTCCTCCGCCCTCTTCTGTTCTTGGCTCCCGGCAGCAAACAGGCTCCAAGTCTCCTCCAAGCCAATAACTACACTGTATATAGTATTACCAGCATGACAGCAGCGTTGTGATTGGTCTGAGTGGCCTGGTTTGCTGCTCAGCCAGTGCATGGGAGCCTGGGACTGTTCTCCACCTGCCTGTGCAACACAACCGGGTGGAGAAATGCTAAGTGTGTATGATAGTTTGGCCATCCTTCGTCCCACCACAGCATACAGCATGCAGCAGTGGATCAGCCTACTTCAGTCATTGGCTAACTTTATTGTGAATGACAGCACTCTGCATTTTTCATAGGGCACACTTAGACATGCAAAGTAGTTTCCTTATTTGCAAGGGACTACTACAGCAATGTGTGCTTCTTGAGACGCAATATTTGAGCTTTTACTAATTTTTTTATTGATGCAAAGCCTGGCAGCATGCCCAACTGTAACATTTTCAGATGTCATGACAGGAAAAACAAGTACTGACAAAGCCAACAGGCTGACAGCTACCGCCAGGCCTATTGTCTTTGCCAGTGCCTGTTTGTACAGCAGTCATGCTAGATTTGACTGCAGCTGTCCATTATTAGTATATAGTGTATCTGCTCAGAACTACTGCTACTGATCCTTACATGTATTACTGCCCTGTTAACAAATGTTGGTACTTCCTATTATGAGTATTGTAGCCCTGCTGAGTGGTGCTAGCACCTTAAAGTAATTTTAAAAACAATGCTTAATTTGAGCCAGTGATTTCTGATGCTCAGCACCGGCATTTAATTGTCAGCACTGTCACTTTTGACATGGTTATTATTTCAACATACATTACAAATGACTAATGCCTGCTACCGAAACCATTCTTATAGTTTTTAGGGTATTGAATGGCCTGAACTGTAACACTTGTAGGAGTGTGATGGTTAATAGTTATGTTGGCATGTTCAGTGGCAGCGCTGGCACAGGCAGTGCGCGGTACAAGCTACAGTGGCCTCCTGACTAGGGCCCTGCCACTTTTATTTTAACAAATGAAGCACTGAAAAAGTATGGCAAAAATTCAGAGATATTACTTTATTAATGTAGTGATGACATGATGGATTCCACAAGTACTTCTCACTTTGGCATACCACTAGCTACCTGTCAACATGGCATATTAGCAATGCCCCCTGTGCCCTTCCCTGTCTCTCAAAACATCAATACCGCTCCCCTCCCATCCCTCACGTGCAAGTGTGGGAATTCCCAGAATACATTTTTTCTTTTTCTAGCACTAAATAGACAAAGTATTTTGCCTTTTTAGAAAGGTGTTTTTCTTTTTTTTTTTTTACACAGGGAGCTATTACAGAAAGTTGTGATGTTTTATAATGTATTTGATCCTCAAAACACCGCAAAATATTATTTAAGTCCTGCAAGGCGGGGAAGTAGCAGAAAGGTGATGGCGGCAGATATGACGGAGCCCCCTGCTTCGATGCAGCCATAGGATGGTGAAAAAAGCCAGCGGCGCCTTCTACCGGGAAGCAGCAGTTTGGCAGGGAGGGGAGAAGAAGGGGTGTAGAGGTTTACATAAAAAATCTATATTAACTTAGCTACCAGCCGGCCCACTGGCTGGCTGCTACTGCCTCTCCTCCGTCTTCTCTTCCTGGCTTCTGTGCAAGCAGGAAGCACCTGGGCCCCCAAGCTCCGCATAACAAATTACAATGCTGCAATACACCATTGTGATTGGTCTGAGCATCAGGGTTCAGTGCTCAGGGGCCTGGGCATGTTGTCTACCCAAGCTGTATTCCAGCCTGGTAGGAGAACATGCAAAATGCGCATGACTGTTTGGCCGGCCCATGAGATCAGAGCATCCCCACCCTGCCTACAAAGCTGCCACGCAGAACGAACAAATAAAAATATAATAACTTCATGTTATTATGATTTTATTTGCCCTTCTTTGCACTGATAAAAGCAGTGGGGTGACGCTCCTCCGCCTTAGTGGAGGAGCCACCACTGCAATGTGTGAAGAGGGATTTTTTGAATTAGTCTAAATCCAATTTCTTCTATGGTCTAGTACCAAAGGTTGTATTTAAGCCTACCAAACGTTTGGTTGCAAAGGGGTGGATGTTTGGGGGAAGGTGAATAATGTGATGGTCACTCCATTCTGTAGGGGTCTTTCCAGTGACATAGATTAGTATTTTTGGGGCAAATATAGCATCAACAATGTGGCCAACTATGAGGGTTGGACTAGGGACCAATTCTGACAGATTGTAAAAAACAAGACCATCAGCGTTGGCAAGAAGGCAGGCTGTTTGGTTAGTGTTGGTTTGTTGAACCTGATGTTGAGGTACCTAAGCGTACACCTATGCTTGTGGTCCTTGACAACTGTGTAAATTTAGAGTCCAGATGGGTGTCTGTGAAAGCAGCATTGTGTGTGGTAGGTCAATAAACGAGTAGATGTGAGGCAGAGATGGTTTGAAAAGGGTATTATCAAACCAGCATTGATTTGCATTCCAAAAAAGTTTACTTTTTGAAGTCAGATATAGGTAGGGTCTTTTTGTGGACCGCTTTTCATACGGGGTAATTTTTTTTATATCTGAATGTCATTACATATCTATCATGTATTGCTTTGTTTAGTATAGCACCTTGAACTTTCGCAAGCAAGGTTTCAGTGATGAAGATATGGTCAAAATGTAGATCTACCATCTTGTGGTAGAGGGTAGAGTAAGAAAGAATAGCAGAGACAGGGTACATCACAAGGTGGTCCCCAAGGCAACAGCCAAAGTAAGAGTATTGACAGAGATTCCTAGGGTAAGTTAAAGAGACTGTCAACATGGGGAGGACATTTGCATTTCCACTGTGAAAATAAAGCCAGTGTGGGGGCAGTGAGCTGATAATGAATCCATCATGTGGAAAGGGACATGAAATACTCCATCCATAATCCACACTGCAATCCATAGGTTTTGCAGTCAAAACCTGCAAATCTTCTGTGCTCCTGCTTTACAGATCTAACTTCAGTCCATTTCTGCATCTCACTAATTAATTTGTGTGGTTATCGCAGGTAGTGGACACCATCACTCATTGTTAGGGATCTGGTGCTTATTTTTCATCATTAGACTTTGACCCAGAGCAAGAAAGCCAATGCCAGCAATGGAAGGAAGAAAAGATTAGCAAAACAGAATTGAATTGAATTGAAAAATAATTTGTATTGCGCAGAACAATAACCCGAAGGTATCAAGGCGCCTAGCAAAAGGTCAGGAAGGACCAGGAGAGGAGACATAGAATCTTAGACATAAGCTTGCTTGAAGAGAAAGGTCTTTAAGGCAGTGCGAAAAATCTGTAGGGATGGAAGGGATCTCAGATCCAAAGGAAGTTCATTCCACCACTTAGGAGCCAGAGTGGAAAAGGCTCTACCGCCCCACCTGGCTTTCCGTACACGGGGAGCTGCTAGAAGCAGTTTCCCAGAGGAACGCAGGTTTCTACGGGGAACATAGTGGGAGATAATGGATCCAATTCCAGTGTCGCTCTTTTTAGCGATGGCTCTGTAGGTCATACACAAGACCTTAAACCGAATACGCTGTTCTACCGGCAGCCAGTGCAGTGTTTTTCTGGCTGCAGTGGCTGAAGAGCGTCTGGGGATATCCAGGACAAATCTGGCTACGGCATTTTGGACCACCTGCAAGCGCTGCAGCTGTCCTTTATTGAGTCCTGCATACAGCGCATTGCAATAGTCCAAACGCGAGCCGATGAGAGCGACAGCTATTTGTTTTCTTGCCTGGAGGGAAAGAAATTTCCTGACCCTACGGAGAGTATGAATCAGGCCCCAGCAAGTGGAGACAGTTCTGCTCACCTGGCTGCCTAGGTCAAGGGCAGGATCTATTATCACCCCGAGATTTTTAGCAGAGGATGTGGGGGAGGGACAAGTACCAAGGGAGTCAGGCCACCAGTTGGCTGACCAGATGTTTTCTTTTCCCCCAAACACCATCACCTCCGTTTTCTCCCCATTCAGTTTCAGAGAGTTCAGAACCATCCACCTACCGACCGCCTCCATACAAGATCTAAATTTGGAGGCGATTAGTTCATCTGAATGGGGTAGAGAAACGAGGATTTGAGTGTCGTCTGCGTACGAGACTACCTCCATCCCGAAAGATCTTATTAGTTTGGCCAGTGGGGTAACATAGATATTAAAAAGGGCCGGGCTAAGGGCCGACCCTTGAGGAACCCCACATAGCACCGGACGGGATGGAGATAGAAACTCCCCAAGCTTGACTCTTTGTTCCCTCCCTGTGAGAAAGGAGGTCAAGAGATCAAGAGCTGCGTTCTTCACCCCCACCTCCCTCAGCCGAGATGTAAGTACCGAGGGGGAGAGGGTGTCGAAAGCCGCCGTTAGATCTAGCAGGACCAGGAGAGATGTCTGGCCCTCATCTACTGATGTACGGATCTTGTCAAGTACGATGGTGAGGGCTGACTCAGTACTAAATTCTTTCCTGAATCCATGCTGAGAGGAGTCTAAGCATCCAGAGCTTTCGACAAAGGCAGCGAGATGTTTGTTGAGATGAGTCTCAAGCATCTTGGCAGGAGCGGGGAGCAGGGAGATAGGCCGGAAGTTTTTTAGAACCCCCGGATCCAGGGAAGCCTTTTTCAGCAGGGGTTTCACTACCGCCTTCTTCCATTCTGTAGGGAAGATACCATCTCTAATGGCAAGATTCATTATCTCCACCAAAGGAGGTAAGAGGGTCTCCCTACATTGTTTAATGACCTTCAGAGGGCAGGAATCCAAAGGTGATCCGGACTTAGTCTTGGCTAACAGGAGCTCAAGATCTTGTACAGTCAGCGAGGGAAAGGTGTCCAGAGTGCAAGGAGTGGAGATTTCGGTGATGGTTAGACTCATCTCCACACCAGGTGTAGATGCACTGAGGGCAGCTCTTTGTTCCTCAAGGGCTAAGTAAATGTCCTGGATTTTGGAGTGAAAAAAGGAGGCGATTTTCTCACAAAGGTCCTGCGAAGGGATGACAGGGTCAGGGACTTGCAGTCTGACCAGGGAGTCAACAGTTTTAAAAAGTTCCTTCGGGGAAGAAAGCGAGGAAGTCACTGTCACGAAATATTGTTGTTTAGCCTGCAAGATTTCCGCCTTGTATTTTTTAACCAGAAGTCGATGCGCATCCTTGTTTTTAAAATCCCAACTGGCATGCCATAGTCTCTCCATTCTCCTCACTTCTTGCCTAAGAAGCCTAAGGGAGTTGGAGAACCAGGGGGCAGAGGGTCTCTTTCTAGCGCGGCGTCGGGATTGTTCTGGGGCCAGTTGATTCAAGGCCTCAGTCGTGACCTGTTCAAAATGGGCGACTGCAGTCTGAACGCTGCATGGGCCAGTGATGGGAGGGTGAAAACCCATACAAGGATGAGATAAAGAAACAATAAAAGAATAGTTTGCAGAAGAAGGAGGCATGAGGCATAATCTAAGCTAGGCAGCCCTGCAATTAGCAAACCTGGAATTTTGCAGCTATGGCAGCAAGAGCTTAACAAAAACTTTGTGCCTCTGCGCTTATCTTCTTTACAAACTACACTTTTACAATTTCAAGTCCATCAGAGGAGTGCCTGTTTCTGGGGACATGACATTTCAAGTCTTAGACTTTCATATAACAGCTTAATATATTCAGAGAGTTGAATTGTTTATTCTCCATGTGACAAAAGTAAGAAAAAATATCACAACCGAGTTTAAAAAGAAATCAATGACAGGAAAGCTTCATGTGCAAATGAGGTTTTTTGAAGGGACAATTTTTTGCCCTTTTCAAACTTTGCAATATTTCCCTGGTGTAAGTTTTCCTTCACTGAAGCAACATTTTTCAGCATATTTCAAGATACTTTTTGCTGCCTTAGGAGATCATTTTTACTTTAACCCAACCCAGTCAACTTATTTTTTTATGCAGACAATTTCTCTGCAATTTTAACTTGGCAGATTTCCTTGCACAGTTGGAAACTAATGTTTAATACTTCCATGCAAATTTGCATTTTACAACATGAATTGTCACAACAATCTTAATGTTCACCTAGATGGGAGGAGAATATGAAACTTTTCAACTTCCTGAAGTTACAACGTTTTTCTTAGAAAAAAAAATATTTGGAACGTCACACGTTCCTAGACTGCAGTCACTGTCTCATCTAAACATCACCTCGGTTCCTACTTTTTTTTGTCCTCTCTTCTCTACTGTATCTCTACGCTTAAAAGCCCATACACCAAGTCCTGAGTTAAAAATAATGTAAAACCTGCAAACTGTGAAACTAAACCGTTATTCTTCTGAAGGCAACATTTCTTTGCCAAGTCAACTTCTCTTAGAGAGTAGGAGCTTGCATTTTTTAGATGAGCATAGCCTCTCATCATTTCCGATTATTAGAAGAAACCTATTTCGTGTACTTTTAGGTTTGCTTATTTAAGCTTTATGTGTAATTTTGGCTCACATTAGCCTGAGTTGATGAACAATTGTCTCAAGGGAACCCTGAGACTGGATATTGCTCATGCCTGCACGGTCTGCCTTATCAATATTCGCTACATTATTTTTTTATAGTGTACCATATGCATTGAGATGACATCTTACATGACGTTTCTGCACTACTTAATACACTGTGCACAATTTCCACATGGACCCTGCACCAGCATAATTTATGTGATACCCATAATTTTAGGGAAAATTATGCACATTTTTCATTAGCAAATACGTATTTCTGACCATCACTATTATAACCCAATTTACTTTCCACACCGCTATGACTACCATTTGAACCTTTCCTCCGATTTGTGGCCCATGAAATCCCATGCACCATATATCCTATGCGCATACCCAGGGCTTTAAGTGGGGTGGTCCTGCCATTTCTCAGGTAGCAGTAATTAAAAACTAACCTCAAATGAGCCCTCCTTGCTGAGCACTATATTCATGCCCTTAGCTTTTCCGGCATTGATCCATTTCTTAACGAGGATGGTAAAAACTCTCTAGGTAAGCCATGTCAGTGATGCAGTCTGTTTGGATGGCTTATTTTACATCATCTTGTATTCTATGAGAAAATTCGCTTTTTCCAGATGTTGTGTTGTGGTATTTTATGCAGCCTGTTTGGATATCTTATTTTACTTCATCTTATATTCCATAAGAAAATTTGCTTTTTCCAGATGTGTTGTGGTATTTTTATTTTCCATGCAACATATGACTCCTGTAAAGTGCGTACCGTGAACTGAGTCACCCCTATGTGTCTGGGTGGTACAGGGCGTGGGTGGGTGTTCTTGGTGGGGTACAATTGAGAGCTCTGGCGTTGTCTGGGGACAGTGCGAGCTTCTTAGTGTATCTGTCAGAGGGTCATACAGGTGTTCAGAATGTAAGCCTAACCATTCCTTGGCCTCTTTGCAGAGCATAGAGAGCTAATGTCAGTATGCGCTAGATGTGATTACCATTGTACGCAAACCTTTGTGAAGGAGGTAGATACAACTTGTTTGTGAATGTGTTTGTGTATGTGTGAGAGAGAAAAAGGGCGTAGTGAAAGGTGTCGACAAAAGGTCGTGCGTGCAAAAGGAGAGAGTGAAAAGACAGCGATGAAGAGAAAGAGACGACATGTGAGAAATACAGACGGAAAATTTCCAAAAGATATAGGGAAAAAAATGGGACATAAGTGCCTAACATAGGGAGCGATCACAGAAGAAAGTTGTATGTATGGAAGGGGGAATGGGAGTGATTGTAACACTCTGAAGACCATGACCTCTTCCCCCACCTTAGGAATGGTTAATTCAGTCTCACTCGCAGAATTGAAATGTTTTCAATTCAAATTATTCACAGCACTATCATTTTTATTCATTTAGATGATACTTCTTAAAAACGTTGGTAAAGTTAAAAACTCTGGCTTGTTTTAGGCATGTGTTTGTTATTGTAAATGTAATTGTAAATGTAATTTATATTTATATAGCGCATTATCACCAACGGTCTCTAAGCGCTTGCTTTGGGAACCCGTCCTGGTTTTTCCCTGTGAGATAACCCGTACTGGGCACCCCCAAGGTGAAAGCCAGGCATCCTGCCGCGGGGGGCCATAGTGGAGATTAAGCAAGCTATTGCCCGGAGTTGCAGAGTGTGAACCCGTGATTAGGTCAGGCACCGAAGCGAGAATTATTGAGTCCGTGGACCTTTTTGGGCTCAAGACTGTAAAAAGATGGAAAGCACTTTATAAATGATGAACAACAGTAATATTACTGGCACTTGTGGTGCGGATCATGTATGGGCAGAGTTACTGCCTCATGTTGTTTACTACAACAGGAGACCTTGAATATGAATGAAACAAAGAAAATTATTGGCTACATGATTGGAGGGTGACTTTGTGAGCCATCAGGGGAGGGAAACAGAACTCACAAGTATGAGTTGCAATGATACATGACGGAGTGCACAAAAGGGACCTATGTGGAGGGCAATGAAGGCCACCGTTTGGAAGGGGATGAGCTGGAATGGTGCCTTCAAAACAGCCGCGTGCTGCTTGGTCCGCGAGCGAAGGCAGCTGTCAAGGGATCCATCTCTCCCCTAATAGGCGCCATTCTTTCCCATAACGCGCCCCCGTTACACTCTGTAATAAGGTGCCATTTCTTAATAAGGGATTATTATTTATTAAATGAAGCGGGTGCTCAAGCACACCAAGTAATAAGACGCGAGCTCATGCATTATGCATACTGGCTGCACAGCCCCACTGTGCACTTCCACCCCCGCCTTTCTCCTCTTCCCATAGGCCCCTTTTGTCTTGATCTGCTTGGTCAGTGCAGCCTCAAATAATGAAGCATAGCGCTCTGTACATTACTGTCGAGACTAAAGCACTGTGGCTATCAAAAGACACGCCATCACGGTCTAGAGTAGCTAATGTCGTAGGTTAATGCCCCAAACGCCAGCACGAAAAATGAGGCATGAACGTGTGATTGAGGAAAGCCATAAGAGATGTCTACAAGGTGGGGGCTTGGGAACCGCGCAACGAGTGGTAAGGCATGCTCTTAATTGGCACATAAACCATTGCAAGCACTATCCTGTAAGGGTGACACCTTAAAACTAACTAAACGTTTGTTTCATTTGGGATTTATCTTATCTGAGGACCTGGGTTTGGCTCAACTATGCTCCAATATCATTGGTACTAGCCAGGCAAATTTGCTCTATGAGCGGAGTGTGAGGGTGGGCCCATTGCACATCACTGCTGTTAGCCTTGCGCCCCAGGTGGAAACCCCCTTACCCCGGAATTCCTGCTGTTACAGGACTTCTGATTATCTTTTGTAGTGGCCAATCAATATGGTCAACATTGCCAATGCTGTGCTGTTTGTCAGGGCATGTACTTAACAGAAACCATAACATCCATGGTCAAAATGGAGCCAATGCCACGGATTAGCTAAATTGAGGAAAAAAAACACCAAAAAGAAGCCACGAAATACGAAATTTCATGCATGTTTTGAAAATTTGTGGAAACAACAAAACCTTCCCAAAGCAATCCCAATACAGTGAAACCACGCAATTCCTCTGCATTTTGCAGGCAGAATAGATTCATAAAACCCTCAATGAATCTGTTTCACACACCCAATCCCTCCGCTGGTAGATTATTCACGTTTTGGGTTTTGCAGTGGTTTGTTTTGGCCATCTGTTACTTGGATTTGCATACCTTTCGGCATTGAGTAACTTATTTTACCAATCCTAGTGTTGAGTAGAGCAAGGTGAATGCTGGGATGCCTAGAGAGAGGATTACTTAGAAGGCGCCATCATGTTGTATCAACTCTATCAGTCTTCCTCTAATATCATAATATCAAGGTCAATGGGGTCCTGGGGGGGCGGCCGACCGAAGGGAGGCCTGCCCCGCCCGGGGGAATTTGGGGGCCGGGGAAAGGGGGGGGGGGGTGGAGCTGGCGCCGACCGGGGACGGGTTGGGCGTTTCTGGTAGCTTTTGGGCTGGGGGGTGGGGCTTTGTTGGGCTGCTTTTTGGTTGGGGTTGGTATCCGGCCGGACACGCGGCAGAGACGCCATTACAAGTGTGGTGTCTCGGCCGCCGGGCGGGGGGTGGCGGATGGACAATTTTTCCCCTCCCTCCCTCCCTGGGGCATGTTACAGGGAGGGGGGGGGGCACAAGGGCGGGCATTTCTCTTTTTCGGGGGAGTTTCTTTTCGGGGGAGTGTGGGGGTGTCAGGGGATTTTGGGCGAGTTTTGTTGGAGGCTGGTGCAAGGGGGTTTTCGTGATGGGGTGGGGGGTTTTCGCATGTTGCTGGAGCAGGTGTGGGGTGCATTCTGCATGTAGGGGCGGTTCTTCCTAATATATGGGGGAAGAGTAGGAGAACTGTTTGGATTGTCGGGGGTAGGTCAAGCACAATAAAGTATTTAGCCAGGTGGAGAGGCAAATTGACGTTATGCAAATTGTTACTGTTTGTGGATTGTGGGAATCAGTTAGGGGAGGAGGTGGGGTGAGTCAGGAAAATACATATTTGTGAGGTTTAGATTGTGCGGCGCAGGCCAAGGATGTTATTGTGTAGGATGCACCTGCTTCCAATAAAGCGGCCTTTGTCACACCAACATTGAATCTCGGGTCGGTGCTTTCCTTCCCCCCCCCTCCCTTTCCTCAATGGGCCCCAAATTGGAGGTCGCTGAGGCGGGGTCTAACAAAATAGAGAATTGCAGCAACCATGCATCCTTTAAATAGAGGCATGCGAATTTAAATATTTATATACAAGGGAGAAAATGAGGCATTAGATAGGAACCAGATGGCCATGTTGTAGTGGCATTTAGAATATTAATTTAACAACATGTTTATTACATTGTTTTGCTTTAAAATATGATCGGAAGGTGCCTTTGAGCCCTCCGGCGCTTGCGAGCAGGCCATGTCTAAAGCAGAATGTGTATAAAGGGACATAAAAGACTAAATACAAAACACAGAAACAAGAAAGCACTGACGGTAGAAGAAAGCAAAAGGATTCATGCATTAAATACATGTATATACAAAGAGCACATACATTAGAAGATGTAAGCCTATTTCGTCAGACAACCCACCTTTAGAACTTCATATCTTGAAAGTGGAGGATGGAGGGTTAAGTGCTGCTTCAAAACGTTTTCAATTAAAAGCTGGTGAACGTTTGCTACTGCCACTGAGAAGAAGGGATTTTTTCATTTCAATATATATATATTTTTTTAGTTACTTAGAAAAACTTGTGCTGGGAAACTCTGCTTTAAGCAGTCTCTGATCTACATCGCGTGTGAGTTTTGGTGGAGAGGTATGCATTTCCTTTCAATTCTCACGCAGACTTGCAAATGCATTTTGCATTTCTACCCTGTTTTGCTTTTCTGAATGAGAAACTGATAATGATTAGTTTAAGCTTTTTGCTCCAACATTCCAATGTTTGTCTTACTGTTTCTCCTTTATTAAAATTTAGAACATTCCCTCAGTCGGTGGAATGTTCTTATACTCTTATAACCCTTCTCCCTCGAGCTATACAAGTTGCTAATGGCCCTCTCCCTTCTTATTGGTCCTCGCCTGCAACTCTGGCCTATAACTCGGGTTCAGGGCTACTGTAAAGATCTTGGAATGCCAGAAACAAATTATTTCAATCTCTTGAAGAGAGTTTTATCACTTTGGGGTTTTACAGTTACGAAATGTTACAGCTAGGCCATGAAAACGATCAGGTCTGGCTTTGAAAGTCAGATGCTGACTGTTGCCCTGACTTTGAATGATTGGCTGTTTCTTTCACTGTATTTTGTCTCAGTGTATTCCATTTATCTGTCTTATTAGAGCTGAGCAAGAATGTATGTGTGTGTTTTTTTCTTTTTTGCGTACATATGTAATAGTTCCACACACATGGCAGAAATGTAGTTTTCTAGTTCACAAAACATTTCTACTCAACCAACTCCCAAAGGAGGGAAAGGGAGGTGGTCTGCACAAGTGTAGGGAAACAGGAAATTTCTCATGTACTCAGTAACCGATATCTACACAAGATTGAGTTACTCAAAATGATGCAAATATCAACTTTTAATTTTGCTCATGAATAGACTCTACATCAGAAAAGATTTGGAATTTAACATGACCAGCAGGGGCCGCCAAAAAATAGCAGGCAGGCAGGAAGGGTGATGAGGTTTGGCCTTCAGACAGAGGAAGAATAGTGTCCACAATCGCATGGATTAAATAACCATCATCTATAGTCAGCAGCTGCTGTGATAGCCACAAATTTGGGCCACAATTGGCTGTGGAGTAAGGCGAAGTGAGAGTTTTAGCAGTATGCCCTGTGAACAGCTCAGGTGGTTATGAATTGAGAATCATACAGGAAGAAACTCAAAGGGTTGAGTTACCTAGGTGTGGCAGGAATGGCGCCAATAAAGTATGCGTTGGAGGGAAGTGTGATGCAAGTGGGGCCATGTAAACAGGTGAAGGAGAACCCTTAATACCTCCATAAGATAGACCCTGAGGTCAACATATTATTGCCGAAAGCTTGTGCTCACGTTTAAATTACAGTGCTTATTGCGACATAGTACGTAATCTTCACAGAATTCAAGAGTACATATATTATGAAAAGAAAGAAACAGTGCAGTTGTAATTGTACTGTTCTTCTTTAATCCGAACAGTTGCCCAGCCAACACGTGTTTCGTCTGGGGAAGTACAACCCGAATTCTTCAGGGCTTCCGGCAATACTGAAAAGATATTAATGGGCTCCTCTCTGCCGGTTGTAATTCCGTCCTTACTGGTTAGTAGATAATGATGATTATCTATAACGATATCCTAGTGATGGACACAGTATCTGACGTAAATAAACTCTTCTGCGTAATGCACAAATATACAATAAGTTTTCCAATCTGTACTCCTAGTACTGATCAGCGAGTATGCAGGTCATGGTACCGCCACTCAGAGGTTCCAAATTTTGGAAAACGTATTATATATTTAGACATTACGCAGAGGAGTTTGTTTACTTAAGATAATACTGTGTCCATCACTAGGATATCATTTAAGATGATCACCATTATCTACTTACCAGCCATCACGGTATTACAACCGGCGGAGAGGAGCCCATTAATATCTTTTCAGTATTGCCTGAAGCCCTGAAGAAGTCGTGGAGTACTTCCCAGACGAAACACGTGTTGGCTGGTCAACTGTTCCGATTAAAGAAGTACAACTGCACTGTTTCTTTCTTTGCATAATATATGTACTCTCGAATTCTATGAAGATTGCGTACTATGTCGCAATAAGCACTGTAATTATAACGTGTGCATAAGCTTGCGGTAATCATACGGGATCAGTTGTTTCATGGGCTAGGGAGGACAGTGAGTAGGCTGACATTTAAAGACTGGGGTTGCAAGAGATAATCATTGCATGATGTACCAGGCTCTCCACTTATGCATTCTGGCTGGTGAACCTCCAGATTTCTTTATGCTTTCCTCATACAGATTGGAGAGCAGGCCTCCTATTGTTCACCAGAATCTAAGTTCGCAATTATCTGTTGGTGTCATTTATGACATTTAATTAGGGGGGGGCAGTGGAAAAGGAGTAAAACCAGTTCACCTATGCCATATTCCTACATTCTACCCAGGGCATATTAAGAATGGCAATAGAATAGGAGGCCAACGTCTCCCTGACTCAAGCTCCCACATGTCTCAAAAGCACCGACCAACCTTATTCCCCTATAGCCATTTAAGTAGCTTTCTCCATGTGACGAATCATCTCAGAGATAGAATCATATCCAAGGGGCTCAGGGGAGATGTTATCTCTGTGAGCTCCACTCACCGCCTGCCTTTTTTGGGCAGGCAGGGGTTAATGGTTTTTGGCCCACCTGAAAGAGTGGTGGTGGCCTCTCTCCTGAGTCACATTAATCACCCCAGAAGCAGCCTTGAGCCTGTAAAGAAAATTCAAAATGGCAGCTACGTTATTTATTTTTAATTTATTTTAAGAGTTTTATATAGCGCTGGCTAGACCCGGAGGTATCAGAGCGCTTTACATGAGGTTCGACAAAATTACAAGATTACATCAGTTCCAATTTACATCCGTTGCTAGACAAACAATTACTAGAGCATAGAAAACGAGATAAGTGAAGTGTAGAGGGGAAGGGGGTAAGGGCAAAGGGGTGGGAGGAGATACAGCAGAAAGACGAAGGAAAGTCTGCCCAAAGTCCGGCTGGGTAGGTGACGGTCGAGGGGGAAGTCCCAAAACCCATCTCCTCTATAGCTATCAGGTAGCTCCACGGGCTTTGGCCAAATAGCTAGGTCTCAATGGGAAACATTTAAGGAACATGGAGGGCAAAATAAATGGAGTGTAGAGCGGAGGGGACAGGGAAGGTGAGAAAGGGAGGATAGGGGAAGAGACAACAAGGAGAGATGAAATGAAATCTGTCTAAAAGCCGACTGGGTAGGTGACGACCAAGGAGGGAGTCCACGGTTCATCTCCCCTATAGCTAAACCAGGTAGCTCCATCGGGCATCAGACAAAATAGTTCAATCTCAATACATTGAGAGAGGAGAGAAGGAGAGACATAAATAGAGGGAAGATGCGGGAAGAGACGACAGGAGAGATGATAGGAAGTCTGACTAAAGACCGACTGGATAGGTGACGTCCAAGGAGGGAATCCCCGACCTGTTTACTCTATAGCTAAACCAGGTAGCTCCATCGGGCATCAGACAAAATAGCTAGATCTCAAATGATGAGGGGAAATTCACAGGTAAACAGGGAGGGGACTAGGGCCAGGACAGGTGAGGGCAGAGGTCAGAAGCAGTAAAGTGGAGAGCCGTAGAGCGGGGAGGGGTAGGGTAGGTAGTTCGGCAAAAGTTCGCATGGATCTGCTTTGAGTCATTCAAAAAGCAGGTCCGTTCCTTCTCAGGCGCCATCTTGAGGTTAAAACGCCAGGTGAGATTTTCACCAGAAACCATGTGCTGCTACGTCCGGTTGGAACGGCGGCCACAGCGTCAGACACTTCCGACCATCCGATGTGTTGGTGACCACTGAGCTGCGACTTCATACCCAGGCGCCACAGCAGCCTGTGTACCGTGGGTAGTGAGTTCTCAGGCACAAAAGCTTCCAGGCACCAACATATGTGAGCAGTGAAAGGCCTTCTCCATCTTGATGAAGGGAAGGACATTCATCGATTGGCAGAATATGGTTAAGTGGAGGTAGCCCAGACAGGAGATGATGCAGTGTTAACCAGAGAAGACATGAAATTGCACCACCACCATCCTACAAAAGAATTATAATCTACACCCTCAACAAATCCACAAAATGCTGGTTTTAGGACCACTAGGGATACGCTGCCTGAAAAGCTGTCTTATTGTCAACCCGTGTCCGTCTGTCCCTAGTATCTGAAGAACCTGCAGGCGAAGGACAGATATCCCTCCGCCAAGGAGCCTGACCTCTTCCCCGGCTCTGCGGTGACCTGCTTGGGAGTCAGCCCACAGCAGCCCCTGGATTAACATTCCCCTCACAGGCCAACTCCATCACCAGTTCTATTAAACTCATTTGCTATCTAAAGGAATTCATTTTCCACTTTGTTTGCGCACAATAAAAAAGGGAGAAGACGCCGCGCTTCGCTCGGGGGAAAGGTACTGAGAGAGGAAGGTGGGGGGAGGAAGGGGCAGAGGGATGGAGGCGAGGATGCTCAGCAGCTAGCTTTTGCAGTGATGCAGGTGCAGAGAGCAGGGGTCCGCTCTAGCTTGCCATCATGTGCAGGGCGGTGTGTGGAACAGCTTTGGCGTTAGCATGAGCGAGGAAGAGCTGTGTGCCCCAAAGTACAGCTCTAGTGTCTGTGTCATGAAACTGCACTGTAAACTAAGCAATGGCCCAACTGCTGTCTACGGCCTGTGCCGGGGAGGAGCTGTAGAAACAAGGGCTACAGGGCAAATGAACAATGTTGCACGGGGGATAGCTCTGCTGTCTTCTGCCTGAGCCAAGCAGAGCCGTGCTGGATAGCTCTGCTTTCACCTTCGTAGCCCGAGCGTCTGTATACATGTAATGATAGCTCTGAAGTCTGTAGTTCGGTTCTGGAAGAGCTGTGCGCGTTGAATGATAGCTCTGCAGCCTAGGGGTTAGCCCAGCAGCCCGGGGGGGGGGGGGGGGGGGTAGCCTGTGACCGCAGGAGCAGAGCACCGCAGGGTAAAGCCCACTGGCTGCACCCTGATTGCAGAAGAGGGGGGCTATCTGAAGATCTGAGCCTTGAAGTGCTCTGCAACCACAGAGCTAAGTGGAGTCCGAGGAAGTCCGCACTTTAAGTGATGAACCTGCATTGATTGATTTATGTGACACACCACTACCCACGCTGCACAGGTCTGCGGGAGTTGTGCGCCCTAAGTATAGGTCTGCTGTCTACAACCTAGTTCTGGACACGCTGTGCAACCTGGTGCATGGCGCTCTGGCCTAATGCCTCGTGCTGATGAGCCGTGCACCCTGAGGAACAAGATGAGCTTCTCAACTTGAAATATAGCTCTGCTGTGTACAGAGGTAAGCCTAAAGGGCCCTGTAAAACGAGGATACCTTTTCAGTCTACCACCTGGGGATGGAGTGGGTGTGTAAAACGAGGGTTAGAACCACACCTGCAACACTTTGTAACTTATGTGCCAACTCTGTTTAGAGCCTGCCAGTGTGGGAACTGTGTAATATTAAGGTACCTCGCGTGTTATGCTGCACTGTTCCTTATAGCTTGGGAGGTAACTCTGATAGCTAATGCATCTAGTGTAAAATCTATGTAAATCTATGTAAGGAGCATGTCCACTAGAATTATGTGGCAGAACAGAGTCAAATTATGCGACAGACATGAGTAAATAATGCAGCAAGAAAAGGCAGATTATGGGGCACAATGCAGCACATTTTGGAATAGTATTACTTCATTTATTTGTCATTTTAAACGTTAGAACACTGTGGGCATTGGTTACACCTAATTAGTACCAATTTGACACCCAGATTTCGCAATAACCGATAGAAAATTGACCAAACAAGCTTTGCAAAGGGCCTTCCACCAAGCAGAAACACGTGCTGCTGCATTTGCAGTTACTTTTGAACCGTTTGAGCTAGAAACATTTACATTTGTTGTTAAAATGTGCACATTATGCAGCAGATGATGGATTATGTGGCTAATGCAGCAAATGTATAATTATGCAAAAATCGCAGCAGCCACACAGTCTCATAATTCCAGTAGCCCTGATAATGAGGGATGCTTCTCAGTGATGAAACTAGAGCTGTGCTTTGGGCAGCCTGCAGCCACATCAGCAGGGAATACGGACTTTTTTAGGCCTACAATAAAAAAAATAATGTGCGAGGTGGTACCTGCACAGGTATTGTGATTATTGTTAACTATGTCATGCAAAGTGCATTTTAGACTGTATTCTCACTTTTTTTAAGGTCTCAAAGTGCTTCTGGATAACTGGTGCCTTTTAGGGGTCTGAGATCGTCACTGACCATAATTAGAGTGGTAGTTAGAGTGGTTTATTGATACTGTGTGTGATACCAGTACCTGTATATCCACCCGTGCGATAAGCTGCGTTACATAAATACAGGAGTGTCACCCCACTGCCTGCAGAGCCGAACGAAAAATAAAATGTATCTGAATGCAGATCCTTTTATCTTCCATCCTGTGGCTCAGTCTTGGAGGCATGGCCACAGCACTGCAGCAGGGGGAGTGGTGGAACCTTTTGTCAGTGTTCATGGAGGTTTGGACAGACGTCTAAGGACGGCCAAACCGTCACGCGCACTGACATCTCTCCAAACAAGCTGCATTGCTGGCTGGAGAGATCAGCAGGCACAGGCTCCCAAATCCAGATGGAGCACAAAACAAGCCTGCTCCGCGCAATCCGGACAATGCTTTCATGGTGAGAGCAGCCTCGGGATTGGCTGCAGGGAAAGCTGGGAGCTTGAGCATGTGCCCAGAGGAGCAGACCGACAAGTACGTTTTTGTTTTTTAATTGTTTCAGCCCCCTCGCACTGCCCCTTCCCTACGCTGCCCCACCACTTTAGCCTTACACCAGCCACTACTGTATAAAAAGTGGTTGGGTAATAGACTGTTTTGTTGCATCATGTTCCATGTCCTTTGAGTCTTGTTTTGTTTTGTTTAAAGGTGAGGTACATTGGTTTGCATCCGAGCCAGGTCACAGTGCACCAGTGTCTCGTTTATAAATGGGGTGAGTTGTAGAGTGATTGGCTGGATCCTATTCTGTATCTGTGTGAAGGATTAGGTGAACAGAAAATGGTGATTGGCATTGCTATTTCTTTCATTCTGCTCGGGTGTCTGATGATCAATTGCTCAGCTTCACGTCCTTCCATTTTGTGACAACCTTTATTGTCTTGCTATTTGCATGTTGGTGTGTAGTGTTCAAGCTTAATTTCATAAAGATGATTGATGTGAATTGGAAAGAGGGAGGAGATATGTCATTCTGATTAGAATGGTTGTATCCTTGAGGTGGTAAATGCTTAGCCAAACATGGGCCTGGTTCTGTGTGATGTGTGTCTTCTTCAATGACATTCCTGCACCCACAGAGGTATCAGAACCTCAGATATATGAGCATATCAGCCATAAAAAGGTTTCAGTTTAGACAGTAAGGTTTTCGAAACATAAATGTAATAACACAAATTATAATTCACAATTCGGTCAGTTTTGTTTTAACCGAAATGTGAATTACAGGTCACTCATAATGAAGATCTAAATAGCTTGGGGGTGTGTTGTGCATGTGATGGTGCCAAGAATTGTGTTTTAACTGTGTTTTTGATGTTGAATAAGGTGTAAATATTACTTGATTTGTGTGGATGTAGTAAGAAATATCAAATCTTAAATATTGATGGGCCATATATCGTGATCACCATATCGAGGGACAAAATATTGAACAGGTTAAGCTAGATGGCAAAAATGTTTTTACAAAATATGTCATCTGCAAACTTTTTAAGAATGAGTTAAGCTGGGGATCTCTCAGATGACAGGAGTTTGTCGTGGGTTTGTGGATGGACTGGCCTCTCCTTCGAGACCTCTCTCTCAGTTGATGGGTGTGCATAGTAGGGTGTATGAGGAGCGACTGGCCTCTCTTTGAGACCTCTCTCTCAGATGACGTGAGTGTGTAGTAGTGAGTGAGGAGGGACAGGCCTCGCTCTTGATACCTCTGTCTCAAATGACAGGTTTGCCGAGTCGGGTGTGTGGATGGGCTAACCTATGCTTTGAAACCTCTAATTTAGATGATGGATGTGCATATATTAGGGTGTGTGGGCAGCAATTGGCCTCTGCATTGAGACCTCTCTCTCAGATAACGGGTGTGTGTATTAGAGTGTGTGAATGGACTGTTCTCTCCTTTGAGACCTTTCTTTCAGATGTCGAGTTTGCATAGCAGGGTGTGTGGATGGACTGGCCTCTCCTTTGATACTTTTCTTTCAGATGATGGGTGTGCGTAGTAGGGTGTGCGAAGTGACTGGCCTCATCTTTGAGACCCCTCTCTCAAATGACAGGGGTGTGCATACTGTGTGTAATTATCATTATAATCATCACAGTTCTTATATCTCGCACACTTTTTCTCAATAATAAGGTGCATAATATTCATTCCTCCTTGTAAAGTGCATTTGGAACTGACCTGTTCCTCTTTACTAAATACACTCCTGCTCCTACAAGAGTCCCAAGAGATAATACATTTTTTTTAAAAAACAATGTAGATTAACTTTCAACGCAGGACATATACCTTACATGCCTCCTCTCAATATCTAGGAGTACAGTATGCCTTTCTGCTACCCCCTTATACAGCTTTTTATCACTTAATTTCCCCAACACCTGCAATGTTTCACAGTAAACAGTGATGGAGGCCATTTTATTTATAAAACTTTAACAGCCAGCCATTTGGAGCGCTCTCTCTGCGAGACTCACTGGAACCTCTCACTTTTGTGAGTCTCTCAGGAGCCTCTCACTCCCACAAGAATGTGAAGGCTCAGGTGAAAAATGGGCCACTCACCCAATCGTGGGGCTCCATTTCTTAGTTCCGCTCTTGCGGGACACTGGTGAGACTCTCACCAGCCCAACCATCCAAATATCTATATTTTGTACCCTTATTATCTCACAACCTGCTAAATAGATTTACACCAAATTACAAAACACACAATCTGCGGATCAAGATCTTCCTGCCAAATTTGGTGTAATTCCGTTCAACAGTTTCTGCTGTAGCCTTGTCTAAAGAAGTCTACAAAAAATGCATGGGAATGTTTGGTTTTGGAAACAACCTTTTTTCTCAGCCCCCACTAGATGAATCACTCTGAAACTTTTTCAAACGGCCAACGTTATTAGCAAATCAAAAAAGCTCTGTCTATGGAAAAGCAGACTTAACTATCCTTTTAATAAGACCCCCCAGGATTTTGCAGCTTCGGGTGGCAAATTTTGCTGCCAGAAAAAAGCAAACATTTGCAGCCCAAAACCTCAAACTTCATGGTATTTTTGAGGTGGGCAAAAATGTGCCTGCCACACAAATACTGAAGACCTGTGCTTTGTTACTGCTAGAGACTGTGCTCTGTCACAGGCGATAACGTTGCAGAGTCTCCAACAGCACAGTGCCTGGAACTGGAGGGTGTCTGATGCCAAAGACAGTAGCTTACAACATGGAACCAGCTCTTCTGGTATCAGGCAACCTGTGTGTGCAAAGCAGCAGGGGCTGGAATGAGGCAGCAGTGAGGGATGAGGGTATATAAAAAAATCAACAAAAACAGAGGAGACATGGGGGTATGTTAGGGGTTAGCAGGAGACAAAAGGGGGTCGAGGGAGAGGAGTACAGCGGAGGGCGGGGCAGTAGAGCCTTTCAACAGTATACAGAGTCCATTGAAAGGCACACTGGGGCACACAGAAATGTGTGAGGTAGACTGCAGGCTAATCACATAGGAGGGATCTCTGTGCAATTCAAAGGCAGGCGACAAAGGAAGTTAACACCTCTGCTGCCTGCTGGCTTGTTGCTCACCCTCCCTTTACTGGTTCAGGAGCAGCACAGATCCAGTAGAGAGGGTGAACTCCATGGCCCCCCTCCACCCGCTCCTACCTGAGGCCATCGCGTCCGCATGAAACGCCAGCAAACTCCGCCCACCTCCCGGTCTTTGCTCAGGCCGCTGCCAGCGGCCAACGCAGGGGCCACCAAGTGCGGGCTAAGGCCTAGCTACGCCACTGTTACAATGTATGATAAAGTTGACCAAATTATGTAGCAAGAAAAGGCAAACTATGAGCCATAATGCTGAATGTTTTGTGACATTATTAGTTCAATTTACGTCATGTGTACAGATGTAAACACTGCCTGGGCAAAGGTTTCACCTTACTAATATCGATGTAGTTGCTAATACAGCAATCAGAAAATGAAATGGGAGCAGTTAAGGTTAGCATAACGCCTCTCGCTACACAGCAACATATGTGGCAGAGTTTTTAGTAGCTTTTGATCACGTTAACCTAAAGCAAAACCTTTTTGTTAAAATCTGAAAATTATGAGAGGTTAATATATTATGTGGAAACTGTGGCAAATTTACAATTTTGCAGCAAGCGATGTGGCAGCAGAATCGCATAAATCTGATGGCCCTGGCATAAAGTACCAAACATTAATTTCTCCTTTTTAGGTGGAAGCCTTTCAGACCGCTCCACTGACTGATTTGCTAAAGACATTTTGGGGACATTCAGAAAGCTTTCCTGGGAATGCACTCTGCCTATTGCTTACCATTGGCTATGTGGAGTGTAACTCACATTTGTTTGCTTTCAGTTTGATGGCTCTCTTTTTGTTAGACTGTCCAGCTTGAGTCCTTCCCTTCCCTTGCCCAAACCCTATTTACTGTATTCTACCACTATTTACTGCATTCTACCACCAGTACTGGATTTCTATAAACAGGCCTAAATCTATCTTGGTCTTATGTTGTCATATTTGCTGTGCATTCAAAGACAGAGGTCTAATGTCAGGCTCTGTCTTTCAGGGACCTGGGTGTTTACTTTTCTTTCTCTGCTTCAAAGTGAGAGGATTTATGTGACAACCATGCTGGCTATTGGGGGGGTGCTTGAGGAAGGATTCACGGTTATTCTTTTTTTTTTCTAGCACACAATAAAATGTAAATGACTGTAAATGAACTGTGAAGATATTTTAGATCACAAATGAATCACATCTTAAGGTAATTCTGTAGTGCGATAGGAAAAAGTATTTTAATACGATCAAAACAATCAATATATTAGGTGATAATATTTCAACACATTATCGTTATTGCGCTGCATACTTTTATCAGTAAAACTGGATGTCTGTGTAAATGTAATGGTGCTACCACACCAAGCATATTCTAGTCTGCACCACTCCACTCTACTGTGCACCACACTACACCACTCCACTTCACTCTGCGTTACTGCGCTCTATTCTGTACCACTCTACTCTACGTAACTTCACTCTATGCCTCTCTACTCTACACCACTCTACTCTATGCCAATGCACTGTACCCCACACTACTCTACTATGCACCACTGCACTCTTCACCACTCCACTCTGTCACTCCACTCTATGCCACTCTACTCTGCAACACTACACTCTTTGCCACTGCACTCTACTTTGTACCACTCCACACTAAGCAAGATCCCTCTATGCCAATCCACTCCTTTCTAATCTACTCAGCACTCTCTCACTGTGCTCCACCATGCATTGCTTCACTACTTTATGCCACTGCACTCAGCGCCATTGCATTCAGTACCACTCCACTCAGCGTCACTCCACTCAATTCAGTGCCACTCTACTCTACCCTGAACCACTCCATTTTATGCCACTTCACTCTACTCTGAAACAATCTACTTTATGCCACTGTAAGCTACTCTGCATCACTCTACTCCTTGTGACTGCGATCTACACCACTCTATGTCACTGCACTCTATGCCAATGCACTCTATACCACTTTACTCAAATCCAATGCACTCTACACCACTGCACTTTAAGCCAGTCTGCTCTGCACCACTGTACTTTATGCCACTTCACTTTAAGACACTCTAGTATACTACACTATACGATACTCCACTCTATGACACTCAACTCCATTAAACTCCACTCCACTCTATGCCACTCCACTTCAAACTATGCCATTCTACAACACTACTCCACTCTATAAAGCTATGCATAACTCCCCATGCCACTCCATCACACACTATGGTAATCCACTCCACTCTATGCCACTCCACTCTGACACTCTGTGTCACTTCACTCTACGCCATTCGACTCTACAACACTACTCCATTCTGTGCCATTTCACTTTCTTATACTACTCCACTCGATTCCACTCTGCTCTAACACATTCTACTCCACTCTTCACCACTCTACTCTACAACACTCCACTCCACTCTATACCACTTAACTTTAACACTACTCCACTCTTTGCGCCCCCATGACACTCCACAACACTCTATACCATTCCACTTCATGGCACTCAACTCGACTCTGTGTCACTGCACTCTACAACACTCTATTCTGCAAGACAGCATTCTCCGCCATTGAACTCAATGGCACTCTACTCTGCACCACTGCCCTCTATGCCACTCTACACCAGGTGAATGTATGACATTGTTCTGCATTCTGTCCATCAACTGTGGTTTTTGCATTTGTCACCCTGAGTGGGATGGGTATGCTCAGACGTGAGTCCCATGCTCTCCACACAACTGGAGTCAAGCTATACTGGCTGAAGACGGCTGATAGCCAGAAACCGGTCCTAGGATGCTTGATTCCGGTCCAGGAAATACATGGCTTGGCAGTTTGGGCTGGACTGTTCCCATGAGGCACAGGGTCAACGCTGATTTGCATATGGCCATGCCTGAAACTGGGGTGGTGTGGAGTGCATAAAAACGATGGATTTAGGCTCAGATCTCTGTACTGGGGTAAATGTATGACATTGTTCTGCATTCTGTCCATCAACTGTGGTTTGTGCTCCACATCACAGCACTCTACACCACTCAATTCTACTCCGTACTACTGTACTCTTTGCCACTGCTCTCTGCACTACTCTATGCCACTGCACTCTACTCTGCAACACTCAACTCTACGCCACTCTACTCTACGCCACTCTACTCTACTCTAGTGGCATGGGGCCACTGCCCCATGCTATGCCAAAGCACTATGCCACTACACTTTGCATCGCTCCAGGCTACTCTGATCTATTCTGCACTCCACTCTGCTCTACACCACTCTGCGATACTGTATGGCACTCAACTCTACTACACTCTACGCCCTTCCACTCTACTCCCTCCATGACATTCCATACCACTCCACGACACTCAACTCTACTCTACACCACTCTACTCCACTCCATAACACTCCATCCTACTCCACTTTATGACACTCGACTCCACGTCATTCTCTCTTACCCCACTAACCTTTAGACATGCTGAACAGTAGCCAACCTGGTGTATAACATGCTAAATCATATTGGCACAGTCAATAGCTCTTGCATAGGCGAAACCTATTGACTTTGCCAATACCTGCTATAAATGATATTTGTTATGCATATTTAAGTTAGTAATGGCAAGTTAAAAAACCACAAAATGCATAATCTCATGTTTTTTTTTTCCTGAACAGGGGCACCAGCACAGACACTGCCAGCTGTACAGCTTCGTATCAATAATTCAAACGTTCAGGTGAGTTTTCTTGGCTGTTTTGTTAGTCTGGCCGGAGGAGTGCGAGGCAGAGCACGTGCTCTAAACAGGGCTTTCCAGTAGTTTTTGATGAACAGCACAGTCCCCTCCTAACCTAAGGGAACGGAGAAATAAGAATGATAACAATGTTGTACCTGAAAAATGCATTGTAAAAAAACCAGAATGTTCAACACGGGTGTATTTCTGTGCAAAACTGTGTTTTTCCTTCAATGATATTCAATGAAAAACTACAAAATAGGGTAAAAGTCGATCAGAACTGTTTTAAACATACATCTAAATACCATCAAAAAAATCGGCCCTGATTATAAACTGTACTCAGTCATAAAATAAAGAAACTCTTTCATGGTAATGAGGTTTACAGAGGTGCAAAGTTGGAAAAACTCAAAGTGTATGAAAAGTATGAATGTGGCAGAATATAGTATCGCAAATATTCGACTAGCGTCTAAACCTAGATCAAATGATTAATTGCAATGGCTGTAATAGTACAAATCAACAAAAATTGAGGTAAATCATATTTATGACTGACCCTAATGAGGCCCACATCCTGTTAGGTAAATATATGTATCTGTACATTCTAATCTGTACATAAGTGTGCTGTCTAAGATTCAGCCTCTATTAATTATGTTTACTGGGCGTCGCTCTTCTGTCTAGATCCTGATGTTGAGAACTCAGTATACAGTGAAATTATGTTATGTTATGTCATGTATATTAGTAGAGCGTGCATATCACTCGGGTGGATGTCCTAATGTTTATGAGCCGAGGGTGGAGCCTCAGCTAGGCCCCTTTGCCTAGCAAGAGGGGGGCCTTCTGCCCCGGGCGATGTGAGTTTAGGAGGCTGCAGCCTCCCTCCCTTGTACCTGCGGCGTCGCTGGAATCGCCAGCACTCCCCCTAACATGCGGGCCACCGTGGGGCGGCAAACACATGAGGCCACCATGCGAAGCCAAAGGTCTAGCTACAATTCTGGCCAGGTTTTCGGTTTATTCAGGAATTCTATGTCTGAGCTGTTGGCTCTAATGTGGAAGGCGAGTTTGTTGCAAGCTTTAGGAGCCAGGTACGAGAAGATGTGTGTCTGACTCTTCGCATATGCGAGAGGTACATGGCGGAGGGAAGGAGTCTGGTAGGAGTGTGGAAGCTGATGGGTTGGTCAGGTAAGTGGTACCTAGGTTGTGCACTGCTTTGTATGTGGTTGTGAGTAGATAGAAAAGGTTGCACTTGTGGATGTGGAGCCATTGGAGGTCTTTGATTACAGTGGATATTTGGGTGCGTGGTGGGAAGTTGGAGTGTAAGTCTGGGAGCTGCGTTCTGGATTTTCTGGATCCTCTTAGTGAGATGGGTGGTGATTTCCAGCTACTGAGGATGTTGAGGGTGTTAAAGTGAGAGGAGACAATCAGGTTAACCTGGCTGGACATAGATATATGATTGTCAATCATGATCCTTAGGCTTTTGGCTTGGTTGGACAGGTGGGTGTTAGTCTCAGTTCAGATGGCCATCAGGCCGAGAGTCTCTGTGGTGTCTCTTTCAAAGAGTTTCACTTCTGTCTTGTCTGAGCTGAGCTACAGGCAGGTTGATTTCATCCAGAGGGTGACTTCTGACGTATAGTCATTAACTTTGCTTGGGCACTGGTGGTTCCAAGGAGAGGGAGAGGATGAGCTGTGTGTCATTGGCATTAGAGATGTTTTTGACACCATGTTGTGGTGCCTGGGACCATGGAAAAGTATGTCATAATGATGCTGTAGAGCCATGTTAGGATGGGATGTTCTGCATGAGAATGTTTGGATTTGAATACGAGTGAAGGTTGGAGCAGCTGGGGACAGATGGCTGGGATGTTTCCCCAGAGACTCTTTAATCCAATACATTGTTGCGAATTCACAGGACAGGAGCCTCCACTTTATTTGAATGAAACAAGAATCTTACACATGTGTTCAGACAATGTTGGTGAGAAGAGTCATGTAGATGTTGTTGAGCCTTGGGTTCAGAGAAGATCAGATTGGAAAGTTTGGAAGTTTAAGGTGCTATGCTGACCTTCTGCATGCGGACTGTGAGGATAGAGCTGTTCCATGAATTCACAGCTTGTGGAGGCGTTAGATAAGGATCGGTTGGTAGATAGTGTTGAAGCACTGCGAAAAGGAGGATGAGGACTGCAGTGCCGCCTTGGTCTCTGATAAGGTGAATGTCATCAGTGATTGAAATGAGGGCAATCTCAGTGCTGTAGTTAGGTCTGAATCCCGACTGGATGGGGCTAGAAGATTGTTATTAGTGAAGTGTTTTGCCAATCATTTGTTGACAAATTTCTCCAAGACTTTAGTAGGGCAGCGGCGAGAGGGATCTGTAGTTTGCTGGTGTAGTTGGGTCTGCTGTAGATTTTACAGTAACGGCAGGATTGTGGTATGTTTCCAGTTCCCAGGAAGGTAGCCGTGATGAGTGAGTCATTGAGGGTTGGGTAAGGGTTGTGCACATTAGTTCAAGTCTTTTGGAGGTGAAGTGCAAATAGCGTTATGAAGGGGCTACCCAGTGGATAGAGCGCATGATGGTAGTGGTTTTGATAAGGGTGGTGATGGTGCATCATGTTAGGAAGGTTTCTGATGTGTTTTTCTCATTATGTTAGAGCACTGCCAGGGTGGAAAGGTCCGGCTGGGGTGCAAAGATGTCATAGATTGTGCTTATCTTGTTGTGAAAGTAACAAGCAAATTGGGAGCAGAACTTCTGAGAGCGGGTGGTGATTGTTTAGCTGGCAGATGGGCAGGTGAATACCTCCCCTATGAAGAAGATATCCTAAGTGTTATTGGTACTATTGTTAATACATTCAGTCAAGATGGCATGCTTGGTGTCTCTGAGTAGCTGGTTGTAGTGTTGGAGGGATGTTTTGTAGGTCTGTCTGTTACTGTCATTGTGGTGAGTCTCCCATGATGCTCTTGCTGCTTCCAATGGTGCTTAGTGAGTCGTAGGTCATCGTTGTACCAGTTTTTTTGGGTCCTTCAGGTGGTTGTGGTTTTGAGTGAGGCGAGGGCGTCTGCGCTTGAGGTGATCCAGTTGTTGAAGCTGTCAATTAATCAGATAAGGTGTTATAGATGCATTGGGCTGTGGCTAAGTAGTTCTGTGGTCCAGATTTCCTCAGAAAGAGAGTGTGTTTTCAGTTGCAACAGGTGGTTTTGCAGTGCAGTTCTTCGTTGGTGATTAAGGTGTAGGTTAAAACAGAGCAGAGAGTGGTCTGTCCAGGTGAGGGGTGGTGGGCTGTTTACCGTGATAGAGAACAACAAGAGCTTAAACTTAAGCAACCTCAGCTCATGAACTAGATCAGTAATTATGTGCTCTTCTGTTGGTAATTTGACCATCCATTATACAGTTTCTAGTCTGTTTGCGGTATTCGCTGGAACAAATTAAACTTCGCTAGAAAATTACAAGGTGCTGGATACAGCACTTTATTATGAATGACCCATTATTTACACTATTTTATTGCTAGATTCATGCTTTGTCGTTCTCTCTACCCCTGTCCTCAGTGTCACATTAAGGTCAAAGGTAATCGGAAATTGAACTGTTTACTTCCTCTTTACACCTCTGTAGGTAAGATTGCTTGTATCCAAGAGGAAGTGAGCTCAGATGTAATGCAGGCAGTTTCCACCTCCGCTCATAAGTAGCCTCATTTTACTCTCCTGTATCTGACCTTATCATACATATCATGCTGTGGCTCATGGGACAAGGTGGGTAGCACAAAGCACTGTACACGAACCCCAGAATATTGAGCATTACCTGACCGCCTGCCCGCACAATTGACATCTGGCATGCGGTCAACAAAAAATTGGTCTGGCACAATAAAATTACACGTGCAACTCCTCTCTGGGAGCCCGAACAGTTGGGCCATCTGAGTACTTGCCCCGGGTTCGATAAATGGGAACTGCTTGGTATAAAAACGGTAGGAGACATGTTGAATACCAAAGGATTGTACACGTTTGCAAATCTGCAAAAGGACTATGACCTCGAACAAGCCGATACATTTAGATATCTGCAGATCAGCCATGCTCTTAAAACAGCAATACCGGGGTGGCCTACTTCCTGAAGCTTCCCTGATAGAAGACAGGCTAATACTTGACCCCATGACCATGAAGGCCATATCCCTAACATACAAAAAAATAATTAATAACCTACCTGACCTGATAACGCTCTTGCAACTGCACTGGGAGATGGACCTGGGTGAGCTAGAGGAAGATGATTGGCGAGACGCTCTGACCTCCCCCAGGAAAATAGCCATTCCCATGAGACTGTGGCTTGTCCAACTCAAAATTCTGCACCGCGTCTCTCTTGCCGCAGGGGTCTGGTCAAGATGGGTTGGAGGGCCGATACTTAATGCTTCAGGCAGTGCCACCGGGAGGAAACATTCTTTCACACAGTGTGGGAATGTCCAGTTGCCCAAACATACTGGAAAGCAGTCAAAGAACAAATGGAGAGAGCAGAGGTAAAAAACGAATTGCCACTCTGAAACTATGCTTACTGAACATATGGAAGGCCACGGATCTAACTCAAACTGAGAAATCATGGGTGTCATTGGGATGGGCCCTCGCAAAGCGAAACATTACACAAAAATGGGGTGTTGGGGAATTACCAACTATCAGATAATGGGTTGCAGATATGGATAGAACCATGATTGCGGAGAAGGATGTTTTCAAACACAGAGGATGCCCCAAAAAATGGGATCGTAAGTGGGCTGGTTGGAATATGCACAGGGGTGAAATATACTTGTCCCCTGCTGTGGAGTTACGACACCGTGAAACAAGATTGCAAGACCTATTAAGTATGGAATTGGAGATTCTGGGATGAAAAATTATTTCTGGAATAATACATTAAGAGTAATCTGTACATTTTCAGTACCTGCATTTATTCAATTGATGATCTGCATTGCTGTGCTTTTTGTTGTCCTGTTTAATAAAAAGAGTTTAAACAAAAACATATCTGGCACGCAAAGTATCATCTTAAATGGGCACAGGTGCAATTTTTGTTAAACCGTTGTAATCTAGTGTAATTTCCAGAATTTTGTGTGACGTCACTAATGCACAGTTCCTAAAAAGATGACGACACCACATTGCGTGACTTCAAATCCATTTGGGCAAAAAATCAAATAGCTGAAGCATGAAAAAAACATGAATGAAGAGTAGGGGAGAGGCACTTGTTTTCAGCACTTGTGTTTTTTGCACTATTAGTTACCACGAAATGCATCACTGCATCCAAAATAAACAGAAGGATGCATTTCATGATAAAATTTAGTGCTGAACGCAAGATTTTCATTTCATGTAATTTTTGCTTAATTCTTTCAGAATTTTAGGTAATTATGCAAAAGGAAATGGATCAAATTTCACTCCTCCCTAAACTTAGCTGCTAATTCTGTTACTATGACTTTGGTACAGAAACTCCTCTATTCCCATATTTGTCTGTTTCTTACTTCACAGGGATTGTTCATGTGACTACCCTGTAGAACAGTATTAAGGGCCTGATATAGATCTTGGCAGATGGGTAACTGCTTCACAATGGTGATGGATATACCGCCCTCTGAAATATAAATCCCATAGGATATAATGGATTTAATGATGGATATACCGCCCTCTGAAATATAAATCCCATAGGATATAATGGATTTAAATCTCGGTGGATGGGATATCCGTCACCGTTGTGATGGAGTAACCCATCGGCCATAATCTTAATCAAACCCTGCAATGGGTAACCTTTTTTCCAGTTCTCCCTTCCCCCTGAAGACATTGGAGGAAGTCTGTTTGCATAACTGAATGGCAAAGGTCACAGACTTGACGTGTGTGTGGATGAGCTTCCACAAGTCTCAGAGAGTCTAACTGGAATATCTTAGCTCACCTTTTGTAGCTTTGCATGGCGCAGCAGCCAGAGCGGCTGACTCCGGAGTGTGGGGTTCACGGACCGATCCCCGGCAGCAGCTCAGCATCATGTGACTCTGGGCAAAAGCTCACTTAATCTGCCCTATGGCTCCCAGCACCTTGAAACCTTAGGGGGCGATATGTTTGTGCTTTACAAATATGGAATATTTTTATGGATCATTTATTTTGCCTAAGTTGCAATATATTCATCTAAGAAAAAGTACTTAGTGAGTGCATAACAGCAAATGTAAGAATCATATAGCTAAGAATGTATAAAGCTAAGAATTTAAATGTATCAACCACGTTATTTCCAAGATAACAATGTAATAACAGTAAACTTGTCACACTAGGAAAACTAGTTAAAAAGATAAGTAATGGGCTAAACATACCAAAAATTAAGAAAGGCATTATATAAAGACGTTCAGAGTGTGGGGTTATTGAGAGCCCGCTGACGGGCTCAATGATGAAGAAGGCATGTGTTGAAACTGTTGCTAGTGAAAGGTGACTATCATAATGGGAACTTGATGCAGAGTTTTGCTCTCAGTGATGGACACTTTTGACTGAGGGTGTCTAATTGAAGATTTGCGGTGCCAAGTCCCTTGTTGGTAAACCAGGGACTGCTTTGCATGGAGTATCTGGCTCCTTAGGGACATGCAATGGTTCCGTGAGGTGGTGTTAAGCAGCCCTCTTCTGAACTATGAAGTGCTGAGGGGATGAGCCCTGTTATGACCATCTTGAAGGACCGCAAAGTCTTCTGATGCTGTGCGGAAGTCTCCAACTACGTGCATGTACCTTCTGTAGTTAATGGAGGTTCAAAGTGTGTGGATGAAACCTCCAGACGAGTGCTATTCATGATTCTAATAAGGGATAAATTCAATTGTTCAAATCCCAACTAAGTGCAAGTGCTCTAAAGCTGCTTTACCTGCAGACAGCCTCCTTTTTATCAGTTTCTCTGGTCTGAAGATCTTCTCAGCTCCATAGAACTCAGACTACCTGGAGATTTCCCCTGCTCCAAGCAGATGATTCACTGCAGAATTGTTGGGCTTAAAATGAGGATTTATTTGAGCAATCGGATTTAGAATTACCCACTACCTGAGTAATTCCGCATCTGCCGGTGAGTCCTTACGGTAATTAGTAATTACACAACCTCTCCCCCGGAGTTACTGGTCGGCTCCAGGGTGGTATTACCGCTGCATTATTGGCGCCCTCCGAATGAGGCTCGGTAGGCAGATAAATGCCGAAGAAGACATTTGTGTCATTGCGGGAGGTAATTGCACAGCGTGCTCACATCCCATCAAAACGTTATACATTTGGAAAATATTGGCATAACAAGAAAACTGAAAGGAGGCACAGCTTAGCGACACAATCAGGTATTAGCGCCGGCAAACTGTTATTGTATCTGATGAGGTCTTTTGTTGCGGGATGAGAGCTCGGAAAAAAGAAGCTATTTTTTTGCCATGCGGTGTTCGAATTCAATGCCACATAATACAAGCTGAATTCTAAAGCATCTGCGAGGTCTCCAAAGAATTGGAACCAAGCCCTAGCTGGACTGTGCGATTTTCGCATACTATTTAAAGCACATTTCGCAGGTGAACAACCATCATATTTGCAGGTTTCCCTGTGTAGCAACACCCATCATTAGAGCGCTTCATAACATGTAATAATACTTTGCCTACCCATTCGGGATAATGGCTGCCGGTACACCTGCTGTGACTAGCGCAATCTCGCGCAACAGAGATCTGGAATCAGGAATCAGAGGTGCAGACAGGGCTCGGTGAGGGGGTGTGATAGTTTGCAAGTCATCACTGCTTTGGGTGTTATTACGAGAGCCCCTTTTAATCCATGTAGGGCTGGTAAAAGGAGCTTTCTGCCCCATGGACATTAAGAGATAGGGGAGCATATTCGCAAGCCCCTATCGCCACCACAACGTCACTGTGGCGTTAGGGGCCTCGCCTCATTCACTCATGCTTTGTTTAGCGTGAAAGGGGTATGCAGTGGGTGTTGTGGTGGGCGTTCCACCCCAACACCCATTGATGTTGACGCTGCCTCCTATTCACAAGGGCAGCATAAATAGGAGGTAGTGCCACAATTAAGACCAGGAAAACCCTGGTCTTAAGTAGGCGAAACGAGGAGAAATGCTTTATTTCTCCTCGTTTTTGCTTTTTCCATGTGTGTAGAACACATGGAAAAAACAAAATGCCATGGTATGTTTAAACAAACCATTTTTTTAAAGTTCCGTTTTGCAACTTGCATGTGTGCTGCATGTAGCAGCACACATTTAAGTTACAAACTGGCATGTTCGGTTTGTTTATGTGCAGGAATGACACCTTCCTGTACATAAGCAAACCTCCCTACTTGCAGACACTGTTGCACTCTGGTGCAAGGGTGCCTGCGTTGGCGCTAAGTTGTGAAACTTAGCGTCATCGCACGGGGAAACGCAAGGCTGCACGATATGCTTGTGAATATGGCGCAGCCTTGTGTTCCGGAAGTGGCCGAGAGAGGCTTTAAGCCAAGAAGGCTAACGCCTCTCTCCACCACTTCCTTGTGAATTTCCCCCATGATATTTTATGTCAATTCAATGACTAATGGAACCAGCCACAATCTCTAGGGTAAACACTGGAGAAATCATGGTGCGATCAAAGTGGAAAGACCAATTTCCACATATTTTTCCCCAAAATCTATTAATGCTGAGTATTTCTATCCCTCTGGAGCTGCTGATGTCCCTGGTATTGCTAGTTTCAGTGGAGGAGTGAGGCTAGGCAATTACCTAAAATCCTCCTAACTTGGAATTTTTGCGTTGATGACCAGGGCCTGGGTTTTCCCAATGTACTGTGGCGCATTAGTATATTCCTACGGTACTATGTTTTGTATGCTTTCTGCTATTAGAATTTCCCATTTTCTACTGTAAATGTATTTACATATCTTAAGAGACTGTTAAAATGCTTTATACTTTCAATCTACACACATCTTTGTAGTTCTTGATAACAAACCGCTGTGCCAGCAAACCAGCATTAGCCTCTGAAACCTATTTACTGTGCAGCATGACTAAACAGGAAAAAATGGCTGTGAAGTAGCACTATTTTTTGTTTTATCTTTATTTGCCGATGCAAGCTGGATCAGCAAATGAAATGAAAAAAATGCTCAAAGTGTTTTTTTAAGCACAGGTGGGGAAAGCAACATGGAGGGTGCAGGTAGGGAGGACCACATGGAAGGCACAAGTAGATGGAAGAACATGGAAGGTGTGGAAGGGGCAACACGAAGGGTGCAGGTGGGGTGTGGAGGAAAAGCAACACGTGACAGAGAAGGAGGGTGCTAGTGGGGGAAAGCAACACATAGGGTAGAGAAGTGGTAGCAACTTGGATGGTGAGGAGAAGTAATGGTTAACAAAGAAGTAAGATGTGGGTGGGGCAATGCTTAATTTGAGCTGGTGTTTTCCGGTGCCCAGCACTTAATCATCAACACCAGCGCTTTTCAGGAACACCAGTTAAGGACACATTAATTTATGGTATGCATGGGGAGATTAAGTGATGTGCCCAGGATCAGAGGATGTTGAGTCGACACGAAGACTCAAACCTGGTTGCCTAGCTCCAAAAGCAGCACTGGCCATTACATCACATTTCCCCCCCACATTGTTAGTAGTTGGTTCTGTTTTAGGCGGCGCTGACAAGAGAAATGGGCTGGTCCAAGCTGCCTCCTGATGAGAGCCCCGCATCGTATTTTTGTACAAATTAACCACTGGTTTGGAGAAGCAACATGGAGTGGTGGGAGGGACATAAGCAACACTGAGGATAATGATGGACCGGAGTAGCAACGTTTAAGAGAGCAATGTGGCGCAGGCAAGGGTGAAACACACTGGTAAGAAAGCAACAAGAGGAAAAACTGAGAGCCAGCACATCATAGAGGGGGCGTGGAAAAACACACATGTGAAAGAGAGCAACACAGAGTGTGGGGGGATAGAAGTACACGAGGGAGACAGCTTGAAAACCCATGCACTCTTGTGGCGGGCTTAATAAAAAAGAAAAAAATAGTGTTTGAAAAGCAAGGTGCGGAAGCATAAAAGCCAGCTAATCAGAAGAGATGGTACAGAGGCTATGGGCCATCAGAGGGACAATCAGACAATCAGAGGGACAATGTTGACAATCTGGGACACAAATAAGAAGGTAAGAGTACCTTATTAACGCTAAGAGAGACTGGAATCCTAAAAAAATGGGTTTCAGCCTAGGGTTCCATATGCTTCAGAATGTCTCATGTCCACGGATCATTTGTACAGGATGATTATCTCTTACTCTTGTTGAAATCACAGCCTTTAGCTAAATCAAACATGAGGAAATGGTCAACAAATCTCGATGGTCGGATTCATAAAGACACTATATTGCAGCTATGACAGGTGTACTTACCTGCAATCCACATTACAATGAGTCCATGTGAGTGTCCTTATTCACAGAGGATTAGCCTCAATCTAGTGTCAGCAAAACATACTTTATTTCCTCATCCCAAGTATATTAAATACACAAACACTATGCAAACGGATTCACAGTCCCTGAGGCAATGGGGAAAAGTGATTCTGCAGTGGCTTAGCAGGGGGCCAGTACGCCCTGCAGCTGTTGCGGCAAATGCAGCAGGGATTGCCAGAAACCCCCCCGCTCCCCGCTCCTACCTGCAGCCGTCGCGAGGAATTGCCAGCACCCCCCTTACCTGAGCCCATCGTGGGGCAACAAGCACAGGTACCGCCACGGGCAGCCAAAGGTCTAGCTACACCACTTTGACAGCGGGCATAAATGAAGGTACAATGAACATTAGAATCCAGGGCGATGATTAGAAGCCGTCAACCATATTCTTTAAGTGTGATCCTAAGAGAGGATTCAGGCAAATGCTTTGTTGAAAAGTTTGGATTTAAGTTGTTTCCTGAAACAGAGGTCATTTGGTTCAGCTCTTAATTGGAAGCCTGAGTAGTTCCACGGTCGGTGCCTAATACTCCCAGAGCTCAAGTGCCATGATTTAGACACTTGGATGGGTGTTGCAGGATCAGAAATTTTAAGACAGAATTACGATGTAATTGTAGTGTGGGGTTATTTATTGGTATGTAGGTCTGTTTTTGTGCCAGGATGCCTTTTGACGAAGGCAGAGTGTCTTGAATGTGATCCAGGTATACAATGGGAGTCAGTGGAGTACTTTCATACTCAAACATTTGCAGATTCTGGCACAGCTGGGCAGCATGGAGTGTTTGGAGATTGGTGCTCACATGACTATAGTCCATGATTCCCACACATACATCAGCATGGCTGCTATTCTTTTACTGAGAGAGTAAAAGGCCTGCTGTGCTCAGCAGTTATACATGAATTGAGCAACCATTGCTCAGCTGGCTTGATACTAATGGTGGGTGAAACTGCAAGAAAGATCATGATTTCTGAAAACGTATGCAAAATTAAGCATTATATTTATTAAACATACTTTATGGTATCTCAAGTGAAAATTGAACTTCAAGGTATACCTCGCATTTAAAAGTTAGATGAGATGTCTGCAAGGGGTCTGGCTCGAGGAGAAAATGTCTCACACAAGACAGTATCTGGTAAAACCAGTGCCCAGCGAGATATTAACTGCTCCAAGCAGTCCTGTGAAATTCTTGAAGTTGCCCATTGAGCAAAATTCCTTACATTTTGTACATTTCACCAGCTTAATATATCATTTTATAAGCCACATTGTAATATATATGATAGGCATTAGTTGCACTCCTTAACAGGGCTTTGCTGTGTGGCACGCAACTTCCCACCTCACAAACGGATGCAACTGTCCTGAGTGTGGTGGCTGTGGCTGTGTGGGACGTTTTGGACATATATATCTGTCCGAAATAAAACGTACTTGCTGCAACTGCTGTGGGCTCGCCTGAAATCCTTTCCAGTGGAATCCTTGGATCGCAATATATATTATATATATATATATATATATATATATATATATATATATCTATATATATATATATATATATATAGATATATATATATATATATATATATATATATATATATATATATATATACATCACAAAACCTCACAGCATGGGAGTGAGTTGTGGAATAAAGTACACCCCTTTTTGCATTATAAAAATATTGCAAGTCACCAAGTGGTTTTGAGATCGTATTAGGTGACAAAAGCCTAAGGCCAAATTCCCTAATACGCCATGGAACTCTGAGGTGACAAGCAATTTTCTTTTTAACATGCAGAAGTACATATATTATATATACTTCTGATAATGCATGTCCTTCCCCAACATACTCTGTTGCTCTTTCCTATGAAAGAGATAAAATGGTGCAAATATGTAGAATAACTGTGCAATATGTTGTGTGAAATTAAACACATCAATATGCAGCTTGCAGCAAACAAGTAATGTAACCAGTTTAATGTAAGCCGCTGCTAAAATGGCTGTATTCCAACATATGTGGTAACATGCATAGATATTCCTGTTTCAAAGTAATGATCTCTAGCCATGCAAAAAAAATAAACACACTGCCATAAATGCTTCCTATCTCCTCATGACAGTTAATTTCAGGGAAACATAATCCAGAAGACCAGAAAAGCAATTCTCCTCTGTGACCATCCTTTCAGACGGTGTACTGTCACTGGCGTAGGCGTTGTGAAATTATAACCCAACTGTAATAATTTTTTTACAATACAGTAGCGACCTCATTTACAGCTCGACTGTAAGAAAAATCGAGACAGGTTTCCTATAATGGACATTATGAGCCCTTTCTGGCTGGGCTGCTATATATCTTTCTATTGGACATTACCAACAAGCCTTATTAGTGCTGCTTTAGTTTTAAGGACACAGTGCCAGAAAATTTCACATAGAAACAGAGGTTTGTCAAGAAGGATTTTCATGTGTATCCTATGGTTAAACCTTGGGATGATCAAACATACACACATATACATCATTTAAGTCCTTTTCAGTCAATCTCTAAAACAGCAATTCTTCGTCTATTGCCACTTTTTCAGTTTGTACAGAGAATAGACAAACCGCAGGAGAGGACATAATCCAATATCAGGATTTTACGAAGAGACCTCCATATTTGTGTCTCTCTTACTTGAAAGATACGAAATAAAATCTGTGACCCTCTTCCACCTCTCATTTCACACTCATTTTAAGTAAACCACTTGGAAAATGAACTCTCCTCAAAACACTCAATTTAATAAAGTGCCTCAAAGTCTCCTCTGCAGGATTCCCTACACTGCAGATTCAGAGATGCACACAATCTCACGTATGTGGAAACAATCATGACTGGTATTTCTCCATAAGGAAGTCACTAGGAGCTTGACATTGACTCACGGCCACTCAACCCACTGTCAGACTTTGCCTCAAGATGCTCTCTTTTTTCAGGTGAACCTCAAGTCTTTGCAGACACCACAGCCTTCCTACATTCTCCCATCTCTATATTGTTTACTTTATTTGCTGAGAAATTATTGTGACATTTCGTAGAGATTAGGCATGTCAGCTAGGATTTCTGTTCAAGACAAATTATTACTGACAAATGTCAGTCCAAAGCATTCCACCCTAAAGATGGCACTGTTAATTAAAAAACATGTTCATAACTCACTCCAGTTCCTTCTCCATCACCTGTTGTTTAACAAGCATGTTATATAGGCCTAAGCCTAGCAAGTAGGAGGATCAGATCTCGGTATGTGGTGAGTGATATCTTGAATGATACACTACCTACCGTCTTGTTTATCTTCTATTTCAGAGTCCTTACTGTCTGAAACAAAGCATGCCTGGGATCATTAACCCCAAAAAATAGACCCACTGAAAGAAAATGCGTACAAATCATCGACAAAAACATGATTCACAGGGTCAAGTTATTACTACATTGAGAACAGCATCACCAAAGGGCTAACAATAAGTAGTGAAGCGGAATAAAAGTGTACCAGAGGTTCATTCAATTCCCTTACAGATCTCACTCGTGGAATCTCACTTGTGATTTAATACACAAGGCAGAGATTTTTCAGAGTGGGATTGTTTTGGGACTCTTGGCCTGCCAATTTTTATGATTTTGCATTTACAGTTTTATTACCTCTGCCCATTGTAGAACATGATCTCTTATACCTGTGGCCATGTCATGGTGTGTTCAACAATCTGAAATGCCTTGATCTGTTTAGACAAATCAGCGATTTCCACCTAACATCCATAATATTTAGATCGTCTTCACAATCTGACATACGTAAATGAAAAAAGTGGGGGTTATTTCTTGTTTGGAACCTGGACCCCATTGTGAGCCTTTGTTCAGGACTATGTTCACGGCAACCAGTCCAGGAAGACTTTGAGGCAGGCTTGTATTATGGCCAAAGCTGCCATATCTCTCAGCCACCTTGTGGAATGTCAGCCACCAAGTAGGCCCTTTTAGTGTATGGGCAAGCTCGGAATACAATTTGAAGTAGCTCATAGGCCCTTACTGTCAACCTTCTAGTATGAGGGAAACCCAGGGTCAGCAAATGAATGGAAAAGCAGCTTGTGGTTATGCCAGGGACCCTTGCAGCTATAGTATCAATGTCTGACAAAGGCTTTTGTTAGGACAGGAATGTTCCCTGCATGGTGTACAGTCATGCCCCTTTGCCTTAAGTGCCAAACTACATGTATATAGTATTCTGTTTTTTTACTTTGACCCTGGTATCATGTCACTATAAGCGTGTGAGCAGAGGTGTGGGTCTGTTCCTTGACATGAGTAAGGGCCTGTAGGGACGATGATATAGATTCCTGAATCAGTGCCTTAGAGCAGACGGTAAGGCGGAAGGGTGTGAATGCAGACTCTGTTGTGAGAAGCAAAGGGAATCCTGTAGGTGAGGTCCACCCTTTTGTCCTTTCCTGATCACTCGTCCAATTTGGCCTAATTCAGTCAGGTGAACAAAGCGCACAAATCCTTTTGCCTTTGTTGTGGGTGATCCAAGCGTGAAGCACCCCTAGTGTGCAACGCCTCTATCTACATCAAGGCTGTTTCTAAAGAGAAACCTTGAGAGGACACATAAACGGTGAACCACCGCAAACTGGTTCCGAAAGTGCAGACAGTGGATGCACATCTCCTGCGTGCTGTTGATGTAGAAAAGTGGGACCCCGATATCCACTGTTTGTTCCGGTTCCAGGTTCTCTATGGCCAAAGAAGAGAGTGCCCCCAAAGAACTACGTAAGCATAGCTGGTGTCTGCTGACAGCCAACTTCCTAGAAGTGGGAGTCTTCCCCTTGCCGGAAGAGCTGTTTTCCTGACCTGAACCACCTAGTAGCCTGCCTGCCAGCTGAGAGGCAGAAGTAGCCTGCCAGCACTGCAAGAGGAATGACTGTCTATGAGGAGAAAACTGCAGTGTGACCCCAGTACTGGTAGGGTCTACCAGAAGGAGATGACTGCAGAGAGCATTGATGTACTACGGTGTTGGTGGGTAACTGATAACAGATCTTGTGGGAACTGTGACATTGCAACCCGAAGACCACTGAATTTCAGTCATAGCTGTGACCCAAATCAACGTGGCTTGTATTGACATTGTGCAATGACAACAGTGTTGTGTACCTGGTCACTGTGCTCAGAACAAGTCGCAGCTTCATCTCAGCCACCAAACCTGAAGAAACCACACCTCAACCTCAGCAGCTGTGCCAGAGGGAATCATGGCCTGAACCGAATCATCTTCTCTGAGAGAAGTGAAGCGAGTGAGGGGCCTTGTTTCCCAGCTAAGGTCAGCCTGTGTGGTTAATAGGAGATTGGCCAGAGGAGGAACACACCTGTTCCATGTGATATCCGGATTTTTGCACGAATCATCATCCCTGTTTGCAAGATTGCTGCCTCCACGCATCAGAGATGTGAAGAAGCAAGCTTGACAAAAATGAATGTGCTGAGCAGGCACCTGCAGCCAGAGGAGAGGCCCTGCTGGAGCTGCGGGTTCATGCACTCTTCCATAAGCGTAGAGAGGATGTACAGAAAAGAAGACCAGCCGCTGTCCAATTGCATGGACTGAGCAACCATCACTCACCCAGTGAACACTGTAAACGTGACCTTTGAAAGACTACTTCAGCGCTCAGGACACTAAATTGCATTTTGCCTATAATGTGTGTGTATTCATTTGTTCTGTGGTGCATTAAAGTACTGTTCAACTTGAAAGTAAAACAGAGGGTTGGCCAGTTATTGAGTGGCTGTGATTTATTTGAGTACTGGGCACGAGCACCCACTGCACTACTTCCCTGAGAAGCCTGCAACTGCTTGCCATCACTACCACTGAGAGGCAAGTACTGAAGGGTTGTATTTGGCCTAGGTTGTAGAACCATAGTAGGATGGACCCCAGTACATCAATAGCAAATTACTTCAAACCTCCTGCCCCCTTTTAGCATCTTCTTGCCATGTGACACCACCCCAAACAGGGTCTGACAGATGCCAAGGTGAGCTAAGTGCTTCAATGGCCACCATCTGATATCTCAGGGAGGAAACTACAAGCACCTTTTCAAAGTCTACCTACAGAACTATGAGTAACTTGAGAGGGTCTCATTGCAAATCAAGGATACCTCTATGGGTGGACCAAGAGGACCTGTTACCCAATAAGTTTAAAGTGGTACTTATCAGCATGACCTTGAGCCCTGTATGAACATTGCTTATGGCCTAGAATAACACTTTATATATGGGTCAGGTGGTTAGTTGGATGGCGGCAAGCCACTTAAAGTTGAATAGTGACAAAACTGAGGTGTTCATTGTGGGCAATTATTCCTCGTTCTGGGACCAATTTATTTGGCTCCCGTGTTTGGGAGAGGCCCACATCCCGAAATCTGAGGTTAAGAGGCTTGCTGTCAGGCTAGTCAAGGGTCTGATCATGGCTTCCCAAGCTAAGAAGGTGTCTGGCACATGCTTTGGATTATTAGGATCCCTTAGAAAAACACTTATAAGGCTTCCTCTGGCATGTTGGAGGACGGTGGTACAAGGCCTAATTCTCTCTCATTTCGATTATGGGAACTTCTTATATTAGGGCAATCTAGCATACGTCATTAAAAAATGCAGGTTATCGAAAACGCAGCAGCACAAGCTTTACTAAGCTTGCCTAAAAAGGCCTTCGCACATTCAGCACTTGCGGAACTTCATTGGCTGCCAGCATTGATTTTAAAGCCCTATGTACCGCTCTTAGGCAAAATTATTCTCCACAGCCACATATCCTCCAGGACCTCATTACTCCACACACAACTCCTAGAGCGTTGAGGTCAAAGAACCTCACTGTTCTTGATGTTGCGAGAATTAAGAGAACAAGAGGTGGGGGACGCTTATTTGCCTAACTTGGTGTCAAATTGTGGAACTGTCTTCCTGCTTAACTCAGGCTGGTCAACAATCAGTTGAGTTTTAGGATATAACTTAAGATTCATGTTTTCACATATAGATTTGCCCGGTAGTTGATTCTGTTTCTCAGTTGGTCCTGTCTACCAGCACCGGGAGGCCAGCTTTTGGTTAGCTGTCGCGCTCTATAAGATTGGCTAACATAGCATAACAACACATTCCCATTTTCCAGTCTTTAGTCCATTAGTCAGAGAGGGCTGAAGGCTGGCTTGGAATGAGGCAGGTTCTTAAGTCAAGAAAGAACAGTGATTTTTTTTATTTGATCTGTTTATTGTCATTTTTTTTCCTTAAGAGAATTATGTAATACAGCAGTAATTTTTGCCATATACAATGAACAATTATCAAAGATAATAGCAGTTAATAACAATTATATAATACAGTCCGGCAGTTGGTACATTAGAATAAAGAATGGACGAATTAACAAATCTTTCCACAATACGCCAAGTCTTCGATGTCCTCTGCTCTTTTTGCAGTTTACCACTGTGTGTTCACATATCCTCAAATATATTTCTTATATCAATATATGCATTTAATCAACAACGTAAACTTTCTCAGGTTGCAACAGAGCTCATGGGTGCCCCCCATATGTACTCATTATGTAAACACATAATATCATGCACATTATACCTCCCTGGTCAGCGCCTTATCACATTCCAGTGAACTGTCACTAGTTCCATAGTAGCCATCCCAGCAAAGCATTGAATACCCCCTATCCCTAAATCTGTCCAGCCTATGGCTCTTCTTGTTGTGAGGATGATATGTCTAATTTGAGATGTAACTTGAGCCGCAACTATCCGAATGCAGGAACTTCCGTAAACCCAGTGTGTCCTCTCTCCTGAGGGATACACCCTTGGCCGATGCCCAGGTCAAGGAAGAACAGTGATGACACTGATATTCTTAGGAGAAATATGAAATGGTGGCATGGCAAGGATCATATTCACTTGACCTCCATGATTTCTGCAGCAACCTTAATAAAACTGGAACAGGGGAAAAGCATAGAGAAGGAAAACGGTCACGGGGAACGTTTTTGCATCTACTCCCCATTACTCCATTAGTGGTACCTAAAACACTAATTGAGTAAGAGCATTATCTTTTGGTATGTAGAACATTTGACCGGAGCTCCTGAAGCATTACTCTGATGACTTGTGCAATATGAAACTGAAGATGGCAAAATCTGATCTGAGTTGATCTACCATCACGTTCCCTTCCCTGGTGTATAAGTTGCAGAAAGTGAAAGAAGATTGGCTTTTGCCAAGGGTCTGAGCTGTTACTTTCTGTTAAAAAACCTACATGCTTCCTTCGCTGTTTCAAGCAGCCTTTGCTACTTAATTATGTATGTGTACAAGTAACAGTTTTTACTTCAGAAGTGAGTGAAAGGCTTGATGAATCTGTCAGATGGCTGACAGGTCCCCCAGCTTGAGTCACAGCTCACGTTGGGGATTCCAACACCTATGATGTCCTTCCGGGGGATCCTACTCAGGAATATACCAATTACTTGACTCTCATCATTAATAGGGCCTTTGAAAACGGCACTATCAACGATAGAACTAAGAGATATCTCACACCCAACAATCCGAGATCTCCGGTACTGTATATGCTACCGAAACTGCATAAACACCCGACAAATCCACCCTTCCGGCCCATTGTGTCGACGAGAGGTAGCATCCATGAGAACGTGGGAAAATTCTTGGATAAATATCTCCAACCATTTGTCATAACATCTGATTCATTTGTAAAGGACACCACCGATTTTTTACTTAAATTGGAACCGGTCATGAACCAACTGAAAGACTCCAATTTGATCATGTGTACAGTGGATGTTTGCTCCCTATACACCTCGATCCCCCACGACGGAGGGATCGAAGCCATCGAACAAGTTCTGGCCCAATCTGATCTCGACCATGACCTCAAAGTGTTCTTGATGGAACTTACCATGTTCACATTATACCACAGTTATTTCTCCATCTTCGACAAATGGTACCTACAACTCAACGGCACGTCCATGGGTAATTCGGCTGCTCCTTGCTACGCCAATGTATACATGAGAATTTTTGAGGAATCCTACATCTTGTGTCAAAACATCTGGCGAGAACATGGCCGGTTATATCTACGTTACATAGACAACATCTTCCTCCTATGGGCAGGCACGACTGAATCTCTTGTTACCTTTCTTACCACTTGGAACAACATCACCCAACGGATACAATTCACCTGGGATTACAGTGAACATTGCGTCCATTACTTGGATGTGAAAATACTGAGAGAACCGGGAGAATGGTCAACCACCATCTTTCGAAAAACTACGGACAGAAACTCAACCCTTCATTATCAGAGCTTTCACCGCATGGGATTAAAAAATAACTTACCATATGCTCAGATACTACGGGTAAAAAGAATTGTTTCCAAACAAGATGAAAGCAAAATGCAAACTAAGACTGTTTTGGAACGTCTACAAGCACGTGGATATCCCACCCCTATATTAGATGTGGCAATTCAGAGGAGTGAAAAATGCACCAGAGCCTCTTTACTACAACCCAAATTGAAGACACCCTCCGATCGCCTGGTGGTCGTTTCCAAATTCTCCAAAGCTTCTAATCGTTTCCAGAAAATCATCCGAAAACATTGGCCTATTCTAACTTTGGAACCTGATTTTAAGGGATTGTTCAACCAGCCCCCTATCTTCGCATTTACCAGGGGAAAGAACCTCAAGGAAATCTTGAGTCAAACCAGTGGACCCAACACCAATGTCACCTACACGGGTCTCAAACCCTGTTACAACTGCAGCAATTGCAACAATTGTATCCTTGGTAACTCCATCAACCACCCCATGAAAGGCAACACCATAAAACTCAAAGTGAACGCTACATGTAACAGCAAGAACGTTATTTATGTCTTAAAATGCCCATGTGGCAAATGTTACGTCGGCCACACCGAAAGAAAGATCCGAGTAAGGATCCTAGAACACAAGAGTAATATTCGCACTCAGAATTTAAAATCTACGGTTGCTACCCACTTCTTGGAAAATAGACACACAGTGGCTCAACTAAAATACCAAATATTGGAACAAGTCCCGATCACCTTAAACAACAAGAACCATCTGTTAAAACGCGAGAACTTTTGGATCCGCTATTTGTCCACGATGGTCCCCCTGGGGCTCAACGACCGCATTGAATTTCTTTGTTACCTATGATCTGTTTCTTTGTGAATATCATGTTATAATCTTTGATTTTTCTATTTTTTCACTTATCTTGTTAGCATGCATTGATCTTTTGCACCTTCTAATATGGCGCCCATACTTTCCTCCGAGTTTCTATACTGTCCTTTTGGGCCGTTTAGTCCTTCTTTTATGTTTAGCACTCGGCTTCCGCTTTCTTAACCCGATTCCCCACCTCTCGGCTGTTGATCACAACGGAACTCCGCGGAGTCCTTGCGTAGTTGTCACACCCGTAAGTACCCCATTCGGGACCGCTATATCTTGTTTACCTGCATGTGCTCCTGGGCTCTAATTTCGGCACTCACCGCGTTGCACACACCGTCCCTTTATCCTAATGCATGTCCACGAGTGAATCTTTTTAAACACAGATTTAGTTGTCTATCCGTTTCCGCATTTCTCCTTTTGGGAACCTTGCTCAGTTTCATCACCACGTGGCATCTTTAATCTTCCCCGCCCTGGGGTCCCACCTCGTTTTTTCATTTACCCTCTCTTCATTTCCTGCCTTACTGCACTGCTCACTTTACATGCAATTTTTTCTGTTCGCTGTATTACTGTATACATAAGCCATTACAGCTTGGTCTTTTGCTTTTTGTTGTAGAGTAATCCCCTGATGATGGGCTCCGCCCGAAATGCATTGGGATGTGTGATAATAAATACATCTTAATTCATGAACTTTATATGGATTACAATCACTGTCTGATGTTGAAAACAGTGATACACCTTTAACATGTTCAAATAAATACGGAAAGCTGGACATTTCCAATCTGAAAATGAACTATTGATTTCTTGATGCTTATTTAATTAGACCTTTTGGTCCCATCCACGTTGTGCAAAGGGGCGTTCTCTCCCTAGGCGGGGGAGCTATTCTCTAATTTTTCACTCCACACTGCCTGGCCAGACAGTGTTTTCCCCGTGTAGCACACCACAATCCATCACAAGCCTACAACTTGGACTATATTAGCTGTGCGAGTTCCTCATCCTTTGTAATTTTGTAACCTCCCATGGCGACCCCCACTGTTACATGTGTTGTTGCTCGGTAGGCTTTATATACAGCCTCCGATCACTATTTTAATAAATGATTTTCACCTGCCTGCAAAGTGACCCACTCTCTTGTAAGGCTTTATTAATTTTTTCCATGGCACGGTATGCCACAGTGGCGGCCGCGCCTTTAGTTAATATGCCAGGCCGAACGCGGCCGCAATTTTTTGTAAACTTTCGTTTGTAAAAGCGCCCCAAGCCTTGTTATTACATTAATGGTGGCCAGGCTCCTTTCTTTAGATGAGCCACGTCTAAGGTAAGAGGCACGGCAGCCATTAAAGCGAAAGCGTGGCATGGGGCGTTTTACAAACAACCATTTGCAATGCAGTAGGTCTTGCATTTGCGAGAGTTTAGCAGATGCAAGACCTATTCAATTGCATATCCTTGTGTTTTAGAGTTGCATGTAAATTGTCCTCTGATGTATGCGCTTGGAATGTACCCCCATCCCGATATAGTATTGCAGCCAATAGATAGGTCGGCATTCTGGTTCTCTGTTAAAACGTACAGTTGTCTTTACCACCCGCCTGCCATCCTACTGAACTTGGGCAGTCTTGCAGACACATCTGGCCCCTCAAAACTAGCTCGCATTCCTGTCCACATGTTTTTGATTCCTGACTGATACATCACCCCATATAAAATCCTACTTCTGTTTAACTTCGCGGTTTAATCTTTACACCCTGTTGGTACTCCAGGGTTTAAGTACAAGAGAAGGCAGAATAATATCTAATTTAGTCAAAATTGACGGGCCCATTACCAGGCAGTCGGGCGCAGTAGGTTCCAGCGGTGGTTTGTCAATCAATCCAAAATGTGTTCCGTGTTCTTTCGGTATTTATGAGTCAGTAAATTAGAGTTACCTACATCTAGCCCCTAGTGCCTGCAGAAAGCCATCTCTGGGGCTAACACCTGCCCCCACCGTTATAACGTACTTTGTCTTGCTAAACTGAGAGTACTTCATGTAAATGAAAGTCCCTCTCGGTCATTATCTGTTTGACTCTGTTGAGACAAAGAGCATTTTTCCTCCTTAGCCAAACATATGCATATTCATCCAGGCCTGTAGACTTTGCTTGCAAGACTATGTATTTTCTCATTTGTGGTCAACGTGGGCTTTGTTTTGGTGCATGTGGAATTGCTGGTAGTTGGGTGTTTGAGCTTCGCCTGTAGTTTTTAGACCCCGGCCCGTAGACAAATGTATCTGTCTGCATTTAAAGACCTTTTGTTTGCTATACAGTGCATTGAGAGGGCTTTGAATCAGGGCATTGCTTCTGATTGGATGGATTTCTTATTTCTCGGAGTCCCCCCTGCCCTCAGATGGCTTTCATCCCTATTCTTATGTCCCAGGAGCATTTCAGCTTTATATACCTACTGAATGTGTTGACTTCTGGCCTTGCACTGCTGTTGACTGGCAGGGCGAGACTATATTTTTGTATATCCCTGCAGCTCTCTGTGAGGGTGCATTACTTTTCTCGCTCTTGTACTTGCCTTTCTGCCACTGGCTGTTTGCTTTTGGTCCCGTGCTCTAGATGCCCGACTTTTCGATTTTTCAAATTACTTCTCTTTAAAAAAATAAATAGTTATTCTTTGCAGAGGCCCTGCAGCTTCGCACTGCTACAGTAGGCCCTCTTTTGGGACACCACCCCTTGCAAGGTTATCTTCTCCCCTCTTCGACTTACTCACTGCCTGCATTTATTTATTCTGCCCAACTTTAGGGCGCATGAACGTTCCGTAACAGCGATTTTCATCAAAAAAACTCCAAGTGTAGTTTATTTCACATCCCGTAGCGAAGGAACACTTTAAAAGTTCTTAAAGCGGTTGTTTTATGCATTATGTGTTTCACTTATGGCTGTTGCTTACCTGTTTATCATGGGCGCTCTGTATACTTTCGTAATGTGCAGGGCTGAAGTCTGGGTACCCAATTTTTTTTCCCGGGAGCTCGATAACGAGCTAATGGAGCCACACATTCACTCTTTGGCCTCTCTGGGGCGAGATCGGAGCTCTTTCAGAATGCTGCTCACGCGCTGGCTTCTCTGATGCAATCGCATCTAAGTGGTGAGCAAGGGGAGGCGATGAGTCTGATGGTGCAACAGGGCCGGCGCTAGGCATGGGCAGCTGCCCAGGGCCCCCCTTCCCAGCGACCAACATGGGGCCCGCACCTCTAAGCCCCCCCTGCCTTGGGCCTCACACCTGTGATGTAGCACTGCAAAGCCCAAGGCCTCTCAATCATCTGTAGGTAGCTCTGGAAATATTAAGTGAAGGGGTCCACATCCCTGGGCCTTGCGCCCTGTGCCATGACTGCCAGGCACTGGGAAGGGGTGCCTCATCCCTGGGCCTTGCAGCTCAACACCATTAGTGCGATGCTCGGGAACAAAGGACCTCTCCCAGGCTAATCACGGCCTGTAATTGACAGTCCTGCACTGCTCACACAAAGGCACTCCAGGACACCCACTGACCTGTACTTTTAACCCTTTCAACCCTCTTTCAACCCTTGATGAGCTGTGAAGAGATGCTTGTGGGCGGCAGACAGGGACCCAGTGCAGCACACGAGGTGTCAGGGACCAAGCAGCTTCAGTAGAGCCTGTAGCTGCTGGGATAAACAACCTTAAATGAATGAATGAAACCTATACTCAGGAACTGTACTGAGAGTGTGCCCTGTAAGGTTATTTTAAAGTGCTGTCACAAATCACTAAACGAGGCACAGCACAGGGAGATTATTATTTGCCCAGGAACAAACAGTTGATTAAATTAGTAGATTCAAGAAAGTACTTGGTTCAAAGGGCCACTGTAATTATGCAGAAGAGGACGGGCAGATTGTGCGGCAGAGGTCACTAGATTATGTGGTAAAAAACAAATTATGCAGTGTAATGCAGTACATTTTGTCATAGTATTACTTCATTATTTTCTCATTTTATACTTGGTAACACGGTCTGTAGGTAGGCTTACCATCTTTAGTTTCAGTTTAACCCCCAAATATAGTAATAAGCAACAAATAGGTAACCAGTGAACCTTTGAAACTGGCCTTTAATTGCATGGCAACACATGTTGCTGGGTCTTAGTCATTTTTTAACCGGTTGAGCAAGAAATATTTTTTGGGCTAAAATTTGTAGATTATGTAGCAGATGTTGGATTATGTGCCAAATGTTGCGAATCCATAATTATGGGAAAACCACCATGGCCACACAATTGCATAGTTTCAGTGACCCTGGCTATACATTTACCACTGTGTTGCATTAAGGTGAATATACCATGTGACTGGGTACTTCTCTCCCAGGTAATAAGGGCCTGATTTTGATTTAGGCGGTATTCCCTTGGAGCGCCACACCAGCGCTCCGCCGTAGGACTGCCAAAGCCATCCTCACACCGCCTGCCGTATTACAACTGTAATCCTTGGCAGGCGAATGTGCTGCAGCAGCCCGACTGCGGGGCCTTTCTAAGGCTCATAGGAGAGCCATAGAAAGGCACCTCTGTGGGATCACTGCAATATGTTCCTGCATGGGAAGGAATGCGCCTTGTTATGCATTCCTTCCGGTCCATGAACTGGGGTTGCAAAAAATACAGGGGGGCACATCATGTGCCCCACTGCATGCACCCCCATGCACAGAGGCACAAGGGGCCCTTTTAGTGCCCCCTCTGTTGTCTCACCATCACCCTCTTTATGGCAGTCTCACCTCCATGTAAAGGATGGTGGTGAGGCAACTCTTAATATGCTTGGTGGGGCTGCAGCCGCACTGCCAGCATATTGCAGCCTCTGAACACTGTGCAACTGCTGCGGGATCACGGCTCCCCAGCAGTTGCAGCTGTTCTGTGGCAGTCCACCCGCCAAAGTTGTGGACCGCCACCGTGACTACGGCGTTGCAATGGACCACCATAGTCATAATCAAGCCCTTAGTTCATGTTGTAATCCTATGCTTTTAAGCAATTTTAAAATAAAATCAAAATACTCCCAATCTTGTCAAAAAGGGAGCACAGCAATAAGTTCAGAAAAGTGATTGGCCAAGAGCCCACAATTTGTCCAAGTGGGAGGCCAGTGCAAAAAAAAAAAAATGATATTATCAAGACGGTATTATCATTTTATCTTTTTATGTGGTTCTCCTAGCTAGGTCGGGTGGTGCTGAGCTCACCAGAGCAAAGTGAGGAGAGGTTTGCACTCCCTAAGTGCGCATGACTGTTTGGCCGGCCCTCTTGGGCCAGCCAAAGAGTCATGTGCAACTGGCTGTGTCACACAGCTCGGTGGAGAACATGCACAGGCTCCCAGGCACTGCCTGAGCGGCCAAACAGGCCACTCTGACCAATCACGAAGCTGCTCATGCAGAGTCATGATTGGCTGGGAGAGTCTGGGAGCCTGAGTGCTTCCGATGCTGAGAGATGAGGACGGAGGATAGACGTGCTGCGGCAGCAGGGAAGGTACAATTATTTTACTAATTTTTTCACCCCACCAGCCCTGTTCCGAGGCAGCTTCCACTGCACTTCCTATGATGTCATTTTCTGTGATTGCACACTGTATGCAAATTAGGGGGGCCTCAAACATTTCTTTTCTGTCCGGGGCCCCAAATGTCCTAGGACCGGCCCTGGGTGCAAGCAACCTTTCTTGATTTGTGCGTCCCCCCACTTCTTTTTTTAGTACTTGTGCCCTGGTAATGTGTCCACTTTCTAGAATGAGGACTGCCGACTTTGGTGCTGGAAACCAAGGTATGCGCCTCGGGGTTGCGTCCACATACGGTGATTCTGGCCTAATCTCTTAATCTCCCTGTGCCTGAATGTGTACTTGTGTAACGTAACCAGTGCTCATATAAAGCGCTCCAATACCTTTGGGTCAAGTTTGTGCTATATAAATCTGCATGAAAAATAAATGGCATGATTACTAGCTTTCGAGTACGAGGTTGAGTCGGTTACTTCTCGGGCGTCAGGGGACCGGATGCCTGCTAGTCGTGGGCTGCTTCCTGAAACTCAAATATAGCTTCATTTTAACCATAGCGCCCAAGATTGGTTACTACATATTGGCGACGAGGATGCACTCAGGACTTCCACCTTTGAATGGATTTTCTTAAAGCATAATAAAATCCATTCACCGTTGACCACCACGGATATGTATGTATCATTAGCAGACATGGTTCAATGGATTTACATATGGTGAAAGAAAATATTTATTTTTTCCTAGCTGGTTAACGCACATAGCAGCCATCTCGGGGATGCAAAAACAAGCACTGGCAAAAAACAAAAATCCTTTTTTATTATTTTTAGATACTCTGCTATACAACTTGGCTACACATCATTGCCAAAGTCGACAATGCCCATGGGGAAAATATATATGACGTGTCACCCAGCTTTGGTTGGCTTACAGGTGCCTCGACCCAGCTCGGATGACGGCCCAGTATGTTGGTATAGGGCTCCACATGCATCGAATGCCTGGCTTTCACCTTGCGGATACCCTGCCGGGGTTATCTCACAGGGGAATACCAGGACGGGTTCCCTAAGCAAGCGCTTAGAAACCGCTTGGTGATTTGCGCTATATAAATTCCTGTGCATCTACATCAGCGGCCAGTGCAGGTAAGAGCTGGGGGGCCATGTGTGTGGGGTTTTGGACAGACAACGAGGAAATATTTATTATTTATTTTCCCTCGTGCACACCTGTGGAATCGCCCCTCCCCCCCCGGCAAGGCGCTACTGCTCTTACCTGCACGGGTTGGTCCTGTCCGTACGACTGATATGTTCTACCACATACATGGGTTGTGTCTTCCTTAAGCAAGCAGTTCAGCACTAGCACCTCTAAGTGTGGGAAGAAAGGGGTGGGAGCTGATAGGGTGAAGTGAGGGTGGAGAGGTACTGACCTCTATTACTTAAAGCTCCAAGTGCTCAGCCACTTGTTTCACTGCCCTGGGCGCCCCAGGGCCCAGGACTCTGCCTTCCCTTGGACACGTCTAATGTGTATTAATGAAACGTCCTTCCCAGGGCCCGTTTTAGCCTTGATAAAGAGGCATCATTTTGCAGCGCTCATAAAAAAACATAGAACACTGCCGCTGGTGCTTTCTTGATTTCCAATTTTTCCGTTAGTTGGGCTGTTTTGCTTGTAAAGGTAATTGGTGTCTATTTGTCACACCTGCCCAGTGATTTACAG